>NC_082664.1:14390000-15590000 GCF_025265405.1 Mesoplodon densirostris
AAAATTTCTTTTCTTAAAATATTTAGAATAAATCACACCTAAAATGTATGAAGTAGTATAAGTATTTTGTTGTAGCATTAGTCTCATTGTATATATGTTTTAAAACAAGAATGGGCTGGGAAGGTAAAGGTTAATTTGTAATAAGTACACTATTATTTAACTGAGTGATTCTATCTTTTAGATATTTGAGTAAAGTCTACTGACAAAGTAATCCAGTTTTTTTTTTTTATTTCAGTGTCCTTGCTTTTGAGCCTAGTGTTGGCTTTCTAATGTCAGAATAAATCCTACTAACTGAAAAAATCAGAAAAGTTTTTCTAATGATAAATACATTCAGTGAAAAACTCGAGTCTTTTAAAATTCTAATTAGAGTTTAAATTGATTCATTTGAGCCATATGTATGTTATGAAAGCTAAAAAGATAACTATTTGTGACTATTGTCCTTAATGTATAATCTTCATTATTTAGACTTTTTATTTTTAAGTTAGTTTCTACAGTGGTTTCATGTTAAGTTTTTCAAACGTTCGAAGATTATGGTGGTAATAGTAAAGGGTTTTGTTTTAAATCTGGTAGCATATTTAGGAATCATTAAATTATAAATTACAATTTCAAATCTTCATACTTACATTATAATTACTTAAAATCAGTCTGCATTAATAGCCTAAATAGATACCTTAGTTTGGAGGAAAAAATACTATTCTATTTTCTAGTTACTTAACAATTCATTTAATTGTTACTAGTTACTTAATAGTTCAGTGAAATGTACCTCTGTGTGTGTGTGTATCTGTGTATACACACACACACACACACACACACATATTTGGGGCTTGTAACACCTAATTAATAAGATCCATTCCTTAAATTCACTATTTACCCTGCTGTGATCCCCACCTATACTGAAGTACTCTCTGGTATGAATGATCAGTCAACCATAGGGTATGAGATATCTGTATTTGTTTCTTTCTAAATGAAATATATGGATACAAACAGTTCAAACTAGTAATACCAGATTTGTTTCCTAAGAACTAATATAGCTATAAGAGGTGGTAACATTCCAGAGTTCCATGATTATTTTAAGGTAGCTTTAAAGATGGTTAGATTTTGATTTCATACAAAGACTTCAGAGTCCTAAACTTGGTTATTTAAAACATCCAGAGATAGTAGGTATTTGTTTTTTGAAGAGTAAGTAAGGAATGCATTTTGTTTATTTGGTTGATTTTATCTAGACTTTATAAATGTGATTTTTTTTTTCCAAGCTACTTCATAGTTGGTGCCTTCATAGGAAATTTTAGTTTGATTAGTCAACTCTCTCTGCTGGGTTTTGGGTATTTGAATTTTTTTGTTTGGTTGGTTTTGGGGTTTTTTTGTGGGAGAGGTGCTAACCTAAGAAGTTTCTGCAGCAGAAATATCATGAAACCATATATGTCCCTTACAAAGTTGTGGCATTTAGAGGAGTTTTTCAAAGCCTGTGTTGGGATGTAGGCAAATTAAGCAAAGCATCATAGTGAATTCAGCTTATGTATAGAATGACAAGCATATTTAGCAGTTTTTGCTAGTATTCTGGGCTTCTTTTCATTGTGACTGTTTTGCAGAGTTAATAATGTTCCTTCCTGATAAGAGGCTGACTGGAATTTATTTTTGTTTAAAGAAATATTTTTAATATGGAGAAAATAAAAACTGCACATATGCCTCTCACATGGCAAACTCCAAATTAGCATTACTCTATCACAGCATTAGATACCAGCCATACTAACAGCATGCAGATATACTGTTTTTCATTAAACTTAGCACTTTACATTGAAAGTTTTCAAATCAGATCTTATTTGGGCAGATTTCACATGACTGGACTAATACATAAATATTTACTCCTTTGAAGGTATTTAGACATTGGAAATTAATGGCTTGCTTATGAGCCATAGATTTGAGGAGCCATTTGAAATGAAATTTCCATTTCTTAACCTTTTTGTAGATGGATTGGTTGGGCATAATGCTATGTTTCTATATTCTAGGACTGTTAACAAATAATACTATTTATTTCTTAATATCGGCCAACATATTCTTAAATTAGCTCTTTTTGCTCAAAAGAGCTCTGAGATGATTGGGAACCCTGTGTGCTGAAGTTGGATGCAAAGTTGACTATTGTACAGTGAACCTCTTGGGAGAACCGAAGGCTCAGGAAGCTATGAGTAATGAAGCATAAAGCCCATCATTCATATGTAGCTTAGTCAGTGCCCCAGCTTTGTTTCTCAGTGTTCAGTTTTTAATAATTATAAAAGCTCACTTTATTCCTTCTCTCTTCCCTGAACCCTTGGCTTTAATTGAAGTGTAAAATGTATTATGTATGCCTCTCCATGAGTATTGCTGATGATTTTGCAAAAAAGGAGGTGGGAAGGCAGTTTAGTACTGGATTTCCAGACTGGCCAGACACTCACCATCTCTGTGCCTCTGTTTCTTCATCTGTAAAATGAAAATAATTCTACCTGTCCTCCCCCCACCTCAGCAGCATAGTGAAAGATCAATTAAAGTAGAGGAAAAAAATCCCTAAGACGCATTGATCCAAAAGATGGACAGAACATAGATGTAGCTGTTATTTAATAATGACAGCTTTGCTATATAGCAATTTCATTGTATCTTTGCCTAGTACTGTATAGTGAATATCAACTAGCATTTTGAAGTAGAAACTGATAAGAGGAAGTTTTTTAATTATATAGATTTTTAATACTTAAGGTCATCAAATAATATTGGTAAAAATTTATAGTGTATGTTATAGATCTGAGTGTGGGCTAAAAACATATCGCCACACTCAGCTAATTTGTAGAATGTCTTGCTATTTGAGTTGACTTGGTTATTTCAGAGGGCTTCAGGGTTAATCAGGTCAAACTGTAGTCATAGCACTTTTTTTAGCATATCCCAGAATCTTAGAGTTTAGGAGCCTTGGAGCTCACCCAGGGCAATTTCCTGCCGGAAACCAGGTTCCTTCCTGGTGAGGTCACTGAACGGCGCTTATGCAGCCTCTTCCTGAAAACTCTTTGGGGAAGCAGGAGTGTGCCTACATCACTGCTTTGATGTGTACCTTTTGTTCAAGAATTTCCTAAAACTTGGAACTAGTCATGTGTTACATTAGAAGATGCAAGCATTTAAAAGTTTGTATTGAACACCATCCTTATTTAAAGAGCCTAGGTTTGTATTATTTTCTGGGGTTTGTTTTTATGTTTTCGAGATGGTTTTCTCCATTGATGGGGTTGTTTTCTCCATTTTCTTAATAATTTGACAATATTTTCTTTCCTTTTTATTTGTATCTTCTTCCACTTAGCATTTATGGCAGCAAGGAGGGGAGGGATGTCTATTTTTTCAATGGGCTGAAATCATAGCTTCTGTTTTGTCTTACTATGGCAACTGGATTGATGACCGTCTCTTATTTAAAGGTCCTTCAAAACTAGAAGCCATTCCTTTCAGGGCAATGCCTGAGAAGTGATGTCAGGAACTCTGGGGGAGGGGAAGCTGAGAGGACCCCAGAGTAGAGTGTCCACATGTCCCCAAACTGTATTTCCTTCTAAGGAGCACGCTTCCAAGAGACAGGAGAGACACGGCAGAGACATGGCATTCTAGTGTAGTGCCAGCTGCCAGGTAAGACAGCCTTGAAACAATGTGTCCATTTTGCTTTAGCAGGTCAGGTTTAGGGACGTATCTAGCTTTGATATTTAAATCCACCCTCTGTTCTATCTTTGGGAAATGAGAGTACCTTGGTTTTGCTAACTGGCCCAGATGTGCATCAACAAAGTAAATCACTTTAATTGCATCTTTTCATTTGGTTTTCACTTCTCTGTTTCTCTCTCTCTCACTCAGTCTCTCTCCCCCATGGCATTCCTTCTGCTTTCTCCCACCTTTTTAAAGGAAGCTGTGCTTGTTCTTGCTGGAATCCAGGTCACCATATCACCATATTAAATGAACCAGCCTTAGACTCTAAACCCTGTAGCAGGGATTATCTGTGGGTAGCCACCAAATTAACTATTTTAGACAGTTTTAAACAGCTATTTTAAACAGCTATTTGCTGTCCAGTCACATCAGCTAGCAGTCCAAGGTAGCCTTTCAGGCAGAAGAATCACCAACCAGAGTGGATATGTTTCTAAAATAAAAGACCCGTAGTTAGTGATCCCCTTTGAAAAGCTTCTCTTTTCAGACATATGGGTGCATGTTCCTCTCTGGCCAAAAGTTTGTTTCCAATCTCAAAAGAGCTGTTTCTGAAGGTGTCTTTGCAACCCTTTTGTTGCTGGCTCTGTTAGTTGCCTGATAAGCAGTAGCTAATTCATCATTCCCTAAATACCAGAGGAGCAGCTGTTATATTCAGACTCCCAGGCCGCCTATGCAGGTCCCCCCAGCTAGGATCAAGTAGTCATTTGTCATCAAAGGAGGGAACTATTCTATTTGCAGACATTTGACTGTATTTTTCTTCTGTTGATCTTTGTCATGTTCTGCCTGCCTTAATGAGGTTCTTTACCTTCATATCTCTCTCTCTCTCACCTCACTCCCAATTTTCCAATATGGAAAATTACTTTTTATTTGAGAAAGAAGCAAAAAATCCTTTTAAGTGAAGTCTATAGATAGAATTTGCTCTGGGAATAGATGATTTCTTCCTCTTTTGGTTGTAAACCTCAATTTGGATGGCGATTAGAACGGGTTTTTAAACTCTTTGAAAAAGCCCTTCTGGGGCAAACCTCTGACAGAGTCACTGAACTGGCATGCAATTACAATTTTATTTGCATGACTTTTTTTCTAAGTCACTCTAGAAGAATGTTAAGACATTTTGACAACGCAAGAGATAAAATTATTCTCAACAAGGATCAATTTTACTTTATATCTGCCTTTATGCCATCTTCCATTGTTTTTATTAGTATTAATCTAGTATTAATTCTCCCCAAAGGGAGTGGCTTGATGCCTCCCACATTAAGTAGGTAGAAGCTTTTCTTTAGCTGCTTTCCTGAATCCCATATTTATAATACTTTAGGATTTTTTTTTAATTGATTAAGTTTAGTGGTGCTAGAATCTTCAAGTATTAATTTATAATGAACTTTTCCTCTTCTGGGATTATTAGAAGAGCTAAACGTTACATGTTTCTTTTGTTGCTATAAATATACATAGTCATTTGAAAATTATTTGAATGCTTTATTACAGTGATAATTGGTATTGCCATTGATTAAAGGTAAAATGTATGGAGTTAAAAATTTGTATACGATATACTATTTATTGAGAATTTTCAGAATCCCATAGCTGCTTGTCTTTAAAACTTATAAAAGGAATGTGTTTTTTCCCTTCCTGGTCTCAAATTTAGTTTTCCCTTTTTTCAGGAAGGTTTGAATGAGTTGTATCACTGAAAACACACATGTATCAAAAGGTAGATATATTGTAGAAACATGATGTTTTCTTGCCTTGGAAGTCTGACCAGACAGTTTTTATGTATGGGTTTAATTTTTAACAAAGCAGTAAGGGCTTACTTTCTATCAACTTCTGTGTGTGTAAAGATGTATTTGTTCAAGCTTTAAGAAAAAAATTAACCTGTCAGTGTACAAACACCTGATATCTGATTTGGATTTGGGGGGAGGTGGTTTGGGGCAGAGAGCTGTTTATAATATGTTGTTTTTTGGAATTAAGTAAGATTATTAAAGTAACACAACAGTAGATATCAGTAATTTTATGTCTTAGAGGAATGACTCAAATTAACTTGCTTGTGCTAAAATTGCATGTAGGTAACTGAATGCAGTTTTCTGTTGTTCTCTTAGCTGCACTTGTCTGCTCTGCTTTGTACTGCCTTGAAAGTAGAGGAAGCTTCCCTTGCACCGAATTCTCTAAAGGTCTGGTGCTCTAGTTGCCCATTCATTGCTCTTCTCGAAAGAACCCCTGTCAGAACCCGAAGGCTCTAGAAGAAACTGGCCCCTGATAGATCATAAGGGAGGGAATGCCTGGGGCTTCATTACCACAGCTCTTGGCAGCTGGTTCCCCATCTCCTTGGCCACCTTCCACCCAATCTTCTGTGACTCTCTCCCCTGCTCCCTTGGGCACTGATCCCTCGCTTTTATCCTCTCAAACTCATCCACCTTCTACCCCTCAAGGCCAACTTCTCTCAGTCTTCCAAAGAAATAGTTCCTTAACTGGATTATTTTGGAGACAGCAGCAGTTGATGGAATGAGCAGAGGCTCAGCTGCTGTGTCAGCTAATAACCCCAAAACCCAGTGGCATCAAACAACCACCATTTATTATTATTTCCCAGTTCCTGTGGGTCAGGAATTCAGGAGCAGCTTAGCTGGATGGTTCTGACTCAGAGCAGAGTTTCTCATGCAGTCAGGATGAAGATGGTGGCTGGGTTGCCATCATTTGAACGCTTGACTGGGGTTGGCTGATCTCTCCCAGGATGGTTCACCCAGGCTCTCAAAAGGGCTGCTTGAGTGTCCTTACAATATAACTGGCTTCTCCCAAGCTAAGTACCTATGAGAAAGCAAGGAGGGAGCGACAGTTCCTTTGCTGTCCTAGTCTCAGATGTCACAGACGTTACATTCTCTAGAGACCAGCAACCAAGTACAGCCACTCTTAAGGGGATGAGAGTTAGGCTCCCCTTTTGAAAGGAGGAGTATTAAAAAATCTGTGGACATATTTTAAAATCACCACACATGTAAATCCTTACTCCCCCATTTACTGTGTGGTATTGGATGAGTTACACTCCCAAGCCTTAGTTTCTTTATCTCTAAAATGAGTATAACACTATCTCCTCAAAGGGAAGTCATATGGATTCAGACCAAGCCTGAGGCCCAGTAGGTGTTCAATGAATGGTAGTTATTGTTATCTGGGCTTGGGAAGAAGACCAAGGTTGGACTCTGCTGACTGCCCAGGTGAAGATGGACCCCCAGCATGATGGTGTTTGGGAAAGACACTCGCCAGACAGTCCCACAG
The DNA here is from genome assembly GCF_025265405.1 of Mesoplodon densirostris. Taxonomy (NCBI): domain Eukaryota; kingdom Metazoa; phylum Chordata; class Mammalia; order Artiodactyla; family Ziphiidae; genus Mesoplodon; species Mesoplodon densirostris. The sequence continues at coordinate 14,396,940 of NC_082664.1, forward strand.
TACAGGGGGCTTCTCCCAGCTAGGTCAGTGAAGGAGCCAAGCTGGCTTAGCGTAAAAGTGCCAGCTTCTGAGCTGGAAGCCACCACTTTGTTTTTCTCCTACTTCTCACCCTGGAACAGACAGAACAATGGCTGTGTCCTAATCTCAGAATATGGTGCCTTATGCCACAAAAGGAAACTTCCTGGTCTTTTTTTTCTTTTTGAATTTTATTTTATTTTTTAATACAGCAGGTTCTTATTAGTTATCTGTTTTATACATGTTCGTGTATATATCTCAATCCCAATCTCCCAATTCATCTCACCCACCCCACCACTTTCCCCCCTTGGTGTCCATACATGTGTTCTCTACATCTGTGTCTCTATTTCTGCCTTGCAAACCAGTTCATCTGTACCATTTTTCTAGATTCCACATATATGCGTTCATATACGATATTTGTTTTTTTTCTTTGTCTTACTTCACTCTGTATGACAGACTCTAGATTCATCCATGTCTTTACAAATGACCCAATTTCGTACCTTTTTATGGCTAAGTAATACTCCATTGTATATATGTACCACATCTTCTTTATCCATTCATCTGTCGATGGGCATTTAGGTTGCTTCCATGACCTGGCTATTGTAAATAGTGCTACAATGAACATTGGGGTGCATGTGTCTTTTTGAATTATGGTTTTCTCTGGGTATATGCCCAGTAGTGGGATTGCTGGGTCATATGGTAATTCTATTTTTAGTTTTTTAAGGAACCTGCATACTGTTCTCCATAGTGGCTGTATCAATTTACATTCCCACCAACAGTGCAAGAGGGTTCCCTTTTCTCCACACCCTCTCCAGCATTTGTTGTTTGTAGATTTTCTGATGATGGCCATTCTGACCAGTGTGAGGTGATAACCTCATTGTAGTTTTGAGTTGCATTTCTCTAATAGTTAGTGGTGTTGAGCAGCTTTTCATGTGCCTCTTGGCCATCTGTATGTCTTCTTTGGAGAAATGTCCATTTAGGTCTTCTGCCCATTTATTGATTGGATTGTTTGTTTTTTTAATATTGACCTGCATGAGCTGTTTATATATTTTGGAGATTAATCCTTTGTCTGTTGATTCATTTGCAAATATTTTCTCCCATTCTGAGGGTTGTCTTTTCATCTTGTTTATAGTTTCCTTTGATGTGCAAAAGCTTTTAAGTTTCATTAGGTCCCATTTTTTTATTTTTTGTTTTTACCTCCATTACTCTAGGAGGTGGGTCAAAAAAGATCTTGCTGTGATTTATGTCAAAGAGTGTTCTTCCTATGTTTTCCTCTACGAGTTTTATAGCATCCAGTCTTACGTTTAGGTATTTAATCCATTTGGAGTTTATTTTTGTGTATGATGTTAGGGAGTGTTCTAATTTCATTGTTTTACATGTAGCTGTCCAGTTTTCCCAGCAACACTTATTGAAGAGACTGTCTTTTCTCCATTGTATATCCTTGCCTCCTTTGTCTTAGATTAGTTGACCATAGGTGCGTGGGTTTATCTCTGTGCTTTCTATCCTGTTCCATTGATCTATATTTCTGTTTTTGTGCCAGTACCATACTGTCTTGATTACTGTAGCTTTGTAGTAAAGTCTGAAGTCCAGGAGCCTGATTCCTCCAGCTCCATTTTTCTTTCTCAATATTGCTTTGGCTATTCAGGGTCTTTTTTGTCTCCATACAAATTTTATGATTTTTTGTTCTAGTTCTGTAAAAAATGCCACTGGTAATTTGATAGGGATTGCACCGAATCTGCAGATCGCTTTGGGTAGTATAGTCATTTTCACAATGTTGATTCTTCCAATCCAAGAACATTGTATATCTCTCCATCTGTTTGTGTCATCTTGGATTTCTTCCATGAGTGCCTTAGAGTTTTCTGAGTACAGGTCTTTTACCTCCTTAGGTAGGTTTATTCCTAGGTATTTTATTCTTTTTGTTGCAGTGGTGAATGGGATTGTTTCCTTAATTTATCTTTCTGATCTTTCATTGATAGTGTATAGGAAAGCAAGGGATTTCTGTGCATTAATTTTGTATCCTGCAACTTTACCAAATTCATTGATTAGCTCTAGTAGTTTTCTGGTGGCATCTTTAGGATTATCTACGTATAGTATCATGTCATCTGCATACAGTGACAGTTTTACTTCTTCTTTTCCAATTTGTATTCCTTTTATTTCTTTTTCATCTCTGATTGCATGGCTAGGACTTCCAACACTATATTGAGTAATAGTGGCAAGAGTGGACATCCTTGTCTTGTTCCTGATCTTAGAGGAAATGCTTTCAGTTTTTCACCATTGAGAATGATGTTTGCTGTGAGTTTGTCATACATGGCCTTTATTATGTTGAGGTAGGTTCCCTCTTTGTCCACTTTCTGGAGAGTTTTTGTCATAAATTGGTGTTGGATTGAAAAGCTTTTTCTGCATCTATTGAGTTGATCATATGGTTTTTATTATTCAATTTGTTAATATGGTGTATCACACTGATTGATTTGTGTATACTGAAGAATCCTTGCATCCCTGGGATAAATCCCACTTGATCATGGTATAGGATCCTTTTAATGTATTGTTGGATTCTGTTTGCTAGTATTTTGTTGAGGATTTCTGCATCGATATTCATCAGTGATATTGGTCTGTAATTTTCTTTTTTTGTAGTATCTTTGTCTGGTTTTGGTACCAGGGTCATGGTGGCCTCATAGAGTGAGTTTGGGAGTGCTCCGTCCTCTGCAATTTTTTGGAAGAGTTTGAGAAGGATGGGTGTTAGCTCTTCTCTGAATGTTTGATAGAATTCACCTGTGAAGCCATCTGGTCCTGGACTTTTGTTTGTTGGGAGATTTTTAATCACAGTTTCAACTGCATTACTTGTGATTAATCTGTTCATATTTTCTATTTCTTCCTGGTTCAGTCTTGGAAGTTTATACCTTTCTAAGAATTTGTCCATTTCTTCCAGGTTGTGCATTTTATTGGCATAGAGTTGCTTGTAGTAGTCTCTTAGGATGCTTTGTATTTCTGCAGTGTCTGTTGTAACTTCTTTTTCTTTTCTAAGTTTATTGATTTGAGTCTTCTCCCTCTTTTTCTTGATGAGTCTGGCTAAAGGTTTATCACTTTTGTTTATGTTCTCAAAGAACCAGCTTTTAGTTTTATTGATCTTTGCTACTGTTTTCTTCATTTCTATTTCATTTATTTCTGCTCTGATCTTTATGATTTCTTTCCTTCTACTAACTTTGGGTTTTGTTTGTTCTTCTTTCCCTAGTTCTTCTAGGTGTAAGTTTAGATTGTTTATTTGAGATTTTTCTTGCTTCTTGAGATAGGGTTGTATTGCTATAAACTTCCCTCTTAGAACTGCTTTTGCTGCATCCCATAGGTTTTGGATCATAGTGTATTTGCTGTCATTGTCTCTAAGTATTTTTTTATTTCCTCTTTGATTTCTTCAGTGATTTCTTGGTTAGTTAGTAACGTATTGTTTAACCTTGATGTGTTCATGTTTTTTATGTATTTTTCCCTGTAATTTACTTCTAATCTCATAGCGTTGTGGTCAGAAAAGATGCTTGTTATGATTTCAATATTCTTAAATTTACTGAGGCTTGATTTGTGACCCAAGATGTGATCTATTCTGGAGAATGTTCTGTGTGCTCTTGAGAAGAAAGTATAAATCTGCTGTTTTTGGATGGAATGTCCTATAAATATCAATTAAATCTATCTGGTCTATTGTGTCATTTAATGCTTGCGTTTCCTTATTTTCTGTCTGGATGATCTGTCCATTGGTGTAAGTGAGGTGTTAAAGTCCCCCACTACTATTGTGTTACTGTTGATTTTCTCTTTTATAGCTGTTAGCATTTGCCTTATATATTGAGGTGCTCCTATGTTGGGTGCATATATATTTATAATTGTTATATCTTCTTCTTGGATTGATCCCTTGATCATTATGTATTGTCCTTCCTTGTCTCTTGTAACATTCTTTATTTTAACGTCTATTTTATCTGATATGAGTATTACTACTCCAGCTTTCTTTTGATTTCCATTTGCATGGAATATCTTTTTCCATCCCCTCACTTTCAGTCTGTATGTGTCCGTAGGTCTAAAGTGGGTGTCTTGTAGACAGCATATATATGTGTCTTGTTTTTGTATCCATTCAGCAAGCCTTTGTCTTTTGGTTGGAGCATTTAATCCATTCACATTTAAGTTAATTATCAATATGTATCTTCCTATTACCATTTTCTTAATTGTTTTGGGTTTGTTTTTGTAGGTCCTTTTCTTCTCTTGTGTTTCCTGCTTAGAGAAGTTCCTTTAGCATTTGTTGTAGAGCTGGTTTGGTGGTGCTGAATTCTCTTAGCTTTTGCTTGTCTGTAAAGCTTTTGATTTCTCCATCGAATCTGAATGAGATCCTTGCCAGGTAGAGTAATCTTGGTTGTAGTTTCTTCCTTTTTATCACTTTAAATATATCATGCCACTCCCTTCTGGCTTGTAGAGTTTCTGCTGAGAAATCAGCTGTTAACCTTATGGGAGTTCCCTTGTATATTATTTGTTGTTTTTCCCTTGTTGCTTTGAATAATTTTTCTTTGTCTTTAATTTTTGTCAGTTTGATTATTATGTGTCTTGGCATGTTTCTCCTTAGGTTTATCCTGCCTGGGACTCTGTGCTTCCTGGACTTGGGTGGCTATTTCCTTTCCCATGTTAGGGAAGTTTTTGACTATAATCTCTTCAAATATTTTCTCAGGTCCTTCCTCTCTCTCTTCTCCTTCTGGGACCCCTATAATGTGAATGTTGGTGTGTTTAATGTTGTCCCAGAGGTCTCTTAGGCTGTCTTCATTTCTTTTCATTCTCTTTTCTTTATTCTGTTCCACAGCAGTGAACTCCACCATTCTGTCTTCCAGGTCACTTATCCATTCTTCTGCTTTAGTTATTCTGTTTAGTTATTGATTCTTTCTAGTGTATTTCTCATTCAGTTACTGTATTGTTTGTCTCTATTTGTTTGTTCTTTAATTCTTCTAGGTCTTTGTTAAAGATTTCTTGCATCTCCTTGATCTTTGCCTCCATTCTTTTTCCGAGGCCCTGGATCATCTTCACTATCGTTATTCTGAATTCTTTTTCTGGAAGATTGCCTATCTCCATTTCATTTAGTTGTTTTTCTGGGGTTTTATCTTGTTCTTTCATCTGGTACATAGTTCTCTGCCTTCTCATTTTGTCTGTCTTTCTGTGAATGTGGTTTTTGTTCCACAGGCTGCAGGATTGTAGTTCTTCTTGCTTCTGCTGTCTGCCCTCTGTTGGATGAGGCTATCTAAGAGGCTTGTGCAAGCCTCCTGATGGAAGGGACTGGTGGCGGGTAGAGCTGGGTGTTGCTCTGGTGAGCAGAGCTAGGTAAAACTTTAATCTGCTTGTCTGCTGTTGGGTGGGGCTGACTTCCCCACTGTTGGTTGTTTGGCCTGAGGTGACCCAGCACTGGAGGCTACAGGCTCTTTGGTGGGGTTAATGGCGGACTCTTGGAGGGCTCACACCAAGGAGTACTCCGCAGAACTTCTGCTTCCAGTGTCCCTGTCCCCACGATGAGCCACAGCCACCCCCTGCCTCTGCAGGAGACCCTCCATCACTAGCAGGTAGGTGTGGTTCATTCTTCTATGAGGGTCACTGCTCCTTCCCCCGGGTCCTGATGTGCACACAACTTTGTGTGTGCCCTCCAAGAGTTCAGCCCCTGCTTCCCCCAGTCCTGTCAAAGTCCTGAAATCAAATCCCACTAGCCTTCAAACTCTGATTCTCTGGAAATTCCCCCTCCCGTTGCCAGACCCCCAGGTTGGGAAGCCTGACGTGGGACTCAGAACCTTCACTCCAGTGGGTGGACTTCTGTGGTATAATTGTTCTCCAGTTTGTGAGTCACCCACCCAGCGGTTATGAGATTTGATTTTATTGTGTTTGTGCCCCTCCTACCATGTCATTGCGGCTTCTCCTTTGTCTTTGGATGTGGGGTGTCTTTTTTGGTGAGTTCCAGTGTCTTCCTGTCAATGATTGTTCAGCAGTTAGTTGTGATTCCGGTGCTCTCGCATGAGGGAGTGAGTGCATGTCCTTCTAGTCCTCCATCTTGAACCAATCTCAACTTCCTGGTCTTGAGATGGAGATTAACCTGGATTATCAGGTGGGCCCGATGTAACACAAGGCTCCTTATAAGAGAGGTAAGAGGTCAGAGAGCAGAGAAGATGCTACGCTGCAGGCTTTGAAGATGGAGAAAGGGCCCACAAGCCTAAGGATATAGGTGGTATCTAGAATGGCAAGGAAGTGGATTCTCCCAAGAGACTCCAAGAAGTGCTGACCCTGCTGACACTCTGACTTAGATCAGTGGGACTGATTTTGGACTTTGGACCCCCAGCTCAGCATGATGGACACTCCACTCCAGAACGGTGAAGTCAAGAACACAGGGCTCCCTCTCTCCCAGCTCCTGGAGGGAGGGCTGTCTTCCCAGGAGAGGCAAGAGGTCAGCATTTCTAAACCTGCCCCAGCTTCCTGTTACCAAGGCCAGATTCTTGGGGGACATGCAGATGGGAGCTGAGGCCTCATTCCTCTGCCTGGCCCACACTTGTGGGATGGGGGCTCCACCCCTGGCATGGTGCATCGAGAGCACTGGGGCCTGATTGCCTTGCCAGACTCCTGTGGCAGAGTTCCATGCTGAGAGAGGCAAGCCTAGGAGACCTGAGGCTACTGCCCACCCACAGCCCCACCAGACACTCAGCTCTAAAGCAGGGGCATCACTTAGAGGGAAGCACGCCATTGTCCCCGGCCCCAGACAGAAACTAGATTCGTGGTTGCCTAGGACCAGGGGGTTTAGGGGTATAAGGGAGTGAAAGCTAAAGGGTACTGCGTTTCTTTTTCAGGCAATGACAATGTTCTATAACTGGCTATGGTGATGGTTGTCCATATCTGTGAATATACTGAAAACCTCTGAATTGTATGCCTTCAATGGGTGAATTGTATAGTGTGTGAATTATATCTCGATAAATCTGTTTTTGAAAAGAACCAGTAAAAATTAAACTTGTGTTGTTTTTAAGCCACTACGCCCATGATAGCTTTTACAGCAACAATAGGAAACATACACCCCATGCCCACCTCTAGCCACCATGGGTTTGGCCATGACCCAACTGCTTGGTCTCCCTACTGAGCACACGCTCTCCCAGCACTTGCTTTCTTCCTCCTTGGTGGTGCATAGCATCTGGGTGGGTGGGGGGGATGTATTTTTTAATTACCCTGGGTGAGACAAGATTTACTTTACACCAATGAACACAACACATAGGAGACTCCTTTTAAAAACCAGGGACAAAACAGTGCAGAGCTCACAGAAACGAGCAAAGCTCTCCCCATTCCCACCAACCTCCAGGAGTGGCCCTGCTTGGGATCATTGCCCCTGAGGGCTTTTCTCAACACATTTTGCTCTTGAGCTCAACAAGCTAAAACCAAAATTTGTGAGTGAAATAAATGTGTCCTCAACTTAGAAGCTTGGGTCCTTATTAGGCCCAAGAGTAAAGCTTCATTTGTTGGTGGTTGCTTTTTGGATTCCCTGCAGCTGGGCTGTGTCCAGTACAGTGTTTTTTTATGTTTTGCATCAAGTTGAAAACTGCAGGACATTTTTTTCTAAGCCTTTGTTTCAAACTGGATGCATAAAAAATTAAAAAGAGCAATAGAAATTTAATTTGCTGAGAAGGAAGGCTGTTCGTCAGTGTTCCCAACTCTGTGGCACAGCTCCTTCTGGACTCTTAATCCTTTTTTATTTCTTGGAAATAAATTATAGCCCATCCTCCTGCCCTGGATCCCTTGTTCTCTATTCCTATCCCCTTCTCCTCCCTTTCTCTGGGCCCTGAAACCTCCTGACCAAATGGAAGAAGTTTCCTTTCGCCACAAAGAATTACCAGAGAGCAGAGAGCGGTGGAGTCTTCCACGGCAGGAGGGGTAATATAAACAGGTTTCTATTATACGGGATAATGTAAACAGGATTGCGTGGTGAGGGCTGTTCTTAGCACACTTCCCTCTTTGGTCAATTCTCAAATCCAGCCACACTCTCAAAACTGGACATGTGCTTGGCATTCTGTGGGGTTTTTTTTTTTTTTCCTTTAACTCTGGTCAGCTCTGCTTTGTGTGCTGTGTGCTCAGTCTGAGGAAGACATGATTCTGAAATCTCAGAGCAAGCCCCCGGGATTAATAGCTAACCTAGGCATGTGTTTGACTATTTATAAGACAAAGAAGAAGTAATCCCCAGGTGATGCCAAAGGCAGGGGACTAAGCCTCCAGGCAGAGGTGTGGGGTGAAGGGGATAACCTTGGGCCACCTGATGACCCAGATGGTGGCTCTGGCTTGCTGCTGCCCCTGTCTGCATGCTTACTTTCCAGAAGGTTCAGCTGCAAATGATGCTGAGCCACATGCATGGACTGAGTCAAGAATCTCATGTTTGTAAGATAATAATATATGCAAAGCATCCATGGATGTTTCTAGTAAATATTATGTGTTTATTCTATCAGACTTTCATAGTCGCAGGTGATACAGCTCAGCAAAAGCGGTAGTCAGTTCTTGCAGACTGTACCTTGTGGTAGTTTGAGGCTGCAGCTGGTGCTGGAGTGGAACTCACAGGAAACCCAGATGAAGGCCATGCTGGGTCCCTCCACTGAAAAATGTGGTGTGACCACGAGTGGCTAAAAGACAACCAAATAACTGGATAGACCAGCCTGGCAAGAAAACAGAGTCAGCCTGCGGTGGAAGGTCTGGGGAAGACCTATGCCTCAAAATCCTACCTTCTCAGCAAGTTTGGTACAACTCTTTGGTACTGCCTGTGTTTCAACCACCGGAGGATCCAACCCATCTGGGCCTCAGTTTCCTCACCTGCAAAATAGGTATAACGTTATTGTTATCCTTTCATCACAGAAGACTGGGACATGCTCTGCAGTAATTTTTTAGGCTGCAATATCTATATAAAATGTCTGATACATTTGGGGTGCTCAAAAATTTTAGTAGTTATCGATTAGTCACAAATATTGAGGGAGGGTCTAAGGTCAATCATATACCACGCAGCTTGAAGAGGGCACCTACAGTAGGAAGAGCCAGCACGACCTGAAGAAGTTGGGCACAGCGGCCGTGCAGGAGGTCTGGGCACAGGCGAAGGCCGTGGGCCTGGGCATTACTTCATAATTTGGGCCTGACAGCACCCCTCAACTTGACAGTGTGGCTAACATTAGGATGAGAAGGGGGCTCAGCGGGCTGAAGTCAAAATTCCAACTCCACAGGGCTCACCTGGTGGCACAGTGGTTGAGAGTCTGCCTTCCGATGCAGGGGACACGGGTTCGTGCCCCGGTCCAGGAAGATCCCACATGCCGCGGAGCGGCTGGGCCCGTGAGCCATGGCCACTGAGCCTGCGCATCTGGAGCCTGTGCTCCGCAATGGGAGAGGCCACAACAGTGAGAGGCCCGCGTACCACACACACACACAAAAATTCCAACTCCACACACTGGCCTGCCCACGTTGATCTTGCAGCTGGGGACGCATTTTGGATGCAGAAAGATGCAATGATAGGGATAATAATTGTTAGCAATCTCCTAGGCCCATAGCGACTCTGAAATGTCTTACCAGATCAGGCACAGAAGCTATGTTTCACTGTAGCCCAATGAATAGCTGTTGATCCCAAGCATGTGAACAAGTTGCAAAGCTCGACTTTAGTGTTTGGGGCTCTTTAAGCAGGAGGCTGTGGTTGTATTTCTGATGTTTTCTTTCTTGAGCTAGTGGCAGCACACAGGTGTTAACACCTATAGCATTTCCTATGCCTTTCTGCATATCAGAATACTTGCTAATGACTTCTTAAAGGAAAATGTAGGCCTAGTCCCACCAGCAAAGAGCTGTCCATTTTTTTTTTTTTTTGGCTCTAATGACAGGCTGTAAGTTTTATTCTGAGGGGCCTTTGCTTTTCCAAAGATACATCTGTACTGCAGAGTTGCTTGCATCTTATTTGCTTTTTGTTTGTTTTTAATTTTCATTGGAGTATAATTGATTTAAAGTGTTGTATTAGTTTCTGCTGTACAGCAAAGTGAATCAGTTATATATATACATATATCCACTCTTTTTTAGATTCTTTTCCCATGTAGGTCATTCCAGAGTACTGAGAAGAGTTCCTTGTGCTATACAGTAGGTTCTTATTAGTTATCTATTTTATATACAGTAGTGTGTATATGTCAATCCCAATCTCCCAGTTTATCCCTCCCAGCAGTCCGTTCTTGATGACAAAACCCGGCAGAGAGGAACAGAGCTGCAGAAGACAGAGTGCCACGAGCAGCGGACTGGCACGCCAGTACCTTGTTAGAACTAGTTTCTAAACATTCCCTGAACAGTTGGTAAGGGAGACAGTCTGCCCTGAGCACAATGGATGGTGAGAGGAGGCCACCCAGGGATTAAAATTTTAACCCAGATGATCCCGAGGGTGAGTGAGTATACAGTACAAAGTGCAGTTCAAGGAGCTGTGTGTGCTCACTCATGCAAGCCGGCAGGCCTTTGGGGTTCGTGGACCTGCAGAACGAGTGACCCGTGGAACTGAATCCATCAGCGAGTCCCATAGTGCGGGGCATCCTATACTAATGTGTAGGGGGTGGGGTGAAAAGCAGGGCGGAGGGAGTGAAGAGATTCAGCAGTATCCTGAATACTCAGCAGCTGCTTCAGAACTACTCATGGACTTGAGTTCAATAAAATCAAGAAGAAAAATGGAAATGCAGATCCTTGCAAAGTGCCTTCTGGCAGTTCAAAACATTTTTGTACTCTGAAGGAAAGTGGCAAGGATTAAGCATATCAAACTGGCTTTGTGCTTCTAAGGCCACTTGATCCCGGAAGCTCCTTTTCACTCCCCGCACCTTTACCTCCTGCCCCGGGTCGGGCGATTATCTATGGTGGTGCAGAATAATGGAATAATTTTTGCCAGTTACTGTCAAGACACTGCATCCAACAATGAGGGTTTTATTCTGAGATAAAGTTTGAAAAAAAGGCTCAATAGATGCCAGATATTAATTTCCATCCTTGAGAAAGAAAGGAATGCAAACTGCAGCAAAGTTGTGTTGATTCATCAGTCTATTGACACTCGAGCCCACGGTCTTTCCCTTCCCAGCTTGAAAGAATATGACTCATTGTCTCAGTCAAAGGTTGCATCTGTTCTCCCAACCGTTAGCGCACCTTACTTTTGGAGAAGTGATTGTGTAGCCACTGTAATTAGGGGCCGTACATTCTCCCTGAGGAATCTTCATCGGGGCGACCCAGCCCTCACGGGAGCAAGCTAATCTGTGCATCACGGGCCACGTGTGAAATACAAGCTTTCCTCCTTCCTCTCAAGACCACTGTTTGGACTTACAAACACCGTCTACTTCTTATGTGTTAAATAGCTAAAGATCAGACTCAGACTACTGTCACAAGCATGAATGAATAACTGGCAAACTCCTGAGTCGTCACGCAGTTTTATAGTTTTCTTTCCAAAGGCACTTTGAAAAAAGACTTCAAACAAACGAACAATACCCTATTCCCTGATGACTGTCCTTTGATACATGAATGTTTCCAGAGGTTTTAGGCCGGGCTCTGAGCTGCTCTGTGATGTCACGGAGACGGACAGCCCCCTCTGAAGCTGAGGGCCTATTCCTCTGCATGCATGTGAAACCCTCCCGGTGAAACCTACTGGATGACCTGAGAGGCCCAGGGCCTCAATGCAGTTGAGTTTCTGGACTCTGTACAATTGGCTGCTGACCAGGATGGGGTGTCCAGACACTCCTACTCTGAGATACTTTGGGGTCAAGAAATATTTACAAGAAAAGTGAGGCTCAGAAAGATTAATTGACTTACCCATAGTCTGGTAGAAAGACCCTCAGAGATAGCTCCACCCTGGAAATCATGTTTGTTTGTTTGTTTTTCTGTACGTGGGCCTCTCACTGTTGTGGCCTCTCCCGTTGCGGAGCACAGGCTCCGGATGCACAGGCCCAGCGGCCACGGCTCACGGGCCCAGCCACTCTGCGGCATGTGGGATCCTCCTGGACCGGGGCACGAACCCATGTCCCCTGCCTCGGCAGGCGGACTCTCAACCACTGCGCCACCAGGGAAGCCCCTGTTTGTTTGTTTTGTTTGTTTGTTTAGAAATTTTCCTAAGAGAGAGAGAGAAAGACAGACCGACATCATTCCCAGCCTTGTGTACAGATACCCCAAATGAATAGGCCACAGAGGAGGAGCGTGGGTGATCTAGAACCCAGCTCCTTGACAAAGGGACGGGTCCCAGAGCTGACTTTGTCTGTTACACAGCATCCGTCTGCCCTTGCGGCTGGATCACGCTGACTGGAGTGCTCCACCCTTGTCAGAAGGTGGCTCGGTAGCTTTCCTGAGATTTCGGAGAGGTGGAAAGAAGGCCTGAGAGAAAACGGTACTTCTGGCTCCCAGGCACAAGTGAGGGGCCAGCCGGCCCAGAAATGCCCCCGTGTGCTCTGGTGTCTTGGGTCTCCAGCCAGACCAGAGTGTCTCTGGGAGCTGAGGAAACTCCCTGAAGCTCAGGGTGAAGAGTAGGCTTAAATGTTACCCCTCTTAAGCGAGTGAGAGAAGCCTGAGCTTTGGTTTCTACACCAGGGACAGCGAACTGCTTGTGGAGGGGCCGGCCGGCCTCCCCAGAGGTTCTCCTGGGTGGTGTCAACTCCTGGGTGAGGGCCTGGGCTCCAGTGGGGTCCACAGTCAGAGATTTTAGAGGAGGATGTCCCCTCAACGACCATCTGAAAATTCCAATCTGATCATGTCACGTTCCCAGTGAAACTCCTCTATGTCTCCCAACTGCTCCCTGGAAGAAGCCCCAGAGCTCCGTGGGGTGCTGCTCCCCTCTCCATCACACAGCAGACCAGGGCCTGGCCCCCTGTGCTCCCTGCCTTCCTGTCCTCCCCCTAGCACTCCCCAACCCCTTCCTGGCAGACTTCCACTACCCTTCATCTGCCCGGCTGCTTCTCCCCGCCCTCAGCCCAGGGCCTTCAGATCACTGGCCGCCTTCATGGAGCCTTCCCGGACGCCTCGCTAGGTTGAAGAGCCCAGTTCAGCATCCCACACACCTTCCTAGTATAACTAGCAGTTATGAGTAAATGACCACATACCCATCAAATGAATGTGTCTCTTCCCCATTAAGCTGTCAGCTCCCCACTGCATGTCACCAGCATCCAGCTTTGTCCCAGGGGCCACACTCAGGAAGCTGGAAGGAACTGTCTGTCTGCGGCAGCGAGGCAGGTGCAGCCTAGAGGGACAGAGGTAGGAGCCCTGGGCTCAGGTCTTACCTCCGGCACTTCCTTCCAGACTGCAGACGTGTCCTTTCGATGCCCTGACCTGGTCTCCTTCTCTGTGCTGTCTGACCCTCTGCTCTCTGAGGACTTCCCTCCAGCCCTGACATTCTCAATGGCCATGAATTCATTCAGGCCTGGTCTCAGAAAATCAAGATGTCAAGAAGTTTCTCCTGGGCGCCCCCCCACCCCTGCCTGGGCTGGCAGGGCCTCTGCTCTGCCCTCCATCCCTTGCTTCTCTCACAGCCCTCCTGAGGCACCTCACTTTGCTGGGAACAGTTCCCTGCCAGCTGCAAGGGAAAGCAAGATAAGGAACTAATTTGAACTAGGAGATTGGAGCTTCATATATTATCTTCAGACACACAGGCATGTTAAAAGGCCCCTGCCCAAGGCGAGAATCTCTAAGGACAGTTGGGGAGGAAGGGTAGGGCCTTTGGGTAGAAGCCTTTTTTGATACCCTTCGAAGAGCAGCTGGGGTTATTGTTTGCCTGAATGACTTGCAAAAACAGTTGTGACCTCACATGTAGAAGCCAGCCTATAATTGGTTTGTTAATGCGGTGATGGTTCCTGAGGCTTGGCTGGGAGTATCTGCTGATCAGGCCTGGGGTGGAAAGAAGTCCTGAGAAACTGCATCCAGATTGGGGGCCCAGGAATTACAGCGATCATGCAGAAGATGATCCTGCCAGGAGCTGAGCCTTGATCCCCAAGGGCTTCTAGAGAAAAAGCAAAGCACTTCTCTGATTTCAGGAGCTCAGTAAATCCAGCTCTCTGGCCTCTTTCAAACAATAGCAACTCTGCAGAGACAAGGGACGAGGTGAAGTAGACAGGATGAGACTTCACATTCTTAACATGTCTATACTCACCAAACTGATGTACAGATGCAACACAATCCCTATCAAAATCCCGGCTGCCAGCTTTTGCAGAAATGGACAGACCGATCCAAATTTTAACGGGAAAATGCAAAAGAGCCTCAATGATTGAAACAATCTTGTAAAAGAAGAACAATGTTAAGAACTCACATTTCCCAACTTCAAACGTTACTGTAAAGCTACAGTAACCAAGAAGGTGTGATACTGACGTAGGAATAGGCATAGAGATCTATAGAATAAATATCAGAGTTCAGAAATAAACCCTTTTTTTGATAAGGGTGCTAATATCATTCAAAGAAGGAAAGAATAGTCTTTTTAATAAATGGGGCTGTAACAACTAGATATCACATGCAAAAGAATGAGTTTGGACCCCTACATCACACCATATAAAAAATTAATTCAAAATGGATCACAGGGCTTCCCTGGTGGCGCAGTGGTTGACAGTCAGCCTGCCGATGCAGGGGACACGGGTTCGTGCCCCGGCCCGGGAAGATCCCACATGCCGCGGAGCGGCTGGGCCCGTGAGCCATGGCTGCTGAGCCTGCGCGTCCGGAGCCTGTGCTCCGTAGCGGGAGAGGCCACAACAGTGAGAGGCACGCGTACCGCAAAAAAAAAAAAAAAAAAAAATCAGTGGAACAGGATAGAAAGCCCAGAAATAAATCCATGCACCTATGGTCAATTAACAACAAAGAAGGCAAGAATATACAATGGAGAAAAGACAATCCCTTCTAGTGGTGTTGAAAAAGCTGGACAGCTACATGTAAATTAATGAAATTAGAACCTTCCTTCACAACATACACAAAAATGAACACAAAATGGTTTAAAGGCCTAAATGTAAGACATGACACCATAAAACTCCTAGAAGAGAACATGGGTGAACATTCTGAGACATAAACTGTAGAAATATTTTCTTAGATCAATCTCTCAAAGCAAAAGAAATAAGAGCAAAAATAAACAAATGGGACCTAATCAAACTTACAAGCTTTTGCACAGCAGAGGAAACCATCAACAAAACAAAAAACAACCTACAGAATGGCAGAAAATATTTGCAAATGGTGAAACCGACAAGGAATTAATTTCCAAGATATACAAACAGCTCATATAGCTCAATATTGAAAAAAAACAACCCAATCAAAAAATGTGCAGAAACCTAAATAGACATTTCTCCAAAGAAGCCATACAAATGGCTAGTAAGCACATGAAAATATGCTCAACATCACTAAGTATTAGAGAAATGCAAGTCAAAACCACAATGAGGTATCACCTCACTGGTCAGAATGGCTATCATCAAAAAGTCTACAAATAATAAATGCTGGAAGGGGTATGGAGAAAAGGGAACCCTCCTACACTGTTGGTGGGAATGTAATGTGCCGCCAGCTGGAAAATAGTATGGAAGTTCCTTTAAAAACTAAAAAGAGAGCTACCATATGATCCGGCAATCCCACTCCTGGGTATATATCTGAAAAAACTGAAAACTCTAATTCAGAAAGATACATGCACCCCAGTATTCATAGCAACACTATTCACAATAGCCAAGTCATGGAAGTAACCTGTGTCCATCAACAGATGAATGGATAAAGAAGATGTGGTATATATATACAATGGAATACTACTCAGCCATTAAAAAGAACAAAATAATGCCATTTTCAGCAACATGGATGCAACTAGAGATTATCATACTAAGTGAAGTAAGTCTGAAAGAGAAAGACAAATACCACATGATATCACTTATATGTGGAATCTAAAATATGACACAAATGAACCTATCTGTGAAACAGAAACAGAATCAGGGACATAGATAATAGACTGATGGTTGCCAAGGGGGAGAGGGGTGGGAGAGGGTTGTATTGGGAGTTTGGGATTCGCAGAGGCAAACTGGTATATGTAGAAGGGATAAACAACAAGGCCCTACTGTATAGCACTGGGAACTATATTCAATATCCATAAAAAAGAATGTATGTATATGTATAACTGAGTCACTTTGCTGTACAGCAGTAATTAACACAACATTGTAATTCAACTATACTTCAATAAAAAATAAAGTTAAAAAAGAATAAGATAGTACAATCAAAAAAAAATAGATGCGGTAAGTATATACAATGCACTATTACTCAGCCATAAAAAAGAATGAAATCTTGCCAGTTGCAGCAACATGGATGGACCCACAGAATATTATGCTGACTGAAATAAGTCAAACAAAGAAAGAGAAATACCATATGGTATCACTTATATGTGGAATCTAAAAAATAATACAAATGAATCTATATACAAAACAGAGAGAGGCTCACAGACACAGAAAACAAACCTATGGTTACCAAAGGGGAGCAGGGGGGAGAGACAAATTAGGAGTATGGGGTTAACAGACACAAACTGCTATACATAAAATAGATACGCAACAAGGATTTACTGTATAGCACGGGGAATTATATCTAATATCTTGTAATAACCCATAATGGAATATAATCTGCAAAAAAGCAAACACCAGAATCACTATGCTGTACACCTGAAACTAACACAATGTTGTAAATCAGCTATACAGAAAGAAAGGAAGGAGGGAAGGAAGGAAGGAAGGAAGGGAATCCACCCCTAGTTAAATAACACTTCAGGTGAAGGATTTAGCTTTTGGCGTTGGAAGCAGGGGAGCACCCTGAGGCTCCCCGGTCAAACCCGAGAAGCTGCCTGTGCAGAGGCTCAGGAAGTCTAACCTTTCCCTCCTAACCCAACCTCCTCTTCCACAAAGGAAAAGCCCAGCATTCTTGAATGACAAGCTCAGAAAGCATCAAAGGGAAAGAAGCCAGACTTGCAGGAAAACCCTCCAGCCCGTTCATGATTCCTGTGACCCTCTGTAACCCCTGTGAAGAGCTGGAGGATGCTCTGACCTGCAGTGTGACTCACTTCCCTCCGTATGATGTGTGACTCGGTCTGAAGGACAGTGTGCCGCAGCACCTCTCCCTGCTCGAATGCCATTTTCTGCTACCTGGGCACCTGCCCCCTCGTCTAGCCCCGCCAGTGTCTGGCCCTCCTTTGGGAAGCCTCATCCATCAGCCCCGTTCACCGTTAAAAGCCACAGAAACCAACTCTGGCTGATTTAGGCAGAAATGGAATTAATCTCAGGTGGTTCACAATCTCTGGGAGCCGCTGCTCGGTGTGGGCACCCAGGTGCACCTGGACCAACTCCACCCGCAGCTGCCAGAGCAACCGCAACTGAATCCGGAAGCAGCTGCCCCTGGACTCTGAGTGGTGTCTGCCTGGCAGAGTTGTTACCCAGCTTCACTGTAGCCACAAGGGAGTCTGGCATAGTGAGCACCTGGCATCTTCAGCCTCTCCAGTGGGAGGAGGGTTCCGCCTCATCAGGCAGGGAATTCCCCCAATACAGGACAGGACATAAAGATCCCAGGTGGCCATAGGCATGAAAAATGGTTGTTCTGCCTCTCAGAAGTAAGGGCAGCTAGTAATTCTATTCTTTTTTCCACCTGCCTTCCCTGACCAGCACGATCTCTGAGTCTGGTAAAAGTCACTCAGGCAAAGTATTGATGAGAACTTTTTTCGTATAATGATAACTTTTAAGATTTACTCTCTTAGTGAAGTAAGTCAGAAAGAGAAAAACAAATACCGTATGCTAACACATATATATGGAATCTAAAAAAAAAAAAAAGGTTCTGAAGAACCTAGGTGCAGGACAGGAATAAAGACGCAGACGTAGAGAATGGACTTGAGGACACCGGGAGGGGGAAGGGTAAGCTGGGATGAAGTGAGAGAGTGGCATGGACTTATATACACCACCAAATGTAACATGGATGGCTAATGGGAAGCAGCCACATAGTACAGGGAGATCAGCTCGGTGCTTTGTGACCACCTAGAGGGGTGGGATGGGGAGGGTGGGAGGGAGACGCAAGAGGGAGGAGATATGGGGACATATGTATACGTATAGCTGATTCACTTTGTTATAAAGCAGAAACTAACTCAACATTGGAAAGCAATTATACTCCAATAAAGATGTTAAAAAAAAGATTTACTCTCTTAGCTACTTTCAAATATACAAACAATATTAACTACAGTCACCATGCCATACATTACATCCCATAGCTGATTTATTTTATAACTGGGAATTTATACCTTTTGACCCCCTTTCCCATTTCTCCCAACCCCCACCCCTGGCCTCTGGCAACCACCTATCTGTTCTCTGTATCTATGAGTTTGTTTTGTTTTGTTTTAGATTCCACATATGAGATCATACGATATTTGTCTTTCTCTGACTTATCTCACTTAGCACAATGCCCTCAAGGTGCATCTATGTTGTCGCAAATGGCAGGATTTCATTCATTTTTATGGCTGAGTAATATATATATATAATAATATATAACACACACATATATCTTGCATTTTCTTATTTTCTTTATTCATCTGTGTGTGGACACAGGCTGTTTCCATGTCTTGGTTATTATTGTAAATAATGCTGCAATGAACAAGGGGTGCACCTATCTTTTTGAATTAGTGTTTTCATTTTCTTCAGATAAATACCCAGAAGTGGAATTACTAGATCATATCATTTTACATCTTAAAAAAGAAATCTGGGTGGGGTGAGGACCAGTGTAACATCTGTCATGCTCCTTCAGCAACAGACATTCAAACCATCCACTGCCACTATAGTTCATCAGAAAATAAAATAACTTCCTAGAATAGACAGTGCTGTCAGCATCTTTCTGCTGACCATAGACTATTCTGGGCAGTATTTTGAAAATGAAACTGATTTATTAAAAGCTTGCAAGAGGAGGCGAAAAGGCCTGAGGTTGACCTAACTGCTTTGCTGTGAGAGCCCTGGGCTGTGACCCAAGATCATGAGGGTGAGTCCCCTGGGGATGCAGCAGTGGCCTGCAAGCTTAGTGCTCACATAACTGTGGGCAGGTCACTTGGGTCTCAGTTTCCTTGTCTGTAAAACAAAGCTGAATCCCTCAAGAGTCCCTGGGTGGCAAACCTCAGGAATCCACATGGGTCAGTCAGGAGGGGTGTTTGTTATCAGAGAATACAAGCTGAGGAATCACCTGCTACCTGAGGGCTGGAAGGCAGCAGGGCCTCAGGTAGGTTGGGCAAGTGATCTTTTCTACAGCTAACGGAGTCCTGTGAGCCAGAGCCAGCGGCCTAAGTCTGAGAAGTAGGCAGAGGCTGGTAGTGCAGGGCCTGGAGGGCATCTAGGAATGGATTCTCTTTCCATCCCCCCATCTCTGGACCTATGTGTCTGCTTCACTCCTCTTCTTCCTTCTGCAGACCAGTTTCCTCTGCTCCCCAGGCCGTATGGCAGAACAAGGCTGCCCTTGGGTACCATGTTCACCCTTAGGGTCCAGTCACTCACAGAAACCATCTCAATCAATTCTAGGAAAGCACTGTCACAGGTGCATCTCTGGTCCAGTTACTTGTAGGCAAAACCATGGCAGCTGCTAAGACCCCTGATGAGGAGCCTGGAGTTCCATGGTGAGAACAGGGCAGGCATCCAAAATTACCTACCCCAGAAGGACTGGACTACAGGCCCCCAGAGAGGCCTAAGAGTCTGGGAGCGCAGGAGTGAATGGACTGCAGGGTAACTCTTCAGATTGTTCTGAAGCACCCTCAAGGGTCATGAGGAGTTGATTGAAAGGCATTCTCAAACTTGAAGGTGCATCAGAACCACCTGGAGGACTTGTTAAAACACAGAGGGCTAGACCTCAGAGTTTCTGATTCAGTAGGTCTGGAGGGGCACCGTCTGAGAATTTGCATTTGTAACAAGCTCTGATGATGCTCAAATGCTTGGTTCCCAAAGTGGGGTCCACATTCCTGGCCCTGCCAGTTTCTTCAATCGGCAGGTTCCACAGTCAGAAGGACTGGAAACAGGGGGTGGCGCCCGGTGTGCTCAACCTACATTCTGGATCCCTCTGTACACCACGGTTTGAGAGTCACGGTTTTAAAATGTTTCAAAACGTCAGAAATGTCTTTGTTCCCAACCTTGAGTGTCACCATGGGGAAATAAAAGGTGACCAGCCAAGGGATGTTTGTTCAGTATCATTAAACGGTTAAAGCGGTTAATTAATCAGTGTGTTTGGATTAAAACAAAACAAACTTTCCATTTTCACCAAAGAAATGCGGGTTACCTCAGGATGAGTAAATCCAGCCTTTGGGGTGGGTAAGAGGTCTTTTTTCTGGGCATTTTCATTTCTCCCTTCAAGAAGAGACGCACTCATCGCGTGGTTCTCCCCTCAGGGTAAATAAAAGCTGGGCAGAAGTTGGCAGACTCGCCCTGCCATTCCTAGATCTCGGGCGCCCAGCTGCCACTGGCCAACCCGCCTTGCAGTCTGCGCCGGCGCCTCAGGGATCCGCCAATGAAGCGCTGAGCAACTCCATGACCTCATCGGGTTACTCTCTCATTGGCTGCTGCCGCCGCGCCGGACCCTCCCCTTCCATTAGAGCTCGGGAAAACTGCGCGGGCCCCGCCCCTAGGTGGAAGGCAGGTTGAGTTCTTAACCTCGTCTTCGAGCCTTGCGGACTTCTCTTCAAACAGCAGATACCTCAGAAGGAAAATTCTGCTTTCTGACAAAGACTTGAGTGTGCCTCTCAGCCAGCCAAAGTACTGGTTTTCTGCGCTGACCTTTGACTGCTGAATCGCTGAGGTTGAGCTGGTGTCTTCAACCTTTCCTCCGTACCTGGCAGATCGCACGCATTTCCCACTTACTTTAATCGTGTATTTGAACGAGTTTTGTCCTGCATCTCAGTGGATGAGTTTCTCAAGCCCCAATTTACTGTGGAATGCTAGTGATCATCTGTCCCACATTTTACCTGGGAAGTAATTAGGTGGCGCCCACAAGGTCACACAGCTGGTGGGTGAACAGAGATGAAAATCAGATCCAGGGCTCCAACTGCAACTTCAGTGTTGCACACCTCCCCCCCCACCCCACCCGCCGTCTGCTGCCTGAGAGCTCAGAGCAGCATTGCAGTCCAGGAACCTCTGCCTGTAGGAGAACCCTCAGACTAATAAGGGATAACCCAGGTTTCCTCACATTCTAGCAACTGCCTAACTCCCACTTTGACAGGATAGAATCATGGACTACAATCTCCCAGAGCAGTGCTCTCATTTTACAAATGAAGAAATTGATGGGTACTTGATCACAAACCAGTTGTTGGTGGGTAGAGGCCGGACTTGACCCAGGCCTCCTGCTCTTCTTGTCCAGCAATGAGCCCCAAATGCTGGAAAGTATGGAAAGCCCACGAGTCCCCAGGGAAAGTTTTGTGCAGTGAGCATGGTTTCAGTACTGCAAGCATCTAATCTGGGAGTAAGGAAGCAATCCGAAGTGTTTGTATGCTTCTCTGGCTGGCCAGCAGTTCAGGTGAGCCTTCATCCCCAACCTTTCTGACCAACAGGTTCTTTGCTACAGGAAAGGAGACCAAGCTGTGGACTTTTTCTCCTGTGACGTAGGGGGTGATCTGGTGCTTGAAGTGTCCGAATGCTATGACCCTCTTTTGAGTCAAGGATTTTTGAAAACTCAGGACCACTCTGTTAGATGGGGAGACTTGGCCAGCAGACTAGACCTGAAATCCTTTTGCAAGGCTTGGCTCAGAGTTTACCTCCTCGAAGACTTCCTGGAATCTCCACCAACAAAGGTGGACCAAGGGCTCCTTCAGCCCCCAATGCTCATCTGAGTCCAACTGCAGTGCTACTGTTCACTTCTTTGTCCCCTTTCCAACTAGACCATGAGTTCCTGAGGGATGGCATCACACTTTATACAATTTTGTATTCTCAGGTCCTAACACAGTCTGACACATAGTAGATGCTCAATAAATGTTTGTTGAACTGTGGAAACCTTGCACGCTATTTGCCTTGTGCAAGGGAAGATCACTCGCAGTTCCTAACAGATGCAGATTTTGTGTTTATGAGGCTCCTTCACACAAAATGAGACTTCTCACTGTTTTTATTAGTAAAGTTGAAATGAAAACTTCACAATGGTTTGTTAATATTGGGTTGGCCAAAAAGTGCCTTCAGTTTTTAAGTAAAAATAAAATACACATTTTTCATTTTCACCAAGAACTTTATTGGACAACATATTCACCCTTTTGTTCCACTGCCTTCTGCCATTTTTCAGGCAACTTCATAATTCCATCTTCCCAAAACTTTTTATCGTTTTGAGCAAAGAACTGTTCCAGATGCCCTTTACAGTCTTCCAGGTAATTGAAATTTTTTCCATTAAGAGAATTTTGTAAAGACTGAAATAAATGGAAATCCGAACATGCAATGTCTGGTGAATACTGTAGATGAATCAGAACTTCCCAGCCAAGCTGTGACAGTTTTTGCCTGGTCATCAAAGAAACATGCGGTCTTGCGTTATCCTGATGGAAGATTATGCGTTTTCTGTTGACTAATTCTGGACACTTTTTGTCGAGTGCCGCTTTCAGTTGGTCTAATTGGGAGCAGCACCTGTTGGAATTAATCGTTCGGTTTTCCGGAAGGAGCTCATAATAGAGGACTCCCTTCCAATCCCACCATATACACAACATCACATTCTTTGGATGAAGACCAGCCTTTGGTGTGGTTGGTGGCGGTTCATTTTACTTGCCCCACGATCTCTTCCATTCCACATTATTGTACAGTATCCACTTTTCATTGCCTGTCACAATTTGGTTTACAAACAGAACGTTTTCGTTACATTTAAGTAGAGAATTGCATGCGGAAATACGGTAGAGAAGGTTTTTTCGCTTAACTTATATGGAACCCAAACATCAAGGCGATTCACATAACCAAGCTGGTGCAAATGATTTTCAACACTTGATCTGGGTATTTTTTTTTGAGTATGTCAGCTATCTCCTGCATGGTATAACGTTGATTGTTCTCAATTAATGTCTGGATTGGATCGCTATCAATTTCAACTGGTGTACCTGACCACGGAGCATCATCCAGCGAGAAATCTCCAGCACGAAACTTCACGAACAACTTTTTTTTGCGGTACGCGGGCTTCTCACTGTTGTGGCCTCTCCCGTTGCGGAGCACAGGCTCCGGACACGCGGGCCCAGTGGCCATGGCTCACGGGCCCAGCCGCTCCGCGGCATGTGGGATCCTCCCGGACCGGGGCACGAACCCATATCCCCTGCATCGGCAGGCGGACTCTCAACCACTGCGCCACCAGAGAAGCCCCACGAACCACTTTTGACCTGTTTGATCAGTCACTGAACCTTCTCCATACACTGCACAATTCATTTTTTGTGTTGCAGTTGCATTTTTACCTTTCTTGAAATAATAAAGCATAATATACCGACAATGTTGCTTTTTTCTTCCATCTTCAATATTAAAATGGCTACACAAAAATTCACCAATTTTGATAAGTCTTTTTTTAAATGCACGCTGATATGACAGCTGTCACATACAATCTAGCAAAATTGTTTCGAATGAATGGCTCTGAGTGCTACTAGAGCCATCTTATGGAAAAAACCGAACGCACCTTTTGGCCAACCCAATACAACTCCATAAAAACAAACAGATCCCTTGTGCTTACCTAATTCCTGATTGCCCTTTAAAACTCCAGAAGTGTGAATCAATTGCATTATTCAAATCAGAACCCTCCATGTGTTTTTTTCTGTGCCTGGTCTGCTAGAAAGCTCAAAAATCCTATCCACACTCTTAGGAACAGTTTACTCCCTGGTGACAAGTATAATGTTCTCCCCTATATCTGTGTAGTTTCTGATCTTTACTTTGCTCTTCATTTAGACATATAAGCCCACTCTTTGCCTTTCTGGAAGAAGGTAGGACAGGTGATAAATAGGGTAACAGGAAAGTATCCCCAGAACTCTAAGTGTGAAAAAAACACAAAGATAAGTGATTTCTATCATACAGAATAAACCAAAAACTAACTTGATTTTTGTTATGGTGTCCAAAGCCTAGGCAAGGTTATCATGAATGGAGATGAAAAGTGAGAAGTCTCAGAGCTATTCCAGCTTCATCTTGGGCAGGGGGACGCAGATCTGAGACACATGGATATTCTCAGCCCCAGAGAGGTGGTTCAGAAATGGGACCAAGAAGGCTCACAGAGCTTTTCCAGGGCTTGGGTAATGACCTTCTTGAGACTTTCCTCTCTCTGGTTCCAAGTCCACACTCACCAAGCAACCTCCAAGCAAGCATTTCAGCTTTGCAAGCATCCTGACACTGGGGACTAGGTCTCTGGGTATGGGGCACTGGGGGACGGCTTCCATCATGAATGGAATTGGCATGGAGCATAAGTGAGGGCCGCTGGTGGACTTCGTTGTGGGAGCAGGTGGAGCACCCTGGAGCACCCACGTGTTTCCGGACTTGCAAAGCTGAAGGCCATGCAGGAACGTGGTTTCTGCACTCAGGTCATGCCATGCTCGTTCCCTCCTTGAGCAGCCAGCCAGCCAGCCTCCTACATCTGGCTGTCCCTCTCAAAGGGTAACAGATGGTTAATTGGAAACACCAGCTCGGTGCCTGCAGTGGGGTTGCTCAGCAAGGATCCCACTGGTTTGTTCCTACAGTGGGAACCATGGCTCCAGGCAGCAGCAGGTGGCCCTTGGGAAGAAAGTAAGGGGACCCCAGGGTATTTTAGGGGGGGAGGGGCACAGAGCCATCTTGAGTCGTCCTCAGAAACCCTGCTCAAAACAGTGGCAGTGATGCAGCTTTATAAACAGCAGCCTCATTCATAAAAGCAAACCTGGGCACTGAAGTATGATAAGCCTGGAGGATGGATAATATACTTCATGCCATGGAGTATTACACTAGAAAAGGAAGGAACCACAGCTACGCATAACAAGGACAAATCGTGGAGCATAATGAGCAACAAAGCAAATTACAGAACAGGACACCATTTTAGAAAGCACAAAACTAAACAGCATCATACGGTTACATATTACACTCATATTACTAGGGGTGGCAGGAAATGTCTGGTGATAAAACTACTTAAAAAACAAAATAAGGATGTAATCAACACAAAAATCAAACTTGTGGTTAACTCTGAGATGGTCAGTTGGGTCCCTGGTGTTCACTTTATTATTTTATTATGTAGGTGCCTCTTGATTATATATATATTTTTTTGTTTGTTTGTTTTGTTTTTGTTTTTGTTTTGTGGTACGTGGGCCTCTCACTGTTGTGGCTTCTCCCGTTACGGAGCACAGGCTCCGGATGCGCAGGCTCAGCGGCCATGGCTCACGGGCCCAGCCACTCCATGGCATGTGGGATCTTCCCGGACCGGGGCACGAACCCGCGTCCCCTGCATCGGCAGGCGGACTCAACCACTGCACCACCAGGGAAGCCCAATTATATGTTATTGTAGGTGTCAAAAACTTCATAATTAAAGACATCCAAAGGCACTGCAGCTATCATGTCTCAAGCATGAGCACTGTGGCTGGTTTCCCAGTTCGTCACGAGCACTGCTGTAGTGCCCGCCCACAGGGCTCACCGAGCACACGTGGCTCACACACCCTGGGCTCTGGGGAGTCTCCCCGCTCAGGTAGCCAGATGACAGGGCTGCTGCCTGGCATGGTGAGGTCAAAGGTTAGCAGCGATTATTCTGTTAGTACACTGAGGCCCCTTGTCATCTCCGCTTTCTGGATTTCCATCTCCCCCTCAAACCTGACCCATATGCTTCAGCAAGCTGATCTGCACTTGACTGCAGGCCTGTCTGCCTGGAGTACAACTCCAGCCCCACCACCTTCCTTCTACTCATTCAGCCGTTCAACAAATATTTACTATGTCTCTACTACGTGCCAGGCGCCATTCTCAGTGCTGGGGATGCAGCAGTGAACAAGACCACACCAAAATCCCTGCCCTCATGGAGCTGACATTCTAGTGAGGGAGGCAGACAAATACTAAATGAATAAATATGAATCAGGTGGTGACAAGCAGAAGCCTACAGCTGAGTAAGGGGACAGAGAGTGGAGGGAAGGACAGGGAGTGGGTTTGGATCGGGTGGTCGGGAAGGTCCCTCTAAGGAGGTGGCCTTGGGTCAGGGACCTAGATGAAGGGAGGGGACCACGTGGATATGTGGGAAGGGTCTTCCTGGCCAAGGGAGGCACAAGGGCAAAGGCCCGGCCCCTGCTCACTCGAGTCTCTTTCTTTCCCTGGGGCTCCCCCACCCCTCCCTAGCCTGCCTCCTTTCTCAAGCCCTCTCCCCTCTGCTTACCACTTGCCCTGTTCTAGTTGTGGGTTTTTTTTTTTTTTTAATTGAAGTATAGTTTGTTTGCCTTATTCTTTTTTTTTTTTTTTTTTTTTTTTTTTTGCGGCACGCAGGCCTCTCACTGTTGTGGCCTCTCCCGTTGCGGAGCACAGGCTCCGGACGTGCAGGCTCAGCGGCCATGGCTCACGGGCCCAGCTGCTCCGCGGCATGTGGGATCTTCCTGGACTGGCGCACGAACCCGCACCCCTTGCATCGGCAGGCGGACTCTCAAGCACTGCGCCACCAGGGAAGCCCTGTTTGCCTTATTCTAGTTGTCCAGGGGGCCCAGGCTTTTGGGGGAAGAGGACTGGGACGTTTCCAGACCACCGAGGCATCCCCATTTGCACTGACCTTTGCTCTGAACATTTAGCCAGTCTCCATGGCTCCTGGCAAGCCAGCTCTCCTGCAGGAATTATCCTGGAGTCAGACTTCCTGAGCCATCTTCCACTTAGCTCCTTTCCTGCCAGCCATTGCCAGGCCTCAAGGCTGGATTCGGCCTACAGGCTGTGATTTTTCACATCCCTGTCAAACCTGTAACAGCAATGCCTGGAAAAAAGATGTCGGCTTAATTATTATTATTAGCACGAACGACTTCCTACTACTGAGGTTCCCTGAGTGCCGCCTGCAGGTAAACTCACCTGGAAAACCATTTGGGGATGTTCTCTCCCTGTGATCACCTGTATATCTCCAGAGTTGCTGTGGCAGCTGCCAGAGCAGCCGGACAACAGGTGAGGATCAAAAAACATCGCAGATGTGGGAATGAGCCCAGAGACCAAGGAGCCCAACTGTCAGGCTGACAATGTTTATTAGCTTCTGCTCCCAACCCGCATATCCCAGCAAACTCAGCGCTCAGGCAGATGGTCAGAAGGGTACGCTGGTGGGTGTCAGTCACTTCCAGGACGGCCTGCTGTGAAGGTGGACGCCTCAAGTGTAGTCACTTATTACTGTTGTGTTAAATCCTGAAGGAAAACATCTGCAGGCTGATTCTCGACCTTGGAGATCTCCAGCCTCGTCCATTCATTCATTCATTCATTCACTCTTTCATTCAAGCTCCTACAGTGTAGGCCAGAGCCTACACTGGGTGCAAGGGGTACAGAGACACGGAATGTCAGGGCACATTTATTGCACTCTTATGGTCTATCAACACCCTTCTAAGTGCCTTACCTGTATTTCCTCATTTAATTCACAATCAACTCTACAGGGTAGTATTATAGCTGAGGAACTGTTGGCGGGGAAGGCAGGAACTATTTGATGCCACTGCCCAGGCAGCACATGCTGAGTCAAGGGTCAAGGTCTACTCTGCCCTCATGAAGACACAGGCCTTGTCTCTGGAACTTATCAGCTGGCGGGGGAGCGGAGAGATGGACACCAATAATATACCTTACAGTGTGGCAACTGAGGCAATATAAACATCAGTCATTATATGACAGAGTTTGTTATAAGAAGCCCTATCGGGGCTTCCCTGGTGGCGCAGTGGTTGAGAGTCCGCCTGCCGATGCAGGGGACACAGGTTCGTGCCCGGTCCGGGAAGATCCCACATGCCGTGGAGTGGCTGGGCCCGTGAGCCATGGCCGCTTAGCCTGCGTGTCCGGAGCCTGTGCTCCGCAACGGGAGAGGTCACAAGAGTGAGAGGCCCGCGTACTGCAAAAAAAAAAAAAAAAAAAAAAAAAAAAAAAAAAGAAGCCCTATCACAGAGGGAAAGAGCAACTACTGTGGGATCACACAGGATCTGTCACATGTTGAGCAAGGCTTCTTGGTGACCCTTGGCTTGGGTCTCAAAGAATGCACAGGAATTTCCCTCCTGGACCAGAGGGGAGAGGACATCCTGTGCAAGCATCTGGAGAAACAGACCTCCGTGCTAAGAGGAGAATATGAGCGTCCGGGGTGGAGGATGGTGGTGGAAATACCTCCTGTGGAGCTTCCTTCTACTTCTCTTCCCATTTCCTTTTGGTGAAACGAAAGAATCCAAGCCCCCAAAGGGACCTCTGTTGAAACTTTGACATTCTATTTCCCCTCTCCTTGAGCTGTCCATAGCATCTGAGGCCCATCAGGCCAACCTTCATCACCTCATAGGTCCTTGCAGGTGCCTGAGGTTACGCCGGTCACATCAGAAGGCATCTCCGGATCTGCCTTCCTCACATCTCTGAATATCTGAGTTTCAGCTTCACCCTTGGTTGACTGGGGTCCATGTCTTTTCTTTCCAAGAACAGCCCCAGGGCTGCTGAGGGGGTGAGAGACGAACCTGCAGGTAAGAACTCCGGGAAAGCTAGAGTAAGGCACCCCTGGAAGGGATGATGTTGACTATGACTTGGTGCTTCCTCATACCTGACATTCCAGATTGTCAGCTCCATCGTCAAACGCCGTATCCAGAATCCGACCCTCTCACCACTGCCCCAGCTATCACCCTGGTCCATCCACCACCATCTCCCTCCTGAACTACTGGCAGTATTCTCAGCCCTGCAGCCACAGGGGTATTCCTAAAATGTAGGTCACGTCATGACGTTCATTAAAAGTCTGCATGGATGCCCCATTTCACCAGAGGAAAAGCCAAAGTCTCCATAATGGTCTGCAGGCCCAACATGAACTCAGCTCTGACTCCCACCTCTGAGTTCTCCCGCTTCGACCCCCTCCCTTTCTCTACCCCAGCCACTTGGGTCTCTTTCCTGTTCCCCCAACTTATTAAATATGCTCCAGGGCCTTTGTACTTGCGGTACCCTCTGCCCAGAGACGGTCTCTCTCACCTTCTTCAAGCTTTTGTCCAATGTCACTTCAAGGAGGCCATCTCTTACCACCCTGTCAATGCTTTATTCTCCCCATTGGACGCTGCTCTGTTTTTTCAGCTAACCATTTTTACCTTCTGATTTACTACTTTATTTTGCTTATTTATTCCCCTGCCTGGAATGTAACCAAAGCAGGTATTTTGTTAGTTTCCTGCTGTATCCCCAGCACCTGCAACAGGACCTAGCCGTAGTAGGTGATGACTACATAGTTATTGGATAACTGAAAGAAGGCACAGTTTGGACACCAGCCCTCAGCTCTGTCTGCAAGGCCAAGACAAGGAAACCCCACTGCAGACTCTCCATCCTCCTCAGAGGGCAAGGGAGCTGACATCTGAGCTGGCAGTCCTTGCCCGGCTCAATCCAACTCGCCTGAACAGACATTGATGGAGCCCTGGGCAGGTGCTGACCCTGCCTGAGAGGGATGAGTCTCCACCCACCTCGAACTGGGTGGGGCGAAGGCTGCCTGGGGCAGAGGGGGCCTGCTAAAGGGCACAGGCCAAGCCAGGCCCAGAGGGATCTCCCAGAAACCTGAGATGGCACGGCAGGCTCAGGCAGGCCTCCCCGTCACACCCACCTCATATCCCAGGCCCACTACTCCGGCCTGGCCCGTGACCGTCCTCAGGGTCACTGCCCTTTCTAGGCCCTATTCCTGAGGGTCTGCGGGGCTCCCAGTCTCTGCCTCGCTCCCTCCCTTCCTCCCGGGTCTCCCTCCTCCACGCCCCCATTCGGCCAGACCCCTACCACCACAGCCCCTGCTCTTCCTCACCTCTCTCTTCCACGCCTTCGCCCTCGAATCTGGACCCCAGCCCCAGGCCCCCTCCAGGTCCCGTTCCCGGGCCTCCTTCCCCGACCCGGCGTCCGCCGCACCTCGCCCCTCCTCGCGCCTCCCCCTCCCCGCCGCCCGGGCCTCGCCCCGGCCCCGGCCCCGGCCCCGGCCCCGGCCCCGACCCGGGCCCGCGCTGCGGCTCCGGCCCTGGCCGGTAGGGGCCGCTCCTCGCGGCGCCCGGGGCCCCGCCGCGCCAGCCGCCGCCGCCCGCCTCCCCGCCCCTTCCCCAGCCGGCGCTCCCGTTACGCCGCGGAGCCGGGAGCCGGAGCCCGAGCCCGCGGCGGCAGCGGGAGGCGGCGGCGGGGGCGCCCGGGCGGCGGCGGCGGGGCCTGCGGGGCCTGCGGGGGGGCTGGCCGGGCCCGGCCAGGCCGCGATGGCGACCAGGAAGGCGGGCTCGCGGCTGGAGACGGAGATCGAGCGCTGCCGCTCCGAGTGCCAGTGGGAGCGGATCCCCGAGCTCGTCAAGCAGCTGTCGGCCAAGCTCATCGCCAACGGTACGCGCCGGGAGCTCCGGCCTGGGCTGCTGGAGGCGCCGCGGCCTCCGCCGATCGCCGGGCCGGGCCCCCGAGGCGCGGCGGGACGCGGGCAGGGGCGCGGGCAGGGGCGCGGCCGGGTCACGAGGGCGCTGCGCCCGGAGATGTGCGCGGCGGGGCCAGGGCCTCGGGAACCCGGGGTCCGCGGAGCGGCGCGGTGGGGGCGTCCTGCGGCCGAGGGCTTGTGCCGGGCGTCCCAGAGTTCCGGCGTGCAGGGCGGGCTTCTGCGGAGTCAGGGGGTGGGTGTCTCGGAGTCGGCTGCTGTACTGGGGTCCCAGGGGGTCAGGGGCCGGCCGGCCTAGGGGCTCTGAGAAGTTGGAGGTGATGGGGGGAGGGTGCGTCCTCAGGACTCGGGTGTGGATGTATGGGGATCCAGGGTGTGTGTATGGTGTACTCGGAGTCACGATGTATTTACGGGGGTCTTGCGAATGGAAGTGGTGAGCAGAGACCCCTGGGAAATATGCTCTGTAAACAGATGGCGTTCAAGGGGCTCCAGGTGGAAGCCCAGGCTTGGGGGGTGTGGGGGGTGGTGGTGGAAGTCGGGTTGAGATGTGTCCCGGGGTCCAGAGGGTAGGATGTCGAAGCTGCGGATCTAGGGAGGTCGGGTTTGGGAATATGGGGGAAATAGAGTCAGGGGAGTCAGGAGGGAGAATATTGTGGAGAGAGGTGGCAATGTGGTTGAAGAATGTTGGGAAATGGAGTTGGGTGTGTGAGGGGCTTGGGGCCTAGAGGAAGAGGGGGTCGGAGAGATCCAAGGAGTAGGAACCTGGTGCCTGGAGTTAGTCTATGACCCGGTTGACTCAACTGGTTCTCATACCCAATGGAATCAAAATTGCATCCAAAATCCCATTTCAGAGCACAGCTCCACGTGTCCTTATTTGTTTTGGAAGTATCCTTAATATTTGCTTGTCTTTTAGTGCCCGCCAAAACCGCTGGCACCAATGGACTGGTGAAAGGGCAGAGGTTTTGTCACATTTCATCTTAGGCTTCCTGAGGCTGGGTGAGCACATGTTGGCTGAACAAATGAATCAATGAAAGAATGAATAAATGACACTGTTCTGAAAAAGGACCGCCACACTGTTTTCAACCTTCTCGCCTCAAACTACCCAGAAATGGAGAGGGATGTCGTGTGTCCTCTTCAGGAATGGTTTATATTTGTGCCTTTTATGGTATCAGAGCCTCAAAATAAGAACTTGGTTTTGTGCACTCTCAACTGTGGTACCTTGCTTTGGGCCGGTATTTCCTGGGCAGATGCAGGTGCCATGATCATAGCAGGGGCATGTGGAACATGCTGACTCTTCTCAGTTAAGCGAGCATTTGAGGAAAAGGTGTTCAGTCCCCTGGGCCCCAGTGGCAGCCTGACCTTGCTGTCCCTGTAAGGGTCACGAGCTTGCCCTCTTGCCTCTCTTCCCCGTACCTGCAGAGTTTTCTTGTTTCTTCAGAGTTCGACAATCCTGGGTCTACTTTGTCACTTCCCAGCTGTGTGGGCATGTAATACCTTCAGGGCAGGTTGATCTTAGGATTAAGTCAGTTCATTTGTGAGCCCCCTGGTTTTTCCCTTCAGAACCCACTTGTTTCCTGCTTTACTCATTCAACCAATATTTGCATGCCCACATGTGCCAGGCATCAACAGTGGTGAATAGCACTGACCAAGCTTCTACCGTCATGCGCTTACCTCCTCTGAGGAGACAGATGGTAAGCAAATATGGACACAGTAAACCAGGTAGCTTCAGATAGTGAGAAGTGATTTGAAGAAAACAGACAAGATCATGTGACTGAGAATGATGGGTAGGGGAGGTGGGGTAACTCAAACTATGGTGGTCTCTGGAATGAGAGGGTAGATGGGCTTGCAGTGGCTTGAGCCGATCTTACCTTCATGGCCCCTCTAGGCTTGGCTCCCTTTCCAAGGCTTGGTCCCTAGAATCTAAGCCACAGTCATTAATGGGGCTTGCGGGGGGAGCAGGTTGTACGGGGCACTGTGGTCCATGGGTCTATGTGCAAGTTTGGTTTGGGGAAACTCATGAGAGAGAGATTTCTGCCCCAGAACCCACGTGGTAAGCAGCAACCATTGATGGCCAGAGGTCACACAGACTAGAAAAGGTCAAAGAGATTGCTCAGGAAGATTAAAAAAAAAAAGGATGAAACAAAACAGAATTATTGTGGCTTTCCTTTGGGGTTCAGAGAAGTGCTTGTAGGAGGGTCTTTCCCTTTCTTTGGCTGATGGGGGCTCCCTTGACTGGCAGTGGGACTTCCTCCTGGCTTTGGGGGCACCAGACCCACCTGGGTGCACTAGACCTCAAGTTTTGGTCAGATTTGGCAAAATCCCTAAGCTAAAACATTTGCTGTTTAGAATAAGGACAGCGAGTTAATGTCATGTTTTTCATACTAAGACATTTACCTTGAAGGCAACCACAGGCAGAAAAGGGCAGAGTCTTTGGAACCAGCCAGACCAGTGCCTGAGTCCTGGACCTGCCACTTCCTAACTCTGTGACCTTGGTCAAATTACTTAACCACTCGGAGCCTCAGTTGTTTCGTCTGAGAATGAGGATTAAAAGACTTACCTTGTAGGGGTTGTTACGAGATTCAAAGGAGTCTAAAGACTCCCAGGGCTAGCCACAGAGCCTCACACCTTAGTAGGCAGGCCCTTCATTCATTCACTTATTCATTCATTCCACAAAAACTGAGTACTTGCCCACGTGCTAGTCACTGTTTTAGGCACGGGATCTACCAGTGACCACATCAGACAAACATCCCTGCCCTTATGACACCCACATTCTAGTAGGGAAGGGGCAGGGAGACAGATAAATAAAATCATGAAGTAAAATGTACAGGATGTCCGATGGTGGTAAGTGGTATGAGAAGAATAAAGAGGGGAAGAAGGAAAAGTGCTTTGGGGTGGGATGGGGGTGGGGCTTGTTTAAACGGGTGGCCGGGGAAGGCCTCGATGGGAAGGCAGCATCCGAGATAAGAGCTAAGTTGGTGGAGTGCGTTCCAGGGAGGGGACTTCAAGGGCAGAAGCCTGGTGAGGGCAGAGGGATGGCAGGGCCAGATGGCATGGGGCCTCGTGGGTCATGGTTAAGGCTCTGGGTTTTCTCTGAGTGATGTGGGAGCCCCGGGAAGCTTCTGAGCAGGAGTCACTCGTTCTCGCCGCTCCCCGCCTGCAGCGAGTCTCTCCGCTCAGCACATCAGCATCTGTGCTCGGGGCATGGCAGCCCCTCCCCATGGAGGCCGGTAAATAGCAGACACTTTCAGAGCCTGCTGCTCCAGCCTGACTCCTGTGAGATAAATTGGTTTAGATAGTTTTGCCAAGAGGTGTATAAGGAAGAAAAGGGCCAATGCCAAGCTGGAAACAGAGCCCAGAAGTTCCTTTTCTGCCTCATACCCCACTGCAGTCACTGCTTTTGATCACTCCATCTCAAGGAGCCAAAATGTGTGGCAGCTAAATGCCAGGCCCTGATGAGTTCCAGCAAGAGAGTGGGGATGGGAATACATACAGGCTAAGGGGGGTGGGAGAGTCCACTCAAGCCCAGGCTTTTGCTACCTCAAGTGTGGTCAGGGGTCCAGCAGCATGGGCATCGTCTGGGAGCATGTGAGGAGCGCACACTCTCGGGCCCCACCCCCGACCTGCAGGGTATGGGTGGGCACAGGGAAGTGGGAGGGGCCCTGGCCTGGAGATGGCGTGGCCGCCCAAGGGGTCGGGGTGAACATGGAGAACCGCACATCGGCTTCTTGTCGGCTCACAGGTCAGCCCTGGCCCTGGGAGGGCAGTCCCAGCTGCCTTCTGTCCCCAGCTGGTCACCCTCTAGCCTCCTAACTCTAGTGGCTAGGTTCACTGCTGTGTGAGAAAGTGCAGTGATCTGGCCCCTGGGCTTCAGTTCGGACTCTGGCTGGCTGGGTGACCTTGAGCCAGTTACTTAACATCTCTGAGCCTGCGTTTCCTCATCAGTAATATAGGGTTAATAATACCTAACCCATCAGGGTGGCTGTGAGGATGAAATGAGTTGATACATGTTAAACTTGGTATATGCAAAACACTGGTGTGCCCTCCCTCCTGCTGGCTCAGCATGACCCTGGGCAAGGCAGGCCAGGTCCTGGCTATCACCTGGTTGGGAAAAAGTGTGGGAGACCTCGAGATGACACACCTGAGCTGTGCCTGGTCAAGACTTCCGCGTACTTCAGTAACGGGCCTTTTGGAGCCTTCACCCGCCCCGAAAGACAGCCGCTCGCTCTGAGGCGGTGTCCGCCTCTCCCCACTTCCCCAGGCTGCTCAGCTTCTCAGACGGGCTCAGTTGCTGAGCTCACTTAGAGCAATTAGGCCCTAATCATAGCGTCTCCTTGAAGGGACCATCGCCCTTCTGGTTAGGTGTGATTTGGGGTCACTTTAATTACCTCTTGGTGAGGGGTAGGTAGGGAAGTGGTGCCTGAAACAAAGAATATTTAGGGGGGGCAGAGTTTGGTTACGAAATATACTTAGACCTTTGAGTGAGAGTGAGGTTCTCGCCTTTGCCAATAGCTGATATTCCTGTGGTTTGAAGGAGGGCACGGTGGCGCTGTGGCTTCCCCTTTCGGAGGAGGGCCGGGCTCGCTCAGGCCCCTGGAGGTTTCCCAGACAGGCGGAGAGGTACTGGTGGATGGGGGGCCCCTCTGCCCGCCCGAGGGGCTTCTTAGGAAACAAGGCTGAGGTGTATCTGAGAGCCTGCAGCGGGGTGAGAAGGTAGCCCTGGCGTGTAGGAATGGCTTCTTTGGACACTCCTGGGGTACAGCAGACTCTCGGGAAGCCCCCAGATACAGGGGAAGGAAACTTAGGAGACGCTCCCTCCTGGCCTTCCCGGGCCAGCGTCCTGCATTCAAATGCTCTGTCCTGCTGTCCTCTGAAGGACTTGCCTTTGTGGCAGACCACACGTCCTGATTTTTGGATCCAGAAGATTCACTTATTCCACAATGCACATGGGTGGCTCTGAGCTAGGCATTGGGGCTCACGTGGTCGCTGCGGTCAGGGCAAAAACACTGTGACCTTGTGGCTCCACACAGTGGGGCTGGGACTGCTCAGCTCCTCCTCCACGCCCCCCCCCACCCCCCGACTCCAGGGCACAGAGATTTCAGGCTCCGAGTGGAGAGGAAGGAGGATACCCGACATCCATCCGCTTGGCCAGCCAGCCTTTCCAGCCTGACCTCCCATCCCCTGGGTGCGCGGGGCCCCTCCGTTGGCTGGTTTGGCCTCCTGGACCTTCTCGCTCCCCTTGCTTTTCATCTCTCACCTGTGCTCAAGCTGTTGGGCTCCAGAGTCCTCTCTGCAGGTCAGAAGCCTAGCCATCTGTCAAGGTCTGGTTCAGGTTCCTCTTAGCTGTCCTTCCCTCACAGAAAAGGCTGTTTGCCTCTGAGAAGACAACCACAGAGAGTTAGAACCAGATGGGCCCTGAGCGATCACATGGGATAGCAGTTTTCACACTGTCCTGTCGAGAAAGCACCCTGGTGACCAGGTGGGCAGGCCTCACTCACTGGAGCAGGTACATTTTCCCTTAAAGTTTCCTTTGAAGGAAGGGCTAATGTGCTTAAAAAAAACACATTTGAAACCCACTGGTCTAGTCCAACCTCCCCATCTTATAGATGAGAAAACAGGCCCAGAGAGAGAGAGGTGTCTTCCTTAAAGCCACTAGCCGGCGATGGCAGAGGTGAGCAGAGTGGGTCAGAGGTCTGGACGCTGGGTCAGAGTGTTACTCTGCCTTGTGAAACCCCATGTGTAAAGTGGGGACACACGTCCAAAATTCCTTTTCTGAAACCCTTGGGGCCAGTTGTGTTTCAGGATGCAGAATTTTTCAGAGTGCAGTGTATTTACTGGACATTACGTGACACTCCCCCTGGGGTCAGCGGCAGTGCTTCATGAGAAAGCAAGCAGTATTTCTGCATCAAAACATATCAACAGTCATTGCAAAAGGGATAAATAGACTCCAAGTAACCTTATGTTGGTTCAGTTTAACTGCCCAGTAAGTTAACGACAAAACCCAGCTTTTGGTTTGTAGAGAGGTCTGGATTTTGGAAATTATGGACAAGGGATCATGAACCTGTAATGACAGTGCTAAACTGGTAAGGTGGCCAGAAGGACCACATGAGAACAGAACAAAATAAATAAGCCAAAGAGCACCTGAAAGTGCTTTTAGCCCGCGGCCTGCACAGAGTAAGCCCTTAGACAGCAGAGGTAGCATGGGCTGTCTCCGGTGGGTGGTGGCGTCTCCCACCTCCCCGCTCAGGGCCGCTTCCCCTCCCCCACACTGTCTGCTGGGCATGTGCCTGGTCTGCCCACTGTGGTGGTCCTTCTGCAGGACAGAAGGCGTGCTCCTGCTTTAGTGGGCCGCCAGCCTCCTAGCCCGCACTGGGTGTGCTGTGTCCAAGGGGCCCGCAGACTTTCACCAGGGGAGGCTCCTGACCGGTTGGAACCGGTCTTTCAGGAAGCAAGGCTGAGGGCCTTCCAAAATGGATGTGAGGGCCCAGGTACAGGTGATGACCCCGTCCCTGCGGGGTGTTGCGCTGCGGGGACTGGTGTTTACCTGTGCGGTTGATGGTGTCCATCCAGCATTCTCCGCCTCCACTCATTTTGCTTCTTCCTAATTGAGCCCTGATTTTGTTCAGCTGTCGGCCCCTCTGAGTGCCATTGTGTTTTATGATAGGTGGGCCTTGGCCCCTAGGGTCTACTCCCTTGCCTGTCATTGGTTGAGGCATGAGCATGTGACTCAGCTCCAGCCCATGAGACATCAGAGACATCTGCTGTGGGAGGGGGCTTCTGGGAAGGATTTCTTCATGCTTAGGAGTGACGTACATGCTTAAGAGGGAAGAAGAACGTTCTCTCTTCTTGCCCTGGAAATGGTTCATACTTTTGAGACGTGGAGCTGCAGCCATTTTGTGCCAGGAGGCACTCGGCTCAGGAGTGAGGGGGCTCCGTGGGTTACGGAGGGTGGGGACACAGAGACACAGGGAGAGCCTGCTCATGCTGCCGAGCTGCTGACGCCCCACGCCTGCAGCGGTCCTTCCCTGGACTTCCTGTTACCTGAGATAATAAACGCCTTCTTGTTGAAGCCTTGTTGAGTCGGGTGTTCAGTCATTACTTGCTGCTGAAGGCGTTCTAACTGGTGCACCTCTTCGCTTACCCAGAGCACCTGCCGCCGGCCGGCTTTGCACCAGGCTGCACCCAAAGGGCCTTTGCTCCTGATTCACATTGCCCTCAAGTGGGTGGATTCCTGTCCCTCTGGGTGACCTTGTGCTTGGCAGGTGGTGGAGGGTTCCAGACCTTTGACCTGTGTGAAAGCCATTGCTTCCCATCTGAGGAGCCAGGAAGAGGGATGAGGTCTTTTTCTTTTTAATTTTGAATTTTTATACAAATTGGAAAATTTACTTTCCATCTACAGTTATTACAAATATTGGCTATATTCCTCGTGTTGTACAGTACATCCTTGAGCCTATCTTACACCCAATACTTTGTACCTCCCACTCCCCCACTCCTGTATTGCCCCCTCCCCCAACCTGGTGATCACTAGTTTGTTCTCTATATCTGTGAGTCTGCTTCTTTAAAAAAAAATTTTTTTTTAATTTTTTAATAAATTTATTTATTTACTTTTGGCTGTGTTGGGCCTTCATTGCTGCACGCGGGCTTTCTCTAGTTGCAGTGAGCGGGGGCTACTCTGTGTTGCGGTGCACGGGCTTCTCATTGTGGTGGCTTCTCTTGTTGCGGAGCATGGGCTCAGTAGTCGCAGCTCATGGGCTCTAGAGCACAGGCTCAGTAGTTGTGGCACACGGGCTTAGTGGCTCCGTGGCATGTGGGATCTTCCCGGACCAGGGCTCAAACCCGTGTCCTCTGCACTGGCAGGTGGATTCTTAACCACTGCGCCACCAGGGAAGCCCCCTGTTGTATTGTTTAGATTCCACATATAAATGATATCATGCAGTATTTGTTTTTCTCTGTCTGACTTATTTCACTTAGCATAATGCCCTCCAAGTCCATCCATGTTGCTGCAAATAGGAAGAGGTCTTCTGAGACGTCTCAAAACCATCCCCGTCAGCCACCAAGATGAGACTGAGCAGAGTTTGGCAGGCGGGTGAGATGAGAGCCACGTAAACTATAAAGGGCAGCCGCAGCCACAGGAAACCTGGTGGTGTGGCCTCAGACCCTGCTACCCACCAGGTGTGTCTGTCCCTGTTCATCAAGCACAGCACGTGGTGGAGGTGCCAGCACCAGGCAGAACAAATGGTTTTTTGGCCTTTCACGGGCCTGCCAGACATGGAGTCCGAATCCCCAGGTATTTTCCCTCTGAGTGACCTTGTGCACATTACTTGAACCACTAAAACCTTAGTTTTCCCGACTTCATGGGTGTTAAAACAGTGCCAGTAAGGAGGGAGAATGAACAAGCATTTCCTGAGCTTCAGCTGCATGCTGGATTCTGAGCATGAACTTTTACGTGGACCCCGGTTACTCATCACAACAGCCACTTGGGGAGTGGGGTCGGGGCTGCGATTCCCATTCAGGGCACGAGTAGACCGAGGCTTGGAGATGTTCGTAGAATAGGACTCCAGCCCACTTACGACTCTAGTTCCATTCTTCTACACTGATATTTCTCTGAACTTTTCAGATCAAAGAATCACTGAGCCGGCTTTTTAGAACCCAGTTTGTAGGGCTCCACACCCGGTGATTCTGATGCAGCCGTTTGGGTCAGGGCCTAGGCTTCTGCACTCTTTATAAGCTCCCAGGTTTTGCCAGTGCTGCTGGTCCACGGACACGCTCTGAGCTGCACCGAATTAAGGGAGCTCGGACATTATGGATTGCCAGACCTCTCCTCTAGGGTGGCGATTCTCGGTCCAAGATGCAGACTGGAAATCTGCATTTCAAAATTGAGCCTCCGGTGATGTGTGTCATCAGGCATGTCTGAAAGCCCCTGCCCTCAGCCAGCATTCTTAGCATTTAAGGAACACCACCTGTGGAGCGGGGCGGGGGACGCTGCACCAGAAGAAGTAGCGCAAGCCGGTCACCAGCCACAGGAAGCTTCCCGCTCAGGGCAGTCCCTCAGCCTCTGGGCAGCTGACTCACCTGGGGCTGCTTAGTAACTCAGAGTCCCAGGCTGGGTCCAAGCTTCTGCTTCGGGAAGTCTTGGTGGCGTCGGGTTCAGGGAACAGGGTTGTTAACCAGCCCCCGGGGGATGGTGGCGCAGGGAGTTCCCGGACCACACTGAGACATGATTGTCCAAGTGGTGGGACAGTGTCACCTGCGGCCTGAGGAGAGCAGTGACAGCGTCACTGAAGGCTACAGGGTGCAGCTGGGTTACTGGGCGCTGAGGCCTGGCAGGGCGTGGCTTTAGACGGCCTCTCCCGGTCTTAGCACCGAGAGTCCTATGTTCCGGAGCCCCCTCAGTCCTGGGCAGTGGGACAGTGGTTCACCCTCTTAGGCGGATGGAGGTATTTTAGCAAAGAGGAAAGGAACCTAGTACAGGAGAAAGCGGTGGATTTTGCCCTGTTAGATCCGGGTTCAAATCCTGGGTCCGACACTTACTGCTCGTCCGGCCTTAGGTGAATTACTTAGCTTCTCTGAGCCTCAATCTTTATCTCAAAGGTTACTTTGAGGAACAAATAAGATAATGCCGTTTCTAGCACAAGCATTATCTCAAGCAGCCTCACTGCATCAGGAGTACTGTGTGTGGAAGGAGGGTAGAAAGTTCCAGATACTCAGTCCTTTACAGGGTGTGGACGAAGTGGGCAGGACAGCAATAATAGCAGTGATAGCAAAGATGCTTAGTGGGGGTGGGGTTCTTGTTGTGCCGAGAAGCTGACAACAACCCGTGTTTGCTGGGTCACAGAACTAGTAAGCGCTTCAGCCCAGGTCTGACAGGTGCCTCGGGCCTTCTCTTCCAGCCACCCATTCAGCACCCAGTGAGCCTGGGGTGGGATGTAGGGGTGCTGCCATGGGTAATGGGGACACGAAGATGAATGAAACCACTGGGCTGGCCGCCCCAGGAGGGCACAGCCTTCTGTTCTTTTGTTCACTGCTCTATCCCAAGCACCCATCACATGGCTGGCACACAGTAGGTACTCAACTAATTATTCAACGAACAACTTGACCTGTGCTCTGGAGGAGTTAACTTGGATTCACTTACTCATCAGACACCTACTGAGCACCTCCTGGGTGCCAGCCCTGTCCTGAGGGCCTGGAACGCGAAGATCGCTGAGTCCAGTACATAGAGACTTGGCAGACTGGGCTGGGGGCTGGGGGTGGTGGAGGGACTGGGCTGTGGCGGTCCCCGGGGAGGGAGTGTCCACCCAAGCGTGGTTGCACATCTGAGCCTCTTGGTGTCGTCCTAGCGTGACTGGCCTGGGCCTGCCTGGGGCTGATGGATCGCTGTTCGGGCTGGCTGCCTGTGGCCTTCTCTCCCTGTTTCTTGGGCAACTGCAGGGTGGACACTTGCCGGGAGGCCCATCCCAGGGAGGGGTTCCGGTCCCCTCGCTGCCCCCCCACCCCTCTTTCCTCCTCACATTCGGGCTGGCTCAGCCCCTTTGCTGCAGGGCCGGGCTCCATTGAGGAACTGCCCCCTCTGGCTCTTGTAGGTTCTGAAGCAGCGTTCTCTCAAGTTAGCCAGCCTTGGACGAGTGTCCAGTTGGTGAGATGATACCCCTGAGGGGTGGGTAGTGCCCAGCCCAGGGACCTGCAGTCAATGCCACCCTCCCTTCCCTGGTCCACCAGGCACCAGGCCAAGGCAGTCAGCTCCCCACTGAGTCTTGGGCCTGGAGGCCTGGGAAAGTGGGTCTCCCTGGCCCGTTGCAGCCACCACACACCCTGTGGCAGCCTCCCCGCCCTGCCCCAGCACACACGCTGGTGGTGTCCAGTCACCCTTCTGCCTGGAGTCTCACTTGGAGAAATTCCTCAGGCCCCTCAGACCTCACTTGCTTCTCACACCCTCCTGAGTGTCCCTGCTGGTCTTTGCACACCACCGTACAGGACTTGGTGGTACCCGCCTCCCTACAGACCCTACCCCTTCGAGGCAAGGACTGGACTGGGGCTTTGGGTCTTCAGGAGGAGCTTGCTGAGTCCGTGTGGGTGTACGTTTAACAAGCCTGTGTGGGGCTGGCTTCCTGAGAGAGCCATTTCCAAGCCTTCTGGGCTGGCCTGATAACAGCCCCCCTGCCCGTTAGACTCACTTCCTGCCCTGCGGAGCTCTGGGGACAGGTCAGGCCAACTCCAAGCTCATGACTTTCAAGTTACCTTGTCTTAGACGAGGTTTCTCTAGGGGAAGTGCGTGCGTGTGCGTGCGTGCGTGTGCTTGCGCGTGTGTGCGTGTGTGTGTGTGTCCAGCATACTCGGCTACTCTGCCAGCGCAGAGGAAGCATAGCCTTCTGTTCCCACATTTTCCTCTCCCGTCCTGTCCCTCAGCTTCTTCATTGTGTATGGATGTGAGGAGGCATTGGCTCGAGGCCTGGACCCTGACTATCCCAGAATGTCGTTTCTGCAGCTTCTTCTGAGCTCCTTACCCTTTGCCTCACGCCATCTTTGCCTGTCAGTAAGAGTTCCAAAGTAGCCGGGCCCTCCGAGCTGGGTCACAATTTAAGCAAAGATAGTGGAAGGGGCGCAGTGGGGCCTGAGGTAGACACGGGGAGGTCTGGTCTCAGTGAGCATCAGGCCCCGACTGTGTGCCAGGCACCCCGGCGGAGGGGTGCTGTGTCTCCAGAGACTAAGGGACTTGGTTGGGCCATGTCTATGGAGGGGAGACATGCTTATTGATTGACTCATTCCAGCAGTGTGTATGGAACACCTGCTGTGTGCTGAGCACTGGAGGTGGCGTGTGAATGTGAGGGCGATAGGATGGAGGTCAGAGCTAAAGTGGTGAGTTACAAGGGTCTCGGCTTTCACTTTGGGTGGGGGGGGAGCCATTGCAGGGTTTGAGGGGAGGGGTGACATGACCTGACTTAGATCTGAAATAGGTGTAGGGCATGTAATCCACATTTTCTAGTCAAGGTGTGTGCCCTTTCCTTCCCCATCCTCCTCTGTGACAGTGTCCCTACCCTGGTTCGGCCCAGCTCTACCTACCCGTGGGTCTGGCTGAGGAACGCCCTCACCTTGCTGACCATGTGCCCCTGGTGACCAGTGACCTCACCAAGGCACTGCCCCTCCTCCAGTAGGTCTGCGTTCCCCCTTTCCAAAATGTCTGTCGCACGCGTTCTTTTCTCTTCTTAGACCCTGTACGTCCTCTGCATGCCTTGATGTCACCTCTCGCTCATGACCTTGCCTCATTCTTTGTTGAGGAAATAGAAACAATCAGGAGACCAGCTCGTTTCCTCCCCCCGAGTTGACCCGCTTTCCTCCTGCCCTGCTTGGGGGCCTCAGTTCCTTCCAAAGGCCTGCAGCCCTGAATCCCTTTGCTCTGAATCCCTTCCGTCCTCGCCTTCCCCGATTGGCCTCTGCAGTCCACTCTCTGCCTCCCTGGATCAGTTCTCTTGTCTCTCTGCCTGGCTCTCCTGGACCATGCCCTGTAGGATGCACACATGCCCTAGACTTCCTATTGGAACGTTCTCAGCCCTGCATCGCTGTCTAATTACTGCCTCATCTCTCTGTTCCCTTTTGGCAAAGGCTCTTTGGAGAATCGTCATCTCCTCTGCTCACCCTGGCTGGGC
Source organism: Mesoplodon densirostris (assembly GCF_025265405.1). Lineage (NCBI taxonomy): Eukaryota > Metazoa > Chordata > Mammalia > Artiodactyla > Ziphiidae > Mesoplodon > Mesoplodon densirostris. The sequence continues at coordinate 14,440,049 of NC_082664.1, forward strand.
TTGTATCCCCTGGGCTTCCCCGAGCCTTCTCATGTTAAGGTCTCCCTCCCCGCCTCTGGATGTCGCCTCCATGTTGCCAAACGTAATGGTTATATTTATGCTCTTATCTTCCTGGATATTCCAGCTGCTTTGAACCCAGTTGACCACTCCCTTTTTCTGGAAACTTCTAATCTCAGTCTCTCTTTCCTGGTCCTTCCCACTCAGTCTCCCCCAGCTTTGATGTGGACCCTCGTCCACTGACTTGATTTCTCTACTTGGATATCAAGTGTCATTTAACTTGGTTAACACAGAACTCTTGGGTATTTTCTTCCTCACCTCAGTACATGGCAAAGTGGTACCACTGTCCACTCCACTGTGCAATCTAAAATCTAGAATTTACCTTTAATCCTCTCCTCTCCTCAACCCTCGTGCATTAGTTTCCTGCTGCTGCTATAACAAATTACTGCAGGTTTACTGGCTTAAATCAATACAGATTTGTTTTCTTTCGGTTCTGGAGGTCAGAAATAGGAAATGGGTCTCACTGGGCTAAAATCAAGTGTCGACGGGACTGCATTCCTTCCGGAGGCTGTAGGGAGGAGTCTGTGTCCTCGCCTTGTCCAGCCTCTACAGGCTGCCCGCACTCCTTGGCTTGCGGCCCCACCTCCATCTTTAAAGCCGGTGGTTCAGTGTCCTCCAGTCTCTCTCACTCTGCTTCCATCACCACGCCTTCTTCTCTGACTCTGACCCTCCTACCTCCCTCTTCTAGGGACCCAATGTGCCCACCCAGATAATCCAGGAGAATCCTCCCATTTCAAGATCCTTAACTTAATCACATCTGCAAAGTCCCCTCTGCCAGGCAAGGTGACATATCCACAGGTTCCAGAAGTTAGGACATAGACGTCTTGACAGGGCGAGGGGTGGCTACTATTCTGTCTACCATACCTCCAGTCCATTCCATTAGTTAGTCTGGTTTATTTTCTCTCCAAACTATGTCTCACTCAAACGATTTCTCCCTCTCTGTGCTATTTCTCACCACTTACCCTCTTGTCCAAGTGTCTGTCACCTCTCGCCCGACTACTACAGCAACCTAACTGGCTCTGCCTTTGCCTCTGCCACGCTCCAACCCCAAGTTCATTCTCCACACAGCAGACAGCGGGATCTTTCCAAAACCTACATCAGATCATTGCACACCCCCATTTACCCCCAGCCCCCAACCAAAGAGTTGCGATTGCACTTAGAGTGAATGCCAGACTCCTCACCTCAGTCTATGAGAAAGTTCACAATCTGCCTTTCTGTCTATCCCCATCTTGACCTGTTCCCTCTTTTCCAGCCACGCTGGCCTTCTTGCTGTTGCTAGAACACACCAGCTGTGTCCCCACCTAGGGCCCTTACGTGAGCTCAGAGGATGCTGTTCCCTCAGCCATTTGCATGGCTGACTAGCACATCATTCAAGTGTCAAGCGCCTCTCCTTGGAGACTCTGGCTCTGATCTGACCACCCAGCATCAAGTAGCCATACACTTGCTCACTCTCACGCCACCCTGCTTTAGTTCTCTGCACATCTCTGACCACTGTCTGGCCTTCCTCTGGTTTGTCTCTGTCTCCTCTGTCCAGAAACGTAAGCTCCCTGGGGGCAGAGGCCTCTCCTGTTTCATTCGCTGCTGTACGTCCTGGCACGGGCTGGCTGGTGCCTGCATGTGCAGAGCCTTGTGAGGTACGTGGTTAGCTCAGGCGGAGGGAGTGGGGGAAGCTTCTCCCGGCGGACCCTGAAATGCATCTCAGACGATGCCTCGAACTTTGGCAGGAGAAGGGAGGCAGGCGCAGCATGTCCAGGCACCCTCTGGTGAGACACGGCCTTGGAAGGATGCTGAGGGCCTGGAGAGTGTGTGTGCGAGGCTGGCGGCCCAGGGAGAGCGGGTGCTCTTTTCTCAGTAGTAACTGCGGACTTAAAACATCTTCACATGGTTCTGAGATGGTGGAATACGTCGTGGGAAGCCCTCTGTGGGCACCCAGACCAGCCACTCTAGATTCAGAGTACACTGTAACAAGGGCCATCTTTTTTCCTTTTAAATTAGCTGGTTAATACTTTCTAGGTAACGAATGTACATGGTTATTAAGACCTAATAATGCAAAGGAGTCTATAGTGGAAGTAGCTGCCTCCTTACATCATCTCCGTGTCCTCCTCCGCCCTTCCACTGAAACGACCATTCCTGGGCGCCCTTTCAGAAACACTCTGTGTACCTGTACATTTATAAGAAAGTATATTGTTGGTTTTTGGCTTTTGCACACAGTAGTGACATACTGCACTCCCTATTTTGTATCTGTCTTTTTTTTTTTTTTTTTTTTTTGCGGTACGCGGGCCTCTCACTGTTGCGGCCTCTCCCGTTGCGGAGCACAGGCTCTGGACGCGCAGCCTTAACGGCCATGGCTCACGGGCCCAGCCGCTCCGCGGCATGTGGGATCTTCCCAGACTGGGGCACGAACCCATGTCCCCTGCATTGGCAGGTGGACTCTCAACCACTGCGCCACCAGGGAATCCCCTGTATCTGTCTTTGAGTTGCTATCTATTACTCTGTAACAAACCATCAGAACACTCAGTGCCTAAAATGACCACATTTTATTGTTTTTCATGATTCTGGGCTTATCAGAGCTTGCTCCTGCCTCGGTGGCCAGCCGTGGGTCAGCTCAGGGATGCTGCTGCCCTTGGCTGGGCGCTCTTACCTGGCTGGGTCTCACCTGAGACAGCTCAGCTCTGTTGCACGTGACCTTTCAGCCTCCTAGGTCCAGGCCAGCCAAGCATGTTCTCATGGTGGTTGCAGAGAAGCAAGAGGGAAGTAGAACTGAATAAGCCATTTTCTGAGATTCTGTGTGCATCAGATTTGCTCCTGTCATATCAGTTGAAGCAAGTCATGTGACCAAGCCCAGAGTCAATGGGAAAGGCCACGAAGCATGTGGATTCAGGGAGGCATGAGGACCTGGGGCCATTTGTGCAGCCAGGCTACCACGGAGCTGTGTTTAGATCTGTTCCCTTTGTTTAATGGACACAGTCTGTCCCATTGCCTGGGGTACACCGTCATTCATTTAACAGGCCCCCTGTCGTAGTTCCTATCCTTTGCCATCACCAGTAGGGCTGCATGTAGTAAACTAAACATCCCTATACGTACATCTTTGAGCTCAAGAGTGTGTGTATCTATGGGAGAATTTGCTAAAACTGGAAGTTCTGGGTCGGATGGTACAGGTTCGTACATTGTTTTGTAGGTATTGCTGAGTTGCCCTCTGTAGACACTCCTATCGATTTATACTCCTCCCAACGCTATCTGATGGTCTCTGTTTTCTTGTCAACACTCTTTGGGAAGCAGGAGGGTCACAAGTGCTGCAAACATTAAGGTACCTGTGATTTACAAGAAGCCAGAGAGACGAGGGGATGAAATTCAGAGTTCATTCGGAGACTGGGAAATGGAGAGCCTGACTGTCTTTGCTGGATAACAAAGGGGACAAACCAGTTCCTCCTTCAATAGGGGTTTGTTTTTTCCTCTTGGATTAGAGCCCCAGCAGGAATGGTTTGAATAGACCTAATGCTTCTCTATTGACGTGTAAACTGAGTAGTTGAGATTTTTTATACTGATATCAAGTACTCCCTGAACAGAGTAGAAACCCAAGTTTTTTCTTCCCCATCTGATCAACTCTCTGGGTGTCAGCTGTTTATCTAACCACAGGGGAGAAGGCTGTGAGGAAGGGGCGGTCACGTCAAGTGGCAAAGGGCACAGCGCCTCCTTCCCTGGGGGGCGGGGGGGGGCCGGGGCCACCTGGGCACAGAGCCGAGCCGGCCGCGAGGCTCGTGGGACTATCTGTGGACATGAACCGGGGACCAGAGTCCCCTGCCGGGGGCTAATTCCCCACACTCTTCCTGGTGAGGGCCCTCGGGAGTGGTCTCTCTTTGGCTTCAGGCTTCCTCTCTGTTTGTCGCTGGGAAGCTGGTTTCTGCCACCGCAAACCCCCAAAAATGCCCGTGGGAAAGTTGAATCCAGCCCCTGGGCCCCCGAGTCCCCCCTCACTTTGGTCACCTGAGAATCCCAGCAGGGGGAACAGGAGAGGGTCTTAGAAACTGCCTGTCCCGGCTTGGCCAGGGTTGGGAAGGAAGCTGGGCTCCTTCTCTTGGAGCTGACGTCCACGTGGTTTGTGCCTCACCTGCTGGGGAGACGGGGCAGGAGCCATCTGGGTTTGAATCCCAGCTCTAGGACAGTATCCCAGCGCCTCACAGTAGCGAAAGGTGAGGAAACTAAGGCTCAGAGAGGTTAAGTAACTTGTCCAGTGCCACACAGCTAGGAAACAGAGGAGCAGGGATTCAAGCCCACGGCTGCCTGAGGCCAAGGCTGTTTCTCACATAGTACTACTGGGCTTCCCCATCCTGGGAAGTACACCCTGGCCCCACTCTGCAGTCCTGATGCTCTCCCCTGCGCCTGGGGGTGTGAATAGGTAAGTGGGGGAAGAGATACTCAGATTTAAGTCTTTCGGTAGCGGGGTTCTGTGTTGTGGCTGGAAAGCTCTCAAGGCAACCGTAGGGTGCACCTTGTTTGCTACCCAGTTCTCTGGGATCACTTTCCTCTCTTGCCTGGTGTCCAATGTCTGGAAAACTGCTTTTCTTTTTTTTTCATATATTCTGTCTTGTTTTTGTGTTTATTTTAGATGGGAGGGTAAATTCGGTCCGTCTTGGCTGGAAGTGAAAGTCTATTTTTAACATTTTGATCCTCTTTTATATTTAATTCTTTAATATGGTGGGAATTTATTTCCTTGTGTGCCCCGAGGTGCCTTATTTCCTTATGCCTCATGGTCCCGGCATGTAGTGGGACACACGGTTGGGCCATGACAGCGGGGTGGGGGACATCTGTTTCTTTTGTCAATAGTGGATTCTGTTTGGGAAGCTGTGAGGTCCTTGGCCAGCGCTTGTGGAGCCCCCTCCATCACTAGCCTTGCAGCTTCTGCATAATTTCTCTGGCATGAGCTGCTTGATCTTTTTAATTAATTAATTAATTAATTAATTAATTTTTGGCTGCGTTGGGTCTTGGTTGCTGCGCACGGGCTTTCTCTAGTTGCGGCGAGCGGGGGCTACTCTTCGTTGCGGTGCGCGGGCTTCTCATTGCAGTGGCTTCTCTTTGTTGCGGAGCACGGGCTCTAGGTGCACGGGCTTCAGTAGTTGTGGCACTTGGGCTCAGTAGTTGCGGCTCACGGGCTCTAGAGCGCAGGCTCAGTAGTTGTGGCGCACGGGCTTAGTTGCTCCGCAGCACGTGGGATCTTGTGGACCAGGGCTCGAACCCGTGTCCCCTGCATTGACAGGCGGATTCTTAACCGCCACACCACCAGGGAAGCCCCGAGCTGCTTGATATTTTTAAGATTTCTGTCCTCCTCGTTGGGAGAGTGAGTGGCAGGGAAGTCACCTTTTTTGAAGGGAGGTCAAGAAAACATAATTTGCTTGGGAGATTAATTAGAGCCTGGAAATTTTAAAAATTTCAAAAATGATTTTGTAGCCACCATGCTAAATTTCAAATTAGACTGTAAGCTCTTTACTCAGACTGTGCAGCTCCTTTTAGAACTGAGGATCTGATCCTTGCCTATCTGACAGGAAACTCCCCCGACTACCTCCTCTCCCCCTCCCCGCCTTTCATGGTTCAGCTCTTGGAGTTTCCCCAAGCAGCTGGTCTGTGTCATGCCTTTGCCTATTCTGTTCCTTCTGCCTGGAATGCCCTTCCCCACATTTTCCTCCTTGAAAGCATAGACCTGTCACACTCTTGCAGAAGGTTTGGTCTCCTCCTCCTTCTCCTCCTCCCAGCCAGAGCTACGTGCATCTCTGTTAGAGCCCGCACCATGTTAAATGGTCTTGGAGGACCAGAACCTCCGTGAGAAAAGGGGCGCTGTCTCCTGATTCTGAGGAGAGCCTCTTCCTCTAGGCTGAACCTCTGCCAGGGCCTACCCCACTGCGCTGTGAGCACTAGGCTCTCTTCACGTCTTGAATCAAGACTCTGGCGCGTGGACTTCGCTGGTGGCGCAGTGGTTAAGAATCCGCCTGCCAGATCAGGGGACACGGGTTCGAGCCCTTGTACGGGAAGATCCCACATGCCATGGAGCAACTAAGCCTGTGTGCCACAACTACTGAGCCTGAGCTTTAGAGCCTGCGTGCCACAACTACTGAAGCCCGCACGCCTAGAGCCCATGCTCTGCAACAAGAGAAGCTACCGCAATGAGAAGCCCATGCACCACAACGAAGAGTAGACCCCACTCGCCACAACTAGAGAAAACCCTGGTGCAGCAACAAAGACGCAATGCAGCCAAAAATAAATAAATAAAATAAATAAGTTTTAAAAACCAACAAAACAAACAACAACAAAAAGACCCTGCTGCGTTGCCCCAGTGTTAGGCAATCAGTGAACACAAGGGGACGTGAATCCCACACAGCACTAGGGGGTGGTTCGTACACTCTTCAACTATGCAGCCCCTTGTTTACATAAACACCTTTGCAAGCCTAGGAAGTAAAAACCAATGAAAGAGGAGAGGTGAGAGTCTAGGGGTTCTACCAAAGCCCTCAGCTGGGTTCTGCAGAGTTCTGTTTAGAAAGCAGTGAACTTGGGGAGGGGCGTTGGTAAGTTTCCTCAGACAGTGTTTCTCCACTGAAAGCCTGTTTTGTGTTTGGGAGATCTAGTCAGGATACGAGTTTGGCCACTGTAACAAAGGTCAGAATAACAGCGACTTAAGCAGAACAAGGTAAAAGTTAATGTTTCTCTCTCATGTACTCACTGGCCATAAGCAGCGCCCAGGGCTTGTGGCAGCTTCTGGGTGTTAGAGACCAAGGGTCCCTGTGTCTTGCTGCTCGCCATCCTCAGTAGATGCCTTCCACCTTGTGGTCTGGGACAGGTTGCCAGTATCTATGAGCACAGCCACATCCCGGCTGGTAGGGTGGGATGAAGAGGGACTGGATGGCAAGGCCCTGGCCCAGATGCTGCGTCTATCCCATCAGCTGTAACTGAGTCACACGCAGCATCTAGCTCCCAGAGGCCCTGGGAAGCTATGTACACTGATGAAACCTGGGCATTCTAATGCTAAAGGAAGAAGGGGAGAATGAATATTAGGGGGCGACTGGCAGATTCTACCACAGGCAGGGACAGGCCTACCCTGGAAGGTGCAGCCCAAATGCCTCTGCCTGTCATTGAGTTAATTCACCATTTATTGTCACTCTTTGCCAGATGTTGTGCCCGGCCCTGGGACTCAAAAATAAATGACAGAGGCTTCCCTGGTGGCGCAGTGGTTGAGAGTCTGCCTGCCAATGCAGGGGACACGGGTTTGTGCCCCGGTCCGGGAAGATCCCACATGCCACGGAGCGGCTGGGCCCGTAAGCCATGGCCGCTGAGCCTGCGCGTCCGGAGCCTGTGCTCCGCAACGGGAGAGGCCACAACAGTGAGAGGCCTGCGTACCGCAAAAAAAAATAATAATAATTAAAAAAAATAATAAATGACACTCAGGTTCTTCCTTTAAGCCTCTCCTTATAGTCTAGAAGGGATTGGGGTGCTCAAGGTTGCTGGGACAGCTGGGGGTGGCTTGGGATGGGGCATGTCAGGGAGGAGATCCACAGCGCTTAGAGATCAGTAACGGCCAACAGTGTTCTCAGCATCCCAGAGCCTTGCAAAGGCTGGGAAGAGTGAACCTGGCTGGCACATGTGGAGAACTTGGCCAGGACCTGTGTTCCATGCTAAGGGATTTGGGCGTCACCCCGTGGTGATGGGGCTGGGTAGGGAGGTGGGGGAGGGTGAACCGGTGAGTCTCTGAGTTCTGACCCCAGCTGGTCTTCTCACTCACCACACCCTGTCCTCCAGCCACTTTGTTCAATGCAAAGGACGCTTGCCTTTGCACCTTTCCAACGCTATGCTGTTCCCTCAGCCTAGTTTACCCTTCCCTGTCTTGTCTGCCAGTCCAGATCCTACTCATCCTTTAAGGCCCAGCTGAGTGGTGTGGAGGGGCAGCTGGAGGGGCAGCTGGAGGGGCAGCTGGAGGGGCAGCTGGAGGTGAGCTGGAGGGGCAGCTGGAGGGGCAGCGGAATAATTCAGAATAATGCGGAATAATGCAGAGTAATGCGCAGAGAGGAATCCCCAGCTCATGTGTCCAGAGAGCCTTTCTTAGAATTACCCCCAAAATGCTGAGGTTAAATCCTAGGGCCAAAGTCACAGAGCAACAAACTGAGATTTAAATCTAGGACTCTGAATCCCATTTTACTTTATTTTATTTTTTGGAAGCTTGAAGTATACAGAAAAGAAATTCAAAGTATACTGGTAGTCTTACCACTCAGAAATAACCACTATTAATATCCTGATATATATATATATTTTTTATTTATTTCCAATTTTTATATAAGAGTTCATTTTTTCTAAAAGTAATATTAAATGATTCTGCTCAATATAAATAATTCAGACTTTAAAGATGAGAGCTGAAGAATTATCCCAAATATTTTCATTCAGAAATTCCTATTGTTTCCTCCAGTGATAATCATTCTAGATGTCTCTGTAGGGATATAGACAGATTTAAAGAGAAATAGACACACTTTGATAAATAGTGATCATATTCCTGTTTAGTAGAGTAGCCACTAGCCACATGTACCTATTGACCCCTTGAATTGTGGTAGGTTTGAATCAAGATGTGTTATAAGTGTAAAGTACACAATGGATTTAGAAAAACTAATATGAAAAAGAATGTAAAATATCTCAGTAACTTAAAAAATACTGATTACTGGTTAAACTGATAATATTTTGGATATATTGAGTTAAACAAATTATATTAGTAAAATTAACTTCACCTGTTTCTTGTTTCTTTTTTAATATAGCTACTACAAATTTTAAAGTAACATGTGGCTTGCATATATTTCTACTGGATGGCAGTGCACTATTAGAAAATAAGGTGTTAGTAAGTATTCATGGAGAGAAGAAACTGAATCCGAAGGGATTCTTGAGCTCCAAATAAATGCTTCACCATGTGACAATCATTTCCTAAAGAGTCCAATAAATCTTTTTAAAAAAAAATATTTATTTATTTGGCTGCACCGGGTCTTAGTTGCTGACATGTGGGATCTTTTAGTTGCGGCACGTGGGCTCTTAGTTGCGGCCTATGGGATCTAGTTCTCTAGTGACTAGGGATCGAACCTGGGCCTCCTGCACTGGGATCGTGGAGTCTTAGCCACTGGACCACCAGGGAAGTCCCCGATAAAGCTTTAAGAAGATTGGAGTCATGTTTGTTTTTTTTTTTTGTTTAAACATATATTACAGTGTTTTGAAGGATGAGGGCATGGCCCCCGAAGTTCCTCCCAGTTTTTGACTTACTATTGTTTTTGCATCATATTAATTTACAACAGTCATGTTCTGTTTTGTAATTCTCGTAGGCCTGCAGGCCCCTGCCTACATGTCCTTCATCCCTGAGCCCTGGATTTCTTTACTAGCTGGATTTCATTCTCAGGAAGGACTCATGCTTCTGGGAGGAAGCTGCTGTTTGGGCTGGCCTGTCCTCGTGGGCTTTGCTCTGTATCCCCGGACTCTGTGCCGACATGGCCTTACGGCCCTCGGTGTTGATGCAGCCGTGGGGCAAGCCTGACGTCCTCTGCATCTTGTAGGCAATTGCTTTCTCTTCTTGGACAGCTGAAGAATTCTTGTGTTCAGTAGCCTAACTCAGCTCTGTTTTTGTGTTGCTTGGTTCCTCCCAGGACCCTCGGTCTCGTCTCTAAAAGATTATTTTCGGCTCCACAGTGCACAGACAGAGGCACTGCTGAGAGCTATAGATTCAGCAGCTTTGGGTCACTGACCAGAGCACTTGGAAAGCCTCTTGTTACAGCTCTCGGCCTTCGGTAGACCTACTTCCCAAAATCTCAGTGGGTCCTCTGTGATATTTTCTTTTAGTTAATTTTAGATTACACAAATAATGGGCAAACCTGTTCTCCTTTCTAGGGCCAGGACATTACAGATAAAGCTAAAGTCTAATTGGCCACTAACCCCCGTTGAGGTTCTCCTTCCTGTACCCCAGTGGTAACTACTGCCATGGGTTTGAGGCATATCCTTCCAGACATTTAAAAATTGCTTTTATATTTTCATACAATTATGTCCTGTCCTTTCACAGAAAAAATAGACTGTGTTCAGGCTGGTGTATGAATTGTTCTGGGTTTACTCAGAACAATCTGGATGTGTGGATTCCAAAGAGCTGCTCTTAGAGTAAGGTTTTTATTCTAATTAACAAGCCAACACAGACATTAACAAAGAAGTATAAGTAATGCACTCTTAGGGGGAGAACCTTCGTACAAACATTCCCAGATATCATGTCTATAGAGCTTTGACTTCTAGGCAGAAACAGACTGCACACATTCAGGTCATTTTGACACAAACTTGTTTTAAGAATCTGAGTGCACAAGACTTTCTACCAGCTCATGTCCATGTATAAAGCCCTAGACCACAAAAGAGCTAGAAGATTTCACTGCATTGTCTCTGAAAAATACAGAGTATTGGGTTTTGTGTGTTTTGTGGCGATCATGCTGAATAAATCATAAGACAACTTTGTGTTTTCTACTGAACTTGAGCTCTGTCCAGATTAACGAGTATCCATCTTTCTAGTTCAATAAATATGGGACAGAGGAATGAATGCTTGAGCTACCACCCTTTTGCTTTCATACTCTGGAACATTCTTTTTTTTTTTTTTTTTTTTGCGGTACGTGGGCCTCTCACTGTTGTGGCCTCTCCCATTGCGGAGCACAGGCTCTGGATGCTCAGGCTCAGCGGCCATGGCTCACGGGCCCAGCCACTCCGTGGCACTTGGGATCTTCCCGGACCAAGGCACGAACCCGTGTCTCCTGCATCGGCAGGCGGACTCTCAACCGCTGCGCCACCAGGGAAGCCCCTGGAACCTTCTTAACTAATTAAGAGAATTCACTGTAAGATGGTCCTGAGGTCCTTGGGGAGTCCCGGCACACAGACCATTCCTCACCCCCATTTAGCTTCTCACTGTGTTCTTTGTAGATGACATGGCAGAGCTCCTCCTTGGGGAATCAAAGCTGGAGCAGTACCTGAAGGAACACCCTCTGCGGCAGGGGGCCAGTCCCCGAGGCCCCAGGCCCCAGATGACTGAGGTCCGCAAGCATCTGACCGCTGCCCTGGACCGAGGGAACCTCAAGGTACCGTGGGCCTCGGGATGAGGGCTCAGAGGGATGGGATATGCTGGCTCTACTTCCTCTGGGCAGCGTGTGCTCGGGAAGGATGCCCAGGGACGAACTGGGCGACGGGCGGAGCACATCTGTGGCTTGTCTTCTGAGGAGCAGGCCAACTCCCTGTGCAACTGATGTGGGGCTTCCAGACCAATAGCTTCTCTCTGATGAGAGTCTCTAATGGCACATTATCCTGAGAAATGGCACTAACCTTCCCCAGGTGCTTGGAATAAAGCTGTTATCTGTGGCCCAGGACTCAATCTGACACTTTGTCCCACTGAGAAGAGAGAAGTGAGTCCGGAGTGTCACTTACCGCATGATATCCTGCCTGAAATGTGCAGCTCGTGAAATGTCCCAGGCAGCTCTGGCCTGGAGCGGGGTGCACACTGGCGCTGGCAGGCCTGGGACCTTGGTGTGGGAGGGAACCAGAGCAGGAACTTCCCTCTGCCTGAGCAGTGACCCTAATCCTCATGGCACAGGAAACCCTAAGCGCTGCCTTCTCTCCATCTGCCCTGTTTCCTGGTCTCTGTATTCAGCTTTCCCTCTCCATTTCACGTCTTCCCTGGCTTGCTTCACTGAATCTCTTTCATCTTGCCTTCCCTCCCCCCTGCCCCCTTCCCCACCCTGTTACCTCACTGACTGGTTTCTGGACACTTCCCTGCCCGAAGTCTGGCTCTTAACTGGTTTCCTGAAGTCAGTCTTGTTCAGATAGCTGACTGTATCCCAGCATTCCTGTCAGCTTCTTCAGGGTCCCTTTAAAATCTCGGATGTATTCTCTCGTGGGGAAGGGTAGTCTTCAGTGAACTTCTAAAGCTCTGACTTCTTCCTTTCTTCCTTCCTTCCTTCCTTCTTTCACTTTTCTTCCGAGTTAGGGACAGTTGTCTCCATGTCAGTTGTTCTTAACGAAGATAGTTCTGGTGACATTGGTGGGTCCTAATCAGTGGGGAAAGGGTGGGGGGACCTCATAGTGACCGCTGGTCAGACGCAAGTGTCCTTCCAGGAGGTATAAGGGTGAGACTCTGTGTTGGGGGGAGAGGTTGAAGATCACTGCTCCAGGCCTGGCACCTGGCTAGTTTCTATCCTACTTCGAATCCCCCTACCTCCATCCAGAAAAATTAACCTTTAATTTTACCACATGTTCATAGTTTTTACTCCACAACCCAGTGTGGTAGTAAGAACATTGAATTTCAACTTAGAATTCTGAGTTTACTTTCCAGTTGTGGATGTATAAGCTGTGTGACCTTGGGAAGTTACTTAACATCTCTGAGCTTCACATTTCTTATCTGTAAGTGTACTTAGCTCAAGGTCGTTTTGAGTCTCAGGTGTAGAAGTTCTTTCACAACTGTATAGAGCTAGATACATGTCAGTTTTTGCTATTTTATTGGTTCTACCTAGAGAATTTTTCTCCTGTTGCCATTTTTTAGCTCCCTCTGCCTTCTAAAGAGTGTTCCAAAGTCGTATTGTTCTTGCTTGGGAGGGTTGACCCGCTCATGCGGGCTGCTGTGAAATTTCCTCTCCTCTTGACCTTAAGTTTGAGTGTCTCCTAGCTGGAAGCTAGGGAAAGCCCTTTGCAGACACAGGTGCCCACAAAACACAAGTGAATTGAGGCTGGAGAGACCAGAGCGAGGTAGCTGTCTGCTGGCAAAGAGAGCCCGGACGAGGAGTCAGGAGGCCTGGCTTCTGATTCAACTCAAGAAAGTTGCGCTGTCACGGGCAAGGTAACATGGCACCAGGCTGGAGCTGCTCCCCTCTCCCCCTCGGCCCAGGGGCCTCGGCCAAGCTGTTTCCTCCTCTGCACAAGGCCATAGATTGGACTTGCCCAGCAAGGCTCTCCATGCTGTGCGTCCATACTGTGCCTCTACTCTTGGAATTTTCTTCAAGCTCCTGCATATTTTCCATCTGGCCCTTCAAGATTACCTCTTTTTTTAAGTAAAAATTTTTTCGGGTTTCATTTTTAAAACTTTTTTCTTGTGGTAAAATATAAATATCATAAAATTTGCCATTTTAACCGTCTTGTAGGTTCAGTGGTTTTAAGTGCATTCGTATTCAGATCACCACCATCTCTCCCCAGAAACTTTTCATCATCCCAAACTGAAGCTCTATGCCCAGCAAACACTAACTCCCTCCCCCTCCCCCTTCAGTTTGCTTTTCAGCCGATGGGTCTCAGTTCTGGGGAAAGAGGGAGAACACAGGAATCTCCTAGGAAGCCTTTTCAATATACCCAAGCCTGCCCTGTCCCCTTCTCTGGTGGAGAACCCCTGTGGTGGATGCTTTTTTTTCACAGCTCTTTTTCTCTTTTCTTAAGTCTGCTTTGATTTCTTTCTCTGTTTCCAAATATAATTCTGACGTCTTGCATTGGTGCCATTCCCTTGGGCCACTCTTAAAACCCTTTTGCTCCTTCATTCTCTTGCCTGTTCTATGTCCTCTGCAGTGCTGCCCCTGCTCCCTTGCAGGGACTGCCTGGAAGCCAGCCACCTTGGCTGAAACAGCGGCTTTGCCATGCTCTGGCTGGTTACCTGTGTATCGCCCACTCCGTCTCAGCCATAGATTACAGGATAGTGCAGCTTCATGGTGTGCTTCTGTAAGCGGAAAAATCTGGCTTTGTATACCTGGGGTTCCAATGAGAATGCCTAGAAGAGGGTGATAAATCTGTTTCCTTATATAGATGGCTGGGTCGCCTCTAATTTCCCCAGTGATGAGTGGGGCTCAAGGATGGGCTAAGGATGAGGTTGGTGGGTGTGGACTGAGGAAGCCAGCCTCTCCTGATGGAGAGGAAGACGAGCCCATCAGGGTTAGAACTTGCAGCCTCTGGGAAGGGACCTGGGTCAGTAACCATAACAAGCCGGAACAGCTCAGCGAGAAAAGTTTGTCCCTGGAAAGAAAGCAAGTCCTGATTTTTGCACCAATTTAGAAAGCCTCTCTCCTTGGGTTATTTGGGTTACAGTCTGTGGTATACCCCCAGATGCCGTGGGCAGGACCCACCAGGATGTCCGTGGAGCCTCCTTTTCTGAGACAGGTGCTCGTGTGTTTTGTTCATAACGCACGCCTTCCATTCTTGCCCCAAACCTGAGGCCTGAGGGGAGCCTGTTTTACAGCAGATTTATTGAAGTATAATTCACATGCCATATAATTCATCCACTTAAAGTGTACAGTTCAGGAGCTGTGCAACCATTACGTCAATTTTAGAACATTTTCATCACCCCAGCAGTAAACCTGTAAGTATTAGCAGTCATCTCTCATGCCCCCATCGTCCCAGCCCTAGGCAACGCTAGTCTGCTTTCTGCCTCAGCAGGCTTGACCGTTCTGGCCAATATACGTCGCCTGTGTGACTGGCTTTTTCACTCGGCGTCGTGTTCTTGAGGTTCACCCATGTGGTCCCAGGGGTCAGCACTTCGTTCCTGATGATGGCTGAGTAATATTCCGGGGGGACGGTGAGACCACATTTTGCCTCCCCCCTCATCAGCTGCTGGCCACATGGGCTGTTTCCGCTCTGGGGCCCCTGTGAGCAGTACCGCCAGGAAGGCTCCCATGCCTGTCTTGGTGTGGAGAGCCGCGGGGCCCCGTGGGAGCATCACACATCATATCGTAGGAAAATGTTTTTTTCTCTCCTTTTCCTTCTAGTCAGAATTCCTACAAGAGTCCAATCTGATCATGGCCAAGTTGGATTATGTTGAAGGAGACTATGAAGCCGCTCTCAGCATTTATGCCCGGGTGGGCCTGGAAGACTGGCCGCTGACGGGCGTCCCCCCTTACAGGTTGCGGATGGCCGCGGACGCCTACGCCACCAAAGGTGAGGCCCACGCCTGCTCTCCTGGGGGCCATGCCCCGGGTCACGCTGTCTGGAGCTGCAGGGCCTCCCTGGATCCTGCAGTTTGACCCCTGTGCCCTTGGCTGGGCTTAACCCCGGCAGCGCCTGGTGAGGCCCCTGGGGTTGCCCCACCACGGGCACTGGATCACTTTAAGCCCAGCGACACGACGTTTCCTTCGAGCTGCAGCTCCTCAGTTGTCCCTGAAGGAACAACATTGCAGTAAAGTTTCCTGATGATTAATGTGCAGCTTAAGCAGGGACGGTTCTTGGTAATTAAGATGCCGCCCAGCGTATATACAGGGATCCTTATCATGTGGCCAGTTGGCCATGTGGCTGATCTCATTTTTATTCATCAGTACCACCTCTGGGTTAATTCAGGCTCAGGGGTCACTGTAACAGCCAGTCATGCAGTGTTTACCTGGGGGCCTAGGGGCTCAGGGGATAGAAGGGGGAAATGTTGCCCTGGTTGCCACAGAGGAGTTTGTAATCTAATGTGAGGGAGTGCAGTCCCACGGGAAAAAAAATGACAGAAAGCCAGGACACACACATTAGTTGACCTTTCCAAGTTTATAATTCCTCATCTATGAAATGAGTGTAATCACATCCACTTCATAGAGTTATGAGAATTAAGCCACATAATGTATGTAAAGCACTTACTAAATGACATTTTTAAATGTCAGCCCCAAACAAAACAGCAAATGGAAAAAGCCAGGCCCGGTAACAGCTTTTCAGAGGCAGGAGAGGTCACTGTAGGCCAGCAGGGCCAGGAAGGCTTCCTGGAGGACGAGGGACACTTTGAAGTAGATTTATAAAGGCCTCAGTAAGAAGGAGACCCTCTGAAAGCAGCTCCTCTCCTTCCTGCCACCTACCATCCAGACCATGCAACGTGGCTGACTGTGGCCACACAGAGGCCCGGGCCCTGAGTGGGTTGACCCTCTAGAACAGCACTGAGCTGGCCACTTGTCTGCAGCCGGCTGTCTGCCTTGGTTATCCTATGCAATGTTGAACAAAGACCCAGCCAAGGCACACTTAAAGAGCCTTGTGACAGGGGTGACATATTCACCCAGTTCCCTGGGGAACCGTGCTCAAGCGCTTTTAGGTTCCTCTAATTAATCTTCTCAGTGTCCCTGTGGGCCGGGAAAGAATGCTGTCACTCTGACAGGGCACTCTGGCGGTTTAATGGGCACAGTCCTTTGAGGCCGTCTCAGGGGTTCTGAGGGCCTGGGCCTGGCGTGCATCTGTCTGAGGTCTGTGCCACACAGCTGCCTTCTTTTCTCGCTGGTGTTCACCCAGCACCTCACATGCCTTTGGCTTATGGGAGCTGTGTGTGTGTGTATGTGTGTGTGTGTGTGTGAGAGAGAGAGAGAGAGAGAGAGAGAGAGATTTGGGGCCAGGAACAATATTGTACAACAGAGCAAGGCTTCATCTGGCAGTTTCCAGTCACCTGATTGACCTGGGGCCTGCTGGCTTATAGCCAGGAGTTGGTTTGTCCTTTGGGGGTGGGGCATGACTCCAAGGCCTGATTAGCACCAAGAGCTCAGGTCTTGATTTGGGCTCTGAGACGGCCTGGTGGGGTAGACTGTCTGCAGGTGGCACCACCAGCTTAGTCTCACAGCTGCCATGCAAAGTGGGCAAGGGGGCAGGAGGCCTGGTCCCCAAGTCTGGCCCTGGGTGGTGTGAGATTAGCAGTGGGCCCCAGCCACGGGGCTGAGGCATTTGGCTCTTGGGACATGCTGGCTGGCTCATGGGAGAAGGGAACAGCTGTGCCCTCACTTCACCAGAGTAAGACTGGGCTGGAGCAAAGCCCAGGTGCACCTTGGATGGGCATGCACCAGCCCACGCCCCTCCCCTGTGCCACCTGTGTGCTGCTGTCGGCCGGGGAATTGACCTGCACACTTTCACAGGTCACCTCAACTTTTCCATGGTCCCCTGAGGTCTGACTCGACCCAGGTTCTCAGCCAGAGTCAATGTCCATGAACTCCCACATCTGCTCTTACAGCCATGGCCGGGAGCAGATTCCCCTGGCCAGGTAATATAGCCTCGGCTTGTTGGGGATCAGAAGCCAACATGATTCCGTTATGAGAACCTCCTATGGGCCAACACCACGTTAGGGTTTTATTGTCTCTTTCATCCTCCAAACCCCTAATTTACAGACAAAGGAAATGAGACTGGGTGAGGTTACTAGGAATGATATGGTGCCTACTGTGTGCCAGGCACTGTGGCCCTTATTTGGCTACCTCAGCCAAGCTTCACCATCACCCTATGAGGTAGACACTATTATTTTTTCCATTTTACAGATGAGAAAACCGAGGCACAGGGATGTTAGATATGCTGCCCGGGGCCCTACAGCTGGGAAGTGGTAGAGCTAGGACTCAGCCTCAGTGGCTGGTTCCAGAGCCCATGCTCTCCTACTGAGGGGCAGGAGGGGGACTCAGTCTGAAGAGCGTTCAGCTCCAAAGCCCACGTTCTTACTCTGCTCTGTTGGCACGTGGATGGGAATGCGCTCAGGCCAGGTAAGGTTTCCACAGGTAGAAAGCATTCAGGTCACTAGAGAACACCCTAGATTTGTATCCACACCCCTCCTCTCAGCCCCACCTCTCACGTTCCTCTCCCTTAACTCCTTGCCCAGGTCCCTTGCTGTAAGTTCTGGCCCTTAAGCTCACATATCCTGTCTTCTCTGACACCCTCCAGGGCTCACCCATTCAGAGGCCATCGCGTTTGATAGTATCACAGCCCCGTAGGTTAGAACTACTCAAACGTCGTATTAGAACTAGTTGTACTGCGATCAGACACTCCTGCCAGTCTGTGAGTTCCACTCAAGGAGGAACTGTTTTGTCTGTTTGCCATCCTCAGAAACTAGCACGGTGTCTGGTGCCTAATTGGTGCTCAATTATTGATTGAAATTTATAGAAGTTCCCTTGCTCAGATTTCTACCAAGGTGCCCATCGTGTAATTCAGGTGATCCTGGGTGCCTTTGCTTCTAGCTGTCATGGTCAGGTGCACTTTCTTTGCCCAGAGGTAACATACTGAGCATATTTCGATAATTCAGACTTACTCGCTGCCAGTTATGGGGTATACCTGTAAGAGCATGTTGACATCACACCATGACAGAGGCTGGCATGGATCCCTTCCCCAAAGGTTATACATTTCAGTTCATTTCCATTATCAGAGAGCCTCTAAATGGATCTCAACTTCCCCCCCCCCCCCGCCCCCGCCCATCCCCTCAGTGCCTTCCTCCTATCCCTTAAAACTAAGTAGAGAAACAGAGAATGGAAATAGAAGACATGGAGAAACTCTTTCACTTCTGGTAGAACTGGTTTAATCAAGTGAGTAGAAATCTTTGCTCTGGGTACAGATTGAGATATCACGTGAAATCTCCAGGACACCGAATGGCCACAGATGTTCTTTTCCCAAAGGGGGAGGCTTGGGAACAGTGAACACATGGTCACTGTCTATTTTGGGACTTCGATCTGCTGGACATTGGCTAACTTTCTGCAGCTAGGACAGTGGGAGCTGTAAGTGACTTGCCTTCCTAGAGATGGCCTTTATAAATAGCCTTGGCATGTACCCTGTTGTAATAGAGGAACCACAAATGCATTGGTTCCAGTTTGAGGGAAGGCCTGTGACAGTCCTGCGATGGCCCACCTGGCCACGGTGGGTAGGCAGCTGTGTTCTGCAAGGTTGCTGTTCCTCCCCCGTCTGCTAGGGCGCAGTCCTCATCTGTGTGATGGATGACTGAAGCTGGGTGGCTGGCATGTTGCAGCTCGTGGAAAGGGGAAAGGAGAGAGATGTCTAGGGTGAGCGGAAGTAACACACATCAGCTGTGCTGACAGTCCCTTGGTGAGAAGTTACTATAGGGCCATGGCCACCAGGTACTTGGGAAAAAGAGGAGACTGGGGGGACACGTAAGCCTCTCATTAGACATGTCCATCAGAGCCTGGTCTCGGACCCAGATGGGACCTGTTGGAGGATGCAGGGAGAAGAAAGTAGCCTGTGCTCAGGTGAATGAAAGGGAATGCCTAGGATCTGAGGCTTGGGATTGGTGCCCACGAGGGGGGAAATTTTGAACCTGGAAACATCAGCGTGGTATTAAACTTCCTTTCCAGATTGCATGGTAGCAAAGCAGAGAAGGACTGACTTCAAAATATAAACAGGGCCTTCACAACCATCTCTCATACAAACGTCTTATTTTCCAGCGGGGGAGACTGTGCCAGAGAAGGTAAGGGACTTGCCCAATGACACAGAATGAACTGGAGGCAGGGCCTGGACATGGAGGTGTTTCTTGGTAGGAAACGTTCCTGTCAAGCTGCATGACGTCTGCCCAGGTGGAGAAGGCGGTACAGTGTTGGGAGCTTTGTGAGGCCTCCTCCACTTTCTTTATTCCTCCTTTGTTCCTGGGTTTGAAATTGCTCCTCTGACACACTGGCTCAGAGCTTGGGGTTTTGGAGCCAGACTTCCAGGTTTGATCTCTAGCTTTGTCACTTACTAGCTATAGGATCTATTACTTTCACCTCACGGGGGCTCCATTTTTTCATCTATAAAATAGAGATAATAATAGTGTCTACATTATAGCATTGTTGTAGGGAAGGAGTGAACACATGTAAAGCACTTAGCACAGTGCCTGGCAGATCAACAAAGGTTAGCTATTTTTATTCTTATGTATCCCTGGAGCTTGAACCCAAATGGATAGATCTCTTCAGAAGCCCCAGGTAACAGCCAGCTGTGGGGGGAGGGGAGAGTTGCCCTAGTGTATCTGCCTTGTGTAGCAGAAGGCTTGGCTCAGGCTGTGGGAGCGCAAGCAGAGATTGGAGGCTTAGGGAGGAAAGGCTGTTGGTGCTGGAGGATGGGGGGCACCCAGTGGTCAGGGGCAGGTGGAGTGGGTACCCTAACGGGACTGCTTGAGGGTGGGGCCAGAGACAAAGTTCATCCTGCACGTCACCAGTCTTGCCCCGGGCTGGCCTGGAAGGTTAGAGGTCTTTAGAGTTGGACCCACATTCATGGTTTTATCACAAAAGGCCATTCACATTGGGATGGATCAGTTGATTCAAGTAGCGTTCCTTTAAGAGGCAAAAACAATTCACACAATTCCCAGATAGTTGTCTTCATAAGGAACATGCTAAATACATTGGCTGGTAAGAGAGGAGATAGCGGAGGAGGAGAAACCGTCTCTGCTGGGCTCCAGGGAGGAGGGCTTGTCTCTGCTGACTGGACTTCACTTCCTGGCCAGAGGCCTCCCCTTCCCTAGAGTCTGCAGACCTCGTGAGCCTCTGGCTTCGCAGAAGGGCGGATGTGATGAGAACAGCAGTGGGGATGTGGTAACGGAATCATATAATGGCCTCCCCTTGCATATGTTACTTCCTTCCTCGTGTGAGACTGGCCCCAGAGCCCTCTTCCGTCTGCCCACTGTGTGCTCTGAGCATCGGGTCTTGGGGCGTGGTGTCAAGAAGGAACTAAGATGCCCACCTCTCCGTGGGCAGCGCCGAGGGGCGAGGGAGCTCTCAGGGGCTTTCAGAAGGGCTGCCTGTTCCCTTAAGCTTGTAAGCACTAGTCTGCAAACACAGAACCCCTCTCCAGAAAGGTGCGGATCTCAGCCTTGCCCTCCCTAGCTTGAAAACCAGTGTCTTCTCACACCCACGGACCTCAGCTTGCAGTCATCAGTCGTTAGGCCAGAGGACAGAGACTTAAAACATTCACTGACAAAACGTTTTGGGAAGAGGCCCCTGGGAATTGCTCGCTGTCTTCCATGGGCCTCCTACCAGAGCAAAATTCAGACAGATCAGCACAAGGGACACGGTTCATTGTTGAGGGGCTTTTATCAGGTGTTGCTCACGGGCTTCTCCATCACACTTTGCTCAGTCCTGGGCCGCTGGGTGGTATCCAAAAAGGCCTGAAATAAATTGAGTTGGAAATTGTTCAGGCTGCGGGTAGTTATGACTTGAGTACTGTCGTGCTCCCAAGAAGGCTGTCACATGTTGCGGCCACAGAGGAAACAAATATCTTTCACCAGGGTTCCCCGCCCCCCACCCATGAACTATAAGAGATGCGAGAAGAAGGGTGTATCTGCTCTTTCTCTTTGGGGACTAATTGTAACAGCCCTCTGTGTCCAGGTGAGGCCAGACTCCTGGCGAGGTGACTCGAGGAATGAGGTTCCTAGGAGGTGGTTTACCTTTCTGCCTCATTTTTCCTCCTGGAATATTGTCTGTTATAGGAGCAGCCCAGATTCCCCTGGGAAAGTGGAGACATGTTTGTTGGGGGCTTTCGCCTGGGGGCCCTGATGGGGGCTCCATCCTCAGGGATGTTCGTGTGCTGCCCCGTGGGTTGACGTCTTCCGGACCAGCTGGCGCCTTTGCTCAGCTGACAGCTGCAGGTGCAGGCATGGTGACCAGGGCTTGCCTCTTGAGCCAGATCACGTAGACACTGGGTGGCAGAGAGGCTCTCAGGTCACTTGTGTGCTCGGTGGGAGAGAGTGCCGTGAGAGAGACATGACAGCTGCTGGGACATGGTGGGAGGGGGAGGGGCTGGACCGGTGGCAGGGTGTCCATGTCATCTGCTCTGCCCAGCCCGAGCCTGCTGCTTAGCAGATGTAGTGAACGGATATGCTGTGCTCACCGAGAGGATGGAGGCAGAAGTGCCGATCCAAGTCAGCGACTCAGACTCCATCCCCCAAGGCCAGAGCCCCTGCCTTGAGCACGTGCAGAGGGTAAACCCATGCTGAAGACGCATTTTGAAGTTCTGCTGAGATCTGTGGGTTAGGGCCTTTCAGCTGTAGGTGAAAGAAAACCCAACTCAATCTGACTTCGGGGGCAGCTTGGATTCAGGGCTCAAAGGCATGGACGCTTTCTCTCCTTTTCCCAGCACATCTTACCCTGTGTTGCTTCCCACCTCAGGCTCCAGACTCTGATTCTCTTAGGCGTAAGTCGTAGGAATCTCAGCCAGATTTTCACTGGGTCTTGTTGACCCTGCCTGGGTCACATTCCCATCCTCAATGTAGTTACGGTGGCCAGCGACATGCCCTGTAACTGGCCCAGGACCTGCATGAAGGCTGTGACGAAGAGGGTGGGCCCTTCAGGGGAATGAGAGGGAGGGCCAATGTCCATGACAGGTGACACAGCAGTGGCTCCTCTGAGTCGGAGCCTTCTTGTCAAAGAGGCTGGGGCCCTTTCTGCCCTTTCTCCTTGGAGGCAATCCCTGCAGGGGAAAAGGAAAAGGGACAATTGAGGAGGAGCCAGGTGACTGCTCTGTGACAGAGTCACTGTGGACTGGAGGTGCCCTTGGGACCAGACTGCATCAGGCAGTCTCCAAGGATGGAGGAGCCGACCTTGCCAGCATGGAGGGCTCTTGGGGGAAGAAGGACTTGACTGTTCTGGCCTCGGGGAGAGGGCCAGGCCAGGCAGTGGAAGCGGCACGGAGTCCAGCAGTATTCCCATATCTGGAGAACCTTCTAACACACACAGCCACCTCAGGGTACGGCTGCCCTGAGAGGTTGGGGTTCCTGTTGGATTAGCATTTGTTGAGCCCTCCCAGGAACCAGGCACGACACTTTCAGATCTACCTGCATGATTGCACTTTGCCCCGAGAACAATCCTGTGCCATATCATTCCCTGTGGAGGGGTTGAAAGCCTGAATTTCAGAGGTGAGGTGGGGTTCACATCAACGCCTGTGGACTCCAGAACCCATACTATTTCTGCTTTCTTGAGCTGCCTTTCAGTTGGAGTAGAGATGTCACTGACGGAATTCTGGTGTCAGATAACCTGCCAACCTTTGATGCTATTCTGTGATTCTTAAGTAAGTTAATCTAAGTCTCACTTTTCTTATCTACACAATGGAGATCATGATACAAGAATACTGAGAAGCATGAAGAAGACAAAATGGGAAAATGCTTTTAAATATATAAATCTGAGGTCAGCAAAAGGCAGTTTGTGTAGTCTTGACCTCAGGTATCCTGAGATTGGGAGCAGCAGTGGCTGAGATGGTCTCAGCCCTCCCCCTGGCCCCGCCTATCATGCTCCTTTGCTTGGGCAGCTGGTGGTGCTTCTAGCTGTCCTGGGTTGCCCTCTTGCCTCTTCCCCCATAATTTCCCTGTATTCTTCTTCTTCTTTTTTTTTTTTTTTTTTTTGCGGTATGCGGGCCTCTCACTGTTGTGGCCTCCCCCGTTGCGGAGCACAGGCTCCGGACGCGCAGGCTCCGGACGCGCAGGCTCAGCGGCCATGGCTCACGGGCCCAGCCGCTCCGCGGCATATGGGATCCTCCCAGACCGGGGCACGAACCCGTATCCCCTGCATCGGCAGGCGGACTCTCAACCACTTGCGCCACCAGGGAGGCCCTATTCTTCTTAATACAGACAAGATAACGTGTGCATTGTATAAAAATAAGAAATACAGACCAGTCAAAAGAACATAAAAGTATCCATCACCCTGTCTACCCAAAGCTAACCTCTGTTAACATCTTAGTGTGTTTCCTTCTAGATCTTCTCTGTACTTATCCTGCGTGTGGCTTTTTTTTTTAATAAAATGAGATTATATCACATATACTGCTTTGTGACCTGCTGTCACTTTCTGCAACAACAGATAAATTTCTGCAACATTTTAGCAGCTGTGCAGCATTTCATCGCATGGATAAGCTATAATACATTTAACTAAAAAGCCTCTATTTTGGGCCATGTATGTTGTTTTCAGCTTTTTCTGTTACATGTAAGGCTGTGATGAATGCCCTCTCAGCCTGGTCTTTGTGCTTGTTCTTAATGATTTCCCTAGGAGAGGTTTCCAGAGGTGGAGTTTCTGGGTCAGAAAAGAAGTATTTCCCGACTGTGCTGCAGAACGGCTGTGCCTGTGTGCTTTCCTATCTGCGCTATGTGGGACCAGCCGCCTCTCATTCTGACCTTTGATCTGAAAGTGAACTTTTTTTTTCTTTTTAAATTTTTTTTAAAATTTATTTTTTTTAATTTATTTTATTTTTGGCTGTGTTGGGTCTTTGTTGCTGCACGTGAGCTTTCTCTAGTTGCAGCGAGCAGGGGCTACTCTTCATTGCGGTGCGCGGGCTTCTCATTGCGGTGGCTTTTCCTGTTGCAGAGCACGGGCTCTAGGCGCGCGGGCTTCAGTAGTTGTGGCACGTGGGCTCAGTAGTTCTGGCTCACAGGCTCAGTAGTTGTGGCGCACTGGCTTAGTTGCTCTGCGGCATGTGGGATCTTCCCGGACCCGTGTCCCCTGCATCGGCAGGTGGATTCTTAACCACTGCGCCACCAGGGAAGCCCCTAAACATTTATTCTTCACTTGTATGTTGAATATAGGCTATCTGGAAAATAAAGAAAAATATAAAGCAAAAAATAAAACCTGCCACTTGAGTTCGTTAACAAATTTTACAGATGTATTTTTGGGACCAGGGTTCGAACCAACCTGGGCTGCACAGTGGTGTGCCTTATGGATATGTTTGAACGAATTGCTTGTGGAACATCTGTGTTGTTTCAGTTTTTCATATTACAAATATGCTCTATAGCTTTTTAAAAAAACTTTATTGAGATATAATTTACATCCCATTAAATACAACCTTTTAAGTGTACAATTCAGTGGTTCAGAGTTGTACAACCATCACCACAATTTTAGAACATTTTCATCACCCCAGAAAGAAATCAGTACTCATTAACACTCACTTCCTGTTATTTGATTAATGCCCACCCCCCCTCAGCTCTAGCCAGTCACTAATCTACTTTTTGTCTAGAGATTTACCTATTCTAGACATTTGAGAAAAATGGAATGTCATAACATGTGATGTTTTGTGTCTGGCTTCTTTCACTTGGCATGTTTCCAGAGTTCTCACATGTTGCAGCATGTATCTTTCCTTTTTATGGCTGAATAATATTCCATTGTATGAAGGTACCACATTTTGCACATTTTGTTAATCCACGTATCAGTTGATGGACGTGAGGTTGTTCCTACTTTCTGACTATTATCAATAATGCTGCCATGAACATTTCTGTACCAGATTTGGGGTGGATGTATGTGTTCATTTCTCTTGGGTACATACTTAGGAGTGAAATTACTGGGTCACGTGATAACTCTGTGTTTAACTTTTCGGGGAACTGCCAACTGTTTTCCAAAGCGGCTGTATTATTCTGAAAGATTCCAGTTTCTCCACATCCTTGTCAACGCTTTTCTGTTCTTTTGATCACAGTCATCCTAGTGTGTGTGTGAAATGGTATCTCACCGTGGTTTTTAACTTGTTTCCCTAATGACTAATGATGTTGAACAATTTTTCATGTGCTTATTGGCCATTTGTATATCTTTTCTGGAAAAATGTCTATTCAGGTCTTGTGCCCATTTTAAAATCAGGTAGTTTGTCTTTTATTATTGAGTTATAATTGTTCCTTTTATATTCTAGATACAAGTCCCTTTACAGCTATATGTTTTTAAAATACATTCTCCCATTCTATGGGTTGCGTTTTTACTTTCTTGATGGTGTCCTTTCAAATGTGAAAGTTTTAAATTTGGATTAATTTTAGTTTATTTTTTTCTCTTTTGTGCTTTTGGTGTTGTATCTAAGAAACTGTTGCCTCATCATGGTCACAGATCTTTTTTTAACATTTAAAAAGAGTTTTATAGTTTTAACTCTTACATTTAGGTCTATGATCTACTTTGAGTTACTTTTTGTATACAGTGTGATGTAGAGGTCCAACTTCATTCTTTTATCTGTGGCTATCCAGTTTCCCAGCACCATTTGTTGAAAGACTATTTTTCCCCCATTGAATTGTTCTGATGTCCTTGTTGAATTTAATTGAATATAAATGTAAAGGTTTATTTCTGGACTCTCCATTCTATTACGTTGGTCTGTATGTCTATCCTTATACCAGTACTACCCTGTCTTTATTACTGTAGCTTTGTGGTAAGTTTTAAGATTGGGGAGTGTGAGTCCTTCAACTTTGTTCTTTCCAAGATTGTTTTGGCTTTTCTGGGTCCTTTACATTTCCATATAAATTTTAGGATCAAATAGTCAATTAGTACCAAAAAAAAAAAAAAAGCCTGCTGGGAATTTGATAAGGATTATGTTGAATCTGTAGATCAATTTGGGGAGTATTGCCATCTTAACAATATTAAGCCTTCCAATCCACGAACATGGGATGTCTTCTTTAATTTCTTTCAGAAATGTTTTCTAGTTTTTGGTGTACAAGTCTTACATTCCTTTTGTTAAATTTATTGCTAAGTTTTATTCTTTTGGATGCTATCATAAGTGGAATTGTTTTCTTAATTTAATTTTCAGAATGTTCATTGCTAGTGTATAGAAAACACCACTGACTTTTGTATATTGATCTTTTATCCTGTAACCTTGCTGTGCTCATTTATAAGTTCTAATAATTTTTATGGATTCTTTAGGGTCTTCTATATATATCATGTCATCTGTAAATAGGATAGTTCTACTTCTTCCTTTCCAATCTGAATGCCTTTCATTTCTTTTTGTTGCCAAATTGCATTAGCCAGAACCTCCAGTACAATGTTGAATAGAAGTGACCAGGGCAGAGATCTTTGTCTTAGGGGCAAAGCTTTCAGTCTTTTACCACTATGTTAGCTGTGGGTTTTTCATAAAGGGCCTCTATCAGGGTGAAGAAGTATTTCTAGTTTGTTGAGTGTTTTTGATCATAAAAGGGTGTCAGATTTTGTCAAATGCTTTTTCTGTTGAAATAATTGTGTAATCTTTGTGCCTATTCTTCTATTAGGATGTATTATATTGACTGATTTTCATATGTTAAGCCAACTTTGCATTCCTGGAACAAAGCCCACTTGGTCATGGTATATAATCCTTTTTATGTGTTGCTGGATTTGCTACACTAATGTTTTGTTGAGGATTTTTACATCTATATTCATAATGGTGCAGTTTTCTTGGGACGTCTTTGTCTGGTTTTGGTATCAAGATAATACTGGTGTCATAGAGTGAGTTGTGAAGTGTTACCTCCTCTTCTACTTTTTGGAAGAGTTTGTGAAGGATTGGTGTTAATTCTTCTTTAAACATTTGGTAGAATTCACCAGTAAGCCATCTGAGCCTGGGCTCTTCTTCATAGGAGGTTTTTGGATTACTAATTCAATCTCTTGATACTCTATTGTTTTAATAGATTTTAAAGCCATTACTTGTTCTCCACTTGCTTCTACATGGCATCTTTTCATTGGAACCCTGAGCCTCAGATCATGGCAAACCATCGTGCTCAGAAAGGAATGATCTGTAGCCAGTTGCCATTTTCAGGGTGGATGACTGAGGAATGGTCTCTATTTTCTTCCACAATACCTTGAATAGCAGTTCACCCCATGTTACAGAGTAAACTCAAGTACACATCGTCGTCAAGGGAAACAGCACTTCCTATATTTGCACTTGATTGACAAAATCAGCTTGGTGGATGAGTCCTGTTTTTTCCTGCTAGAAAACTGTCAGCCACTGCCAGGTTTTAAGCAGGAGGAATGACTTAAGTTCATGAGCAAGAAGCATCTTTCTGGCACAGAGTGGAGAATAGATTAGAAGGAATTAAAGATTATGGGGAAGGAGACCAGTTGGGGAGGTGAGCTGGCTTTGGGTTCTGCATTTCAGGGGGCCTGACTTCTGCAGGCTGTTTCCGGATGCCTGGGCTCCGACAACAGAAAACACTGGCAGGAAATTAGAGAGCAAGAGGAGGGAGGGGCCAGGGTATTTTTTTTTTCTCTCTCGGCCTTAGGCGGCACCTTTGACAGCGGCTGCATCTCTCCGGTTGTTCCAGCTGTAGTCAGACAGACCCTCCCTCTGTGGCTTCGGCTCCCACCAGGGAGCTTCTGCTGGGTTCCGTCTCCCAAGCAACAGCCCCAGCTCTTCAGCTCTTGTAACTCCACCTCCCCGCTCTATCCTTTCCAGCCCCGGGGTGTTCATGGCCTTCCGCTCCTGCAGAATCCTGGGATGCCATACCATCCTGTTTGGCTTCTCATCTGTTTCATCCCTTATGTAGCCGGTCCTATACACTGACTCTCCTTTATTCGAAAGAACAAGAGTGATTCCTTTGTCGTAGCTGGATCCTGACAGATAACTGCAAAAGCCTGGATCGCAGCAGGCCGTGGAGATGGTATGTGTGTTGATGTGGTTGAGGAAGGAACCGAGATGACTGTGAGATTTTTAGCTTAGCTCACTAGGCAGGCAATGCTGTTGCTGAACCAGTTAAGGGTTGCAGGGGGAGGAGCCAATTTCCCTAGGAGGGCGGGGCGAAGACACTGCGTTGGAGTTGAGCATGATGACACCTCTGCAACCACAAGGGGGCGCTGTCCAGGGAACCATTCTAATTCTGGGGCTGCTGCTCAGCACAAGGGTTTCTAGGCTCTTGGTTCGTTGGTCAAGATTCGGGAATTGACTGTGTGTAGATTTGGTTACAACCCAGGAGCGGCTGCATCTCGCTCAGGGGACCACAGGGAATGAGGAAGGCAAGAGGCCCAGCACATAACAGGGGAGCTCTACCCGTAGGCGGAGCGCCTGCCAGGGCCTCTGGGCCCACAAAGGGAGGAGGGGCGCAGGTGACAGAGACCTTTCCCCTGGGGGTTACGGGCCCCAGAACATGTGAGCATTTGCACATTTGTGGCAATTTTATATTCTTAAGTAGGTCGAAGTTAAAATGTGGTGAAGGCGGTAAGCAGTCTGAGGTGGTTTTTTTTTTTTTTTTTTTTTTTTTTTTTTTTTTTGCGGTACGCGGGCCTCTCACTGTTGTGGCCTCTCCCGTGGCGGAGCACAGGCTCCGGACGCGCAGGCTCAGCAGCCATGGCTCACGGGCCCAGCCGCTCCGCGGCATGTGGGATCTTCCCGGACCGGGGCACGAACCCGTGCCATTCTGGAAGCCCAGTCTGAGGTATTAATGTACCACAGGAAAATCCACACTGAGGTCGTCAGGAGCAGACGCTCGCCCCCCCCCCCCCGTTGTTACCTTCTCCCCTGTTTTTGAAGCTCGGGTTCCTGATGAGTTCTGCTGACCATAAAAAGTCTAGGCACGGGGCTTCCCTGGTGGTGCAGTGGCTGAGAGTCCGCCTGCCCATGCAGGGAACACGGGTTCGTGCCCCGGTCCGGGAGGATCCCACATGCCGCGGAGCGGCTGGGCCCGTGAGCCATGGCCGCTGAGCCTGTGCGTCCAGAGACTGTGCTCTGCAACGGGAGAGGCCACAACAGTGAGAGGCCCGCGTACCGCAAAAAAAAAAAAAAGTCTAGGCACGGTTGTGCATTTTCCCCAGCCTGGAAGCTTTGTCCTGGGCTGGCCGGGCTGGGCCCACGTCCTGCTCCGTCCCGCCCACGCTCTGCTCCAGGCCGCCTGCCGGCTGTCCGCCCGCCTGCCTCACCCCGGCGGGCCTATTCCCTCCTCTGCTTGTCTTCTCCCTCCAGCTGGGAGTCTCTCATTTCTCCTGCGAGGAGTCCACCCTCGGGGACACCTCGGGGACAACCTCTCCAGCTCCATTGTCCACTTCAACCTCTCCTTCCTCGGATTCTACCTCTATTTATAGTTAGTACCATCCAGTTGGGCATTAAGTTTTTAATTATTTCGCACCTGTCACTTGCCTCTCTCGGACTAGACTGTATGATTGATTAATTCATTGAATCAGCAGATATGTGAGTGCCTGCTCCGGGGGGTGGGCTCTGAGGCTGTACCGCATCTAAGCTGCCAGCTGCAGATCCCGGCATTGGCACCTGGGACAGTGCCTGCCACACAGGGGTACTTGTGATGGGATGGTTCTTTAAACATTCTCCCCTGGCATTCAGGCCCACGCTATCGAAGATAAACTCTACCCGAGTAACACAAGTTGCTTAAGCAAAAGTGCAGGGTTTTTAGTGTATTCTGAAATGCTCTCCATTTTAGATGAAAGTAGATTTTGGTTTGCGCCCGATATAAAACAAACAATCTTGTCTCTAATCCTTCTTCTACCCACACTCACCTTCAGGTGGATCATCCCAATTTGCGGGCTGTCTTTCAGGCCGTTTGGCTCTGACAAGCCCATCTCTCATGGCTCAGTTCTTTGAAATCCAGGGGCTCTTTGGGCCTCCTTAATGCAGTTTTCTCCCCTGCATTGTGTGCCAGTGGCCATATTTTTCACTCTTTGGACTTGGGGCCTTCTTTCTAGGTCCTTGAGGACTGGACCCATACAACGTGGGCCAGGTTATAAAACGGGAGTAGTCCAGGCTCCCGTTTAATACTTTAAAAGCAGGACTTCTGAGTCCTAGCCCAGTGCCTGTTCTGCCACCACCCATCACTTGGCTTCCATCACTTCCAAACCATGTCTGGTGTTCATTTTCTTCCCCCAAATGTTCCTGATGCTTTGGGAAGGAAAAAAGCATCCATATTTGGAAAGCTCAGAGCTCTCTGGGGGCGGGACCAGAGCACAGACTGTTTTGGGGAGAGGGAGGGTGTCAGAGCCGCTCTGCACTCTCCCCCAGTCACCTTGGGACTGGGGCAGCAGAGCAGGAAGCTGTGCTGGGCCCTGGCTGGGCCTCCCTGCCCAGTCCCTTGACCCGTGAGGCAGAGACCTGTGTCTGCCCTGCAGGGACACACCGCAGCCTCGCAAGACAGGGAGAGGAACTCAGGTTTGTTAAGCTCCTACTATGGGCCAGGTTCTGGAATAATAGTAGTAACTTATTAATAGTAATTACAGCGTTAAAAAAAAACAAAACAAAAACCTTCCAAACACTCTTTAAGCACTTGCCCCCTAACGCCCTTAATCCTCACACAGGTACCATCCCCAGTTAAGAGGAGGAGTAAAGGGTGGACCCTCTGTTTCAGACCCCCGTTCATTTTCTCCTTTGCTGTCAGATGCTTGCTTTGTGGACTGGGGCCGGTGTATCATTTGTGCAGGCGCTCCCGGGTGCAGAGGTTGCCGAGGCCGCACCGAGAGAGGCTGAGTCTACCCTGGTGTGCTGTGAGGTGCCTTGGTTTGCGTTGAGTGGCTCCCAGAGCTGGCTGGGCCTTGCAGGAGGTCTTGGAAAAAACATCCTTCTCCCAGAACAGCGTTGATTAACACTGGGGCTTCTTACTTAAACAGTAAGATTCTTTGGTACCCTGGCCACGTTCAAAAACCGGAATTCCACATTAGCCCTCTGAGCGGGTCACATGCCAAAAGCTCCGTCGTGGGCCACACCAAAGTGGGAGGGGGGGAGGACCCTCCAAGCAAAGGGCACCCATCGAGGTCTTCCCGCAGTGCCGGCCGCCGCCGCCAGGGGGCGCGGGAGCATCGTCCTCGCTGGGGAGTTCGAGCATGCGCGGAGCCGACCCAGCAGCCTTGGCCCTGAAATTTGGATCATTCTGAGATTCTGTTCGAGGTCAGGGAGCCGGGAAGAAGTGTGAACTTGCCAGCCGTCTTTATTAACCTTGGATCAGTGAGCTTCCTAAGCGACTCCTGGGTCATATCTCGAAAGCTGTGCCTTGGGTAGGCAATTACACACAGGCCTCGCCCGTTCTTACTAGACCGGGAGGCGAACCTCTGCAGCTCCCTGCAGTGACGGCATTTACAGAGACTCCCACAGGGGCCGACCCCGTTCAGTGCGTTAAAGTCAGTGCCTGGATGACTTGAAAAGAGAAAGGAATTACAAGTATGAATTCTGGTAGTGGAGGTTTAGCAAGAGTTGATATACCTCCTTTTTTTTTCATGGACTGAAAAGTCCCTGGTCATAAGGACTGTAGGAAGAATCCAAAGAGGATTTTCCTAGAGTATTTCTTGGTAGATTAATATCAGGACTTAAAGTGACAGAACCTAATCCTGACCTTTATGAATTGGATATTTGCTAATGACCATGACCTCCTAGGTATCCTGGAGCCGAACGACAGACTAGTAACACGCAGAATGCTTCCTCCCTGGCAGGAAGATTCTACAGTCTGTTGGAGGCTGGGTCCCAGCTTCTGTGGACCTGCCCTGGTAGTGAACTCATTGCAGCAGGGCTCAGGGTTGTCTCTGCCAGTACCCACTATGTGACCTTGGGCAAATTATGAACCCTCTCTGAGCCTGAATTTCCTTATCTCCACGGTAAGGAGAGGAGAGAAGATAGGGGGGTCCAGTTTTTTCCCTTTAGAAGCTGCTTTTTATTTTTTTTGAAGTCTTGAGATCGCTTCAGGGGCAGTGAAAAGAAGTAGTTTGATAGACAACTATCCATGAGCAGAGGGTATGGGGTGGCAGAGGTGGGGCCCGGGGGGTCCTTGCCGAGTGCTTTTGCCCATGTGCAAAACCCAGAAAATATGGGAGTATGGGTGTGAGAAGGCCAGGAGCTGTGGTGCCGTGGCCTGCTGGGGATCTGCTGTGTAAGCCTTCCGGAGCTGTTTATCTCGGGCGCGGCACTGTCTTAGGCCTCGTCCCATCTAGATTTCACGGTTCTGCGGATGGTGGGAAGCTAGATGCTGCGTTGCATGTAGCCACTCATCTCGGGTTGCTAGTCAAAGCCTCCTGTTTATATTTAGATAGTGTAAGGAGAGTAAGAGCCCTTTTACTGCTGCTGACACATATTCATAATTTAACGTTGGTTGTGTTGATAGACGCCTCATTGGTTCTTTTTTGGGAAACAAGCAGAGACAGAGTCCAAAGAAAGTTTGGGGCCTTAGGTGAAGGTCCACTGAGGTGCTTGTACTTAGTTCTTCTGTGATACCATGTCTGTCTTAGTCACTGTACTCTTTACACTGTTTTGGAGACGTCTTTCTCCTGCCTTCCACTAGAGGTGGGCCTTCTCAAGGGAGAAGACCATGGCCTGCTCTGTGAAGCCCAGCCGTGGTGCTTATTGAGAATCTGTGGAATGGAGAAAGGGAAGGCACATCTGTTCACTGGCCGCTCTCATCCCTTGCTGTATAGTCAGGGCTACACTTGGTACTGAAGGGACCCCCTAAGGGTGATGAGTCCACTCTTCTTAGGAAAGAAACTAGAACCAAGACCAAAGTTTACGTGGTAGCATGTATTAGCAAGGCTGGGGGTCTGTGCTAAAATGTTAACTATGCTTGATTCTGAGGGGTGGGGACATAGATGATTGTTACTGTCTTCTCAGTGCTTTTCCGTATTTTATAGATACTCCTCAGAAAACTGAGGAGGGTTGCAGTTCCCCCCAGGAAAGGTGCTTGTTGATAATAGTAGTTGTTATTTATCAAGTACTTACTTTACTTGTAACCAGGCACTGGACTAAACCTCATAATACTCGCTTAGAGCAAGTGCTGTTATTTTCATTTGCTTGGTGAGGGAACAGAGGCCCTGAGATATTGAGAACGTTGCTCAAAGTCACAGAGCTAGAAAATGGAGGAGCAAGGGTTTGAATCCAAGTCTGTCTGCTCCTGTATTTTCATGTATTTTCCATGTCCATGTATTTTCACTTCTTAATATTTTACCCAGCAGATTGGTAGTAGTAATAGGTGTCATTTTTAGCACAAAGATTACAAATAATGTAACAAAACATAGGATTACCACCTGACCTACCAATTCTATTCTAGGTATATATCCAAGAGAATTGAAAGCATTTGTCCATCCAGAAACCAGTGCATGAATATTCATAGCAGCATGATTCAAAATATCCAAAAAGTGTAAACAACCCAAATGTTCATCAACTGATGACTGGATAAGTAAAAAGTGTTATACCCATACAATGGAGTATTATTCAGCCATAAAAAAGAATGGAATATTTGGAACTAGATAGAGATGGAGGTTGTACAACATTGTGAATGTAGTAAAGGTTGCTGAATTGTTCACTTTAAAATGGTTCATTTTATGTTATGTGAATTTCCCCTCAATTTAAAAAAAAAGAATGAAGCCCTGATATATGCTACAATAGTATGTACCTTGAAAATATGCTGAGACAAAGAAGTCAGACACAAAAGGTCACATATTGTAGGATTCCATTTATATGAAATATCTGGAATTGGCAAATCCAAAGAGACAGAAAGTGGGTTAGTGGTTTCCAGGGTCAGCGAGGAGGGGGGATGGGGGGCAAGGGCTAATGGGTAAAGTATTTCTTTTTGGGGTGATGAAAATGTTCCAGAATTAGCTAGTGGTGATGGTTCCACAACTGTGTGAATATACTAAAACCACTGAGTTGTACACTTTAAACAGATGAATTTTATGGTACACGACTAATATGTCAGTAAAGCTGATATTTAAAAAATATATAAAAATAATATAGCAAAAGAATAAATGCTTCCTCCTGGAGACCTTCCAGCCTACTGTTATGTAACGAAAATAGTGATATAGAGAATAATCCTGATAGTGGCGCGTTTTGAGTGCTTACTATGTGCCAGGTACTGTTTTAAGCACATAACATTTTACATATAAAGTCAGCTGTGGATTAGGAAGCAGGGAGTCTGGCTCCAAAGCCCACACTCTTAGCCACTATGCAGTACCGCTTTACATGTTAAAGACAGATAAATCCGAGATGTGAGAGGCTGAGAGCAAGAACTCGGACGGCAGAGGGTCTGCCACTAACTAGTTGTGTAATCTCGGGTGATTTACTTAACAGCTCAGAGCCCCAGTTCCCTCATCTCTGAAATGCGGATGATAGTGAATTCTCCCTCGTTCCTGTGAAGGTTAGAAAAATTATTTTAAACTCTCCGAACGGTGTCTAGCATGTAGCTAGCACTTGTTGCATGTTGTTATTACTATTATATGGTTACTAAGTAGAGACTTTAAGAGCATTAATTCAAATTATAAACTCTTATTTAGTGAGCATTTCAGGTTGAATTAGCATCTCATTTGCTCACAGAATTATAGAGCTGGAAGGGACACTGAAAGGTCGTCTGCTGTAGCAGGTGAATGTCTGATTCAAGGCCTGGCGTTTCCTTTTATAAGCAGTGTGTGTGTGTGTATGTGTGTGTGTGTGCGCACGCATGCGTGTACATGTATGTATACGTGCACACCTCCTAAGAAGAATATGCTGACTCTGGAAGGAAGACAGCAATTTCTGAAAGCATCCAGAAGGGGCCAACTGTGCC
This sequence comes from Mesoplodon densirostris, assembly GCF_025265405.1. Lineage (NCBI taxonomy): Eukaryota > Metazoa > Chordata > Mammalia > Artiodactyla > Ziphiidae > Mesoplodon > Mesoplodon densirostris. The sequence goes on from NC_082664.1 coordinate 14,474,970, forward strand.
TCCCAGCCCAGAGACCACTAAAAGCAGAGAAGCTCTGGATTGACGGGGTCTTCACAGGAGGTCTAGGCCACCCACCCTCCGCATTGGGTGGTTTCCGTTGGCATCCCCTCTCTACACCCTGTGTCGGGGCTTGTCTTGCACTGAGTTGAGTACATCTGACACCTGTGGGAGCCCGGCTGTTCTAGAGGTGAGAACACAGGACTGGCAGTCTGGGGCTGCCTGTGCCAGGACTTTGCTTTGAGACTCTTGAATCTCTTTTCCCGAGTTACTTTTCAGCCTTGGAAACTGAGATCCCTGGAAACTGTCTTACTGCCTTTGAAGTCCTTGCTACAGAGACATGGTATTGTAATGAGGTTTTTCTGGTACTTCCAGTTATAAACTGCCCTGTGGGTCATGTTACAGCAAGGCATCAGGGTGTACCTGGCCTGGGCCTGGCTTCAGAGATGCAGTTAAGATAAATGACAAAACAATGCCTACTGTTTTAGTACATAGTTCCTATAATTATATTTTATAGGCTTTTATTGTGTTGCTTAACTCCATGAGAAATTAATTCCCTGTTCATTTTAAGACGATTAAAAAAAATCAAAATATTTGTTTTGGCCTGTAGTCCTGCACAGTCATCCAGCTCAAGATGGTGTCCCAGTAGTTCAACCCTCATGGCACAGATGAGGAGCAGAGGCCGGTGATCCCGGGACTTGCCTAGGGTGATGCAGCTCCTGGTGGGAGAGGAAACCACTGCCCTAAGCCCTGGACTCCGATTTCTATGCCTTTACGATTTGAAACTCATTTTTATGGTCACTACTCTTATCAGATACCGAATATGCTGTCAGCAGCTCCATGAGACAGGATATTATGAGCAGAGTTTTGTAGTTGGATAGACCAGGGGTCGAAACTTGGCTTTACCATTTACTAGATGTGGGACCCTAAGTTCAAGCTTATCTATAAGGTTCTGTTAACACCTTCCTCGCCAGGGTGACTGTGGGGATTTTAAGTGGTGCACGTTAAACCCCAGGCACAGTGCTGTGTGCTGAGTAGGGCCTTGACAAACGAACCTTTACTATTATGGAAACTGTGCAGCCTTATGCGCCCAGATCAGGCTCCTAGCTGAGGAATCTCAAGTTTAGACAATCCTGAAAGAATGTGGGCATGGTAACCCCTCAGTGATCGCTGGATTTATCTATTTATCTTTTTGGCAGTGAGATAGGTAGCTCTCCACTTCCTCAGCCAAACCTCCAGCCCTTGAGGAAAGAAAATGGAGCTCCCTTTCAGAGGTGACGAAACCTTGGTGTGGAAGGAAACAAGGGACGGAGAGTCCGGGTTGCCATATTATGTTGCATCTGTAAAATGCACCTAAACAGAGCGATTCGGGGGCTGAACGCATTTGAACTTTTAAGTGTCCAGGGTCCTCAGCTGCCCCTCACTGACTGGTGTCCCCTCCCAACCGTGATGTCCCACTGGTCCCTGATGGCTGCACAGCACCTTTGCTTCCTGCAGTCCACCCTGCCTCAGACTCTTAGAACATCCATCACCTGGGGCAGGATGCACTTGTCCCAGCTCAGGGGCTCCCTTGTAATCTCAGTTCTGGCCCCTGTGCAGACCTCCTGTTTCTTTTCCCACAAGTTTGGGAGGAGGATAGTACCCATTAAACAGGCCCAAACAGGCTAACGCACATGGAAGAGCTTCGAAGCAGTCAAGTATGACCTAAATGACTTTATTATCATTAGTTTAGTTAAAATAATGTTGCCCTTCACAGAAAGGACCTTTCAGAATCAGAAGTGAGTCCATCTGTGGGAATTTCCCATGGGAAGGGAGATACATTTTGGGTCCAGTGGCTACTCAGCATTCTTTAAATCACAGCGTGTAGTCAGCCACTTTTTCCACCCATGCTTTAAAGTTGGCCTTGATGCTTGGTCATGGAGCGCTTAACGTCTACTCTTTTGTCCACGGCTTTGATTTTGGAGATGCAGATCTTATTGAGATGTTTATTAGGCATCGCTCCCACACCAGCTATTTTTCAAGTCTGTTTTTTATTTTTGTCATGCATTTCTCTGGAAAAAAAGTAACCAAAAACATTACTGATGATAGCTTTCCAAACTGACAAGGCATTATCTGACATTTTAATGGGGGCCAATTTGGACTGTGACCTCAGAACTCTGCTTCTCAGATAGTGTCGATCTGATCCCAGACACTTGAAAATTGACAGTCTAGTCCAGAGGTCCTGTAAGCAGCTTTTGACAGAGAACTGCATATTCTGGAACTGAGCTGCATAACCACAAATTCACTGTGGTAAATCAAGACTCCGCTGTTGCTCTGAGATGTGCGTGGTGGCACATGGAATGAACGTCACAGCATTTGGGAGAAGGAAAGGATCAGTATTTACCATTAAGGGCCTCCTACCCGAGAATGGACTCCTTGCCAACGACCCATTTGCCAGCCAAGACCTTAGGTGTCCACATATCTACCTAATCAGAACAGGAATCCACAGAAAACACCAGCCTCTCCTCATGGTGGAGGATTACGTTGTGTAGCTGCTTTGAATATTCTTACCAACTATGCATGGCCATGGATTGCAGCCCTAGATAAGTGGATTTCAGATATTTCAGAATGTACAGTACAGATGATAGTCAAACTGTGTTGAACTGGATTTGCCTTTTCTTTGACTCAGTGGGCTTGTCAGGTCCCTGAGGGCCTTGATCATCTTCATGAGCATTAGTGGTCAGAGTCCAGCCTGCAGTAGTATCAAGTGCCAAAGACTAGACCCATTTTTTCCTGGTCCTTTGACATACTCTGGAGAATTTGTTTCCTTTATATTAAGTCCCTGATACCGACTTGCACATTATTTGGCTGCTTCTCATACAAGCAGAACGCAGATTATGAAACAATTTATCTCTTTTTGTTGTTTTCTGGAGATTTTAATTTTGTACAAATGAGCACTTAAAGCACATTTAGGAAGCCCCAGTCAAGTGCTTACTTTTGAGTAGTTCTGGAGCTGTTCTACCAAATGGTGAATTTGTTTAGTTTATCTTGTATTCTCCTTCAGAGAAAATTTTAAGAGGTTGAAACAGAGTTCACACTGGAGAGAGGATGCTTAATAATTTTTTTTTGTAACCATATAAACAACTTTGGCTCTAAAGGAAAGGGAGTGAATATTGAGCACTTAGGACTGGAGGGGACATTAAAACAGTTATTATATCTATTCTTCATGTTCAAAAAGTTTAGTAGAGACATGGAAGTTAAAAATAGAACTGAATCTAATTTCTAGAGATGAAAACTACAATATCTAAGATGAAAAATACACTGGATGTGATTAATGGCAGATTAGACATTGAAGAAAAGATTAGTGAACTTGAAGACGTAACAATAGACACCATCTAGAATGAAACAGAGTGAAAACTTTTTTAAAAAGTGGAAAGAGCATAAGTGAGTTGTGGGATAACTTCAAGTGGCCTAATATGTGTGTAACTGGAGTCCCCTAAGGAAGGGGAAGGGTAAAAAAAAAATTCTGAAGAAATAATGGCTGAATGTTTTTCAAATGTTATGAAAACTATAAATCCTCAGATCCAGGAAGCTCAGTGAGGCCCAAGCACAAGAAACATGAAGAAAACTAAACCAAAGCACTTCATAATCCAAATTGCTCATGACCAGTAATAAAGAGAAAATCTTTAAAATAGCCAAAAGAAAGACACATTACATGCGGACGAATAAACATAAGGTGACAGCAGATTTGTCGTAAAAAAAAAAAACAGGCAAGTGAGAAAACATAGAGGAACATCTTTAGTACTAGGAGGGCGGAAGTCATGGGCGGGGGAAGCAACCTGTCAAGTGAATGGAAATGAAAATATTCTCAAACAGGAAGGTGGAATAAAGCCTTTTTCAGACAGTAACTGAAAGACCTCATCATCAGCTGAACTGCACTATAATAAATATTAAAGGAATCCCTTTAGGTAGAAGGAAATATGAATCTGCACAAAAGAACAAAGCGCACTGGAAATCATAACGCTATTAGAGACTATATCAGGTTTTCCTCATTATTAAAATATCTTTAAAACATAATCCACCATTTCAGTAAAAAATAATCATCATGGAGCATTGGATTTATAATCTGTGTAAAAGTATAATGTATATAATAAGAAGATATGGACTGGAAAGAGAGAAATGGAAGTATGTAATAGTAAAGGTGTTATGCTGTATGTGAATTAGTATAATATCGTTTGACGTAGACTGTGATAAGTTAAACCTTAAAGCAACCACTGACAGCAATCCTCGGAGACTTCCATACCCTGTTTCAATAAATGATAGAACAAGTCGACAGATGATCAGTAAGGATACAGAAACGTTGCAACAACACAATCTACTAATTTTACCTAGTTGACATTTATATGTCACTCCACCCAACAACAGAATACACATTCTTTTCAAGATTCTTACCAAGATTGACCATATTCCGGGCCAGAAACAAATTTCGATAAAATTAGAAGGGTTCAAATATGTTCTCTGACTTCTGTCAGAGATTCCCAAGACCACCCTCAGGTCAGTGATTCACTAGAAAGACTCACAGAACTCAGAAAAGCTGTCATACTCATGGTTACAGTTTATTACAACAAAAAGCTACAGATTAAAATTAGTAAAGCCAAAAGGCACATAAGGCAGAGTCCAGAAGAGATGACAAGATTTAAGTCATCTTCTCACAGTGCAGTGTTAGGGACAGCACTTAGTTCTCCCAGCAACGATGTGGGACAGCACTAATGGTGTACTGCCAGCCAGGGAAGCTCGCTCAGGCCGTCAGGTCCACGGTTTGTACTGGGGGTCAGTCAAGAAGGCATAGAGTGCCATGGAACTTAATTGTTTGGTCTCTAGTCTCTCTAGAGGTCAAAGTGGTCTAGTGTGGCCTAAGACCTACACTGTAAATCACATTCTACGTATAACTAAATGGAGTGGCCTGAGGCCCCAGATGTACAAAGACACTCTTATCAGGTAGGATATTCCAAGAGCTTAGAGCTTTTCTCCCAGCTGATCAAAGGCCAGTCCTTTCTTTGGAATGTGCAGGGTTTGAGCCTGTTTAGTCTTTACTACATAGACCATAATGGAATTAATTTAGAAATCAAAAACAGAAAGATCTTTGGACAATCCCTGAGTGTTTGGAAACTAAATAACACATTTTTAAAGAAGAAATCAAAAGTTAAATTAGAAAGTATTGTGAACTGAATGAAAATAAAAACACAACACATGCAAAATTTGTATGATACTGCTAAAACAGTACTTGGTGAGAAATTTATCACACAAAGGGCATATATTAGAAAAGGAAAAAGGTCTCAGATGTATACTTTGGCTTCCACCCTAAGAAACTGGAAAAGGAAGAATAAATTAAGTCCAGTGTATGCAGAGGAAAGGAAATAATAAAGATCAGAACAGAAATAAATGAAGTAGAAAACAGGAAAATAATAGAGAAAAATCAGTGAAACCAAAGTCAATGAAATCAAAAGATCTTAATGAGAATTTCAACAAAACTGATAAACTGTTAGACTGTTCAGGATAAAAATAGAGGACACAAACTGCCGACATCAGGAATGAGAGAAATGTCACCATTAGAGATTCTACAGATACTAAAAGGATCAGGGAGCATTATAAACAACACTATAACAATACATTTGACAACTCAGAAGAAATGGACAAACTACTTAAAAGATGTAAACTACCAAAGCTCACTTAAGAACAAAGAGATTATCTGAACAACCATATATCAAAGAAATGGAATTTATAGTTAAAAAGCTTCCACACAGAAAACTCCAGGTCCAGATGGCTTTACTGGTAAATTCTACCAAACAGGTAAGAACAAAGTAGTAATTCTACAGGAACTCTTCCAGATAATTGAAGGGAGGAGAATACTTCTCAAGTCATTTTATGAGGTTAAGACTTACCCTAATACCAAAATCAGACAGAGACATTACAAGGAACCTATAGACAAATATTCCTCATGAACATAGATGAAAAAAATTCCAAGCAAAAATTTAATAAATCAAATATAAAAATATAAAAAAAGGATAATACATCATGGTCAATAGGGTTTATCTCAGGAAAGGAAGTTTGGTTTAATATTTGAAAATCAGTCGATTTAATTCACCAGATTAAATAAAAGAGAACAAGCCATAGACACAGAAAAGGATTCGAGGAAATCCAACATCCATTTTTGATATAAACTCTTAGGAAAATTGGTGTAGAAGGGATGTTCCTCAACCTAATAAAGGGCATCTATGAAAAACTGATAGTTAACATCAAACTTCATGTGAAAGACTAAATGCTTTCTCCCTTAGGTCAGTAATAAAATAAGGATGTCTGCTCTCACCACTTCTATTCAGTGTTGTACTGGAGGTTCTTGACAGTGCAATAAGGCAATAAGGCAATAAATAGAAATAAAATCATCCAGATTGGAAAGGAGGAAGTAAAACTGTCTTTATTTGCAGACAACATGATTGTGTAGAACTAATAAGTGACTTTAGCAAGGGTACAGAATATAAGATCACTATTCAAAAATCTATTGTATTTCTATATGTTAGCAATGAACAAAAGGAGATGAAAATTAAAACAATACCACTTACAACAGCATAATAAATATGAAATACTTAAATCGAACAAAAGGTTTGCAAGGCATGCACACTGAAAGCTACAAACCATTGCTGAGAGATGTAAAGAAGACCTACATAAATGAAGAGACATACTCTGTGCATAGGTCAGAAAACTCAATACTGATTTTAATAGACATTTCACCAAAGAAGATGTATGGATAACAAATAAGCACATGAAAAGTCAGTATCATTAGTCATTATGGAAATGCAAATCAAAACCACAATGAGATACCACTTCACACCTACTTAGATGGCTATAACAAAACAGTCAGACAATAACAAGTATTGACAGGAATGTGGAGAAACTGAAATCCTCATAAATTGCTGGTGGGAATGTAAAATGGTATAGCCACTTTGGAAAACAAGTGTTTTTTAAACAGTTAAAAGTAAATTTGTTATCTGACCCAACAATACCACTTCTAGGTATTTACCCAAGAGAATTAAAAATATATGTTCACACAAGAAAATTATACATGAATGTTCATAGCAGCATTATTCATAGTAGCCAAAAAGGAAGCAACCCAAATGCCCATTACTGGCAAATGGACAGAAAATGCAGTATATCCATACAGCAGTAAAAAGAAATGGAGTATTGCTGTAACTTGGAGGAACATTGAAAACATTATGCTAAGTGAAAGACGTTAGACACAAAAGACCAGATATTATATGATTCTATTTTTATGAAGTGTCCAGAAAAGGTAAATCTACAGAGACAGAAAGCAGATTAACAGTTGCCTGAGGCTGGGGCTGAGAATAGAGATTGATTTGGGCAGAAAGGATCATTTGGGGATGATGGAAGTGTTTTTAAACTGGATTGTGTTGATGGTTGTACAACTCTATGAGTTTATTTTAAAAATGTTGAATTTTACTTAAAATGAGTGAATTTTATGGCATGTAAATTATCTCTCAGTAGAGCTTTTTTTTTTTTTTTTTTTTTTTTTTTTTTGCGGTACGTGGGCCTCTCACAGTTGTGGCCTCTCCCGTTGCGGAGCACAGGCTCCGGACGCGCAGGCTCAGCGGCCATGGCTCACGGGCCCAGCTGTTCCGCAGCATGTGGGATCTTCCCAGACCGGGGCATGAACCCGTGTCCCCTGCATCGGCAGGCGGACTCTCAACCACTGCGCCACCAGGGAAGCCCAGTAGAGCTATTTTTAAAAAATGATATACTGTATACTGGTAATCCAGACACATAATATTGGTGAAAGAATAGACCAAAAAAATCAGTGGAACAGAATAGAGAGCCCAGAAATAGACCCACTCAACTATAATCAATGGATTTTTGACAAAGGAGCAAAGACAATTCAATGGGGAAAGGTAGTCTCTTCAACAAATAGTGCTGGAACAAACAAACATCCACATGCCACATATATATATATATATAGAGAGAGAGAGAGACACACACACACAAACCTTATACCTTTCACAAATACCAACTCAAAATGGATTGTAGACCTAAATGTAAAATGCCAAACTATAAAACTTCTGGAAGATAACATAGGAGAAGATCTAGGTGACCTTGGATTTAGCAGTGGCGTTTTAGAGACCACACCAAAAGCACAATCCTTGAAAGAAAAAATTGATAGGTTGGACTTTATTAAAACCAACAACTTTTGTTCTGTGAAAGACACTGTTAAGAGAATGAAAAGTCACAGACTTCGAGAAAATATTTACAAAATAGATACCTGATAAAGGACATGTATCCAAAATATACAAAGAACTCAAAAGTCAACAGTAAGAAAACAAACAACTGAATCGAAAAAAGGGCAAAAGATCTGACCAGACATTTCACCAAAGAAGGTATACAGATGGCAAATAAGCATAAGAAAAGATGAATATCATATGCCATTAGGGAATTGCAAATTAAAACAACAATGAGACACCACTATACATATTAGAATGACTAAAATTCAGAAAACTGATAACACCAAATGTTGGCAAGGATGCTGAGTAGTAGGAACTCTCATTCATTGCTGGCGGGAATGCAAAATAGTACAGCCACTTTGGAAGGCAGTTTAGTAGTTCCTTATAAAGCTAAAAATAAGATCTTATAGAAAAACCCAAACAAACTTTTTGGCCAACCCAATAATATTTATTCTTACAAAGCTATTTGTAAATAAAATATATTTATTTAGCTATTTCTTACAAACGCATTCTCACCATACAATCCACCAGTTCCCCTTCTTGGTATTCACCCAACTGAGTTGAAGTCTATGTCCACACAAAAACCTGCACGTGAATGTTTATGGTAGCTTTATTCATAATTGCCAAAACTTGTAAGCAACCGTGGTGCCTTTAAATAATGAATAAATGGAATGTTATTTAACGACAAAAGGAAGTTAGCTATCTGTCTACAAAAAGACATGAAGGGACCTTAAAAGCGTATTTCTATGTGAACGAAGCCAATCTGAAAAGGCTACATACTGGATGATTGCAATTATATGATATTCTGGACAAAGCAAAACTGTAGAGACAGTAAAAAGATTAGCGGTTGCCACGGGTTCAGGAGGAGGGCTAGAGGGATAGAGCACAATTTTAGGGAAGTGAGTCAATTCTGTACGATGCTGTGATGGTGGATACATGACACTATGCATTTGTTAAAACTCATAGAACTTCACAACACAAAGAGTGAATGTAATGTAATGTAATGTAATGTAATGTAAACGATGGACTTTAGTTAATAAAAAATAGTCAATAAAAACAAAAGAAATCATGATGAAACATTAAAAAAGCGCAACCTCAATAAAGCTGTTAAACAATAACAAAATCTTTGGCCGATCCGCACCTTCTGTGACAACGTGGTCACCTCTGAGCTCCCCAGCACTGTCCTCAGCTGTGGGCTTCCTGTGGATGGAAGTGGTTTCTCCTTCCCATGCAGTACGACCGCCTCCTGTCACCTTCTACAGCCTGGAGGGACTGTCACAGTTTGATAAAAGCACCTTAGAGGAGGCCGTTCTCAGAGTGATGAACGGGAGGCTCTGGGTCACTTGCTGGCATTTGGTGTGTCTGGTCCCCTCTGCGGTGGTGTCTGCTCTGAAAGCCAGCAGCTCACTTGACAGGTGTTGCCTGGGAGGCCCCAGACCTGGGTTCTCATTCCTGCTGTGCTGTTAACTGCCTGTCAGGTGTTGGGCAAGTCGCTTACTTTACCATGATGGTTCTCAGCTTCTTCGTCTATAAAATGAGTGGGTTTCCCACGGACCTCTCTGGCCCCTTCCAGTTGCAGAGCCGGACTGTGTCCGCATTGAAGCTTCTCGTGCCCTCGTGCGTGGAGTGAACGTGTGCAGTGTGTGTTTCCCGGTACCCCAGGGCACTTGACACAGCAGAAACCCTCCCTGTGGGGCTCCCTCTCTGCCTCCAATTACAGGCGGGGACCTGGAGCCCGATGTGCCCCAGGCTGGTTGTTGCCCAGAGGAGGGGCTGAGGTTGGTGCTGGGTTTACGCAACAGCTGCTCCTCTCAGCATTGTTATTTCTCAGTCTTTCATGCTTTCATATCCCATCCCAGCCCTGAACTCTCTCTTGGCAAAGAGTAACCCCTCCATCTCCCAAGAAGTGCCCACACAGCAATGTTCTGGGTGTTTTCTTGGCCTGGAACTGAGAGGTGGCTTGGGGTGTTGTCATTACTACAGAACTCTAGGGCTGAGAGTTGGAAGATTTTCCTGGTAACAGAGGCTCCTGAGAGCATTTAGAAATGTTTTGCGTTCAATCGGTTAAGTGTACATCTTGGGATAGAAGATATTCTGTACCTAGTATTGTGCTGTGAGCCTACCTGTACTTACTTTACAAAATTCTTTAAGGACCTTGTGACATATTTGAATGAGAAGCTCTGTTAGATCTGAATGGAATCATGGTGAAGTACCTGATCAAATTCTCAACCTGGATATCAAAGTCAAATGGTGCTTTCTGTATATTTAGGGGCCTCCTTCATCTGTAACTTGTGGATATTCTTTTTGGTACTCCATTTTGATGTTCCATTTTGTCCTTAAAGAGAGAGGGCAGAGTATCTGCTTCTCTAATATTATCTGGCCCTCTAGAGCAATATTAAAAAATTAAGCCCCGGGGGCTTCCCTGGTGGCGCAGTGGTTGAGAGTCCGCCTGCCAATGCAGGGGATACGGGTTCGTGCCCCGGTCTGGGAGGGTCCCACATGCCGCGGAACGGCTGGGCCCATGAGCCATGGCCGCTGAGCCTGCGCGTCCGGAGCCTGTGCTCCTCAACGGGAGAGGCCACAACAGTGAGAGGCCCGCGTACCGCCAAAAAATAAATAAATAAATAAATAAATAAATAATTAAGCCCCATGAAAAACAACTTACCCAGTTTTTGTATGTTGATTTTTTTTAGGACTTTGTTTAGAGAAGTTGCCTATTTCTTCTTCTACCAGTAATCTCCTTGTGGATCGGGAACAGGATGTCATCACCTGTTATGAGAAGGCAGGGGACATTGCACTCCTGTACCTCCAAGAGATAGAAAGGGTAAGTGAGGACCATGTGTTCATTCAGTTGATAATTTTTTAAAATTTCAAATCAGATCTCACAGAACTGTGGTCAGCCTCTGGAAGCCTTCAACTTATCTGTCTCTGGGTGCAAAGCTTTGCTTCTGTTCTTTAATGCTATGGAGAATATGGTGGTAAATGTGGCACCTTGTGAAAATAGATGGGTCGATGTTTGGGAAGCATTTTAACATCCTCTGAGCAGAAATGACACTATGCATCTAATTATACCCTCAGTGCCCTGAAGCTGGCTAATCATTCGTGTTCTCATAGGCAAAACAGGTTAGCTTCCTTTGTACTTGCGTGGATTATGTACCAACATAGGGTACATCTGGAGTTTGGGAAGCTTTACCTCAATGGTCATGCCAAAGGGCTGCTGGGGACTCTCAACCAACCTGCTTGGAGCAGGCTGTGTATCCTTGAGACCATCTGGGATGGTTTTCTCCCAGCAGTCAGTCGTTTGCCTCTGCTGTGGGGAATGAAACCAGAAGCTGATCAGAGGGCCATCAGAGGAGAGAACGAGTGAGCAAGGGACCCTGAACTCACACCCTCAGGCAGAGGAAGTTGAAGGCTGGATGAGGCTGGGGAGGTGTGGGCAACTTGTCTGTTTACTTCTCAGCGTTAACTTTCCCATCTGTAAAAGGAGCATAATAATGGTTCTCACTTCATGGAGTTCTTGTGGGCATTGTAAGAGGTCGTTTAAATAAAGGCATTTAGCCCAGATTCAGAAATGTATTGGATTCTTGGTAATTGACACTTATTTTTACTAAAAACAATAGCTCCTAGTCCAGTCTGCCCCTCGCAGAGCTTCCTGGTGTTCTAACCAAGGCTCCATCCTGATATTTCCCCTTTCAGACCCAGAGGTGCATCCTGTGAGATTGTTTGAAGTGATAGAAGTTCTGTGAGACTTTTTGAAAATGGTCAGCATCTTGTCTCCCATCAACTTATGGGTCCTCTGTTTGATAGTTTTTGTTCTTTTATACGTGTACAGACTGGAAGTAGTTTCTTTCATAGAAATCTTTTTGTAGTGTGTTGATGTGGGTGGCAAGGATCAGAATGACCTTTCAAGAGCAGGGAGAGTAGGGTGAGAGCCACAGAGAAGAGGGGGAGAGGATGATGGGAGTGGTGTCTGGCCTGGCCCATACCAGAATGGATGACACATCATGGTTCGCGATATCCAGGAATTCAGGAATATATTTGGCTGTCTTGCCAAAATGTTCTATAAGAAGTCTGCTATGAGAAAGGAATTATTTGTTATTCAGAATTTATGGTACGATCTTTAGAGAAATGATCATGCAGCTTGATTTTAAAATCTACATGATTTTCTTTGTCTACCTCCCTGATGGCCAGTGCTGGGCAGCTGAGAAGTCTGCTTATGCCAGCTAAGCTGTTCTTGTGGACCCCACAGTCCTTGCCACTTAGGGGACCTTATTTTGCATTTTACTCCCTGTTGTCACGCTGGGGCCGCCTTCTCCTGGCTGGGAGAAAGGAGGTTCATCTGTTATGTGTGTCTTTAATGATGTGGCAATTGGCAGATCTGGATGTACTTCCTGTTGTGTTCCTTTATAACCACCTCTTCACCACTGGGTTCTTTAGCCAGACCAGAAAGGAGAGTCTCATAATCAAAGGATTTAAAATAAATATTTTTCGTGGTTTTGAGGAAACAGTGATCATAGGATGTTAGATTTTGAGAAGAAAATGGAGGCCCAGAAAGGGAGACCCCTAAGGACACACAGGAAGTTAGGGCCAAAGCAAAGATTAGAACTCAGCTCTTCTGACACCTAGTTCAGCGTCACTTACTTCATTATCCCAGGCTGCTGCCAATAAATGTGGAACCCCGTAGTTTCTTACACCCTTATATATAGAAAGTGCCCAATAAGTATTTGACCAAGCAAGCCATAGCTCTTAGTAGTGTGGGGAAGCAGCCTCACTCAGCGTATGGTTCGATTTCAGGGTATATATTAGATGACTTTCACATTTCTGGCTCTGATTTTCCAGTCTGAGTTTTCCTTCATGGGAGACCACTTTGGGTCTCCACAGATCCAGGAAACTGGGATATTAGCAATGAGAGAGATTGAATGAATGAAACATCTGTTTTGACTGTAGTAGATGCTCAATAAATTATCTGTGACTAATTAGAAGTCTAGGGGGAAAATGACCTTCCTTAAGTGACCACTGGGCTTGGTGGACATTCAGGGGTTTTTATGAGGCAAGACAATGGTGCCATGCAGAGGAAGATACCTGTTTGGCCTTTTGTTTCTTCCTTTAACTTAAATGACTTTTAAGAATTATGCTAAATTGAAAACAAATGTTAGGAAAATAAAATCTGAAGGAAGCAAAAGACTGGGGCAAGCTTAGGTAAATAGTGCTTTGCTTTTCTGGGTAGGTAGCCCTTTAAGTAGAAAACCCCACACACTCTGTTCCTGTGTTTGTTCTGCTGGGCAAAGGCAGTCTTTCAGGGTTTTCCCCTCATTTCCCAGCCATTCTAAAGCGAAGAAACTTCTGTTTGCCGGGACCTTTTGGCATTTTATTTATGTGTTGCCTCCTAATGTCATTCACTAGCAAGGATAAAATTTGAGGAGAACTTTGGAGCACAGTTTGGAGTATTGTGGAAAATGTGTTTTCATAATCTGGAACCATCGATCTGTTTCCGATGCAGCCTTATTCCTCTTCTAGTTTCTCTAAGAGTGGGTATGTTTAGCCACGTTCGTGTTGTTTGTTTCCCGAAGGGCAGGGGCTCTTCAGAAAGGGGGCTGACCTTGGCGTCCCCTCCAGGCGGCTAAGTTAAGTTGGGAGAAGCAGCAGGGCCCAGGGGTTAAGTGACACGGGCGTTGGGATCCTGGCCTTGCCACCTCTTAGCTGTGGAACATCAGGCAAGTTACTCAACCTCTCTGTGCTGCCTCCGAACCTCAGCTGTAAAATAGCAATAATCATTGCTGTAAGGCTGTTGTGAGCATACATTGGGTTAACTCATGTTCTTCCCAGGACATGTTTAGCACACATTAAATGTTCATTTTATTGTCATTATCTGTTCCTGTGTCACCTGGCAGTGGAATCTTTCCTAACCTTCGAAGATTTCAGATATTTAGATGAAAATATGGAGTATTTTAAACATGCTGTTTTAATAAAAGTGTTAAATAATTTAAAAGAGATATTTATGGAGTAATTTTTTCAGGAGAAGTTGGTTTTCCATTCCTTGCCTGGAAGCTAATGGAACAACATCTTGCCTAGAGGCCCCATATCACATCTGGGTTCTGAATCTCTGTTCACCCCGGCTGTTTGACCTTGGTCCAATCGTTTCTATCTGTGTGCTGCAGCTTTCCATTTTCATGGCGCGGGGTTCATACTGCCTGACTTGTCTGGGGAAGAAAACCAGTGAGCCACCGGTGTTCTCCACCCAGTATGATAGGGGCTGTCCATGTACTGTTCTCCCTCCTTGTTCCAGACGGGGAGGCGGGGCCACAGGAAATTTGAACACCTGAAAGCCGTGTGCATTGAATATTGGTTTAGTGTTGTCCTTGTTACATTAGGGTCACAGAGACATCTGCTAATCATTTTCTCTGATAGTTTGTTCTCCGAAGGGGAATGAAAAATACCTCCAAACTTATGCACATAGAATAATTTAATCAAGTAAACCAAATTAGAATAGATGGACATGACATAGGTTGACCTTGATTAGTTTATCTTTGGATGGTGGCATTACACCAACAGTAAATAAAGTTATCTCCCCCACAAGGAGCTTCTAAAGGTGCAATGATAGGAATAAAGATGACTTCACCCTCGAATATCATAATATGAGCCCTGCTTTTGGCAAATGAAATCATCCTGTCTCTGTCCGTTGCATGCATCAGCCAACCAGCCGGGTATGGCTTTCTTGAGCAGAAGCCGTGCCAGGGTGGAACTTTACCTTCTGCTGACAGTTCATTCCTTTACACCCTGTTTTAGAAAAGAAGTTAATGCTACATTATGGGACACCCATAGATTTTTTTATGGGCTGTTTTAGCGTTAAGGTTTTAAGAAACAGCTGGTGCCCAGATGTTGCAGAGCCCAGCCTAGGCTTCATCTGCTCATCAGGAGCTGTTCACTGGTCCTGGTGGTCAGTCCTTGAGCGGATTCTGTCCTCCCCACAGGAGGAACTCGCAGTGACACAGCCAAGACGTTGGATTCACAACTGGATTAGATTAAGGTTACTGTGTGTCTTGAACTCAAACAAGATGTCCTAGGAAAACTACTCAGTGCTACTGACACGGAAGGCAGGGTGTGACTCTGGAGGTCCATGTGGCTGTGCTTTTGGGTCTAAAGCATGAGACCATGAAGAAAAGATGGATTCTCCCTTCTCTTCTTCCCAATCCCTGCCTTTTCACTTAAGCTGAAGCAGCAGGTTATAGGTCATGGCTTAATGTAGTACATCTGAATAAACGACTTCCTTAAAGAAATGTCAAGAAACTGACTGGCCAGTATGTTGCTCTGACTTTGAGGCTGCCATCTGACTGGCTGGGAAAGGAGGCTACCACACACTTAAAGCTGAGTTAGAAAAGCCTGGAAACCAGAAAAGAACAGTAGTTTATTTTAATTTTTGTATGTTCTTGGTCAGTCTTTGCCCTCATAATTGTATAGCTTTAAAGGGATCTATATCTGTCTTTTTTCGCTCAACATTACATCAAAACTTCAAAGTGTTGTCATGGTTATGTAATATTTTATCAAGTGGATGGCCTCTATGATATAATTCACTTATAGTTGGGTATAGCCTGTTTTTATAGTGCTCTGGTGCCAGCTTCCTTCAGGTAGCTTTTCCCTTGTTTTGCTTTGTTTCCTAAGGGTAAATTCCCAGAAGTCGGGACATTTTTAACATTCTCGTTACTATATATTGTATCCAATTGCTTTCTACAAGTCATACTAACATCTTCTACCTTTGGATGTACAGGAGAGTAGTGGTTGCTTTGCAATCTTGATGGGGTTGCATTTGTTTCTAAGTTACTTTGCTGATTTGCTAGGTGAAAAGAGTACTTTGCCATTTTGGCCTGCATTTCTTTCACTATCAGTCAGGTTGAAATTTTTTCCATCTATTTGCTTACTAGCTGTATTTCTTTTCTTTTTTTTAAATCACAGCATTATTGAGATATAATTCACATACCATAGAATTTACCCATTTAAAGTATTCAATTCAGTGGTTTTTAATATAGTCACAGAGTTGTGCAACCATCACCAATATTTAATTTCAAAACATTTTCATCACCCCCAAAAGAAACGCTGTATGCATTAGCAGTCACTCCCCATTTACCTTCAATTTCTCCAGTCTCTATAGATGTGTATATTCTAGACATTTCCTATAAATCAAACCATACAACATGTGGTCTTTTATGACTGGCTTCTTTGGCTTAGCGTAATGTTCTCATGTTGCAGCAGGTATTGGTCCTTCGTTTCTTTTTATTGCCAAATAATATGCCAGTGTATGGAGATCCTACATTATGTTTATCCATTCATCATTTTATCATTTATTATTTGGGTTGTTTCTACTTTGGGCTATTATAATAATGCTGCTATAACTTTTTGTATCTAAGATTTCGTGTGGACAAATGTTTTCATTTTTCTTGAGTATATTCCTGGGAGTGGAATTGCTGGGTCATATGATAACTTTACGTTTGACCTTGTTATATTTCTTTTTTGTTTGTTTATACTTTCTCTCTGGTTTTAGCATGTAGTATTATTCTTATAATTTGAATCAAGCTTTTATACCATAAATATGTTAACCCATTATTATGTTTGCTCTGAATGATTTCCCACTCAGTACTTTTCCATTTCTAAATTGTTCATAAATTTTAAATCTATTATATATATTAGTTGAATCTGATTATCTTTTTATTACATTTATTTCATTGTTTTAAAGCTGAAATACTGGGATGAATCTTCTCTAGGATTTAAAAAGTTTTCAACCATTTTCCATTTTTTTAAAAAAAACTTTTAATTTTCAAATCTTGTTGGAGAGATTTATTTTGGTGTAAGATATTAGATATGACTCTAATGTTTTCCTCAGACTTCAGTACCACTTTAAGATGATCTTATCTTTCTTTTTTCATATTTTCTGTTATGTATTTTAAGTCGTTTAATAAAATTTTAGACACAACAGTAATTTCTGAACTTTCCTATTTTGTTCTGCTAATCTTATATTGCACCACTGTAACACCGGTTAATAAGTGCTTCTTTATGATATGTTTTAACATCTGAAGGGATTAGTAACTCCTTATTTTTCAGAATACCCTTTGTCCTTTTCTGTTGGTATTTCTAGATGCATTTTAGAATAATTGGGATTTGGTCAAATTTTTATTAACGCTATACATTGGTTTGGAGAATTATATTTAGTCTTTACTCATCTGTGACCGTGATACCTCTTTCCATTTTGCAAGATTTTTGTTTTACAGACTTCAGTAGATGGATTGTATTCCCAGATCTTTTCTATTTGTATTGCTTCACGTATAGGATCATTTGTTTCATTGTATTTTCACATGTAGCAATGCTTTGGTTTTTAAAATTCAATTACAAAAATATTTAATGAGTGCCTTCTTTGTTCTGCACACTGTGCTTGACACCAGGGGCACTAGAAGAAATAAGCCACAGAGCATGTCCTCAGGAAACTTACTGTTTTCTGAGGACACAGGTCCGTAAACAGCACGTGGGCTGCTTTGGTGGGGAACGCTCAGA
Source organism: Mesoplodon densirostris (assembly GCF_025265405.1). Classification (NCBI taxonomy): domain Eukaryota; kingdom Metazoa; phylum Chordata; class Mammalia; order Artiodactyla; family Ziphiidae; genus Mesoplodon; species Mesoplodon densirostris. The sequence continues at coordinate 14,492,774 of NC_082664.1, forward strand.
GAATTCTGCAAGCCCAGAGAAGGGTCTTGGACCCGTGCAGAAGTTCAGGGATGGCTCCTGGGAGAGATGACACCTGAGCTGAACCTTGAAGGCTGACAAGGAGAGCAATACAGGATTATCAGCCACAATACTGAACTCCTCCATAAAAATAGAGTTGATTCTTTTCATTTTTCTAAGGATGAACATGTGGCAGAGGAATGATTTTTGTCGTTATTCTTTCTTCCTTTCTAGTATTTTCCACTTTATCTCTCTTTCATGCCCTATCTCCAGACTTTTCTAAAACGATATTATTATAAAGGTGGTGGAAAGTATCCTTATTTTGTTCCTACTTGAAGGTGATACTTTAATATATCTCCAGTAAGGATTATAATGTTTACATGCTCATTAAGTTTCTCATTTGCAGTTCATAATAAGTATGTAGGTATATATTATTATCCCCATTAATCAGATGAACACAATGAAGATCTGAGAGATCAAAGGAGTTGTCCTAAGTCCACAAGTGGTGAGGCATGTCAGAACCAGACCTTGAACCTGGGCCTTTTGACCTAAAATCTTTGGCCCCTGCCTACTTTCTGTCATGCTTCCTCAGGTGTTGGGTGTGTGCTTTTGCCAAAGCAGGCTGTACTTGTTACGGATACTTGTTGGCAGTCCTCTCACAGGGAAGTGTTTATCCACAGAAAAAGTGATGGCTTCGACACTGCCAAACAATGGTCCTGCCCAGGCCCATGTATTAGAGGCTCTTTGTGAGGAAGGGATTAAATCCAAGATACTTAGACTTCAGGGCAAACTCAGAACTAAGCTATTCCCTCTCTCATCCACCTTGCATTTTTCCCATCCTGCCTCATCCTGGCAGCCCTGACCTTGTCTTTTGGGCTTTGTTCTGCAAGCAAATGCAGACTAATAGGACAAAGGGAGAGGAGTCGGACTGCAGAGTAAGGTAGACCTGAGTTTCAACACCAGCCTTAACACTCGTTAGCCCTGTGATTTGGGCAACTTGCTCAGTGGAGCAAAGTCTCAGTTTCCCCTTCAGTAAAGAGAGGGTAATAGTATGCATCTCAGTGGGTTTTTGTGGGAGAATAAATGAGATAGTCTATGTACCTTCACAGTGCCTAATGCAGAACAGGTTATTTTCTTATTGCTTTTTTCCCTGCATTTCTTATTGGCCCTGAAAATTTATTCATTCATTCATTTACTATGTGTTTTATTCATTTACTACATTTACTATGTATATTGAATGCTTACCCTGTCCCAGACACTGCACTGGACCCTGGATATATTAGTAAATGGAATAGACATGGCCCCTGACTTTGCAGAAGGTGCAGCACCATGGAGGGAGACAACCAATAATCAAGTAAAAAATACATTAATAGGGCTTCCCTGGTGGCACAGTGGTTGGGAGTCCGCCTGCCGATGCAGGGGACGTGGGTTCGTGCCCCGGTCTGGGAGGATCCCACATGCCGCGGAGCGGCTGGGCCCGTGAGCCATGGCCGCTGAGCCTGCGCATCCGGAGCCTGTGCTCCATGACAGGAGAGGCCACAACAGTGAAAGGCCCACGTACCACAAAAAAAAAAAAAAAAAATTAATAAACGCAATGAAGGAATAGAATAGGATGCTGTGGGAGGGAATAATAGAGGCAGGCCTGCTTTATGTTAGTGCTCAGGGAAGGCCCTCCTGAGAAATGACAATCAAGTTGATACATGAGAGGTGAGAAAGAGCATAAGAGTAACATGATCCAGACTGTGTTTTAAAAAATTATTCAGGCTGCTTGTGGAGGGTGGAAAGGAAGTTAAGGAGCAGGAGAGGACGTGGAGACTCTATTTAGGAGGCTGCTGTAGAAATCTAACAGGAAGTGGTGGTAGCTTTGTTGAAAGTTATGGTTGTGGAAATGGATATATACAGACATTTGAGAAATAATTAGGAGGAAAATAGTAATAGATTAGATGTGAGAGAGTGTCAAGGTCTCAAGGCTCACTCCCCAGCGTCTGATTTGGGCAGCTGGCTGGATGACGTTACAGTCGCCCCTCGGTATCTGTGGGGGATTAGTTCCAGGACCCCCTGTGAATACCAAAATCTGCAGATGCTCAAGTCCCTTATATAATATGGCATAGTACAGTTGGCCCTCCGTATCTGCAGATGTGGAACCCGTGGATACAGGACCAGCTGTATTTATAAGATGGAGTGATAAATAGAGGCTTCAGTTTGGGGCTGAATCTGGACTCCTAGGAGTGTAATCATGCTCAAAGTTTCTCTGGGGTAGAAGTTATATGGCTTTTGTCCCAGGAAGGCATTCCAGGAGCTAGGAGGGAGATGCCCAGAAAAGGGCCCTTGAAGCTGAGCCCCATCCCTGAGGTTCTGGTGTACAGACCCTTCTTAAGACTGAGGCTGAACCAGGAGAACCAAGAATTTCTCCCTTCCACCACCAGCCACATAACAAACACAGCACCAAGTACTATGAAACAGCAGACTACTACTGGGAAAGGGGCGTGAATGTGGAGAGAGAACTCCTCTGTAGTGCAAGCATACAGAGACTGCTTAAAACTGAGGGTGGAATAGAAACACTGAGGAAAACCCTCTGGCATCCCAAGTCCCACAGTTAGCAGCCCAATGCTGGAGGAGTTTGAAGCCCATGGTGCATTGGAGGTAACTATAGAAACAATAAAACCCAGCTCCAGCTCAACTACTGACTAGGTTGACTCAATCCCCAACACTTAGGGCCTGATAAGAGAAAAGGGGTACACATTTTCAAGTGTAAATATTATTTAACTCAGTTTATTTCTGTATACACAATTGTCAACAATAAATAAAAAATTAAGGGCAAAGTGCTTGAGAGTCCGCCTGCTGATGCAGGGGACGCAGGTTTGTGCCCCAGTCCGGGAGGATCCCACATGCCGCGGAGCGGCTGGGCCCGTGGGCCATGGCCGCTGGGCCTGCACATCCGGAGGCTGTGCTCTGCAATGGGAGAGGCCACAACAGTAAGAGGCCCGCGTACCGCCAAAAAAAATTATAAGATACGTATATATACACACAAACAGGAATAAACAAATCACTGTGAAGAGCAATAAACAAAACAAAACCCAGAAATGATCCAGGTATTGGAACTATCAGATAGGAACTTTAAAATACCCATGAGTTATATGTTAAAGGATATCATGAAAAAGATATGCAACATGCAGGAACAGATGGGAATTTCAACAAGGAGAAGGAAACTATAAAAAAAAGTATAATTAAAATGCTAGAAATAACAAAACATGATATAAGAGATGAGGAACTTCTTTGATAGCTTATTAGAAGACTGGAAGCAGCTAAGAAAAAAACTTTCATTTGAAGATAGGTTAATAGAGATTATTCAAAGAGAAACACAAAAAGAAAATAAAAAAGAGTGGGAAAAAAACAGAACAGAACATCCAAGAGCTGTGGGAAAATATCATATATGTATTTGGTGTCCCAAGAGGATAAGAGAGAGACACTGGGACAGAAGAACTATTTGAAGAGAAAATGGTTGTGCTTCCCTGGTGGCGCAGTGGTTGAGAGTCCGTCTGCCGATGTAGGGGACGCGGGTTTGTGCCCCGGTCCGGGAAGATCCCACATGCCGCGGAGCGGCTGGGCCCGTGAGCCATGGCCACTGAGCCTGTGCATCCAGAGCCTGTGCTCTGCAATGGGAGAGGCCACAACAGTGAGAGGCCCGCGTACTGCAAAAAAAAGAGAGAGAGAGAGAGAGAGAAAATGGTTAAGAACTTTTCAGAATTACTGAAACACAGCAAAGAATCTCAGATCCAAGAATCTCAGAGAACCCCAAGCAGGATAAATACAAACACACACTTAGACACATCATAGTCAAAGTGTTGTAAATCAAAGACAAAAGTCTTGAAGGCAACCAGAGAAAAAGAAACTTTAAATACAGACGAATAAAGGTAAGAGTTATAGAAGACATCATCAGAAAATGATATGCAGATTAGAAGACACTGGAAAGACAAATGAAGACTTTTTTAGAACAAATAAAAGTTGACAGAATGCATTGCCAGCACACCTGTGTGACAAGAAATGTTAAAGAAGTTCTTCAAGCAGAAGAAAATACAGACCCACACAGTGAAATCAAGAGCATCATAAATGGTTACAATGAGGGTAAATAAAGAAGACTTTCCTATGTTTAATTTCTTTAAAAGATAATCGACTGCCTAAGCCAAAAATATGAACAATGTATTATGGGATTTATAATATAGAAGTAAAATGTGTGGCAACAATAGCCAAAAAGATAGTGGAGGAAATAGAAGTATATTGTTATAAGGTGTTTATACTATATATGAATTGGTGTAATATTACTTAGAGATATTATAAAGAGCTATGTTGTAAACCCTAGGGCAGCCACTAAAAAATAAGAAAAAAGAGACATAATTAACCAGTTGATAGTGGAAATGAAATGGAATCATCAATCCAAAAAAAAAAAAAAAAAAAAGAAAGTGAGAAAAAGGAACAAAGAGCATATGGGACAATAAAAAAAAAAAAACTAGCAAGATGGTTCCAACCATGTCAATAATTATATTAAATGTAAATTGTCTAAGCACCCCAATTTAAAGGCAGAGATTCTCTATCTACAAGAAAATGATTTAAATATTAAAACATAGGTAGATAAAAGGTAAAATTACACACTATGCAAATAATAATCAAAACAAAGTGAGAGTGGCTGTATTATATCATAAAGTAGAATTAGAAACAAGGGATATTATAGGAGATAAAGGGAGGTATAATAAAAGGAGTCAATTCATCAAGACATTATAATCCTAAAAGTATGTATACCTAATAATAGAGCTTCAAGATATAGAAAACAAAATGTATTGAAGAGTTTATAACATTAAATGTGTACAGTAGAAAAGAAGAAAAATTTCAAATCAATGATCTACATTTCCAACTCAAGAAATTAGAAAAAGATGAACAAATTAAAGCCAAAATAAGCAGAAGGAAGGGAATAAGAAAGATTAGAACAGAAATCAGTGAAATAAAAAACAGATAAACAGTAGAGAAAACTAGTGAAACCAAAAATGGAGTCTTAGAAAAGATCAATAAAATTTGTGTAAACTATTAATAAGATGAACAAGAATTAAAGAGAGAAGACACAAATTATCAATACCCAGAAAAAAGGAGGCACTTCTATAGATCTATAGACATTGAAATGGTGTAAGGGAAAATTATGACCAGCTTTATGCAAATAAACTTGATCATTTATAGAAAATAGACAAATTCCCTGAAAGACACAAAGTACCAAAGCTCACTCAAGAAAGAATAGATAACTCAAGTATACCTATATGAATTAAAGAAATTGACTTTATCATTAAAAATCTTCCCATAAAGAAAACTACATGTCAAGTTGGCTTCCTTGGTGAATTCAATGAAGAGAGATTCAATTTAAGGGAGAAATGAGGCCAGTACTATAGGAGCTTTCAGAAAGTAGAAGAGGAGTAAAACACTCCCTAACTAATTTTATGAGACCAGTATCTCTTTTTTTTGTATTAATTGATTAATTAATTAATTTATTTATTTATTTTTGGCTGGGTTGGGTCTTCATTGCTGCGCGTGGGCTTTCTCTAGTTGCGGTGAGTGGGGGCTACGCTTTGTTGCGGTGTGCAGGCTTCTCATTGTGGTAGCTTCTCTTGCTGTGGAGCATGGGCTCTAGGCATGCGGGCTCCAGTAGTTGCGGCACTTGGGCTCTGGAGCACAGGATCAGTAGTTATGGTGCACAGGCTTAGTTGCTCCGCGGCATGTGGGATTTTCCCAGACCAGGGCTCGAACCTGTGTCCCCTGCATTGGCATGAGGATTCTTAACCACTGTGCCACCAGGGAAGTCCCAGAGACCAGTATCTCTTATGAATACAGATGCAGATATCCTCAACAAAATACCAGCAAACTGAATCTAACAGCATAGAGAAAGAATTATATACCATCAAGCGAGATTCTTTTCAGAAGTGCAAGGTTGATTTAACGTATGGAAATCAATGAATGTAATACAACAAATAAATAGAATAAAGGACAAAAACCACATGTTAATGATAATCCCAGTAGATGCAGAGAACTCATTTGGCAAAGTCCAACACTCCCCATGATAAAAAAACACACAACAAACTAGGAATAGGAGTAAAGAAAAATTTTTAAAAAAAGAAGTTATTATCCTCAACCTGATAGAAGGCATCCATGAAAAACCACGTCTAACAACATATATAATGGTGAAAGAGTGGATGCTTTCCTTCCAAGATTAGATTAGGCAGGAAAAAGAAATAAAAGGCATCCAGATTGAAAAGGGAGGGGCTTCCCTGGTGGCACAGTGGTTAAAATCCACCTGCCAGTGCAGGGGACATGGGTTTGATCCCTGGTCTGGGAAGATCCCACATGCTGTGGAACAACTAAGCCCGTGCGCCACAACTACTGAGCCTGCGCTCTAGAGCCCGCAAGCCACAACTACTGAGCCCGCAAGCCACAACTACTGAGCCCACATGCCACAACTACTGAAGCCCTCTGAGTCTGCACACCTAGAGCCTGTGCTCCACAGCAAGAGAAGCCACCACAATGAGAAGCACACTCACTTCAATGAAGAGTAGCCCCTGTTGGCCGCATCTAGAGAAAGCCAGCGTGCAGCAAGAGACCCAACGCAGCCAAAAAATAAATAAATAATTTTTTTAAAAAAACCAAGTAAAACTATATTTACAGATGACATGATCTTGTATATAGAAAATTCTAAGGAATTCGCACAAAAAAACTATAAATAATAAATGATTTCAGCAAGGTAGGATACAAGGTCAATATACAAAAATCCCTTTTATTTGTATACACTAGCAATGAGCAATCTGAAAATGAAATTAAAATTGTAATTCCACTTCTAATAGCATCAAAAAGATTAAAATGCATTGGGATAATAAAAAGAAGTCCAAACCTTATGCTCTGAAAACTACAAATCACTGTTGAAAGAAATGAAAGAAAACCTACATAAATGGAAAGGCATCCTGCACTCATAGAACAAAAGACTTAATTTGTTAAGATGACAATACTCCCCAAATTGATCTACAAATTCAACCCAATCCCCATTAAAATCCTAGCTGCCTTTTTTGCAGAAATTGATAAGCTGATTCACAAATTAATATGGAAATGCAAGGGACCAGAAGAGCCAAAACAATCTTGAAAAAGAACAAAGTTGAGGGACTCACACTTCCCAATCTCTTAACTTTCTGTTGTACAAAGCTACAGTAATTAAGACAGTGCACACAATTAGTATTCCTGAAAAAGAAAATGGAAAAAAACAGAATAGATAAGAAAATACAGTTACATAATCAAATAGAAATTCTTCAACAAAGAAAGGCTTTATTCAGCACTTGCTATATACTGTGCTAAGTGTTCTATCCATTTATTATTCCATTTAGTTCATAGGACTGCACTAAGTGAAAAATTCTATTACCATCTCCATTTTACCAATGAGAAAACTTTAGAGACTGTGACTTGCCCATAGTAGTGGAGCTGGGCTTTGAACCCAGAATGGCAGCCCGAGTCCAGTGCCTCACTTGATACTACAGATCTGAATTTTTAGATTGAGAGTTCATGCTGTGTTCCAAGAATAGCTGACCTAGAATGATGAATGGCAAGACAACACCTGGTAGATTTTCTAGACTTCAGGGAGAAAAGGACTGCTCTTTGCAGATTGTCTGCAGGGAGAACAGTAAGGCTGGCTTCCGAGTTGTCCACAGCAACTGTCAGTGTTGGAAGACTGGAGTATCGTCTGCCATGTTCTGAGGGAGAGAAAATGGGAAATCTGAGAATGTCATACTCAGGTTTAGAGGAACAGAGACAAGAGACAGACATTCTTACACCTGTAAGAATTCAGGGCCTGTAGCATCCATGAGCCCTTTTTGGCAATATTCCACCAAGCAAGAATCAATTTAAAATAAAGAATTAAAGAAACAATGAATGCATTTGATTGATTGATTGAGGTATAGTTGACGTACAATATTGTATAAGTTTTAGGGGTACAGCATAGTGATTCACAATTTATAAAGGTTATATCCCATTTATAGTTATTATAAAATATCGGCTGTATTCCCTGTGTTGTGCTCTATATCCTTGTAGCATATTTATTTTATACATACTAGTTTGTACCTCTTAATCCTCTACCCCGTCTTGCCCCTCAAATGCATTTTGATATAGAACTGACGCAAAACAATTATGGGGTAGAACGTAATTGTTAGGTACCTTGGCAATAAAAAACAGTACTATAACAAAAATAAGAGGCTGAGGAGAAGGCAAAGGAGAAGGTAGTATGAATATGTCAGTTTCCTCGTTTTTGTTCTGGGTCAACAGATACTGTATAGTGTTGAAATACGTAGATAAAAGAATGACCTACTTTCTGTCCTTTCTCTGTCTCTTTCTTTGTCTCCCTGTCTCTGTCTTTCTGTCTATATATACATACGTATAACACACATGCATACATGTAATAAATATAACATATTTGTTACTTTAGAGAGACATACATGTATGAACTATGTGTAAAAAAACCACATTTTTCTGAGGTTGAGTGATTACTTTGGTCACACTTTAGTTTCTCCTGTCAAATTTAATTAAAATTAAAACCAGTATGTATAACAATCTCAATGTCTGTAAAATGATTTTTATCTTTCTCTCCTCTTGATACATATGTACACAGAGATAGCTGGGTTATCGTTCAATCAATGTTCACTGGTTATTTCTATGTGGTAGAATTTTGAGATGATTTTTAATTTTCTTTTTGTACTGTACTACATTGTTTTCACTTTAAAATAATCATGGCATTTAAAAAATTTTAAACTATTATCAAAAGCAAATGGAGGATAATTTTTTTAAGTTTCAGCGTTGGACCCCCAAGTGGGAATGTCAAGGAAGAAGTTGGATATATGAGTCTGGGAAAGTCTGGACTAGAGGTTATAAATTTGGAATTCGTCAGCATGTAGATGATTTTTGAGGAGTGGATGAGGTCATCTTGAGAGACACTTAACAGAGAAGGACAAGGGCCCAGACCCGCACTCTGTGCATCTCCAACACTTCGAGGATGGGTGAGGGTGGAGCCAAAAATGACAGTTCTCAGAGGCAGGAGGAACACCTTCCTACCCCTTAGCACTTGCAGAGCCAAGGGCTAAGTCAAGAAGGAGCCAGGCGGCTTTGATAAGATGCTGGGATGTAGTTCAAAGGCAAGGGTTGCCCACCTGGATTTCGTTCCACAACGTATTGTTCGTTGTGTGTCTTCTACTTTTTTTTTCCCTCCCCAAAGCTCATAAGGTAGAGAACCAGCAATTGCTTCAACTCCATTTGGAGAACAATTTCAAGACCTCTAAAATGTTTGGGGTTTGGCTAACAGCTGGATCTTCGGAGAGCTGCTGACTCAGCAGATGTTGGCAGCATGTTTGGAGAGAACTCCTGTGGTTTTCAAATGGGCCACAAGTAGCTTCTGGTAGATCAATGCTTTATCGGACTTGCGAGTTTAAGGAGAGCAGCCTCTGTGACAGTAGCTAAGTGTGTACACTTCCCTGTATCCCCCTCAACTTGCAAGCCTTTCTCTTGACTAGTTGGCAGTCTTTCTGGCGGGGCTAAACACGTCAACCTTTCAAACCTTGTTATCTGCTGACAAGAGGTCAAGTTTGGGGAGCGGGAGAGTCGAGGTTGTTTTTCTCAACTCTCCCTTTGAGAATAGGTGGCTGCTGCCCAGTCCACAGGCCTCAGCTCTGTAGCCTGGTGAGTTGGCCCTCTCTGGTTAATTCCAGAGCCAGTGCCAATCATGGCACTTTCCAGCTCTTTCTGAAGCTCCTCAAGCTCTGGAGGGCTGAAGCCACGGGCCACCCATCAGTGACCTCAGCCGCTGATGGATGCTGACTGTTTCTGTCCATTGCTGGACCGGCTTCTGTGTCACTCAGCCTTTCTGTCAACATCCTGGCCTTCGGCAGAGCCACTCCGCCTCTAATGCTTCTCCTGGCACCGTGCGCTCATCAGCACCCTTCACTCCTCTGTCCACGGTGCCAGGAGGGCCACACGTGGCCCGGGGTTAGCAGTTGTTCCCTGTCTCGCAGAAGTCATTCTCTCTGCTTTTCTTATCCCTATACTTCTACATCAGTGCCTTGCACGGACGTTTGCCTACAGAAGTGAATTTTTCAAGTCCTGCAGTGCATGTAGAGACAGGGTTTGAAGGAGGTAGGCTTGCATGTGGATCTGATTAGTTTTCCGGTTTTCTCCCCTTCTAGGTAATACTTTCTAATATTCAGAACAGAAGTCCTAAGCCTGGCTCCGCTCCCCACGATCAAGAACTAGGTTTTTTCCTAGAAACAGGACTACAGAGAGCCCATGTCCTCTATTTCAAAAATGGGTAAGCCTTCTTCTTTTTCTAAATCCAAGTCCTAAAGAAGGAAAGTAGAAAGCCTCATAATGCCGTCTTCAGTTGAGTTGTTATCATAAAGCAATTTGAAATATAAACCCCGATGGGAATTTTTTTTTAAAAAAAAAGAATGAGCATAGGCTCTTTTGTCTCTTCTCCACCTGGGTCCTCACTTTCCCATGAGATTTGAAGGTGGGAGGAGGGGGGAGGAGGCTCCCCCACGAGTACGAGTCCCAGCGTGGAGCACCAGGACCAGTGGGGGAGGGAATGGGCACCATGCTTTGTGCTCCCTTGCCTCCCTGGGATGGTACTGCGCAGGCCTCCCCGCTTTGTTGTGAGGAAAATGAATGGATTGGGAACCCTGGCCCACAGGATCACCTCCCTTTGAATGGCTGATCCGTTTAGAGGACTGGATTTGCCAAATTTCAGATGGTTTTTATGAAAGCGAATATGGCTGTCATGCCACACAGGTACATTTTCCCCTTGAGCTGCCTTTGAAAAGAGTTTTTAAAAGGTTTAAGAGCCTGCATGTAAGGGATAGCTCTCATGCATTTGATGCTTGTTTTCCTTTTCGTGTTGCTCTTATGAGAAATGCAATGGTGCTCTTCCAAATCTCTTCAGCTGTCCCTTGTTTTGACATTTTGCTGCAGGATAGATGTGCATGGAGGCCAACAGTAGGTATCTGGTTCCCCCGTCGCTCCTCCTAGGCTGTGCATGGGGGGCCCCTTCCTCGGGAGTAGTCCAATAGCGCTTTAAACTGCAGATTGGATAACTGAACAGGGGAGTTGCTCCCTCTTCATTTTCAAGAGCTTTAAACCTTGGGGCATAGCTCATGGAAGTGGGATTTCACCTGCCCAGAGCCACGTGCCTCTGTTTCCCATTTGTTGGGGAGTAGGTGCTTATTTTCCAAATCCTATTAAACTGTTTGTGGAGAAGGCCTGCTTTGTTCCAAAGGTTCACATTGGCAGGGCCCACAAAAGGCTGCATTAAACACCCCAAAGTTTGGAATGGCTCGGTAGCTTTGGCATAGATGCTTTTGAGTTCGATCTCATCTGTCACTGATTGAGATCGTCTGAGTGATGGTGCCTGTCCTCTAGGCTGAGTTTTGAGTTCTAGTTTCTTTGCTGTTATACATAGAGAGAGAAGGGAGGGAACGTAGAATTTTTTTTTCTGTTTATTCTCCCTTTTCACAATAAATAGTGTCATCACAGAGGAAACTCCAACCCTGGCTTTCCCTCCCTCTAACCTGTGAGTGTGTGTGATTGATATGCAAGTCCAGAGGCCGGAATGAATTTCCTTGGGGCTTTCAGGAGTCCCAAACCAATACCTTCTACTGAAAATGTTTTGTGTGAGATTGATAAGGGCGGGCTGGACAACTTATTTTCCTATTTGAAGCCTATTCGTTGAGGAGGAAGAAGCGGGGCTATGCCCTGAACCTTTGGATGCCCACCAGAACCTTCAGGTTCTTGCCCTGAACCTTTGGATGCCCACCAGAACCCAACTAAAAAATAATGATGAGAGGTTTGCACTAGGTGATGGATTACATGCTGGGAATTGCTTACTGGCTCCTGTCTCATTTTACTTACCCAAGTTCAAGAAGATTCCCATTGACATAGTCAAAAGTTAAGGGACTGCTTAATTTTGAAGCCCCTCTTCCTTTTTTCTTGTCCTCTTGCTCTTCTCCCTGGGCTCTAAAGGCCAGTGATGCATTGAGCTGGCTGCTCTGGAGGGCTCTTGTCAGCTGCCGGGTTCTAAAGCAGTAACAAGAGGTCACGTGGGCAGGTGGAGGTGAAGGCCAGTCTTGAGACCACAAAATATGGACGAGGGCTTCCCTGTTGGCTCAGTGGTTGAGAGTCTGCCTGCCGATGCAGAGGATGCGGGTTCGTGCCCCGGTCTGGGTGGATCCCACATGCCACAGAGCGGCTGGGCTGTGAGCCATGGCCGCTGAGCCTGCGTGTCCGGAGCCTGTGCTCCGCAACGGGAGAGGCCACAACAGTGAGAGGCCCGTGTACCGCAAAAAAAAAAAAAAAAAAAAAAAAAAAATACGGACAAAAGGAGAGGGACCAGTGGGAGGTTTTGGACATGCCAAGCGCTGTCAGGACTGCTGACTTACACGGTGGGTCACTCAGGGCCCAGGAGCCACACCCGGGGGCCATTCATCAGTGGACGCCTGCCGCCCATGTCTCTGCGGAGCAAGTGGGGACAAATGGAGGTGGTTGCCAGCCCTCAGCACCAGTGGCTTCCCATCTTCCAATGTGTTTGTTCTGCTCCTGCGTTGTCTCACTCCCTTTTTGTGTTTCTACACTTAAAAATGTGTATATATCTGGAAGGATATAACTGACAGGATTTGACTGATTTTCAGGGTTAGGTAAATGCATCTTAGATGAGTTTGGCAATAAGGGTTACTAATTGGTAAAGCATCATATCTTTTTCTTTAGAAATACACTTAAATATGTTCAGCCTTTTAGTTGCCAAGCCCGTGAACTTGGGTCTCTTTCAGAAAGAACCTGACGCCAGGACCAGTTCCTGGGCCGCGCCTGATCCCTTAGATCCCTCTTCTGTTTACCAAGTACTTTTATTTCATCGTTGATCCTCATGGCGTTCTATCTTCCACGCCCACCACCGCCCTGGGGGTTGGCGGTGTAAACAGCATCGCCTCTATTTCATGCACGGTGACCTGGCTGCCGGGCTTCTGACCTCAGTCCTTTCAGTGCCGCCCCCACTGCAGGGGAAATGCTGTGTGCAGGGCCTTGGCTCAACCTTCAAACCGTGGCCTTGTCCACCATCCAGCCTCTCTTGTGAGGGAGCACTTGACCCCGGGATGAGACATTGCCGGGGGATGGTCCCCAGCCTCCACGAATTGGGTGTTTTCTCATCACACTTTTCCTCATGTCTCATCTACAGCCTGTCACAAATCATATGTTTCTTCTTCTCTCCTCCTCCCCCTGCCCCTCTCCCCCTCCTTTCCTCCCCCTCTCTTTCCTGCCTCACCCCCTTCCCCTCCCTCTCCTTGTTGCCCCCTCGCGCCACCTTCTCCCCTGTCCCCTTGGAGGGAGAGAGAACCTGTCATCATCCCAGCCGCAGTGTCCTTGGGCGTGGTCTGGCTTGGCACACACCCACGTCGTGGGTTTCTCTTATCCCTCTGGGTAGCAGCAGCAGGCCTGTTATGGATGAGAACAATATCCTGCTGCGGCTCTGCAGAGGGTGAAGGCAGAGAGCCTTAGCCTCGGAGGGCCACGGCTGCTGCCCCCGAGCTTCTCGAATTGCCTCGCCCACGGTAGGCACTCGGATGAGGGGAAGCAAGGGCGCTGGAGCCAGAGGACCGGATAAGGGACCAGCCCTTCTCCTCGCTCGGTGTCGGTTTCTTTATCTGTAAAATAGTGCCAGAACCAGAGAGCTGTGCGAGGCGCAAATAAGAGAACACATGTGGAAGCATTTGGTGCAGCGTCAGGCAAACAGGCAGGGGGAAATTGTAACTTCCAGTGATGATGACGCCCGGCTGGCTTTCCAACTGGAAGTGGGACCACAGGAAGGTCAGGCTCCAGCTGAAGTGGAAGTTCTCGAAGCAGGCGTCACTCGTTTGATGGCAGAGCCTCACACAGCAGAGTTTTCAAGGAAGGGCACTCAGTTTTGACTGCTGGTGTGAGCGAGCTCTGCTCGAGATGCATAACAATTAGCTTGGATATCCCCTAATCACCGAGGGCCACCCCAGTGTTTCAGAGAAAGGAGGCGGGGGGCGCCTGGTGTGAGGCGCTAGCCCTGGGGGTTCTGGGCAGTGTGCAGAGAAAACGGCCTCAGCCTGGGGCTCCCCTCAGCCTTCGGAGAAGTGTTACCCCTCCTTGAGGCCACAATGCCAGAGAAGCTTGGGTTTGGGATGCCATTTATTTACTCCATGTTATTTTAGGAATAGTTAACTATATCTTATAAACAAAGGGTAGCCAAGGACATTTCAAGTAGCTTTGCTTCTTGCTCCACCATGTCAGGTGCACTGGGTAAGCCAAATGGATTGTAGTGTGTGTTTTCCCTGGTTCTGAATTGGTTTTAATTCAAGGAGGGTGGGGATAAATTCGAGCAAGAAGGCAAATGAGCGTCCGTGTCTGGGAAATGTACCCGCTGGGTTGTCCTCTTTCCTAGGGTGCATCACGGAGTTCTGTGTGGGAGATCCTGTCTCGGAGAAGGTAGGAAGTCAGGCAATATGGTCAGACTCTGGGCTTCCCCCCACGTGCTTGCAGCCAGGCCAGGGAATAAAGTGGGATGGAGGGCTTTTTGGAGTTGTGTTATTACAGTCAGTCACCGCTATGCGTTGGCTTTAAATAGACCTCTAATTACCACTACGCATTGACTTTTAAAAGTTTTTAAACTTCCCCAGTCATCTTGTTGACCTTTGCAACTGTTCAGCCCTGCTCAGTGTAGCTTGGAATTAGAAGGCAGCAAGAAGGGCCATGAGGCCTGCGGTGTCCCATGGGCTGCTGAGGTTCCTGGGTTTATGGCCTCAGAGAAACAGTAGCAGCAGACAGGCTCCCACAGGCCCTGTTGGGGGTGGGAGGGAGGGGGAGGGTGCCGGCCAGGAAGTGAGGGGGCTTGGCTCGATGCACTGGCCTCCCCAGGCACTGGAGCGACTTGGCCTTGTCCTCTGCATTCTTGCCTTCAGTACGTCTTCCTTCTGGCGGTGATAGAAGTGGTTGCTTTTTTTCAACTGCCCCCTGCTTTTTACATTAGGAGTCAAATGAAAGGAACATGAGAAAATTCAGACACATTTCCAGTAAGCATTTCGTATGTATCAGCTTTTTGTACTTGACATTTCTCGAGAGATTCAGAGAGTAAAAAGAGATGGGCCTGCACTGTGGGAGATAGTAGGAGAAAAGAAAAAGGGTAAGGTGTGAAAATAAGTAACTTTATAGGCGACAGTATGGTTGTATAAAAGAGTAAACAATGCAAGAACACCTAATAATCACTTTAACTGAGCTGAGGTTTCCAGGCCCATTCATTCATTCAGTAAAGTATTTATTCACTCATTTAATGAGGACTAATTGCATAGGAGCCAGGCCCTGTCCTAGCACTGGGGCTTTAATGCGGAAAAGAACAACAAAGTCCCTGACCTCCTAGAACTTCATCTCAGGTAATTAACTAAAAGAAGCAGTCTCAGGATAGTCTGTACATGTGTGACAGGGGAAGTCCAGGTTGCCAGAAAACCAAATAAGGAGGCTGCCTGTTGAGACGGCTGAAGATTCGGGAAGGGGAGTAAAGCTTTGGAGAAGTGGGATTGAAATGATGTAGGTGCACAGATTTGGGAGAGTCGGGGGTACTTTCCAACTAGTTGGTAGAAACATGGGGTTAGAACTCTACTCAGTATTGTATATATTCTGCAGGGTATGAGGAGACCACTCTGGTTGGAGCAGAGGTTTATACAGTAATGTATGCGTTTCTATATAAACCTCCCAGCACAGGACCTGGCATGCAGTAGGTTTGGTCAGTTATCCAACATAGTTCTGCTATGTGCCGGTACTGTGCTTGGTACTGAATTGGTGAATATAAGACACATAGTCCGGGTTCTCAGGGAGGATACAGTCTAGTGAGGGAGAAGATAATAAACAAGTAAACCAATGTTTATAATTACAAATCGTAATAAATGCTAGGGAACGAATGGGTGCAGCAAATAACGGGGCACCTGCTTAGGTAGGGTGGTCAGGCCAGGCCTCCTGAGGAAGTGACACGAGACCAAGACTTGAAGGATGAGAAGGAAGTAAGCATGCCACAAGCAGGAGAAAGAGTGGTGCAAGCAGAGGGCCCACCACGTGTAAGGTCTTGACCCAGGAAAGTGTGATGTGTTTAGGAACCTGAAAAGAGCCCAGTGTGGCTGCAGCAGAGTTGGAAGGGGGAGAGTGACAGACTCTCCTGGTTTGGCTTTTTACCCTGAAAAGGCAGATCGACTCTGGTGGCGTACAGTGGAGAGTAGTGATTGTCCAAAGAGAAATCCCCAAGTCACCAAAACAAAGGCGAGGTGACAGTGGTGGGCAAGGCATTAGATGCTCACCTCAAAGGTGACAGTGGGGCTTCCCTGGTGGCGCAGTGGTTGAGAGTCCGCCTGCCGATGCAGGGGATGCGGGTTCGTGCCCCGGTCCGGGAGGATCCCACATGCCGCGGAGCGGCTGGGCCCGTGAGCCATGGCCGCTGAGCCTGCGCGTCTGGAGCCCGTGCTCCGCAACAGGAGAGGCCACAACAGTGAGAGGCCTGCGTACCACAAAAAAAAAAAGTTGGCAGTGGTAGCAGGGACCAAGAGAAGCGGATGGATTGGAGATGTATGGTAGAACTGCTGTTGGTTGACGTGTGATCCCAACTGGTGTGGGGACTAGCTGATGAACTGGATTTGGGGGGGAGCGGAAAGGGGAACAGAGGAATCAGGAATGACTCCCCAGTTGCAGTCGGAGCAGCTGGTTAGATGGAGTGGGGACAAGGAGAGGACCAGATTCAGAAAAGGGAAAGTCAGAGATTAGCCTTGGATGTGTATCGTTTGAGAGCCTGTGAGATTTCCAAGTGGCAGTGTTGACTAGGAGGACAGATGAGCACAGGGGAGGTTGAACCTTGAGTTATAAGTTGGGAGTCTCAGCATGTTGATTATATTTAAAGCCGTGGACTGGATGAGATCTGAGAGGGACAGACCGTAAAGAGAGAAGCAAAGCCCAGGACCCAGCAGGAAAGCTGCAAGAGTTGGAGTTGGGCCAAGGAGGAGGAGCCCATGGAGGAGCTGCCCGAGGTCCGAGGGACCATGAGGGTGTATTCTCGTAGAAGCCTAAGGTGCCTGAAGAGGAGGAAGGGCTCACCTGATGATGCTGAGATGTTAATAAGGGTAAATACCAAAGCACTGGATTTGATAATATGGAAAGCCTTGTGACCTTGAAAGGACTTTTGGTGGATGGTCAGAGCACAAGCTAGATTGGGGAAAGAGCGGCACGAATGAAGTGGTGGCCTCAGATGTGGGTCACTTTAAATAAATGTTATTTCTGTTCCCATTTCCTTTTCCAAGTTAGGGTTCTTGCTGGAAGGATGGATGGTGGAGAGATGGTGGAAGACTGAAAACCAGGCTAAGAGGCAGGGAATTAATTCTTCAGGTGTGGAGAAGGATGGGGTATCAGGAAGGGCCAAGACTAGGGTAGTTCATTTGGCAGGAGTCTAGTGCCAGCAGAATCATGCCCACCATATCAGTCGGACTTGGTTCATTTTACTTGGTTTTCGGCCATAGGCTACGTTCCGATCTCAGCAAGAACCATGTATGTATTGGACTGAGAGGAAGATGGGGTGATGGAGGGAGTGGGGGGGGGAGTCCTTGTAAGTGGGCTACTTCCTTTATTCGCAACAGCTTCAAGAGGGAAGTTTATGGACCACTGTGAGTCCTGCAGCCTGGCCAGCCAGGACCACCTCGGTGATGCCACTTGTCATTCAAGCAGTCCTGTGTCTGGAAGACTTTGGGTCAACCTAGCGAACTGTGCTAAGCACTTCCCATGAATCATTTCAGTAATAAGGAAAATTTTCATAATAGTTGAGCTGAAGGTCGGGTATAGAATCTGAAAATCCTGGGGTCCAAATGGTTAGAGCATATTTTTAAAAATCACTGCCCTTTGTAGCTGAGGACTCCGAGATCCAGAGAAATCACATTCAATGATCATTTAATAAATATTTGTCAAGAACCTCAGGAGGTTATTTACTAGTGCCAAACACTGTTCTAAGTGAACAGGTCAGACCCAGTCACTGCCTTGATGGGGTTTACGTTTTGCTCAGGGAGACAGTCAGTAAACAAGGCAGCGCTGGAGTGTGCTCAGAGCAGGAGCCTGAAGAAATGGCTCCTCTGTTTATAACACATCTGACAGGCATCTGGGTTCATTGTGACAAGGGACACAAAACTTGTAGCCTTCCTATGAACAAATACCCTACACATGTCCTCCTGCACCTCCAGGTGGCCGCTGAGTGGGACCAGTGGGACAGGACTCAGTATTGGAAGAAAAGCCACAGTATTTAGTGAGGGAGTTTGCCGCCTAGAGCCTGTGGTGGGCCATGAGTGGTCTTATAGACTTAAAGGCTTTGAACCTCTCTTTTCAAGAAAAAAAAAGATCCCATTTATATGCTATTCTAGAAAAGACCAAACAATGGAGACAATAAAAAGATCAGTGGTTGCCAGGAGTTTGGGAGAGAGGGGAGATGAATACACAACATATAGAAGTTTTTTAGGGCAGTGAAAATACTTTGTATGCCATTATAATGATGGATAGGTGTCATTATACTTTTGTCCAAACCCATGGAATGTGCAACACTATTTACTTCCTTAGAGTGAACCCTAAGGTGAACTGTGGACTTTGGGAAATTTCTGTACCTTCCTCTCAATTTTGTTGTAAACCTAAAACTGCTAAGAAAAAAAAAAAAGAATTAAACAAGGCAGTGTGATTTATTCAGGGTCAAGCAGCTAGTTGGTGGCCTGTGCCTCCCCCTGCTGACGCCCAGCCCAGTTTTCTCAGCACTCGCACAGACTGACCACGTCCAGTTAGTGCTCTCTTCTTGAAGATGGAGCTCTGGGCAGCAGAGCCGCAAGGAATACATTAGACTCAGAAAATAAGGACTTTTAAAGCCAGTCTAGTTGTAATTGTTTATGTAATAAAAAGTGTCAGCCAAGTCTTCTCTGTTTTGTTTCAGTGTAGACTAGGTCTGGCGCATCCCTTAATGCCATCAAAACTTTAGTATGAAAACAAAGGAGTCTTTGTCAGTTTTAATTATGAAATTCCAGGACCACTTTCCGTGATAAATTTCAGGGAATGAATTATGGGGGACGGGTAGTTGCTTTCAATGCACTGCCTAAGCGCTAGCACCCACGGCGTGTTCGAGGCCTGCGCCATCAAAGCGTTATCAGCGTTCAGCAAAGTGGGTGCATCCATGTTGGCCTGTCCTGGCTTCAGCAGAAGAACGGGGTAGGTCATTTGAGGCTTCCAAAGTACAAGGCAGGGTAGGGTGGGAGCATGGGGTGTGGAGAGGGGACCGGTGAACTAATTGGCAGTTACTTGCATCTCACAAAGGCCCCTCTCCGGACGGTTTCTCCCAGCTGTAGGCTGCCTCCTTCAGCCTCCATTCAGAATTGGAATCCCTGAAAGATGAACTGGTACAGGAGATTATTCCAGTTCTTCACCTTGGGTTTGTCCGGCATAGTGATTTTCTATCTTAATGGAGGCAGGAGGGAAGGGAGAGGTTCTTTGTTTATTCATTCACTTATTTGTGCATCCATCAAACATTTATGTGCTCGGAGCTAGGGTTGAGACAGCAAATGATCCCAGTGGGTTTTCTAGTCCAACAGGAAAATAAATAACTACAAGTAGGCTTACACCTTAGGAAAGGAGAAGAAGGCAATACTATCTCTTTAAATTTAGCCTTTCACTTTGCAAGTTTTCCCCAAAAGAGATGGTTATATAACAGTTGTGGCTAAAAAATCAAAATTAACTTTATTTTTTTGGTATTTCCCAATAACTCTTGATACGACTAGAGATTGACCCTGGACTTTACTGCTATAGAGGGCGATATTTGCAGGCCGACTCTGGACAGGAGTATCATCAGTGAACATACACAGCAGGAACATAACAGTGTGGTGTGAGGACTACTGCCCAACTCTGTTTAGTTTCAGCTGATTTGTTACAACATTCACTTGTTCTGCCAGTGTTTATTCAGCTGCTACTCCTGCCAGATGTTCTCCAGGTGCTGGGGGTGAAATGGTGAGCAGCCAGACGTGCTTCTTGCTTTCAGAGAGAAACCAGGTCCTTATATTCCTGGGTGTATAACTACACCCTGAGATGGTGCTCAGGCGGCAAGGTACCCATTTCTGTGAGAGGCCATTTGACAATGCAGTTGACCTGGAGCTGGTGGTTAGGGGAGGTTTCCCGAGCAAGTGACTGAGCAGAGCCTGAGGATGAATCAGTGAAGAGGAGCTAACTCACAATGGCAAGGTGCAATGGGAAGGGCACTCGTGTTGGTTAGACCTGAAAGGATCCTAAATAGGCATCAGAGGCATCTGGTCCAACCAACCCATCCTTTTTCTCTGCTTTGTGTTTCTCAGTATTTAACGGGCATCAAATGTACTACGAACAGGGCTTACCAGGGATCTTCTTAGGTTCAGTCAAGCATTCCGACCCACAGGACTTTCACTGGCCACACTTGGCCATCTATGGAGACAGATCTGGAACAGAACCGTAAGTTGCCTGCCAGGCAGTGTCAAGGGTTTCTCTCCTATGTGAACTGTGCCCTTGGCAGTCCATCTGGCCACCCGGGAGCTGTCCTCTTTGCCCCTCCCTCATCAAGTGACAGCTCACGTGCTAGAGAATGAGCTTCACGTGGAGTAGGGATGGGGTCTGCCCTGGCTTAACGTCTCCCTGAGGGATATGCTCCGTTGTAAGTCATCCCATTCAAGGAAGCCCACAGCGGCGTTGTCCCCCTCAGATATTTATAGTTCCTTCCAGTCCAGATGCAAGTTACCAGTCAGAGGTCATTTTTAATATAAGCAATGTTGCCTCATAACATAATTGACATTCTAGCTTTATTAGGTTTCCAGGGAAACAGAACTAGAAAGTTAACCTAAGGTCAGATTCTCAAGCAGGAGAGGAAAGGAATTTGCTAACCCTTTGCCCACATTGTGTTTTATTTTCCCCTCATCTAATCTGTTTATTGTCTGTCTCCCATCACTGGAATATAAGTTCCAGGAATTTTTATCTATTTGGTTTGGGGAGGGATCTGTACCTTGAGAGTATCTGGTATACAGTTGTACGCGAATGAATGGGGGAGTGAGTGAATGAACTTCTCACGTTCAGCTGAGATGGCTGTGGCTCACAGATGCCTGACAGTTGTGTGTTTTCTTTAAAATTAGTTCATGCAGCATGTATGTACTGAGAGGTAAGCGTGCAAGCACTGGGCTAGGTGCCGGGACGTAAGGAAGAAACAGACATTCTAGACGGGCCTCATGGAAATGACCGCTCCTGTTGCTGTTTAGGGGGAGATGTGCCCTGACCGTCCAGCTCTTCCCGCAGATGATGTCCTTCTGTTGGAAGAGGGTGAAGGGGGCCAGGTATCAAGTGGTTTCCTTGACCTCAGTAAGAGAGAATACGTTTTCTGGGACGGTCCTAGGGACTTCTGCTGTCTGCCTTATCTCTGAGACTGGAGGCTGTTTCCCATAATGGTGGCTTTATTATAAGACACCCCACCCCGAGCAGGCCTGATAGACTCTTTCTTTTCTGAGAAACTCCTAGCTTGGTGGAAAATTGGTGCTTGTGGCCCTCCTTACTTAAGCCTGGCATGTACACATCTGGATGGGATTCTAGCGTTCCCACAGCAGGAAAGAGAATTATCATTTTCCACGGTTTAGTGTTGAGAACATTTGCTCCCAGAGCCTCCCAGACCCGCATTTTTTTTCAAGTATGTAGCTCTTTGAGTTAAAACCTCACAGGCTGAAGTTGGACACAGAAGCATGAGAGCCCATTTAAGTATGGCCTTTGTAGGCAGCCCCTCAAGGGCAGGCCATTGAAATGACACACGTGTGTTGGGAAGGAGGAATTCACGTCCCGTCTGGGGAGGAAGGAAGCCAGATTTTACCCTCTCTGAGCCTGTCAGACTGTGGAAAGCTTTCTCAGTAATTTAGTGACGTCTGTGCCACAGAGCCGGTCCAGATGTATCTGCCCGGGAAGCGGGCTGGATGGGCAGGAGGGTGTTGGCAAGGCATGCAGCATTCCTGTTCTTGGCCAGAGCAAAGCTCATCAACCTGTTCTTTCCCTTCCCTGGTTTAGGTGTCAAATGCGTTAATATTTTATATGAGGGCAGGGTGCAGGGGGTGGAGGCCCCAGCTCATTTCAAGGGATATTTCCTACCTATTTCTTTTTAAGTCATCATTTTTCTCTCCATTCTTTTTTATTTTTTGCAGAGGTATTTTTAGTCAGCTCTTAGAGAGAGTTGCGGAGAGGTTGAGTTAAAGCCCAGAAAATGACTGAGACATCTTTGGAAAATTTATGACTTTTCTTAGGAAATGCTAGAACCTTCTATTGAAAGTGAGAGGGGCCATAAATTTTCTTACAAACACCTGCCTTTATATTTGTATAGCAATGTCTGCCATAGATCTGTACACCAATAAGGATATCGACAATATGACTGTATGTTCTCATAGCAAAATCTTGCATTAAATTGTAAGATTTTTAAAAATTAATGAATTGTTTTTTTCAATTGACATTTGGTTTTTCCACCTTCCTCTCTACTTGAGGTTTGATTTTTACTTTTTATTCACAGGTGACTTTGGTGGTGATTCTCTAGGCTTGGCACAGACATACTGTACCTTTTTTTTCAGCTAGCTCTTCCTTCTGTATCTTCTCTTTGCTGGCAGGTGCTTGGTTGATGGGTATGGGAGCTAGTTCTCCTTTGAATCTCCCTGGCAAATTAGCATCAGAAGCAGCAATCTCTGTATGTTGGAAACAAGCAGTTAAAATACCAGGAAGAATCTGCTGTTGTGTTTCTTCTGAAGAATACTCAGAAAAACTCATTAGCCAGACTTGGTAAAACCTCTGAATTACAGATTTTTTTAAAGATGCAATTATACTGCTTTCAAGTACGTTCTGAGCGAGTTAAAAAAAAGAAGCTATTGCCTTCTCAATTCCGTGTATGTTTATTGAGAGCCTGCTGGGCACCAGTCACTAGGATAAGCTCTGGGACATGAGATGAATAAAAAATGTTCTCTGAGCTCATGGGGAAGACAAGGATGTCAACAAATAATTATAACACCTGGTGAAAAGCACTATAAAGAAAAGATGGGCTGGTGGGGAGAAGGAGAGGGAGAGGAGGAAGGAGGAAGAAGCACTTGCCTGGGTGCCTTCATCAAGTTCATTAGAAGGACTGACATTTGAACTTGGCCTTTGAGGGAGGGGTAAGATTTCCCCATCTCAGGGAGGCCTGGGGGAGGGGGCAGGGATGGCAGTCATGGTTGGATGCTAGAGCTACCAGGCCAGATACACTTGATGCACTCTTGGCAGGCAGCATTGTCTGGTGGTTAGAAAGCATTGACTCTGGATCCACCTGCCTGGGTTTGACTCCTCCCCCTTACAAGCGCGGTGACCTTGGCAAGTTACTTAACCTCTCTGTGTTTCACTTTCCTCATTTGTAAACGGGGGATAATAATAGTACCTGCTTCATAGTGTTGTTAGGCAGATTAAGTGCGTTAGTAATTATGGTGTGTTTGGACAGTGTCTGGCACATGGTAAGTTTGATAAATAAATTAATAAAACCCTGCAGAGTGAAGGGTTTGTCAGCTCCCTAGAAGAAAAGGTAAGAATCAGCAGCTGAGAAGTCTGGGAAGATGATAACAGCAGTGGCAGTATAGTTTTGGGATCTTCTCATATCCTGTCATTTAAAAAGACACAGTAACCAGACAGCAAAACCAAAAACCCATGCACAACATTTACAGTGAAACTAGATGACAAGGTGTACTCACGAACACCAAAGTACAAGCTAATGGGGACAGGCTACCAGCAGCTAGAGACAAGCATGTTATTTGCATTTGTGTGGGAGAAAGCAGAAGGAAGCAGTGGGGGATCCGAGGGGCCTGAGGACAGGAGACCCGAAAATAGCCATCAAGACTACTGGAAAGCTTGTCTGGCCAATTTGAGATCAGCTGCTGAAAATGAGAGGGTTTTGCCAAGTAAGGTCTAAGGGACTGGAGCAGTCTGACCCTTGTGAAGACTTGAAACCAACCCACTAGGGCTTTTTGCTGGGACTGGACCCCACCATGAGGAGAATGATGAAAGTGGAATGAAAACTGACCAAGTGACACAAGAGACAAAAGAACGATCAGGTAGAGATAAAAGTGAAGGCCGGGGAGGTAGCCAGGAATTATCATAAAACAAGATGCTACTATTATTTTTTAGCGGCTTTATTCAGGTATAATTTATATATCAAAAATTCACCTGTTGTAAATATACAGTTCAATTGTTTTAAATAAACTTACGCAAGCATTGCAGTCATTGGCACAATTCAGCTTTAGAACATTCCATCACCCTAGAAGTTCTTCATGCCTATTTGTAATCAGTCCCCACTCCTACCCCCAGCTCCAGACAACCACTTATCTGCCCTATAGATTTGCCTTTTCCAGAAATGTCACATAAATGGGATCATAGAATATGTAGTCCTTTGTGTCTTGCTTCTTTCTCTTAGGATAATGTGTTGGAGGTTTACCCACGTTGTTGAATATATCAGTAATCACTCCTTTGTATTGCTAAATAGTTTTTCCATTGTTTATCTGTTTACCAATTGATGAACATTTGGATCATTTCCACTTTGGGGCTATTATGAATAATGCTGCTATGATCACTCATGGACATATCTTTCTGTAGACATATGTTTTCATTTTCCTTAGATAGATTCATCAGAGTGGAATTGATGGGTCATAAGTTTATGTTTAACTTTTAAGAAACTGCCAAGCTGTTTTCCTGAGTGACTGGACCATTTTACCTTCCTAGCAGCAGTGTATGAGAGTTCCAGCTTCTTTCCATTCTCGTCAACATTTAGTGTTGGCAGTTTTGAAATTAAAGCCAGTCTGGTGGGTTTGTAGTGGTATCTCGTGATTTTAATTTGCATTTCCCTAATGATTAATGATGTTCAGCTGTTTTGCATGTGCCTATTATCTATTCTTATATCTTCTTTGGTGAAACGTCTTCAGATCTTTTGCCCTGTTTTCAATTGGATTGTCTTCTTATTATCAAGCTGTAAGAGTTCCTTATATATTCTGGATACAAGTCCTTTATCAGATATATAATTTGCAGATATTTTCTGCCAGTCTACGGCAGGTATTCATTTTTTTAAATTATGTCATTCAGAGAGGAAAAGTTAATTTTGATGAAGTCCAACTTAACCAATTTGTCTTTTTATGGATCGTCCTTTTGGTGTCATAGCTAAGAAATTTTGGCCCAATCTAAGACCACAAAGTTTTTCTCCTGTGTTTTATTACAGAAGTTTTATAGTTTTAGCTTTTACATGTAAGTCTCTAATCTATTTTGAGTTAATATTTGTGTATGGTGTGATGTAAGAGTCTAAGTTAATTTTTTTTTTCATTTAGATATCCAGTTGTCTAAGCACCATTTGTTGAAAAGTCAACTCTTTTCCCATTAAATTGTCTTGACACTTTAGCAAAAGAATTAATTAATTGAGCATAAATATAAAGGTTTATTTCTGGAGTCCTATTTTGTGTCATTGATTTATATGTCTATTCTTAAGCCAATAGCACACTGTCTTGAATATGTAGCTGTATTGCAAGTTTTGAAATTAGGTAATGTAAGTCCCCTAATTTTGTTCTTTTTCAAAATTATTTTGGCTATTCTCAGTCTTTGATATTTCCATATGAATTTTAGACTCAGCTTGTCAATTTCTACAAAAAAGAAAAAAGAAAAGAAAAGCCTGCCAGGATTTGGATAGGGATGGCAGTGAATCTCTAGATCAATTTAGGGAGAATTGCCATATTAACAATAGTGAATCTTCCAATCCATTGTCTCTTCTTTTATGTAGATCCTCTTTAATTTCTCTCAAATTTTTTTGCAGTTTTTATTACACAGGTTTTGAATTTTTTGTTAAATTTGTTCCTAAATAGTTTATTCATTTTATGTTATTGTGAATGAAATTGTTTTTTAAATTTTATTTTCAGATTATTCTTTGCTCTTATATATATATATACTATTGATTTTTATGTATAGATGCTGTATCTTGCAACCTTACTGAACTTGTTGACTGGTTCTTATAATTTTTAATAGATAGATTACTTAGGATTTTTACATATGGGATCGTGTCATCTGTGAATAAAAACAGTTTTACTTCCTCCTTTCCAAACTGTATGTCTTTTATTTCTACCGTCACCTTATTGCACTGTCCCGAACCTTCAGTACAATGTTGAATAGAAGTGGTGAGAGCAGACCTCTTTATCTTACTCCTGCCCGATCTTAGGGAGAAAGCGTGCAGTCTTTCACCATTAAGTAAGATGTTAGCCATAGGTTTTTCATAGATACCTGTTTGTCTCTAGTAATATTTCTTCACTTAATGTCTGTCTTATCTGATATTAATATAGCCACTCCAGCCATCTTGTGTTTACTGTTTACATAGTGTATCTTTTTCATCCTTTTGCTTTCAACCTATTTGTGTCTTTGAATTAAAGCACCTCTCTTATATATCTCTTGCAGATAATGGATAGTTGGAGCTAGCTTTTTTTATCCAGTATAAAAAAATTGCCTTTTGATTGGAATATTTAACTCATTCACATGTAATGTAACTACTGATATGATTAGATCTACATCTGCCATTTTGCTCTTTGTTTTCTGTATGTCTCATGTCTTTTTTATTCTTTGTTCCTCCCTATAGCCCTCTTTTGTGTTAAACATACCTTTCAGCATTACGTTTTAATTCCTCTGTTGATTTTTTACCTGTATTTTTTGAAAATTTCTATGGTGGTTCCTCTATGAATTATAAAACGTATCTTAAATTATCAATCTATTTCAG
Organism: Mesoplodon densirostris; assembly: GCF_025265405.1. Lineage (NCBI taxonomy): Eukaryota > Metazoa > Chordata > Mammalia > Artiodactyla > Ziphiidae > Mesoplodon > Mesoplodon densirostris. The sequence continues at coordinate 14,519,685 of NC_082664.1, forward strand.
TAAAATATGCAGGTTGGCTCTAATATAGCTTTATTTCCTCCCTCCTTTTGCTACTAATGTCTCTATATGTTATAAACACAACAGTGTGATATAATAATTATTTCCTCATACAATCCTATTTTTTAATATAAATTAAAAGAAGAAAAGATTTAAAAATATATTTAAGCAATATTTTATATTTAAACACATATTTACATTTCTAGTACTCTTACTAATTTACTCCTGTGGTTTCAAATTACCCTCTGTTGTCATTTCCTTGTAGTCTGACGGACTTCCTTTAAAATTTTGTATTGGGCATGTCTGCTAGATATGAATTCTCGCACTTTTTGTTTATCTGGGCATGTCTTTATTTTGCCATCATTTTTTTTTTTCCAGTACGCAGGCCTCCCACTGTTGTGGCCTCTCCCATTGCGGAGCACAGGCTCCGGACGCGCAGGCTCAGCGGCCATGGCTCATGGGCCCAGCCGCTCCGCGGCATGTGGGATCTTCGCGGACCGGGGCACGAACCCATGTCCCCTGCATCAGCAGGCGGACTCTCAACCACTGCGCCACCAGGGAAGCCCTTGCCATCATTTTTGAGTGACAATTTTATGCCATGCAGAATTCTTGGTGATTTTTTTTTTCTCTCATCACTTTGAGTATATCTTCCACTATGTTTGATGAGAAGTCACTATTAATCTTAACTGTTGTTCCCCTCTATGTGATTAATTATTTTTCTTTTGTTACTTTCAAGATTTGTTTTTCTTTGTTTTTCAGCAGTTTTATCGTTATGTGTCTCTGTTTTTCTTCAGCCTTTTTTTTTTCTCTGTTCTTTGGATTGGATGATTTTTATTCATTTATCTTAAGTTCAGTGATTTTTTTTGCTATCTCAAAGCTGCTGTTGAGCCCATTTAGGGAATTTTTCATTTAGTTATACTTTTTAACTCTAAAATCCCCCCTTGGTTAATTTCTATAGTTTCTATTTCTCTATTGAGAGTCTCTATTTGCTGACTTGCTATTTTCTTTTAATCTTTAAACATAGTTTCTATTAATTCTTTGATCATACTTATAATAGGTACTTTGAAGTCTTTGGTAAATCCAACACGTAGGCTCACTCAGAGTGAGTTTATATTGACTACTCTTTTTTTTTTTTTAAGTATAGGTCATGCTTCCCTATTTCTTTGATTGTCTCATAACATATAGTACAACCATAAACTAAAAAATGAAAGGAGAATGCTGATAGCATATGCAGAAAATAAGTTTTTTAGCTTTTCAGTAATCATAATGATGGTGATATGATTTGATATTGTGAAATGTTTTTGTGTAACACAAAATAGAGTAGCTTAATAGTCATGGAATGTTCTAATTCTGTTATCCCCCATGTCCTTGAGAACCAGTATTCTTGGTGTGGGAGAAAGGCAAAATAGATTTAAGATAGAAGGAATCAAGGAAAAACTCTATAGTCCTGAATTTGTTTTTTTCTAATTTAATTTTTTAAAAGTATAGTTGATTTACAATGTTGTGCCCATCTCTGCTGTATAGCAAAGTGACTCAGTTATACACATATAGACATTCTTTTTTTTAATATTCTTTTCCATTATGGTTTATCACAGGATATTGAATATAGTTCCTTATGCTGTACTGGAGGACCTTGTTGTTTATCCATCCTATGTATAATAGTTTACATCTGCTAATCCCACACTCCCAGTCCTGTCCTCCCCTCCCCCTCTCCCCCATGGCAACCACAAGTCTGTTCTCTGTGTCTGTGAGTCTGTTTCTGTTTTGTAGACAGGTTCATTTGTGCCTTATTTTATTTTTTTTTATTGGAGTATAATTGCTTTATAATTGTGCCATATTTTAGATTCCACAAATAAGTGATATCATATGGTATATCTTTTTCTGACTTACTTCACTTAGTATCATAATCTCTAGTTGCATCCATGTTACTGCAAATGGCATTATTTCATTCTTTTTTATAGCTGAGTAGTATTCCATTGTATATATATGTACCATATCTTCTTTATCCATCTGTCTATCGATGGACATTTAAGTTTTTTCCATGACTTGGCTATTGTGAAATAGTGCTGCTATGAACATAGGGGTGCATGTATCTTTTTGAATTATAGTTTTGTCCCAGTATATGCTCAGGAGTGGGGTTGCTGGATCATATGGTAATTCTATTTTTAGTTTTCTGAGGAACCTCCACCTGTTCTCCATAGTGGCTGTACCAACTTACATTCCCACCAACAGTGTAGGAGGGTTCCCTTTTCTCCATACCCTTTCCAGCATTTGTTATTTGTAGTGTAGTCCTCAATTTGAATGACTGAATTGGAAATATCAGTATGAAATCATTAGGTATCTGTGTGTGTGTGTGTGTGTGTGTCTGTATGTATTTGTATGTGCATGTGTGTAGATATACACATATATGTTTGTGTGTGTGTGTGTGTGTGTGTGTGTGTGTGTGAGAGAGAGAGAGAGAGAGAGAGAGAGAGAGAGAGAGAGTGAGAGAGAGAGAGAGAGGAGGTCCTTTAAATAAGTCCTTCAGAGAGACAAGGAGAGGAGAGGAGGTTTGGCTCAGTGACTGACCCAGTAACAATGACGGTCCCTAGCGTCTAGGTTGTGATCTTGAAGTATCATTTTCCAATTTAAAAAACCTCATTCAGTTCTGGGGTAGGAAATAAATAAGACAAACCTGTAAAATCTCTACATATCAGATAGCAAGAGAACTATCAAAGATTTCTAGGGCTATGTTTTCTAACACGGAATTCAGGCCATATATGGGAAAATTTGAATTTCAAGAAGGATAAAAATGGCAATAGTCTCATCAAATATGTTTAAATTCATGAGTTCTAATTCAGTATCTAACAAAGTAGACAGAAAGAAAGAATCAAATGTTTTTCCTCCATTTACTATATGAACTGGAAAACCAAATATTAGATGAAGGGAAACACCTCCCTATAAAATTATTCCAACTAGTACGTGAAAATACAGTGAGAGAATTAGAATGTCACCATTTTGTAACTCCCAGTGAATTAGCGTATCTAACCATCAAGCATCAAGGGCAGCTAACAGCAAAAAAAGAGCGACAGCTGGACCCGATGTGCCTCCTGATGGAAGAACACACCACTGGCAAAGTCTTGCAAAGGGATTGAACCTGAATGGGTGAAGCCTCAAAATCCAGCTCCCAAATGCAAGAAATACAGGGAAAGGAGGAATATATCAAACTGCATGACTCTGTGGTTTTCCTGTCGAACTGCATGACTGTGTGGTTTTCCAGCCAATGGGAATCTCTACAGGTCAAGCAGTTCAGATTTTTTAACTGACAAATTGTAAGGAAAAGAAAGAGGTAGAAAGGGAACCTGTAGATTAACAGAGATTTTAAAGACTCATCAAGTAAGAAAAAAAAAAAAAAACGGGCAAGTGCAGGGATGTATACTTGAGTGATTAAGCCGTAAGGAATGGAATGAAGCCATGACTATGAAAGTCAGGGGGCAGTTACTTTGGTTGGATGGAGAGGCCTGTTAACTGGGATGGGGTGAGTGACAACTATCCTTTTTTTTTTTTTTTTTTAAACTTGGGTGATAGTTACAAGTGTTTTTGCCTTGTAATAATTTCTTAAGTGATATATTTGTTTTATGTGGCTTCCTCTGTCTATATTTTATATAACAAAAAGTTTTAAAAAATAGTTGGGGTGGATAGAAGGACACCGAGCAGGGGCAGGGGAAGGATTCCTGCATTGGGGATCCCGGTCCTGGCTCCGCTGCCCGCTCAGCGCTGTTGGGCGGGCCTCTCCCATTCCCTCTCTGGGACTCAGTTTCCCTCTCTGTCAGTTGAGCGTAACGAGTCCTGTCTGCTCGCTAGGTTGGTGGGAGAACCATCTGGAACAATGGGCTGGGGGTGGCGTGGGACCAGCTCATGTCACTTCAGAAGAAGGCGATGATGGCGAACATTTACTGAGCAGTGACTGTGGCCTCGTGTGATCCTCACAGCAGCCCTGTGACTAGCAGGTGTGCAGCTGGTCTTACCCTGGAAGACCCCGTCTCTGTCCTGAAGCAGCTGAAAGTCCCTTTCAGGGCTTCCCTGGTGGCGCAGTGGTTGAGAGTCTGCCTGCCGATGCAGGGGACACAGATTCATGCCCCGGTCTGGGAAGATCCCACATGATGCAGAGCGGCTGGGCCCGTGAGCCATGGCCGCTGAGCCTGCGCGTCTGGAGCCTGTGCTCCACAACGGGAGAGGCCACAACAGTGAGAGGCCCACGTACCGCAAAAAAAAAAAAAATATATATATATATATATATATATATATATTTATTTATTTATTTATTTATTTATTTATTTATTTATTTATTTTATTTATTTATTTGGCTGCGCTGTGTCTTAGTTGCAGCTCGTGGGCTCCTTAGTTGAGGCTCACCAGCTCCTCAGTTGCAGCATGTGAACTCCTAGCTGCGTCATGCATGTGGGAATCCATGCACGGGTTCCCTGACCAGGGATCGAACCCAGGCCCCTTGCATTGGGAACGTGGAGTGCCAACCACTGTGCCACCAGGGAAGTTCCCAGCAGCTGAAAGTCTTAGGGAGGCTTTCTTCATGAGAGAGAGGACTCATTTGTAATTATCTTGTCAGGGGTCTATTAGTAAATGTCCGCTCTTCTGGATGGCTTAGAAGGGCTTGAAAACAGCTTATTCTGCTGAGCAAATTAAATATTCTCCCCACAGATCATGTTCGCCCTGCTCATGTGCTTAGCAAAGCTTTTTCTCTATAGATGGTGCAAAGGTACCGTTGAGCTCACCATCTGAGTGATTGGATGTGAATTCTGACTGGGAAGGGCCACTCTGTGAGGCATAGGATGGAAGCCTCTGATGTAGAAGCTTGTCCTAACGAACTGTGGACAGACCCGTTTTTAGACTGTCATCCTTTTGTCCATGTTAGTCTCTTTGTCCATCCTGGCCCACTTCGGAGTTCTCCTTCTGCCGTGAAGGTCAGCCCACGTGGCAGAGATGCTCTGCTGTCCCTCTGTGGTCTGCTGCCACTGGCAGGGGCCATGAATCACAGCCCTTCCTCAGAGCCAAGTGTGTCCCGGTAGGAATTTGGCCTGGCCCTCGCTGTTCCCAGCCTTCCTTGCTTCTCTTCTGCCCTGTTGTGCTTTTGCTTTTGTGTCATGGGAGTTAGTCACAGTTTCCAGACTTGTTTGCAGGCTTCTGCATGACAGGGATCATCAACTTTTCTGGGCACTGGAGTCAGACTGGGCCTGGGTTCAAATACCAGCTCTTCTTTCTGTGGGCTGTGTGATGATCATGGGCACGTTACATAATTTCTCTGAGCCTTTGTTTCTTCGTGTATAAGACTACAGAAGATGCTAAATAAATACTTGTCCGCTGAGAAAAAAATGTTGACCATAGTATATGATGGAAACCAGTTCTGATGTTGCAGTGTTTTCTGCTAAACCAGAGGTACACGAACGTACCAGTGTCTGTCTTTGGCTTTTACCCGACAACAGTTTACGTGTGGAACAGAGGACCAGATGGGGGGTGGTTCGAGGGTTAGGGGAGGGTGGGGAATGGGAGGATTACGTGATTTTGAGCGCTGGGCCAGCGGCTTTACAGGCATCATCTTATCCAGGCCTCAGGAGCAGGTATTAGTCCCATTTTACAGATGGGGAGGCAGGTACAGCAAGGTGAAGCCTGTTTGCCGGGCTCTTACCCCTCCCGTGGAGGCCCAGCGTCTGGTACTGTTTCCCTTCGCCTTGTTTCCAGATGTCGCACATTCCAGTCTCTGTTCTTCGTCTCATGATCACTCTCAACCTTTGCCCTTTCCTTCTTTTCTATCCCCAACTTGCTAGTCTTTCCCAGCCTGACTCACAAGAACCTGTGAGGATTCCAAGCTTCACCATGTTGCCTCAAACTGGGCAATACTGCTTTGTTTTCCCCGAGAAAAATCCCGGAGGCTTTTATGTGCCTGCTTCGTGGCCCAGCTCCTCCTTTCCCCTCCGAGGGTGCCTGGTCTGGTTTTGAATGGGACCCTCGGGCTGACCCGGCCTGAGCGCCGCCTTCAGAGTTGCTGCCACTCCCCGTCCCTGCTCAGCTCTCCTCACCCCCATCTCTTGCCTGCTTGGCTCCTGAAGGCGTTTGGACCCGTGACTCCTGGACATTTAAAGTCCTATATATATATATTTTTTAATTTTATTATTTTATTTTTGGCTGCGTTGGGTCTTCGTTGCTGCGTGCAGGCTTTCTCTAGTTGTGGCGATTGGGGACTACTCTTCATCGCGGTGCGCGGGCTTCTCGTTGCGGTGGCTTCTCTTGTTGTGGAGCACAGGCTCTAGGCACACGGGCTTCAGTAGTTGTGGCACACGGGCTCAGTAGTTGTGGCTCGCGGGCTCTAGAGCGCAGGCTCAGTAGTTGCGGAGCACGGGCTTAGCTGCTCCGCGGCATGTGGGATCTTCCTGGCTTGAACCCGCGTCCCCTGCATTGGCGGCAGATTCTTAAGCACTGCGCCACCAGGGAAATCCCTAAAGTCCTATATATATTATTTTTAAACTGAGTCCCTTGGATTTTTTCTCACTTGCCATAACTTTTGAAATATTGTCCCCAGAGGTTGTTTTGGAAATGCAGTTCTGTTTCCTGCTATTGAAATGGAAGTGAACACTGCCCTCTTATCCTTGTATTGAGCCTTCAGCTTAAGTACTGTGGTCCATCTGGAAGGACTGCCCCCCCCAACTTGATGTCCTCTCTGCCTTTCCCCCCTCCACAGCCCAAGTGACTGGATGAACAGGATGGTCAAAAGTCCTTCTAACTATGTGACCTTCTAACTATGCTTAGAATTCATGAATGTTTGAAGCCATATTGTTAGCAGACCAGTTCTACCTCCTAGATTGTTTTCCTTCTGCTTTATTACTGACATTTTTTTTTTTTTTTTTTGCGGTATGCAGGCCTCTCACTGTTGTGGCCTCTCCCGTTGCGGAGCACAGGCTCCGGACGCGCAGGCCCAGCAGCCATGGCTCACGGGCCCAGCCGCTCCGCGGCATATGGGATCCTCCCAGACCGGGGCACGAACCCGTATCCCCTGCATCGGCAGGCGGACTCTCAACCACTGCGCCACCAGGGAGGCCCTATTACTGACATTTTAGATGAGTATTAGATTGGCCTGGTGCGTATCAGGGCTCCACGTAATAAGCTATGTCCCTTCTTGGAGGCAGGCCATGGAGCCCTGGCCTCTCTTGCACTCCTCATGCTACATGCGTGTGTGTCTTCCACCTCGGGCTGGTCTTGAGCAAACACTTCCCTCTGTGGAAGTGAATGATGTTGGTGCTGAGCTTTTCTCTTGTCAGCTTTGTATCAGGCTGTCCTAGAACTTCAGTGGCTAAACCGCCTGGACCACTGGTTTGAGCCACTAAACCACCTCTAGTGGCTCAGCCACGCAAGCTCACATGTTTGAGTTTGGACTGGCCCCTGTTGATTGAATCAGAGCAACCTCAAATTGATTCAGAGCCAACCCGTATTAACTGAGCCAGAACAAGAAGGACTCAACTGCTAACAGCCTTGGTTCCTCTGCCTCATCCGTGTTGTTGGGCTCTGACCCTCGCCCGGTGGCCTTTGGCGGAGACTCTCTGCCCTTCCCCATGAACACCAGCACTCCTAGGCGATGTCGCCATCCTTTCCTGCGAGAGTGACCACAGGGCCTCAGGAGAGAGCTTTTCACTCTTCCACCTGACATCAGTCGTGTCTTTTGTCATCGTGAGCATGGTAGGCTTTCAGTAAATAGCAGAGTGAATGAATGAATCAAACTGGCGAATATCTTTTTTTTTCCTTCAAAATTAAATGACTCCAAAGAAGTAAAACAGACTTTCATGTCTGTGCATTGACTGGAAGGTAGATTCCAGAATTCCAAAACTGTTTTGATCCATGGCAGAGTTTTGAGGATAATAGTGATAATCATGGTGAATGCTTAAAAAGCACTTACTCCATGTATGAACTCATTTAATTCCTACAGCCAGTCTATGACGTGGGTACATTTGTTCTCACCATTTTACAGATGAGGAAACTGAGGCAAGCATTTGCCCAAGGTCAACAACTAGTTAAGTGGAAAAGCTTGGGTCTGAGCCCAGACTGACTCCAGAGTCCGCGTTCTATTTTGCCTCAGTTTGAGGATGTAGATTAGATGAGTACGTGGATTTCCAGTGGATGCTCTGAAGAGCGAGCCTCGTATGTTAGATGCGCTCTGGTTTGTTTGTTTAAAGTGCTGTCAGGTTGAGGAGTCCAGCTCTGCGTTAGGTGCTGTGAGGCCTCTCGGGTCAAGTTGAGCCTCGTTACGATCCAGGTCTGGGGGAGGAAGCACGTTCGTTGGCTGGCCCAGCACCGCATCCCCGGGGTCCTCTCTTTGTGCATAGTGGACACTCGCTGTGTATTGTCTGAATGAGGATTGATATCCTTTGACTCATTTCCAAAGGTTGAAAGGAAGGAGGAGGGGAGAGGAGCAGGCCTTTCCGTATTGCATGTTTCCCCAGAGCCTCGGGGTCGGGATGACGGGAGAGAATGGGTAGGAGGGTGCGTAGTCCTTCCGTCTGAGCCCCTACAGCAGTTTGTCCGGCTGTCATACATCACAGGCAGGACAGTTTGTCTGGCTGTCGCATGTCCCAGGCGTGAGCAGGCCGGGCCCCCCAGGGCTCCCTGTGCCTCATCCACCTGTGTCTCTGCTGCTGGGACCCAGCTGCTCCCTGTACCGTGGCTGCCTGGCCAGCTGACTAGGATGCCTGGTTTGCTCTGCTTTCGTCACGAGGAAGCCCTCGTTGCCAGGGTGGTCAAAAAAATGTTGTTGGGCTTCCCTGGTGGCGCAGTAGTTGAGAGTCCGCCTGCCGATGCAGGGGACACGGGTTCGTGCCCCGGTCTGGGAAGATCCCACATGCCACGGAGCGGCTGGCCCGTGAGCCATGGCCGCTGAGCCTGCGCGTCCGGAGCCTGTGCTCCGTAACGGGAGAGGCCACAACAGTGAGAGGCCCGCGTACCGCAAAAAAAAAAAAAAAAATGTTGTTAAGCCTAGTATGACTCTCATTGGGTTTGAAACGAGACTTACGGAAGCTTCGCCCGCTTGCTCGGGTCCCGGCGTGCACGGTTGTCACACCCTCCATTGCTATATCTAGGTTGCAGCTGGCTCGCTCCAGTGATCAGAGAGAGTCCTTTGCTAATGAGGCCAAGGTTGTGGGTTTGATCCCTGGCCCTTGACTACAGCAAGCCATCTGTCTTCACAAATGCATGTCACTGGATCGGAGGCAAAGAGTGTGCACAGAGGGAGAAGCTGGAATCCATTCTGGGAAAAACAGCTCCCTGACAGCCGGCCAGAAGTGGCCTTCCGTACCTTGAAGGATGTCTTTTTCTTCTCCCACTTTCCGGGTCTGGAGCTCAGGTTTCGATTCCAGACTCTTTCCACATAGATGATACTAAGGGTTGCATAAATGAAGGGGAAGCAATTCCCAAGCCTGAGAACGAAGAGAAATTGACCTAGGGATACATGGTACTTTTGTGTTTTTCTAGGGTTGTAAGTGCTGACAGTGTCCAGACACTGACAGGGTGGACCTCCTGGTGTGAGAAGGATCTCTTCCGTTGTCCTCTCTGTGATCACAAACATGCTTTTCAGCCAGGAGATGGGGAAGGGGATTTCAGAGTGTAAGATGGCCCTCACCCCGCAGAAAGCTGGCTGAGGGTCACTGGGTACCTGGTTGGCTGTGTGAGGCAGCTGGAACAAGAAGAGGTGAGTACGAGAGGGCCTGTGCTCTCAAGATGACCGCAGACATAAACACAAAGGAAAAGGAAAAGCACAGGTTGGACTTGGACTTGGACTTCCCTGGTGGCGCAGTGGTTGAGAACCCGCCTGCCAGTGCAGGGGACACAGGTTCGAGCCCTGGTCCGGGAAGATGCTACATGCCGCAGAGCAACTAAGCCCGTGCGCCACGACTACTGAGCCCGCGAGCCACGACTACTGAGCCAGCGTGCCACAACTACTGAGCCCACGTGCCACAGCTACTGAAGCCCGTGCACCTAGAGCCCATGCTCCGCAACAAGAGAAGCCACCGCACCGCAACGAAGAGTAGCCCCCTCCTGCCCCAACTAGAGAAAGCCCACGTGCAGCAACGAAGACCCAACGCAGCCAAAAATAAATTAAAAAAAAAAAATGTACAAACTTGTCGGCAACACCAGGAGGCAGTGTCGTATCTTCCTGGGGAAGCTCAGAAAAGGTTCTCAAAGGTGCCCTTTGACCTGGGTCTTGAAGGATGACTTAAGACTCTTTAAAGAGAGAGAGGAGCACGTGGAAAGGCACCTGGGCAGCAAGGTTTCCCTGAACTGTCTGAAAGGTTTTTTCAAAAGTCTCGAAATCCTCATTATCCACACAACCCTCTAGAACCTGGCAGGCTGGGCATGCCTGGGTACGTTGCTTGCTACAGGCATGTCCCTGCTCCCCCCAGGCACCCATGCTGTGAACACGACTGAGGATGTATGAGACGTATTCGGTTTAAAGGGAGCTTGCTGTGCTGCCTGCCAGGTCATGTGCAGTGAGAACGAAGGGGGTAAGAAACAGGTAGAAAATGCATCCCCTCGGGGTCGTGGTTCACTCAGCTCATGGTGGTTCTGAATTTCATTCATTCAACACATATTTACTGAGCACTTTCTGGATGCCAGCTCTGTTTGAGGGGCTTGGGATATGGCAGTGAGCAAAACAAAGATCTTGGTCCTCACGGCGCTTATGTTCTTATGGGGGATGTGAAGCCATCCAAGCTTCCTGGTGCTGTGCCGTATCCTCAGGGATGAGCCTGGAACCCGATATGTAACGGTGCTCAGTAATTATTGAAACAACCTACTGCTTAAGAGATTCAGAAGCGCCAGTTGGTAAGAAAGAAAATGGAAAAAGCCAAACGATTTCTTAGCTCTAGGAGATCTACTGTGTTGACTTGTTCTAATATTGATCTTTAGTTATAAAGTTCTCCACCACAGAGAAGGAGAAAAAATACTGAACCTACGCTGGCAGTGGCACCTTTCCCTTGTTACCCAGGAATTTGACATCCAGTATTTTATTCACATCAGAACTTTGAGTTTGCAGTGACAATGACAGTTGAGATTGAATTTGAGTGCATTGGTGGCCTGGGCCAAACTCTGAGGTTAGAAGAGAATTTGGAAGGACAGGTTAAGGGAAGAATTGTATTTTCCCACCCTGCTCCCAAGAAGTGAACATAAAAAATGTAAAAAAAAAAAAATATATTGAGCTTGCAGGTGAAATAGCTGCCCATCACAAGGTGAAATAGTTCTCCGGTCTCCGAGTTTCTCCCAGCCTTGGTTTTCCGTTTGGATTTTGATTGTGGAACTCTGGCTTCCTTCCTGTATACGTTTCCCCCTTGGTTCGATTGTAGGTTTGTACGTCAGAATGTACATTTCAGAGACCAGCCTTCAGAAGTGCTGCTTTCAGGGCCCAAAGAGGGAGGCCGAGAGCTGGCCAGTCAGTGCCCTCCCTGGATGTCCTCAGGAAGTCATGCTTCTGCACTGACCTAAGGGCCAGCACACGAGACCTGGAAGGAGGAGGCTCAGGGGGAGGAGGAGGAAACCTGATGGAAAAGGGAGGAGGGAAGAAAAAAAGGAAGTAGGTCAAGGGAGCTTTAGAACGTGTCCCTGTGAACCGTGGATGGGCTTTCCTTTGCCTGGGTTTGCACAAGAGCAAGGCTGAGGACGCTGGCCTGAGCTCTCCCTGCTGGGCTGGGGACTGTCGGTGATGTTAGCAGGTTTTGCCTGCCTGTCGGGCTGAACAGCCATTTGGTGCTCAAGGGACTTGCAGGCCCTTTCTCTGTGGTAAGAGCTTAGCTGTTGGGAACCGTTCCACGTGGAGAGAAGCGCACCCAGCTCAGGAAGCGAGGCGCAGGAGGTGGACCCCAAGTTCTGACAGCTTGCCAGTGCCTGCTGCTCGAATGCTGGCCAGAACCTTCCTTTTAAGAATAGTTTACCATAATGGATTTTGACATCATTGCACTCTCTCAGTCAAGGGTGTTGAAATGGAACAAATGACCTCATGTCGAGCGTCGGTGGAAACCCTCAAAACCGGGGAAATTCCTTGTCTCTCTTCTCTTCATTTTGGAGTGGAGTTTTTAAGCAGCGGTTCATTCCAGATAGTTCATGGGTCTCCACATTTTAAGAATAAACTAAGAGTTTAGAGACATGAAAACAATCATGTGGCTTTTGTTTATTTCCCTCAAATTGGGGTATTTCATAGCCTTTAGAATGTAATTCTTGCAAGTTGATTCCTTTTTTTGTTCCTTTCTATCATGATTCTCCATCTAGCTTAAAAAATTTTTTTTCTGCTGTCATGGCAACAGTGGACGTGATTGCTTGAATAAAATTATGTGACTAAAAACATGTATGAATGGTACAAGAGTTGCGGAGAATTGCATGTCTTTGGGTTTAGGATATTTATTTCCTTTTCTGATATTTAAGCTGGATGATCTCTCACCCCCAGTCCCCCTCCCTCCTGCCCTGTGGGTGGACAGGCGGCCTCATGGCTGTCCTGACGGTGCCGTTTGACCAGCACAGCCGGAGGCCTTCTGAGACATTCTGCGGTTACTGCAGATCCGCCGTTTACAAGCCGGATTCCTCCCAGCTTCAGGAAGAATTTGATTCTGAATCCTAAGCTCTTCCCAGAAGTAAACTGGAAGCAGTTTGAGAAAAACTTGAATTTGCCTCAAAGGCAGTGTCAATGCGTCAGGAATACGCCCTCAGCTGCTACCGGTTTGGCCTCCTGTGCGGCGTCCTCTCGGTCACGGGGACTTCCTGCAGTCGCCACCAGAGGGCGTCGGTCCTGCACGGGAGAACCCACACCTCGGCCTCAGAGGGGAATTGAATTTCTCTACCCGTCGGTTCTCATTTAGGGCAGCTGAGGCCTCACCCTTGGACACCAGGCTGCTTCACCTGGGCCAGCAGATTTCCTTTCCAGTTTTGAACCAGTTCCTAGGAGAATCTCATTAGCTGGGAGCACTGGAACGCATCCGATTTGTATTATGTATATATATTAATTTTCATATTAATGATGTAAAACGTAGACCTTTCTCATACGCATATTTTGTTCTTTCTTCTAGAGCTGCACTTCAGTTTGGGGGCTCACATTTCTTTTGTCAGGAAGGTGAGAGGTTGGGTAGGAAGGTCCCAGCTCGCCCTCTCACTGGGTGTGGAGGTCTGAGCAAGCCGTTTCTCTTCTGTGTCCTAGTGGACTAGGCTGTGTCAGATCACTTATAGCTAGACAATTCTGTGCTTCCGTAACTGGATAGGTATCTCACTCTGCAACGAGGGCCTGGGAGACATTCCAAATGGCCAATTCCCATCTTATAGCCTCCCCTGACTTATAACATATAGACTTGATACTGCCTACTCAAGGCCTAATTTCCACCCTGCTAAAACAGCCCTTTAAACCTGGGTCTCCAACTATATTGTCTCAGTCCCACCTTATTTCACACAGTTCAAAACGCCATTCTTCTTGTACATAGTAGGAGCTTAATCTGCGATTCTGGAATAAAATGAGACTGCTCTGCCCTGCCCATCCCTTTTTTCAGCTGTAGCTGTTTTCTCCCCACCATGTTACTTAACAGAGCCGAGCTTCAGTCCAAAGCAAATGTACGCTGGTGCCTGTGAACACAGATCCCATGAAGGCAAATGAAGGGGAAAACAGCAGCGTAGATTGCATGTCCCAGGGCCTGTTACCTAATTTTTATTCACGTCTCTTTTAGTGCTGCCTGGACTGCCAAGCACAAGCCTCTCTTTTTACGCCACCGTAAAGCTTCTGATCTGGTATCATCTGATATGTGTGGGTGAGAGGAATATGGGAGTATTGATGTATCTGTGCCAATAAACCATTACCTTCAAGTTCTGGGGCTGTTCTTGTGAATCAGCGTCCTGGGATGTCACGTTAGGTATAAGACACGAATTAATAGCCCTTGTGAGTGCTCGTAGCATACAGAACCCACCTTCAGTTTGATTTAATCCCTTTGTGTGATTTAAAATGTCATCCAAGAAGAGAGCTGAATACCTAAAGCATCTGCCACAGACTGCAGAGGCTGGCTGACAGGTCCGCACCGGCTGACCCACTCTGTGGCTTTTTTGGAAAGCTGAGATGTGTTCTAACGAGCAGGTTATAAATATCACGGGGTTCTGTCGTAGGAGGTGGCGGTGCTCGATGTAAAGGGACCTGCTGGGAAACGCTCCCAGCTGAATGGGTCAGGCACAGCCTTCAGAGGGGGCAGACAGCAAGTGGGGTCTGGGCATAGGGACCGGGATTTACTAACGAATTACTATCCCTTCATGCAACGTGTCACCCTGCACGTCTCTGTGGGGTGTGTGGGCACCAAAATGAGGTATGCTGGCCCCAGTCAGGTGGCGCCAGCCTCCAGCCAGCGCTCACTAGCTGTGGGAGGGGCCGTGACCTCCTGCCCCGCTGGGGGCAGGAGGGGCCGATGGGTTTACTGGGCAGTGATGTATGTTCTCGAAGACGCGGAGTGGTTGCTTGGTGGAGCCCCTCATGTTTCATACCTTTTCTCTTTGTCTTGCCTGTAAAGGTTGCAGGTCACAAGAAGCCTTTCCCACATTGCACACAGTGCCTTGTTGATACTCCTGTACCCCTTGGCCACCCACCTTGCGGTGAAAAGATAGAGTTTTCAGCACCACTCAGCAGAGCAGGAAAACTCCTCAGCCACTGTGAGGTGGAAGATAGACTCTGGAAAGATATCTTGCCTTTTTTTTTTTTTTACCTCGGATCTGATCTTCCGACATTTATTTTCTTGAGAAAATTGAATTGTGGAAGTTCAAAAGACCATTGATCCTAGGTCAGACTTTTCAGAGTTGAACCAAGATGGACAGGCATGTGCAGAGTGATTGCTTACAGTCTCGCCAACAGCTTTTATGTAGGCAAAATGCATTGAAATATGTGTATAAAATATTTAACATTAATACACGCCAGACGGAAACTCTGTCAAACTCTGTGTGCACACAGGAACTTGACGAGAGGAGTCGGGAGATTTAGAGAGATCCTCAGAGCCGTGGAAACGAGAACAACCCAGAACCTGCGGATGGTAAGTGTAACTAATGACTTGGCTGAGGCCCGAGGCACTTCAAGTGCCGCTCTCTCTTTCATACGTGTATCATAAATTATATATTATATATCATAACATACTATGTAATATAGACATTATACATTATAAATTATATCTCAGTGAAGCATATGTATATACATATATATGTATATATATACACATCATACATTCACCCAAAGTCATTGGATTTTAGTAGTCACAGAATTGTTCAGCCATCACTAATATTTAATTTCAGAACATTCTCATCACTCCCCAAAAATCTCCATGCCCGTGACTAGTCAATCCCCATTCTTCCCTTTCCCCAGCTTCTGGCAGCCACTAATTTACTTCCTGTTTCTATGGTTTGCCTATTCTGGACATTTCATATAAATGGAATTATACAGTGTGGGGTCTTTTTTGTGACTGGCTTCCTTTACTTAGCATAATGTTTTCAAGGTTCATTCACGTTATACCATGTATCCGTCTTTCATTCCTTTTTGTTGCAGAATGATATTCCATCGTATGGATAGGCCACATTTTTGTTTATTCAGTCATCAGTCAATAGACATTTATTGTTTCCACTTTTCAGCTATTATGAATCATGCTGCTACAAACATTCTCATGCAAGTTTTTATGTGTATATATGGGTTCATTTTTCTTGAGTATATACCTAGGCATGGAATTGCTAGATCGTATGGTAACTCTACATTTAACATTTGGAGGAACTGCCAAACTATGTGTCAAATCAGTTGCACCATTTTACATTCTCATCAAAAATTATGAGGGTTCCAGTTTTTCCACACCCTCAACAACACGTGTTTATTATCTTTTTTTTTAGTTCTAGCCATCCTAGTGGGTGTGAAGTGCTGTATCATTGTGGTTTTGATTTACATTCCCTGATGGCTAATGCTGTTGAGCATCTTTTCAGTTGCTTCTCGGTAATGCTCTCTCTTGAAACATAAAAAATGCATCCTGTATAGCAGTTAGAAGGTATACCCTCCTGATGCCAGTGTGGTGAAGGGTTAGTTGTATGCTGATGATTCATACCAAAACCCAGACAGAGCAAAGCAGATTAGATCCTGAGGAGAACCTAGCTGTTTGACTAACTATATTGACCATAAAACCCAGAAATAGAAAAGCTAGTTAAATAAACTGGTTGATCAGCAGCTTGGCTCTCCTGTTGACTTGAGTTCTCTCTCTTTCCTTTTAAACCTTTCACCTTCCTGTCTGGGAGGCTCATTAATTATACCTCCACAATTTACCCTTCAGAGCCAGAGTCATCGAGTGTTTGGATGAAGGCCTGGTACTCATGGAAGCTAAGAAGTGCCCCAGGCCCCAGCCGATGTGGCAGCCCCACTAAGACTGCAGTGTCCTTGGTCTCGTCATCCACGCTGTTGTCCTCCCATTATCATGAGTCCTTTAAATGCTGTGGGAGAGTGTTCAGTTGGGCAAGGCTAAGAGATTCCTATCGTGGGAAATGAGGCTGTATCTTCATGCTAAGGATGTGGACATACAACTCACTGGCCCAGATGGCTAAGCCATAGGCTTTCCTAGAATTATGGGAGGTAAGACAAGACAGGCGACTTCACACACACACCCCACCAAGAACTCACTTGGTCTTCGATATCTACTTATGTATTGATATGATTTATGGGTGCCCTCAGAAGTTCAAACAAAACATTTTGATCTTCACAGTTCTTTAAGGGAAAAAACCCTGCAAAAATATGGATAAAAATTGTTGCCATCTATCTTTTCTCTCAAACTGACCTACTCCCAACAGTCCATAAAACTTCTGAACTGGTCAGCATGAATAGCTTCTTCTAACATTTGGAAGCACAATGAAAGTAACTGGTTATATTGGCAAGTGTTCTTATAATTGTTTTAAAAGCACATTTAAAATGCCAATCTTTTGGGCTTCCCTGGTGACTCAGGGGTTAAGAATCTGCCTGCCAATGCAGGGGCACGGGTTCAAGCCCTGGTCCGGGAAGATCCCACATGCCGCGGAGCATCTAAGCCCGTGCACCACAATTACCAAGCCTGCACTCCAGAGCCCGCAAGCCACAACTACTGAAGCCCGCATGCCTAGAGCCTGTGCACTGCAACAAGAGAAGCCACCGCAATGGGAAGCCCACGCACCACAACAAAGAGTAGCCCCCGCTTGCTACAACAAGAGAGAGCCCGTGCACAGCAACGAAGACCCAACGGAGCCATAAATAAATAAATAAATAAATAAATAATAAAAATAAATAAAATGCCAATCTTTCAAAATTGCTTATAGACTCTCAAAAAATATATATTTCGTTAAGGAAATAAAGGGTTTTTCCTCGTTAAAAGGTTGAGTGCGTGCACTGCACTGTGAGAATCTGCCTGCTGCTTACTCCAATATTATTTTTCAAAATTAAAGAATATCTTCCACTATCGTCTAAGGTTTATGATTTTCAAATCAATGTGTTTTAACTTATAAAAATCCTGTGAGATAGGATTCTGACTAGAGATGTTAGGAAGGAAGACAGTTTTCTTCTTCTTCTTTTTTTTTTTTTCTTTTTTCTGAGAAGCCCAGTGAAGAGAATTCTAAAGAAAGCCTGTGTAGATAAAGCTGCCCCTGGGCACTTGCAGCTGTTAACTGACTGGTTAGTGTTAATGTAAGGGGGAGTCACTTCCCACTCAATGTCACACTTGAGTTGCAAGTACGCCTTTGGTCTTGGTTGATGGTTCTCAAATGACCTAATTTAAACTGTTTCTAATCCCTTGAGTGCTTAACGAAAGGTGTGCATCAGAACCATCTGAGGAACTTTGAGCAAACACACATCCCTGTACCTGACCTCAAAAATGCCAACTGAGGGCTTCCCTGGTGGCGCAGTGGTTAAGTATCCGCCTGCCAATGCAGGGGACATGGGTTCGAGCCCTGGTCTGGGAAGATCCCACATGTCGTGGAGTAACTAAGCCCATGCGCCACAACTACTGAGGCTGTGCTCTGAAGCCCGCATGCCACAACTGCTGAGCCCGGGTACCTAGAGCCCGTGCTCCTCAACAAGAAAAGCCACTGCAATGAGAAGCCCGTGCACCGCCACGAAGAGTAGCCCCCACTCACTGCCCACGGGCAGCAAATAAGACCCAGTGCAGCCAAAAATAAATAAATAAATAAATAAATAAAATTTATAAAATAAAAAAAAAAGAAACGCCAACTGAGTCAGTCTGCAGCAGGGCCTGAAAATCCGTATTTTCTAGTTTCCACAAGTGAGTCTTTGCCCACTCTATTTGAGAAGCATTTCCTGGGAAGTCTACACTGGTGTCTTGGTTTCCAGTGGACATCAGGAAACTTCTCCAGCTGTTGCCACTCATAAGACAGTGTTTCTATCAGCCTTAATTGCTGTATGATTCTTTTTAGATTAGCTGATAATTACAAATTTATGATATCCTTATGAGGTAAAAAAGTTGCTTTGTAAACTCTGGTGTGAGACCATAGCAGAGAAGGATTTAAAAGTACATTCACAGCAACCCCATGTCTAGATAAGTACTCCAAATAATTGAAAGCAGTTGTTCAAATCAAAACTTGTATGTGAATGTTCATAGCAGCACTATTGACAATGGCCAAATGACGGAAACAATCCAAATGTCTACCAACTGATGACTGAATAAACAAAATGTGGTCTAGCCGTACAATGGAATATCATTCAGCTATAAAGAGGAATGAAAGACTGATTCATGCTACCACATGGATGAACCTTGAAAACATTATACTAAGTAAGAGAAGCCAGACACAAAAAGACCACATATTATATGATTCCATTTATGTGAAATGTCCAGAAGAGGCAAACCTATAGTGACAGAAAGCAGATTAGTTGTTCCCAGTGGGTGGAAGGAGGGAGAATGGAAAGTGACTTCTTAAAGGGTACGGGGTTTCCTTTTAGGGTAAAGAATGTTCTGGAACTAGAGTGGTCATGGTTGTACAACATGGTGAATGTGCTAAATGCCACTGGATTGTACACTTTAAAATGGTTAACATGGTGCATTTTACGTTATGTGAATTTTATCACAATTTAAAATCACATACAAAAAAGTGCATTTAATGACCCAGTTTGTACAAAGAAGTTCAGGTCTTCTTCCAGACCAGCTTCTCTCCTTTCCTTCCTTTAATTCTAAATGTATTTGAAATGTATTGGGTAGCTACCAACAATTTTTAGGCATTTAAACTGCAAGCTAAATATAACCAGAGTACAAAACATAAAAGGTATCATAGCTATTGGTGATCTTGCTGATAATTTCTCATATTTAATCTCCTTTTCTGAACTTCATGTGAGATTTCAGTGAACACAGCCAACATCCTTCCTAATCGGTAATGCATGACGTGGTGATGCCTTTAAAATGTGCAATCACATCAAAACCTCATTTTAAAAATCTCTCCGGAAGGTTAATGCCTTGAGGGAAAATGATATCTAGCATGAGCTATCCAGCAGTGGACAAGCAAACTGTTTTGAGGACAGAGACTTTTACAACCTTAGAATATCTCCATGGCAGATACATCCAGAAAGTGAAGTTCTTTGTTCATTTTTCTCCTGTAACATTTTTTTCTCAGCTGTAGTGAGTGGAGGTTATTTTTGCTAGTTGACGCTTCCAGCAGAAGTCATTAGCTTATATGACTGCAGTGAGATCAAAATGAGGCTGTAATGGAAGGTTTAAGAAAACAGTTCAGGAACTGTTTAGGTCCTGAAAATCGTGCTCTTATGAGATCTTTACAGATGGCTCAGTTGGGGATGATAGGAGTGCATTTAATTTCACATTTTTATAGACGTTTAAAACTAGTGGGTCTTCCTTGGGGATAATGAAGAAAATTTCCCTTTACCCAGTGGTTATCAGAAACCACTAAGCTAGTGATTTGGTTGCATTTAGGTTTCCTTGTGGTGTTTTAAGAGAGTTCACACGGATGAAAGCCTAGCAAAGATCTCTTCTGGAACATATCGATTTAAAAAGTCTCGTCGTCAGGGAAGATCAGCATTCTTTGTCTGCATCTTCCAAAGAATGCTAAAACCTTGTGGAAAAACCTACTGGTTGAAGTTGTATTTGGCCACCTCTGGCTGATTGTGAGGTGGCCTGGACCACCCTGAGATGCAGTGCTTCTATTTTCGGAGGGATTTTTTTTTTTTACTTCTCTTCTTTGTCACTGGAAGATTGTGAGGTAAGTTAACTGATATGCATCAGTTAACAAAGTACTTCTCAGTAGCTGCCACATCTCCCTCCCCCATACATCGTACGTGATGCTGTTCTAGGCAGTGGAGCTATAGAGCTTGGAAAAACATACGAATCTGCACCTAACTTAGAAGAACAAGATCTGGATATTTCTGCGTTTCCACAGTAAGAAAGGAGATCCCTACCCAGCTTTAAAAAAACAGTCTTCTGGATCAGTAGCCATAGTCACTTTGCCAGCTCTCCACTTTGCTCAAGGCCAGTGGGAGCCTTTGGGCTGAAGGGCCAGGATGCAGTAAGAATGGGGCCTCAGGTACTGAGTCGCAGGGCCGGGCTGTGAAGGACTTGCCCTTGGCACTCCGAAGAAGGAAGACATTCTAAAAATCCTCACTGAACATCATCTTATCATCAACGAAGAGATTTTTTTCAGGGATTACATCATCTAGGTTGGGTACTGGCTTTCAGCCAGGGTCGGGCTTTGGCAGGCCTCGGTTGGGAGGTGATGAAAATATTTGCAGTTCACCTATTATTTATAAGAGCTTTTGGAAAAGAGCTTAACTAAAAGTTTCAGTTGTTTCCGGTGTAAAACATGTTTAGTGTTCCAGAATATCACAGAGGCAGGGCAGCATTTGAAGGGCATGAACTTATTTTTTTTTAATCTTTCAACTATCTTAGTGTATCATATTTTCTTTTTTTTGTCATCAACTGATATAATTTTCATCATAGGAGTAGGAATTTTTAATGATGAGTCTTGGAACAGCGATGACAAAGTCATGACTAAAAAATATTTATTAAATGAGTGAATGAATGAATGAATGAATGAATGATACAAAATAGATTCATGGCTGTGCCTTTGCTCCTTTGTGTCCCCAGACAATAGCCAGGCAGCTGGCGGAGATCTTGTTGCGGGGTATGTGTGAGCAGAGCTACTGGAACCCTCTGGAGGATCCGCCATGCCAGTCACCTCTGGACGATCCTCTCCGGAAAGGAGCAAACACAAAAACCTACACCCTCACGCGGAAAGCCCGTGTCTACTCAGGAGAGAAGTATGGGAGTTGGTGTCCTCATTTGTAGGTTAGGGGATGGGAGGGAAACTTCAGGAAAATGTAAGGATGAATAGAAGTTCAAGGGTAGATTTTTTACCAGTTTAATAAAGATAGCTCTTTACTCTGCATAACTTCAGCAAATATCCATGCATGAGTGGGGACATTTTGAGTAGGAAAATGCTCTCGTCTAGTGCTTGGCTGCCATTCTCAGCCTTCACTGTTGGTCTTTGGGATTTTCATTTCCTTTATTATAAGAACCGCAGAACCATACAGCAGTCAGTGACAAAGCTATTAGTAAGCCAGAGTTGACTTTTCTTTACTTTTCCTCAGCAATTCCTTGATCCTTTTGTTTAAAAACTTGTTTTTAGCTGTAAGAAGAAGGCGAATTTAATAATTTACAGGTGATTGGAAGGTGATGTCTCTTTAGAATGTTTTAATTGGTTTAAGTTTTGAATTTGGAACTTCATCACCTTTGAGGAAAATGGTCTATAGGGAAACACTCCGGTCAGCCTGGGATTTCCCCAGGTCCAGGAAGGAGGAGGTAGGAGGGAGAGAGACCACAAGAAGGTGGGGAGACAGGAACAGGGGTTGACTCATTCTATTCCCCCCCTCAAAGCTTTCCTTCCCGTCTTTGTTCCTACAAGGACAAGGCATGATGGCTTTTCAGAACCCCTCCATGAAGCAAAGGGGAACTTGTAAGGATAAATACGGAAACCTTCTTTAGTCATTACAAATTGGAAAAATGGCTGAAAGACCGCAGGCTGCTGCTTCTGAGGCCCCAGAAAGCACTGACAGAGATGGGGTGATTAGATAGTTATTCCGTGTGTGACTTCTGAACACAGTGCTGCATTTTAAAAGGGGCAGCATTTCTCAGGGTAACTACCTCTTAATCCTCTTAAATTGACCCTGGCATTTGTCTTCCTCCTCATCTTGTTCAATTTGCATTTCTTATATGGATTCAGACTAGTGAGCATTTTCTTAACTTTTTCCTGCGTTTACTCCTTAGTACTTATCTGGATTCATAGAACATCTGTTCTAGCAATTCTCAAACTCTCACTTTTAAAATGCTGACCCCTCATTATGAACTATTTAGCAGCAGGATTGGGGTTCTTTTTTAGGTGATATTTAAATCTTAAAAATAGACCCTAGGGCCTCCCTGGTGGCGCAGTGGTTGAGAGTCCGCCTGCCGATGCAGGGGATACGGGTTCGTGCCCCGGTCTGGGAGGATCCCACATGCCGCGGAGCGGCTGGGCCCGTGGGCCATGGCCGCTGGGCCTGCGCGTCCGGAGCCTGTGCTCCGCAGTGGGAGAGGCCGCGGCAGTGGGAGGCCCACATACCGCAAAAAGAAAAGAAAAAAAAAAAAAAAAAATAGACCCTAGATTTTTCTTCTGCTTCAGATGCTTCTTAATAGCCAAAGTGCCAGTATATTGAAGAATCTAGTTCCTGCTCCCTCCCCTAATCAAGTTTCACACGTGGATGAAGCCCTGTGTCTCTCTGGGTGTGATTCCAATGTGGCCTCACCCCTTGAAGGCAGAGAAGCTCACAGTGCTGGCCACTTCTCCCTTATTTCCTAAACCACTCAGCCTCTGTCAGTCTTCTAACATCAGCTTCCCCATCTGTACGAGGAGAATTATGGAGGCAAACTGCAGATCTAGTTAAATGAAGTTATTAGTTAAAGGGAAGATTCCCATGTGACTGGTTACTGAGACACAAGTTTCATTTCACACAAATGCACACAGTCATTTTTTTAAACTGTTTCACTGAGATATAATTCACATACTATATAATTCATTCATTTAAAGTGTACAATTCACATTAATATAGCTTTTAATATAGTCACATAGCCCATCACTACAATCAAATTTAGAATACTTTCACTACCCCCAAAATAAACCTAGCACCGCTTAGCTGTCACCCACCATCCCCCAAACACTTGTATTTTCACATGAATTTTAGGATCATTTTGTCTATTTCTGCAAAAAAAAAAAAAAAAAAAAAGGCAACTGGAATTTTGTAGGAATTGCATTTAATCTGTAGCTCAATTTGAGGAGTATTGCCATCTTGACAATATTAAGTCTTCTGATCCATGAACATGGGATATCTTTCCATTTATTTAGGTTTTCTTTAACTTTTTTCAACAACAATTTACAGTTTTCAGGGTATAAGGTTTGCACTTTTTTTTTTTTTTTTTTGCGGTATGTGGGCCTCTCACTGTTGTGGCCTCTCCCGTTGCTGAGCACAGGCTCCGGACGCGCAGGCTCAGTGGCCATGGCTCACGGGCCTAGCCACTCCGCGGCATGTGGGATCTTCCCAGACCAGGGCACGAACCCATGTCCCCTGCATCGGCAGGCGGACTCTCAACCACTGCGCCACCAGGGAAGCCCTGCACTTCTTTTGTTAAACTTATTCTTAAGGGTGTTTTGGTGTGTGTGCTATTCTTTTTGATACTATCACAAGTGGAATTGTTATTAATTTCATTTTGAGGTTGTTCATTGCAAGTATATAGAAGTAAAATTGGTTTTCTATATTGATCTTGTATACTGAAGTCTTGCTGAGCTTGTTTATTAGTTCTAATAGTTTTTTTAAGATTCTTTAGGATTTTCTATATACAAGATCATGTCACCTGCAAATATAGTTTTACTTCTTCCTAACATAGATGGCTTTTATTTCATTTTCTTTCCTAATTGCCCTGGGTAGAACCTCCAGTACAATGTTGAATAGAAGTGGCAAGAGTGGACACCTTTGTTTTATTCCTGATCTTAGGAAGGGGAAGACATCCAATCTTTCACTATTAAGTATGATGTTAGCTGTGGGTTTTCATAGATGCCCTTTATCAGGCTGAGGAAAGTCCCTTCTACTACTAGTTTGTTGAGTATATTTTTTTGTGAAAAGATTTTGAATTTGTCAGATGCTTTTTCTGTATCTACTGAGATGATCATCTGGCTCTTGTCCTTTATTCTATTGATGTGATGTATTACATTAATTGATTTTCAGATATGAAGCCAACCTTGCATTCCTAGGTGAATCCCACTAGGTATATAATCCTTACTTATTGCTGAGTTTGATTTGCTAGTATTTTGTTGAGGATTTTTGCATCAATAGTCATAAAATAATTGATCTATAGTTTTCTTTTCTCATGATGTCTTTGTCTAATTTTGGTATTAGGATAATACTAGCCTCGTAGAATGAGTGGGAAATATTCCTTCCTCTTCTATTTTTGGAAAGAGTTTATGGAGAATTATTATTAATTCTTCTTTAAATGTTTGGTAGAATTCACCAGTGAAGCCATCTGGTCGTGGGCTTTTCTTTGTGGGAAAGTTTTTGATTACTAATCCACTCTCTTTACTTGTTACAGAGCTATTAAGATTTTCTATTTCTTCAGTTTTGGTAGTTTGTGTCTTTCTAGAAATTTGTCCATTTCATCTAAGTTATCTAATTTGCTGAGTACAGTTGTTCATAGTATTCACATACACACACACACACACACACACACACACACACATATATAATTTCTATAAGATTGGTAGTCATGTACCCTCTTCCATTTCCCACTTCTCCTTTTAGTAATTTGAGTCTTCTCTTTCTTTTCTGGGTCAGTCTACCTAAAAAGTTTGTCAAATCTTTTTGATCTTTTTGAAGAATTAACTTTCAGTTTTGTTGATTTTTCTCTATTGTGTTTCTATTTCTCTAGTTAGTTAATTTCTGTGCTAATCTTTCTTCCTTCAGTTATCATCATCAGTTTTTAGCTCTCTAGTTTTGCATGTTCATACCCTTACTTCTGATTTATTAGTAAAGAGAGAAAATCTGCTTGGGGCTTCCTTATTAACAAGACAGGACTCTCCAATCAAGCAATTTTGTGGCAAAAAGATGTTATCACCAGTTCAGTTATGTGAGTTGGGAGGTAAAAAAGGGAATCCATAGATGATGTTTAAATCTCATTCTGGCCGGTGGTCCCTCCTCTCTCCCCTCTTATGAGGAACATGAGCACAAAGCAAACTTTGTGTGCCATAGATCCTTCCAGCTCCAGCAAACCACATGGACCATTCAGGACCATGGGTCATAATGGACAATTACTGCAAAATAACCTCTGCCAGAAAACTCCCCTCCCTGTCACTGCAACCTGGACATGAAGTGGGTACAGGATGCTCATCCTCTCTCCATCTTAAATGTTGAAAGGAAATAAAATGCTGATAATCCAAGATAAAAAAAGAGAGGAAGAATCACGTGCCATAGCCCTCCTTACTTCCTTTCTTCTAGATCTTTCTATGAAGAATTTTATTGACTTTTGTTTACTTATTTTTTAAGTAAGCTTTTTACTGACACATAATATACATTGTGAAAAATACACGAACCAAAAGTAGAAAACTTGATGAATTTTCACTAAGTGAACACATGCAAGTAATTAGCATCCTGGTCAAGAAACAGACATTGCCAGAACCCTAGAAGGACTCTCTGTACCCTCCCCCAGTTACTACCCCCTGCCCAAGGGTAACCCTATCCTGACTTCTATCACTGTAATTAGTCTGGCCCATTTTTGAAATTTACATGAATGGAATCATATATTAAGTACTTTTATGTTTAACTTCTTTTGTCTAACATTATATTGGAGAGATTCATCCATATTTTTGCATGTAGTAGTAGTTTGTTTTTGTTGTTGAATAGTATTCCATTTTATTAATATATTCCCATACGTTGATCCATGCTACTCTTGATGGACATTTGCGCTGTTTCTCAGTTGGAGCTAATAGGAATAGTGCTGCTATGAATATTCTTATACATGTTTCTTAGTCCACATATGTGTGCATGTCACTCAAGTATGTTTTTACTTCCATTGTATTCCTCCTTGTAAAAAGCACTTGAGGTGGCTTAGACAATTAAATGCATATTTGACTAGATAATTAGCACTAAGTAAAGAAGGAAGCTAGAAACCACTATTATGCCAGGAAGCGGATGATGATTTATTGAAAACTAGGAGGGCCATACATTGTGCTAAACTCCTCGGTAGGCCTAAGAGGAGAAAGTAATTATCATGGCGTGCTAAATACAGGTCGGAACCTCCTGGTAGCCAATGCAGAGGCTTTTGGTAAGGATGAGGATGCTGTTCAAAGTATAAAGATGGGGGCATTGAAGGGTCCTAACAACTACTTGATAGCAGAACCGAAGCTGTGAATGACCATCCCTTCAATCAGCTTCCTCCAGGTCTAAGGCCCCAGTTTTCTGGCTCCACAAGGCTGAGGCCCGGGCACCCCAGGATCTCCCCTTGAGGCTCTTGGGCCCCAAGAGGATAATATCACAAAAGGAGGGCCCCAACAATTGTGACTGTCCACCCTGAGGTCCACACTCCCCTGGGCAGGGAAGAGGGAAAGAATGGCCAGAAATAGATCTAGAGAATTCATAATTATGGAGAAGGGGGCATTCCAGTGGGTAGTTTTTTAGGCATGTCTCTTAAAACTATCCTTTCCCCCTCCCCCACCCCCCACTTCTTCCTGCCAGCCCTGAGAACCTTGCAGCGCCCCTGAGTACCCATCTTTCCTGCCTTGAAAAGAAGGGTAGAGGAAGTAGAATTAGAATCAGTTAATGTGCTATTTGTTAGCAGCTCTAGTGAAAATAACACAACCTCGCATTTAAGTAGGCTAGATGGCTCAAATGGAATTTGGGGATTATCTCTGGACTGAATTTGCTGGTGTTAAGTTATGATTAGAATGGGCTCCCTCTCTTTTCAATTAGTCTGGACAATGCAGAACTGGGTAGCTGTGAAAAAAATGATTAATGGTTCTGCTTTATTTATAAGGTCCCAACTGCATGTAAGCATGAGCCAGGATATCAGGAACTGATTGCTGGATGGGGATACACACAGACACACACACAGACACACAGGCACACAGACACACACACACATGAGCGTTCTTAATTCAAAGGCTGTTGGCTCTATTTCTGAATTTAAGGGGAAAGAAATGTTCCATCTTCCAAAAACCCAAATCACCTCAAGTTACCTCTTTAAGGAGGTCACTGCACATTCCAGAATCCTGCTTCTCACTCACAGCCCAGCCCTTTTATAAAATTTTAGCCCTGTAAGAGCAATAGGAACCGTCCCACAGGTGGTTTCCTTACCTCCAGGGATGACTGAATTGTAAAAAGAGTATCAGTCACGGGACTTTTCTGTCTTACTCCTCATGGCCCTTTGACACAATACAAAATTTGCCAGCACTTCAAAGAGAACAAATATTTGTAATCATTTGGAAAACATTATTTTGGCCATTTTGGGGGGGGTGGAAATCATCCCTTCTCTTAAGTTAAATGATTGTAATATCACCCCTGGGAAGATGTAAATTTAGTCTTTATTTAGTCATCTCCAAAACATCCAGGAGTTTTTTTAACCAAGTTCATTTTTATTGCACTCTTCTACCATTCCACGAAAAAGAGTTGATGGGACTTGCCTGGCAGTCCAGTGGTGAAAACTCTGCGCTTCCACTGCAGGGGGTGCGGGCTTGATCCCTGGTGGGGGAACTAAGATCCCACATGCCCGCCTGGCATGGCCGAAAAACACACAAACAAAAAAACAAGAACCAAAAAAAAAAAGAAACAGAGTTGAGTTTGGCCCAACTAGTGATGAGACACAATTCTACTCAAAGGATGCTAGAACTTTAGAACGGGGGGAAATGCTGGAGGGTTTGTTTTTTTTTTCCGGCTGTGCCCCGCGGCTTGTGGGATCCTAGTTCCCTAACCAGGGATTGAACCCCCGGCCCCGGACGATGAGAACGCAGAGTCCTAACCACTGGACCACCAGAGAATTCCCTGGAGGTCTTTTAAAACGCTCAAAGCACAAAAAATAGGATATAGGGAATGGAGACCAGAGTTATGTTTGGTTTTTATTGTTCTTTAATCCTGAGCAACATTGAGATTAAAAGCTTTTTATTTTAATCCAAGATGGTAGAGTTCAGCCAAATCCCATAAAGTTGATGAATAAGACAGCTCCTGAGTGCCCCCCGCCATAGTACACGTGTGTTTGAGTAAGATAGCTCGCTAAGTTCTTACAGTATTCTAGAAATCATTCAAACTCTAAAATTGCTTCCAATCTCCTATTTCATCTAAATGACAATATACAATACGCCAGCTAGCAAGTAAGAGGTAAGAAGAGTACCATGTAGTGAGATGTCTTCAGTTTATACCTCGTAATGGGTTTAGGAGAAAGCTTGTGTTATTTAGATAATGTCCGTTTGTAGTGATCAAAATTTCCGCCTCTGTAATAGGCACAAACGTTCTTTGGGCTTTTAACTTGGTTTCTACAGCTTTACCCGGCTGCCCGCTATTAAAATGCGTAGTTAAAATGTATACATTCCATAGATTACCATAGAAATAAACAAATTAATTCAGGGGCCCAGATTATACAGTATTTTTCATGGGTTCTACACTATATAAAAATCTAGAAGCTGTTAGCCCTTCAGTTCTGCTTAGTCATGTATTTTGTGTTATTTTGAAATTGCCATGTATCAAAGTCAATTTTCTTTATACAGCATTTTTTGTCCTCAAGAAAATACTGAAGAAGCCCTGTTGTTATTGCTGATTAGTGAATCAATGGTGAGTAGAATGTGTTTTTACATTTTTCTTTCCCCTATTCCTATGGTCCCTGTTTTGATATGGTGACTCCATCAGGATAGTGATTCTTTTTCTTTGGAGAAGAGTACTTTCCAAAGGGAATACCTGATGGGAAAAAAGTATAGTGGTTTAAAAAATAAAGGGACGTTTCTAATTCTTGGACTGGCCAGATATGTCCCTGGGTCAGCCTGCAGCATGGAGCTTCTCTTCCCTTAGTTCATTCATTTATCCACCAAGTACTGACTGAACACTAACACAGTTGTATATGGGTAACTATAGCTAAAATGACCACCAAAGGAACCTTGAAAGGGGAAAGAAGCCCCCAAAAGGTAACCTTTATGAGCCTTCTCCATTCGCCTTGGTGGGAGGGAGAATTTGGGGGTGAAAGACTTGTATACTTGAACCTCCGGTTTCCATAGCAGCAGCCTGATGAAACTGCCTCGTCCTCCTGCCCAGGTCCTCTCCCCAAGCCCCCACCTGTTTCCCAGGCATTGCAGAGCCCAGGCCCAGAGAGCCCACTCCTGTTACCTGGCTCTGCTGTTGTGAGGGAGTTTTTGCCAGACCATCAAATTCCTTTGAAATGTTTTCTTAGTGTTTGGCCAGGATATCAAATGTAGGTCTACAATTTCATCGCTCATCATTTACTGGGTTTCTACTCTGCATATTGCTAGACATGACAGCCCGGCTTGAAACATTCTGGAGCAATCTGTGTTATAGTAGTTAACACCTTGGCAAGTAAATGGTGTCTGCTGAGCACCTGAGCAGAACAGCAAGCCCCTGGAACGTGGAGGGACCTAGAGGTCCTCACATCCACCTAGTTATTTAGATGAGGGACCGGAGGCCCAGAGCAGGCAGAATGGAGGCATCATGCAGTGGTCTGCTGCTCCTTCTAGCAGAGCATCCTGCCTTCTTCCATAACTCCCACCCCACCAGGCAGGCAGGAGGAGAAAGGAGGAGGAAAAGGAGTCATAACTAAAGCAAGAGAAGGTGTTCCCTTCTTCCCCAAGCAGACAGTTTAAATGGAGGCGTGAAATACACTCGGGGAGAAAGACTCAGAAACGGAGCACAAGAGGAATGCCTGTGTGCTGAGTGAAAGAGGGGCAAAAGAGGCTGGGATTAGGCAGGCGGCGTAGCTTTCTTGCCTTAAGTTAAAGCTTTGGGTTTTCTTGTTCTGTGAAATGGCCCCGAGATGTTTATAAGAGCGAGACCGCTTGAGTCACCGCTTCTTTTTATTTGGAAGCTGTTTGACATCATTGGCCCTACTTCCTCTGAAGGAAACAGGTTGCCCCTGTGGCTTATCTTTCCTTGACTGTCAGCTGGTGACTTAGGACGGTGTCATTTACATCCTCTACTCTACCTTGGCACAGATGTGGAGGCACATATGTGCACCGGCTGGCGCCCAGTGGCCTCCAGTAACTGGTGTTCAGATGGGCAGGTCTCACCGTCATCAGTTCTGTGGGGGCGGGGGGCTGCCCACACAGACCTCATCGCTGGAGTCTTCACAACCTGGCACTTAGCTTCCTTTGGGCAAACTTGGTTAGTAATGGTGTAAAAATTCTGAAAGCATGGTGAGCATACACTTTCGATTTCTTGGACAATTCTGATTGAAAGGATTGAGTTCTGTTGTCAGATCATGCGTTCCAGACTGGAATTTGGGAAACATGGCCACATCACCAGAATGCTCGCTCTAAGTGTTGCTGTCTTGGGAGTGATGTCCCCAACTCTCCTGCTCCCTCCTTGAAGTGGTAGAAACTAGTAATAACTCAAGGTTCGGATCCCCTGGAGACAGTCACATCTGACGCTGCCGTATTTAATTTCCGGGAAGTCTCTTCAGAGGATGGTGAAATCCAGTGACAGTAAATATGAAGGACTTAGGTTGCCAACCAAAGTGGTTATGTTCTCCCTGTAAATCATTCCATAGTTACGTAGGTAGAAATCTAAATTAAGTTGCCTTGGGAAGTCTTTTTTCACGTCCCTTGACTCCTTTGATTTTTTTCAGTTTTTAGACCAAAAATAGATGTGCTCAATTTCAGAACCAAAATGAGAATTGCCGGGCTTTTTTGGTGTCTGAGAAAATTGTATTCTTTACTGGTCCTAATTTTAACTTAGAAGCATAAATTTGTCCATAGTCCCTCCACCTACAAGAACTCGTTTGGAATTGAACTGCATTCTTACCTCAAGTCAAATTAATTTCCCCAGGAGAGAGGGGTTATCAGAACCATGTTAGTACAACTAGAACTGAGACGATGGTCTGGGACGTTTATTATTTGTGGACCTGTTTGAGGTTCTATATTGTACCTTTTTAATCAAAAAGCACTGATAGACTTTTTCTTTTAAAAAGAAACAAAAATGCATTTGGGCATAACCTGAAAATCTCTCTTAAATGGTGTTTTGTCTTGTTCCCTTCTCTCCCAGGCATTGATCTCAATA
The DNA here is from genome assembly GCF_025265405.1 of Mesoplodon densirostris. Lineage (NCBI taxonomy): Eukaryota > Metazoa > Chordata > Mammalia > Artiodactyla > Ziphiidae > Mesoplodon > Mesoplodon densirostris. The sequence continues at coordinate 14,551,009 of NC_082664.1, forward strand.
TGGAACATTTAGAGGAAATAAATAAAATGAGACCACTTACAGCAGGCTGTATTTTCCTCAGAGCTTCTTTTGTTGGGTCGAAAGGCACTCCTGACAAGAAAAACTTAGAATGAAATCTTCAAAAGCAGGCTTGTTTCCATAAGAGATGACTCACTTTGTAGGAAGTGGCCTGTCTTATATAGTCTTATTTGTCTTTGACATTTAAGAGTAAGGAGTTTTAAAACAAGTAAGTACTGACAGGAGGCTACAAGTCAATGCCTTGGACTCACACGAAAGAAAGCATTCACCTCATTAGTGAACAGGAGGTTGTGTGCGTGGCCTTTCCAAGTGTCAGGCAGGAAGGTAGACATCAGCCCGCCTGGACCAGTGACCCTCGTCCTGCACGTGCCACTTCCATGGGGAGAACGGAGGGGCCCTTTCTGTGCTCCTAGGGATGGACTTCTGTTCCTTAGCAAGGAAAAGAAGACAGGAAAAATCTAACTTTATTGATACTGAACTCCCTATTAGGGAGAAAAGGAAAATGAGCTATGTTTAGGGTCTCCAGTACATGTGATATGTCTGGAGGAGTCGGAGGAGAAATTTCAAAAGTAATGAAAACAAGTCACTGTGAAGAGCGGTTGATTTCTAGATAGGTGAGATAAATAAGCTTGAATGCACCTGCTGCATTTCTGTGCTAAGCAGTGGGGAAGTGAAATAGGTATGCCCTGGTGTTCTCCTGGGTCCTCTGTGCTAACGTCTTTTAAAACAAAAATCCGTTTGCTTCTTGCTGTCTCTTGTACATCTGTTTTGTGCTTCCCTAAACAAAGTTGAATTAGTTTCTGTAGTCTGTTCCAGTGAAGATTTCATATAGGGATTTGAACGTGACTTGGGCGAGAGAGGAAAAGTACGCTATATCTCTGTTGGACTGATGGAACGTGATGACACCATTTGGTGATGGGAAGTGTGGGGCTAGGAATTTTCTCCCACTCTTTTTTTTTGTGTGTGTGTGTGGTACACGGGCCTCTCACTGTCGTGGCCTCTCCCGTTGCGGAGCACAGGCTCCGGACGCGCAGGCTCAGCGGCCATGGCTCACGGGCCCAGCCGCTCCGCGGCCTGTGGGATCTTCCCACACCGGGGCACGAACCCGTGTCCCCTGCATCGGCAGGTGGTCTCTCAACCACTGCGCCACCAGGGAAGCCCTCTCCCGCTCTTTAATGTACAGCAGAAACAGGGTCTACAAGTGAGGCACAGCAGAGCTTCACTTGGTGGATGATTCTGCTGCCCCAGAGCACAGCTGTGTCTGCAGCGTGGCTGACTGTGAACCCGAGCCCAGGAGGAACCCTGCTTTGCATCAACTCCTAAAGCTTCCTCCAGACGCCTGCTGACAGGGACAAGTGCCCGCCAGGCCTTCAGTGTTTGGATAATACCATGTTACCATGTGCTGTGGTACTCTGGGGACTTTGACTAAATGACCCCTGGCTCACTTGTCCCCTTGTCTCCAGACCCGCGGCAAGCTCCCAGGGGCAGGAGAGCCTGGATGGCTCCTCTGCGCATGGTGACAGCTGTGTGCACGGGCCAGCTCACCGTCTGCTTCTCTCTTCTGTGTTGTTTTCAGGCCAACCGGGACGCTGTGCTGAGCAGGATACCTGAGCACAAGAGCGACCGCCTCATCAGTTTACAGAGTGCATCTGTGGTCTATGATTTACTGACCATCGCCCTTGGAAGAAGAGGCCAGTATGAGATGCTGTCAGAGGTACAGCCCTTGAGTCTGGTTGACTTCCAGCAGTGGGTAGTTCTGGCGGTACCAGCACTTTGAAGAGCTGTGGGACCTGGTCTTGTCCCCACCCCCCCATCGCTGGCAGCCATGTGACCTTGGGCCCATCACTTAACTTTGGTTTCCATCTCTGCAAAATGCGAATTGGGCTAAACGATCAGGTGGTGGAATTCATTGGTGGTCATCTCCTACCAAGGGTCCATAAACCCACTGGGGTGAGTTCACGTATGAGAGAAGGCAAGCGTTTCTCAAGCAGTTTCTCTTTCAGTGTAATTTCCACCATAACCCCAATCTCCCATCTGTGATATTAATTTCCTTGTAAAGCAGGTTTTATTTTATATAAAGTATCAATGCATAACTCCTGGTGCACTGGCAGCTTCCGGCCCAGTGTACGTTGGGTGAGCTGGTACAGGCTTCACGGGAAGTAAACGCTGTCGTCACGTAGAGTCTTTTACTTGTTCAGAAGAGACCCCAGTTGCTTACAGATCTTGTACCAGGCATCGCCGTCTCATTCCCTCAGCTGCTAAGAAACATTTAGGATGGAAGCCTGACAGTTTTACAGTTTCACAAGAAGCTGGTTAATCCGAGGCTGCGGTTAGGCGTTATTGAGTCCCTGCCCAGAATATCAAATCCACCCTGGTAGGGGCTAAATCAGTAACAGGATCATTTTATCTTCTCTTTAATGAAGCAAAAGGAAAGAAGGGAAGAAAGACAACTCCTTTTGTTAAAATGAACTTTTCCATGTTATTTATCTTTCTTTTTCTAAATTTACACACATTGCAACAGCCTCTGGGCACGAGGACAGGGAATGAAATACAGTAACAGATTGGCTGAAATCAGATAAGCACCCAGCTCACCCTGTAGCCTGCCTGCCGGCGCATCGCCACATTAGGCAGGAGCCTTGGAGAACAGATGAGCCTGCGTGGCTTGGATCTTTTTTTAGTCTTTGGTTTGGTGACTATACAGGGCAATGGTTACTCAGTCTTCAAAAAAAAAAAAAAAAAAAAAAAACACCTCGCAATCTGGCTTAGATAAGGCAATGAGTCCAGATGTTCCTGTCATACACGGAACACCCCCTGGGACACTGCCCAGGCTTGGGATTGGCCCAGATTCTTTACCACCCCCGGGGCTTTGGCTTCCTGGGACCCTCTCCTTCTGGCCAGCTTAGTTCCTGTCCGCCGTTTCCACCAAAGAGCCCATCTGTGGGGAGAGTGCCACCAGGCTCACAGCTGAGTTCTCTTAAGGTGAACTCCCCTCCACCCCCAACAAACCACTAAAAGTTTCTCGGAGGCCAGGGCTGAGCGTGGTTTGCACGTCTGCTTTCCTCCCATCATGTAGCAACAGAGCCTGTCCCCAGCTTGAAATTCACCTGTGTCCACAGCAGGTGTGAGGAGCCTGAGGCTGACAGGCTGGGAGGCCCCTGTCCACAGGCTTCTCGTCGTGCCACAAGTGACTCCAGGGGCACGGCTGTCATCCTAGCGGCATTCCTCCACGAGCCCGCAGCTCCCTGGCATGGGCCTCTCTGCCCGGCGCGGAATCCTGGGACCTTGTCTTCAGCCAGATGACTTTCACCTTGACATCACATGTAGCTTCATCTCGTGGTGATGACCTGACGCCCAAGTCACTGGGTAGTCCGGTCGGTTGCCGGAGCCTTTGCAATTCAGAATATGCTCTAGTCACATTGACAACAGTGGAAACAGCGTCAGGGATTGCCTTGAAGGTGCTGGAGCAGAACGGTGGAAGAAAGGGAAATTTATCACCGTATGTCCCTTGGAGCCTTTTGAATTTCGTGCCATATCTGTGTTTTATCTATTAAACATATACATCGATGGATCAAATATATATATATAAAAAGGACATTCATTTCTTTAACACATATAAATGCAGCCCCTGGTTCTGTGCCAGGGGCTGTGATTCAGGCCAGGCATGCAGCCGTGGGCGAGGCGGGGGTCCCTGTCCGTGAGCAGCTCCCAGCCTAGAGGAAGGCAGCCAAGCAGCAGGCAGTTGCCATCTGGGCTGGCTGCTGCCGGGGGGTCTCCACACAGGGTCTCATCCAGTAATGAAGGATCTGAATCCTTGGCCTTAGCTTTTCTTGCTATTTCTACTTAGTTCTGCAGATGGAGCTTCCCCCAGTGCACATTTGGCGGCCACGGTGAAGCAGATCTAAGTAGAGCTGTCTTAGGAGGAAGGCGCAAGTGCACAGCATCTCGAGGGCTGGCCCCGGTTTTGGAGAGCTCGCCTCCTGGAGGAGGGTCTTGGTCCGCCCTTGACTGAGCACGGACCCCTCTCCCTTGGTCTCAGGCCATGACTTAAAGTGTCCCGCTTCCCTCATTTGCTGGGGTTTCCTCCCTCCCCCCTTCTTTCCTCCCTCCCTCCCTCCCCCCTTCTTTCCTCCCTCCCTCCCTCCCTTCTTTCCTCCCTTACTCCCTCCCTCCCTTCCCTCCTTCCCCTTTTTTCCCCCCAATTTGTATTGTATGTTTCCTTCCTTCCTCCCCACCCTTCCTTTCTTTCTTCTCATCTGCTTTTCCATTTCCTGGGGACTTTAAGTTAAAAGGCTAACTGGATTTTTTTTTAATTGCGGTAAATTTACATAACATACACAACCATTTTAAAAGGTACAATTCAGTGGCATTTAGTACATTCATGCTATTGTACAACCATCTCCTCTAATTTCAAAACACTTTCATCACCCTGAAAGGAAACCCCGTCCCTATTAAATAGTTGTTCCCCATTCCTCCCTCCCCCCAGGCCCTGTCAGCTACTAATCTGCTTTCTGACTCTGTGGATTTACCTATTTTGAGTATTTCATATAAATGGAATCATCCATTATACGACCTTTGGTGTCTGGCTTCTTTCACTTGGCGTAATGCTTTCAGGGTCATCCCCATTGCAGCATGTATCCGTCCTCATTCCTTTTTATGGCTGAGTAACATCCCATCGTATGGATAGACCACGATTTGTCTCTCCGTTTATCCGCTGGTGGACATTTGGCCGTGGCGACAGTGCTGCTGTGGAGTAACTGGATTTTAAACTTCCTACATTATTTCTCTGGGCCCCGCGGATGTTGGGATTATCATTATCATTCACGTGGTGGTTGTTTATATCCCGTCTTCATCTGCTGCATCGTCACCACAGTGATCTTTCTCAAACACCCTTCTGTTGGGAAACATTTCATGGCTGTCCCCCTTGCCCCTTCTTCTTCTCCCTCTTTTTGTTTTGTTTTGCTTTCCTTTTCCTCCTATAATGAAAACAACTTCATTGTCTTTCTGCCCCGTGCGACAGCCCAGCAGACTCCTTGAAGAATCAAACATTACGTACAAACATGGAAAAGAAAAAAGTCACTGAGAAGCCCACTCTCCTGAAAGAGTTGACTACCCACTGACATTTTAGAGATCACTTTGTCCTACATCTCTTTATGAACAAGTGCATGTACATCTATGTAAGTTTCAAGGGATGGGACAGGATCGTAGACGTTTTACTGTGGAGATTCCCCATCATTCTCCTCCCCTCCATCGGCATCCCCACCCCAGCCCTGCCTCCTCAACCCCCAAACCCGGGTCAGCCGTCTCATGTGTCCTGGGCATAGGCCCTAGAGTCAGAGAGCTTTGGTTTGAGTTCTGGTTCTACCGCTTACTAGTTGTGTGATCCCGGCAAGTCATTAACCTCTTATGCCTCAGTCTTTCCTTCTGTAAAATAGGAATAATAATCACACCTATGTCAGATCATTCTGAGAGTTATTCGCTAATTCATGTAAAGTGCTCAGAACAGAGCCCTACACGTAGAGATCATTAAACAGCAGCCGTGTACTGCTGTGCTGTTTCTACCACTGTGTGCCCAGGAGTTGCCAGGCAGGGGGGAAGCAACTAAGTATACAAAAACAGTCTCTTGTCTTCCAGAAACTTCCAGTCTAGATAGGGAACTCAGAAAGCAACACATGGAAAGGTAACCAGTTAGAGAAGACTAGATAGTGCAAGGCATGTTAATTGCAGGTGAAGGGACTAGGCCGGGTGCAGCAGAGCTGGCAGGTTGGGGGTGCCAGGGAGAATGACAAACAGCTGATGTATGAATTGGCTCTTCGGGGCCTGACAGGAATTAAGTCTAAGAGCAGAGGGACACCCTCATTATCAAGGTCACGGAGGTTCAGGGACATGAGGCCTTGCTCTCCTGGAGGGAGGAGAGGAGGCAAGGACATTGGGTGAAAGCATGGAGCCAGGTTGCCAGGCCCTGACGTGTCTGGCACATCACCCTTCAGCTGCTCTGTGAGCAGATTCTCTTTGCCTCTGTGCCGCTGCAGGAATCTTCCTTTCTTCTGGGTGGAATCTTTCATGCACAGAAGCGTTCACCTCCACCAGGCTGCTGTGAGAGAAGAGGTCTAGCCTCCTTCTCACCCTGTCCTCATACCTTCCTCCCTTCTCTTGTCCCCAAACAGCGTCAACACTTCTGCATCAGGACGCGGCTAGCGCGGGCCCAGGCACTCCCGCACCAGCCGGGACAGGGTGGGGGGCCCCCAGTCCACCTTCTCCTAGTCCCTCCTGTCACGACATCTTTGTGTGTGTCGTAAGCATTGTGCAGACTCCGCCCATTAAGAACGGTGCTTATGCGGGGAGCAGGGCCACTTTGCAGAAAAACTCTCCTCTCTGTCTCTGTGGTTCAAGATGGAAGGCTCCCCTCGCATCTCAAGATGGGCTGCTTTCTTGTGTGCCCACACGGTGCCTTTCTTTCTCTCGGGGCGCTGTTCAGCCAGATCCTGGGCAAGGAGCGCTGTGTGCAAAGGGAATTCAAACCAAAGGAGCATCACATCCTCATCCTAACAGGTTTAAATATAAGTGCAGTGGTTACCGTATCTCCAGTGCTAGGAGTTTTCATGTTTTTAAAGACTGATGTGAAGCCCTGCTGAAAGGTTTGTGTAGGAAGGAACACTTCTTTTTCTCCCCCTTTTTAAACAGTAGCACTAGTTGGCATGACAACTTGCGCTATTAAAAGTAAAGTAACAAGCACCGCTTTCTCTGTTTTTTAGAATGAACCCAAGCTGCTAAGGAATTGTTTCTTGAATTTGACTATTAATGGCTCCATTTGGACGGAATGTTTTGGGGTCCTTTTTGAAGGGTGCGTGTATCCCCTCTACACAGACATGGCAGCTTTAAAGACAGAAATGGTATTGTTATCTTTCCTATTGAATTCGTCGTATTCATTTGTTTATGGTAAATCTCAACACCTTTATAGTTCTGTGGGTAGAACTGTCTGGCTCGTGCTTGTACCAAAGGGGCATCTACACATCCGTACCCCAAACACTTATTTAGTCAGGGAGCCTTGTAGAAAACACTTGAACGTCTAACTACATCTGCTTAACCGGCCTATCATTTGTTAGTTTACATTAACATTTGGTATTTCACGCAGCCCCACTCACTCTTCAGAAACCCAGCCTTGACTTACATGCCAGGGTCTCTAGAAGGCATCAGGGTGGCCTGATGCAAACGGAGCCGCAGACTTCTGAGAAATCAAGGCGTTCGGTTCGTGATAGGTGCACAATAAAAACTTGCTGAATAAACCCGTGCTTCAAAACCAATGTACATTCTCATCCTGCTTTTCTTTGGTTTGGGGGTCAACTGTCCCTGGTTGTGCAATGAGTGTATCTTCCCCAGGTAGGCCCCAAGGTTAAAGGTCCTTTACTTGGGGAATAGCAGAGGAAGAGGTGGGCCCTGTTCGGGGCAGAGCAGTGACTGGTGCAGATCCCAACTCTGGTCCACCTTTGGGGGTCAGCCCAGTAGGGATCAACTACATCATTTTTGAACAACCTGCCCTGAAGAATCTCAGCCACTGACGTGGCCACGGGTATCTATAGTCCCACCATTATGGGTATGTTTTTTGAATTAAGCATCATTGTTCTCTTCTTATGGCCCTCAAGGGAAAACATTTTTCAACTTAAAAAACGCCATATTAACCATTTTAAAATATATAATTCAGTGGCATGAATTGGATTCACAGTGTTGTGTAACCAGTATGTCTGTTTCCAAACCCTTCCATCACCCCAAACAGAAACTCTATACCTATTAAGCAATACTCCCCATTCCCGCAACCCCCATAACCTGGTAACCTCTAAGCTACTTTTTGTGTCTATGAATTTGCCTATTCTGGGTACATTATACAAATGGAATCATGCCATACTAGTTTTTTGTTTATGGCTGATTTCACTTAGCCTAATGTTTTCAAGGTTCAGCTATGTTGTAATAATATATCTGATAGCATGTATCAGAACTTCATTCCTTTTTATAGCTGAGTAATGTTCCATTGTGTGTATATGCCACATTTTGTTTATTCATTCGTCTGTTGATGGACGTGTGGATTGTTTTCACCTTTTGGCTATTGTGAATAATGCTGTGATGGACACAGGTGTACACGTATCTGAGTTCCTGTTTTCAGTTCTTTTGGGTATATGTCCAAGAGTAAAATTGCCAGGTCACATGGTAATTCTATGTTTAACTTTCTGAAGAACTACCAAACTGTTTTTCACGGCAGCTGCACCATTCTGTGTTCCAAGCAGCAAGGCACAAGTGTTCCAGTTGCTCCACATTCTCACCCACGCTTTTATTTTTTGTTTTTGTTTTTTTGCTGTTGTTGTTGTATTATAGCCATTCTAGTAGGTGTGAAATGGTATCTCATTGTGAGTTTGCCTGTTGACTAATGATGTTGAGCATCTTTTCACGTGCATATTCATCATTTGCATATCTTGTTTGGACAAATGTCTGTTCAAGACCTTTGCCCATTTTTTTAGAAAATTATTTTTTTATTTATCTATTTTTGGCTGCTTTGGGTCTTCGTTGCTGCGTGCAGGCTTTCTGTAGTTGCGTCGAGCAGGGGCTACTCTTCGTTGCGGTACGCGGGCTTCTCATTGCGGTGGCTTCTCTTGTTGCGGAGCACGGGCTCTAGGCGCCTAGGCTTCAGTAGTTGTGGCCCGTGGGCTCTAGAGCACGGGCTCAGTAGTTGTGGCACCTGGGCTTAGTTGCTCCGCGGCATGTGGGATCAACCCGTGTCCCCTGCTTTGGCAGGAGGATTCTTAACCACTGAACCACCAGGGAAGTCCCCCTTGCCCATTTTTATATTGGGCTGTTTGTCTTTTTGTTGTTGAGTTATAGGCGTTCTTTATTTAATGTGGATAAAAACCTTAACAGATACATGATTTGCAAATACTTTTTCCCATTCTGTAGGTTGTCTTTTCACTTTCTTGATAATGTCCTTTGATGCGCAGTTTTTAGTTCTGATGAAGTCTAGTGTACTGATTTTTTTCTTTTGTTGCTCATGCTTTTGGTGTCATATCTAAGAATCCATTGCCAAATCCAAGGTCATGAGGATTTGTCTGTGGCCCCCCCTTAAAGGACCTCCAGAAGAATGGATCCTAACATTTGACCTATATTCAAGCATTCGTTGAACACCTACTTTGTGTAAGACACACCTCTGGGGAGCACCCGGGACACCTTACTTCCCTCCCTACATCTTGTGTGTGTCAAGGGGCCACCATTGTTGAAGTCCCTGGTGCCCAGAGCCAGGGGAGAAGGACTGAAAACAAAGACCAAAAGGTGAGGGCACTTGGGGAGGGAGGAGGGAGAGGAATGAAATGCCCATTTCCTGAGTTTAGGGATTCATTTTGTAAGAATAACAAAGGGCTACATCAGCAGAAGAGCAGATGGAGCCGTATTTGAGTAGAAACCCGGCAACCCTTTACTCACTGTGCAAACTTGATCCAGTTGCTTCACATCCTCCAAGGGAGAGCGTGCCGGAGGGTGGCGTCCAGCGTTCACGCTCTGTAATAAAGTCTGTGACCTTTGAAAACCAACCCGCTCTCTACTCCTCCCACCATGGCCAGAGGCAGCGGTGGCCTCTAATTTAAGCATCTGCCGAAGTAATAAAGGTTTGACACTTCTCTGCTTGGAGCCATATCGCTGTTTTAGGGCAAAAAGAGAAACGGGAAGCGGGGGCACGGATGTGGGGTTTGCTCTGTTTTATTTCCAGTTTAAGGGGAGAAAACTTGAGCAAGCCTTGATGGGTGTTGTCTATGTTTTCTCAAAACTGGGTAGGAGGATTTTATTTGTAGCTGAGAGTCCCATCAGCCTGACTTTTAGAAGCTTTTCCTGGCCCCAGACTCCTTGTAGACTAGATCTCTCGAACTCCGCTTTAATTTGTACTTTTATATGCAGTTAATTTAGAAATAAGGGCTCTGACCTGAGCATCATGAGACCTGGCTTCTAATTTCAGGGCTCCCACTGTGTGACCCTGGGCCGGTCCTATCTCCTGTCTCTGGGTCTTAGTTTCCATGTCCTTAGTAAAGTAAGAATGGGATGAGATAATCTCGAAGGTCAACATGCTCTCTGATTATATCAATCTGTGGGTCTAAGATAATGGTCCAAAATGTCTAAATTGCTTAGATAGTTTTTCATTGCTTAGATAGTTTTTCACCGCTAAAGTAAGGAAATGAAATATTATTCATATACCATGTTAAATTTTTAAAAATTGTTACACACCTGCCAAGGATTACATTTATTAATTGATTCATTAAGTATATACGATGTAGAAAAGAAAATCTTCCTAATCAATTGAAGGATCTAGGTTACGAGAACTTGTAGGATATGGCCAACCTGTCCACAAAGGTAAATAATGAAGACAGTTCTCTATGTTATTTGTTCTATTTTAATAGTGATGAATTTTAGACATCCCCTCCAGGCTAAATTTGAGGGGTATCTGATTATTTTATTCCTGCCCCCTCCCCCATGGGTTTTTGAATCTCACCGTTGAACTCCAAATATAGACGTTGGCTTTTCCTTGCTTGTGGTATTGTACAGCTGTCACTGCCATGCACCCAGTTCGTGTAATTGGGCTTTGCATACTAGGAAGGTAATTGCTAAATCCTTTTCTTCTGCCAGAAGAACTTCTCATCCCTGGAGCCCCCTCGGAGATGGCTGGTTTATGAAAAGCCAAAATGGGAGACTGGAAAGGATAAGCTACCAAAAGGAAATAACATTTTTGGAAGTGACATTTTGACTACCACTCAAATGATTAGGATGCCAATTAGAGCCTAATTATTGTTCTACCAAATATTCTTGGTATTAAATGAATGTTATCTGGGATTTAGAGAGAGGTGGCGGTAAGTCTGATTACAGCAAATGGGCCTGTCTTTCCTGGTAGATATAATACTGTTGCCAAATCCATCTTCTTTTCTTGTAAGGGAGATGGTTTGGAGACGTCACCTGCTGTTTGTGTGGGTGACTAAGGGATCTGCAGATCTGGAGTCCATGTCCCTCTCCCCAGGCCCACACTGCCGTCTCTCCGCTGGACATTGGAAGTGGAAAACGGCCAGCTCTCATCTCCCCCTTTCCACTCAGGGGCTCCCTTCCTCTCTCCCTCTGCCCTCCACTGGCACCCCAGCCCCGTTCCCAGGGCTTCTCGCCATAGATCTAGCCCTGCAGCAGCATCCACTACTTCTTTGTTTCATGAAAGCGACATCAGCAGTAGCATCTTTATTGCATTCACTCTGTGCCAGACACTCTTCTAAGCATTTGACACGTATTACTTCCTTTAACCCTATAACAACCCTCTGGCTGGTGAGTGAGGCGTCTCCTCTTCCTCTCCAGCCAGCAGCCAGGCTGGGTCTGGGGGACCGAAGCCGCCTCTTATATGCACCCCACTCCCGTCTGTCTCCATCCTGCAACACCTGCATCTTGTTCCATTTTCATTAGTACCTCTTTTAGACTGGAACCGCTATTGAAATGTGAATTATCTCACTTTACAGCATATATTCTGTTCCCAGGCTCCCTACTTCATTAAAACTGGAATTTTTAAATTTATGGACAAGATGTTATGCTATCTGTGATCTGCATCAAAATAATATGTTGGGGAGAAATGGGTAGGGATATAAATGAAACAGGGTTGAGAATTGAGTTGGTAGTTGAAATAGGGTGAAGGGTACATGGGGATTTATTATGCTCTTTCCCCTATGTTTGTGTTTGAAATTTTTCAATAATAAAAATTTTTTATCACCGAACTTCTTATTTATATCAAAGGCAATTAACTCACAGAGAACAGGAATAGTAATAATAAAAATTTTTAAGAAGGAAACAAAACTGGAAATTTTTACTCTCACATACATGTGTGTTTAAAGTGCTTAAAAGGGATAGCCAGACAGAACTGGGGTGAGCAAAGACCTAGTCTAAGGAGCAGAGGTTGTGGATAGCAGATGCTCTAGTGACACCCCAAGTTCCCTTTGGTCTTAGATGCATTCTTTGGAAGAGTGCTTCCTTTGTGATTGAGGTATGTCGACCTGAGTGCTTAGAGATTTATATAATCTCAGTGTTTACAGGAATACAGGGAAGGACGTGTTACATAGCCGAGCAGTACGCTTGGCATCAGGATTTCAGGAGCATTTGGAGCTGTCTGGGCACTTTTTCAGAGCCAGCTGCCATCATTGTATAGAGGATGCCAAGAGCCCACAGGAAGACAGAGCCATCGGCTCTGAGGCCGGAGCGCAAATGCTTTTGAATTGGGGTGAAGGGTTAATTTGTAATTGTTGGTTTGCATTTCCTAACTCTCTTTATGACACTCCGATGGCTTATAATGGGATGTGGATAGTTATAGTTATGAGAATGGGGTCCGAGCTGGGAGGGGCCTGTGAAAGAGCTGCAGTGTAGAGGAAACCATGGCCTGTGTACATCTTTGTCAAATCGTGCACCTTTGAGATGGGCCACTGTGATGCTGGTGGACATCTCTGGGATCTGTGAGGTTTCCTGAAAATTCTGCAAGCTGGAAAGACCTCAGTCCTCAGAGCTCCAGGGATCCCCAAGAGGACACAGGAGCGAGGGCCCCTAAGCAGTAAAAAATATTGTTGAATCTCAGAAGTATTTCAGGGAACATGTGGCATTTTTAGGAGGCTTTTATTTAGCTAGACTTTGCTTTATGCAGTACGGGTGGGCCCAATCAGTTGAGTGGCTTATCTGTAATTAACGTCTCAGAGGCGGTGGAGTGCTATGGATAAGCGCTCCAGCTCTGGAACCAGACCACCTGGGTGCAGATCCTGGCTCTGCCACAGCTCTCTGAGACCCTGCATGGTCACATGGCAGAGCTGTGCTCCATTTCCCTCCTCTGTCAATGTAACAGTACCCGCTTGGACCTTGTTGGGTCATTAGGACCAGCGAACGAGGCAGTTCTCGTAAAGCAATTAGAAGAGCACCTGGCTGCAGTGTTAGCAAAGCTCGTTGTCTCAGCGAGTCTGGGCTGTTGTAACAAAATACCACAGGCTGCGTGGCTTGTACACAACAACGTTTATTTCTCACAATTCTGGAGGCTGGGAAGTCCAAGATCATGACTGGCAGATTTGATGTCTGGTGAAGGCCTGCCTTCTGGTTGCAGACTGCCCGCTGTTCACCCAGTGGAAGGGGCAAGGGATCTCTCTGTGGCTCCTCCCTCATGACCCAGTCAACCCCAAAGGCCCCGCCTCCTAACACAGTCACACTGGGGATTACGTTTCAACATAAGAATTTTGGGGGGGACACAAACTTATGGACTAACCATACCACTTATTAAGGAAATAATAAACATGTATTCTAACAGTTTGGTTCCATAAAGTTGTACATGATTTTCAAGGGTCTCAGACTGAATCCTTTTCTAAAATGAGGAAACATTTTGTAAAGTAAATAATTATTTCTGATATAATGTATTATACGTTTGAATTTTCATATATTAAATTTGGGTAAAATGATAGATGTCATGTTACATTTTCTCTCTTAATAGAAGAATGTTAATTTTAGGTAATAGCTAACCTTTTTTTAGCACCTACTAGCCTGTATCTGAAGTACTGTTCCTGTTGCTTATTATGTATTAACTAATTTAATCTTCCTGATAACTCTCTACATTAATTACTATTATATTTTTCATTTTACAGTGAGGAATCTGGGTATAGAGAAGTTAATTGGCTTGCCCAAATTCACACACTTCATCTGTGGTGATTCTTTATTTCTAGCTGCTGTACATGTCATGAATTCCCTATTCTGGAAGGTTCTCAGGCAGAAGTAGCACAACTACTTGTTGGGGGCTGGGTGGTTGGGGGTGCTATCAGAGGGGCCTGAAGCATTTGATTGGGTGCACCTTCAGAGCCTTGGTTGTAGGTAACAGACCTGACTTGTTAATTCAGGCAGAAAAGTCACGCATCTACCAATGCATACCATTTAGCACACAGGATCCACAGAAGGCTAAAGAACAGGGGTGGGCAGAAATTGAGGAGGCAAGCCCCCTGCCCCAGTTTGGGAGGATACTGTTAACACTGGAGGGCCTCCACCAACCCCGCTGCTACCGTGGCCCCCAGGCCTGGCCACGGAAAACAACTTCCAATAGCCAGTCCCCCTGCCCAGACCTCTGGATGCAGCTCACTGACAGGAGCATCTCACTGGCCAGGCTCAGGTCACGTGACACACTCCAGTTGCTTCCCTCCTTCATTCACCCTTAGGTTTGGCACCTGGAAAGCAGAGTCTGTCCCCCTTTTATCTAGGGTGTCCTTACCCCAACCCCTGCCTGAAAATAAACAGGAGAGTTTTGAGGTGATAGGCAGCCAAAATGACAAATGTCCCTTCTGTTAAGAGACTTCGACTAGATGCTTCCCAAGTGCCCTGGTAGCCCCACGATTCTGAGTCTACTCTTGATGAGGGCTGCTATTTCCCTGGAGCACCTGGAATGGAGCTCTATACCAATTAGGCTTCCATGAATGTTTCTCACCGAGGATAATGAGTATGTTGGCCTTTGTCCCAAAAGAAAATAAGGATGCACACTTCTTTATACGATCTAGCTTTTTGATTCAGAACAGACTGTTTCGGCTGTGAGCTCCTTTTGTTTATCAGGAAAGAAGTTGATATGTATCATTCTTCTTCACAAAAGGAGGCAGAAAAGCACTTAAACCTTTCAATGTCCCTGTGTACATAGTTAAGGGCTCAGTGGTTATATTGCAATGAATTCGTTGAGTGGAGCTGTAGAACAAACCTCATCTTTGATCATTATGTCCCTACGTCTCTCCACACACCGACTCCTTTGCCTGATTCCACCAATGTGATCATCATTCTCGTTTCCTTCTTCATCATCCCTCCTCCCCCTTCCCTAAATCACTTTCCAAGCACTGTTGGCTTTTCACCGCTTGGCGTTCTCTCCTTAATACCTGTCCTCCCCCACGTGTTCCCAGCCCATGCCACCCCACACCTGGGTTAAGCCTTCCCGCACCACCCCATCTTGCCCACTTGATCTTCTCAGCGAGCTGCTTTCCTCTTTTTACACCCACTGTACTTCTTAAAGGCACAGTAATGCTTTCTTGTTGCTCATCTGTGTCACAGAGCAGGTAAGAGGGCTCTGGGGACAGATTCAGATCCCAGCTCTGCTATTCAGTGTCTTTATTAGTGAGAGGTGTATCCAGAAGTAATTAACACAACCACCATATAGTGAGTGCCTTAACCCAATATGAGTTTATTTTTTCCCCATGGCAGGAAGTCTGATGAGAAGCAGCTGCAGCATCTCATGATCTCAGAGGCCCGGCGCCTTCCCTCTTTCTGCTCCGTCATTCTGGAGAGCAGCATTTGTCCTCATGCTTCTCACTTCCTGGCTGCCCCACCTCCAGTACTGAGTCTGTGTCCCGGGCGGAAGGAGGACCAAGGCTGAGGGCAACGTGTATGCCAACTGCAGATGCCCTCCCCTTAACTTCTGCCAACATCCTGGTCTAGGATGGAGTCACATGTCCACCCCCGAGTTTTTGACTAAGTGTGTTTCCAGTGTGATCAAACTAAGGGAACAAGTGTCCATTTTACATCCTACACCATCGTTAGCATGGGCTTATTAACTGCTTATACTTTGCTTTTTTTTTTTTTTTTTTGCGGTACGCGGGCCTCTCACTGCTGTGGCCTCTCCCGTTGCGGAGCACAGGCTCCGGACGCGCAGGCTCAGCGGCCATGGCTCACGGGCCCAGCCGCTCCGCGACATGTGGGGATCTTCCTGGACCGGGGCACGAACCCGTGTCCCCCGCATCGGCAGGCGGACTCCGAACCACTGCGCCACCAGGGAAGCCCTACTTCACTTTTTAATATATTTTTTAGGGCAGGTTTTCACAGTAAACCCGCCAGCATGATATTTACTGTGACTTTCTCTGTGATACCATTTAAAATTCTGGAATTCTTTCCTCTCCTCTCACCCCTGCACTTTACCTGTATCATGACCTTCAGTGTCACCTTCTCTGTGGCTCCTTTGTCTCTCAGCCCCAGCCCCCTGCCCCTCCCTCCCAGTGCATCCATTAATCCTGAGCATCCCACCTGTCCTTCTCTGCTCCCGGGCTGCATGGAGCATCACTGGAGAAAAATGGCCACGTGACGCCGTAGGTGCTACTGTATGTCCACACCAGTCTTTGAGGTGACCCTGATGGGAGCTGTCTGCCCTCTCAGGGTGAAGCTTTTGTTGTTGTTTAAGGCTTTTCTGTTCATTTAAAAACCTCCTTGGGAGAAGGCCTCACACGAGAGGCCCATTGTTCCAGGGGCCTGGCTTTCTAATTCATCTCTGCACTGTCTTCTCTGCCTGCTTGTTCCCCTCAGGTTGCCTCCCCAGTCTGTCTTTCTCTCTGTCTCTTTCTCTGTCGTTCTCTCTAGTAAACACACACACACACACACACACACACACACCTGCATACACAGACCTTCCGTGCCATGGGTTTGCTCCCGGGTATGCAGGCCGGAGACTCAGGGGGCCCGCTTCACTCCCTACATCTCACCAGCCACCCGCTCCTTCCTTGGGCGGCCCTTCCTTGCTGATTCTAATTCAGACACATTTCTTGCTTCTGTCCTTGTTTCTGAAGTCCCTGGACCATTCTATCCACCTTACTCCTGGCCTTCATCCACCCTGGTCATACACCCCCCTCGTCATACACCCGCCTCATCCCATGATCTTCCTTAGGTTCTGACGTGGTCGTGTCACTCTGTGCAGAAACCAGAGGCTCCTCATGGACTGAGTGGCCTGCATTTGTAGATCTCCTGCCTCGGGCGGGCACTGAGGAGACAGAGGAGACAGGATCTCTGCCCTGGATAGTTTCTCAGAGTGGGACTGGGCTGGGCTGGGCTGGGCTGGGCTGGCTGGACTGAGCTGGGCTGGGCTGGATTGGGCTGGGCTGGGCTGGGGCGGGTGAAGACATCGCATTAACACAGGTATGAACTCTGGGAGCACAGAGGAGGGAGAACCAAAGCTGGGGAGGGGGAGGGAGATGGAACAACTCAGACAAGGAGCCGCCATGTCAGACTCTCAGGGACGCTGCCGCGCCTGCCTTCTGGCCCCCGTGCCCTCAGCTGGGTTTATACTGGACCCCTTGTCATTGGCACGTCGAAGCATCCTCTTTCGTGCCTCCACATCTTTGTTTGTCCCCCCTCTTCCTGGAGTACTGTTTCCAAATCCTAGCTGTGTTTTCTCCCTTCTCATCCAACAAAACTGGCTCAAGTACCAGTCTTCCAGGATGCCATTCCCGATCCCCGTGACCACTTTCCCACAGTACTTTCTGTTTCCTCCTCTTGGGGCGCTTGTCCGTTGGGACCTTGTATTTGAGTAGTTTGTGTACCTGCCTCTTGGCCTGTATTGGATGAAAAGCTCCTTGGGATCAAGGGTTGTGTTGTAGTCAGCAGTGGATGGTCCCCGGCTTCCGGCCCAGTGGGCTGCCTCGGGGGGCGCCTCGGGAGGGTTCGGAGGAGCGGGGTGCTTTACGCATTCCAGGGAGGCCGATGTGGTAGGACTCCTCTTAGCGCACACAGACGCACGCTCACACCTGCCCAGCTGCGTCACCGGCGATTCTCACCTGTCTGCCTTTGTTCTTCTTCCCAAACCAGTGCTTAGAAAGAGCCATGAAGTTTGCCTTTGAGGAGTTCCACCTCTGGTACCAGTTTGCTCTGTCACTCATGGCTGCTGGAAAAGTGAGTCTCCCTTTGTGACATGCAATCCTCTGTGTTGACGGTTCACTTGCATTTCATTGGATGACGTGATGCCTGGTAGATGTCTACACCAGCTATTGGAAACTGTCCTGAGGTCATTTATAAATGAGCGATCGAATTTAATTATTTGGGGGCCAACACGGACACATCATTGAGAAGAAAACTTTGAAAGTCTTCCCTTTTTCTAGTCACTGTAACTTTATTTATCTGAAGCTGTGGCTTAAACTAAGGTCAGTGCTTCACACTGACCCCTTTCACTCATTTGAGAGTGTAAACGGTTCCTGGCAGGGGAAATCTGCTAATTCTCTTTAGCAAGATGTGATACGAGGCAGTGTAGGGTATTGGTTGAAAACAAGGGCTGTGGGGAGAGAGGCCTGGTGCTGCCCTCGAAGGCGTGTGACCCATGGCAGGTCACTTAGTGTCTTCCTCTTCCTTTTCCGTCTCATGGAGAAATGGTACCGACTTCATAGAATTGTCATCAGGTAGTGAGATGATACCCACAAGGTGTTTAGCATAGGACCCCCCAAACGAACCCACTCAATAAAGATAATAGCCACTGTTATTCTTGTTAATTTGGGCCCTTTAGTGAATTGTAAAGTCTGAGACACAAGATTATTTGGGCGAAGTGGAGTGGTATGCTTTCAATTCTGAATGGTATGCTTTAAATTAGTTTCTTTTTTATAGTAACGTAAACCTCCACTGACTTTATTTTTTTCTTACTTTTACAATGGCTACACAAGTAGGGAATAAAACTAGGGGGATTCCGGGGCAGCGTTTTCACTTGTTTTAACCACAGTTTACTCCCCGGTCCCCCAAAAGTTCCAAGCTCAGGTTATCACCCTCCCCAGGCCCTTGCTTCATTGGGTGAAAGTTGGAAAACCTCATTAAGAGGGTATCCTAACCAGAAACCCCACTGGGAAGGCTTTAGTGTTTGGTTCTGTCAAAAAATTTTGAGTTTCACAGAAATGATCTCCTTTTGCCAAGTCTGCTCGCGCAGTGAAGGTGCTGAAAGAGTGCATCCGCCTGAAGCCAGACGACGCCACCATCCCGCTTCTGGCCGCAAAGCTGTGCATGGGCTCCCTTCACTGGGTGAGTGGGGCTGGGGCCCTCCGCCTGTGCAGGGGTTGCCACCCTTTTGATTCCTAGGCAGAGAGGAAATAGTAGCAGTTCATTAGCTACACAAAAACAAAGCTGTTCAGAGCCCCGGGCTTCTGGCCTGGGCTACAGCCCTCCTCAGGCCTCAACCCCACCCCAAGGACTTCGGGGAATCAGTACAACTCCAGGTTTTTCTTTTTCGTGGGAATGTGCTTCAAAAGTAGAAATGGTAAGATGGAATTGGAAATCCTACTCAGATGCATCCTGTATGTAAGTCATATGGGACTGAAAAAGTCTATGTCACTCAGTGTTTCCCTCTTAGGAGAGCCTGAGTTTTTCTGTAAAGCCAAGAGTCAACCTCTACTTCAGCTCATGTGTAAACCCAACTTCCTTCATTCCTCTTCCTGCACAGAGGCTTTCCGCTTCAAATGTTCTTGTTCAGCTTTGAATCTGGGAAGAGCCTGATTTGTAACAATTGTAGTACCTCAAAAATGTACTGTTTGAGCAGAAACTAGAAAACTCAATTGATCGCCACATACGATGGAGTTTTAATGTCTATCTCTAACTTCATGTCAAGGTTAGTGATAAGAAGAAGTTGCCCAAAAGACTGAGGCACCTGGCTTAAGGTTTTTTACCATTATGGTCCTTGCTGCTTGTTTTTTTCCATTTATTCTCACCCAGCAGGATGAAAGTAAACATTGTGAAGAAAGTGTCCTACTTTGGTCAAATTTTTCTTGGGAAAATGTGGAAGAAAAAACACATTTTGAAATGTGGCTCTCACCTGAAACACAGCTGTGAAGGTGTTGTGTGGTCCGTGTAGGTTTTAACACTTTGGTGTGGCAAGTGAGGGGACATGCAGGCAGGCTCTGAGAGTGGCCGGAGCAGTGGACCGAATCTTTCAGTTTTGAAAATGCCAGCTTCCATCTGTGACTCTGCCACACTCCTTCCAGCGATGGCATCATTCATCACCATAACGCCTAATATAAACCTGACTCTTTTTTACAAGATGAGAATAACAAATCTTTTCTGTATTT
This sequence comes from Mesoplodon densirostris, assembly GCF_025265405.1. NCBI lineage: Eukaryota > Metazoa > Chordata > Mammalia > Artiodactyla > Ziphiidae > Mesoplodon > Mesoplodon densirostris. The sequence goes on from NC_082664.1 coordinate 14,570,868, forward strand.
TTTTTACATTTTTATCATTAAAATTTCCAAATACCACAAAAGTAAGGAGTATAATCAACTATCATCCATGTACTATCACCCAGCTTCAATAACATCAACACTTACCATACCCCGAAGGAGCAAATCTTATTATTTTTGCCTCTAGTGAGTTGTGCAAAAGGTTTTATTGTGGGTGTAGTTTACAGGTGCACACTTTTCCCCTTGGAATCTGCCAGTGCAAGGTCTGTGTGCAGTGTATTGTAAAATAAATAGATGGAGTTTTGAAATTTCTAACAGCTTGTGGGAAAGAGAATCCAAGCCTAAAAGATTCTTTATGTCATGCAAAAAAGGAAAGACCCAAGCACAAAATATTTCAAGAACTTCATTCTTTACAAATTATACTTACATATATATATAACTTCTGAATACCTCGCACAATCTAATTGCAGAGCCAATCAGTGAAAAACAGAGATGACAAAGAGCCCCACCAAGTATGAAAGTGACCTTGGAAAAGAGAGCAAAAAAGCAATAAGGAAAGGTTTAAAGCAAAAAGGCAAGGTGGGAATCCTGAGGACTGTTGAGAAGCTGAAATACAGAAAACAGAATCACCAGAGTAGACCTGGAAGATCTGGGAGTTATTTTCCCAGTGACTCATCAGAAATCGCTTAGGACAGCAGATGCTTACGGGAACTCATGTTAGAAATTCTGCAGGATGTTGGTGTTGTTTTTAACTTACCTGGTTTTTCAGTTGGAAGAGGCTGAGAAGTTTGCCAAAACCGTCGTTGATGCGGGAGAGAAAACGTCAGAGTTCAAGGCCAAAGGCTACTTGGCCCTGGGGCTTACGTACAGTCTGCAGGCCACTGACGGTGAGCGAAGTCCCCGCCCACGGGAGCTGGGGAGCCGCCAAGTCTGCACTGCAGGACCAGCCCATCCCCTGTCTCAGGAGGGCACATGGCTGGTTCCTCGTTTGCCGTCCCGTGGGGACCTGCCACCGCTGTCCTCTTTGCTTGGACCGGTCGGAGAATGGGAGGGAAGAAATGCAGGCCCTGTGCCCTGGCTCCCAGGCCCTCTTCACAGGGGCACTGTGCTGGTGGTACCCAGCTGGCAGCTGTAGGGATCTGTCCTGAGGAGTGAGGTGAGCAGGGCCCTGAGAGAGAATTCACCCCACCCGGCCTTCACCTGACTCTGCCCCAGCGCTTGGCCTGAGCTCTCCCCATGGGGAGGGATGTTGGGTCTTAGGCTAGGAATGTAGAAGCATTCAGGGCCCACCTCCTCCAGAAAGCATCCCTTGATTTATCAGTACCTGCCCCTTCTCCATTTGCACTTTTTTATTTTTAAACAACTCTTTTTTTATTTATTTATGTTTTGGCCGCGCCACGCAGCACGTGGGATCTTAGTTCCCCAGCCAGGGATCGAGCCCATGCCCCCTGCAGTGGGAGCGTGGTGTCTTAACCACTGGACCGCCAGGGAAGTCCCCATTTGCACATTTTAATTCACAGATATGTACATGTGTAGTATGGCAGCTCATAGCACATGCAGTGACATTACACGTTTGGGATGTATTTACTGTTTTGGTGGATGGGCTTCCGGCTAAAAAAAAAAATCTTAATTATGTTTTCTATACTTAATGAGTTTTCAATTATATGTTAGCAGAAAGGGTAAATTAGTAAATTGTTTTTCTGAATCCTTTCTATTATTCCTTTTACATTTTGTTGTTAAATGTAACACAAATACCAAAAAAAAAAATCTCAAAAATGATTGTCCAACTCAGTGAATTAGTATAAGGGAAAGTATTCTTATAAGCAGCACCCTGCTTAGGAGATAGAACCTTGCCAGCTACCTGGGAGCCCTTTACGTGCCCCTCCCAATCACAAGCCCCCTTAAGAGAAAACACTACCCTGACTTTTATGGTCCTCATTTTCTTTTGCTTTCTTTGTAATTTTGCTACAGTTTATTTTACATGTTACCCCAAATCTTTCTTTCCTCTGCCCTAAAATATCAAAGACCCTGGAGAAGTTTTGCATATCAACTGATTTTCAATCATGGATTTTTTTTGCTAATTTTTCATATATACTGGCAATACCCAGCACATTTTTTAACTATAGTAGGCTTTCAGTGAAGGATAAATTTAATACCATATATTTATCCATATAACTTCTTAGTTGAGACTCTACACCTAATTAGCCCTGTAATTTTGGGAGAGTCACGTGACCCTGCTGGGTCTCACCTGTATCCATGGTTCACTTGGGACAGCTCTCTGGGTGCCTCTAGCTCATTCACTGTTGTTCTAAGTTAGTCATGGCTTACAGCTACATCCAGCTCTGGGCAGCCTTCCACCATCCTCAGAGCAATGTCAGGATGGGATCTGCCATGTTGGATTTGTTAGATAAGAACCATCTCCAGGTGCAGCCATAAACAGGTTCCTCTAGGACTTTTCCTGTTGTCCCAGTAAAAAGTACCTTTTTAGTTTCTACAAGACTCTAAGGTGGCATTTCTCCCATGCTGTCTACAGGGGAAGTGTTGAGCTGATTTTCCAGTATCAGTGTTGGGTTTGCCCTGTCTGTCCCTGGTGTTCACATCAAGGTATTAAAGGTCCTAGCCATTGCCTCCGTGAATTAAACTGGCCTTCCATGGCATCAGGCTAGTGTCCTTGGTTTTTGGTGCCAGAAGAAACTCTGAAGGCCATCGAATCCACCCACTGGTGCTTGAATCTCTTCTATTCCATTCTGGCAGAGCCGTTCTTCACCCGTGAATTACATGCCTGCCCTTGAGAATGTTTTCCTCTCTGGAGTTCCCAGCTGGCCTTCTGAAGACAGGCTGCTATTCCTGGGGGTACCAAGAGTGACCAGCCAACTCCCACTCTCGCCTTGGCATGGTTCCACAGTTATGCTCAACAAGTGCAAGGGCCTCAGGCTGACACGGCCTTCGTTTCCCATCCTCCACAGTGCCTGGGACAGGACTGGGCACATAAGCTCCCATAATTTGTTGCTCTTAATCCAGTCAAATGTTTAGTTTTTGTGATGAGTTTTCTATTTGTCAGAAACTCCCTGATCTCCCATGCCACTGACTAATTGAACCCTTTTCTTAGCTTCTTTGCGAGGGATGCAGGAGGTCCTACAGAGAAAGGCGCTTCTTGCATTTCAGAGGTGAGTGGGAGTTCATCTTTTCACTCGGCTGTACATAATGACACCAAAGTATGATAAGTATAAAAAGAAGAGATATTTATAAAGATTATGTAAACAGTGTTTTACCCCTGGGAGTCTTTCCTCTCGAGTACCGAACAGACAGTATAAAACTTGCCGCATCACTTGTTGCCATGTAAATCTGCATCCTTGATCTGTTTATTCATTCGGGCACATTTTATTCATTCCTAATAAAGTGATTTCAGCTCTAAGAGAGGTACTTTTTTACGTCTAAGGAGAAGATTCTTTTTATTAAAGACATTTTTTTATCATCTAGAAAAAGGACCATTCTTTGCAACCTTTTTTTTTTAACATGTCAATCTGCAGATTTTTGTGTGTGTGTGTGTGTGTGTGGTACGTGGGCCTCTCACTGCTGTGGCCTCTCCCATTGCGGAGCACAGGCTCCGGACGCGCAGGCCCAGCGGCCATGGCTCACGGGCCCAGCCGCTCTGCGGCATGTGGGACCTTCCCGGACCGGGGCACGAACCCGTGTCCCCTGCATCGGCAGGCAGACTCTCAACCACTGTGCCACCAGGGAAGCCCAATCTGCAGATTTTTATATTACGAAATGAAAAGGCCAGATTTCAGGGCAGTCTCTGAAATACTTACAAGACAGTCAGGCCGGCAGGTCCCAGGCCTCTCCATCCCCTCCATGCTTCATAATACGTTATGCTTATCTCCGTCACTGTACCTTTCCTGAAATTAGGAGAAGGTCTTATAACTAGAGAACGGTTGCGTGTCACAGTGGCCTTTCGCACCCCTTACTAGATCCTCACCCCACACCAATAAGGTAGATGGAACAAGTCGTGTGTTCACTGCAGGTGAGGGACCGAGATGCAGGGATGAAGAGCCGGAGCCCTGTAGCCATTGAAGTCAGGAAGGTCAAGGTCTCTGACGCTGACTGGCTTCTCTGGTACCTACTACACCACACTTCCCTCATTTTATTCTTATTGCAGGCATAATAAATCACTAACATGAATAACTGTCTGAAAGTATAGCCCCATGATGTCCAATCTAGAATTGGTATTGATCCTCTCACCTTAAATATATCTGAGTTACTTGATTTCTTGGAATTATATTAGAAACTTAGTTACTTAACCAAAAGTTGTACGAGGACCTCTCATACCTAATACCCGTTGTTAGATTTCTTTCCTTAGAACTAGGGTTGCCTGCAGATTTGTCACAGTGTACATGCTCCTTTTTTTCATGAAATCATTATCACGTGGTTTCAATTCGTCTGAAACACTTTCATCTCTTTTCTTTCCATGTCCTAGCAGGCTTGCCCATAGCACCTTCACGTTGCCAGTCCCAGACTGGTTAATGACAGAAGGTACCAACTGACAGCTGCAAACAGACCTCCTATCTCTGTGCTAAGTTTTTGTTGATGTTCTTCAGCACGGAGTGTGGAAAGCATTTCCATTTCAAATGATTTGGAGTTTTAAATTTTCCAGTCCTAGTTTGTAAAACCCACACATGGATGCCTAAGAAAGTGGTCATTACATCTGTTTCACTGTTTCACTTTCTTTAAATCAGCTCATCTTACTGGCTCTCTAAAAACAGCCATGGTGGTGGTCTGCCTTGAGCCGCAGAATTCATAACTTCATGTTATATAACAGCTGTTCCATTGGCCTGAATTTCTTTTTGTTCCTCTTTTGCTTAGTTTCTAATTCAAAGGGATTTTTAAAATATTAGTTCATATGGGAATAAAGCAGAATAAAATCCTACTAACCTATGTGATTATATTGGGAAAGGCTAACCTAAATTTGTATTTATGTGTATTTAGGGATATTTTGCAAAGTAATAAAAATATTTGGTTTCAAGTACACATTAACTAGGACTATCCTAGTGTACTTTACAAAAGTCTATAAGGGAAAGATTTTAAGTAAACAAGAAGGATTTGTATTACTTCTTACATGTAAATGAGTATTTAAAGATCACTTGGATGAGAAATATTTTCTTACTATATATTTTAAATCTTCTCCCCACAATTCTGTTAATACTATTGCTTAGCAAATGTTGTTTAAAAAGAAAACGGTGTATTTCAAAAAGTGGTGAGGCTGCAGATATAGCGTGTGAAAATTAACTCAGTTATGACTGGAGTCAGAATTCAAAAAGGTTTGCTCTGCCCTGGATTCAGAGAGGTGATTTTTGAAGACATCCCAGTTGCATGACTGCATCTTAATGTTGAGACCCTCAGCTGTTCATACACTCATAAGCTCAGCCCAAGAGGCTGAACCAATTCATATGTCCTGTACAAAATTATAGTGAAGAAAAACTGTTGTTTGCAAAGCTTTCTAAGATGCTGTATTGATCTCAGTGGTGGATCCTGGGAGCTCTCACATCCTACAGAGAGAAGCCAGGCTGGAAACAGTCGAGCACATGTCTCAGTGACTTGCCCCCCAGCATGCAGGAATCCGGGCTGCTCCACAAGGAGGAGGTGGCGTGGTGTCACTGGTGTTTATCACTCAGTGTGGTAGAAGGGACACAATCTCACAATCTCACTTTTATTTTCCTCTCCCACTCCTAGCTTGAATTTAAGTTTGAATGTGGTATGTTTTGTGGGTATGGAGTGATCAGCCAGCCCAGTTTGTTGGGAACTGAGCAGTTTCCCAGAATATGGGACTTGCAGTGCAAAAACCAGGAAAATACAGGACAAACCAGGACAAGTGGGTCATCCTATGTGTGTAAGTAATGAGAGGTCCCTGAGTAATAGATTTAACCAGGTTTGCACTTTTCTTTCTTAACATAATGATACACTAATCCCATGTCTACTGTAATCAGGATTGAAGGGGACTTCAAGGAGAATTGGCTAAATAAGGCAGCAGGGTGATATGGTGGAGAGACCAGGCCTCGGAATTTCACTTCTGGCTTTACCTCTTTTGCTTGATGTTCTCAAACAAGATGCTTAATAGTAGATGCTTCATAAATTGTAGTTATTATTGTTACAAGGTACATGTCTTAATGGACCAGGGTCAAAATTGATCAGCTGTCTCTGTATTCTTGGTTCCGCTCCAGAGGATGTTAGAGCCAGAGTCTAGGAGAATGATGGGGTGGACCTCAGGGCAGTCTCAGTTTTAGCCAGGTGATCTGGGAGGCCCATGCCATGCACTCCAGTAGCAGTCTGGCATACCCTTCTCGGGGCACTGCTCCTACTACAGTGTAATGATCATTTAGGTCTCCCCCTCTGTAGTGTTGGGGGGAGCTCCTCAAGGAAAGGCACTTGTATTATTCATCTCCAAGCTCCCTAAAAATTAGCACAGGGCCCGGCATCACAGTAGGTACTGCATAATGTGGATGGATGGGTGAGTGGATAGATGGATGGATGGATGGATGGATGTTTGGATGGATGCATAGATGGATGGGTGGATGGATGGATGGATGGGCGGGTGGGTGTATGGGTGGGTGGGTGGGTGGATGGATGGATGGGTGTGTGGATGGATGGATAGATGGATGCCCTCAGTGGGCCAGTGTCTTGCAATTCTTTCTTTACCTATGGAATAAAAATGGAATTAATGGGTATGGAGGTGCTTTGACAAGGGAAGCACTTTGTGAGCATCCCTGTAGTGACATTTTTTAGGTCTCTGATTTTCTCTTAGCAGCCTCACCAGGTGCTCACAGCATGGGAATGGGATTCATAGTGCTGCTCTAAATTCGTATACAGAGTCCAGCAAGCTTGCAGTTTTCAAGATCACTAATGTCCTTCCTCTCACCTGCATTGCTTGATGATTTCTGTCAAGCACATTTCCTGTGGGCATACAAATGTGGTGTTGTCACAGGAAGCCTAGCTGCTGAAGTTGGCCTGCACAACTGGAGCACGTTTTCAGGAGTCTACCTGAGATGGACACCTTGCACTTCTTCTAGTTTTTTTGAGCATCTTCATGTTTCCTTTTTTCTTTCATAGGCTAAAGTGGCCAGTTTAACGTATTAGCCAAATTATTGAACTAAGGTTTTTTTAAAATGTGTATGCTTAAGTTGTGCCTCATTAGAAATTTGGCTGTTGGATATTCATTATTAGCCAAGTTGACGATTCTTCCGATGTTGTCCTAATGTACCCCAGTGATGCCAAGATTTCTAGCACTTCTGTTTGTTTCTTAGTGCTGTGGCTAACAGTTAATAATCATTTGAAGAGGCTAAGGTAGGGCCTTTGGTCAGAAGTATTCTTATCCATACCCTGAGTTCACCAGACCATTGTCAGCTTTTCACTTGGTTGGTGTTGGGTAGAAACAACTGTGATTTGATTTAACTTCATTTGTAAAAAATCTAGACTGTGCTGAGAAAATTATAGCTCTGTGGAATTCTTTTTGAGGGTTGTAGAAAGCTGGTTTAATTGTGAAAGAAGATGAGATAAAATAGATAATGCTAAATTCAAAGTCTCTTCATAATCCATTTTGTATTCATTTTCCCTGAATAATTGGGAGAGACAGAAACCATGACATTCCAATCTCACTTTTTATGAACACCAAAGAAAAATATTCTTTGATGTACAAATTCATGGAAAAACCAATGCCTGTCAAGTAATAAAAACTGGGGCATGCTGAGTAGGCCTCTGCTAGAAATAAGACATCTCAAAGGGCAACACAGGCAAATCCCCAGCCTCAGCCTCTTAGACTAAAGTGAGAAGAGTCCTAAGGCCGTGTCTGGAGGCAAACTTACTAGTGAAGATTCCCCAGGGATGGGAGTTTTGCTCTTAAGGTTAAAAAAAGGACAGAGGACACCCCCCACCCCTCGTTCCCCCCAGTTGCTTGTGGTAAGATACAATTGACTTCCACATAAAAGCAAGAATGACATGTCTGCCATCAAGTAGGAGGCCAGCATAGCCTCTTCCCATTGGTGTCAAAAGCCAGTTGATGGACTAAGTCTGGTGTCTGGCCATAAAGTCTTACATGTCATGGTTGCATGTAATTAGTTAAACTGCATGGAACTTAGTAGAAGCTTCAAAAGACTGAATGAATATCCTCCATTTCTCTCTATAGTTCATCAAAAAACCAAAACCTCATTTTACAAGCAAAGCCGGGCCTTTGATTTTCATATGGTTTCTCTGAAATCCAGAAATCTGCATAAAGTAATGTTAAGACCAAGCCAAAACTTAACCAAAGCAGCCGTCACCTTGCCAAGTATGCTCACAGCCTCACCGTGTCCCAGCGTGACATGTGGACCTCTCCTGCTCAGCCCAAGGGAGGCGTCTGCTGGGGAGGTCAGACCTCGGGGCCTGTGGCTTCTTCAACCCCAGGCTCCTTCTCAAAGTCAAGGCCCACTGGCTGCCATTTCAGATGCTAAACAAAACAGAAACATGCGCCTGTGTCATTCCCGTGTACAGTGGCAAGAGGAAACATGCATGCCATTTGTTCGTGGACAGAGGAGAAGAGTTTAAATGAAACATTAAATAGTTAAATTAACTATGGGGCCTTGGTAAAATAATTGATAAGAACCTACTGCATAGCACAGGGAACTCTACTCGATACTCCGTAATGACCTATATGAGAAAAGAATCTAAAAAAGAGTAGACATATGTATAACTGATTCACTTTGCTGTACAGCAGAAACGAACACATTGTAAATAAACTATACTCCAATAAAAATTAATTTTAAAAAAAATATGGGGCTTTGGTATACATAAAAATACAAATGGGAATACTTGTTTGACATGGAAAATAAAAATGGCCTCTCTCATGTACTAATAGCCGCAAATACCTTTTCAGGGCCCACAGCCTGTCACCTACAGATCACCAAGCCGCTTTCTACCTGGCTCTGCAGCTTGCCATCTCCAGACAGGTCAGTTCTCCAATGTTCCCACCCTTGGTTCCTGCTCTGTCTTGATACAGTTTGAGGAGGTAGCTGACCTGCTTTCCTTCACCTGAGGCTGACCTGGAGCCAGGGACTCTCCTCAGAGGCAGCTGCCTCCTCACAGCGAAGACCCTGGTGTTTCGGTCAATTGGAGCATCAGCTGTGAAGACCCAAGGCAGGCAGGCTCTGCTTTTGGAGATTAAATCCGCAAATCTGGAGGGCCCCACCTGGGGTCGGGTGGCAACAGGGGTTGCAGCACAGGGTGTATACCCTGACCGAGGAGTCCTCAGAGAGCCTTTGTCCCTTGCTAACAGAGCCCAGTGGTGAGCTGCAGGGTGGGGATTTAGTCACTGGTGGGGCCTGGTCGTCATAAGGGTATCAGTGATTGACAGGAAGCTGCCAGCGAGTGTAGACAAAAGAGACCAGTTCCTTTCAAATATGTAGAAGATAGGAACAATTACACACAGTAGCCTCTCGAAATAGGAGACTCGACCGTATTCTCCTTGCTGGAGGGGCAAGCTTTGTTGGTCTTCATCTTCCCAGCGGTAGCTTCCAGAAGCGCCTTTGCCATTCTCATACCCTCCCGTTCCCTCCCAGCTGTTCTGGAGACTCTGGCCCCATGTCTGCCTGCCCACCACGTGCAAGACACTGGTGGTAACCCCAGCACATTCCTAAGTGCTGACTGGAGGGTGAATCGAAGGTCAGTTCCCCAGACATGCCATCCCCCTGGCAGGCCTGGGCTGTCCGCATGTATCTGACTTTCCGGAGGCCAGGGAATGGTGCCAAGAAGTGGCTCCCCTTGGCGACCTGGGGACCAAGGAAACCAAGAGAGCTCGTCTGTAAAGGTCCCCTCACCTGGCACGGTGTGGCTCACAGCTGGCCTGATCACGAGCTGCTGCGGAGACAGCTGTGGGCTGGTGACCGGCCGTCCGGCCTCTCTCCTCCTCCAGGAGCTCCGCGCGCCTCCTCCTTGAAGCCCCCTTCCCGTAGCAGCCTGCTCGTCTCCTTCCTCTTGCCCAGCTGTCTTGTTCAGAATCTTTCTCACTAGACCTTAGGTTCCCCGAGGGCAGGAACCCACATCTGTCATCACTGCTTTGCCCTGGCAGCAGGGACGCTGCCTGACACGTGGTAGGCCCTCACTAATACTCATTGAATGAAGGAACCAGCTTCGAATTCCTTCCAGTCAGCCTAGCCCTTAAGGACCTCACTTTGCACCCTGTATCAGTTTTTTCTTGATTACGCTAGCCATCCCTAAAAACGGATATCATGAGTGTGCCTGCCTTTTGACCCTCCCAGAATACCAGTGCTGTTCACACAGCAGCCTGTCCCCCTGGGGAAGGGAGCAGTAGATGGAGCCCTCTGGGTGCAGCAGCAGCCTTCGTGAAGTGACGTGTAGGGCCGGATGATCTCTTCCCGCTGTGATAGCTGTGATTCTATGGCTCAAAACAGAAAGCCTCTGTAACCAGCATTTTTAACTTACATCCATCAAAAATGGTATTTCGGAGAGGAAAACGAATAGATTTGGTAACGACAGAAGTCACGGTTTCCTACTAAGGAGTGAGGTTACTGAGGGTTTGGAAAGAAGCAGGAGAGCTGAGAAGAGGTCCGGCCAGGGCCCGGAGTTGGAGGGGAGACAGAAAGGAGTCCCTGGGGCGACCGTGTAAGAATGCCTCAGTCTTGAGCCTGTTTCGAAATCCAGCTTCAGGTTCTAATTCTCCCTAGGTACTGTTAAACCTGCACAGAATCTCGGGTGTTCAGGTACCCATTATGTATGCATTTTACCCACCCTTGTGCTTGGATGGTTTTGAAGAAAGTCTTGAAGAGCTGTTGGATTCTGAAGGTTAAGGTTGTATCTGGTCCTACTTAAATTTGGATACACCTGCTCTGTATGTGTCATTGCAGTTTGTTTCTTGGGTGGGGTTCCTTTGGATTGTAGTTTGGAAAGGTGTGGGGTTGGTTAGTTTGTTTGCATAGTTCCGTGATGTCTAGGAGATGCAGGACAAAGGGACTTGAAAAGACTCACAGGTGTCTGATCCTTTGGAAAGCTCTGTTTAAGGTTCTGAAACTTATCAAGCAGTTTAATTTCAGTACTACTTAAAAAATCAGCACAGTTCAGCTAAGTCAGTTTCATTCCAATAAAAACTGCTGGCAGTTTGTTATGTGTCTCCATTTAGAGTGAAATTATCTTGGGCATAATCGAAAGTAAATCAGTTTTGTGGAAAAAGAGAAATTATTTAGGGAGAAGTAAACGATTTGGTATTGGCAGTTATACTGAGAAACAGTCTCTTGTATCACTTCATTAGTCATACTGTTGCTTGAAGGGGGCCTCTGTTTTCGTGTTTGTGGTTAATATCCTGGGGCTGCCATGAAGATGGCTTAAAGTCTGAGTGTGGCACGTGGTGAAACAACTCCTGATATTTACAGAGAATCAGATACTGAAATGGTGGCTGTGTGTGTGTGTGTGTGTGTGTGTGTGTGTGTGTGTTTAAAAATTCTTTCTGGTTTTGTTTTAAACCAGATACCAGAGGCTCTGGGGTATGTCCGCCAAGCTCTTCAACTTCAAGGCGATGATGCCAACTCCCTGCACCTCCTTGCCCTCCTGTTGTCAGCACAAAAGCATTACCATGATGCTCTGAATATCATTGACATGGCCCTGAGTGAATATCCAGAAAATTTTATGTAAGTGATACTGGACTTATTTTTCCTTATACAGAAGGTATTGAATTTACTTCTTCTCCCAAACTATCAAAGCCCTTCATGCACATCCTGGTGGTAAATAGTACAGAATCCCCTCTACTCTTGTTTTTTCATGATATTTAGAAACAAACATAGTCTTCAGGTCAACCTGAGTTGAAATACTTTATCCATTCTTTCCCAGTGTGTACCTTTGAGACATACAAGATGATTTTAAATGCATTGTGGATGAACATTTTTATTTTAATAGTTATGCCTTTTTAAATGTACATTAGAGAAAATACAGCTGCCTACCAAAGTGTGATTTCATAGAAATTAGTGCTCAGAGGGAGACTAAGAATTTTTAAATGAGTTGTTTTAAAGTGAATTTAAAGGGAAATATTAATATACATGGATATGGCAAAAGCTATGTTGAACAAACTCCAATGACTGAAATTTGGGAAACGTTGCTTTATAGCTTGTTTGTCCCACATTACATAAAGGACTCCCATTACTTCCAGGTGATTACTCTAGTTTAGGCAACTTTGATCTGGATACCTGACCTCTTTGTGGATTAGGGCTTATTCTCTAGGAAATGGAATTCCTTAAATCAATCAGCAGTATTTGTTCGTAACCTAAGAACTGTCATTACAAACTGCCCTGTGCTGGAACTGTCTGCTTATTCACCTCTTCCCTCTGAATCCCTGAATCCAGGCCTGTTGATTAGGCTTTGTTGAGAAGGACAATGTCTTTTGGGCTACTCATTTATCCTCAGTGGAGTAGCTTAGTAACCAGTACACAGTGGCCAGAAACAGTAAACAGTCCTGCAGGCTGGCAGGTTCTCATTGTCTAAGTGGCAGGGTCAGCAGCGGGCGGGGGCGGCCTGGGGCAGGGGGAGAAGGGAAGGCAGGCTCTCTCCACTTCCAGAAATAATGCAAAGTTTAAGTGGATCCGCCTTGGCTTTATTTCTCCGCCTCATCACCTCACTGTGGTTTTAATCAGTGCGTTTCAGCAAACTCCCCTCGGAAAATTGGTTCACACATTTCCATTACAAACATTTCTTTGTCTTCAAGTGAAAAGGGCACTTCTCTTCTCCCCATCGAGAAAATTCTCATTATAATCCAGGAAACCTCTGACTAGAGATTTCTCTTGTAGGTTCAGCTATTTGTGCAGAGTGAATTAAAGAGCTTTGCCGCTTGCTCACGGAGTACATCTCAAAATGCACACGGAGTACATTTCTGGATTTTGTCCAAAGCTGGTTAGCCCGTGGAACCGTCAAGTGGCTAAAGCACTTTCAAAACTACTCGGCCCTTTACCCCTCAGTAGCGTAGAGCCTGATGCAACTGAATTCAGTGTCTCTCATCAATACTCTTATAAAGTAGCTGCCCCTGCCTCCCAAGCCCAGCACCTTCATTGGATGTTTGTTAGATGTTAGATGTTAGACTCCAGCCTGTGGCTCTTGCCAGCCTGGGGTGTCATCTGAGAGGAGAGGAGGCTTATTAAACTAACAGCCACACTGCACAGTAAGCAGTAAACAGTGGTGGCTAATATGGTAATGCCTCCAAGTGACAGCAGCTGACAGCCTTTTCAAGTAGTAGAAGTAAGGAACAGCAGTAGAGGTATTTGGGGAATGCGAGCCTGTTATTTTCATGTTAAGCTGTAAGCTCAAAAAAGCAAAGCATATGGCGGCAAGGCTGAGAGCCTCTGATGACTTGCTTGCTTTTTAAATATTTGTATTTCTTCCTTTGTGATGGGAAACTTCTTCCTCCCAAGAATACTTTATTAAAAGTTGGGGCCAGATATAGTCAGTGGATCCCATGGTTTCCTCCCAACCTGGCTAAAACATTGCAACACCAACCTAAACAGGATTACGTGGGCACCTGTCCCAACTGCCATGTAGCATCATCCGTATGTTTGTGACAAGCTTGTCTCCAGCAGAGCTGCAGACTCTCGGAAGCCTGGGATGTCCTCGTCCTCGTGTCCCTCGTGTCCCAGCAGCCATAACCGACCACAGACTGAGTATGTAGTGGATGTTCCCTCGGCCTCTTCCCTCTGCTAGGGTCAGGCCTGTCCGACTGTTGAACCAAGAAGTGATCTCACTAGCCTCTTAGCCTGATGCAGAGAATTACGGAGCTTTTTGGTCTCCGTTAAACTTATTCAAGATACTTAACCACCATCTTTTATCACTTCATGGTGACAGTAAGGACGGGTAACCCTGGAGAGACCAGGGGCTCCCCCAGGGGCAGTGAGCTGTCCTGGTCAGTGCATTGAAGGCATTCATACATGGTGATCACTCAGTAATTGAGAGGCCTTCATATTAATATTATTACTCCTGATACAGTGTCTTCAAATGTAATATTTTAGAATCCTTTAAAATGATTAAATATTGAGTAGAAGCAAAAGACTATTTATTAAATCTATTTAAAATAATAATACAACTAACCTATGTATACCCACTTCTTAACTTAAAAAAAAGAACGTTAATGTTGCCTGTGAATTTCCTGTGCACTCCTGCTGTCCTATTCCCTGACCTCTCCCCGCACAGGTTAACCACCATCCTGAATTCTAAAAAAATGTTTAATGATCTTACACCACTCGCTTTCATTGCTTAACACTGTGTTCCTGAGGGTCGTCCTTCTTGCATACAACAGCAATTTATTCATTTATACTGACGAATAGTACTTTATTGTATAAATATACCGAGGTTTCTTTTTCTAGTTTTCCGTAAGCGGATATGTGGGTTGTTTTCAGTTTTCAGCTGTTACACGAACGATGCTGCTCTAAATATCCTTGCACAGTTCTCCTGGTGCCCATGTGCAAGCATTTCATCAGGTAGACGCCTAGGAGCGGAATTGTTGAGTCATAGGATGCGTGTATCTTCAGTTTTACCAAATAATTCCAAACTGTCTTCCATAGCGGTTGTGTCCGTTTACATCTCCAGCAGCAGTGCCCACGGGCCCACACAACTCCAGACACCAACACTTGGTGCCCTCAGACTTGTTGGTTGCTGGTTAATGGTATCACACTGTGAGTTTAAGTTGCATGCCCTCATTATTAATGAGGTTGAACACCTTTTTCATGTGTTTATTGGTCATGTAGCTTTTCTCTTTTATGAAGCACATATAGAAGTCTTTCTTCTTTTCTAATCTGGTTGTCCATTTCATACTAATTTGTAAGATTTCTTTATGTTATGATTAAAAATGCTTTTGCTGGTTATATGTGTTGTCAAAATCTTCTCCCAATCTGTGTCTTGTCTTTCCTTTCTCTTAATGCTATCTTTTGATGAACAGAAGTTCTTAATTTTAAAGTTTAGTTGAATATATCAGTCATATCCATGGATAGTACTTCTCTGTCTAGTTTAAGAGACCTTTCCTAAGTTATCTTCTCAAGCTCTCTCACGTTATCTTTCATCCTTGAAGCTAGGAGTCCATCTGGAATTGACTGTTTTATATATGTGAGGTGTAAGGGATCCAGGGTAATTTTTTCCCATGTGGATACCCAATTGTCCAGCAACATGTATTGAAAAGATTCCTTTTGCAGTTTCTCCCCAGGGTCACTTTTGTCTTAAACCAAATGTCCATCCGTGTGAGGAGCTGTTTGTGAGCTTTCCACTTGGTTCCGTTGGTTCAGGGTGCCCATCTCTGTGTGATTGCCTCTCTATCGTCATTCTTACAACTTTATTATACATGAGGTCAGTCCACCTCTGTAACTTGCTCCTCAGGGATATCCTGGCTGCCCTCAGGCCTTTGAGCCTCCATATAAATTTTCAAATTGGTTTTTCACATTCCACCGAAAAAATCTGTTGAGATTTTGATTGGAATTACATTTAATCTAATAGCTTAGTTTGGGGAAAATTAGATATCTCTAATTATTTAGGTCTTTAGAAAATACTTTTTAAATGAAGCTTTATAATTTTCTTTATAAAGATTTTGCTGATGTTTACTAGGTTTATTCCTAGTTACCTGAAAAAAATTCCATGCTTTTCTATTTAAGCCTCTATTTAAGAGTTCAGGGAAATTTCCTTCTTCCAAGAAGGCTTGCTAAGAGTTTTTTTTTTCATCATGAATTGATATTGAATTTTATCAAATGTTTTTTCAGTATTTATTGAGATGATTATATGATTTTACTACTTTAATCTGTGAATGTTATATTAATTGATATTTTAAAATGTTAAATTAACCTTGCATTCTTGGAATAAGCCCAACGTGATCATGATCTATTAGTTTTGGGTTTTTTGTTTTGTTTTTTTGTTTTTTGTTTTTTGCGGTACGCGGGCCTCCCACTGTTGTGGCCTCTCCCGTTGCGGAGCACAGGCTCTGGATGTGCAGGCTCAGCGGCCATGGCTCATGGGCCCAGCCGCTCCGCGGCATGTGGGATCTTCCTGGACCGGGGCACGAACCTGAGTCCCCTGCGTCGGCAGGCAGACTCTCAACCACTGCACCACCAGGGAAGCCCTATGGGTTTTTTTAAACTTATCTTTTGTCAATGGGCTTTTAACTTCATTGAATTGTGTTCAGAGACTATAATCAATATAAGTTTGAAATTTGTTGAGACTTATTTTATGGCCCAGCATGTGGTCACTACTTATAAATATTTCATGTGTGCTTAAAAAGAATGTTTCCTGCATTTGGGGGTAAATTTGTTTTATATTTTGTTACGTTGAGCTATCAACTGTGCATTTCAGATCTTTTTTTTCTTATTGATTTTTTTTCTACTTAATCTATCAGTTTTTGAGCAGAGGTATATTGAAACTACCTCTGATGGGTAGACTGTCCTGTTTTACCACATAGTTAAAGCAATTTTTGCTTTATATATTTTAAAAGCTGTGCTATTAGGTGCATTTAAATTTAGAATTGCTATGTCTTCCTAGTAAATTCAACCTTTTATCAATATGTAAGTAGTTGCATAATTCACTTTGCCTGAAAGTCTGTTTTGTATGATGGACACATACCTGCACATACAAATAGCCATGTATATGTGTACATATACATGTATACCCACATACTGTGTGTGTGCGTGCTTGGAATACCTTTTTCCATTCTTTGAACTTTTTATATTCTTATATTTTACATGCACTCTTGTATTCATTAAATAGAGCTTTTTTTTTTTTTTTTTAAACTCAGGCTGGCAGTCTATCTGGAACATTTAGTTCATTTCCATTTATTGTAAATAGTGACATATTTGTATTAGTGTCTCCCACTTCATTTGTGTTTTCTATTTGTCCTGCTCTTTTTTCATATCTTATCCTCTCCTTTCCTACCTTCTTTTAAATAATTATGTTTTTATTACATATTTTTCCTTTACTAATTTGGGAAAGAAACATTCTATTTTGGTTGTTGTTGTTTAGTGATTACCCTAGAAATTTTAGTGAGGGTCTGTTGTTGGCAAACTTTCTCAACCTGTGTCTAAAATTGTATTTGGCCTTTCTCTCAAAAGAGATTTTCAAACTAGATCTATGATTCTAAGCTCACATTTCCTCACAGCACAGTGATCTTGCTCCTTTTGTCGTTGTTGAGAAGTCAACCGTTGGTTTAATTTTAGTTCATTTTAATGTCATCTGTCTTTTCTCTCTGGCTGCTTTCATTGCCATTCTTGCTGATGCTTGGCATTTTCACTGTGATACAGCTAAGAGTAGATCCTGCTCTGGACTTTTTAAAACTGTGGATTTGTCTTGTTTGTATTGTTTATCATTTCTAGAAAATTCTCAGCCATTATTTCTTCCAGTATGTCTTCTCCTATAGCTGGCATATCATTGGATCTTGCTTTTTTTGTTTAGTCTGATAAGTTCTACCTTTTGTGTCAAGTGTTTGGTCCATTCACATTTAATATAATTAATGATGGTTGAATGTATGTCTGCCATTTCTGTATGTGTCTTGTCTTTTTTGTTCCTCTAATACTGCCTTTTTCTTCTGTTGAAAACTTGTTTATTTAAACCCTTTAACTATTAAATGCCTAAACAAAAGGATGAAAGATTAGTATTTGCTGATTATGTATTAAATGTCTCTAACACACTGTAAGTTTTTTCCAAAATAAAATTTAACAAAGTACACATTTTTATATTGAACAGTGTTCACAGATTCTAATAGATTCGCTATCTCTTGTACTTGGTATAAGAGCCTCGATCGTTCTTCTTTTAAAATAGAGCTTTGCAAAAATTTCCTAATTGATTAATGTATTTTACTTAATAATTTTCCTCATTGGTCCAAGAATGTAGAAGTAGATGCCAGGTAATGTTGGGAGCAATTGTTTCTCCTAAAGACAGTGTGGCCAGGGGCTTGGTCAGGCCCTCACAGACTTAGTGTTTCTGCCATGGGATTACTCATTTTTAGATAAAATATCGCAATGAGAACTGACAGTTTTTGTCAGTTTTGTCTTTGGAAAATATACCAGATAGTATCATACCAATGGTGGCACATTTGAGAACTTTAGTGTAACTGAGATATTCTATTCTAATTCAGCAAGGCTTCCAATGGCTGCTAAGGGCAGCCACACCAGGGTGTAGTTTCTTGCCCTTAGACAAATTGTGGTTGTACAACTTTCCTAATTACAGATTTTTAGTTGATTTGAACTTTACTCTTTCCTACTTAAGTAGAACACATACAGGCACTTATTCTCCGGCTCTCAGAGAGGTCATCAAATCAACAACACACTTAAGAAACCATCAAATGTTACCACAAAGCACAAAAAGTAAATTTTGAATCCTCCCAAAGATAAAAATACAAGTGGGATCATTATGGTGTTTTCTGATCCATGACTTTGATATATCAGATATTGAAACAAATCCTCAAGTCACCAGATTGGAAAACAATCTCTTCTTCTGTATGTGGTCTTCTATTCTCGTACCCGTGGAAACAGATTTTTTCAGACAATCGTGCTGCTTTTCACATCAACAGGAACTAACTGTATGGAAAGAAATGAACATATATAACGTTCATTCATTCATCCATTTGTTCACTCATTTAGCAATAATAACCACTAGCATTTATGCACTGCTTTGTGACAGGCAACTCCTATCAGCACTTCACATATTTTAAACTAATTTAATCATCATGAGACCATCAAAGGTTGGGAGTATTATCATCCCCATTTTACAGATAAGGAAACTAAGGCATAAGGAGGTTTAGTGATTTGTCTAGTTGTGTACCTAGTAAGTGGCAGAGTCATGCTTTGAACCCAGGCAGCCTGGCCTTGGCCTCTGTGCTCTGTGCCTTCGAAGCATTGTGTTCTTCCCACATTCCAGTTGCCATGTGAGGTGTTGGGCATGCCGCCATGGACAAGAGAAAGGCAATTTATGCTCTCTTCAAGCTAACAATCCAGATGAACAGGATTTTTATCCTATATCCTCTGTTAATCTCTTCAATAAACCAGAAAACTTGATGAGGATCATTCTTTTCTTGAGCGGAGTATATATACCTGGTTTAAAAAAAACATTACTTGGCAAGTAAGATTGTACCTTTTTCTCAGTCTGTCTCACTTAACACACATAGTCTCAGAGAAACTCGGTTTAAGTTGCAATGTCATATTGAGTAATGTTTTGATGTAGTGATTACTGAGAGGCCAGGTGTTATGGGCTATTTTTACGTCTGAGCTGAGTGATGGAGTAATGAACATGCCTATTAAATTTGCATTTGATAGAAAGTTGGACCACAAGGAGAGAGGCTGTTCATCTTATTAAACTAGAGAAATGATTCACTGGAAACCTGAAGGATGTCTGGGAGGGATGAGTGCAAGGTAACCAACCCAGGGATGCCTGTTCCTCAGATACAAGCTGGGGAGGGGATCTTTGGGCAAAGGAGAGTGGGTGACAGCCTAAACGACACCACAGACCAAAGTGGAGTGGATTCAGTGGTGCAGTAGCTTGTTTAAAATCAACTTTCCACAACAACAACAGCAAAAGAACTTGAATAAAAAGTGGACAAAGGACTTAAATAGACATTTCTACAAAGTAGATATTCAAATGGCCAGTAAGCACATGAAAATATTCTTAGCATCACCAATCATTAGGGAAAGGCAAATCAAAACCACAATGAGATACCATTAGGATGACTATTATTTAAAAAAAATAAACAAAAAAAAAAACCCCAGATACTAACAGGTGCTGGAGAGGATGTGGCGAAGCCGGAACCCTTGTGCTCTGCTGGTGGGAATGTATAATGGTGCAGCTGCTTTGGAAAATAGCATGGCTGTTCCTCAAAATAATAAAAATAGATTACTATATGATCCAGCAATTCCACTTCTGGGTAAATACTCAATAGAATTGAAGGAAGGAATTCGAACAGAGGTTGTACACTCATGTTCATAATAGCAGTATTCATAATATCCAAAAGGTAGAAATCACCCAAGTGTCCATGGGTGGATGAATGGATAAGCAAAATCTGGTCCATACATAAAACAGAATGTTATTCAGCTTTTAAAGAAGAAGGAAATTCTTAAAAAAAGAAAAAAAGAAAGAAAGAAGGAAATTCTGACATGCTGCAACATAGATGAACCTTGAGGGTGTTATGCTAGAGAAACAAGCCATCCACAAAAGGACAAATACTGTATGATTACTCTTAGATGAGGTTCCCAGAGTAGTCAAAATCATAGAGACAAAGTAGAGTACTTAGTGGATACAGGGTTCCAGTTCTGCACACCTGTCTCCCTGTCCGCCTGGGAAGAGAGCTTGTCTGAAGGCCTGGCTGCTGGGAGAAGCCAGGCCAGGGCAGTCACCCCAGAGCCAGCCATCCCTGATGGTGGCATGCAGAAGGTTTATTTATTTCAGTGCTCTCATTTACAATGTCTCAAGTTCTCCTAGATATCTTGTCCCACCATTCAAAGTATGAAGTATCATCTTCAGAATTCATGCGGGGTGTTTCCTGGAGATCTCTGGATCCCCAGCCCCTAACCCAGAGCTTAGCTTGCTGCAAACATTACTACGCATCTGTACACTGACGACCCGGCTGAGCAGCCTAGAGGCCTTAGTTCATAGCTAAGCACATTCACCAGTGTTTCATCTAGTGTCTGTTTCCGCTTTCACTCTGCCGAGTTCCGCTAAGTGATAAAATGATGATGTCTGCTTATTTCAGGGCTCATATTACAGCTCCTGCTAGGTACCCAGCCAACTGTGAGAAAACCTCCGATAGAACAAGTCCAGTTGAATGCCAGTTCATTTGTAGTGGTCTTTGCATTTTAAGTTAATGACGAACAAAACAAAAACACCTGAGAGCTAAAGGAGAGCAAGAAAAGAATCTTCAAATTTATCTCCTAACATTCTTGTGGGATCCTGAGCCGAAAGCAGCTGGTGGGGAATGCATCACCCACCTGCAGATGGTCAGACTTGCTCGCCTTTAGACACCCGTCCAGTTAAGGGTTAGAGAGCCCGCTTTCTGCCAAGGGTGTACCAAACCTCATGAGGTGCTACGTGAGAACACAGAGAAGGTAAAGAGAGAACGTGGATGAAACAGGCCAGGATTCATGGGAGCAGGTTCTGTGCAAGGACCCATGGCTCCATCCGGCCTGTGATCCCAGCGAGACGCCTGATCCACCTCTGGCTCCACAGAGCTGGCCAGCTTCGCAGCACCCTGCTGCTCTCTTCCTTTCTGGCACCCTTCTTGTCTTTGAGTGGAGGCTGCCATTTCTAAATTACAGAACTTCATGGCTCCCTTAGAGTCCGTGTCTCATCGGGCTGAGCCCTCTTCCTTCTAGGTCTAGGTGATTGTAGGGTGCCCACTCTTTGGCATCTGCCTTTATCCCTGAAAAGGCCCCCCAGTGCATCTTTTCTTCTTGAGCTCCCATCCTCAGACGTGGGAATGTGGGGGAGATCCAGCCCGTGGCAGCTGAGTCAGAAATAAATCCTGCAGAGATGGCTTTTGGGGAGCGGCCTGTCAGTAGATCTGCTCTTGGTTCACTCCCTCAGGATTTTACAGACGACCAATGTCTTTGTGGTTCAGACAGAATAGAGTATTTCTTTTTAGAGCCGGGATAGTTCAATGGAGAACTTGTTTTCAAATGTTTCCTGTTTACACGTTTGTATAGCAGAGGGCTCACCGGGCCCAAGGCACTTGCTCACCGAATCGCTCACCAGAGCCGGTGGGCAGGTTCTTGGCCTCCTGCTGCCCTGCACCCCGTCAGCCCCTGGTTCCACCCGCTCAGACCGCGCTCAGGAAACCATCCCGACTGCTGCTTTGTGGATAGCAGTGAACGAAAGGGCTCCCTTCATGAAAACGTCACACTCAGGCATGGGAGGAGGTCTCCCAAGTCTGGGCAGCGTGATTCCACCCATGTTCTCAGGTCAGCCTGTCCTGGTCGTTTCCAGCTTAGGTGCTGGTTCCAGGACGCTAATGGGAGTTGAGATTAATAGCTGAGGTGGGAGCGAAAAATGAGCCAAACCGGGGTTTCTTGGGGTGATTTATTTCAGCTAAATATGTCAGTTGTTTGTTTGTTCTAAAAATATCGTGAGGAGGAGGGGGGAGTATTCCAGATTGTTGACACTTTGACTGAAATGAGAAGCAGAGTGTAACTGATACGGGATGGAGCAGGAGTCCCTGCGGGTCATGAGGAGGAGGCGGAATCAGGCTACCGAGAAGCGACGGCAGGACCGTTCCCAGCACCGTCACTCCGAGCAGCCTCCCAGGCCAGGATGAGGGGCTGCTAAGCCCTGCAGAGCAAGGTGTCTGACCCTGATGCTTCCTTTTGCTGAACAAGCGTGGTGTCGATGTTCCAGGAACCAGCAGATCTGGGAGCCTGAGCTGGGGTCAGGCTCGTGGCGACCGGGAGCTGTGCTGAATGTCCCCCCAGACCTGCCAGCACCCTGTGCGGCGTCTCCTTCCACGGCAACCAGGGGCCCTGAAAGTGGTCAGATTTCGAGAACTTCCTCAGTGGTCAAAACTCCCAGACAGAAGTTTGCCAATGAGCCACCTGTGCCAGTCGTTCGGCAGGGCTTCGTCCCTGGAGAAGATGCACTCATAGCAAGAGCCATGCCCTCCAAACCCCATTTTGGTGGTCCTGTTAGCAAAGCCAGCAGGAGTCAGCGTGCACTTGGGGGTTTTGTAAAGGAAACCAGGCACTCAGATCTGATCCCTTTAAACTTGTAGACGAAGGGTTTCTGTCTGGCAGCCTGTGAGCAGACATCTCTTAGAATTCCAGGAGGTCAATGCACATTTCAAAGATGTCTGGATTTGATTATCTTCAGGCTAGGCAGGCATGACTCCAAACACTCCCTGAGATCCTGAGCTCAGCTCCTGTTTACTTGCTTGGTTCTGGAAGACGTTTGAGTTTTCCAGCCCTGAAGAGGACCCCCACGGGCAGTGGATGATTATCCAGTGCTTTGCAGACTCAGGACATGCCCTTTATGTGGGTGACAATGTGAATGGTGCCCCTGGCTTAGTACACTGCCCCTCACTGGAGATGCTCGGGAAGGACCTGGACAGGGTTATAGCACATCCACCAGGAAGCCATCCAGAGAATCTCTCCAGAAGGAAAGGAAGGTTCAAGACCACAGGTGGGGGTAGCCTTCATTTGTGAGCTTAATGTAGGTGGTTGATCAGAATTGCCACTGAATTTAAGAATAAAATACACTCAAAATCCTTATTGGAATGAAATAAACACAGGTAGAATTGCCTAAGTGTAGGGACTATGGGAACTCTTTTCCTTGGATGTCTTTTTTTTTTTTTTTTTTTAATCAGACCATTTGAAGGCTCAGATGGAGAGTTATGAAGTAGAGTGGTGCTTTTTGAACTTAAGTTTGCACAAATCACCTAGGACTCTTGTTGCATGAAGATTCTGATCCGTTGGATCTAGAGGAGTGTGTACTTTCTGCGTTTCTCACATGCTCCCAGGGGATGCGGAGGCTGCTTGTCCCGACCACGCTCTTGAGCAGTAAAGCATTATAGGACCTCTCAAGGCCTTTTCCAGGGTTGGGTTAATTGGAAAAATCTATATTTTTTCTAATGAGTCGATGAACAGCACGTCAGTACAGCAATTAGGTGAGCCAGATGATCAAAGAAATTGTGTATTTCCCGTGTAATAGTTGAGTAGACAGATCATTCATTCAGGTGACATTTACTGAACAGTCACCATTAGGGAGACCCCCCCCCCAAAACAGTGTTGGATATCTAATGGGAGCAGTCACATGACTGGTTCCATACCCCCCTCCCCCATCCCTTCCAGCTGTCATCAGAGGGTCCTTAGGGGGCTGGAGGCCTCAGCTCTGGGGCCTGCGCAGCTGCAACCCCACCATCACAGGCTCGCCTGGTGGTGACTGGGCCTGTGGAGCTGCATCAGGCCAGGCAGCTCGCAGGCCAGTCGTGGCATTGACCTCCAGTGACAGTGACTCAGCCCCGGATCAGAGGCTGCTTTCTGCAGAGAACACCACCTCCTGGGATTGGGTTGTTTTGGAAACCCGGCCAGGAGAGCAAGGGCTCCAAGACCAGCAGGACATGAGAAATGCTGGTCACGAGGAACTGAGATGGATTTCCTTCACGAAAGCCACAATGAAACCTGAAAGCAGCCCCTCGTCCCCCTCTGAGGGGTGGGTTAGAGGTGTTTAGAACATCCTCTCCGTGACCGGCTGCCGCTCGGTCCTGTCTGACTTTGTTCCCAGCTGACTCATCTGGCTTCAGATTTCCACCGCCCCTGCTCATCACCACGTGCTTGGGGCACATCTCTTTCAATTTCTCTCACCATCTGATCTGTGGCTGCCAAGCCATCTTCTCAATTTAAAATTTCATTTCATCATACCTACCTCCTCCCCACCCCTGCCTGATGTACTGTCACTTCTACCTGGTGACAGAGTGGTGACACTTCCCTTCAGGTGTTTGGCAGCCCGCCCCACTCCAGCTCTCAGGTCAGGCTCCCGGGAAGTGAGAGATGTGGGTGGTATCCAAGTACCCCGTGGCCACTGCCCCACGTGGGCAAATACCACATGCGTTTTCTGCACAGCTGTTTTGCATCCCAGCCTACATTCAGCAGATAAACAAAGACAGGTCCCTGGCATGCTGAGCCCAAGAGCACACAAACAGAGATCAGCACAAAATACCAAACGTTCAAGTTTCCCGTGATGCTCTTTCTGAATCAGTTGCCTTGAATACAGCATTTACGGATCTGCTAATTAGTGAGGGTTTTGTTTATTAATATGCGTGTTTTCTCCTTGACGGACTTAGTGAGTGCATTGTTTATACTGCCAAATAAGAGTGAAGGGAATTATTACTTTAGAATTTCTCTAAACTTTCCTAATTTATTTTCATGGACAGTTCTTCATCAGAAAGCTTAGTGAGACATATCAGATTTCAGAATTTAGCAATATCTACCCTTTTAGCTTCTTGGGCCCAGCCTTATATCCCAGACTCCAGACACCATTCCTTGAGTGCACAGGACGCTCCTGCCTTTGTCGAGATGGTCCATCGGCCTGCCTGGAAGGCCCCTCCCCAGGACGCCTCCCACCCTAACTGTGAAAGTCCTACTTCTCCGCTGTCTTGCATGACCCCCCAGGCAGACCCTGTCTGCTTCCTTTTGTGCTGCCAGAGAACCTTTTCCATATGTCTGTTTGTGTTCATCACATATGTATATGTAACACTAGACTGTGAGCTTTGGTGGGGAAAGATACCATGTCTTATTCCCCTTTGTGGCCTCAAGGGCATAATAGGCCTTTTTTTAATGATTGACAAAAGGATGAACAAATTCAAGTTCATTATCAGGCACACTGACATGTAGGTAGTCAGCTGTACAAATTATGGGGTGAGTAAACAGATTACAAAAATTATTTTATACACATAGATGAGGAAGGAGCTAGATGCTGCCTGGGGGGCAGGGGGTGAGTCATAGGAGATGTCAGACGGTGGGGCTTGCACAGGTAGAGTGGGAGGGGCACTGGGGAAGGGACTTCGTGGCAGGTGGAGGGAGCACCGTGAGCACAGGCAGGAAGATGGGAGGGCACGTGGCAAAAGCTCGAGGAATCCTGTTGAGTCTGTGCCTCATGGGGGTGGGGCCCGGGGTGAAGCTAAACCAGAGAGATGTGCTAGAGCGGGAGCCTAGTGCTTGGGGGCAGTTTCCAGGGAGTGAGGAAAGTCTTCCCGGGGATGAGAATTAGACATTAAACCTGGCCCTGGTACATTCTCCAGGGTGCCCAGTGAAAAGTCACCAGGCCACATGGCCCCAGAGCTTCACCAGGGGCCTGTATCTTCTCTCTAAGCTCTACACTAAGCCAGACAGTTATTTCAAGAGTTATCTTGGGATTCTCAAAAAATCCCCAAAATGGGGTAAAGTATTGTTTCTGTTAGTTTTAATGAAAAGTAAAGCCTTGATTAACCGCATCCTTCAAGTGTCTAGAATTTTATATGTGCCTGACTTTTGAGTGAAAGAGGCAAGTCACAAAAAGCACAGGCAAATGTGATCATTTTTTAAAGAACCATGTATGATGTATCCTAGGAACAATACCCCAGGAGCCCAAACTCCACTCTTCCTGCAGCCCTACCCAAATTTCAAGGCCTAAATCTGTCCCTGAGCCAGAAATCCTGCCTAATATTCGTGGCAAGTCTTTCCTGCTGATTGGACTGTAACTCCTCTGAGGGCAAGGGGCTGTATTTTATGCCACTTTTTTTTTTTTTTTTTTTTTTTTTTTTTTGCGGTACGCGGGCCTCTCACTGCTGCGGCCTCTCCCACTGCGGAGCACAGGCTCCGGACGCACAGGCTCAGCAGCCATGGCTCACGGGCCCAGCCGCTCCGCAGCACATGGGATCCTCTCAGACCGGGGCACGAACCCATGTCCCCTGCATCGGCAGGCGGACTCCCAACCACTGCGCCACCAGGCAAGCCCTATGCCACTTTTATTCCACACAGTATCTAACACAGATCTTTGCACATTTTAGGGTTTTAAATATTTAACAATGGATTAGAAAATGCTACACATCTTCATTCGTGTCAGTAGTGTGGCTAGAACATTTCAAGTCCTTCTCCTCTGTTTCTTGTTTGGCTCTTTGGAGTCAAATGGGTTTGGGTTTACATTTCTGTTCTAACAGCGACTGCCAACGTGAACTTGGGCAGATTCCTAAGCTCTCAGCCTAACTTGGAGAGTTGTTGTAGAGATCACTGATTACATATTTACAGTGTCTGGCAGCTGCTGCTGTTGTTATTATTTCACCCGTCTTGAAAGCAGAAGCCTCCTGGCTTATAGCTTATTATTCCACAATTGAGAGCTCTTGTATCTTCTGGAATTGCATTTCCATTTGGGAGTTTTAGCTCCTATTACTTAAGGCTGGCTTCAGCAGTTGGGAGTTGGGGAGGCTCTTTGACCTGAATCTCAAAAGATAAGTAGAGGCTTAAAAAGCAGAAGCGGGGCTTCCCTGGTGGCACGGTGGTTGGGGGTCCGCCTGCTGATGCAGGGGACACGGGTTCGTGCCCTGGTCCCGGAAGATCCCACATGCCGCAGAGCGGCTGGGCCCGTGAGCCATGGCCGCTGAGCCTGCGCGTCCGGAGCCTGTGCTCCGCAACGGGAGAGGCCACAACAGTGAGAGGCCCACGTACCGCAAAAAAAAAAAAAGCAGAAGCAGATGGAAAAGGCATTCCAGGCAGAAGGAACAGCATGTGCAAAGACCCAGGGGCATGAAGGAGAGTGACATGCAGAGGAAGTTGATCGTGGCTAGAATGGGGGATGTACCTGGTGGGCAGAGGGCAGACAGAGGCTGAGCATGTGGGCAGGAGCCAGATCAAAAAAGGCACTGCACGTGATGCTAGATTTGGACTAACAGGAACATTGTTCGATTGGTATTTTAGCGAGGTTCTATTCTTCATTAATATCCTGTAAGTATTCAATGAGTCTCTGGGCAAAATTTCTTTTAATTAGATTAATGGACTTTGAGCCAGGAATAGGGAACAGGAATAGACCATTTTCCCAGCATGTGATGCCTTACTATATTTAAGAGGAACATCTCACTTAATTTGTGGTGGGTCCTGGGTGATGTGGCCGGCAAATGATCTCAGCCCGGCCATCCCTTTGCCCTCTCTATCAGGTTGTCAGTTCCACAGATTGAAATGCAGTCAGTGCTGATTGGTCCCAGGTTTTTTGCCTCAGGGTTTCCTCAGTAGATGGAATCTGCAATATCTTTGGTCATCAAACGCAGCGCATTAACGCTTATCGTTGTTTGTGTACTCTTCACGTCTGTGCCAGTGTAACATGCACCCAGCCAGATGTTCTCGAACAATCTTGAAATGCGTGAGCAGGGCTCGGCAAACATGTTGACAAGTCCCTTGTTCTGTTTTCGGCATTGTTCTCTGCCTTATAAACCAGCCGAGGTCTGGGGAATGGTGAGAAGGAGCACAGTCTCTGAGGCCTCCAATCTCCTGCTTCTCCTTTGCATGCAAGAACATGTCAGAGCTAAAGGCTCCTGGAACTTTCTGCCCATCGCGCTGGACACATCCGACAGTGGCCGAGAGGCTTTGCTTTTTCTCCCCAGCCTGTGCTCTCAGCCCCTCTTCTCCGTCAACCTCTCCTTCACGCTGCCCCTCTTGCTTCACTTCCAAGTACCTTTCCCACCATTTGGGCTCAGCAATTCTACTATTGTTCTTCCTGTCTGGTTCTCTGAAATCCAGCCCACACCTTTCAACTCCATATCCTGAGTCAAGTGTTTGAAAGCTGTTATTTCATGTTAATTAGAAGTTCTTTTTCCAGCCAAGAAGCCTTGCACACAGAACTGTTCCCCCAAGCTGTGGCTTAGAGACGAGCTCTGGTGTTTTGTACTTTGGTACAGTTAGAGGAATCATGGATAATTGCTCTTAGAGCCGCAGCGCTGCCTGCCAGGCCAGGAAACCTTCCCCACGACTCCGTGGCCCTCCGTGGGCTGGCGAGCTCCGAGCTTGACTCAGCCAGAGGACTCGGTGTGCCTCTAGAGAACACCATGGTCTCGGTGGGGTCTCCCCTGGCCAAAATTGCTTGGCACCCAGACCCCATCCACGAGGGTCTCTGGCCTCCAAGTAGGTCTCCACCAAATGCTGGCAGGTGACCGTTCGGCAGCTCCTCCTTCCTTTGTAACACATGTTCCAGTTGACCCCTGTCAACTGGACCCATGTCATGTGGGAGATTCTGGTGGAGAAGTACTCCCACCACCTTCTGGACTCATGAAGACATCAGCAGGAGTTGGCTTCCGGCTCCTTAAAAACCCCTCAAGACAGCCTGAGTGGCTGCCATTCCTTGCAGGCTGTTCTGGAAAGGCCTCAGGGAATTTCCACTTCTTGAGGTGTTTTTGAGCAGAAGCCAAGCCCTGTTCTCACATCTGGCCTCACTCTTTACGCCCACCTGCTGGTAGATCAGGGCCTCCATCCGTCTCATTACCTGGCCTGGTGTTCCATCGTCCTAGGCTTCTGCAGACCCAGGCTTGAGAAGGCTGCAGCCTTGACCTCTCTGGGAACCTCCAGCACCCCCTTGGGCATCCTGTGTTCCATTTGGAGGGAGTGGTTGGTGCTAACCCATCCTGAGCTTGGGTGGTGACTGTTAGGACCACCCTCATTCCACCTCTCCCGGGGCAGGGGGCGGACTTTCCTCCTCCGAAGTGCCTGCCTTCAAATGAGTAGTGAGGAATTCTCCTATATGTCTAACTTAAATCACTAGAAACATATTTCTTTACCTTCTGCGGTTTATAGAGAAAATAGTCCGTGAGCAAGTGCTGATTTAAAGCCCACTGACCTCAGAGCACAGTTCTAAGCACCGTGGAAGTGAGGCCAGGGGTTCTTTTATTGAAGGGAGATAAAGCCCCCTACTGAGAGGGGTCCTTGCAAAGATAACACTGATATTGTTTTGTAAAAGTGCCAAGCCGGGGCACATAGAAGACCTTGAAAAAACAGGAGTTCCTCCCTGTCTTTGCCTTCTTTTTATTAACAACAAACACCAGCTAATATGATACACACAGCGTAAAGATAAAGGTGTGAAAGTGGTACCCATGGAAGACTTATTTGATGAGGTGGAGTTTTAGCTGGATTTAGGAAGAATTAAGGAGCGATGTGGATTAGTAGAGATTAAGATTGAGAACATGGCATATATTCTTAGTTATGATAAAAACATAGCCTTTGGCCAGTGAATTACATTGGTAGGAGTAAAGGGCCCAGTGGGATCCATGGCACCGAATGGGATGGTGACATAGGAGTGGGCCAGTGGGCAGAGTGTCTTAAAGCAGTGGTCCCCAACCTTTTTGGCACCAGGGGCCAGTTTCATGGAAGACAATTTTTCTCCAACTGGTGGGGGGCCGTGGGAGGCAGCGCAGGTGGTTCAGGCGGTAACGCGAGCGATGGGGGGCGGCGGATGAAGCTTTGCTCACTCGCTGCTCACCTCCTGCTGTGCGGCCCGGTTCCTAACAGGCCGCGGACCAGTACCCCTGTCTTAAAGGACTCGATAAGGAATTTTTACTTATTATTACAGCCAGTAAGGAATCATTGTAGTTTCTTGAGCTGGGAATGAAAATGATTTTTGGAGATCTTTATTATATGACTTCTTAGAGCCGGGTAGGTGAGTGTACAGCAAGACCATCAGGACGGTACCTGGGCTCATGCTGGGGCTTTCACAAGGACAGTAGTGATGAACCCAGGGACCAAATGTCTAGAGGGACATAAGTAGTCTTAGGGGGCGGGGCAGCTCTGAGGGGCCACGAAAGGGAGAAGGGGCTAAGCTTAGTGCCCTGAAGGTCTGGGTGGAACGTGAAGCCAGCGGTGGTAAAAAATAATTGGGAAGAGGTAGTGGGTGACTATGGGTGACTTGGTGAAGTTCTAGCCCCTACAGAGCAGGGCTGGAGAAGATCAAAGAGGAGAGGGCCTTAGTCCCGAGGCCCCCTTTTTATGTGCCCTCGGTTCAGGCTTTCATCTCCTTCCCATGATGAGGATCATTGTGGAAGGTTATTTGTAGATATTTATGTAGATAATTACATCTCCTGTGTAATTTTGTAAATAAATCAAGTTTCACTTTTGATGCATTTTTGAAGTTTTGCAAATAAATTGGCTTTGTTCTAAAAAGCACGGTCTTAATAAAATCCCTATGTTCTGAATGAAATTAGCCATTCCAGATACGTTTAACCTGACCACACATGGTGGCATTGTGCCGGCATTGGCCTTGGGGGGTGAGACTTATGCAAAGGCAGATATTGAGCCGGGAGTTCTGGAATCCTCGGCCCTCCTGCCACTGCTTCCCTCGGATCCAGCCTTTGGATGCCCCCTTCTAGAATGAGTACAGAGCTTCTGGCTACTTTGTTGTGTTCTGGTGGGGACTCTGGCTTGAGCTGTGTTCTTTTCTCCCTCTATCTCCCCACCACAGACTACTGTTTTCCAAAGTGAAGTTGGAGTCGCTGTGCCGGGGCCCAGATGAGGCGCTGCTCACTTGTAAGCACATGCTACAGATTTGGAAATCCTGCTACAATCTTACCAATCCCAGGTAAGAGGCCAGCGGCGGCACCTGTTGTGCGTGGTTTTTGCATAGCCCCTGCCTCTCAGTCCATCCCCGATTGGCATTTAGCAGAACAAATTCTCCACCCCTGTGCACCCCTAGGCCCCCGGGAGCCACAGGTAA
The DNA here is from genome assembly GCF_025265405.1 of Mesoplodon densirostris. Taxonomy (NCBI): domain Eukaryota; kingdom Metazoa; phylum Chordata; class Mammalia; order Artiodactyla; family Ziphiidae; genus Mesoplodon; species Mesoplodon densirostris. The sequence goes on from NC_082664.1 coordinate 14,602,005, forward strand.
GAGCAGTGGAGCCTCACACATCGCATTTTTAAGCAGGTTTTCTCTCAGTGTCTGATGAAATCTCCAAATCGTGGGCTTCTTATGCTTTTGTTGCCACGGTGGCCCTCTAGGCTCACTTCCAGTTGGTCTCCATCTGATTTCTCTCAGCCAGCCATTTATGTAATTCCCTTTGACGAGTCTTTATCTTTCTGGTGATTTATGGATAGACTAGTCAATTATATATTCCAGATGGGGTTCTCACAGTAATATTTTAAAAAGACCTGCATAGACAACAGGCCACATGCTACTAAGGAGAGTAGAAATTGATTTGACATGATAAAGTGTCATTTTCAAAAAGTTAAAATCATGACTCAAACAAATATAAAAGATGAGCACATATAAAACATAAAAGATTAGCACATACGAAAGATTTTACGTACCTCCTTAACTAATGAGGGAAGCAGTAAAATGTTAAGACCCATTCAAAGAAGAATTTGAAAAACAGATTTGCTGAAATGAATTTGCAAATAAATATAAAAACAATAATATTCTATAGAACAATGAAATACATTGTTTGGGGTTATCTTTTCTACGGGGTGGACATTGATTGTATCTCGACCAGACAAAATTCATAGGTTTTCTACTGGCCAACTCTGCCCCACAGGGATGTGAAAGGGCCCAGCCAGTCGGAGTCAGTCAAAGGCGCCCACCCTGCAGAGGCAGATAATCTGGGGAAGGTCCACTAGTCAACTCCCAGCATGTCCCCGAGAAACACCATCTTCAAGTCTTGAGCAGTGTTTCCCGGCATGTGTCTAGATTACGAAGTGTGCCCTGACCTGTGAAGGAAGTGATTTAATGAAAAGAGACCTCACAATTCAGGTGAATTCAAACAACTGCTCAAACACTCAGAATATTTTTCGAGTTCGCAACAAGATGTATGGACAGCCCACATTCTTCTCTTAAGAGTCAGGAGCCTAAAAATGTATAAGTCAAATTGTAAATGTGTTCAAGGCTGTGGCCCACCCAGTCCAGCCCAGCAGGAGGCGGGCAGGTGGGCTGGTGAGTCGCTGCGGGGCTGGAGGAAAGGTGGGGTGGGGTTAGGGACGCATCAGGGTGCTGGTGGGGTTCCGTGTGAGATCTTGTTTGACCAGTTTCTGCCATTAAAAAAAATACATATTCAAAATCAGGGCCTTGTTGAGTTGATGGGTCCTGATGAGCTGATATGAGCCAGAGTTGAGACCACAAGCCCCGAGGGCGGTGTGGCTAGAAGATGGGGGAGCCTGGCCGGGAGCCCCCACCCTTGCAGAGCCCGAGCCACAAGAATTACACGAGAGTCCCCTTCCTAACCGTAGCCTGTGGCACGTTACCAGGCCCACGGGGCCCATCTTCCTCTTGGTGAAAAGCTAATCGTGAAACTGGCCTCTTCCCTTTTGTGGGTATGTTCTGGAGATAAAGATCATTTTAATTTTTTAAAAAAATTCTGCTTTTCTAAGTCTGTAGGCAGAAAGAGGAAATGTCCATATTTATACCCCCCAAAGTCCCCACTCCGAGACGCAGCAGGATTTGAGGGAGGGTCTTTGCCGTGAGCCCAGCTACAGGCGATACTCCCCGAGGTGGCTGCTTCCTACTGGAGCACATCTCTTTGTCTGTACCCCCTTTAGAAGTGAGAAAATAAATCCATCAGCTTTCCCGTTGCCAGTTTTCTCTCAGTTCTCCACACCTCTCCCACCTCCCCACATTTCTTCCCACTTAGCAACCAAGAGCATTGCATGTGAGGAGAAGAAAAAATAGCAGAATTGGAAAGCTTTTTAAAAACACTTAACCAAATGCCTGGGCTGTGTCCGTACTTGCTCGGCTCCCTGAAGGATCCTTCAGGGCCAGGCAGGGGGGGGGACCCTGGCTCCGGGCGCAGAGTCTGGCTGGGGGTGGGGGTGGGGGTGGGGGTGGGGGTGGGTCCACGGAACCGCTGCCTCCAGCTACTCCCAAAGCCTCGAGGTGGGGGGAGGGGCTGGCAGTCCAGCAGCCCCTTACTAAGGAGTTTCCTGTTTGTTTTTTTAACTCTATTTTCTCTGGGATATAAATAAATGTTTCTCCCGTAGCCCTCACCAGTGTGCAAATTTAGACATCCTCCCCAGTACGGTCGGGGAGGGCGTGACCCTGGCAGTAGAATAAAGCAGAAGAGGGGAGGGCAGTGTCTTGACGGGGACAGCACACCCCGCAGTTCTCCAGATAAGGGCGGCTCGGGGGCCCAGTAGCCTCAAGTCGGGTCACGCGGGGTTTTAGAAGAGTATAGAAACGCATGCACAAGTGGGTGAGAAGCAGCCCTGCTTAATAAAAGACGTGAAAACTGAGCAGAAAGCATGCTGGCAGGGGGCAGTTGCCTTCCAGCTGGAGAAGGTCCGCACTGACTTCCGGGCTCAGGCGCCCGTGTTTCTAAGTGTGCTCAGCTGTGAGGGACCTGTGCTCACCCTCCCAGGGCGTCCCACTGCTCGCCACCCCCAAGAGCCCCACCCAGGGGCTGGCACAGGCCTCCAGAGCAGTGGGACAAGGGGGCACAGAAGAAGACACGGGCAGTAACAGGGCCACACGCAGACGAGACCTCGCTTCCTGTTCTCTGCGACCCGTCCCTCCTCTTCACTCTTGCTTGAAGGAGCACCACCCTCTGGGCCGGTCGCCGAATGGAGCCTTAGGCCAGAGAGCGGTCCCCGCAGGCTGAGAACGCTTCTCCTGCTGTGAGCAAAGGGTGGGTGGCATTCTCCTGAGTGTACGTTTGGCAAGGTGTTGGTCACTTCAGAAGCCTGGGTTTATTTCCTGAGGCCTGCAGTTTTGTGTGCCTTTAGGACAGAAATCCGCCTCCATTTCATCTTCTCTCCTGCTGAAGTGCACAGCTCCCTCAGCTCTTGTCCATGTTGACTTGGCCACTTAAGACAGTGTGACTTCTGGCCAGGGCCTCGCCAGACGGTCCAGCGCTTCAGCAAGGGATGCTGTACCTTCTCTGTGCCAGCATCGTGCTAAGCTGTTTATACATATGTTCTCCTCAACCCCTGCCTCAGCCTTGCAAGAAAGCTACTGTGCTTTCCACTTCATAGAAAATAAAAGTGAAGCTACACCTCACTTTTATTAAAGATCTTGCCCTAGTTTTCTCAATTAAACAACTAGTAGAGCTATTATTCAAGCCCAGGGCTGCCAAACATCAAAGCTCTCTCCATCACCCATCCTGCCTCTCTGAATTGACAACCAGCTTTTTTTCCTTTATTTTTATGTTTTATTATTAACTACTTCTTCCCCCTCTTGTCACTGCCACTTAGACCATCTCCATGATGTAGCCATATGATCGGAAGAAAAGTTTTTCTTCCCAAGTCCCATTTCAACCACATTAACGAATAACATATAAACATGTTTTTAAAAAGACAATTCATTTGCTCTAACCTCAGTTGGAAATTGGAAACCCCATTTTTTTTGTTTGTTTTTGTTTTTTTTTTTTTGCGGTACACGGGCCTCTCACTGTTGTGGCCTCTCCCGTTGCAGAGCACAGGCTCCGGACGCGCAGGCTCAGCGGCCATGGCTCACGGGCCCAGCCGCTCCGCGGCGTGTGGGATCCTCCCGGACCGGGGCACGAACCCGCGTCCCCTGCATCGGCAGGCGGACCCTCAATCACTGCGCCACCAGGGAAGCCCCGGAAACCCCATTTCACGCTAGTAGTCATCCATATTTTGGTGGAGCTTTTCTTTTCACAAAGTGTGCTCTCATTCATCTTCAAAGTAGCCCCATAAAATGGGCAAATGTCGTGTTCCATCAGACCCATTTTACCGATGAGAAAATTGAGTTTGGGAATGTTGAGAACTTGCCTTGATTCATGTAATCCAGGCTTAAGTTGCCTGGGAAATGTTCTGGTTTCCTATCCAAGGCCCCTCTATTACATCAGTATTTATTGTGTGCCAGGCACTGTCTCAGAGCTGGGAAAGGACAAAGCTGTGACAAGGACCCCAGGGTCTGGCTCCCAGTCCACCATCAACTTGCCTCTTGTGTTTAATCTCTGTGTAGCTGCGTTAGAGGATTTCCAAGAGAAGCTTCCAGTTTCCAGGATAACTTAACCATCAGTACAGTATACTCTGAATTTTCAGTCCTTATTTAAGGGAATAGAAATTACCTGGGTGTGTACATCTACGTATGTGGATCTCTGCAGCGTATGTGCGGTGGATTTGGGGTTCCTTCCAGTTTCCTTCCCCTAAACCCTTTACTAACACCACTGACCAGGAATGGTTTTCCTTTCCTGCCTGTCATCCTCCTTCGGAGGTGCTCCTGGCACCTAAGGGCCAGGCAGAGAAGAGGTGAGGTGACTGAGCTGTAGGGGGAGGTGGTCCACGGAGGTGCCCAAGCAGATGTGTCCCAGAGGGAGAGAGGAAGGCTTGCGGGAGGGAGGCTGGCCAGAGTGAGAGAGCGAGGCCAGGCCTCCCCCTGCCCTTTCTTCCACATCCTGTGGATCATGACAAAGGCAAATTCTGCACCATATAAACAAACAACTAAAACCTGCTTAAAGCATCCAGCAAAATTCTCAGTCAGTCACAACAGTCAGAGTGGAAATGAAAGCATCTCCATTGTGAATAGTTATTTGTTGCTATATAAGCAACAGATACTATGGAGATAAACTAAGGAATGTAACCAAATATTGTTTCTCAGCTGGTGGAAGGGAAACAGGTCCTGTGTCCCTATCATTGGCTGAGGTTCATAAGTTAAGATCTTCGTTTTAGTTGGGGTTTATAACATCTGGAGTAGGAGGTCCTTAACTCAGCTTCTCCATACCTACCGTTGCACCAGACAGCTGGGAATAAGTTGTCTCCACAAGTCAGCCAGCCTTGTTAACCCCAGATGCATGTTTGGAGGCATTGTATTTATAAGGACACCTGGCGTGTGTCCAGAAGTTATAATTCTTCTGAATGTTGTGTCTCCATGACCTCAGTGCAGCCTGACACACTTCTGTGTGGGAAAACAATCCTTATCCTCACCTCACAAGGAAGTCACTGAGGCACAGAGAAAGGGGCCTTGCTCAAAGTGACCTACCATTAGTGAGAGATGTGGGATAAGAACCCAGATCTGGTTGGTTCCAGGACCCAGCATGACACGCAGCAGCCAACCCTGTGCTCTGATACTTGGTGAAATGAGAAGCCTGGAGGATTGTGGCTGAACCAGACATCTCCCATCCACTTACTGTGATTTGGTCCACTGAAAACCCAGGCAGATCCTTCCTTGGCAATTCCAAGACCTCATTGTGTGTCCTGGAATCCCCAAGGTGATGAAAAACTTCACTGTATTTTGAGATAAGATCTTCCGAAAAACTCCTAAGTGGGGAGCCATTGCAACATTCAGAGAATTACCTCTTTGTAATATTTTTGTAGTATTTTTTGTAATATTTATATTAAAAATACATGCATGAATAGATCAATGCTAGAAATATTCAGTTGCTAATGTGATTAATGCAAATTTGCATGTACTTTTATGCTGTCTTCTGCTCAGAGACATTTACTGTTTCTCAGTCATGGAAATAATTAATAGAATAGATCCCAAAAAGCATGTATTCAGTGATGTCATAAGTATAGGCTGACAAACCAGTCTGTACTGAAGCAAGTTTCCTTCTGTTTCCTGTGGATTTCTCTAACTACATCACTGGACATGGAAATTGCAGCCTGCAAACCATATTAAGTTTCATAGCAAATCTTGTTTGTACCACTTTTAGCAACGGCTGCATAGAGGAAGGAAATTGTGTCCCTTTATTGTGGAATTTGAACTTCTTAACGAAAAAAATCATTTGTAGAGCCCCCAGATTGGGGAAAAAAAATGGATTCAAAGAAAAGCATTAAAGGCTCAAAGCTCAAGAGAGAGATATGCATCTTTTGATAGAATACCATGATAGAGGAAAAAAGAATGCAATTGTTGAATCGTTTTTACTTACAAGCTTCTTAGAATTAAAAAAAAAAAAAAGTCTTTCTGAGCCAAGGGCCCTTAACGGTGTTTCATTCCCCTTAGTCCCGATGTGGTCTCCCACGTGACTTGCCCAAGGAGTGGGGCTGATCCCGTTACTATATGCAGGAGCAGCCTGGGGGGGGGGGGGGGGGCTTCAGTGCCGGAAGCTCTTGAGAAGCACCGGCCTGGAGGCTGCTGCCAAAACGCGACTGTGTTCTCTCCAAGGCCCAGCCTTCCCAGCTCGGGAACGCTGGAAGGGGGCTGTAGCTCCACTCTGCCAGCACCGAGCTCAGTGTAGGGCCTCACACCTCCTCTCTCTTGTCTATTAAATAGAGGTATCAACCACGCCATTTATCTTAAAGGCTTGTTCTTAGGACACAAACGAGGCGGTGGCTGTGATCACCCTTTGAAAAGGAAGGGCCAGTGGTTCTTGAATTTGGCTATGCGTTAGAACCATCTGGGGAGCTTTGAAAACCAGAAATTCTGATTTATTTGGTCTGGGGCAGGACCCAGGCATCAGTGGCTTTTAGAGATGCCCTGGGTGATTTTTCTGTGCAGCCAGGGCTTAGATGCACTGGTGTAGAGCATTGGTTCCTAAAGACAGCTCGAGGATGATGTGTTTATGGGCTTGATGAGCCTGAGACTTACCGGCACAGAATGCTCATCAGTTTCCCCCACAGGGTGGATGGAGAACGTGGCTCGAAGTTCTCATTTTTGTGTCTAACAATGACACAAAAGAGACGAAAATCAGCTTGGGTCTCTGGGCGCGGTTTAAGCCGTGTTTGTGATACGGATCCTGAAAGGAATCCCAGCCCAGGCCGGGCGGGGAAGCAGGATGGCCGGTGATGAGTGGAAAGGTGCTGAAGAAGCTCAAAAAATGCACAGAAGGTTTTGCTGCATTTCAGGAGTCGGGATTGGTTGACTCTGTTTCCTTCCCCTGCCCACCCTTCAAATGACTGACATTTGTAGCTGTGTTTTGCAGTGATTCTGGACGTGGGAGCAGCCTCTTAGATAGAACCATTGCTGACAGACGACAGCTTAATACAATTACTTTGCCAGACTTCAGCGATCCCGAGACAGGTGAGAATAAAAAGCCAGAGGGGCCGAAATGGTGTCAACCAGAAGGGACATGGGGCCTGGCCCCAAACCGCGCGGGATGAAGACCATCAGGGCCTGGGGTGGGAAGCAGTCCTCACCCAAATAGGCTAAACTCTCACCTGAGGTGCATTTTCTCCAGTGTCTTTTTTCAAGTGTTTGTTCACAGTGGGGGAAGTAATATTACTTGCCCAACACAGCTCTTTGAAATCTTTCTATTTTTCCCCTTGCTCTTGGAGCTGAAAATTTGAAACTAAAATTAGACTGTTCCCATCCCCATCAAGCTTCCCCTCTGCTTTTCTGTTTCTTTCTCTTTCTTTAGATTTCAGACCTTGCTAAAATCAAGCTTTTGGTTTCTAATCAGTTGCACATATGAACTCACACAACCCCACAAAAAACCCTGCAGGGAGAGGCAGGTGGGTTTAGAGCTTCTGAATCTACTCACCCCACGAGGAAGCCTGTGGCACTTACTGCCTCGGAGCAGATATTTACACCTCAGTTATCATTTGTGTTTCCACAGTTGCCTAAGTACAGAGCGGTAAAGATACCTCTGTAATCTCCAGAACTCCAAACAAGTAACTTTAGTAGTAATACTGACCTTTCAGTGGCAATTCGGAGGACTCGACAGACCCACAAAATGTAAAGAAATCCACGGCGCTTTGAGCCTCAGGGGTAGTTCCAGAGCATCATTTGGAAGCTGGTTTTGTTGCTTCTCCCGCCACCCCAGAGGGCCCTGGGTCAGGCTGAATCGCTGTCTGGGTACGCCTTGTCTTCTGTGGGTTGATTTCATGAAAGGAGCCTCCGGGTCTTTCTCCTGCACGGTGCCAGGTCCCGGCTCCTGACCAAGCCCCTCCAAAGAGCCAGAGAGCAGCCCTGAGGCGTGCACAGCCATCCTTGGAAAATCTCTCCCCAGGTGGCAATGGGAGCCGGGTGTGGTACTCACCCAAGCCCGTCCTCACAGCTACCTGCCTTCCTGTGCTAGTCTCCCTTTTATCAAATTTAAAGTCGGCTGAAGAAGCCTGATCCCAGGGCCCTGGGGCTCCTAGGTCAAAAGAGTGTTGGGCATTGGAAGCAGCATGAATTATAAATTAGTGCAGTTTAACCGGGCTTGCAGCCACTGCTCAAAATGCAGGCCAGCTAGGCCACAGAGAAACTCGCCCCTGGAGTAGCCTGGCCCCTGGGTGGAGGGGCAGTCATTGGTGGACTTAGACGGCGAACCAGGCAGTCTCTGACCTGGGATGGCACAGCAGAGTTCTGCTCATGGTCCAGACCTGCTAGAGGGATGTGTGTAGCCCCCCTCGCTGCAGGAAAGGAAAGGTCAGGCTGTCAGGACTTAGCCACTGAGAGGTGAGGCTCGGACCCCGGGGAGAGAAGAGAGGGAGGTAACATTCACTACGGCTGGCTCACAGCTGCTGTGGCTGCCCAGGGTCAGCTTCCCCTTCTCCCCTACCCCCAGGACCCTGCGAGGACACTCATACTACATTCAGACCCCCTTCCCCTCCAGCTGATCGGGGAATTTAATTTCCCCTGAGGTCTGAGACTTGCATCCACATCACATTAAAAACAGACAGTGGGAGAAAATGAGTGAGGCCCTTGGGATTCATTCTCCCCTTTGCCCCTTGGGACCTTTTCCCCAGAGCCTCCAGGAGGCTCCCACTTCAGGTTAAACATCAGGTGCCGTAGCTTCCAGCCGAGGCGTGTCTCCGTGGCAGAGTCGGGGGTCGCTGCCCCTTGTCCGTAGTGGACACTGCTCTCCCTCACTCTGGAGCCTGGGGGGTTGGAGTCTGGATCACTGGGGCAGGTGCCCTTGGACAACCGGAAAAACCACAGCCTCCCAGGCACTGGCCAGTGACCAGTTTATTGTGTTGGTGTGGTTGTATGTCCACACGACGCCCTCCAAGACTCCTCTCACCGGCCCTGCCCCCACAGCCCCAAATCGTTGCTTTTCACACCACCAGTTACTTACCCAGGAGGCCAGGAATCAGAGAAACGGAAGGCCATGTTAGCAGGCCTTATCAGGTGCAGACTGATTATAAATGATGGTAAAACATTCTGAAGTGATCGTTTAAATCAGAGAGACTTAAAAATTAGGAAGGCTCGCCTCTAAATGGAAAAGATGCCTCCATCTTGATTAATAAAGCCCAGGTTTATATAGTTCAGCCCGTGGGTGGTCTCAGGAGGGCAGCGGTTCTTATTAGTGCATCAGTGGGGACTGCCTGTCTCGTGAACGACCCACAGATTTGGTTCAAACTCTGATTCCGAAGGTTCCATAGAGATGTTTTGCTTCCATCCCTGCCCTTCCATCTTGCCTTTCCCTAAAGATAACCATTTTTTATTAGCTTTTTGTTTACCCTCCCATGCAGATAAGATTAGATCTGATTTCCCGTGTCCCTTGACTTGAAAATAGCATACCATATGCTATTTTCCACCATACGTGCACCATACGTGCCGCACAGCCCCTGTGACGTGTCCCTTTACACATGCCCTGAGGATTCCTCTGCATCTGTTTGGGAGAACGTCCTCAGACTTCTGCAGTGCTTCTCTGCTTTTCGAAATGCATCCGACAAAGAGCACAGCCGGCAAAGACGTGTGGCCAAAGCTGAGGTGACCTGCCACGGTTGTGATACTGCCAATTCTGAGTCACCCAATGTGCAGTAGACTCCTCTGTGAAGCCACAGGCCCTCTTGGATTGTTGTTTTTGTCTTCCAGAACTAAAATTTATTTCCTTTTTAAAAAAATTTTCTACTGTGGAAAAATTTCAAGTATACCAAAATAGAAATACTCGTATAATGAATCCCCATGTACCTACCACCAGCCTTCAACAACAATTCCTATTCTTTTTTCCTGTATCTCTGCTGTCCCACACTTAGTTTTTGTGGACTATTTTGAGGCAGATCTCAGACATCATATTTTGCCTGTTAAAATTTCAGTGTATATGTCAAACAGATAAGAGCTCAGTTATAAAAATATAACCGAGATACCATTATTATACATCTGGGTCATTATAAAGTACAGGCTCAGTGTTCTTGATTTTGGAAAGTGAATAATTAACTGGGGTATGGTTTTCCACCTCTGAAATTGTCCATATGCAGATCTGTGCTATAACATAAGGGGAACCCATGTCTAGAAGCTTTGGACTAGCTGAGTCCACTGCGGCTAAAGAGTGGACATTGGTTTTATTAAATGGATGTGGCAGACTGAAAAAAAACCCTTAAAGAATATGCTTTCCCTTCTAATATCACCTCTGGGTCCCCTTCCCCCCACCTCTGTCATCCAGTAGGTCCTAGCCACCAAGAGAGAGGAATCAAATGGGGTGACAGTCATTTAACTTTGAAGCTTTGAATCATTGTCTTTTCTTCAGAATAAGTTAGTTCCTTAAATAGAGGAGGAAAAAGAATTCTTTTTCTTCCTTTTGCCTTCAAAACAGGATGTGGAGTAAGGAGATTTAGCTTTAATCATTGGTAGATATTACCAGACACCGATTGGTAGTAATGATTCTTTTACCTTGAAAATTTGATCCATTTTGTCTGGGAAAAATTTAAATTTGTCACTGCAGTGGTTCTCCCTACTGCTGTGTATCTCTCCAGCTGAAGACATGGAAGTGACAGTGATAGATTCCTTTTCAAAGTGCCTGGCCAGTGGACCCAACCGTAGACCAGCTTAGCAAGCTTAGACTCCATTGTCACGATTCGGGGACCTGACCCATTGTTGCACCTCAGTATCTGCACCTAGAAAGACCTTAGTTTTCAAGTAAACTTTATATAAGTGCTTCTCATAAAAAACAAATCAGGGAAAAGTCAAGTTCTAATCCTTTCCAATTGAAAAGCAAATAGTTTCTTTTCCTCCAGAATGTCCTGGGTATTCTAGGTTAAAGAGGTATTATTTTCAATGGATCATACTGCTGAATCTGTGCCCAGGTAAATGAGATGTTTTTATGCCGTGGTGTTGTTGCAGAACAATTAAATAACCAGTAGAAAAAACAGCAAATTTGTTTTCTTCGAAAAGCACTTGTATTCTCTTGTCAAGTAGAGGAATGATTGTGTATTACATGACCTCATTTTCTTTGCAGCTTATGTGAGTATATTAAAAGCCAGTTTATTTTTTTCTTTGTGTTTCTAAAGTTTTTTTGCCTTTATCCTTTTTTTTTTCTCTTTCACTTTTTTAGTGTCAGATTCCTCCTCCTCCTCTTCTCTTTCAAGAACCGAATCTTCTCTCCACCTGTTTGTATCTTCTCATCTTCATTCTCATCCCAAACCCGATACCTTTGTGTGGTCCCCGGCAGCTCATTCAGTCAGTGACCCAGGTCCCCGCCAGGAACCCTCTCTGTGTAAACATGGTTTATGGTTTTTTTCCTTTCTTGTTAGATCTGCTTCATTTGGCTGATGTTTTATTTTCTGATAATCTTCCTAACTGATAAGCTGGGTCGGAAACTCCATCAAATTTACCTGAGAGAAAATCTTGCTAATTTGAAAATCCAAAAACTCTGTGGGCAGAAGGAGACCTTGGTGCCCAAGTTCCAACCTCCCTTTTAAAAAGTAAAGGAAATCTGTTTAGAGCAGAATCAATAGAAGCTTCTCTGGAACATCGCTTCTAGTTCTTGGGGACTTCTGTGCTTTCCTGGAGTTGATATAAATTCATACAGATCTCAGTTTTTAAAAAGACAAATGAGAACATTTTGCAAATAATAATTTACTCCTAATTATTTCTGGGTTTCAGTTTAGAAATTAATTCAACAACTATATAGTAATCAAGGTAGTATTCTAAAGATATCGGTCATATGCCTTTTAAGTATGTGGTCCTCAAACCTGACTGTGCGTTAAAATCACCCAGAGAGCTTTGAAAACTGCAGATTCTCTGGGCCCTACCTCCGGAGCTTATGATTCAGAAGGCCTGAGGTGGGGCCCAAGAATCTGGCTTTATAAAATACCTTCTTATGATCCCGATGCCAGTGGGTTGCATACTACATTTTGAAAAACAATGCTATAAATTGTTTTCTGTTTGCAAGGAAGGAAAATGTAGGGCTTGTGTCATGAAACTATGCAGGGAAATTGAACAGTATCTTAATCTAATCTTGATTTTAAATAATAGGGAAATTTGAAAGTCTGTTTTAGGGTGTTCAGGGACCTGTCAATGGAAAAAAAAAAAAAAGATCCCTGTATTGAAATGAGACACTGGTTGATAAAGCCCTTAAACGGCACCTAAATATGGATCTCACCAGGAGATCCACCCTTGTCCTTCCACTCATTTATTTAATGTTCACTTTACCCGCAACACGGCCAGAAAATTTCATCTCTATGTCCATGATTTAAAAGGGCTTATCTTTGTTCCAAACACTCAGTTATATGCTAAACAAAAGCTCATAAGGGGAGCTGCTGCCAGAAAGAACTACTTTCCCTAATGCGCTTATCTTTCTGATGGCAACCTGCTGTGTTTGTGTTAAACACACACACACACACACACACACACACACACACAGTCGGGCAGAAAGGAGACTATGATCTAAAATAAATAATTCAAACCAAGAAACACTCTGACCTTACTTATCTGCATATTAAGTGTCCTGAACTCAGCCTCAACGGCAATCCCAGTTTTATGAAATGGAAGATGAAGATAAAATGTACAAACTGCTTCTGTTGTATTTAATCCACTTCTTAAAATAGACATTTTCCCTTTAACATGATGCCTACGGGCAATTGCCAACTTTGTTTTTTTCTGCTTTGGTTTTTCCAGAAAAAATTGTTTATTCCATTGACTTTTGCCCAGTTTTTTGGGGTCTTAAAATGGGATCTTACTGTTCTAGAGTAATGTTAGATGTTCCCACTGCCCCACCCTTTCTCGTTTGCACAGTGAACCCACCTACCTCCACACCCTGCCAGTAGTTATCTTGTTGCATCCCAAGGAGCCCTGTGTCCCTTTAAACCTCTGAAGATTGAAGTCCAGACTCTTCTGGTGGGGCACCTTATATCAGATTAATTAGCAAATTGTTAGGGTGATGAGCACCCACTGAGCTTTCTGCTGAATGTAATATGTACCAAGCAGGTGCTCAGTTGTTTATTCTCTGTGAAGCTCTGAGTCATCTTCCATCCTTAGGGAGTGCATAGCCAGTAACCAGGTGTTTTAAGTAAGACTGTTCCCCTCCCCCCCGCCCCATAAATACAACATTTAGTTAGAGAAGGGAAAACATAACATACATTGCTAGTAAATGTAGAATTTCTTGATTAAAATTATAATGAATTTGAATCCCAACTCTTTCCCTTAGGACACATAGCCAAGACCTGAAGTTTTATGAATTTCTCCCTCCAATCCTTTACTTCACAGGATTGAAAGCTAGCCCAACCCTACAAACTGTTGGAATCATGATTAGAGTTAACGTGTGGAAAGATCTGAAAACTGCTTGTTTGATTATTTTTCCCTTCCCTTTGGAATTTCCTGCCCTGGAAACAAAACACATTACATGAATTGGTCAGCTTTCATGTGCTGAGTGAACATTTAAATGTGGAGGGGAATGCCTAGTTGGCCTTTCTTTGCTTTAAAAAAAAAAGAAAAGAAAAAATCATTGTTAGTGGAAAAACATAGGTCACTCTTGAATTGAAATCTGATTCCAGACAGCCAGACTTACAGTTGGAAGGTTATTAGAACTCCATTTGCTTTTTTAGCCTTAATTTTGATTTTTCAAATGTTTGTTTCTTCGTTTTAATTTGTGGTTTGATTTGTTGTTCCAAGGCAACTCTCCAGAAGTACACTTTCATGGTTTTCCCTCCCTTATTTCAGTTAGTAAGTAGTTTACCAATCTCTCTGTGAACTTTTCTGAGGGTCTCCAGAATCACGCTGACCCCACCATGCAGTGTGTGTTGTGGCCGTTGATCAGGAATGTTGAGATGGCTTGGACCTGAAGCTGCCACCCGCTTGCTCACCCCTCCCGCTGGGGCCCAGCTCTCCCAGTCTCTCTAATGCTTTCTGCAGCTCGGGTGTAAACACTGAGGGGGCACCACTTGTCTGGGAAGGACTACAGGAGAAGGCATTGCAGGAAATATGCCCAAGTAGGCGCGCGCAGTGGCTTGGTCAGCAACCCCACGGGGGCTGATCAAAAGTGTGAGATGTCCAGCCTCCCCAGTGCGGCTCATCTGTAAATCTGGGGGAGAGGGAACTAGTTGAATCTTAAAATTCCTTTCCAGTTCAACCATTATTGCTCATAGAAAACAATTCTAATAATTCGTTTTCCTAAAATAAGCTAATCAGACATCATAAAACTTAAACTACTTCTACCAGAATTTAAAGCAGACTAAGCAATTCCCTTTAAATATGTTAAAGTGAGGCTTGACATATGTATACAAGGGACTTAACTATTTCCATAAAAACAGCTCCAAGTCTCTCGAGGGTCAGGAAACCTGGGTTCAGGGGCCAGTTCTGCAGAGGAATCCGGGCAACTCATTTAACCTTCCTGGCCTTAGCTTCCTCATCTGTAAAGGTCTTAGTTGACTGATTATTCTGTTCACACACACCTTTGGGGTTTGCCGGTAGCTGATCCTGATTTCAAGCCTCTGCCAGGTGCCTTTCTCCCCGAGTCGCAGCCCGGACTCTGTGGCCTCCAGAGGGCAGTGACCGGCCAGGTGGGGAGAGCCGGACTGGAACGCGGCCACCAGGACCCCCACCCCCACCCCGCGCGCTGCCCTCACTCCTGAGACCTGAGGGCCCCAGGCGCCCCCAGCAGTGAGCGCCCCAGCAGTCATCATTCTGGAGAGAAGCGTGGGTTGAGGTTTTATTCTTCTCTCCAAGAACGTGCTGACTTTGGGTGCACAGCTTCATTTTTCATATCACCAATTCTGGGGAAACTGCTGCTGTCTTTAGGAACCAGGACTAGAGAATAGACATTAACGAGAAAACATACCTCTCAAACGAAGTAAGGTGAGAAATAAAGCCAAGGTAGTAGTTTTGTCTCCTTCCACTGTGGCTGGCATTTTATGATTGACTTCGCATTTTTCTAACATTCAAAAACATCTGTCATGATCAGGAAGTGACTAGTCAGGTGGTGAATTTCACCCTCTGCTACTGCTTAATAGAATAAAGTCATTTTTGTCACCTATGTGTGAAAAAAAAATCACTCTAGTGATGACCCCACTGCTTTCGAGGAGTGGCAGCTTAAAAAATTCAGCCCTAATGATTCAAGTATAAACCTTTTCTTGCCATTTTAATTAAATTAAAATTAATTCTCCTTAAGTAGTTCTGGGGTGTCTTTCTTTAAACAAGGTCGGATGGAATTTTAGGAGATGGACAAGTCAATAATACATGGCACCCGGGGAGAAGTTGAGCATGTGACCAGCCGTTAGACTACGGCCTGAGCCTGGGAGGCTTCTCCCATCGGCTGCATCAGAGACCAAAGCCTTTCCCAGGCGGAAGGACACTTCATTCCAGAGACACGGCCTCGTGTCTATGCACTGGGGAGGGTTTGAGGAGGTGGGTAGCCTCTGCCCGGTGTAGTCCTCCGGAAGGTGCTGTCCCCGCCCAGAGCCGTCTCTCGGCTCACCCCCACAGCGGGCCCCTCCCTGCATGTGCACCGCTTAGCTCCGCCAGCCCCATCAGCAGCACGCAGGCCAGCCCCGCATGCCCACTGGTGACCACATACCCCTGCCTTAGGGGCATCCTTCCCTAAAGCTTCCCCTGGAAAGGACTTTCCCCTTTCAAGAGAAGGCACATCCTGTCAGGTTTCAACTGTGCCTGATATTCTGTTAAAGTCATTTGGAAATTGTGATCTCGTCTTGGGACCATGGGTTGGCTGTCCAGATTTCCTTGGCTATCTTAACCTCCCTTTTCACTCCGTGAAAAAAGGAAAGTATCTACTAGAATGACCCCCAGAGCTATTTATCGGCAGGACCCACAACCAAGAGGCCCCATAGTCGGTGGGAGTTGGATAGACCCAGCAGTGGCCCCTGTATCCGCCCCAGCCCCACGGCCTCATCACGTGGGTGGACATGCTGTGTAGAGGGCAGGGGGCAGCCCTCGAGGGATCAAATGTGGAAGGGAGATCTCTGACAGCGTGCTGTGAAGAGCCCACCACCCCCAGATCAGCCTCCTCGAGAGGCAGGACCGCCTCCAGCAAACATGGGAATTGTCCTCGCCCGGGGTTGGCAGGGTGGGGAGTGGAGGAAAATGGCTCATGTTTTCAAGGTACAGAGAAAACTATGCCTAATTTGAGAGCTGAAGTGAGAGCGGACGCTCGTTTCTCTCCTCCCGCCTCAGAAAAGAAGAGACAGTCGTCACTGTCTCCTCGGGTCCAAGGACGTTCGGGTTAGAGCACAGGGGCCAGGTGTGAGGTCACTGGGCGGCCAGCAGTCCGCAGTGTTGCACTGATTTACGCGCAAGCCCTATCTTGAGAAACAGGCATCCTTTTCCTGTTAAAACCGAAAAATTTTAAGCAAAGCTCTCGGGCAGAATGCTTAGTCATTCAGATCGTTGTTTAGTTTGCAGGGTCTTTAAGAAGGGGGGCTGCGCTTTTCTTTAATTCTTTCATTGTTTTGGGGGCACAGCTTCTAAGAACCGGAAGCTGAATAAACTCTACTGACAGATGCTATTGAATCCCTTCAGGACTGAGGGACAATAAGTACGGAGATTGATTAGCAGTGGGTAATTTCTGCACACTCGGTTTCTTTTCAGAAAAACGTGGGGAGGGCAAGTATCTGCTGCGGCGGCATTAGGCAGAAAGAATGGGGGTGACAAGCAGAGAGATGGAACTTGGGGCGCGACCACGTGCTCTGCATTCTCTCACATTCATGCATATGAGGCATCCGAGTTAACTCTCCAGGGCCGGGAAGCAAAGAGCAGCCTGAATCCTGAGCAAGCACCTATGAGATGTGCCTACTGATGTCTCTTTGGTAGAGGATTTTTTTCGCACATCAAGTCACATAGCTGTCTGTTGTTCCTGGACTGTGTTGCTCACCAAGTCAGCAGGCTGCAGGGCTGCATCTGAGACCTGTTTATCTTCTACATGCTGTGAAGATATGCGGGGACAGTGAAGGTGGACATCCTTCAGATCTTACACCATAGCAGCTTACATAATGCGACCAGAACAGCCAAAAGGGTAGCTAGAATATAAATACATGCCATGCACTCAGTGACCCTGCTTGTGAAAATACAGGTGATGGAACATAACTAGGCCACATAATTTATTGAGCCTTTTGCTTCACAGAATTATTGGCTCTGAGATCCCTTTGAATGATGAGCCTTGGATATTGACATAGGGTCCACATGTGATTGCCACATTTGAGGTCTGTGTGAAATGGACCGCAGGTGTAGTGTGCTTTGGAAAAGGATTTTTGGAAAGGCTTCAACTGCAACGGCAACTTGACCTGGCTGTGCCCGGCGTCCTACTTGTGGCAGGGTTTCTCCGCAGGCTTCAGCAAATGATAGGAATGTGGGGCAGACATCCTCCAAGCTGAGCTTGGACTCAGCTTCCTGAGGTCAGGGGCCTGGGTTCCTGGCCCCTCAGCCCATGGGGAGATGACTCCACTGCAGCTCCTGGGGCCTCTCTTTCGCTGCCCCTGTCCCCCACCCCACCCAGACAGTGGTCCAGGATGGGGAGGACTCAGATAAAGACCCCAGATATAGGGATCAGAACAATTCTTCAAGTGGCACTTCGCCTATGTATCAGGTGTCCGAGATAACATTTCCTCTTGGGCCTCTAGGAGGGAGGAAATTCAGATCTCCTCAGCTCCAGGGCATCTTATGCCCCCTGACCACTGGGGCAATCAGGTTACAGAACCTAGGCCAGATTTTAGGGCATGCTCTCACCTGCCTGTGTCAGCTGTCGGTTCAGTTGGTTTTGCAGTAGCTTTTCAGAGCCACTGTGCCCTGTGACTGAGGGACTTGGTGGCTGCTCGACTCTCAGGGTTACGACAGGGATAAGCGCTTCTCAAATTAACGTGATAAATAAGAGATGTACAGTGGCCGGACACATTCGCTGGCTTACCTGTCGAACCTGATTATTTGGAAGCTTATTTCTCCAGAGTCTTGGATTTCAAATTAGAAATATGTCTTCTATTCCTCCCTCTAATTCCTTTCTCAAGCCTCAATTTGTCCATTTCCCTTAGGGGAATAATCCTCTTAAGCCCCATGCACACTGTAGGAGTACATTTGCTTTGGTGAGAAAGAAAAGGGTTGCTGTAAAAATAGGTTGGTTAGACTAGCATTTCTAGGTGTTTACCAACAGAAATCAAAATCTGTTTGGGCACTTACCATTTTCAATCCTATGAAACAGTTAAGTTACAGGTTGTTTTGATTCATTGTAATCAGATCTATCCATTCTGATTCATAATGATGTTTATCCCTTTTTTCCTCCAAATTCTAACCCAGTGGAAGAATTTGATATACTATGCTATTGCCAGAAAGAGTAGACATTAACTATTACATAATTTTACCATTATCATAAGTCACCCACCATTATTAATAAGTACTGAATGCCCTAATATCCATCCCTAGTACAGAACCTGAAGGGTCTCTGCCCCTGTGAGGTGTGTGTGAAGAGGGATCGACTAGGAAGGAAACAGTTATTTCTGACGAACCTCAGTTACCCTCCCTATTTAAGTGGGTTCGTTATGTTAGAGATGGGAAGACCCTAGGCGAGTGCAGTGTTAATCCAGCTGTGCACCACTGTGGTTCTTAGTCCAGGTTGTTGGAAGTGAGCATAGCCATGCTGAGAAGCCCCTTGAGACGGGGAAGGTTCTGGCCTCTGAGCCATTAGGGAAGGAGAGTAGGGCACCCAGACGTGCTTCCCCAAAGAGGGGCCACTCTTCCTAATTTCACACCGCGATGTGTGTATTGACAATACTCATTCTTCCATTCATTAATTCCTTCATCATTCACTCATTCCGCAAGCATTTACCAAGTACATTGCGTGGGCCTGGCATTGTTAGCCCCTGAAAATACCTAAATGGAGGGCATGTTCCTGTCTTCCAGAGCCACCCAGTCTCGGAGGAGAGACAGTTACATCAACTTTTAACATAAAACAGTGTGGTCTGTACGGTGATAACCATTCCCACAGGGTGAGATGGGGCACTGAGGACCCGAGGCCTAACTTTTTACACGAGGGTGGAAGGGACAAGAAACAGAAGGCTCACGGCAGCCTTCCTGGTGGAGGTGGCATCAGGGCCGGATTCGGAGGCTAGATTCGGAGTTAGGCTAGTGTTTGAGTCCTGGTTTTGCCACCTGCTGGCTGTATGACTTTGGGTAAGATACTCACTAAAATCTCAGTTTTGTCATCTAAACAATGCAGGTAACAGTGTTACCTGCCTCCAAGAATTGTTTAAAGATTAAGTGAAATAATATAGGTAAAGTGCAAATCTGAGTGCCTGAAACAGGCCACATTCACTAAAGCCGATAATCACCACTGCTGGCATCATCATCATCATCATCATCATTTGCCAGACCTTATTCACAGTGAAACATTGATTTTAATAATAAATTAAAATTTATTATTTTACAGATTGTTATGTAAAGAATTCATTAATTTAGTTGTATATAGATGCCACAAAGAGAAGGAACTTTGACGTTAGTTCTGATGAGTGCATTTGTGAACCAAACAGTTAATCCAAAAAAGCAAAATTAGCCCCTCCAAAAGTCACAAGTCCTTGTAGCACAGGAGCCTGAGAACCTGGTAGGAAATGTGTAGGATTTTTCTAGAGCGGTAGTTTGTTATTGTTCTTTTTAAAAAATGAATTAATAACTAAATATTTTGGGCATTTCTGTTTCAATTTCTCATGTGTCAATATCAATAGATATAACCCATGTAAACAAGATCTCTTGAGGGGTCTCAATAAATTTGCAGACTCCTAAGGGATTCTGAGACCGAGAGGATTCTGAGAACCTCCGTCCTAAAGAACAAGGTCTTCCCGGTACTCTTTCCCCAGGCTGTTGGGCTGCAGGGAGGCAGGACTGCTCAGGCTGGCTGGCCTGTGTGGAGGACGCCTGCAGGCTTTTCTTGACCAAATGTCAGTTAATAACACCTGCTTCCTCTCTCCCCAGGTCAGGGGCCTCAGCTTAGCTGCACAGTGGAACCACCTGGGCTATTAACAGATAGATGCCTGGTCCCACCCCTAGGGTCCATGATTCGGTCGGTCTGGGCTGTAGCTATGGCATATGCTTTTTTAAAATCCCTAAGCGATTCGGATGTGAAGTCAAAGTTGAGAACCACTATTGAAGGTAGTCAGTGAGGAGGTGAGTCGGCTTGATAATGTCAGAATGTAGCAACAACACCCTTACTTATTTACTAATAGTTGCTGTTAAAAGTCTCAGGGAAACTACATCAAATCCTTGTTATCAAAGTTAAAGCATTGATTTTTCCATAAGAAGGTTAAAAACAAAACAAGACCAAAAAAATCAACAGCCGTTTAATCATTTTGCTGTTTAGGGTTTTTTTAGGTAGTCCGACACACTTTGTCTAAGCAAGGTCAGTTCTTAGCTGAACTTCATCAGTTCTCCTGGATCCTAATGATATTGATCAGTGTCTCTGAACTGGGCCTCGAGATCCTCCTTGCATGGCAGCGCTCACTCTGGAGGACTCACTGGTCCTTCTCCAGAGGTGCCCTCCTCATACCATTCCCCGTGGGCGCTGTGTGTGGATTATCCACAGAAGCTGGATTCCCAGTCTGGTTCCCATCCACCTCCTGTATTTCACCTCCACCAACCCCACCCCACTGAAGGATCTGAGTGTATTTAGAAAAATCCATGTTTCCTTTGTGTTGGAATATGGATGGCCAGTCTATTGCTGCAGGTAGTCTTAAAAATGAATACATAAATTTTTATTAAAAAAAATTTTTTTTCAGATCAGTTAATTTCCAGATTTTGTCTTCATGAAATACAATCATAGAGTCTGAAAGTAATAATTTTATGCTTTCTTCTTTTCAAATCTTTCATGTCTTATTCACTGTTTAGAACTTTTAGAAGCTCTCTTCCTTCAATACTCATGAAAATAGAAGACATTCTTATGTCATTTATGACTTTAATAAGACAATCTCTAGTGTTTAACTGTGAGAATAACAGTTGCTGGCTGTTTGTGCCATACTGAGAATATACTTTCCCATTTCTAGATTAATATTTTTCTATCATAAAAAGGACCAACTTGGTGCATTTCAAAGCCCCAACAGAAATTATTTTTATGCTCACCATCTCATTTTACCCAGAGTGAAATTTATTTGAGTAGTCAGCACTTATCTCTCTATATTCTCACCATTTTCAACCTCATGATAGGTTGATAGTTACCACTGACGGCGCTGGAATGTTTATCTCCATATTACACTTTACGATGAGTTATAAATTAAGAATGTTGCCAGTGAATATAAGTATCACCAGTTTTAAATTTGAAATAACCAAGACTCCCGCTCTCAGTTCTGAAACCATTCCTCCAAGAGCGGATGTTGGAAGGAAGTGGGGAAAGAGCCCCTGTTTGGGGAGGTGGCCTCCGATCGCCAGGACCTCTCGAGGGTCAGCGTGGAGAGGAATGTGTCATTTGACTTCTGAATAGAAGCCCTTTGGCCAGTGAATGTGCTCCACCTGCCGCCTCCCCCAGTTCTCGGGACAGTAGCTTCTACAGAAGAGTGAGGCGGGTGCAGCTCCTGAGCTCTGGGCCACTTTGCTGTAACCTGTCCTCGGCGAGTCTAGTATTAGCCTTAGTGACAGACACCTGCTTAGACAGCAGGCAAATTGTGCTTTGTCTACAGTTTTTAAGCCATGTCCTAGAATATGGTTCCAGATGCCTCAAAGGCCAGGGAATGAAACGGGCGGTTGCTGGGTTTGTCTTGAGCATGGCCTCCATCTATGCCAAATCCTGCCCCAGGAGGCAAGTGTGGTTCCTCCCCCTGCCCCCCAGGTAGTTTCTAGGTTCAGGCCCAGGCAGGGGTGCTTTGTCACCTCCCTTTGTAGTACCTCATGTCTGCCCAGTTTCAGCAGCGTGTCACGGCCTCGTGGCTAGCTGTGCCCCTCCTGCCCCGACACTCAGCCTGCGCTCGACTCAGCTCCCGGACGGAGCATTTGCGCCGCGTGTGCTCTGTCCTGACTAAAAGACGAGCTAAAACAACGGACAGAAACTCAGGTGCCAGGCCATAGTGACTGTATGGACAGTAAGGACCGGAAACCTCAGAAACATCGTGAGGGAGGGGCGTGTGTACGTCTTGAACCCGTGCCTGTGTGTGAGGGGGACGGCCGGCTGTGTGGGTCGGTGGCTGGCTCTGGGTCCGTCCTTTCACCTCTGATGCCGTCTTCCCGACACCCTCCCGCAGGCTCTGTTCACGCCACGTCGATAGCAGCCTCCAGAGTGGAGCAGGCACTGTCGGAAGTGGCGTCGTCTCTGCAGAGCAGCGCCCCCAAGCAGGGCCCGCTACACCCCTGGATGACGCTGGCGCAGATCTGGCTCCACGCAGGTACCGCCCCGCCCCTCAACCCCACGCCCACCTGCCGCGCCGCCAGAGGGAGCTTGCGGCCTGGGCCGCAGGGTTTATGCTGTAGCAGGGGCCAGAGATCTACAGCCCAGACTTTCTTTGAGGGGGACAGCAGAGCGTGGTGTCCCAGACCCGACGGAGGTCTGGCGGTCCTGCAGCCTTGGAGTGGAGCCTCAGCTCTGCTACTTACCAACAGCTGCATAGGCTAGAGGGGATAGCCTCCCCTCTCAGCCTCGGTTTCCTCATCCGTGCGGTGGGGTCAATAGCATCGTCTCCTAGGGTTGGTGAGCACAGTGCCTGGCACAGCCTGGTGGTGAAGTCTAAGAGACCCTGGGAGAGGGGCCAGGTGTCCTGATGACACAGATGTCTTTATCTAAGCCGAGGGGATGGGGGGACAGCGTTTTGATGTCCGACCTCTCCCTCCTGATGGCGCTCCTCGTAATCCTCAGAGAGCGAGGCAGGTACCAGCAGCTGCCGGACTGGAAGCTAGCCCAGAAGGCAGGTGTGACAGCCCCTCCTCCAGCTTCACATGGCTGCTTCTGCGTAGCTAGGAAGTCGCCACAATAAATCCAGCCTGCAGACATTTTAGCAATGGGAATCCCAGTATACAGAGCAAATGGTGGCTATTGATTTGCTTACATATTTATAGTTCCATAGGAGAGATAACTTCTGTTTCTCAAGTTTTCCCCCTTGATCTGCAAGGCCTTCCCAGGCTCAACTCTCAGGGTGCACGGCAAAAGCCCAGGTTTGGCTGCAAAAGCGCTTATTACCCACCACTGGCCATCTGTTTACTCCTTTTTTTGCCAAGGCTAATTGTATGATGTCCAACCTTGTTTGGAACCTTCGTGTAAGAAACACAATTGGATTTACCTGGGTTTGGCATGTCCCAGAGCCGAGCTCAGTCAGCCGCTTCCATGTTGGCATCTTTAATTGAGCCAAAACAACCACTGTAAATGAACAAATTATGTTCTTCTAAGCAGAAAGACAAAAGAGGGATGAATCACGAATGTGCCGATTGTTCTTCCTGTGCAGATGCTGGCCAGCGTTCAGCCTCTTACTGGGTTCTAGACAGGCTGACTCAAGGGCCCGGGAACAGCAGTCATGCCTTCCTCTGCGGCTCTCTTGAAGAAAAGCTGGTCCCCAGTCTAGGACCTGGTGCCTGTCTTACTCAGTCGCCCTCATGAGCAGTGACGGCAAAGAACAAAAAGAGAAGGGGTTCCCTTTAGTGTCCAGGCCAGGTGAGACTGGCCGAACCTGCAGGGCTTAGTAGAGGGGCAGAGTTGTCCTTCAAAATGGGCCTGAAGTTGACTTTTTAAAGGGCCAATGTCTACGAAACCACAAGGGCAGAAGGTGATCCTTCTAGGCTGGAAGCAGCTCCCTTGACCTCCCAGGCATTGCTTCTCTTGCCTGTGGCTCGGAGAAGCTAATGACCTTGGTGAGGGTCACTGAGTTCCAGGACCGCCTTGCCCAGTGGCTTGCTGCCCCCCACTCAGTTATCCAGGCTTTGCTCCTCTTGATGTGACCCACCATGACGCTTGGAAGGAAATTTTATAGCTGCTTATTAGAACGTTGAAGAACCTGGCAGCTAAGATTCCTTGTGGAGTTATCCTTGAAGTTTTATGAATCGTGTGACATCCCTTTCCCATTGCCGTAGCCTATAGGACAGAATAAATCTCTCATTGCTATTAATGCGTGTGGCTTTTAACGTTCTATGAGTTGGTGGAATTGAATTCTGGAAATGGAATATCATACTTGCCTTAAACTCCAGGCAGAATATAAATCCCGCTTCTATAGTATGTATGAATGAAGCAAATTATCATCTTTATAGGATTGGTGCTATACTGACTCTTTCAAAGCACTGACTTTGAGTCAAGATTAGAATTGTATCGTATATTCAATATGGTCTTTGAAGAGGTAAACTCAGAAGGAATTCATAAAAGAAGCTTCCACTGAACTGTAAGGTTTTACCATATGTGGTTTGAGCTTTACTGCTCTGGGTGGCAAACTAAAAGTGACTCACATTTTTTGACAACCTATGGAAACCAGGTAAAATCTGCGTCCATCGTCAGCTCTAACAATACTGCCAGATGCTGTAAATGTCGCAAGCTTTGGAAGAAACTAGATCAAGGCCTCACACCCAAGGCCATGGTGTTTCTATGGCGTTTGTGGGTCTCTTCTCTCCTGGTTGTTTTTTCTGGTGAGCTGCGTGTAGTGGGAGCTTGTGGTGGAGGCCCGTGTGGGAGGTGGCCCCAGATTTGAGGCTGGCAGGTAAGGCCACTCTGAGACGACCTCAGATTTCCAGCCTATTATATGAGCAGGTCCCTGAGCCACTGTGTGCCATTTGAGTGGCAAAGAGATCATGACTGGGACACCTGAGCCTCTGGCTGCTCTGTGAGGAAATCAGCCACAGGCCCAGTGGGGAGCACAGACCCAGGAAGTCCAGGGATGCTTGACCATCCGGGGTCCCTCCCGTCCTGTGTGGTGGGACCCATGCCCTGGGCGCCCCTTCCCTCTGTACCTCCTCCTCCTTCCTGGACACTTCTGACCCCAGGGCCTCGGGCTCCTCACAGGATACCTGGTGGCCAACTGGCATGGGTTGTACATGTTTTATTGCTTGGTTTGTTTGGATCCATGTGACAATTTTATTTCAAGATCTTTGCCCATCTGATAGGTGAAGATGGTATTTCAGTTGTCTGCTCATGGCTTCTGCCCATTTATCTTCTTAGATACTGAGCTTTTCTTTTTGAGTTGTAAGCACTTATTATGTGTCAAAGAAATTTGCCTTGTGCCATATGTGCTATAAGTATTTCCCCCCATTTTAATTTTGTTTGTGTTTTGGGGTTTTGTTGGGGTTTTTTTGCCAAATTTTGTTTTTTTTACATTTATCAAGCTTTTCCTTATAGCATCTGGGTATCACATGATATTTAGAGAGAAACTACCCATTTTTATGGTCTCTTTTCCTGAAAGTTCCAAGTACCTTCTAGTGCCATTTGTATGTACACCATCTTATAAAGACGGTCCAAAGGGTTCTTTTCCTCTGTTTTGCAGAAGGGAAACCCAGGCCAAATAGAAGCCAGCACCTCTGTGGTCTCACCGGGCAGGAGTCAGGAGAGCTGAATTAGAGCATTTGATGTTTGTTGAACCTTGAGACCTATCTCCCTGGGAGTCATACATTGTTTTCTTTAGAATGCACACCTTATCACTGGCCTTTGGAAATTCATACATTCACAGTCATTCAGAGTTGAACCAGGGCCTTTCCCAAGCCAAGCAGCTTCTTGGTGTCCATCCTTCAATTTCCACTTCTGGGATGGCAGCTAAAAATGACTTTGCAGAAGGTGGACAATTTCTGCTTGTTACTTACTAATAATTATAGCTTTCACTTTGGCATCTCTCACCGTCAAAACCAACAGCTATTCTTAGATGTGCAAGATCAGATTTTCTGATTTCTGCTGGGAATGTAAAGCTGTGATACTCTCACAAATTCCTTGGCCCTGGCTGGCCTGTCCCCTTTGCCCTTCCCCGCTGCCAGGTTCCTCCCAGCCGCCGGGAGGCTGCATCGGCAGGGTTGAAGGGTAATCCTGTGGCATGGCCACCATGACAAGATGAAGACAGCTCCCAGACAGGTGGCGTGAGGGTCACTGTACAGGGAGTGCTTGCAGGAGGGAACATGTGGTACCCAGGGGTCAGGCCTGACCCGACACGGTGCCAGTCTCTGTGGGTCAGCCCCGCCAGACCTGCCCCATCTGCTGCCCTGGGAGGTTTTGATTCATGGTCTACAACCTGCAGGTAGCTGACTTTTACCAAGCACCGTGCATATGTCAGACCTTATCCTAGGACTTTATGTGTCTTAACTTGTTTAGTCCTTGTGATAGCCATATAAGGTATAAATACCCTTTAATCACCCCATTTTACAGATGGAAAAACCAAGACACAGCTCTCACATCACCTGCCTAAGGTTACATGACTAATAAGTGGAGAAACCAGAAGTCAGACCCAACCAGTGTGGCCCCAGAGCCCCAGCCGCTGCCCAGGGCAGGCACTCGGCTATGGAACACACACCTGTGAGCATCTGTTTACGTGTGTCATCAGGGTGAGGCTCTGGAGCTCAGTGGTCAGCAGACGGACACGGGCTCTGCCTTCACAGAGTTTACAGATGCGAAACGTAACAATTGCAGAAACACTTAATTCCACGGTGCCGAGTACCCCGGAGCAGCAGTGTGGGCTCTGGGAGAACTGGGAACAGAGGTCTTCCCCAGCCAGGACCGGAGGAGGCCTGAGCCCGTGGCAGGCGTAGGACACACGTGGACAGGCCTGTGGGCCACGTGAGCCCTGAGGTTAGAGAAATGGCAGGGCCGCAGGGCATGAAGCCTAGAGAGGAAGAATCACGTGGCCGAGGCGAGGCCAGACGAGCCAGCGCCCTGGTGACCAGGTCAGGATCTCTTACTAAAAGCACTGAAAAGCTGTTGAAGGACGGCAAGCGGGGGGATGAAAGGATCAGAGGGAGGTTGCTACAAGATCACCCCTGCGGAACGTGGGGCACGGAACGGGAGACAGTGCCGTAGGGAGGCAAGGTCAGAAGCTTTGGTCTGCGTGACTGCGGGGAACAGCCGGTCTGAGGGTGGAGAGAGGGGGATACCTGAGTTGCATTTTCGAGGCAGAACTGATAGGACTTGTTGATGGGTTAGATGTAGGGGTGAAGGAAAAGGAAGACTCCTGTGTTGGGAGCTGGAGCCAGCGGGTAACTGGTGATTCCTCTTCCTGCCACGGGCAGCCTGGGTGGTGGGAACTGTTGGGTAGGGGTCGGGGAGCAAGAGCAGCCAGAGCCCTACTTGAACTTGGGAGCGTCGGGTGCCTGAGGACCCACAGTGAAGTTGTCAGGCAGGTGGCTGGATATTCAAGTCTACACTTGAGGTTTGGGCTAGAAACATCAAGTTGCGAGTGGGGATTTAAAGCCAAGGGGTGTGATGAGAAGGCCTAAGAAGAGAAGGTCGATGGAGAAGGGAAAGGGTCAGGCCCCGGAGCTGAGCCCCCAACATTCAAGATTTGAGGAGGAGAGGAAAAGCCAAAGCAACAGAAAGGAAGTGGTCAGCAAGGCGGGAGGGAACCGGGAGACGTGGCGTCCTGGCAGCCAAGGGGGGTTACAAAGGCGCCTGTGCGGTACCGTCAAGGGCTTGGCTTCTGGACTCAGACTAGTTGAAATCCTGGTCCCACACCCTAGTGCCCTCCTCTGCAAAATGACAGTTTGACAGTCACACAAGATAATGCATGAGAGTGTTCAACAGGGAGCAAACACTCAATAACTGTTAAAACAATGATTTCTTAATCAGCATTGTATCTTCATTTATTTTTTAAAGGTTATACTCCATTTATAGTTATTATAAAATATTCCCCACGTTGTATAATATATCCTTGCAGCTCATTTTATACCTAATAGTGCATACCTCTTAGTCCCCTACCCCTCCCTTGCCCCGCCCCTTCCCTCTCCCCATTGTAAAATAATGATTTTTTTTCTTTTATTGTTGATTCAATCATTTTTTTTTTACATCTTTATTGGAGTATAATTGCTTTACAATGGTGTGTTAGTTTCTGCTTTATAACAAAGTGAATCCGTCACACATACACATATGTTCCCATATGTCTTCCCTCTTGCGTCTCCCTCCCTCCCACCCTCCCTATCCCACCCCTCTAGGCGGCCACAAAGCACCGAGCTGATCTCCCTGTGCTATGTGGCTGCTTCCCACTAGCTATCTATTTTACGTTTGGTAGTGTATACATGTCCATGCCTCTCTCTCGCTTTGTCACAGCTAAAGACACAGACCTACTAGAGAATGGACTTGAGGATATGGGGAGGCGGAAGGGTAAGCTGTGGTAATCTGTGATAAAATATGATTTTTAAGTGCATGTGGCAGGTAGGAAATGCTGCGGAGGGCCTGAATAAGGTGGAGACAAAAACATTTGTCTCCCGGCAGACACCTGCGCCCAGCCCTGGCGCTGCTCTGCCCTCCGCGGCAGAGGCTGTCCCAGGACCAGCTTGCTAAGGTTGTTTCCCAAGTCTCCTCTCTCTAGGGAAGCAGGGTTTGAGGTAAAGGAAATGGTTTCGGGGGGTCAGCGAGTCTGCAGGCCTAACTCCCTGCTGCCTGCAAGACTGAGAGAAGCTGATGGCCCTCGCGCCTTTTCCTGCATCCCTCTCCGCCAGACCTCTGGTGGGATGGAGGATCTGACGGCACGCACACAGGTACAGCCCTGCGGCCGCCTCTCACGTACACGGCTCCTTTGTGTGAGTTTCACAGAAATGTCCCCTCTGGGTAGGCTAAGCCCCAGGGAGCAGGTGTGCCTTAGCTGAAGGCACCTTGGTGAGAAGAGCTTCCTCGCTTTCCAGGGGCAGATGCAGCCCTACGCCAGGCTCACAGCTGGCCAGCGGGGTCCAGGCTGGTCAGCCCCACTCCGCCCAGCGCCTTTGCACGGCGCACGACCCAAACAGCCCTGAGCCCAAGGCAGGCAATGGGAGCTGGTTCTCAGCCTTGCAGCCGACGTGAAGCAGGTGCTTGACAGGTGTCAGAAGAGTGAATGAACGAGTGAGGAAACTGGGCCCTGTGCGGGGCTGTGGGTGCGTCCCGCTCCAGGTCCCCCTATAGGGAGCCCCCCTCACCACTGAGGAGGAAAGAGGCCCCGGGCCTTAGCACTATAGCTCAGCCCTTTTCAGATCCCATCTTTAGCTTGGTTTGGCCAATGATTTCGGAAAGCCCTCTGCACGAGGCGCAGCGCAGAGGGGAACGGACTTGATCCCGGCCCTCCAGGGACACGACCTCTAGGGGATAACACGAGTCATGGGAGCACGAGGCAGCCTGGGGTGAGGGACTCCCCAGAGCACGCAGGGCGGTGGAGGGGTGACACACCCAGGCCTGTCTGGGGAAGTCGTGTGCAGGGTGGGGTTTGGGGGGACGTCGTGTGCAGGGTGAGGTTTGGGGGAGCCCAGGGTGAGGAGTGATGGGTCTGTAACAGTACAGGGAAGGCACTTTGGGCAGAAGGTACAGCACAGCCGAGGTGTGGAGGTGAGACCGTGAATTGAGCATGGAGGGGGTGAAAAGGTAGCAGGGTCCTAGTTTAGAACGGGAAGCAAAAACATTTGGGTTAGGGCTTCCCTGGTGGCGCAGTGGTTGAGAGTCCGCCTGCCGATGCAGGGGACAAGGGTTCGTGCCCCAGTCCGGGAAGATCCCGCATGCCGCGGAGCAGCTGGGCCCGTGAGCCATGGCTGCTGAGCCTGCGCATCCGGAGCCTGTGCTCTGCAATGGGAGAGGCCACAACAGTGAGAGGCCCGTGTACTACAAAAAAAAAAAAAAAAAAAAAATTGGGTTACATTCACCTGCAATTGGGAACCATTGAGGGTTTACAAGCGGGGATGGGGTGGAGGGGTATTTCCAGCATTTTTCATAGTAACCTGGTAGCAAGGAGACGGCAAGGGATTCCAGAGAGGACCGTCAGAGCTTAGTCTGAGCTTCAGAAAGGGGTAGAAAGTGTCCGTGACCCTGAGTGGCACCTTACCTTTGGTTAAAGGCTGTCAGCTGCCAGCGACCAGGACAGACTCTGTCCCTGTGACCTCTTCAGAGAGTGACCCTTCAGAGCCTGCCCCGCAGCGGGGGCTCTGACATTGCACTGAACTGTGTTCTTGTTAGGAGCCCATCAGCTTTACGTTCCTGGAGCCAGCTTCCCTCTGTGTTGCTGTTCCTTCTGTACAAGCTCTTATATCTCTTAATGAGCTCAAAAGGCCCTTTGTGGGGTTTTTTTGCTTTTTTTTGTTTTCACTTGAATTTAGCCTTTGGTGAAGGGGTCAGGGGAGCATCACTTGCTGTGGCTTCTCTGGCTTTGACTCCTCATCGACCTGGGCCACAGAGATGGTTGCCTTCCTCTGACCCGCAAGCAGTGTCCATTAATCTACAGCCTTTCCTTAAGCACCTACTAAGTGCTAGATCCTGTGCTAAGGGATGCAGAGGTGACGTGGCTGGAAGTTGCTCATAGTTTTAGTGGGAAAAGACAATACCGATCACAGTTTTTGGAGGCTTTGGGGAAATAGTACACCTCTGTTTATGGCCTGAGTTCTGAGCCAATTAAGAAAGAGACAGGGAGTGAGATGGAGATCACACTCCCAGCTCTGTGCCTCGGGAGGCTGAATCGGAGAATGCATCGTGACTTCTGGCCTCAGCTGGTCTCCCAGTGCATCACAGCTGATTGAATTCACCCGCCCCACGTTGCTGGCCTCGCTGTCACAGGGGCAGGGCCCACCATCATGCCTGCAGGAGCAAGCCGAGAATGCGGGCACCCAAGGCTCCAGGCTTCCACCCTCTTGGTTGAGAGGCGGGCCAGCCTCAGGCCCCACCTGGCAGGTGAACAGGCCCAGAGAAGTTGATGGTCTTGCCCAAGGTCACAGACAAGACCTGGGGGCAGGGATCAAACCCTCCATGTTCCCCTGACACTGGCTGACCAACGGGG
The DNA here is from genome assembly GCF_025265405.1 of Mesoplodon densirostris. Classification (NCBI taxonomy): domain Eukaryota; kingdom Metazoa; phylum Chordata; class Mammalia; order Artiodactyla; family Ziphiidae; genus Mesoplodon; species Mesoplodon densirostris. The sequence goes on from NC_082664.1 coordinate 14,632,952, forward strand.
TACCCTAGAGCCCTGGGGTCCCCAGTGCTGCCTCAGAGACCCAGGGAGGGGACCAAACCAAGAGGGAGGGCAGCTGGCCACTCTTAAGATCTCTTTGGAGGAAAGAGGCTCCACTGGGGAAAAATGGAAAAATGGCCAGCCCGTTGCGCCTGTGTCCTTCTGTTTGATCTTAAAACGAAGGGATCAGGGAGCAGCGCAGGCCGTGCACTCGCCTGCCCCTACAACTTGGACAGCACGGCAAAGAAGTCCTCGGGGGTCTGGATCCTCTCTCCCACCTTCTCAGTCATGACTCAGCTCAGCCCCCATCGTCTGTTTCCTCATCACGAGGAGGGAGGAGAGGCACCAGACCTGTCGCCAAAGACACGGAACCAAGAAGACACTCGGTGCCGTGTTTGTTTTCACGGGGACCCACACAGAACAGGGTGTCATCTACATTGTTGTGTTGGTGTTTAAGGCTCCCCCCCCACCCCCCGCTGCAACATACACCTTGATTCTTGTTATAAAAACTCTGGGGACTTCCCTGGTGGTCCAGTGGCTGGGAGTCCGCCTTCCAATGCAGGGGATGTGGGTTCGATCCCTGGTCGGGGAACTGGGATTTCACATGCTGTGGGGCAACTAGGCCCGCCCGCCACAACTAGAGAGGAGCCCGCACACCGCAGTGAAGAGCCCGCGTGCCGCAACTAAGCTCCGAAGCAGCCAAAAAACAAATAAATGACAATGAAATAAAATATATTTTTAAAATCGAAAACAAAACAAAGCTCTGGAATCATTTAGTCCCCACTCTCCCAAGTTGGCTTTTATTCCAGAGCGATCTAGATGGGAGAGGCCTGTGGTCTCTCACCCGCCCACAGGCAGCCCTGGGACCTTGGAAATGAACACGAACTCACCCCCAAAGGGAAGCAAGTCAGGAGGCAGCCTACAGTGGGAGGAACATTCTGTATTGCTGCCCCCGCAGCCGCCAGGCTCCGGAACCTGAAACTGCCAGATACACCCCGGACGCTTCTGGCGGGAGCTTGGAGAGAGTCATGTTACTGGAAGACAGCGGGCAGCCCTGCGTGTCTACCTCCCAGGAGGACAGGTTTTGCAGAGGCCCAGGCGGAAGGACAGACGCGTGTGGTCTTTGCTCCTGCAGAGGCCCCGTGTGTCGTAGGTGCTCAGTAAGTACCTCGAGAGCGGAGTCTCGGAGGACGTGAGGCAGGCGCAGTGCCGGCCCGGCCACACTTAGAGCTCAGTTGTATGTGAGTGTCCGAGTTTCCAGGTCTGAGAGGCTGGGCCTCTCCCCGCAGGTCCTGGGGCCAGCCCATCACCTCTGTTCCCTGTCGAGGGGGACTGCCGGCCACAAGCACAGATGGGGTGCAGGGCGGGTCTGTGCCTCCCCCGGGCTTCCTCGTGGCCTGAGGAGTCAGTCACTGGTGTGACTGTGGTCACCAGGGAAGTGAGGTGCTTAGGAGAGGGCCCTCCAGTGGCATCGACACGGACCACACCCTGTCCAGAATTTCCAGTCTCTGTGCCTGAAGCCGGAGGTGGGGAGATAGAAGGGTGGATGTCAACAGTACATGCTGTCCGGGGGCGTAGCCAGGACCCCTCACAAAATGTCTCTAGGGACACAGCCATCAGAGGGATACCCAGGCTGGGCTCCCCTTCCAGCTGGGGGTGGGGGTGGGACGGGGTCAGAGGTAGCTTCCGGGCGGGGGGTGGCCATTGAGCTGGGCTTTAAAGGGGGTACAGGGGTGACACCATCGGGGCAGAGGCAAGAGAATAAACAAAAGCCCAGGGAAGCAGCGGCGGCTTAACACAGCAGAGCCCGGGGGTGTAGGAAGCAGTAGGAACACAGGTTAGTAGGGGTGGTAGAGACAGTCACCAAGGGCTCTGGATGCCAGGCAAAGGGGTCTGGATGTTATCTGGAGGGAGGGGAGACACTGTTCTCTGTAGAGAGCTGAGAACACAGCCGCAAAGCCACGCCTGCCTATACCTTGCCCTGGGACCTCGGACAAATTGCTCAGCCTGTCTGTGCCTCAGTTTCCTTGTCTGTATCATGGGGATAAAATAATAGTACCTAGTGGATCACTGTGCAGATAAAAGCAGAAATGAGAACACTTCTCTGCACAAAGCACATGTTTGATGATTATTAGCTACTGTTATCATTACTGTTACCGTTCCTTCATTTGCAACCATCTCCTGCGCTCTGACTGCCAGGCACTCATCCAGTCACTGGGGACACAGCAGTGAATAGTGTGAAGCTGGTGGCTTATGTTCTAGAGGGGGCCCCCCAGACAGTGAGTGAGACAAACAAGGTGAGCCTGGTATTGGCTGGAAAAGACAGCAGGGAAAGGAACCGGGTCATGCTGGGTCAGGACGGGGTAGGGGGAGCAGCAGTTTTAGGTGAGATGGTCAGCAAAAGCCTCCCAGAGGCTGTTCCAGGGAAGACTGAATGGGGTGAGGGGTGCACAGGAACGGAAGGCGCGCTTTTCAGCAGTGTGGTGACCCCAGCGGAGCTTTGCCTGGGGAGGCTGGTCTGTCAGTGGCTGCGCGGGACAGAGGGGCTGGAGGAGAGACGGGAGGGGCGTGAGGAAAAAGGTCAACATGTTCTATTTCTTTTTATTGTGTTCTTCTATCGTTCTTATTCTCGTGTGCCTTCCGTTATACACAACGTGTGCATATACACGTAACTTGGAGATATGGGCACAAAACATCCTTCTCTGCCAGGAGTGGAGGCCAGCGGTCAGGGCAGGAGCGGGCGAGGAAGGGGCTATCCCGGAGGTGGGAGGAGGGGTCTGTGGGCCCGGAGCACAGCGGCCACCTGAGCGGGGCTCTGGGCAGCGGTCTTGACAGGCGTGGCTGAGGGGGGAGAGGAGTCTTCCCACATCCAGCCAACGCAGGCCCTACATTGGAGAGGCGGTGAGGCCGTGACCTCAGGGCCCTCAGGAGATGAGGGATCTGAGCGGACCTGGGGATGGTTGGGGGCACTGGACGTGCATGGTGGAAGCCAGGGCTGCAGAGCAATTAGGGACCCTCCACGTAGGCGTGGGAGACTTGAGGCCTGAGATTGGAGGAGAGCTCATCTTCCTGCTTTTTGGAAAGCGATGGCTCATCAGTGTTATACAGTTACTAGTCCCCCGGTGCAGTGGCTTTCCCAGGTCGGTCCAGGGCAGGGTCTGATGGAGCAGCGATTTTACATCGTGCCCATAGCAGCCACCGCCTGCTGGCCTTGTCACACTTCCTGGCATCAGGGGAAGCAGCCCGAGAGCCGAGCCGTTGCCCTGTGAGGGGCCGTGCACCTCTGGTTTGCCTGTCCTTGGGTTCAGCCAGCCCTTCTTCTGTGGTTGTCAGAGCTGAGGTCAGGTGTCCCTGGTGGGCCCTGAGGATGCGTGACCTCTGAAGGGGGGGTGAGGGCAGGACCCAGGCAGGCCTCACTCCCCTCTCGTCGGTGGTGACACGTGTCCCCTCCAAGGCCGCACGGCCTTGACTCGAGTGCCTGTGAACAGTGGGTGGGAAGGACCGTCAGCCCGCGGCTGTTTCCACTTGGGGGTGGGGGCTGGGCTGGCTGGCTCTAGGCCCTGCGTATTCCAGGTGGGCCCCTGCCAGACTCCCATGGTGGAGGGGAGGCGATGTCCCAGGGCCTCTGAAGGGCAGGGACCCAGGACAGCACCTGCCTGTGCTCTCCTCCTCACAGCTGAAGTCTACATCGGCATTGGGAAGCCGGCAGAAGCCACAGCCTGTACCCAAGAAGCTGCCAACCTCTTCCCGATGTCCCACAACGTCCTGTACATGCGAGGCCAGGTTGCCGAGCTCCGAGGGAACATCGAGGAGGCCCGGCGGTGGTACGAAGAGGCCTTATCCATAAGCCCCACCCATGTGAAGAGCATGCAGCGGCTGGTGAGTCTGAGCGCCGGCGGGGCCTCCAGCCCTGGACCAGGGGTCCCCTGGGAAGGAGCACATAGTTCTTGACCCTCAAACCCTGTTCCCGTTCCAAAGGCCAGATGCACTTGGCCTGCCAGGCTGTAAAGGTGCATAAAGCCAGCGAACGCCGTTGCTGTTGTAGTTTACACAAATGGAGCTCATAGAATCGGCAGCGCACAGCCTCAGCGACCCTACCTGGGGGTCCTGATCGGTGTGAGGGGAGGGTTTTGAGTCAGCGGTCTCCGGCCAGCAGTCCAAGCCACCTTGTGGCTCTGGGTTTCATGAAGACATATTTGTGGGCTTTGGGCACTATCACTGTCATCTTGGTCTCCGAGCTGCTTATAACAGCCACCTTGGGGGTGTCCGCACCTTGGGGAGCCTTCAGTACAGAAGTCAGAGCACTTTACCTCCTGGGGGCCTCTCTTACCTTGAGGGAGCCGAGACCCCAGCCTGTCTCGGAGGCCACTGGCTAGTGGGAGCATCCTGTCAGAGGACGGGGGCAGCCCTACTGCGCCCAGAGGACCCAGGTAAGTCACCGCAGCGTCCACACTGCATACGGGTGTGGTGGCTCTGAGGCCGCACACGCCCCTCCTCTGGGTGCCCAGCCAGGAGCCCGGGGCTGCCCCACTGCTCCCCTCCCTACCTTGCCTGGGAGTTGGCCACCCGACCACCTCGGTTTCAGTTGGGCGGGGTCAGTTAGACCACTCTGGAGGGTTCTCAGAACACACGTGGGGCACAGCGGCTGCACGGGAGCCGCCCGTCTGCTGTCCCCTTCCTGCAAGAGTCTGGACGGAGACTTGGAGATGAACTGGGTCCAGGGAGCCGGTGAAAAGCCGCTTTCTCTGGGCCTGTCGGCCAGACTTAGCTTCTGAATTTGTATTTCATTCTTAGTGGTAGGACATCTCTGATTTCATGAGCCACGGGAAGGGAAAAGCCCGTAATGCAGCCGAGGTGTCCTTCAGGTGGGCAGCCCTTGGGAGCCCAGCGTGTATGATCAGGGGGGTGTGACATGGAGGAACGGGCATCGGACAAGGTGTCCAGGGACAGAGTTCTGGCCCTGCCGTGTCACTCGCTCGCTCTCTGACTTTGGGGAAAGCCCATAAGCTCTCCGCACTCGGTTTCCTTGCTGTAAAATGAAAATATTCAACTAGATAGGCTGTGAGTTTCTGTCCAGTGCTAAGAGGATACGGTTTTGTAACCAATAAGTAAAATGTTCTCCAGAGGGTCCCAAAGGCTTTGTTCTCTCACCATTGCTCACAGTAACATCGCAAAATGTAGATGGAGCTGAGCAGTAACTTCTGGTTTTCAGCAGAAGAGGGCCCAGGTGCCCAGCATTAGGAACCATGGGAAACGTATGCTTTTGAGTCAGATCTGGGTTCAAACTCAGCCCTGTCGCTGCCCCCAGGACACCTTGGGCTAGTCACTTAACCTCTAAGAGCCTCGGAGTCTCTATGCATTGAGCTGTTCCTTACCCAGTTCATTTGTGAGAACAACATGAAATGATTTACATAACGAGGCCAGCAGAGCTCCTGGCACCTAGTAGGTGTTCATTAAATAGAAAACTGAAGACAATCATTTTCAGTTTTAAAAATAAATCAAACCTTGTAATAATTACAATCATTTAATTTTCAACGTCCCTTTATGAGCATTTTGTAGTTCAATACAGCTTTATAAATAATTTTACGTATTATCCAAACATTAGTTTGTTTGATTAAAAATATTTCATGGCTTTTCATTTTTGTCTCACTATTGTAAGAGGAATTTGTAAAGAGCTTTTGAGATCTCCCTGCTTTTGCTGAAGTATCACAGAAGAGGTATAATCAACACCGAGTACCCAGCCTTTTTATTAAAAAGAGGCAGCGTGTTTCTACCCTGGGGCCTATGAATTATTCAGAGAAGTATTTCTTGTTTGTCCCCAAGGGGAACACATGAGACAAAAGATCAAATAGGAAAATCGCACCGGGAAAGTTTTCTGTTTCACCTTTGGAGCTTGTCAAGACACCTGAGCTCCCTGCCAAATGCCAGACGCTTTCCTTTCTGAAAGGAGCAGCAGTGGGCCCAGCGGAGGAGAGCTGGTGAGCGAGGGCCGGGTGATGGAGGGGCCTTGCCTGTTGGATCCAGGGCAATGACCGAGCCTTCTCCGGCCTGGAGACATTAGCTGCCTTGGAGGTCTCACCAGGAGAAAATTGCGATAATAATAAACTCTCAAGACTTCTCCACGCATCCTGATACATTCAAAAACTATCCAGGGCTTCCTGGTGGCGCAGTGGTTGAGAGTCCGCCTGCCGATGCAGGGGACGCGGGTTCGTGCCCCGGTCCGGGAAGATCCCATGTGCCACGGAGCGGCTGGGCCCGTGAGCCATGGCGGCTGAGCCTGCGCGTCCGGAGCCTGTGCTCCGCAACGGGAGAGGCCACAACAGTGAGAGGCCTGCATGCCGAAAAATAAATAAATAAATAAATAAATAAATATCCAGACTGGAGGCAGATTGAGACCAACAGGCCTACAAATTTGAGGAGTTCAGATTCTCATGGTCTGAAACTGCCCAGTGACTGTGATTGTTGTGGGACCCAAAGGGTGCTTGTCCGGTTCCTTCTTGGTGACCTCGTAAATGATGCACGCCGGCCTGCGTCCTCCCAGCCCAGCCACAGCTGGCGGGGGCCCCGCTGTAGCCAAGGTCAGCTTCCCCTCCCACCGGCACTGCCGACTCTCCTGGTGCCCATGGAGGGGCAGCCCCTGGAACCCAGGCCCCCAGCCCTGAACATCACAACCCTCTCTTTCCTGCCTCCCACCCCAGCTGCACAGGAAAGCTCTGTTTCTTTGGCTCACCCTCTTTGTGCATAAAGAGGCATAAGCTTAGCCCCAGACACAAATGAAGCATGAGAAGGGAAACCTCTTTCTGAGTCCCAGAAGGTCCTGCCTCTACCCTCGTGGCAGCCAGACTGGTTTGCAAGCCCCTAAGTGAAGACGAAGTGTCAGCAGGGAGATCAGAGGCCGTCTTTTTACCAAGTGACGTCCAAGGGAAGAGTCGGGGGCTCTAGACTTACGGGGCAGAGGAGGCGGAAACAGACATGAGCGTTGGCACCTGCCTGGCTCTCAGGAGTGGGGTGCGCAAGTGACAGGGTTGGCCAAGGAGGCCTGGTCGCCAGGCCACAGTGAGGGTCAGAGGTCAAGACTAGAAGGAGTTCGAAGGACCTGAGCACAGCAACGAGCACCACCCCAAAGAACCAGCCAAGGGGCTTCCAAGGGAAGGAACCGACTGCAGGCAGATTGCAGGTCATGGAAAAAGCCCAGAGGATGGAAGGTGCGTCTGCGTCAGCCCTGATGCTCAGAGAGGAAGGAGAGGGGCCGAGGGGCAGTCGGACGGAGCCGATTTGAAGGAAGGAAGCCACGTTGTGTGTCACAGGTGGAGACCAGGGGCTGACGGTAGCCTCGGAGAAAGGTTAGCAGTCGGGGCACGAGCTTGTTCCCTGAGGAACGATTGTTTGCTACCTTCTAGGGCAGGTTAGTGGGAGGATGCACCACCGCCCAGCCCAGCTCATAGGAGAGGCATGATTTCAGAGAAATGCAAACACATTAATATTGTTAAAAAGCAATAACGACTTGGAGGCAGATGGTATTCATTAAAGTATTAAATATATTAAAGTTGGGCCTCCCTGGTGGCGCAGTGGTTGAGAGTCCGCCTGCCGATGCAGGGGATACGGGTTCGTGCCCCGGTCTGGGAGGATCCCATATGCCGCGGAGCGGCTGGGCCCGTGAGCCATGGCCGCTGGGCCTGCGCATCCGGAGCCTGTGCTCCGCAACGGGAGAGGCCACAACAGTGAGAGGCCCGCATACCGCAAAAAGAAAAAAAATAATAATAATAAATATATTAAAGTTAATACAAGGTCAGACTTGACAACAGAAATGTAAATTAAACCCCAGTGACAATTGATAGTTCTCTAATAGTTTCAGCCTTCACAGATGTGTTTAAATTCACATACAGGGCAAAGAAAGAAGAGAAATAATGTGTTTAATATTAATAATGAGATTGCACAAGACAAGAGAGCTGAGTGTGGGCAGATAGTAAGGGAGCAGTGAGCTGACGGGATAAGGAATTACAAAGTGATGTTGTTGACAAGGGGAGAGAATCATAGAGTGATCAGACTTTTTTCCAGGGAATCTAAAGGCATATTTTCATATCATTTTTGCATAAGTATATACCTTTACATACATTTGCATGCCATGGTAAAAAGCCTTTCCCTCCCAGGACCTAAGAGAAATTAATGAAACATAGAGCAAGTATTTCCACACCAGTAACCCTGTGCTCAGGAGGAGGGGGTAGAGAAGGAAAATGGGGCTCATGGCAGACTAAGGGCAGAGGAGTGGCCTCTGGGTGATACCACCCAGGCCAAGGACAGGCACGGACTCAGGGTAGACAGGGACACGATGACCAGGACAGGGACAGGCTCTGCAAACAGGGCCACCTGCTTGCCCTCTGATAACGTCAGCCTAGGCTCCCGAGGGCAGTGTGTGAGATGGGAGGGTAAGAAAGGAACAGAGGGGCTTCCCTGGTGGCGCAGTGGTTGAGAGTCCACCTGCCGATGCAGGGGACGCGGGTTCGTGCCCCGGTCTGGGAAGATCCCACATGCCGTGGAGCTGCTGGGCCCGTGAGCCATGGCCATTGAGCCTGCGCGTCCGGAGCCTGTGCTCCACAACGGGAGAGGCTACAGCAGGGAGAGGCCCGCGTACTGGGGAAAAAAAAAAAAAAAACTGAAAGGAACAGAGCCTTCAAGAGAGAGATGAACGTGGAAGGAAGCCAGAAAGGCTGTGTGCGGGGAGCTGATGTTGGTAAGACTAGAGGGGAAAATACTGCTGAGAAAGTAACTTATCCTGGAGCACATTACCAATGAACTGGACAGGTCGAAAAGAGGTGTGACACAGAAGAAGATGGTGGGGGTCGCCCAGGGCATGCTGGGGGCCGGGGCCACAGGAGAGGGAGACAGGCATGCTCTGCTCAGACAGCTTTGGGGAGGGTGTCAGCTGGAGAGGGGCTGGGCCTGGAGTGCCCCGCTGGCACCCCAACCCCGCCCTGCAGGGAAGGAAGTGGACTGACGTGTCCCCAAGGGATGGGCCTCCAACTACGGCAAGATGAGGGTCTCTCAGAGCTAATGCCGAAGCGGGGAAAAACCAGAGGGAAAGCACCAGGGACCACGCCCTTGAATGTTGGAGGTCCCACGACAAGGCTGGACATCTGGACAGGGACAAAGGCCATCCGTCCTTCAAAGGAGGGCAGCTAGGAGACCGGGGGGTGGGTGGTGTGAATTTCACCCGCTCTGCCACAGGAAGTAGTGAGAAAGGCCCACTGGTGGAGCTCCCCAAAGAAAGGGGAGGACGATGGGGAAGAGAGACCATCGGAGGCCAGGGGTCAGGCCCCAGGGGTCCTCCCAGGAGTGGGCCGGAAGCCTCCCTGCCTCAGCCTGAGGGCCCATGATGGTGGGTTGTATGAATAGCTCGGCAAGGACCCCCAGGGAGGCTGCAGGGGGTTCCTGCTCAGTGGAAAGTCACTTTGGGGGCTATTGTAGGTGGCCAGTTGAATAATAGAATAGGCTTTTTATTTGGGGCGTGAAGGGTCCAAAAGTGCTGGTTGGCCTCCGTGGATGAGGCGTGAAACACCCCTCACCCCACACCCCAGTTCAATCCAGACAGCTCCAGGCTAAAGATTTCAGCACAGCTGTCTTCGAGGGTTTCCTCCATGATCTTACATTTTCAGAAACGTCAGAAATCTGTAGTGACATCAAGTGTGAGAACTTCAGAACGGGAGCTGCAGTTCTGTTCCGGGAACACATTAGTAGCAAAGGCTGGCAGAGAACGGCCGCGCTGTCGGAAAAATGCATTCTGTTATGAAATACCCGGAGGCACGCCACGTTGGCGGGAGGTCTAGAAGGAGGACCTGAAATGCGCGGTGCAGTGGGACAAGTCTTCTGGATGGTTACTACATTTTAAGCTGTTTTCACAGCTCTAAAGTTTGAGCCAGAAGCATCCAAACAAGGCTAAGGACATGGCTCGGAGATGGCGGCAGCTCTTCTGAAGTTCAAAGAGGGACCTGAAGTCGGAGCTTTCTTTAAACTGTCCTCAAGCTTACACGCTTGTCTCCTGTGCGAAAATACTTCATCCCACTGCGCATGACGAGCCAGAAGGGTGGCAGGCAGGGCAGGTTTGAATCAAGGGAAAGAGGTGACTCCGGCTTGCCTGAGGCAGCTTGCACTGCTAAATTATGAAACTTCGGTGTTTTTCTCTCTCTCCCTATTTTAAAGTGTTTCATGAGATTTGGAGGAAATTGCTTCTGTCTATTTTATGATTTAGAAGCATGTTTTCCAGTTGATGCCCCTGTTGGAGGAGAGATGCAGCCTGAAGTCGTGAACTTTTCAGGGTGATTCCAGAAGCGGCAGCTGTCTGTGTATCTGTCTAGCTTATCCATCCGTTTAGTAAGGGGTACCCAGGGCCCAGGGCACAGACAGGGCAGGGCTCCGCACCTTTCCCTTGGAGAAGCCAGTCTTACAGAAGGGAACTTTGTTCCTTCCTGTTACTCTGGATAAGACCCAGGTACAATTAAAGTAATGAAGCCGAATGGAGATACCCTTCCCCTTGCAAATGCTGATCTTGAGAAACGGATCTCTTTCATCCAAAGTATCGATTTCTCTCTGTACATAGAAAGAATGATTGGCAGGGAACAAAACACTACCATCGTCTAGTGGGAAGCCTTAATCTGTTAATTGTATTTCATTTACTTCCAGGATTTTTAAAATGCTTTTAAACATAAGGGGAACAATTGTTTTCTTTAAAGGAAGACTACTGAAATATTTAGATGCCCACCTTTCCTACTCATCTGTGTGCTATTGGCAGTACTCTTTGAACAGTGTACAGGCCTTAACTTCTCTACTGCCTTTACTGACAGTATGTGGGGCTCAAACTAACAGAGGAGAGGAAACAGCAGGGCCTTCTGCCAGAGGCTTAGCCCCTGTTGTTCACTGCAGCTTCCCTCCCGTCCCTTAAGGGTACACACTGCCTCTGAGCAACTTTGACAGCTTCCGGCCCTTCCAAGAATTTTTCTTTTTTTTAATAGATTTATTTATTTATTTTTGGCTGCGTTGGGTCTTTGTTGCTGCGCGCGGGCTTTCTCTAGTTGCGGTGAGCTGGGGCCTCTCTTGTTGCGGAGCACGGGCTCTAGGTGTGCGGGCTTCAGTAGTTGTGGCATGCGGGCTCGGTAGTTGTGGCTCTCAGTCTCTAGAGTGCAGGCTCCGTAGTTGTGGCGCATGGGCTTCGTTGCTCCTCGGCATGTGAGATCTTCTCCGACCAGGGCTCGAATCCGTGCCCCCTGCATTGGCAGGCGGATTCTTAACCACTGCACCACCAGGGAAGTCCCCCAAGAATTGTTAATAATTAGCATGAATATAACCTTAACCTCTAAAAGGAAATGTGAAACCTCATTCGCCGTATCTGATGTCTATTCTTGCAGTATGAAATACGAACTAGAGAATTTCATTTTTACTGATGGGGACGCTGCCCTTGGTGACCTGCCCTAGGTCATATTCCAAGTTAGGAGCAGAGTCAGGACAAGAAGGTGGAGTCACTTAAGAGGCTCCAGCTTGAAGGACAGCACGGCACAGAGGTTGAGAGCATGGCGCTGGAGCCAACCCACCTGGGTCCCAGCTTTGTCACTTACCAACTGTATGGCCTGAGATAAGTCCCTTAATCTTTCGGTACTTCCATTTTCTCAGCTATAAAATGGGGATAATAATGGTGACCCCCTGGCGGTGTGATTTTGCGGGTTAAGTGAGTCACACAGGCTGCCTAGCGCTCCATAAGCACTAGCTATGAGCGTTACTACCAGTCTCCATAATTTAGGTCCCACCTGCCCGTGGTGGAAGCCTCTCTGCCTCGATTTGACAGGGAGTTCTTTTCTGAAGGAACTGACCATGGGTGTGGCTTTCCTCCTGAACCAAATTTCAGCAGCTGGAGGAGCTGAAATAAGAATATATCATGGGGCTTCCCTGGTGGCGCAGTGATTGAGAGTCCACTTGCCGATGCAGGGGACACGGGTTCGTGCCCCAGTCTGGGAAGATCCCACATGCCGCGGAGCGGCTGGGCCCGTGAGCCATGGCCACTGAGCCTGTGCTTCCGGGGCCTGTGCTCCACAACGGGAGAGGCCACAACAGTGAGAGGCCCGCATACCACACACACACACACACACAAAAGAATATATCATGGCACATGCTTGGCCAAGAGCATGGTATTACACTTTCCTTTTTAAGTATTACTTTCTGACTGTTTCTGTTGAGCCTGTTGAGCCTGTAGCCCTGGTTATCAAGGCTGAAAGGAGTCAGGGAACGGTGGAGGCCCCAGCTGGCCTGACTTGTTGTCAGGTAGAGGCGGAAAGCATCTCTTCTGACTGGGTTCGGGGGTGGCCCAGCTGGGCCAGACCAGGGCTGCTGTGGAAGATGGGCGCCCCCATGGCCAGGGTGGGGTGGGCCCTCGGCCTGTGGGCAGGGGCAGTCAGGTACCAGGCATCAGCCTGGGCGGCAGAGCCTGTCGTGAAGCCCGGCTCAGGAGTCACTGCCTCTGAGAAGCGCTTCTTGGCCCCCTACCTACCCACCCTGACAGAGGGTCCTTCACCTCCCTGACCTCCCTCCCTGGAAGCACCGGTTGAACCAACGCGGACTTGTTTGCTCATGGGTCTGTTTGCTCCTTGGGGGAAGGCACCCTGCCTGAGGTCTACGCAGTGACTGCGTAGACCAGGGGTGGCCGGCCGGCGTGGGGCAGGTGGGCTGGGGAGGAGGGAGGGGGAGAACAACTACAGGCGACCGTGAACTTGACGGATGTCATTACTCCCCTTTTATGAGTGAAGCCCCCCAAAGCCTGGGTGCTAATTCCCTGGAATAGACTAAGCAGCTCCGGCCGGGCAGGTTAACTAGCTGTTTGTTGGCTCCGCCTCAGCACAAAGTCCCATCGACCACGAGGACAGGAAATGACAATTGAGGTGGGACTGGAGACCGTGGAGGCCCGGACAGGGCTAATGAATGCACCTCCCAGGGCAGCGGGATCTCAGAGGGGACTTGCTGGGCTGCCAGGCAGGGCTCCCGTCAGGTGTGTCAGCTTAGTGGTTACCTGTGGACCTGCTCCAGGGGCTGAACATGACAGAAGGCTGGAGGGGCAGCCCTCTGTTCGGGGGCCCCGGGAGGGGGGCGGCGACGGCCCCTCTCAAGTTCAGACACTCTGTCCTGTTGTCCCCAAGCACATTCTTCTGTGTCAGACCCTGAACCCCATTTGGGGAGGATGGTGGTCACCATCCTTAGACCACAGATGGCCGTGGGACGCTACTGGAGTCCACAGTGGCCTTCCGTCCTCACAGGCAGCATCGCAGCAAAAGAGGCCTGGGCCGAGGGTGGGCAGGCGCCCCCGTGCAGCTGTCTGCCGGGCCTGCGAGGCTCTCTCAGTCCAGTCGGGGAGGGTCACCTCTAAGAAACGGACTCACCTGACCACGCCCATGAGGGACCTAGTTCCAGACCAGAGATCAAAATGGTAATGTAAAAAGAATCCACCATTCCTTGGTCGAAGCCCCTGTGCTCTGTTTCCCCGCTCCCCAGAGGAGCTCACCTGCCAAGCTAGATGCCAGGCCCCAAGGCCTGACTCAGACTCAAGTGCCGGGGAGGCTGAAATGGCCACCCCGGGCGGCGGGGGGCACCAAGGCAGACGTGTTGACGTGGCAGCCGCCGAGGGGTTGGAGCTGCGTGGACCCAGGCAGCACCCCTCCTCCGCCACACAGAGCTTCTTCCTGGGCCAGAACTCTCCCACCTGTTACCTCCCCTGTAGGCCAGAACCTCCCTGCTAATGTCCTGTGGCTACAGATGAGCCAAGAAAGGGATAGCTTCAGCCCTGTGTGCCATGCAGGTATCATTAAACATCATTTCCTGTCTGAAAACAACAGACATCCAAACCCCACTCCCTCAGGCCAGGTGAATTCTCTTGTAGTGGACTTTCTGTTGGTCACCCCCAAGCCATCTCTCCCCAGGGACACTCTTTTGTCCCTTGGTTGTGACTCGGGACACATCCTCAGCCCTTCCTGCTGGTTCCCTCCATCGATGGTGAGCCTGGTGTCCCGTTCAGGGCGAGACCGCCTCCTGCTCTTGGTCCCAGACTGGGGGAGCCTCTTCTTTTGCCCCTGACCCACCCCCCCAAACCCAGATGAAAGCAGCTTCCTTATTTCCACAGCACCAAGATATCTTCTCTGCTCTCACGTCTTGCTTGGGTCGGGGAGGGGAGTCCTCTGAGGAAGGGAGGGAGAGGCCACATTGCCCTAACCAGCTTTTCAGAGCACCTGCGCCCGTCTTTGGGCGGGAAGTGATAGCAGTGGCAGAAACAGTCAAAGGGCGAGTCTGCCGAAGCGGGTCAGGGGAGCGAACCCAGCAGAGAGGACCTTTGAGTGGGGACGGGGGGCGGGTACTGGGAATGACTTGAGGGAAGAGCCAGGTAATTGAAAGGCTTTACGACACGAGCTATGTCTTCACATCCTTTGGAAACCGTGCGCTTCTGGCTTGTTGGGAACGTGTGTCCTCGTTAGAGCAAAAGGAGTGTCGCCTGGGAATCCGGAACGTGTGCTGTACGTCCACGTGACTCCTGTGTGACTTGGGGCCCTTGTTCCTGCCACCCCCCGCCCCTGCCAGAAACCCTCCCACCCCAAACAGCATCCGTCGGGGCAGGGATGTTCTCTGCAGACATTTTCTGCTTGATGATTGGGTCCATCCTCCCACTGCAGCATTTTCTGGGTGCTGGCCAGGGAGCCGTGGCATCGGGCCACCCCTGCGTTCCCTGAGGACTGAAATCACAGACCCAGAAGCAACACAGACCCAGGGCAGGCTCTGAAATGCAAGCCATGTCACTAGGCTTTCCTTTGCTGCAGCTTAAGGAAAAAAATGAATTCTGTGTTTATTCCTATTTTGTTTTGGAGTCTTAGATGACTAATTACAGGCAGAGTGGTTCAGTGTCTCATTAGTAATGATGATCTAAAGTTATTTAAAATCTGACATACTCTACCCAAACCATTTACTCTTAGAAATTCTGCCCCATTATTCCAGGACGATTTGACGTTTCGCTTCCACTGCTTTCCTGCCTTTCCACGGTTATTGCTCCCTAGCTTGGATCAGGAATTTGATCCAGATTTTTTCACTTACCAGGGTCCTTCTGTGTTCTCAGATCCCGGTTCCTGATCCCCCCTCCTTATTTCAGGCCTCCCAGGATTTTAGCCCTGCTGCTTAGCTTGGATTCCTCGGCACCCTCCTCCCCCGCGCAGCCTGCCTCTGAACTCAGCCAGAGGGCATAGCTGCCACCATTTTCTCATGGTGGCATTTGGAGCCACCCAGGCTGGCAGCCTCCGACCTGTCTCGTGCCTGAATTGCTTCCCCATCATTTGGGGCTGGTCCCAGAGACGCCCCTGCTAGTGTTTCTGGGCTCTTTCTGGGCCATGTCTCTCTCATGTGTTGTCCGGACCTTCTGACAGTCTGAGCTTAAAACTCTTCAGCCCAAAGGTCTAGGGAGGACCTCCCGTGAGAAGTCTCCCCCAGGCACTGCTTCTGGTTTTTCTGCACCGATATCAAGGGTGAAGGCCTAGGGTGGACAGGTGGCAGATGAAAGCCTTTGGACCTGATGCTCCCCAGACAGTTGAAAGCAGTCCGGGGTTTAGAACGCCAGTGGAATTTCCTAATCTAAGCATCCCCTTTTACAATTGGGGAAGCTGAGACAGACAGGGGAAGGGACTTGCCAAGGGCACAGCACTGAGTGGCAGACCCACCAGGGATCCTGATTCCATCACTTTTTTTTTTTTTTTTTTTTTTGCGGTACGCGGGCCTCTCACTGTTGTGGCCTCTCCCGTTGCGGAGCACAGGCTCCAGATGCGCAGGCTCAGCGGCCATGGCTCACGGGCCTAGCCACTCCACGGCATGTGGGATCTTCCCGGACCGGGGCACGAACCCGTGTCCCCTGCGTCGGCAGGCGGACTCTCAACCACGGCGCCACCAGGGAAGCCCCCTGATTCCATCACTTTTGAAGGTTTCATGCCCACTTTCCTTATCAGTAAAACGGGATAATAGCACTTGCCTTCTTGGGTTGGGGGTGGGGTGAAAGGGATCAGCTCTCTGAACCCCTCCAGGGTGACCCTGGCCCCAGAGAACTCTGCCCCTTGCTCTGGTGGGAGGAGTGGAATTTCTCACCATCTTCTGGGGACTGGAGGGCTTGACTCTGTGACTTGACAGTCAAGCAGCAACTGCTGAGCTGTCTCCTTTCTCTTTTGCTCTCAACTGCAGTGAAGTCTCTGTCTTTCCTCTTGCCTCTCACCTTGCCCAGAGGGGTCTCTCCCTGCTGTGTAGCATCCCTGCTCAGAGCTGCCCAGACCCTGGATATGCCTGAATCGACAGCTTCAGCACTGATTTAGGAGCCCGGGCACATGCAGAAAAGTTTCTGGGTTAGCCTTTGGTGTCCCTCCTGTTACCCAGGGGGTGGGGTGGTGGTGAAGGATTGCTTTGGAGGAAGGAATGCCAAATGCACCAATGACGAAATACCAAGAATCACCAGGTTTCAGACTCTGGGAAGGTCATGACTTGGATCCAGATGTGCAGAAGCCTCCTCTGGGGCCTGTCATCGCAGACCCCTTGCTCTTAGAAACCTACTGACCAAGGAGGGGTACAGGTGTGCAGGGGCTCCACGCTGGGGTATTTGGTGAGAAGGCTGCCCGGGGTCTGGAGGTGGCCTTACCCCAAAGTGCCTCCAAGGCTTCAGCTGCCTCCTGGGGAGAGAAGAGAACTGCAGTCTGAGAGACCCCCCCCACCACCACTAGCTCTCAGATCTGGGCCTCAGTGTCCAGAAAGCCCAAGACTCCAAGAGTTTAGGAACGCCCTTTGCGAGCTCCTTAGCTCGACGGCTCCTCCACCAAGGTTCCTGGGACTCCGACCACTTCGCCCCATGGTTACTTTGCCCCTTCACTTCCCGCCAGGTCCACTGACTGTCCCATGGTCCCTCTCTTTCCTCCTCCAGGCTGCGCCCTCCCTCCCCTTCCTCATCTGCTTGGTGTTTACATAACACCTGTCTCTTAAAATACCTTTGCAGGTATTATTTCTTTTTTTTTTTTTTTTACATCTTTATTGGAGTATAATTGCTTTACAATGGTGTGTTCGTTTCTGCTTTATAACAAAGTGAATCAGTTATACGTATACACATGTTCCCATATCTCTTCCCTCTTGAGTCTCCCTCCCTCCCACCCTCCCTATCCCACCCCTCTAGGTGGTCACAAAGCGCTGAGCTGATCTCCCTGTGCTATGCGGCTGCTTCCCACTAGCTACCTTACGTTTGGTAGTGTATTGTTTCTTTTCAAGCCTCTCAGAACATCAGCTAGTCACCCAGAAGGCTTGTATAGCAGGAAAGGACTCAGTATTCGAGCCCCTGCTCCGTGTCAGGAGTTGTTCTAGCTTTACCTAGACTCCGATGGTGTCTGACAGTCAATGCGGCCTTGGTTCTCTAGAAAAATGTGAACTATCCCCTCTTGATGTCTCCTGGAGACCTGATTCTCTTGCCAGCTGGCAGCCTCCCGGGTTGGGGGGGTTGGGAGGGGGATAACCCAAGCTGATAACAGCAGTGATTGTTTCTCCAAGGAATCTTGGACACATAAACACTAAGCCTGGGATCTGGCCTTGCCAAGAGGTCGGTCTTGATTAGATCCGTAATTGAAATGCTGGCTGATGTCCTTCCAAATGAAGCAGAAACTGCTGGCCCAGCCCCACAGGGGAAGCTGTGGGGTACGATGCTGTGTCTTTCTTCTTCATAAACAAAGGCGTGAAGCAGGCCTGTTGTGGAAAAGGACCCCTCCCCTGTAGGGACCCAGGTCCCCGCAGGTTCTCTCTGATCCTCTATGTCCGGGCAGCGGGCATCCGGACAGATGCAGGAGGCTAGAATCAAAGTGCCAGCAAGCCATCCCTGCGGGGATCTTGCAGAACAAACGAGAAGCAAAATCTGCTTCTTCCTAAGGACAAACATGCATTTTTCCAGGCCTTTCAAAGCCGGGCAGGTCAATGGAGTTATACCTGGCTCTCTAATTAGAACTCCCACAAGCTGTTAGGTTCTGTGCCTGCTGCCTGGTGTCTTACACAAAGGGGATGAATCTGCTCCTGCCTCTGGAATGATTAAAGCTGCAATCCCATCCTCCTTGCTGTCAGCAGCCCCTCCAGTCACCCCCGACCACCATGCACCCACCCACCAGTAGGACAGGACGCAGCCCGGTGTACAAGAAAGTTGGCTTTAGGGAAATCCAGGCTTAGAAGGCCATGTTGCCCAATGATCCTTTGGAGACTGAATGGGAGAAGACAAAGGCCAGGTGTCGGAGGTGTTATGAGGGCATGTCAATGATGCCTTCAGCTTCCCCGAGTCCAGTTGCTTGATGACAGAAGAAAATAGGCCTCTTTTCTCCCTTTCTGTTCTCGATCCTGGAGAAAATAGTATTTTTGTGCTGACCCCGCCCAGCCATCAAGGTCACATGTGCTTGGGCCGACGGGGTGCACGTGTTTCAGGGCACCAGCGTCGCCTGCCTTTCCTTTGCCCCTCTCTGCTCTCGTTGGGGGGCGCGGAGCTCAGGGCTCCTGCCAGTTAGAGGACGCAGACGGGGCCTGCGGGGCCGGTGGGCTGCTCTGCGCTCCGCTTCCCAGCTCTGCCTACAGTGACATCCTGTGAACTCAGCCGCGGGGGGAGTATTTATACCACGGAAAGTGGCAAATGCTACGCATCAGAGGTTTTTTCTTTCGGAGAGCAACTTTACCAGCACACGGCTGGACTCCGATCCAGATGGTTTAGGGGTGGGGAGGGAGGCAAAGGAGGAGGGGGAGCAGTGGACATCGGCAAAGAAGAGCACAGGTGTCCCTGAGTCAGGACTTCCGGGCGCAGGGTGCTTGGGGCCCAGATGCAGTGGAGCTCACCTCACCACTCTCCGCAGAGACAACAGCTGAGAGGAGGCAACGGGGAGAAAGACTGAGACTCAGAACTGCCCGGGCAGGTGGCAGGGAGGGAGAGGTCGTTGGGAGAGCTCACATTTTGGAGCCAAGAAGACGCACGTTTGAATTCTAGCTCTCCCACCCCTGGGCGATTCCTACGACCTTGGACAGTTTGGTCTCTGTCATGCAGAAAGGAGAGTTCCATCCTTTTTTTTTTTTTTTTAACATCTTTATTAGAATATAATTGCTTTACAATGGTGCGTTAGTTTCTGCTGTGTAACAAAGTGAATTGGCCATATCTACACATACATCCCCATATCCCCTCCCTCTGGCGTCTCCCTCCCTCCCACCCTCCCCATCCCACCCCTCCAGGTGGTCACAAAGCACCGTGCTGATCTCCCTGTGATCTGCGGCTGCTTCCCACTAGCTGTCTATCCTTATAGGTGTTGTGAGGGCACCTGCCCAGCATGTAAGAGCTGCCTAGCAGGTGTTAGGTTTCTGCACCTTCCCTTTTCCCAAGGATGCATGGCTGTGAGAACGGAGGGTGAGGTGAAGAGGTCCCCAGGGCCCATGAAAGGTGGACGTTCGGTCCTTTGGGAGAAGGCCAGGGCTCACTTCTCAGCAAAGCACTCCAGTCGGAGAGCAGGGGGTGCCCGAGTGGGTTACCGGGAAGCTGGGACCAGATCCACTCAGCTCCTGGGGCAGCGGAGCCCAGGGCAGGTTCCCGCTGGCTGCGAGTGGCCACCTCTGTGGACCCAGTGAGTGTTACCTTCCCTAAGTCCACACACGTGAGAGTGGCAGGAGCTTAACCACAGGAGCGATACTTGCAGTGGCTGTAATTACCTCCTCCGATTGCCTGTCTCCATCCAGGTGATTGGTCAACCCCTCAGGGATCCACTGGGGAGCTCCCCGCACAGGCACGTGGCCTGGAGAAGACTTCACAGCCCTGGGCACCGAGGCCCAGCCCCGAGGGCCTCTGTTCAGGGGAGCCACCACATCACTGCACCCTTCCCATGGGGGCTGATGGGGGAGTTTTGAGGAAATGGCCCTAATACTGATGCTGTTTACCCTGTGTTGAAGTGGTCAGTGGTAAGAGCTCAGCTCTGTGGGAACAGAGAGAGCGGGCCAGGTTGTTCCATTTCCCCAGCAGCCACATGGTTCCCGGTGGCAGCTGCTCCCCGCGTGTCCCAGGACGAGGCCTGAGGGCCCTGGGGAGAACGTTTATAACAAAAGTCCAGGCGTGCAAGTCCCCATGTCCGAGCAAACTGCCTGTCTTTCTTTTCCTCGCTGCAGCGTAGCTTCCCCGGGCTCTGGCCTCCAGGCTGGGTCCCGGAGCCCACACCTACCTTCCTGCCCGGACTCCGTGGGGTGAGTCCTCCTGTTATTTGTGGAAAACGTTTTTTCCGAGGCTTATCAATTCCTGTCCTCCCGTCATCAGAAACTGTCTTATCATTTCCGTTTGTTCCTGTGTAAAAATGGAAAAATTGTTCATGCCAAACCCTGGCGGGGGTTGGGGAGGTGCTTGCCAAAATGACCGCATCCTCCTCGGCGGAGAGTAAATCACCGCGCTCACGTCCCGGCGGGGCAGGTGGGGAGCACTGTCCCGCTCCAGCGGGTGGGCCTCGGGTGGGCAGCCCCCGGAAGGACCTGCTGGAAGCCCGGTCACGGGAGCTCTTGGCCTTGAGGCGTCCTGGTGGCTGTCGTGTAGCTGATGTTCTCCGTGATATCCCCAAGGGGCCTGCAGGGCTAGGGCCTGGAAGCCCTCCCCTCCGCTCCCCTGCCCCAGGTGACATGGAGGGTGCCAGCCCTTCTTAGGGTGGGCACTGCCTAGACTGGAGTGGGTGACTGAGCAGGGAGATGACGCCCATACACAGCCATCTATTGAGTGCCTGCAGTATACCGAGCATGTGCCAGGGACCGGAACTGCCTTTCAGTCAAGCAGCATTTACCGAGCGCCCACGGGGTTCCAGGGCACACAGGTCCCCAGCGTCCCCAGGGTCCCGCACAGAATCAGAGCAGAGCCCGCTCCCCTCTCTTCCGCCTGGGCTATTGCGCCGCGGTAGGGAACGTGCCGCCGGGGCCGCTCTCCTGTTTGTGTCCAGTTTTGCTGCTGGACGGCAGCCCTGCTCTGGGCCTCTCCTCCCCCGGGAAGCCCTCCCAGCCGCGCCGGCCGCTGCCCCTCGCCCCTTCCTTTCACGCTGTGGTCGGTTCCCCTGCAGACAGCAGGAAAGAGGCTGCCCTGTAGTGTTTTCTGCTTGTTTCTCCAATTAAACTTTAAGCCCTGAAAGAATAGGTAGGCACCAGGTGTGTCGTAGGTGCTCCAAAAATACTTGTTAGGTGGGAAATTCTACCAAACCCTAGTGTTTTCATCTGGAGATGAAAATTTTCTAGGTTGGGAAAGAGGCTAGAGAGAAGGTTTTGCCTAAGTTGGACAGCTGGCGGTGGACCACAGAGCTGGCCTGAGAGGGCGTGCCCTCCACCAGCGTGCCGTCTCCCGGCCCCAGCTGCCGGCCCAGGGAAGGCCAGGACTTCTTGCTGGAAATAACAAGACCGGCTTTTGCTTTCATTGTTTGGTGGTAAATGTTCAGACTCACGTACAGTGAGTGACACCCCAGTCAAAGGTGTGACCCTCCCCCACCCCATCCCCCCATCTGAGGACAGGTTGGGACAGAGACCTGAGGAGGGTGTGCCAGGGTCATTGGGAAGGGATCTCAGCCTGGGACCTCAGGAGTGGGGCTGGAGTTTCTAGGACCCTCCCACCCTTGGCTTCTCCCAGGAAGCTCGTCAGCTCAGCAACGAGGTGGTGGCCTGTGAATTGTCTTTCTGACCGTGGAGAACCTCTACTCCCCACACCAGGGCTCTGGGGTCCTGTCTCCCTCCCCATACCCATCCCCACCAGCTTCTGGAAGAGCCAGGTGACTTCCTGGGCTGCTGTTCTCACCTGTGGAAGCCCTGGGACCCCACGGGGAGGCTGGGCCCGAAGCAGGACCTGGTTTACTCTCTGGCCAGGCTGCACAGGCCTCGAGAGGAATGCCATCTTCCCAAACACACCCGGAGTAGCAGCAGCCTCCCCTGAGGGTGGGAGGCTGGGCCTCGGCCTCCGGGGGTGACTAGCACCAAACTTTCCACTGTGTGGGTAACTCAGACCGTGGGGAAATGCTGACTCCCAGGCCACCCCTTGCTGTTCTTCCTGCCTGACTTCTTGTTGGGGAAGGTGGATATCCCCCTTATTTATTACTTACAAATAAGTCAACCAGGGAGACGTTTAAATAAGTCAGCCAGGAGTCTCTTGCCCATTACCAATGGAAAAGTATGGGCACGGGGAGCCGTGTTAGCACCCACAGAAAACATTGGCTGGGGCGTGGCAGGTCCCACAGCCCTGAGGCCAAGCTGTGGCTTTCTCTCTCCTCAGAGCTGGCAGCTAACATTCCCGTTCACGCTGAGACTGAGTTGCAACAACAAAGCACGTGATTTAAATGGCAGATTGAGGGAGGCGAGGCTAGAGATTTATCTGGAATGTTACCAAGAACTGTCCCAGGCTTCATAGTAAGGAGGATGCCCAGGATCTCCACATCCTTCTGGGGACACCAAGGCTCCCCCCTTCGCCCCTCGCCAGGGCCCCCGCCCAGCCTGAAGTGCAGAGGTAACCCCGAGATTCCTTCTCACGGGTGTCCCTTGATGCTGCATGGGGCTGGCTTGATCTGACATTTCTTCGATTAGGTCAGTGCGCCACGCAGAGCTCTGGAGATGCTTTCTCCAGAAAGCATCAATGAGCACGAGCTCATTGAATTTATGAGTGCCTTGCCTCAGGCTGCGGCCGGTGTGGAGCTCACCTGCCCGGGCACAGGACTCCCTGTCACCCTCCCGGCCTGGTCTCCGAGGGTCCTGCCTGCTGCAGTGTGGGACACCCAGGCCTCGGGACACAGATAAAAGTAATTCCACCCCCAGGGCTAGGGGTCGGGGCAGCACTTGGGGTAAGGAGAGAGCAGCTCCCAGCCTGCCTTTGGGCTAGTTTTCAGGGAGGAAGGAAGCCGATGCCTCCTTGGTCCTTCCAGTGCTCAAGTCAGAGAGATGCTGAGACATCCTGATGTTGAGGTGACGTCATCCTTCTGTTACTGAGGTCAGCTCTCCCTTTTTTTTTTCCTGACCAGCAAAATCACCACACCATGAACTCTGAAGGTCAAGTAAAGGGGCTCTGAGTTCTAGACAGCCAGGTTGCAGTCGGGGCCAGGGGAGACTGCCGGGGGCACAGGACACCCCATCTCTAATCTGGAGTCTGAGCTCATCTTCCAGCAGAGATCACAGGTAGGGGGTGGTTATAAGATTAGCACAGCCAGCGGGAGGGATGCTGCTGAGGTTACGTCGCAGGGAAGGGAGGCGGGCTGCCCCCGTCCCAGACGGAACGGGCGTGCCGTGTGAGTAGCGTGCCGGGTAGGGTGGGTGCTCTTCACGTCACACAGATGCGGGCAATGCTGTCAGCCCCTCTCAGGCCAGGCGCTCCGGTGGTCACCCGGGTCTGTAGAGCCCATGGTCTGGAAGCCACCACGTGCAGGAAGGGCCTGCGCTGCCCAGGCAGGCTGACAGAGCTGGGCGGGGATGTCACGTCCCCAGAACTTCTCCCCCAAGGAGGATTGCTCCCTGGACAAACCAGCCACGAGCTGTGCGGTCAGAGACAGTCCACCGAGAGAAGGCTCTTGGCATGCGTCTAAGCCCCCTGTATGCCCGGTGCCCTCTCTAGAGATCCTGGTAACCTGACGTGGAGCAAAGAGCCCTGAGCTGGTCCTTGGGAAACCTGGGTTCTGGGACCCAACTCCCAGGGCCATTTCCTCATTTCTCGGTCACCTCTAAGGCCCCTCCCCGGTGTGGCTCCCCCAGATAGGAGCCTGCCTACCCCAGACCATTCAGGGAGAGCCACTGTCCTCCAGGAAGAACTAGACACGCAGGGCCAGGTACCAGTTTAGAGGAAGCTTTTAGAGGTGGAGGCATCGGATCCGATCTGGGGTGACAGTGCTTCACTGCTGTGTGGCCATGAGCGGTCACCCCAACTATGAGCTTCTCATTCATTTTTTACAAAGTGGGGGAGCATCATGTTTTCTCTTCTGGAATGTTCCCCCTTATCCTCCTTCCAAGAGCCTGGCTCTGTTCTCGATGTGTCCACACGTTGAGTGACAGCCCTGCCCTGCTCAGGGGGCTCTTAGTCTGGGGCAGGACCCCCAGCAAACCAGGTCAGAGAGAGCAGGGAACGTGGCCAGGGTGTCGGCCTGGGCCTCTGAGCACTCTGCGTGCCACACGGCTCCCGACACCGCAGTGTTAGGTCATCTGCAGTACTCAAAAGAAGTTTGTGGAAGGCAGAGAAGAGCTAAAAACAGCTTTGGTTGTAGCAAAGTGAGCGAGCCCTGTCCTGGGAACCTGGGAACTGGGATGCTGTTCCTCAGCTCACTCTGTGGCCCTGACAACGTGCGTGCCCACCCATGGCCCCCTTTCCCGCCTTTGGGGGCGTTCACGTGCCCTTCTGCACACGCCTGAGCGCCCTCCCGACGCCTGCTGCAGGCGCGACAGGCTGTGGGTCTTTAGTGCTTGGAAGCTGCTGGCAGGCCAGCTGTGGTTCCTCCCTGAGGGACTGTCCCCTAGAAGCCACCACGATCTGTGGATATTTCAGCACTGACGCCGGACTACCCAGTTTCAAAGAAATTAGGCCAGAGGAAATTTGGGGCCAAGGGCCCTGAGTCTGTGTGACATCCACTGGGGGCTGGACGGGCCCTCTGGCTCGGGCCAGACCTGCCCCCTCCTCACCGCTGGTGTCTGCTGCCTGATGGCCCATTGCTCTGCTAATCGTAGAATGAGCTCCTTCAGAACATTCCACACCATCCTGGAAGAAAGCAGCTTTGAAAGATTCTGCCAGTCAGACGCTTAAAAATAAAGGAAAAGCCACACTCGCGGTTTTCTGGGGCTTAACGGCTCCTTCTTCTGAGCCCACAGTGAGGTCTCCTTTGGGCGCTGCACTCAGCACTAGAGTCCAGTGAGATGGGGGCAGGAGGGTGGGAGGTCTGAGCTTACCATTCCTCTAAAGCCCTGGAGTGTTTGTGTGTGTGTGTGTGTGTGTGTGTGAGAGAGAGAGAGAGAGAGAGAATGCTGGAAGCTTTCTTCAGAGCTTGAAAGGCTATAGGGCAGAAAGGGAGGGGAGGGAACTTTTCTGCATGACTCCAGAGGACTCAGCAAACCTCAAAGAGTAGGAATTAGATATAAAGCCTAATTAGGGCTATACATTTTTAACCGACAGTTCAGACGGCCCACCAACGGTGTGGGCGGCCTGGAGAAGTAGTGAGCTCCCCGTCACTGGAGGGTGCAAGCAAGAGTGGGAGGCTGCCTGTCGCAGACTGCAGCAGAGACTTCTGTGTCATAGAGCAGAGGCCCAACCCACCCCACCGCTGCCGCACCCCACCACCACCGCCAACCCCGAGGATTTCTGCTTCCATAGCTGGTTGGCTGCTGGCTTTGAAAAACAAGAGGTTTTTGAAAAATTGAGTTTTGTTTCCTTCTGAGTTGAGTTCAATGCTAGAAAGGCCTGGTCCCCAGAAGGTACATTTCTTCAAATAAAACATTTGACCTGGAAAGGGGCCCCCATGAGAGCACAGCCTCCTGCAGCCGCCAGGCATCCTGGTGAGCAAAGGTGTGGGCAGCCTCTCAGCCATGTCTGCTCAGCCTCTGGGGGAGGGAGGGGAAGGGCCGGGGGTCTTTCCCTCCTCCCTGTGGAATACTCAGCACCATTTCACAGCACACACTGCTGAGGGAATGGCTCCCAGGGTGTCTGCTTAGTGCCCAGACCACTGGTTCCTCGGGCCGAGGCTCCCCTCTGGGTGCTGCACCCCCATGCCTGTCTGAGGACATGGGATCATTTGGCCTAGTTGACTTGAAGGGGGGTGGGGGAAGGAGCCACCTTGTGATTTGGTTCTGACACTGGAGCAGGGAGGCTGGGGGGATGTGGAGGACGGAGGCCACAGGGGTGCAAGGAGGTTTTCTCGTAACGTTCGTCTCCAGCCCCAGCATACGTGGACAAAGTCTGGCTACCATGGAGGCCTGGCTCCCACTCTCCTCCCCCTGCCCCCAGCTTCTCAATCCCACCAACCCTGGTCAGGAGCCATGCTCAAGGTCACTGTCCAGTACTGGCCCTTCCCCAGGAGCCGCTCAGCCAGCACTGTGCCTCCTCTTCATGAGCCTCAGTCCAGGGCCCCAGAACAGGACGTCAGCGGCCCTTTGTTGCTTTGAAGGTCAGATGGCCTCATGAATGCTCTGTCCCCACCTGAGGACCAGGGCAGCTAGGTGGGACCCTGAGACCCCCAGGTGACGGTTGCAGCAGCCGTGCACATGCCCTGCTGTGTCCTGGCTCAGATGAGTACACGGTCCTCAGGAATGGCTAGGCTTGGCCTTTGGGGAAACTGGATCAAATTGAGTAAAGTGGCAAAGAACCAGCCCCTCCCCAAAACTTGAGATCTGTTGATAGGAAAACTGAGTCACACCAACTCCCAGGGGTCCTTCTCCAGGGCATTCTCGACTCACTCTTGACGGCCTGTGGAAGGCTCTGGAGCTCCAGCGGGCAAGGGGCTGTAGGAGGTAGGGTTGCAGACGCCCTCGGCATCAGCCAGGATCCCTAGGATGGGGCTCCTTGGGGACTCCTGGCCGGGTTAGGCGGGGCTTCCATGGCTGCCATAGTTGCCAAGATACACACACTTGGGCCCCTGGCAAGCCAGTGCGATTTCTAAGCACTCAAAGCAAACAGAAATGAAACATAAAACAGAGCCCAGTGTAGACCAGGCCTCACCCAGAGCTGCTGGAATCCAGGTGGAGAAGCTGGAACCCCACCCCATCCGAGTATGAGTTCAGTTCCTTTTCAAGGTGTTGTTGGAAAGCAGGGCAGGGCTCAGGGCTGCCCCCTCGCTGCACCCACAAAATGCTCGTGCTCAGAACTAACAGTGCCTTTGATGCTTGCAGAGAAGAGCGGGCCTCCCTAGGCTTGGCATTCAGAGCTGCTCCGAGGAAAGCCTTTCCAAGTCGGTTGTCTCCTTGTGGTCTTCTGATTTTTTTAAAAAAATATTTTTGAGAACACGACCGCTACCACCCTGCTTCTCTCTGATGGATTGCATCTTCAGGAAGGAAAATGCAAATACCTGAAGAGAAGTGGTGACGGCAGCGTGCTGGTTTTTCTCACCCAATGCTGATGTTTCAGCTGGTGCTGACTCCCAGACCAGCCGACCTATGGCCTCTGGGAAAGGGTGGGGGCTCATGTGGGGTCCCTGTTCCCTCTTGGAGGCCTGATAGGCTTCTAGAAGGCCCTGACTCTGCCGTGCATGTACAGCTGTGTTGAGGGCAGTGTTAAAGCACTGGGCTCTGAAACTAAAACTCTGGGTACTTGCCACCAGGCCTCTCCTCCTGGCGCCTTCAGGGGTCGAGCCCCGCTCTGCATCCAGGGGTCGTGGCCTTGAGCAAGGCTCTTTTCCTCTCTGGCCCCCCGTTCCCTCGTCTGTAAGAGTGTAGGACCAGAAAGTCTGTAGGTGGGTTCTGGGGTTTTCCTGGGGAGCGGCGTCAGATCTGTGGTGAGTGAGCAAACAGCCTGAGGGGAGGTCATGGCAGCCCCTGGGCTCCAGCGGGAACCGGGCACCTTCTCCCACGGGGCTGCTCCCCTGCCTCGCTCAGCCACCATGCTGATGTCCCCGGAAGGCGGAGAAGGCTCTGAGTGAGCGGGGTGTGACTTGGGAGTGTGGACAAGGGTGACCTGAGGCCAGAACTTTGAGGGGCTCATTAGTCAGAAGCACTGGAAGAGGCCATGCCCACTCCTCCCCTCCCCACCATCACACAGCATCCACACCGTCCCCTTTTCCATCCTTCCATCCACTCAACAAACATTCACCTAGAACTGCAGGTGTGCCAGGCCCGTTCTAGGTGCTGCAAAAGCAAAGGCAAATCAGATGGTCCCTGCTCTTACAGTGCGCCAGCCAAGAGGGCATCAGGGATGGCAGTGACGAATCATCTAACCGTGGGCATCCTGGAAGCCCTCCCTGCCCCGTGATCGTTAGGAGGAATCATAACGCTCACAATCATAGTATTGATGATGGGGACCATTCACCAAAGGTTTATTATACTGAGTACTTTACAAACTCTGTCTCATGTAGGCCTCGCTGCTCTCCTGTATTTTAGTATTTGTCCCCATTATACAGACAGAACACCTGAGACCCAGAGGAAGTTGTCCAAGTCAGTGGTGGAGCTAGGATTCAAACCAATTCGGGGGAGCCTAGAGCCCATGATCCTGACCTACCCTCTGCTGTCTCTGAGCGATCCACACCTTTCCCCGGCTGCTGGTGGGTCCCTCTAACTCCGGAGCCACCAGCGGTGACCAGGGCCTGCACAGCCTGTGTCTTGACCCCCTGACACACCTCCCCCAGCCAGCTCAGCAGCTCTGTCACTGTCCCGGAGAGTAACAAGCTGGGGAGACAGGCTTTCCTTTAGCTGCCATCACAATCCCGGGGTCCTGACAACGGGAATTCGACCAGGAGGAGGCTTAACTATCCTTGTCCAAAGCTCGGAGGAGCTGGCTTGCCTTGAACGGTCCCAGCAGCTCAGGTGCAGGCCAGGCCCTGGGAAAGGCTGCAGATCTGGTCATTAGCCCCCATCCAGGATGGGGCCCCTGGCTCACGGGTGCCGGGGAAATCCTTCCCCCTCTCCAAGGCATGCTGTGGTGGGGATCTTGCGGCGATGTTATCTCCCTGTACCTGTACGCCTAGGGGGACAAGCAGGGGTCTGAGACAACGCCCTTGAACCCGGCGAAGGGCTGACTTGGCACTTGGGCAGAGCACCGCAGGGATGTCTTAAATCAAGGAGCTTTTTGTCCTGCAGCCCGGCTATCAGTCTCCTGGGAACGTGGACAGAGGTCTCCGCAGAGCCAGGGCTGCAGCAGTGGAGCCTGCACAGGGCTCCTGCACGGGTGCCCTCAGCGTGGGGCAAGATGTTTAGTCCTTGGGCAGCAATTTTCACACACACACGAAAGACATGAATGAGGAAGATGCTAATTGTCCTCAAACTAGCCAAGTCCATTTTGTCTCATTTGAAATAACAAGTTTCATTTAATCCCTTATTTGCAACTTGGTGCATCACCAAGATCTTATTTGTACAAAACACCTGATTATAATAATTACAAGCTTGGGAAGCTGTCTCCATTTGTGTCTGAAGAAAGGGACTAATGAGTTACCTCCTCAGTGGTTCCCGTCTTCTCAGAAGGCCAGCCCCAGCCAGCTCCCCACCTCCAGAGTCTACAGAAACAGCAGGGCTGGCAAAGGCGGAGGCCTGTTTGCACATCCTCTCCAAGAGAAAGGGAGAGGGCCCAGTGTTAGGAGCACGGACTGCAGCGTTCACGTCTCAGCTCTGCCACTCACCCACGTCTTAGGCAGGAGCCAACATTGCCTGCTGAGGCCCCAAGGTGTAGACGTGAGTGAGGGCCTTGGCGTGCCAGCCAAGGCGTAGCCCAGCGCCTGGCACATAGCTCGGTCATGTTAGGATTGTCCCCAGGCCCCAGCTTTGAAAGCAGGCCTGCTTCCTGCCCACATCGGTGTCCCCAGCACATGGCTGGGGTCTGGGCAATCACTCAGTGAGTTTTTGTGATTTTGATATGGGGGGTACTTACTAAGGTAATGAAATACGTCAGTCATCGAAATCTCTGTCTCCTGCCAGCCTGAGGGCTGGAGCTGGGAGCCGTGTGCCTCTGGGGAGCCCTGCTTAAGGTAGGCAGTGTAGCCTGGGCTTTGGGGGGAATGGGGATCGTCAGCAGTTCGAGCAGATGGACTAGAGCTCCAGCAGCCGGGGCCAGGCCAGGACTGACTAAGGCTAGAGAGGTGGAAGGGGGCTGGGGGCTGTGTCCTGCAGAAATACCTGGGCTGACAAATCAGCCTGGATGAACCAAGAGGTCTGTATCGGGAGAAAGTTGGACCCAGCTGGTGGTGAGAACATTTTGGCCTTTGATCTATGCAGAAGAGAGGAAGCGGGGGCCTGAAGAATGAAAAAGACAGCAGGGTCCTAATGCATAAGAGCACATCAAAGCCGGGGGGGGCCTCTCACAACGTAAAGGGGCTTGGGAGGTGTGTCAGTCCTGACAGACAGGCACGTCCAGGTCCCATCCCACCTCTGGCCAACCTGCCGGCGACGCGGGCCCAGTACAGTGACTCAGACCCCAGCTGCAGCCTGTTCTGGTTGGTCTCCTTGTGTGACTGATTTCTGAGCTGCTCTGGGCTCACTGGGGCACTGGGGAGAGGCCGATTTTTCATTCCGTGGCCAAGCCCGAGCTGGCAGCCCCTAGCAAGTCTGATGTCTCCCCGAGCTGCTCCAGCTTTAGGAATTAGTTCCACTAGACAGATTGCTCAGGAAGCTTCAAGGTCATCTGGAAATGGTAGCCTGTTCGTACATTCGGAATATAAGTCCAGGAATGGGCTGGAAATTTCCAAGCCCACAAGAACACTAGAGAATCACAAAGACCCTTAGCTGCCCAGCACTGAGGGCGACGGGTCACATTAGCCCGGTGGCTGGTTCCTGCAGGCATTTTGGGGGGTGCACTTGCCGCTGCCGTGTACCCTAGAGCCCCCAAGATAGGGTAGACTCAGCAGCCTGCCACTTTCTAAACAAAATTCCCAGCAAAAGGACTGGGTTTCTTGTCCCCACTCCAGCAGAGTAGGGGCAGGTCATTGCTGCTGAGAGCAGTGACCTCCGGGCCTTGCTGGACCAAGGCCCTGGTCCTCCTGGGTCTCCACATCTCATTGGTCTGCTTTCCGGCTAACAGGAGCCCCAGTCCTTTGGCGGCTGCAGCCACCCCAAGCCTCAAAATCACAGCCGGCCTGTGGGCCACCAAAGGGAGGCAAGGAGCCTTCCGGTCCTTGAGTGAATATACAGGATGCTCCCAAACAGCAGAAAAACAGGAGAAAAGCTGCGCCCTGGAGAGGAGCCACCTCCCCATTGTAACCGTGGGAAGGAGCGACAGGGCCAGCCATCAGTGGTCTGAGAAAGTGGAAGGGAGAGACAGCATGGCAGGTGCCCGTTTACTGTTGCTCAGATGTAACTGGGTTAGTGCCTGGGGGGCACCGGGCTTGTCTCTTAAAGTGACAGAGGCATCAGCGAGCGGATGAGAAGCCAAGGTGGGGAGAACGGGGCTTTGGCCTCAGGCAGACCTGGGCTGGCTTGCAAGCTCCATACTCATGTGCCCTGTGACCTTGGGCAAGACGCTTGGCCTTTCTGAACCTGTCTCCTTATATCTAAAGTGGAGGAAATAGGAGATGAGCCAAAGCCAATCAAGTGTCTAGCATAGTGCCCGATGGAGAGAAAAAACTCCGGGTACAGAAAGGAAACAGCACGAGGTTGCGTCTACTGCAGCAGAGCCAGTGGGACCTAAGTTATATTCTCCACCTGCGCCAGTTAACCAAGCATGCCTCTTTCTGGCTTACCAGGTGGCTTGTCCCCATCACCATTTGCCAAACACGCAATCTGTGCCTCCCTGCCTGGTAGAGCCGCTCAGAAAAGACGTGTGTTCAATAATTTGATGCATTGAGAAAGTCTGGCCTTGAAGGAACGCGACGGGACTCCTCCTGTAACCTTTAAATGCCAATGTTTGCTGCCACTACCCAGACCCTCCTCCCTACTCTCATTTCTCTGTTGGCTAAATCAGAATGTTCTAGCATGAGCTGGGGCTGCTAACCTCCCCTGGAAGAAAGGAGGTACAGCCCTCACGTCCTGGGAAACTGGCCTCCCGCTCTTTCCACCTGACCTTCGAGGTTGGGAAGTGCAGGTGTCAAGCTGTCAGGTTTTCTCTAACGGAGGGCGGAGGGCCGGAGTCGGGGGGGGGGCGCCACCCGGGAGAGGGATGCGGTTACTCCCCACCCCACCGTGCACTCTACACCCGAATGGCCTTCAGGGAGGCCCGAAGAGTTGGGAGACACAGGTTCTGGCCCGGCTCTGCAGTAAGCAGCTTATGCCAGGGCAAGAGACCCGGAGCCTCTAGGCACCCTGGCATACTCACCTGCAAAATGGGGGTAGGAGGACCCAGTGCGTGAGCCTATTTTCCACCGCATAGTAGGTGCTCCTCAACTGTGGGCTCTTTCTCCACAGCAATAAAAGCAGGCCTTGCACGCAGGTGCTTCTGTGTCCTGGCCACGCCTGTGTGAAATTGCTCTGGAGTCCCCAGGTGAACTAAGCACTTGGAGCAGGGCCTGGTGTGCCATAAACACTGTGAGCACTCGCTGCCGTTCTTATGAATATTCATCCTGCCAGGAAGCCCGGGTCCACACTGAATGTCCGCCCTTGTTGCCTTATTCCCCTCCTGGGTGGGTAGGGAGTGGGTGCTCTGGGGAGGGAGCCATGAGGAGAAAACCCTGTGGACGCGGGAAGTGCTTCCCTGCGGTGGCCTCATGTGCAAACAGGGGGCTTTCACGGTAGTCCCAGCAAACCTGGCCCTGACCAGCCTAGGAAGGCAGCCGAAACCCAGCAGTGCTCACTGCAGAACGGGAAGGCCTTGCAGTCTGAGGAGAGCAAATTCCAGAAACCCAGTAAAGTCCTAATTGCGAGCACTGGCTTCTGCCACCTCTTTTGTTCCGAAGCTTGGCACACCCTCCTGCCTGGCCCTGGCCACCACCCCCCACCCCCGGAGCCCCCAGCTCTCACAGATCCAGTCCAGGACCTACTCGTACCCAGGGACTCCAGGGTGGACATGGTTACAGCGTATCTAGATGTTAATAAGAAAGGACACATACGCAGTTTGCCTCTTAGAGAGGCTGGACCTGACCTTGAAGTCTGCAGCCTCTGTTGGTCTGAGGCCTCCTCTCCCTCCTCACTCAGGGAGCCTCCCCGAGCTGCCTCCCCTCCCAGAGCTGAGGCGTCACACTCTGCGCTGGGGCCGTGGGTCTCCCAGGCCCCTCTGACCGCAAGCTCCTCCAGGGTTGGTCTCACGGCTCCCGTGCCAGCTGCTCATAGGTGCAGCCGACTCTGGGAAGTCAGGCTGCTTTTCTGGCTCTCAGACACCACCCCCAGGGCCACACGCCCGGGGCAAGGTCAGCCGGACAGCCCTCGGGGCCTGGACACCACCTGCTGAGGGCACCTCCTACCCCATCTAAGAGCTCATCTTGGAGGCCAGAGCCCTTTGGAGTGGGCCCACCTGGCCCAGGCTGCACGTTATGCCCCTGCACTGCCTGGGTCTGCCCCTTGCCCGCTGGTGAAGTACAGCTTTGAGGAAACCACGTGCCACACGTGAGCCACAGAAAGAAAGTACAGGGCTGAGATTTGAAGGACCAGTGCGTCAGGCCACGTTCTTGGGCAGGAAGACAAAACACTGTAAGGACGTTAGGCTTCTCCACGCTCTTAGAGCTTTCATGCAAGTACAATTCAACTCCCAAAGGGAAGCCGCAAAGTTATTTTTTAAATTCATCTGGACTAGTACAGGGCAAGATTGTCAATAAATACACTGAAAGCAAAGAGCGATGAGGAAAGGCTCTAATCCCACCTGTTCAATCCTAATGTGGAATAAGGAAATCCAAACAGCACGGTGCTTCTGCGAAAGGAAGGTGGTGTAGCTCATAGGAAAATTTAAGAAGCCCCACCCCCATCTCTTGCAGTAATTCACTGTGTGACAAAGGCAGTGACTCACAGGAATGAGGGGAGGGGGCAGTAGCTAGTTTGTGTCCAGCTAGGTAGTGGAGACCCACTGAGGTTTCCTATCTGCCGGGGGAGGTGGATAGCTACGGGGAGAAGTCAGATCACAACAAATGGAATCCAAGGCACGTCAGTTCTTTGAAAGGATAACTGCCTAAGCTTTGAAGTGACAATCAATCAATCAGTAAATAACCAAAGATCAACAAGTTCAACTTAAAAAACTAAAAACTTCTGTTCACAGAAGAAAAAAACCCTCAAAAGTCAAAAACAGACTTTAGACAATTACGGTAACAGATGCATGTCTTCTAATGGGCATGGGAAATATTGAATATTTAACCTCAATTGTTATGAAAGAAATGCAGGTTTTGACAAGGAGGGGACAATCTGCACTTACAAAATTAGTAAAAATAAAGAGTAATGATAGCGGGGTGGGGCAGGGCACGGACCACTGCAACTCTGTAGATGGCTAAAAACGTGACGCCACCCTTCGGGGATATCATTTGCAAAATATTTGGAGAACCCTAAAGAGTCTTATCCTCTGACCCAGTAACGCCACTTTGGGGAAATTTGTCCTAAAGGAAGACTCTCCAAATGGTTATCCAGCTGGTTCCACTGAGTCTGTCCAGGGCCTCTGGGGAGCCCACTGGGGACTCTGGGCCAACCCCCCCTTGTCCTACTCCCAGCAGTTCCTTTTTGTCTGTTTATACCCATAATGTGTGAGCGTGAGCAGTAAGGTTCCATTTAGCCAAAGATTTCCGGGGCTATAAAAAACGCTTTGAGGGCTTCCCTGGTGGTGCAGTGGTTGAGAGTCCGCCTGCCGATGCAGGGGACACAGGTACGTGCCCCGGTCCGGGAGGATCCCACATGCCGCAGAGCGGCTGGGCCCGTGAGCCATGGCTGCTGAGCCTGCGCATCCGGAGCCTGTGCTCCACAGCGGGAGAGACCACAACAGTGAGAGGCCCGCGTACAGCAAAAAGAAAAACAAAAAAACGCTTTTAAATCCATTCGTCTAAAAGAGCACAGAGGGCTGTCTGAAAAGATGTTCGTTGGGTACAGCCTAAATGTCTCCCCTGTGAGGGAGACGTTGAGTAAAATGAGAGTGTATCTGTTGGATGAAAGGGTACAAACACATCAGTTGAGGAGATGCACAACTTGGAAACACGGTTATGATAAAATATTTGGGGACCAACACATACGCCCTGATTAAAACTAAAATGACAGCTGTGCGGGGGCCGAGCCTGGAGTGCACAGGGGACAGTGATATTGGGGGCGTGGTTAGGGTAAGGGCCTGAGAGCAACTAGAAATCTCTGTTCTAATTGTTATGGTAGTAAGGCCACAAATGACATTTCTTGAGGTTAAAAAAAAAAAGCTGGCAGACACCCTTCTGTGCAGGCAAGTGTCAGCCGTTACACGCAGGACGCCCTTGAGTCAGTACAGACCATGGCCGATCCAAACGGTTCGTTCCTGGGTGAACCCTTTGAAATCGCCATTTTTATGGTTCAAAAATGGCTGAACATCAGTAACTTCATACAGTTCATGGTTCGAGCGATTCTTTTGACTCTTAGCCCCGAGTGCAGGAAGAACTTGAACTTATGTTGTGCCCAGCCCAATGGAGATGCATGCCTCTCTCCAAGGAACGTGCCGAAACTCAAGGACAGATAGGAGTGCAGAGTGGTAGTCTCTCTGACGGTCTGTCTGTCTCTGCAGGCCCTGATCCTCCATCAGCTGGGCCGCTACAGTCTGGCCGAGAAGATCCTCCGGGATGCGGTGCAGGTGAACTCCACGGCCCATGAGGTCTGGAACGGACTGGGCGAGGTCCTGCAAGCTCAGGGCAACGACGCGGCGGCCACTGAGTGCTTCCTGACGGCCTTGGAGCTGGAGGCTAGCAGCCCCGCGGTGCCCTTCACCATCATCCCCCGCGTGCTCTGAGCAGCGCCCCAGCCTCACCGCCGCCCAGGCCAAGGGGGCCCCGCCTGGGCGCTGAGGGTCGAGTGTGCGCACGAAGGCCCTGGATGAATGTGCTATTGACCACAGTGGACTAACCAAACCAACCCCCGATCATTGCTCTCTACGTGCATTTCTGTTGTCGTTTTCGCCAGCCCAATGATAGTTTCTGAATCTACTGACCTTGTTCAAAATGGATCATGTGCCATATTTTGTTAGCTGACATCTAAGTTTTAAGTAAAATGATCATGGAATTAATCTGCAAATGTAGAAGAATATATTCAAAGTTAAAATTCAGTGGCAGAACAGATTATTTTTATCAGAGCTATAAAGAAAACTGTTCTCTCCCCACCATCACCACTCCTGCCCTACCCTTGGCCCAGAAACCAAATGTGAATTTTCTGTTTTCCGCCTCAGTACTCGTCCAAGCCAGGACACCAGACGACAATTTCTTGGTTTTGTTGTCAGTAATTGTACCATGTGATAAATTACTGCCCTCACTTAGAACAAAGCCTGAGTCCAAGAATATTTATATTTTACCAATATAGGCCTGTTACAAGAGAAGGAAATATGAGTTATTTAAGTTTAACTTTTTTATGTGAATTCAGAGTTTATTTATCGATGGAAATATGTACAAAGAAGCTTCAAATGGAATATTTACCGACATTCCTTATACATGACAGACACTTGGCTAAATGGAAAGATGAAGTTAATAATAAAATGATTTTTAAATGGACCCATGGTTTGTGTTGTTCGTGAAAGCCCACAGACCCGAGAGAAGTTAAGACTCACTTCCTGGGGTGGGTAGCTTTTGGCGCCTGGGGGCCACCCTGGACAGGTCAGCCCTTGGAACTAGGAGGTCCAGCCCTGATTTCAGTGTAGGAATTCACCTTTCCCAGCTCCCCCCATGTTGCCTGGGATTGGAGCATGTGACTAAGGCCTGGCCAGTCAACATCTAGCATTCACTTCTACGGAGGATCGGGAATGAGCATGTGACCTGAAATGGTCCAATGAGAGTGGGAGCTGCAAGGAAAGAGTCTCACTCTCCTGAGGGACTTGAACCTGAGAGGTGAGGCTGGAACTGCAGTAGCCCTCTTGCCACCGTGAGGAGGGGGCATGTAGAGGTTTGGGGGCCAGATGTGAAGTCAGAGACTCAGCCCAACAGAGTGAAGAGTAAAGGTCAAGAACCAGAGAGAACTTGAGCAGGCCTCTCTCATCCCCCAGAGCTGCTTGGCTGAGCAGCTGTGGGGTGACCCCACCCTGCCAGGACCCAGGGAAGTGTGGCGAGCCTGAGCTCTGATTGAGCCTAAGTCTCAATCCCCCTCCCCCTAAGCTAGGCACAACCTCCCTGACTCACTAGGCAGGCAGGTGAGGGGGCAGCTGATGTCTGGAGAGAGACTGAAAGCAAGAGCTCACTGTAGGCAGAGCAGGTAGGCATCCCAACTTAGCACTGGCCCTGCCAGGCAGCACCTGGAGCTGTGGGTGGTCATCATAAGTCATGGAATTTGCAACGTGAGACCCTGGCAGGAAAGGACAGGTGCTCAGAGGGGCAGCAGCTAGCCCTGGCTGGAGGGTCAGGGCCAGCCTGCCGTCCTGTGCCACACTGTGGGAAGAGACCCTCCCAGGTCAGGACTGGGAAGGCAGGAGGCCAGGGCCACCCAAGGATAATAGTCTAGGTATCATACCAGCCACTCTCTCCCAGGCTGGCTGTGTGCCAGGACCTTGCCTTGGAAAGTCCTGCGCACATCAGCCTGTGCAGGGGCGCTGGTGATGGCTGCTGTCTGCCTGTCCACAGTCTGTCCCCTCCGTAGTGTCCCATCTCCCTTGGGAGAACCCAGTCTCCACCCGTATGGCTCAAGGATGAACACATGGGCCCAGCCTTTTTGTCCAGAACTCTACAGCCCCCAAGTTTAGTGACTGGTTCAGGTTTAGACATGTGGCCCAAACTTGGCCAATGGGAGGCCCCTCTAGGACTTGTGTTATGGAAATATTAGAAAAAATCTCTTTCTACTGGGTTTGACATCCTGATAGGATGCCAGCCTGGGGATGTGGGTGGCCATCTGGCACCATGTGGGAAGGCCTGCCTGAGAATGATGCCAACTCAGGAAAAGAGGGTGAGGAGGTAGAGAGACTGGGTCCCAGGGTCATGGCTGGAACACGAAAGCTCCAGCTCCCCCACCAGTTGGAAGGGAAGGGGAGGGCAGGTGGGCCAGGGAGGGGAGGACGAAGAAGTGAGGGGAGAGGGGAAGCCCTTCTTTAAAGGGAGCCAGCCCTCCTCCCCACCACCAGCAGCAGGGGAGGGTCTTGGGGACAGGGCCAGGTTGGGGCCTGGGGCAGGTCCCAGGCTCACTCCCAGGACCAGGGAGGGCTGTGAGCTCAGGATCTCCCCAGGTGGGAACTAAGGCCTCCTTCCCCTGGACCCCTTACCTGTTCATGGCCCAAGAGAGGGCCTGTGCGTGTCCTTGTCTGTGACCGCAGGAACAGCCCCCAGAGTCCTCTGGATGGTCACTCCGAGCTCCTCTGTGGTCACATGACCATCCTTGGATGCCCCATCCCATCTGCCCCCCGGAAGTCCTGCCCTTAGCCAGGCACCCTCCCCACATACTCTGGAGATCTTCGCCCACCACCCTGTCTGCTCTGGGCACGCTGGGCAGCCTCTCACTCCCACCTCAGCCGTGGCCCCAGCCCAGCAGCCCCTCCCCAGCTCCCCCGGCATCGCCGGTGCGGGGTAAGATGACAGGCTCGGCTGAAGGCCTGGGGGCAGCAGAAGGGGGTTTTGAGTCAGGGCCAGCCACTGGGTGCCTTGCCGTCTCCCTCTTCCACGCCCTCCCGGCCTCCCACAGGGAGCCTCTGGCTGCACAGTGCCTCCTTCTTCACCTCGGCCTAACTCCTTCCTGCCCCCTCCCCCTCCTCCCGCCCCCTCTACCTCCCGTGTCCAACTGGGGGGCACCAAGTGAGTCGTAGAATTGGCACTAGCCCGCTCAGGCCTCCTCTGGTTCCTCTGCCTCCCGCCTGCTCTGGAAGCATCCACACACGGGACCACAAGCTCCTGAGACCGTGCTCAAGTCCTGTCCGGGGGCAGAAGGGCAGTGGGCAGACCGTGCCGGGTTGTGAGGACCCCAGCCCCCTTCCCCGCCCGCACACACACGAGCGGATGGCTGGTCCCCAGGAGACTGACCCTCAGAACTGCCACCAGCCTTCCTCCCACTCGAGGTCAGCTCACTTCCTCCTGCCTCCACCCGCTCCACGGCCAGATGGGACCAGGAAAAGGACATCCTGCAAATGTCTCAGGCAGGCAGGGGCTCCTCCAGAAGGTCTTTGGGGGCCAGGCTGAGACCCCCCCCAATCCCACCCCGCCAAGGCCATACCCTGGGGGACCCATTCCAGCTCTGTGCCTGCCAGGAGGTGACCCTGAATCACTGTCCCTCTCTGGGGACAGGCCCCGGCTGAGACGTGAGTCAGCAGGCAGCTGTAGCGGGTGTGCGGTGCCAGGAAGGGGCCACCACCCCACGAGGCCACCGCGAGGGGCCTGGGAGCCAGGCTGCAGCTGGACTCCTCCTGGATGCTCAGGCCCAGAGTGGCGCTAGCTACGGGGGGTGGCAGGCAGGTCGTGGGGTTCCTTCTGCCCGTCTTCCTGGAGCAGCAGCTCCAGCTGGGCCGCCCAGAGCCTCCAGGGCCCTCCCTGCCTCCCCCGTCTTCTACTGGTTGACCCCTGGCCCCCTGAAGACAATAAGCTTTCCTGGTGACCACTGGGCTGTGGGTCACACAGATCTGGCTGGAATCCCAGCTCTGCCCGGTCACGTCACCTCCAGCGGAGAAGGGCCTCCAGCTCCTGTCTCAACGTAGGGGTGACGTTTCCCCTCACACCGCCGTGGGGCCTATTAATACAGCCTCGATGAAGCACGGTGCCTGGGCCCCGGGTGCACTGCGGGGACGCCCCTCTTTCTCCCCTGCCCAGAATGAGGCGAGTCCCTGGGGAGACAGGCCGCTCCCTCCTCCCTCTTCCCACACAGAACTATTTGCAGCCACATGGCGATTCCCACCGCGCTTCATTCCCTCTCTGCCTGGAGGAGGAGAGGAGAGGCCTGGGCTGGGGGCCTCCTGCCCACAGCGCCAGGTCAGCAGGGGTGCAGCTGGTGGCCTCCCTCACCTTGGCCTCCTCGGTCCCCTCGGCCCCCGAGTCCAGGAGAGGGGGAGAGCCAGCCCTGCCCACACGCGCTATGAAGCTCACGTCTGCAGCTGCCTGAAGCAGGGCCTGCGTCCAAGGGCTCAGGCTGTGGGGCCGGCCGGCCGGGCTTTGAATCTGGGCCTAGATGCTCATTCTCTGAGGAACCTTGTGGTGGGGGGGAGGAGGGGGCGTCACTAGTCCTGAGTCTCAGCTTCCTCATTGTCAAATGGGCCGAACAAGATCACTGCAAAGATTCAGAGCGTGTGTAACACAAGCACAGCGCTCGACAGGCACGTGTGCTCCATGGATGGTACCCGTGTTGACAAGACTTTCCCCACCACGGTGCTTATCGTTACTCTCCGGTGACAGCCAAGCCTGGCCCTCCCATGCAGCAGCCCCAAGGCCATGGTGGGAAGGAGGGGATTCCAGCCTGAGCTTCAGCCCCAGCCCCCAGCCCCCCACCCCACTGCCCCTCAGCAGCACCCGGGAAGGTACAGCTGCCGGGAAGGCGGACCACCCCCCACCCGGATCCCCCTTTGTCAGCTACCAGATTCTGAGCACCTCCTGTGGCCTTAGGTGGTCACAGTCTAGGTGGGGACTGGGGAGACAGACAGCAAACAGAGCAGTAAATAAATAATTACTGGACAGATGGCAGTGCTGGGAGCAGGTTTTCAGTAATGGGTGGATGGCTACTTTAGATGGGGTGGCCAGGGGACACTTCTGCGAGGTGGTGACACTGAGTGACAGGAAGGCCCCCCACCATGGACAGAGGTAGGAGTCTGGGGTTCTATGCCTAAAAGAGGATCACGTACAGACTTCCTGAGGGAAAACCATGGCCAAGTAGCCTGTGGTCCTGCCACTTTTTACTCTAGATGCCTGGGCCCGGCTGTGCGCAAAAGGGGGCCCATCCTCTAATTGTCAGCAAGGAACTGACAATCTGACCCTGTGAAGACGAAAAAGCATTCTCTAAACTGAAAAGATGTGGCCCACTTTAAATCCTCTCAAGGTTTTTTTTGTTTTTGTTTTTGTTTTTACATGGTTGGTCAAAGGTTACTAAATTAGTTTTTACAAATATTTTCATTTAGCCAATCGTGGTCTTAAAAACAATAAAATTC
The DNA here is from genome assembly GCF_025265405.1 of Mesoplodon densirostris. Lineage (NCBI taxonomy): Eukaryota > Metazoa > Chordata > Mammalia > Artiodactyla > Ziphiidae > Mesoplodon > Mesoplodon densirostris. The sequence goes on from NC_082664.1 coordinate 14,673,759, forward strand.
ATTAAGCAATCAGATGGAACTCAAAAACCGTAAGACTTTTCAGTACAGTATTTTGAATTTTCTGGCTTTCAACTTCATGAAGAATTTTTACAAAGTTCACTTTCTCGTATTTAACATCTTGAACCTGGGCAGCTCCTGTCTGCACTGGCAGGTGCACGTGGCTCTCTGTGGAAGTGAAGTTGCTTCACCCATAACTCTGCCTTTTTAAAAATAACAAGCAGCTTTCTCTGTGTGTGTGTGTGTGTGTGATTATAAAATACACGCTCACTGTGTTAGTTTCCTATTGCTGCCATAGTCAATGGCCACTTAGTGGCTTAACACATATTTATTCTCTTAGAATTTTGAAGTCAGAGGTCTGCAGTGGGTCTTAAGGGGCAAAAGTCAAAGTGTTGGCAGGGATGTGTTCCTTCTGGAGGCTTGAGGGGAGAATCTGTTCCTTGCTGTTTCCAGCTTCTAGAGGCTGCCCACATCCCTTGGTTGGTGGCACCTTCCTCCATCCTCAAAGCCAGCAGTGAATTGTGCTGACCTTTGATCTTCCTCATCATAGCACCTGCTCCAACCCTGACTTCCACCTCCCTCTTTCCCAGGTAAGGACCTTATGATTACTTTGGGCCCAAGTGCATAATCCAGGATCACCTCCCCATCTCAAGATCCTTAACATAATCACTTCTGCAAAGTTCCTTTTGCTCTGTAAAGTGACAAATTCACAGGCGTGGACACCTTGGGTGTGGCGGGTGCATTTTTCTGCTGACCACTCCCACCACACACAGTTTTAGGAATACAAAGGTAAAGGTCATTAAATTCTACCATCTAGTGTTAACTTTCTCATCACTCTGGCCTATTGTCTTCCAGCAATTTCCTATGAGTATATATATTTTTGAATGATAACTGCATTTTATTTTTTTAATTTCCATTTTATATTGGAGTATAGTTGCTTTACAATGTTGTGTTAGTTTCAGGTGTACAGCAAAGTGATTCAGTTATAGATATACATATATCTATTCTTTTTCAGATTCTTTTCCCATATAGGTTATTACAGAGTATTGAGTAGAGTTCCCTGTGCTGTACAGTAGGTCCTTGTTGATTATCCATTTTATATATAGTAGGGTGTATATGTTAATCCCAACCTCCTAATTTATCCCTCCTCCCCCCACCTTTCCCCTTTGGTAACCATAAGTCTGTTTCTGTTTTGTAAATAAGTTCATTTGTAGAGTGTATATTTTTAATAAAGTAAAATCATACTATATGTAACACTTTATACACCATTTCACTTAATCTTCCCCTTGTCATTAAACTCCATGAACAATTAAAGACAGCCTAACCTTCCATGATATGGATGCCCTGTCAATTGTTTAACCCTTATTATTATTATTTAACCCTGGCCCTTATTATCAGCCATTTAAGTGGTCTTACCCTGTCACACCACATACAATGGAATAATTAAAGCTAGCTCACACTGATTGAGCACTTACTGTGCACCAAGCACTGTTCTAAAAGGTCTACATACATCTACAAGATGTATGAACTCATCTAACCCTCATGACAACTCTATGAGCTGGATGCTATTACTACAGATACTGGTACAGTTGTGGGATGAAGCTCTCTTCAGAAGATGAAGAAACTTGCCCACGGTTGGGTGATTCCGTGGTAGCTTCAAACCCAGGTCACCGGACTCCAGAACCCACACTCTTAGCCACTCACATACACATTTTCTCCAGCATCTCTGATTATCTATCTTAGGACAGACTTCTAGGAGGAATGTTAGTTTGTGCAGGAACCACACTACACACTTTCTGTGGATTGTCTCACTTAACCCTCACGATTCTATGAGGTGGTCTATAAACTGAACAGAGCCCACGTGGGTGGCTCTAGTTGCTAGATTCTGTCTGACCGCTCTGTGTGGAGGCCCATCGTTTGCAGCACTGAGGGCTATCGGCTCCTCCCTCACAAGCTCACCTTGCCAGCTGGTGCCCCAATGCCTGTGAGGCGTAGACAGAGGGTACCATCAGCAAGCAGGTGCCAAAGCAGGTACCCGGTCTGGGCCGGGTGGGGTTCCCAGTCTCTGGCATCCCAGGCACTGAGAAGCTCTCCCATGAAGAGTCCGCTAGGGCAGATGCAACAGGATTCTGATGGCAGGATTCAGCTTCCCTTCTGGTTTGATCAGGCAACAAAATCCTCAAAGGCATCTGGACACAGAATTAGATGGAGGTTTGGCCCTAGGTGCTCCAGGCGGGGTAGAGGTTACTGGGCGCATTAGAGGTACCCAGAAAATATTGCTAACCAATCCACCCTGATTGTGGATTGACACACACTTTAACACCACTAACTTCACCAAAAAAAAAAAAAAAAGCATTTCTCAAATCTACCCTCATTTTATAAATGGGAAAACTGAGACTCAGGGTGATAAAGTGACTCATGGAAGAGCATAAGCTGTATTCCATCCAGGATCCATCTGATTCCATGGTCTAACCATGGCCTCCCTGTGGGAACCAGGGCGAAACCCATTAACACTTTTAATGCCCTTGATATGTATGAACAAATTACCCTACCAGTTTATACTCACACCGTAGGCTGTGACTGTGTCTGCTCACTATGGGGACCCTGACCACTTGGCAGGTTGTTCGTAGCCAGCTGAAACCCCGAATCCAGTCTTTCTGTTGTGTGGCCAGCTTGGGGGGCATTCCAGGCTCACATCAGGGTAGTGTGGGGTGGTCTGCCCTTTGGCATCACCCATTCTTGCTTCCCTGGTTTGTGCAGGTACCTGGGAGGCACAGGTGTCCTGCACAGCTGTCTGCGTTGTCCTCAGAGAAACCTTATCACAAACAGAAGTCCTTATCATTCAATCATCATATGCCCAACTCATCTACCCATAGATGTCAACTCTGGGCCAGGACATCCTTCCAGACCTCTGCCCTGATCCAGTGCCCCAAGACCACTTCTGATTGTAGTGTGATCATAAGTGAGTCACCTCCCTCTCTGGGCCTCGGTTTCCTCATCTGTTAAAAGGGTAGGAAAGAGTTTGAATGAATGATCCCTGATCCTTTGTTACTTTAAACATTGCCGAGTTTAGGGATAATTGGACCCTCTCCCAGTGGGACAGTGGAAGAGCTGGGGATTAAGGGAATTATCAGTGTGAAGTGCCTGACATAGAAGATGCTCAAATCAAAGTGAGGCTTGAGAAGCTTAAACACTCAAGAGTGGGCTGAAATTAGCTGCTCCTTTCTGAAGAGTAGAGTTTGGAAAGAGGAAAACTAATAACACTACAGTGGAGAAACCTGGCAGGAGAAACCTAGAGATCAGGTCAACATCACCAGTGGTTAGTCACATGGATGGCAGGTACCCTGATAGGATGGGATGAGAAGGCTCTTCACCCCTGTGGGCTTCTTCCCCAAAACCCAGTCATGAGAAAACACCAGAAAAACCCAAATTGAGGAACTTTTTACAAAATACCTGACACTACTCCTCAAAACTGTCAAGGAAATTCTAAAAAACTGACCCGAGCTGGAGAAGCCTATGGAGACATGACAATATAATGTGGTGTGGGGATCCAGGCACAGGAAAGGGACATGGGTGTAATGGATTGGTGACATCTAAATAAAGTTTAATAGCAATATACCAATGCTGGTTCCTTAGTTGCGGCACATATACCAGGTAACAGAAGGGGTTAATATTAGTAGAAACTGGGTGAGGGGATATCTGAGTATCTATGTTATCTTTGCAACTTTTCAGCAAATCTAAAACTATCCCCAAATTAAAAGTTTATTTAAGAAGGAAGTGCGATTTGGGCCAACAAGCACATGAAAAGATGGTCAACTTCATTAGTCATGAGGGAAATGCAAATCAAAACCACAGCGAGATACCACTTCACACCCACTAGGGTGTCTATAATCAAAAAGACAGACAGGGCTTCCCTGGTGGCGCAGTGGTTGAGAGTCTGCCTGCCAATGCAGGGGACATGGGTTTGTGCCTCAGTCCGGGAAGATCCCACATGCTGCGGAGCAGCTGGGCCCGTGAGCCATGGCCGTTGAGCCTGCACGTCCGGAGCGTGTGCTCCGCAATGGGAGAGGCCACAACAGTGAGAGGCCCACATACCGAAAAAAAAAAAAAAAAAGACAGACAATAACAAGTGTTGGCACGAATGTGGAGATACGGGAGGCCTTGGGTATTGCTGGTGGGAATGTAACATGGTGCAGCCACCTTGGAAAACAGCTTGGCAGTTTCTTAAAAAGTTAAACATAGAGTTACCCAGGAATTCCTCTCCTGTGTATTTACCAAAAGGGAAATATCTGTCCACACAAAGACTTGTCCATGAATGTTCAGAGCTGCTTTATTCATAATAGCCAAAAACTGGAAACAGCTCAAATAGCCATCAACAGGTGAATGGAGAAACAAATTGCGGTCCGTTCACATAATGGGATAGTCCTGGCAATAAAATAGATAACTAATGAGAATCACTGTATAGCACAGGGAACTCTACTCAGTGCTCTGTGGTGACCTAAATGGGAAGGAAATCCAAAAAAGAGGGGATATATGCATAGCTGATTCACTTTACTATACAGCAGAAACTAACACAACATTGTAAAGCAACTATACTCCAATTAAAAAAAAAAAGGAATGGACTATTGATACACACAACAACATGGATGGATTTCAACGTAATGATGATGAGTTCAAGAAGCCAGTCGAAAAAAGAGAGCAGACTGTATGATTCCATTTACAGAAAATTCTAGAAAATGAAAACAAATCAGTTACAGAAAGCAGACTCGTGGTTCCTGGGAGCAGGAGGGAACTGAGGAGGGTGGAGGGGGTCAGGTGGGTGGGGTTACAAAGAGGATAAGGAAAGTTTGGGGGATGATAGGTGTGTTCTCTGCCTGCATTGTGGTGCTGGCTTCATGAGTTTAAACCTAGGTCATACCAAATTGTACTATTTAAATATGTGCAGTTTATCATTTGTCAATTATACCCCAATAAAGCTGGTTTTTTAAAACAAAAATAGAGTCACAGATGTAGAAAACTAACTTATGGTTACCGGGGAGGGGGAAAGCCGGGGTGGGGGGGGATAAATTGGGAGATTGGGATTGACGTATACACACTGCTCCATATAAAATAGATACAGCACAGGGAACTCTTCTCAATACCCTGTAATGGCCTATAGGAGGAAAGAATCTACAAAAGAGAGGATATATGTATACGTATAACTGATTCACTTTGCTGTACAGCAGAAACTAGCACAACATTGTAAATCAACTATACTCCAGTAAAATTTATTTTGTAAAAGCTGTTTTTTAAAGTGAAGACTGAAAATGGGGACAAAGGCCACATGGCTTAAGTCTTCCCACCTGTAATTTGGGGTGATCGTGTGTGCCCCAGACCCCCTGAAAGCCCAGGATGAAGAGGGCCTGAGGTGAGCCCTGCCCTGGCCCAAGGGCCTGAGCACCTAACTCCAGGCTGGGCAGCTGCAGGGCCCTGGTGGTATGAGGACCCTCCCGAAGGAGGGGGAGTCCACTTACCCTCTCCGTTTTTTCTTCCTGAAGAAATGCTACATGTACTTTGGGAATTTTTCAACACAATTGTCTAAAAATAGCCTGGGCCACTGCAGCCCGATTCCTTTTTAGGAAGGGTTTCGGCAGCCCAGCCTGTCCTGGCTACCGGCTCAGGAAGTGGAGGCTCGGCCAGGCAGGGCCCGGGGCAGAGGCCGTGGTCTGGGGCCACAGGGATCCTTCCCTCGCTCAGGCCAGGCCCACCTCCTGTCTCCCACTTCCGGGAGCACAGGGCACAGCCAGGCAGCTACCTCCTCCTCATCGCTGCTCCTTATGCCGGGCCCACGGCCCCAGTGCACCTCCACCCCCTGCTGCAGTGCCCCGCGTGGCTTCCCTGTGCCTCGGTTTTCCCATCTGGGAAGTGGACTGCTCTGCTACCTTGCCCTGCTCACTCTAGGGCTGCGCTGTGCCCACTGGGCTGAGGGTATGGACGGCTCTTGGAAACAGTGCACATCTGCCCTTTTCTGTGGTGGAGTGGACAGGGCAGGCTCGAGAAGGCTGGGCTCTGCCCAAGGGTGCAGCCAGACCAGGCACTGAGCCCTAGCACCCCCCATTTCCTGGGGGCGCAGGCCTGTGCTCCCCCCAGGCTGTGAGGGTTATGGATATAATGTATGAAGACCCTGGCTGGGCTGTGGTGCCCAGGCCTGCTGGCTTCATTCCATGATGAATAATCCTCACAGCAAACCAAGGAGACTGCTACTCATATTACACCCTATTATGGATAGAGTTGTACCCTTCCAAATTCACACGTTGAAGTCCTAACCCCCAGTACCTCAGAATGCAACTGTATTTAGAGACAAGGGCTTTAAAGGAATGGAAAACTTATATGAGGTCATATGGGTGGACACTGATCCAGTAAGACTGGGGGAGATTGGGAGACAAGAAGAGGAGAGGAGGACTCAGGCACGCACAGAGGGATGACCACGTGAGGACCCGGGGAGAAGGCGGCCGTCTACAAGCCAAGGAGAGAGGCCTCAGAGGAAACCAGCGCCGCCGACACCTTGATCTTGGACCGCCAGCCTCCAGACCTGTAAGAAGACAAATGTCTGTTGTTTAAGCCCCCGGTCTGTGGTACTTTGTCATGGCAGCCTGCGCAGACGGGTAGGTGCCCCATCACACAGCCCCCATCAGAGGCCACGGCCACAGACACTGGAGTCAGACGCCCTGGGTCTGAGTCCTAACCCCGCCGTGTGTCAGCTGTGTGACCTTGGGTCTGTCCCTTGCCATCCCAACTAACTCGTCTGTAAATGGGAGGGTAATAAATGTGCCTAATTTATCAGTTTGTTGTAAAAATAACTATGATCATGTACTGAAAGCTCAGAGCACTCGGCCCCAAGTGCAGTAAGCACCTGATAAGCACCAGCTATTTAGTTCTGGGGATGTCCTTGGAGGTCCAGTGTTTAAGACTCCGCCCTTCCACTGCATGGGGCATGGGTTCAATCCCTGGCCGGGGAACTAAGATCCCGCATGCCACGCAGTACGGCCAAAAAAAAAAAAAGCATCAGCTATTTAGTCCAAGCAGGATGCAGGGAGAACCAGGAGATGTGTATTCTAGCCCCTGTCCCGTGAGAATGCCCGCTTTGGGCCTGTTTCTCCAGCTGAGAAAAAGGCTCTTGAGGGCCACTCTCTTTACTGCTGTGATGTCTTCTATGGACCAGGTGTGGGATGGCACAGGGACCACGGGGGATGTGGGAACAGCCAAGGGTGTCCCGACTACTCTGTGACGTCAGGCAGGTCATCGCTCCCAGACCTCAGTTGGTCACCTGTCCTGTGAGAGGCTCAGGCCAGTGCTGTCCCCCCTCAAACACGCTTGTGAGCTGTGGGAAACAGCAGAGACCTCAGGAGGCCCTCCTCACTGGGGCCTGCTCTGTAACAGGTGCGAGGTGGCTGTCCCCAAGGGGCTGGCCTCTTGCTCAAGGCCTCATCAGGAATGAAGCTGGGCTCCCCAGCTGGGCTGCAAGGCCCCAGCCATAAGCACCCTCTTCTGCCTCACTCTGTGCCCACCCACCCCCCCGCTGCCCCCAGAAGCTCTCCCCAAGTTCCTGGGAGAGGGTCAGTGGCCTTGGTGTGTGACAGTGGTTGGTTTCGTCCTGTCAGAAGAGCAATTTTTTCCCCCCTCCTTGGCTGTACTTTCTTTTAATGACTTTTTGGCTCAGGGCCCAAGCTGGATCAAAGCCTCCCTGGAGGGGAGGACGTCAGGGCAGTGTGTTTGTTGTGAGAAAATCATGGAACTGAGGCCTGTGGCCCAGGGGCTGGAGGTGTTGGGTGGGCCCAGGAGGTGGGAATGCCCCGAGCTCTAGGTGGGAGGGAAGAATCTCCTTCTACCAGAGATGCAGAAAAGGAGGTGAGGATAGGGAGCAAGGGGGAGGAGAAAGGCACCCTTCAGGGTAAGGTGAGAACAAGAGGGTTTCCCAGCATGTTTGTCGTGACTGGGCAACGTCTGGGCCAGAGCTTAAGGTCCTAGTGGACCCCTGTCTTCAGGGCAACCTGAAAGATCTGCTCCAACAAGGAAGAGGGTGAGGGTGGGGCAAGGAGCCTGGGATCATCTCTATAAGCTTCTGATAGCCTTCACCTGGCCTCTCTTTCACACAAGGTCTTCACCCCTGCCCCCCAGGCTGGCCCAGCTGGAGAAGCCTGGGAAACACCCCTTGCTTTGGGGGTCTTGGCATCAAAGGAGAGGGAAGCTCTCCTCAGGAGCAGTGCACCAAAACCAGCCCTCAAAGGTGCCAGAGGGGAAAATGTCAGGGGCCTAGAAAACACACCTGCTGGTGGCAGCCTGGAGCAGCCCAGCAGGGTGAGGCCTGGGCAGGTGGTAAACAGGAGGGAGGTGGCTCATCCCCTGAGATCTGTTACCGATGCTGCTGTTGATGTTGTTTGGGAGAAGGGAGCAGGAGGCCCCAGCACTCCGGGAGCTACAGGGAGTCGCACACGAAGCAGCCCTGCTGGAGCCTGGGAGTCCGGGAGAGCGTATGTGACTGCACTGTGTGACAGTGTGCACACGCCCCTGCACACGCACCCCTATACATACACTCCTGCGTACACACCTATACACACACCCCTGCACACACACACCACATGCAGCCCTCCAGTGCCCAAAGCACTGTGTGAGGCCACATGGTGAAGCAGAAAATCTGGTTCAAGTCCCAGCTTCCCCATTTCTCAGCTCATGACTTTGCCACATCACTTAGCCTCTCCGAGCCTCGGTCTCCCCATCTGCCAAGTGGAGCCAGAACTCTGGCCCTAACTGCGTCATCTTGACACCTGACATATTAATTGCCAGTTTAGTTAGTCGTCATCATCCTCTGAGTTTAATTAAGGAAACTGAGTCTCCCAAGGTTAGGGGCAATGCCCCAGGGCCAGGCCGAGTCACAAGGCCTGGATGTGAATTGCATTCCGACTCTAGAGGTCACGTGTGCGTATACTTCACACATCCATCATCCATCTGCACGTACCCATGTGAGTAAGCAACCGCGTACACACGCAGCACGTGCACCACATGCCATGGTGATCATGGCCACCGTGCTAGGCGCTTCACAGACGCTCACAGTGAGCAAGTCACACCTCATTGCCTCCCTGATGTGTTTGGCTGCAAGTATCAGAATCCAGCTAAACCACAAGTGCATTAATTCCTTATTTTAAAAGAATCCTGGGGCTTCCCTCGTGGCGCAGTGGTTAAGAATCCACCTGCCAATGCAGAGGACATGGGTTTGATCCCTGGTCTGGGAAGATTCCACATGCCACGGAGCAACTAAGCCCGAGTGCCACAGCTACTGAGCCTGCGCGCCTAGAGCCCATGCTCCGCAACAAGAGAAGCCACTGCAGTGAGAAGCCCGCACACTGCAACGAGGAGTAGCCCCCACTCCCTGCAGCTAGAGAAAGCCTGTGCGCAGCAACAAAGACCCAATGCAGCCAAAAATAAATAAAAATAAAATAAAAATTTTTAAAAAAAGAGTACATGTCACAGAGTAACCATCACCACAATCAATTTAAAAATAAATAAATAAAAATAAAAAGAATCCTGGGCATAGGGGGCTTCAGGGTGACTCGGCAGTTTGGTGAGGTCATCAAGAACCCAGGTTCTTTACATATCTCTGCCCACCATCCTCAGTGTTAACCTGGTGCCACATGGTTGCAGGATGGCTGCTGTAGCTCTAGACATCAGGCCTGCGTTCCATCATGAAAAAAGAGGAAAGGTGGCCTAAGAGAACTCTCCTTTGATACCTGTCCCTTTTATGAAGGAGCAAAAGCTCTCCCAGATGTCTCCCCAACTCCCCCTCCACCCAACAGACTTTTCCTTATATTTCATTGCCTGGGACTGAATCAGTGGCCACCTAGAGCTGCAAGGGAGCCTGGAAAGAGAGAATCTGGAAAAAGGGCACAGGACCGTCAATGAGGCAAGATTCGTCCGTGGGCCTGGACACTCTGCTATTTTGAACAAAATTGGGATCTGGATGCCCAGGAAGAGGTGAGGGAGGGCCTGTTAAAATGTCTGGCACTTGTGCGCATGTGACCATGAGCCCCATCCTCCAGGGGGCAATGTGATGATAGAGGACACAGAAGGTACAGGGGTTTGAACTCCCTGGGGAGGGGAGGAAGGGACCCCAAATCCCAGTGCAGCTGTGCCCCAAAGATAGCAAGCCCAGCCAGAAACAGGCCTGCTGAAGACAGCCAGCTTGCTAGAAGCAGGGGGGCCACTTACCAGGTTGTGCCCACCCCAAGCACCAGAATCTTGATCATAATATCCTGTGTCCCCCAGACCCAGACGTCTAGAGCTGCAGTGCTCAGCCTTTGTTTCTTCGTACCATGACACACCCGTTGGCATTCCCGCGGGGTCCCACTCCCACCAGTCCTCACCAAAACATCTGCCTGCCTGTGTGCTATGGTGTTGCGGGGTAGCCTGGAATCCCCTTTAACTCTGAACAAATAGGTAGTCATTTAGAAGCTCAGATGCTTTAGTGTGGCCCCTCTCCTTGGACCCCGTTACCCCAGGGACCAGTCAGTGCTGAGAAGCCCTGAGATGGCATGCAGCAAATAAAGATGATTTATCAAGGGATGGCTGGCTGTCAGGCACCTTCTGAAATAAAAGTTCACATGTCTGCCCTGCAGTTAACAAAGCCTAAGGATGGGGAGCCTGACAGTGGGGCTTGGTGTGATCAGGGTCCAGTCTTTCCTCTCTGAGGACCGGTGACAGTCCTTTCCTTGGAGACGTGGCCCTGTTCTGATGTTATCCGAATGCCTCCTCTTTGGGGTTTTGCTGACTCCTGTTGTGCCCCATGAGCTCTCGTCCAGGACATGGGGTCTGGGAAGGGGCCCTTCCTGAGGCAAGGCCTGTTTCACTGTGTGCACAAGATTTGGGGTCCCTGAACCTGCGAATGCCCTGAGCCCCAGGTCTGGCAGCTCCAGCCCGCAGCTGTCAAGAGTTTCCTTCCTTCAATGCCCTCTGTGCCCTGCTGGCCACTTGCCTACCTAGAATGGCTTTTCACTTTATGTTTGGCCCTGCAGCAGGAGCTGCCTTTGTCCGAAGCACCGGCAGAGCAAGGTGACGGAATCCCTTCCGCATCAGAGTCTGAGGAGGAAGCAACCTCTTACCTGTGCAGATCACGGCCCCAGGATGTTTGCTGCAGGAGCGCCCCTGCCGCCCACCCGGCGCCCTTCACCTCGCAGCACCCCTACCCAGGACCCCTCCTGGCCGTCCCAGCCCTGCACATCTACAGGAGCATCACCTACAGCGCCCTTCCTGGCTGCAGTTCTGAGAATTTAACTCCCCGTAAATACTTTAGCGCGTTAAGGATGTGGTGCTGCATCCGGGGGCGGGTCCTACTGAGAGCGGTGCCGGGGAAGGATGTGTGTGAAGAATGCGTGTGCAGAGACCCGGCAGAGGCCGTCGCCCCGACGGCCGCTGGCCGCTGTGTCCCCAGCGCTGGCTTCCCTGTGTGCGGGGGTTGGGTAGAGGGCAGTGTCTGCAAATGTTACTAAAGCTTGTTTCACTCCAGGGATTTGGTTCTTTTCATCATGGTGACTTGGAGACCAGAGCTAGGGGAGGCGGGAGGACACAGTGGGGCTTTCAGTGTCCTGGGCTGGGCAGGCAGGGGGCAGGGCTGCTCCCGCTCTCTCTGCAGGCGGGGGAGGGGAGGAGTCCGGGGGAGGCAGGGTCGGAGCCCCTGGTCTGGCTGAATGGCTTCTGTGCACCGGGCCTGAGCTGGGGCTCAGAGACCCTGCCCAGGAGGAGCGTTCGGTCCTGGAGAGGGGCTGGAGGCCATGTAGGTCACTGTGGGGTCCTGGTTCCCACTTGAGGGTGATTGTGCCTCCCAGGGGTCATTTCACAACGTCTGGAGACATTTGGGGCTGTTACCACTGTCAGGAGCACCATTGGCATCTAGTGGGTAGAGGTCGAGGATGCTGCTAAACATCCTCCAATGGACAGGGTAGGTCCCCACATAGAAGTATCTGAGCCCCCAGATGTCAATAGCACATCTCAAGACATCCAGGGGCGTGGCTGGAGCACAGAGAATGAAGCACGGCATCTCCTGTAATTGTACAATGCTGCCAGGCAAAAGCCCTGTGGTTACTGATCAGGCTGCCTTGGGGTGGCTCTGGACTTGGGTGAGAGAGCCTGCCGACCACAGGAGGATCCAGCCCTTTCCCCAGGCTCACCATGTCCCAGCAGGCGCCTGGGGCCCAGCTCTCACTGCGAGTCACGGAATGGCCCAGGCCCTACTGGACTGGGAGAGACACAGTCACGGCTGCAGCCCCAGCAGGCCTCAAGTAGGCACGACTTGCTTATGTGTGAGCATCCGGCCTCCGCGGGCCCGTCCCCTCCTTTCCAAGGCTTTCCCACCGGGAGCCGTGAGGCCCGGATGTGAGCAACCAAAACGGGACAGAGGCACCGGGTCAGGGCCCGCGCCTCGTCCCACCAATTCCAAATGAGCTCCACACCCTGGGCTGCCCTGGTGGCGCAGTGGTTGAGAGTCCGCCTGCCGATGCAGGGGACACGGGTTCGTGCCCCGGTCCGGGAAGATCCCACATGCCGCGGAGCGGCTGGGCCCGTTAGCCATGGCCGCTGAGCCTGCGCGTCCGGAGCCTGTGCCCCGCGACGGGGATGGGCCACAACAGTGAGAGGCCCGCGTACCGCAAAAAAAAAAAAAAAAAAAAAAATCCGCACCCTGCACCTGGCCTCTAGTCCTTGTGATCTGACCTCAACCTACTCTTCTAGCTGACCCCTCCAGCCCATCCTTCGTACCCCGGGACTCCTCCAGGTTCTGACCTTGCCGGGTCCCTCCTGCACTGGCCCCGGGCCCTCCCTGCCTCTGTGCTGCCCTCCGTGGAGCCTTCCTGACCTCCCCCACCATCAGGACGGTCCACATCTTTTCCGATTTGAGTCACTCCATGCCCTGGTTCATTTCCAGATGCTGAGAGGGAGGCCTGGATGATTCCATTCAGCACATACTGCATTTGAACTTGAAACAACAGAAAATAGCTTTAGGAAGATTTTTTAAAAACAACTTTATACATGTTTGCTTGTGTTTTAGTTTAAATAATACAGAAAAATATAAAGAAGAAAATAAAAGCTACCTGAAGAGAAAACCACTGCTAGCATTCTGGTGAATATCCTCACACACAATACAAAACCTATAAATCTGTGTTTACAATTTCACATAAACGGGATCTCTTTGAATTCCCTGTCACATGATCTGCTTTTTCATCCCTCAGTGTGATGGGTAGAATTTTCCATATCAATACAAATATCTCCACCCTATCTGATCTAATGGCTGGGTGATATTCCATTGGATAGATGGATTATAATCTAATTATTCTCTCCCTATTAATGGTCATTCAGATTCCTTCCAATTTTTTGTTTTTACAAACAATGCTCTGATGCATATCCTTTGAATTGCTCTTTGCCCACTTGTCTGATTATTTCCTTAGATCTGGAACTGGTGGGCAATTTAAAACTGGAATACATGTTTCCAAATTGGCCTTTAGAAAGACTGTACCAATTTATATTTTGAATAATAATATTAATAAATAATAGCCACCATATATTAAGCACTTTTTCCTTGCCTGGCGCTGCTGTAAGCACGTTATACTGAAAAATTCAGTTAATCCTTCCCTCAAACCTGCAAGGTGTGTACCTTCATTACCCATTTTACAGGTGAGGAAAGTGAGGAACAGAGAAGTTTATGTCGGTGGTCAAGAGTTAGTAAGTGGCAGAGCGTTAGTTTATGGAGGCTCCCATTTCCCCACATTTCCTTTTTTTTAAAAAATAAATTTATTTAGGGCTTCCCTGGTGGCGCAGTGGTTGAGAGTCCGCCTGCCGACGCAGGGGACACGGGTTCGTGCCCTGGTCCGGGAAGATCCCACATGCCGCAGAGCGGCTGGCCCTGTGAGCCATGGCCGCTGAGCCTGTGCGTCCAGAGCCTGTGCTCCACAACAGGAGAGGCCACAACAGTGAGAGGCCCGCGTACCGCAAAAAAAAAATAATAATAATAAATTAATTTATTTATTCATTTATTTTTGGCTGTGTTGGGTCTTTGTTGCTGCGCTCAGGCTTTCTCTAGTTGGGGCGAGCAGGGGCTACTCGTCGTTGTGGTGTGCAGGCTTCTCATTGTGGTGGCTTCTCTTGGTGCAGAGCACAGGCTCTAGGCGTGTGGGCTTCAGTAGTTGTGGCTCGCGGGCTCTAGAGTGCAGGCCTGTGGTGTGTGGGATCTTCCCAGATCAGGGCTCAAACCCGTGTCCCCTGCACTGGCAGGCAGATTCTTAACTACTGTGCCACCAGGGAAGTCCCCTCCCCACATTTCTGACAATACTAGGAGAAATATTTCTAATCTTTTGATAATCTAATAGGAGGAAAAGAAGAAAATCTCATTGTTGCTTTTATTCTCATTTTTGTTTCTGGTGAGGTTGTTTTTTCCCCAAGTGTTTATCAGCCTTTCCTTTATGAACTACTTTCTCGTGGTTTTGTCTCATTTTTCAGACTAGACATTCATCTTCGTATCGATTTGTAGTAGTGCTTCACACACTACACGAGTCAGCCATTTGTCATGATCTGCCTTACCCCCTGTTTAGACATTGAGGGCCAATGGGGAGAGGGGATTTCCCCCAGGGCCTGGTACAGACCAGGCTTCCAGAAGAGGGGCTCCTCATGTTCAAAAGGGGGCCTGGGAGCCTCTGGCTCTCAACGGGGGCACAACCCATTTATCATCGACTCCCAGCACCCAGCCTGAAATGACAACTCCCTCTGCTCTGTCTGCCCAGGGGTAGGGTTTATAGAACGAAGGTCCTCAGACATTCATCTCATTTGATGCCCAGGCGGCCACGCGAGGCACATGGTGTGCAGCCCCTTGTTACAAATGAGGAAACGGAGGCCCAAACCTGCTTCATAACGTGCTAAAGATTTCACGCCCAAGAGTGACATCGAGGGCTTCCCTGGTGGCACAGTGGTTGAGAGTCCGCCTGCCGATGCAGGGGATGCGGGTTCGTGCCCCGGTCCGGGAAGATCCCACATGCCACGGAACGGCTGGGCCCGTGAGCCATGGCCGCTGAGCCTGCACGTCCAGAGCCTGTGCTCCGCAATGGGAGAGGCCACAACAGTGAGAGGCCCGCGTACCGCAAAAAAAAAAAAAAAAAAAAAAAAAGAGTGACATCGATCCCCCCACCCCCCTGCGCTTCCTTGGTCCAAGGCTCACCCTGCTGCATCTCTGACTGACAAGCGTAATAGAAAGAATCAGGTGGAGTTTCCTGCCTGTAGAGGACGGGACCCTCAAGGGCCTGGCTACCCGACACCCAGCCCTCGCACAGCTGGTCCTGTACCCACCCCTGTCACCTGCCTGGTGGCCCGGGCCTGCCTCTCCCAGCGCTCCCAGCTGGGGCTGAGCCGGGGAAGCAACAGAGGCTGGGCGGGTGCACAAAGGCCCCTTTGTGCCCGTTGCTAGGGCCTGGCTTTATTTACTCAGCCTCGGTAAACAGGAGGTGCCTGGAGGCCCACTCTGCTATGACAACTCAAAGAGCCTGTCTTTCCTTCCTGAGGCTGCTCGAGCCCCACGTGGCTCGGGGGAGATTCCCCAGAGCGAGGTGCTTCCCCAGGACTGAGCTGGGGTGTCCTCGCCAAGCACGGGCCGGGCTGGAGGGCATCAGAAAGGTCACTCAGCTCAGCCCCTCAAGAGTCTGATGGCCCAAGGTCACAGAGGAGGGGCTGGCGAGACGGGCCGGCCACCGAGGTCCTGTCCTCTGCACGGAGCTGACCTGGGAGGCGTCCACCTGCTCTTCACATGCTGGTCATCAGCACTTGGCTCATTCCCTAAGCCTCGTCATCTTCCCGCCATCCCTGGGGGATGGGGGTGGGGAGGGCTGCCCACTCGCCCCGCAGTCCCGGGGCCAGGCCCTCGGAGACGGACAACAACCCAAAGCACGGTCATTACCAAACCAAGACATGTCAAAATAGGGTTATAAGAATCACAGTGTTAGTTTTAAAGCTTGCAACTAATAAAATGCTACTGTTAACACCCCACCTCACCCCCAGGGCAATACCGTAGTGATAGTGACAAGCTAGTTATAGGACTTATTTTCCACATACACATGCTCGGGGGGCCACGCGTGGGATCTGGGGATGGGACCCTCCCTGGTGGCTATAAAATAAACTTCCTTTCACCCTGCAGACTCTCAGTCATGCCCAAGGCTGTCACCTCCTTCAGAGAGAGTGTCAAAGGGCTACTTGGAGGCCTTTGGTGCATGAGAGGCCTCCCGTGACAGGCCCCACCCAAGGTGGCCAGTGGCCAAAGCGCCTGTGTGACCTTCAGCCCGTGCCACCCGCCTCAGCTCCCTTGATGCAGGGGAAGGGCAAGCTGTGCTCTGGGCTCCGTCTCTCCTCAGCCCGAGGACCCTGTTTGGCCTCACCTCACACAGGGGACCCAGGAAGGCTGGGGTGGGAGCTTTGGGGGCTTGAAGCTGATTTGGGGGGCAGGTGCCTAATGGCCTTCCGCCAAGCCCGGGACTCCTCCTGGCCCGAGCCCTGCCCGCCCCTCCTGCCTACACCCTGTGCTTCACAAAGGCCCTGTGTACCTTGGCTGGCAGGACGCTCACGCAGGGAATTCTTTGGGGAACAGGGTGGATTTCCTCATAGATGGGGGCGGGCCGTCCTGGGGAGGCCTCCTGACCTCAGGGTCACCCTACCCTGGCAAGACAGCCCACAGCTCAGGGCCAGGTCCTGGGGCTGCTGCGAACCTGGCCCAGGGCTATACAGAGCCAGCCCAGGCTCTCGGCCTGGCAGAGGAAGGTCAAGGGCACAGGTCCCCACTTGGGGATGGCACACTCTGGGGCCTCCCCCCAGTGCAGCCAGCCATGGAGTCTAAGGGTTCCTTCCTGGCCCTGCTCTTACTTCCTTCCATCCCAGCAGCTTGTTCCAGCAGAATCGCATCAGCAAGAACTTCTGAGCCAGCCTTGGCCAGATGGTGGACGGAAAGGAGAGGGTATGGAGCCCCTGTACCCAGCCCTGTGCCCCCGCAGAAATGGCCATTATTGTCCTCACTTACGGATGAAGAAACCGAAGCTCAGGAGGCCCCACATGGCATGTGGAGGAGCTTACAGGATAATATTGTGTCTGGAGATGGGCTTAGAACCATTCTGTGCCCTGTTCTTAGCTTCTACCTCTCAGAAGGAAGCAGAGAGCCCTACTCTGACATCCATTAGCCATGTGACATCCAGCAAGTTACTCAACCTCTCTGGGCCTCGGGTTAATGAATAGCACCCATCTTTCAGAGTTGATGTAGTAAATGAGTTCACATTTTTTGAACATGGAGAATAGTGCCTGGTGTATCATAATCATTACTTAAATCAAATACAACATTTATCAAACATTACATTTACCAAATAAAACAGATACATTGTAATGGGATGATGACAATGAGAATGACAAAGATTACAGGATGAAACTGATGGGGAAAGCAAAAGAGATCAGGCCTGTGGGTTCTAGAGATTTCTTCAGCTGAGGTGCCTCCAGGGCCCCTGGATTCTGGGAAAGGAAGAGTCAGTCACCCTCTGAGTCAGTACCACCTACAGTGGGGTGGGCTGGGCTGGGCTGGTCCCTGGGTTACTGTCTAGGAATTCTCTGAAGGCCAAGTGAGCTGAGAGCAGTCTTCCTTTGGCCTGCCCCTGCCCACCTCTGCCTGCCTCTGCCTGCTGACTCACCCCAAGGTGTTGCTTGGGACATTTTCCCCTGGGTTCTCAGCCCCAGCTGGAGCTGTGAGCTCACAAATCAGTCCATATTCACTCCTCTGACTCAGGCTGGTTTCTCTGTGTGTGGCCCTGTGCTGGGCATGGGGCCCCTAACAGAGGACATAGTGGAGGGTCCCAGCCCTCCAGGTGCCCACACGTGAAGGGCAAGCAGACCTGTACACACATCATCACCATGGGACTTCTGTCCGGGGGGAAAGAGCCATTGGACCCAGAGAAGGCAGAGACCAACTTCAAAGTGACCTCAGAGAAGTATCCTTGTTCAGCCCCAGATCCAGGCAGGCATGTCTGACACGTCAGGACTGGTACTATTGTGCCCATTTCAGAAATGACAAAACTGAGGCTCAAAGAGGTAAAGGAAATCGCCCAAGTTCACACAGCTAGTAAGGAGCAGAGATGTGTCCCCCAAACTCTCTGGGGGTCCATGTTGCTTCTAGCAGCCAAGGCTTGAGCCATTTGACCCTGACTCAAAGGCCAGTTTTCAACACTCCTCCTTTCCTAGACACTTTTTCTGTTCATTTGGGGTAAACCAGAAGAAAGAGAGGCTCTGCCAAGACAGAGAGCAAAGCTTATTCGGATTTGCAAGCCGAAGAAGGGAGCTGACGAGTGGCCTTGGGGTGGCTCCCTGAGCTCTGAGGATGAGGACGAAGCCTCAGGAGGTCAGGGACGGGGGGTGGCACTCACCACAGTGAGTGACAGATGGTCAGTTAATGAGAAGGACTGGGCCTGGGGCCACAGAATGTGAGGTAGGGGTGGAGGCAGGGGCAGTCAGAGCCGACTGTAGAGCACAGGGGACTATACTTAATATTTTGTAATAACCTATAATGGAAAAGAATCTGGAGAAGATATATATATATATATATCTGAATCACTTCGCTGTACACTCAAAACATTGTAAATCAACCATACTTCAATTTTTAGAAAAACACAACATTTTGTTACTATAGCCTGCATTCCTGGGGGTTGACTGGCTCTCACTTGGACCCTCTGATGCAGTTACGGTGTCTGGGGCTGGAGTCATTTTGAATACTTCCTCACATGTGTGTCTGATGGTTGAGGCCGGTTATCAGCTGGGACCTCAGCCAGGGCTGTCAGCTGGAGCCTCTGCTCATGGCCTTTATGTGACTTGGGCTTCCTTACACCATGGCGTCTGGGTTCCAAGGGCAAACATCCCAATAGAACTGGACAGAGCTTTGTCACCTTTCCTTACCCAGTCTCAGAAGTCACCCAGTCTCAGAATATCATTCCTAACATAGTCACAGGCCTGCCAAACTTCGAGGGGATGGAGCGCTGGCCCCACTACTCAAAGTGGGGGAGTGTCAGCCTCATGCTGTAAGAAAAGCAAATTGCACAGGGAGATCAGCTCTGTGCTTTGTGTCCACCTAGAGGGGTGGGATAGGGAGGGTATGAGCGAGATGCAAGAGGGAGGAGATATGGGGATATATGTATACGTATAGCTGATTCCCTTTGTTATACAGCAGAAACTAACACACCATTGTAAAGCAATTATACTCCAATAAAGATGTTAAAAAAAAAATAAAGCAAGTTGCGGGGGAAGTGTGGTGGTGGCCATCTTTGGAAAAATACAATCTGCCATCTTTAGTAACTATTGTGCACCTACCATAAGCCAGGCATAGTACAACCCCTGGAGACACAGCAGTGACCCAGAGGCCAAAGTCCCTGCCCCGTGGAGCTGACATTCTAGTTGGGGAAGACAGCCCGTCAGCCAAATAAACAGGTAAACTAAATGGCTATTAAGTAGAGGTAAATGCTAGAGAGGAAAAGCTATATTGCAGGGTGGAGGGCTAGGGTGCACTGGGAGGCAGGTGACTTCTGAGAGTTGGCCGTGGGGAGGTCTAGGGACAAGGTTCTAGGAGGCAGATTAGCTAAGGCAGAGACACTGTGGTGGGAGTGTGTCCGGGGCTCAGGAATCAGCCCAGAGGTCAGCAGGACTGGAGTCAAGAGAGGGAGGGGGATGGGAGGCACCAGGACCGGGACATGCAAGGTCGTCCATCCCCCACCATGCTCCAGCCTCCGCTTGCCCACCTCCAATGACGAGGAGCCCACCCCTCCGTTGTTTATGGGTGTCTTGGGTTGCTTATGTCTTGTCATGAATGAAAATAAACCCCCTGTAACTCCACCCCCCCATTACAGCCTGCCTCTGGGACCACTGAGTCCCTCCCCAGTCCCACAATGTTTTAAAGTGGGGGTTGTCTAACTCTCCACGTCTTCTCCACACAGAGCCCCAACAAGTTCTTTCCCTAATCCTCCTGAATGTCTGCCATACCGGCCATTTATGCCTGTCCTTTTTCTAAAGAGGGACTGGCAAAATACAACCCAAGGGTCAAATCAGGCCCTCAGCCTGTTTTTGTAAATAAAGTTTTATCGGAACACATTTGTTTGCTATCGTCTACAGCTGCTTTGTTCGGAGTTGTGTTGCTGCCTTGGAGACTGTGTGACTCACAAAGTTTACGATATTTACTCTCTGGCCCTTTACAAGACAGTTTTCTGACCCCTGTCCTATATGTGTGTGCCTTAAGTTTCTCTCTTGGCGAGATGCTGAAAATGACTGTAAGGGGCAAGGGTAGAGGCAAGGAAGCCCATGAAGAGGCTGGACCCTTAAAGACATGCAGTAGGGACTTCCCTGGTGGCGCAGTGGTTAAGAATCTGCCTGCCAATGCAGGGGACACAGGTTCAACCCTGGTCTGGGAAGATCCCACATGCCATGGAGCAACTAAACCCGTGCACCACAACTACTGAGCCTGCACTCTAGAGCCCTCGACCCACAACTACTGAGCCCACGTGGCACAATTACTGAAGCCTGGGCGCCTGGAGCCCGTGCTCCGCAACAAGAGAAGCCACTGCAGTGAGAAGCTTGCACAATGCAACGGAGAGTAGCCCCCGCTGATGACAACTAGAGAAAGCCTGCGCACAGCAACGAAGACCCAACGCAGCCAAAAATAAATAAATAAACAAATTAATTTTTTTTAAAAAGACGTGCAGTAGTAAAATCCCAAATTACTGTATTATCGCAATTTTGCTACATATTTCTACAATTCAAATATTTTATTTATTTATTTATCTTTTTCTGCGGTATGTGGGCCTCTCACTGTTGTGGTCTCTCCCGTTGCGGAGCACAGGCTCCGGACGTGCAGGCTCAGCGGCCATGGCTCACAGGCCCAGCCGCTCCGTGGCATGTGGGATCCTCCCGGACCGGGTCACGAACCCGTGTCCCCTGCACCGGCAGGCAGACTCTCAACCACTGCACCACCAGGGAATTGCATATATTTTAAAACTAGACTTTATATATCTAGTTCTTTGTAGAGGCTTCTAGTACTTGTCTCTGGTTGAGTAAATACAGATCTCTATGTGTTTTCATGAATAATCAGCATGACAGAGCCTCGAAACTTACCTTGAGGCCCTTCATTTGCCTGGAAGAAGACCAGTGGCTAGGAACAGAGCAGGGTGGTATCTGGGGTGCAATTAAAAACCACAGATTCTTAACTCTGAAAAGAAACAACCACAGCTGGCGGGAGGCCTACAAAGAGCCAAGTCTGAGGCTGGCTGGCAGGGGTCGGTCAACCACGTCCGCACCAAAGAAAGCGAGATGGCCCACACCCCCGCGGCCAGGCCAGCCTCCTTAGGAAACTTGGACTCTCCCCCAACTTTCCAAAGCAGACTTTTTTCAGTCACTATGGTCATGAAGCATGAAAAGAAAGGCCTGAATTGTTTTCCAGGAAGAAAGGGAGAAAAAGGAAATAAAATGTTGCCATTTCAAAAATACATGCTTTGTCCTCAGGCTGCCTTAAAGAAAACGAACAGGCGGCAGGACTTACAAAGTTAGACAGAGATGCTGAAAAAGTGAAGTTCTCACCTCGCCTTAAGGGTACCTTCCAGAATCTGTGCCCCTCGGTAACTGAATCGTGTGACCTCTCTTGACCCTCTTGCCCCGGGTTCTGCGTCTACAGCTGTGTAGTAGAAACCCTAAGTCCCTCCCCGCAAGAGGGCTTCTAGAAGTCTCCACGAGCGGTAAAGGAGGGAGAGCCAGAGGAGGTGACCACCAGGTGCCCCAGGGTGGGGCTACATGTGGAAGGAAACTGGAAAGGGGCCGATGGCACCCCAGGCACGGCTCTCCTGGGTCATTGCCGGCCTCACTGGGATTCAGGGATGCAGGACAGTGTGTGGGTACCACAAGTGGCCAAGCATCTTCTGGAAGCTTCATTAATAAAGTCTGTGGATGAAGAGCTAAGAATGAGAGGACTCAGTGCTACGTAGGGGACAGGGCTGGGGGCACAGGTAGAGGTTCAGTCTTTGGACCTTGACCACAGAAGGCAGGTGGGACAGTGCAGAGGGGCCAGATTCCTCCACGGCCAGGCCCTGTTCTGGGATCCACGAGGGGCACCCTGACCTCCTGGCTCACCTCCCCCGAGGGTTCCCAGGCACCCAGACCGCTCTCTAATGCTGCACAAACCTTTTCTGTGTCATGGCCCTGGCAGGGTGCCTGGAAGCTGGCACTGGCCCAGATTCCCTTCCTCCTGCTCAGGAATGTGCCCAGGGTTATGCTGGTTGTGGAAAGGCAGCTGCCGTGCTCAGGTCTCCCCGGCCTCAACCCTGGGTGAGGTCATTTCTTTTTCGCATCTGTTCCATGAAAAAAACTCTCCCCAGGTTGGTGGACAGGCAGGCACTGCCCAGAATGAGCCTCCGGGGAGAAGAGCGAGTCAAAGAGTAAGTAGTGTGCAGAGCTCTGGAGGGAGTTAGAAGAGCTGAGTTCAAGGTAGGTAGCTGAGTCCAGGAGCCGGCTATGACCTAGGCAGGCTGCTTAACCCTCTGAGCTCTGGTTCCTCTGATACGCCCTTGAGTCTATTGAACTAAATCATCTCTAGAATTCTAGTGTTTCTTAGTAACCACAAATTGATGATGAGTTTATTGTCTAAGGTGAAAATATGCAGTATAAATGTGCCAGGTCAGGCAGCTGGGGCCAGCTACAGGGACTACTTGGGAACCCCTGACTGCCTTGTGAGAAAGCTGACCAGCTCCAGCGGCATAAAAACTCACATCTATCCACGAATCACATCTGAGCATGCATGCCTTCACTCAACCATCCTTCCATTCTTCCTCCTATCGTCCCTCCATCTTTTCATCCTTCCATTCATCCATTCGACCAACCATCCATTCCATCCAACTCTTCTTTTATTCATTCTTTTCTCTCCTCCTTCCTTCCTTCTATCTTTCCATCTTGCCTTCTTGCCTTTCTCTCTGTCCAGCCACCCATCTATCCATCCATTTATCCATCCATCCTTTATCATTACATCCTGCCATTCAATACCTATCCTTCTTTCCTTCCGCTGAGCTGTCCCTCCTTCCTTCCATCCTTGTTCCTCCAACATATCCATCTATCCATCCATCTTTCCTTTTTCCTTACTTCCATCCATTCATCTATGCAATCATTCTTTCTTTCATTTTTCCATTTGTCTTCCCATCCTTGCTATCTAACAATAGCTCCATTATTTACATATTTATGAACACCTACTGGAGCTGGATACTGCTTATATTTAAATATTCACATTTGTATTCATGTTCAACCTAAATAAACCATGAGCCTATTATAGAAATACGTCATAAGGGAGAGGGACACTCAATACTTAAGGTACAACATGAGAAATGTCATATAATAGATGTATTCACAAAAGTTGTACAACTCTGGGTGGTCAGGATGGGTTTCCCTGGATACTGAGGGAGGTGAGGGATGATTGTTTATCATGCGGATAAGGGAGGCCTTTGCACATTCTAGGTCAAAAGAATGGAATGAGCAAAGGCACAGAGGTGTGGAGAGAGCATGGCGGTTCCTGAATCATAAGGGGAGTGTCGTACAGTAAGAGGAGAGGGGCGTGGATAGGCAGGAGTTCTGGAAAGATAAGCAGAGGTCCATCTTCCAGGGGCCATGCAGGGCCTGCTGAGGAATTTGGACTCTGTCCTGGACGAGAAGGACCCATCTAGCTGCAGTGGGGAGGATGGGATGGTGTGTGTGGTGGGGAGGTGTGACTGGAGACAGGCCAGCTGGGAGGTGACTCTGGAAGGTAGGAGGGGAGAGGGTGGGGTCCACTAAGGTGATGAAGTTCAGATGGAGACAGTGGGCGGAGCTGAGATTATTAAGTATGTAGAGGGAGCAGGTGACGGACAAGAGATGAGGGTGATGATTCTGAGGGGGCTTCTAGGCGGTGGTCAGGGGCAATGATGTTGAGCAGAAGCGGGGTCGGGGTGCAGGCAATAAATGAGTTCAGTTAGAAGGAGTCTGAGGCCTGGAAGCATCCTGAAGGAGGGGTCCAGTTTCCAGCGTCTGCACAGATCTGGAGATGGGACCCAGTTGAACTTTGCAGCCTATTATCTGGTTTCCACTACTGCCGTCAGACCAAAGCTGGGCATTCGTTCATACATTCATTTACTTACTTGACAAATACTCTCTAAGCACCATCTACCTGACTGCATTGTAGGTCCTGGGATACCTAGCAAATGGGCCATCAAAGTCCCTGGCTTCCTAGGGGCTGCATTCTGGTGATGGGAGCTCCCACTGGACAGTTTGTAGGTCTAAGAGGTAAAGCAACCTGTCCAAGGATACACAATCAGCTAGTGGCCAGGCCGGAGCAGAGGCCGAGGCTCGGAGGTGACGCTGGGCAGGGGAATGGAACTGAATGGAATGAGTTGATTCAGGCAGCCCAGCTCTGCAGGAAGCCTGAGGAAGCTCTGGGGCTGTCCCAGCTGCTGGGTGACTCAGCAAATGACTTTTCTGCTGCAGCCCAGGACCCAGAGTCGAAGCAAGAGGGGTCTGTGGGGACCTAATGGAACGGCCAGGTGTCTGGGGTCAGACCTTCCCCTGTCCCTCGGGAGACTGCTGGGTTTCCTCTCCCTCTTCCTGCCAGGAACTGCCTCCCTCTCCTCTCAGCCCTGCCTGTCTTCTCTGCTTCCTGCTGCAGCCCTGAGTTCCCACCACACCTTCACTTGGGTCCCTCGGTAACTGCCTCTCTCCTGAGCCAGACCCTGGGCTGAGTTTGCCCTGAACCAGCTGTAGGGTCTGAGAAATGTCATTTGGCCACTCAGAGTCACCTTCATTTCATTCTTTGTAAAATGGGGTCTCCTGAGCTCACACGCTGGAACAAGCCTTGTGAACCGTGGCAGACCAGGGGTGGCTGGACGGAGTGGAGGCGGAGGCCAGTACAATGTCAGGCTCCCTCTGTGACGACAGAGGCTCACATTTCCTGAGCGCTCACCATGTCTAGACTCTTTCCAGGCATTATCCCACTTTGTTGTCACAAAGGTCTACAAAGTAGGTTCTCTTACTATCCCCTTGTCTGCAGTAGAAACTGAAGCTCAGGAGGGTTAAGTTGTCTAAGGTCACACAGCTAGTAAGTAAGGGGTCTGAATTTGAATATCTGGCTCTAGTCTGTGAACTTTCTTCACACAGTGCTAAGTTCTCTCTCACAGCTCTGTGCTGGGCACGGCCAGTAAGGGGCAGGACCACACTAGCCATGGGGGAGGGTGCGTGGCCGTGGCAGGAGCTGGGCTGCTCAGTACGGAGAAGAGATGTCCTGAGGACAGAGAACCCCTTCCTCGCTCCCTTCATCTGGTTACCTCCTACCCACCTCTTAAGACTCAAGGCTCCTGACCACTGCCTTTCTGGATGCTTCTGGAGCACAGGTGATTATCCTGTCACAGGTGATTATCTCATTGTATCTAGCACGTTCTCTTCACCAGGCACAGGGATAAGCATTCAACACATTCTCTCACCCAACCCTCACAGCCCCTCGGTCCTTGGCTTGGCTGGACAGGGGTCTAGGTGGCAGGAGCTGAGCCTGCTGGAGCCAGCTTAAGAGAAAAGGAACATCTGTGGGGAAGCTCCAGGCGTCTTGGGGAAACCCAGTCTCATAAAGGATTGCAGCCAGACCCTGGGAAGGTGTCAAGAACCCATATATCGGGCTTCCCTGGTGGCGCAGTGGTTGAGAGACCGCCTGCTGATGGAGGGGACACGGGTTCGTGCCCCAGTCCAGGAAGTTCCCACATGCCGCGGAGCGGCTGGGCCCGTGAGCCATGGCCGCTGGGCCTGCGCATCCGGAGCCTGTGCTCCGCAACTGGAGAGGCCACAACAGTGAGAGGCCCGCGTACCGCAAAAAAAAAAAAAAAAAGAACCCATATATCTCCTCTACATGTCACTCTCTCTTACACTGGAGGCTACCCAGTGTCTCTCATCTGCATTTCTTTCTGCAGTCCTTAGAGCCCTGGTACAGAAGTCTGCTCAGTGCAGGAAGAACTCCTCTCAGTCAGGACTGTTCAGACAGACAGGGGCTGCCTCAGCAGCCAGTGAGGACCCATCCCTGGGGACGTGCAAGCAGTGATGGGAGATGCGTGAGGGAACGTGCCAGCTCTGATGGGCGCTTGGGCTCAGGCAGCCATTCAAGCCACTCTGGACTGTGAAATTCAGCTCATATTTCAAATGCCTCCTCAGTGTCTCCACCGAGATGTTCAATGAACATCTCGAAAAGAACAGAGCTGAAACTGAGCCCCCGTTCTGTCCCCCAAGCTGCCCCCTCCACAGCTTCCTCATCTCAGTGCATGGCAACTCCATCTTTCCAGGTGCTCAGGTCAAAATTTCAGAGTCATCCTTGAGTCCGCTCTCTCTCTCTTCCATCCCACATTTGATACTTCAGCAAATCCTGTTGGTTCTGCCTTCAGAATCTATCCAGAATCTGACCTGTTTCCTCCACTGCTCTGGCTACCAGCCTGGTGAAGCCTCCCCACGATCTGGTCCCCTGCTGCTGCTCTCCCCTACTCCCTGACTGGTCCTTGCCATCCCTCCAATACACCAGGCACAGTCCCCTTCTCACAACTTCTGCAGTGGCTGTTTCCTTGGTCTGGACCTCA
The DNA here is from genome assembly GCF_025265405.1 of Mesoplodon densirostris. Taxonomy (NCBI): domain Eukaryota; kingdom Metazoa; phylum Chordata; class Mammalia; order Artiodactyla; family Ziphiidae; genus Mesoplodon; species Mesoplodon densirostris. Next base: position 14,700,440 of record NC_082664.1, read on the forward strand.
TCCCCTCTGTGTCTGCATGGCCACGGCCCTCACCCTCTTCAAGTCTTTGCTCAGGGGTGACTTCCACAGTGAGACCCCCTCTTTCCTCCGTATTTAAAATTGCAACTGCCCCTCCCCCACCCAGCCCATCCTGGGTGCCCCCAATCCCTCTTAACCTACCAGGTTTCTTCCTTTCTTTGCATAGCACTTACCACTTTGAATATACTATATAATTTTAAGTTATTTGATTATTTACAATCTGTGTTCATCCACTAGAGTATACGCTCCCTGGGGGCATTGGCTTTACTTTTTCTGATATCTTCTAAGCACCTAGAACAGTGACTGATCCAACATAGATGCTCAGTCAATAAATATGATGACGGAGAGATGGGACTGCAAGTAAGTCAGGATCCAGGAGCCTGGGGATGCCCCTAGCAGCTGGTCAGGGAGCATGGGGCCCCCAGTACCTTCCTGTGGATCCAGGAAGACTCAGCCAGCTTCTCTCACCACCTATCCTGCCTCCCCCTCCCTTACACCCATGCAGAGGAGGACCCTGGAGGGGGACCGGTTCTTAACTGTGTCCATGGAGGGCTCGGGCATGCTAAACATCATAGATACAGAGAACAAGCTAGTGGTTACCCATGGAGAGAGGGAAGGAGGAAGGGACAAGATAAGGGTAGGGGATTAAGAGTTACAAACTATTATGTATAAAATAAATAAGCTACAAGGATATATTATACAGCATAGGGAATGTAGCCAATATTTCATAATAACTTTAAATGGGCTGTAATCTACAAAAACATTGAATCACTATATTGTACACCTGAAACTAATATAATATTGTAAATCAGTTACACTTCAATAAAAATAAATAAATAAAGAGATGATTTTAGAATGTCAGAAAGAAAAAAAACCTCCTAAATTATACCAAAACATTCAGCTCACTTGGGTCTGTTTTTTTTTTTATTGGGTGGGAGGGTTGTTTTTCCCACAGCATATATCACCTTCTGACATATGATTTATTTATTTATCATGCTATGTTTCTAAATTTATTCTTTATTATTTAGCAGATTCTCAAAGGGATTTCTGACTCTCAACAGTATGAGAACCACTTGTCTCGATCATCCTGCTGTTCTCCTTGTGGCCAGCAGGGCTCCTGGGCTCCCAGGCCTAGGGGTTGCTCACCACGATCCTCTTGGGTCTGGTGACTGCAGCCATCTCCCAGCTGGAGAGGTGACAGTTGGTACCCTGGACTTCAGTCAGGTCCCCAGACTCTCCTACCTCTTCTTCTAACCAGGTGGTTCCCAAACTGCCACAGACCTGCCTTTCTCCTCAGGTCTTAGCCCAAATGGTGCACCTTTGAATTAACAAGGTCAAAATGGTGGGAAGTCCCTGCGGTGCTCTCCGTGGTCCTGAACTACCCCTCTGGTCTCTGCTCAGAGTGAGGTTGTTTCTTTGGGAAGTAGAGGTGGGGGAGGGGGAATTGTGTGGCCCCAGAGAACCTCTCCCCCTCCAGGTTATACTTACCTTTCCTAGAACTCTAATCCTACTTCTCTGGCTTGTATGAAACCTTTTTATCTTTGAGGTCTTGGTTGAGTTGTCATCTCCTCAGGAAGGCTTCTCAGGTTCTGCCAAACTAAAGGTGGTGGTCTCCTCTATGTTCTGTACCTCCCACAGCCCAGTGTGTGGGGACCACCTACCTGACCCCATGAGTTAATGATAAACTTGTCTGTCTACCACACTGCTGTGCCCCCAACACACAAGTGATGACAATACATTTCGACTGAACAAACAAATGAATTAATGAAATGAATGAGAGGTGGATGGTCTAAGGAAGGAATGCCCTCATGGTTTGTTCCTACCTTTTGACTTCACCAGGACTACTATGCCAGGCTCTCTGTAGTAGGAACGTGGAAGAGAAACAAGAGATTGACACGGTTCTTCCCCTATGGAACACACGACCTGGTGAAGGAATGAACAGTGGCCACACTTTATAGAGGGGAAGACTGAAGCTTAGAGAAGTGATGCAATTCTTCTGCAATCACTTAGCTCAGGAGTGGCAGAGGTGGGTCTTGAGCCCCTACGCCCTGGCTCTGGATCTTGTCCCCATCCCCTGCCTAAGCCATCACTCCCCCCTCTAGATGGCAGTTCACACCACTGGGTAATGAAGACATTGGGCTAAATCTATCTCTAAGGGAATTTTCCAAATCCTAGCTTCCATGGAAAATTAGGACTCATGGGCTTAGTCTCTGGTCTTTGGGTAACAGCTTCCAGGATCACTAAGATCACATGAGGAAAGCCCTTTGCTTCTAATTAGTTGTTTTGTTGCCCAAGTCATATTATCAGAAGCAGGGTGGGAGACCCCTTCTTGGCAAGAGCTGGATTCTCGGCAGCAACTGCAAGAGTCTTTCATGTACCCCAAATGCCTGGACACTCAAAACTCACAGGAAATGCAGGTAGGCATGATATGGCCCATCCTGACCTCAGTCTGGTCAGTAGCCACAGCTTCCAAGACAATCCACATCCTACCCACTAGTGGTTTGTGGGACTTGGGAGAAATCCCATTGTCACCAACCTGGGGACTGTCACCTGCAGGGTTCTAAGGTGTGGGGACCATGAGTCCTGAGCTAGCGTCAGTTTTCACTTCTTGGAACTGTCCCATGTATCCCCCATACAACTACACCAGTCCTGTGTCTCTGCCTCTGGAGCAGTCAAACCTGGGATGTAAAGGATTTTGATGATCAAAAATGAGCTGTGAAAAAAAAAATGAGCCGTGTGAGCATAGCCACTCAATAAAGACGTTTTGCTCAAGGGACAACGTTTTGAAAATATGGGATCCATAGAAGAAAAATCACACAGAAGAAGCTGCGTAGGTGAAAAGTACAAGAAGCCAGGACCTACCAACACCTGAAGGAAATAGTTGGCCTCCTTCTGGGAACCAAGGCTCAGTCTGGGGGGAAGGGAAGGGGTGGAGGAAGGAGCTGAGACTGGGCAGTGGGACCCTGTCAGGAAAGGCCGGAGGGGGCTGCTAAAGGCTGGCTTTGTGACCTTCTCACTTTGGCTGAAAGTCAGGGCTGCTGCGAGGAAAGCAAACTCAGCACCTCAGCAAACCCCACCGACAACTGTGATGCGGGAAGGGGGCAGTGGTGCCCTCCCCAGAGTCCCATTGCTTTCCCGTGCACCCCTGGCTCTCCGCAGCTGCCCAGTTCTCTGGGGCTGGCCTGCCCTGCCATGCAGCCAATGCTGTGATGTCCTCGGGTAGCCCACGCCTGCAGGATTCACAGCTGAGCCCAGAAGAGAGAATACAGGGGCGTCAGGAGCCCTGTGTCACCCACGTCGCCTCCCAGGCCCAATGTCCCACCTATAAAATGGGACAGGCTAGATGTTCCCTGAGGGTGCTTGGTGCCAGTCATGCCAGGGCTCCCATCCTAGATTCTATGGGGGGAGGGCTGGTCTCCATGGAGAGGGAGAGCCCGTGCTGGCCCTGAACCTGGCAGCAGCCGTAGCTGGCCGCCCACGCACAGGCAGGCAGGAGGCAGGGTGCTGCAATCTCGTTGCCAAGCACAGAGAACTTTCCACTGGGTCCAGGTTTCCATCACCATGGCAACTGCTGGGGGTGGAAGCAGAATTCCTCAGAATTCCGGGGAGAGCATATGGGGGAGGGAGGAACAAGAAAGTGAGCCCTGAGCAGGCCCTGGGCGAGGGTAGGGCCAGTACCCAAGTGGGTCCCACACTTCCTCTGCCATTTTCATTCCCTTCTCCCTCTTTTGATGTTTCTATGTTCTTTTCTCCTTTCTCTAGGTCCTCCTTCCCGCTCCCTTCCCTGAGCCCTTGCCCTTAGGAACAGTAGTTGGTGTTTATTGAGCACACACTACGCACCAGGCACTGTTCCATGTGTTTTACACATGTGAATTCATTTAACCCTCTCACCACTATGTGGTAGGTACTATCACCATCCCCATTTCACAGATGGGCAAGTGGAGGCCCAGGGAGGTTGGGTGACTTGCCCAGTAACCGGCAAACTCAGGAGTTTGGCTGGATGCCAGTGACTGCACTCTCAACCACTGTGGTGTCTGGATGGTCTCCATTGTCCAAGAAACACCAGGGGCTGCTAATGAAATGAAGGGGCGGGGGGGACACAGAGGGGCACAGGCAGCCCATGTCCATGCTCTGAAGACCCTGTCCCCACTTCCCCTCCCACTGCCTGCACCCCCCACTGACCTTCCTGGTTGAAGCCAGGGTGGAGGGCAATGCCAGCTGCCCACACCTGCTGGGCACCACTGTTGGCTGAGTTCCCTGGCCTTGGCTGACCAACGCTTGCTCTCTCAGGCCCGGAGAAGGCTCCTGTCCTAGAGATGGCATTGGGAGGTTCAGGGAGCCAGAGACCTGGGTGCCATTCCCAGCACCCCCTCATTTCTCCTGGGGGACCCTGGGGACTGAGAACCTGACCCAGGGTTCAGGGCTGCCTATGCCCATCACACTCCTACAAGAGGCTTAGAATGCCAGGGGGTTCACTGCACTCCTCAGAACCTTTCAGATGATGGTGAGGGGTTGGTGGGAGATCATGTATAAAGATACTGTGGGACCAGCAAAGATAGTAACTCAGCCAGGCCAGTCACTAGGCATGACCTCCATGGTGAGCCACTTGGCCAGGTGTATCAAGACCAGCACAAACTGGGGACTGGGAAAGACCTGCTTCAGCTCTGGCTTTAAAGATGACCAGCCCCGGGGCTTCCCTGGTGGTGCAGTGGTTGAGAATCCGCCTGCCGATGCAGGGAACACGGGTTCATGCCCTGGTCCGGGAGGATCCCACATGCCGCGGAGTGGCTGGGCCCGTGAGCCATGGCCGCTGAGCCTGCGCGTCCGGAGCCTGTGCCCCGCAATGAGAGAGGCCACAGCGGTGAGAGGCCCGTGTACCGCAAAAAAAAAAAAAAAAAGATGTCCAGCCCCTCTCCAGGCTGGCTCCTTGTTTTCTCCTGGTTTCTGTATCCTTGTGGCTCAGGCTCCTCTACTTGGGTGGGATTTTTGTCTTCAGATACCTCTAAGGCTTGTCCCACTCTCTCCAACTCTCTGGATCAAATTTCCAAGGCGTCCAGCCTGGACATTTTAATTTCTGGCACCCTGATGGCACAGAACTCCCCCTCCAGACCATCCCACTGGCTGCTGGCCAGGCCACTGATTGGCTGCTCTGAGTCTGGTGTTTTCTCCTGGTCCAATCAGGTGTGGCCAGGGAGGCGGGGTCCCATGTTACTGAAGATTGTTGCTAAGATAATGGATGGATTTCTTCACTATTTAAGCCATTTGGCATTGGGGGTTCTTTTACCTGAGCAGGCACCTCACTAACTTGGACTTGGGTCTCATACCCTTGGTGATGAGTCACTTGCTTCTATGCTTCTATGTAGTCAGGTGAGTTGTGGTTTCTGTTACTAGTAACCAAAACCTCCTAGCCAGCCTGCCATTCCATAGGTTTACTGCAAAATTGAATGAGTCAGACCTGGACAAGCTCGGTCGTGACCTTACGGAACTGAGGTGAGGGGATCCAGAATGTTGTCTCAAGAAACCTGTAGGTCCCACTTCTATTAGCAAGCCTCCTTCCAGCGGTCCGCCAAAAGTAATGAGTGAGGTTTATGCTTCCATCTGCTGGCCCCACGACACCTATGCTGAGAAGGACCAGAGAAATTAACTCATCCAACTCCTTTCCCACCACTTTGGTCATGGGGGGAGCTCTGAATGCTCAGTCCTGGGCCAGGCCCCCCATTTTAGGAGCCAGCTTTCTATCACCCATAAGGGCAGAGGAGTGTATCTGCAGCCAGAGGCTCCCCATCCTCCACAGGGCTCACTGCAAGTCTCCTATCAAGCCAGCCCTACAAATGTCTCCCCGACTCCTGGAGCTTCATGATCAAAGGGACTGTGGCTCCATCTCCAATGTATTATTCATGCCTCACTATGTGGGCAGGATGTACCAGCTCAGCACTGAGCACTGGGAAGGATGGGAAGACAGGGCCGTCATGAGAGGCAGAAAACCTTTTCACTCCAGAGCAGGACTGGGCATTAAAGAGCTCCCAGCCCAATTCCCCCATCCCCCAGCCTCTGCTTGCACACCTCTGATGATACAGAATCATCTCATTGTTGGTTTATGGTGTCCTTATTGGCATGAATGTAATTAAGCCTCTTTGTGACTTGCCTCCATTATGGTTTTCCTTCTGAGACCACTGAGTGGGCACACCTAACCCTCCATAGTGAATTCCACTCCTTTCTTTTACCAATCCACATATGCCCCAACCTCCAGGACCCTCACCACTCCAGTCACTTATGTCTGCCTCTTTCTAAAGCAGGGATTGCAAACTACAGCCTAAGGGCCAAATCTGGCCCACCACCTGTTTTGTAAATAAAGTTTTATTAGGATACAGCCACACTGACTCATTTATTATTGTCTATGGCTGCTTTTGTGCTACAAAGGCCAAGCTGAATAGTCAAGACAGACACTGTATGGCCCACAAAGCTTAAAACATTTACTACCTGTCCCTTTACAGAAAAAGTTTTCTGATCCCTGTTCCAAAGCATCAGTGGTCCACTAAATGGTACAAGAGATCCCAGGTATGGCCTGACCTTCAGGATGGGCACCTCCCTTGGTGTCTCCTCCTAGGATCCTCTGTGTGACGGCTTGGTGCAGCATCAGATGCTGTGGATTTCAGCAGCAATGACCCGGCATTGGCTCCATGAGAACCTGTGGTCAACAGAAATGCCCAGGGCACTTTTGCACAGCCTGTCGCTAAGGCCTATTGCCAAAACAAGTGCCCCGGCCCTTGAGTTTTGCAGGACCTGCATTCATCTTGGTTCATTTTCCTTTGTTGTCTTTGTCCCAATTTCTTGCTTAATAAAGACTATTTTGAACCATGAGTCCCTCATGCATCTATGAACCAGCCCTCCCAGCTTTGTGTTTTCCATATACAGAGTGTCCCTGACTCACAATGGTTTAACTTACAATGTTTTGACGTTACGATGGTGCAAAAGTAGTATGCATTCAGTGGAAACCATACTTTAAATTTTGAATTTTGATCTTTCCCTGGCTGGTGATATATGGTACAATCCTCTCTCGTGATGCCGGGCAGCAGGCAGTGAGCACAGCTCCCAGTCAGCCAGCAATCACGAGGGTAAACAACCCATACACTTACAACCATTCTGTACCCAGACAACCATTCTGTTTTTCACTTTCAGTCTAGTCTTCAGTAAATGACATGAGATATTCAACACTTCATTATAGAGGTCTTTGTTTTAGATGATTTTGCCAAGGGGTAGGTTAATATAAGTGTTCCGAGCACTTTAAGATAGGCTAGTCTGGGCTTCCCTGGTGGCGCAGTGGTTGAGAGTCCGCCTGCCGATGCAGGGGACACGTGCTCGTGCCCCGGTCCGGGAAGATCCCACATGCCGCGGAGCGGCTGGGCCTGTGAGCCACGGCCGCTGAGCCTGCACGTCTGGAGCCTGTGCTCCGCAACGGGAGAGGCCACAGCAGTGAGAGGCCCACGTACCGCAAAAAAAAAAAAAAAAAAAGTTAGTCTAGGCTAAGCTATGATGTTCGTTAGGTTAGGTGTGTTAAGTGCATTTTCAGCTTACAGTGATTTCAACTTACCATGGGGTTTATCGGGATGTAACCCCATTGTAAGTTGAGAAAGATCTGTATTTTTTCAGCTTCCTTTCTGTGTGTTCAACCAAATTGTTGATTTTAAAAGAACCTTGTAGCATGTCCCTAGAGACCTCCTTTCCCAGTTGTTATTGACCTACTTATCAGTGCTCCTTAGGTATCATTAATCAACCTGCTGTGACCAATCTCCACCTACAACCTGCAAGGTTCCATTTTACTATATTATTAGTAAGGATGATTGGGAGCATTTTGTCAAATATTTGACTGGGTTTCTATTCTCAAGTACTACCACCCACCTTTTAGAAAACAGACTTGTAGAACTGTAGAATAGAAGAGACTTTGGAAATCACCTAACTCATACTCTTTTCTCACAGATGGTGAAGCCAAGGCCCAGAAAAGTGACTGGTCCAAGATGACAGAGTGAATTGGTGGTAGAACCAGGAGTAGGGTGCTCTTGTCATGACACCCTGATGATTCAGACTGTGTATTAGTTAGAGTAGGCTAACTGCTGTAACAAATAGGCCCAAACATGTAACAGATCACCACAACAGAAGTTATTTTTGCTCACACTAGTCCTGACTGAGTACTCAGGGTGGTTAGTCAGCTGTCCTCCTCACTGTCCTTCAGAGACCCAGGCTCCTTCCATCTTGTGGCTCGGCCATCCTGCAGGGCTTTGTCATAGTTCACTGCCATCATCTGAAAGATGAAGACAGAGCCCTGGCTCAGTCAGGAGAATCCTACTTCTACTTTGCTGAAATCCCAAATGACTTTTTTCTGGTTTTCACTGCTCCCTTCATGCTGCCCTGAAGCCACACCTCCAAACTGCAGCCTGCTCTTGGCTCCTTGTGTCACATACTCAGCCCCTCTGCCCATCCCGGAAGGGTTGGGTCTGGAGTCAGGGCGGGCCAGGTGGGCAGGGCTGCAGTCCAAGTCACCAAGCAGAGGGAGGCTGGAATAACTGAACAGCTGGTGTGTGTCCAATAATCATCCATTCTGCAAGGCGGGGGGGGGGGCGGGGGGGAAGGGGGGCTCTTCCCCCCATCCTGTGGCAGGAGAGAACAGGAAGCGGCAGCTGGCAAGTTCACAGTTGGAGTCTGCCCACACAGAATCACAAATCCTTCTCTCTGAATTTAAATGTGCCTGGTGCCATGGTGAAAGAAGCAGTTTCTACCCTGAGGATATTCAATCAGGCTGAGAGGTCTACCAACCAGGCCCTCTAAGAGGTAGTCTTCTTTGTCACCACTGTTGTGGCTGGATAAGATTGGGAACACCCGGCCCCAATTCTTTTTTTTTTTTTTTTTTTTTTTTGGCTGTGTTGAGTCTTCGTTGCTGCACGCGGGCTTTCTCTAGTTGCGACGAGTGGGGGCTATTCTTTGTTGTGGTGCGCGGGCTCTAGAGCACAGTCTCAGTAGTTGTGGCGCATGGGCTTATTTGCTCTGCAGCATGTGGGATCCTCTCAGACCAGGGCTCGAACCCATGTCCCCTGCATTGGCAGGTGGATTCTTAACCACTGAGCCACTAGGGAAGTCCCCCGGCCCCAATTCTTAATATTCTACGTCCACCAGGCCCTTTCCCTCTAGTAGTTTTCTGGGAATCTGTATTTGTAAAGCCTGGGATCTTACTCCTAGTGCTGCAGAAAGGGGGACACCTTCCAGGGTCCGAGAGTGGCCTCCAAAATGAATTGTCCAAGGAGACACACGTGCTGACAAAGCAAGAGACTTTATTGGGAACAGGCGCCCTGGTGGAGAGCAGCAGGGTAAAGCAACCCAGGAGGACTGCTCTGCCACGTGGCTCGCAGTCTTGGCTTTTATGGTGATGGGGTTAGTTTCCACGTTGTCTCTGGCCAATCACTCTGACTCAGGGTCCTTCCTGGTGGCGTGCACATCTCTCAGGCAAGATGGATTCCAGCGAGAAGGATTCTGGGAGATTGGTAGGGACATATAGACCAGTGTCTCCTCCCTCTTCTTGACCTTTCCCGAATTCTTCCGGTTGGTTGTAGCTTGTTAGTTCCACGTTCCTTACCAAGACCTCCTGTTGTAAGATAACTCATGCAAGTGGCTACTATCATGCCTGGCCAGGGAGGGTGGTTTCCGTCAGTGGTTCGCCTAACACTAGCATTCAAGGCCGTTCCCTTCAGACACACCCCATTCTCATCTGTCCTTACCATCTCCTCGAGCCATGCTCTTTCCTGAGGCGCTGTGGCATCAAAGGTCTTTAGAGTCATGCAATTCTTGCTTCTGCCATTTACCAGCAGTGTAGGCAATCTCCCTGCGACCCAGTTTCCTTACCTGTAAAATAGAACTAACAGTGAGTAATTAGCAGGGATATTGTATGGATTAAGTGAAATGAAGGTATGTAAAAGAGCCTAGTACAGTGCTCCATAAATACCCATCCTCTCTGTGACTTTTCCCTCTCTCACTGGATTCCCATAGCTTCCTCTTCCTCTCTGCCTAGCCCGCTGCCACTTACGCCTCAAGCTCCACCGCCAATATCTTCCAATGACTATCGGAGGTAGACCTTCTCTGACCAGCCCATTCCTCAGTCACCTCTTTGCTGTAGTCCTCATTGATAGGGAGTAGTTATAAATCTGTTACCAGGATAAGATGCAGGGCTCCATGTGGTCAGTCTTTGCATAGAGTTGCACTCAAAGACAGTCAAGCAACCAAAAGTAATTTTAAGACATTTCAGTCCTTATTCTCGATGCTTGAAAAACAAATTCATCATCCATAGCAGACTTCTCAGAAGCTCCTTTGCAACTCCCAAGTTCTCATACAGCCTGAAGCTGCAGCTCTCAAAAGCCCATCCCAGCCCCAGCCCCAGCCCCAGCCCCTACAGATTGGCTTTCATTCTCTCCCCTCCAGTTCTTTATGATGTACATTGCAGGGTGGGGGAGGGGAACACAAACACTCACAAATTAATGCGCATCTTGTCCTCCTCATATGTGTTTGAGTTTCCAATGGGTATCTCCCTCATCTAATTATAAGCTCTAACACAAAGGAATTATTGATTTGGGGGACTGACTTTTTATTTCATATCATTTCAAACAGACAAAAAATTTGCAAGAATATAAAGGCTGCCCCTTATATTCTTGACCCAAATTCATTAATTGCTTACTTTTTGCCCCATTTGTTTCCTCCCTATTTCTCTCCATATATATTACCATATATTACCGTGTTTGTATATATTATACATTTTATATATTTTTATATATATAATTAAAAAAATTTTTCTGAAATCATTTACAAGTAAGTCAAAGATTTCATGACCCTTTATTCCTAAATACTTCAGTGTGAACTTCCTAAGAAAAAGGACATTCTCTTATATAACCACAGTATAGTTAGAAAAATCAGGAAATTAAACATAACAGGAAAATACTATTATCCGTGTACAGTCCATATTAGAATTTCATCAATTATCTCAATAATGTCCTTTATAGGCCTTTTATTTTCCCAAGCTAAGACCCAACCCAGGGTCTAGAATTGCTTTTAGTTGTCCTATTTCTTTAGGAGGAAATATTTTATGTATTGTGGGTTTTTTTTTTTTTCTGAATCCCTACCCCTACCCAGCAGTGCTTAGCACAAAGCTATGAACTTAATAGCAACTCAGTAATCACTTTGAATTGAATTAAGAACAACAGGTTTAATAGTAATAATTTCAGCTTCACACCCTATGGCAAACACTGTTGGTTATGCACCCAACAGTCATTCCCCACATCTTCCCCCAGGTTGATGGATGTCATGGTGGTTGGATGGAAAGATGGGTAGATAAGTGAGTGGATAGATGGATGGTGGATAGGATGGTGGGTAAATGGATGGATAAGGACTTGTTGGATAGACTGATAGGTGGATGGATGGATGATAGATGGGTCATGCATGGAATGAGGTATATGGGTGGGTAAATGGAGCAGTTGGTGGATCTGTGAATGGATGGTGGATGGTTGGAGGGATAACTGGTTAAATGGGGGGAATTGGCGGGTGGATGTTGTTTGTACCAAATATTCACAATGATGTACTGGATGAAGTACTTGGTTGGGAGTCAGAAGTCCCTGGTTCAGACTCCAGCTTGCCTCCTACTACCTGGGACTCTTGGAGAGCTCCTTCCCCACTCAAGATCTCAGCAGCATCCTCTGTAAAATGAGGTTGCTGGACTAGTTGGCTTTTTTGATCCCTTCCAGTTTGGACCAACTCCTGTCTCAGAAATATTAAGTGATTTTTCCAAGGTCATGATGGGGCCCAGATTTGGATCTGATCAATCTGGCTCTAAAGTGCATTCTTTTAAACTGTTCTGCTTCACTGCCACTATTGGAACATCAGAAGAAAGGCTGGAAGTCCAGTCAGGGGTTCCTTGTTCCCCAGTCCCAAGCCCCTAATCCCCTATACCACCAAGCACCATCTGGGCTTGTTCCACATTTTTCTGCCTCATCCAGAGCCGAAGCGATGACGCAGGTGGCATTTTCTACGGGCCCCTCCCGACTCACTTTCCTCCCAGCTCAGCTTCTCCATTGCCCACCCGTCCCCATCCCTGCACCCTTTGTCACACCCTCACCCCACACTTGGCAGCTTGCAAGACTTCCTTCCTCCTCCGAGTGCCACGGGAACTGGAGAGAGGTGCTGCAGCTCTGAGACCTGGCTCCTCTCCAGCCACGTGTGAGGGGAAGTATTAGCACCTACCCACATGGACAGGAATTGGGCTCCGCTCCCACAGACACCAGGGATGCGCAATTTTCAAGGTGCTTCCAGATGAGTATCACTTGCCTCCTGGATCCTAACACAGGAGGCCCAGCAGGTGCTGAAGAAGAGTGCAAACAGGGTCACCAAAAATAAATGAGGAAAAATAAAACATTTTAGAAAGATGTTGATATGTAATGTTGTAAAAGCACTGTCAAAATAATAATCATGAAAAAAATCAGAACTCATTGGGACTATGGTATTTCCAGTATTGTTTTAATTTTGTATGACTTCTGCGGTGGTGGCGATCCCCAGAATCTCTTCCAAATATAGTGGCCCCGCCCATGGGGAGTTTGGAGCAGTGAGACTGGCTGGGGATGAGCTGGGCAAGGCAGGGAGAGCTGAGGTCTGGGCCCATAATTCTGGTATTTGCTGACATGAATGCCACTTGGGACCCCAGAGAAGCCATAGGGCGGCCTCCCCCAGCCTCAGGTCCCTGTTGCTCAGCTCCCCTACGCCCACATTCAGGTCAGAAGTTATCTCCCCCGCTCCCAGGTACAGCTCTCTGAGCTGGAGGGGTGAGTCCAGGGCTGGGGGAGGGGGGAGGGGTAACATGTCCAAGCCTGCACAGCCAATTCCAGACAGAGCCAAGGCTTGAACCTTATGTGGTAGGAAATGAAGGGCCCGTGCAATCCACATCATTTGTACCAGTGCAAAAACAAGAGCCTTTACTGAGAGCTGTCCCTGGCAGTGACCCAATGTTGTAACTAAGCCAACAGTTCGCTTTGAGACTTAAATTTGGACGAGCAGGTGAGTGTGTTATTTCCACACCCTTTTGCAGACATCAGCTAGCCTATCATCTTTATTAGAACATGGATTTGATGCATCTTCATACTACACACATTCTTCATTCAACCCACAAACCCTTGCTGAACACCAGCTGTGGGCCAGGTGACTAGAGAAGATATGTAAACAAAGAATCCACAATCCAGTTTGTGATTCAGGCAGGGCTTGTGCTAAGTGACCTACGAGCACAGAGACAGAATGACATTAATTTTGCCTGAGGAGGTTGGAGAAAGTCTCACCAGGGAGCTGGCATTGTGAGATGGGTTGTAAGGGATGGGAAGAAGTCATGTTTATTGAGCATGGTATTACTTAGAGTAATTCTAGTTGCTGTAACAAGCAAACCTTGAAAAGGACAATGGGTCAAATATGGTAGAAGTTTACTATGTATTCAAGTAAAGTCTGAAATTATGTTTCTGATTAAGAGTGACTCTCCTCCACATGGCAATGCAGGGGCCCAGCCTCCTTCCACATTGCAGCTCCACCATCTGTACCTTGCTTGTCTGCGTGAAACCAGCAGAAGGGGAAAAGCATGGACAATTACCTGTGGGAAGTTTTTTATGACCCTTACCTGTAAGTATCACACATTATTCTGATCATATTCCATTGGCTAGCACACAGGCACCTGGCCACACCTAACTGCAAGGAAAAATGGAAATGTTTTTTAAGAATATGCTCAGGAAGAAAGGATGGGTTTGGTGAGCTATAACAGACATGTGTTAATTGTACTGTCTCTTTCATCCATTACTCTTATCAGCAATACTGAGAAGTAAGGCACTATTATCATTTCCATTTTACAGATGAGAAAGCTGAGGCTTGAAAAGATTCTACAATTGGCCCAAAGTCACAGAACTGGTAAGCAGCTGAGCTGTGATTCAATACCAGGTTGGTCCGTGTGAGTTTGAGGTCTATTCACTTACCCAATCCCATCAAGATTCATAGATTCCCAGGAAAGAGAAAGAACAGAAAGCAAACATGAGGGTGAATGGAGAAGAATAAAAAACCAATGGAGGGTGAGAAAAAGGAAGCAAAGGGGAGGTATATTTTGAAGGTGATAACACCAGCCAGTGTGGAGGAAGAAGAGAGGAAAGAAGATGCAAAGTGAAGTTAATGAGAATCTTTGCAGTTCATGCTGTCACCCATGCTTAGGCCATGGTTACCATGGAAAGGTTTAAAAACAGGCCCCACCAATCTCACCTATGAACACAGATAGAAAAATCTTAAATAAAATACTAGCAAACAAAAACCAACAGCACATTTAAAAACAGCACATTGTGACTATTTAACATGCATTGGAGATATTCACCAATGCAATTAGATAAGAGAAAGGAAGTAGAGGTATAAGAACCAGAAAGGAAGAGGTAAAAACTCTCTATTTGCAGATGATATGACTATATATATTTGGAAAAGCCAAAAGAATATGGAAAAACTGCTATAAGTGTTGAGAATTTAGTAAAATAGTAAGATAAAATTAACATGCAGAAACCAAGTCTTCATAAATATAAAAAATTATGTTAGAAGAAAATAACAGCAGAGCAGACTCCATTTATAATAGCAAAACTTAAAAAAAATTAGACATAAACTTAACAAGAAATGTGTAAAATCTATAGGAAGAAAAAGTTTTAAGTTCCTGAAATGCAAATATGTACACTTGAGTAAATTGATGTATATACCATGTCCTCAGGTAGAAAAATTCAACGTTGTAAAAATGCCAATTCTCCATAAGTTAATTTATAAATTTAATGAGATCTCCCACTCCCAAAATACCATCTTTTTTCCCCTGGAGCATCAGAAGTTGATTAAAAAATTCATAAGGAAAACAGCTAGTAAGAGTAGCCAAAAAAAAGAAAAAAAAAACTAAAAAAGAAGAGTAATAAGGGATCCTAGGATTAAAAGTTATTAAACATATTTTAAAGCCTCTATAATTATAACAGTATAGTATTGGTGCACAAGTTGATGAAAATCCAGAAATAAACACAAGCGTATATGGAAATTTAGTATATGATAAAGGTAGCATTTCAAGTTAATAGCGGCAAAGAAAACATTTTATTTTATTTTTTAAATTTATTTAAATTTATTTTATTTTAATTTATTTGTTTATTTATTTATTTTGGCCATACCACACGGCATGCAGGATCTTAGTTCCCTGACCAGGAATCAATCATGTGCCCCCTGCAGTGGAAGCGTGGAGTCTTAACCACTGGACCACCAGGGAAGTCCCAGAAGAACATTTAATTTTATTTTATTTATTTTTTAAATTAATTAATTAATTTGTTTGTTTATTTATTTTTGGCTGCATTGGGTCTTCATTGCTGTGTGCAGGCTTTCTCTAGTTGCGGCAAGCAGGGGCTATCCTTCGTTGTGGTGTGCAGGCTTCTCATTGCAGTGGCTTCTCTTGTTGTAGAGCACAGGCTCTAGGCATGCGGGCTCCAGTAGTTACAACATATGGGCTCAGTAGTTGTGGCTCACGGGCTCTAGAGATTAGGCTCAGTAGTTGTGGTGCACAGGCCAAGTTGCTCCGCGACATGTGGGATCTTCTCGGACCGGGGCTCAAACCTGTGTCCCCTGCATCGGCAGGCGGATTCTTAACCAGTGCACCACCAGGGAAGCCCAGAAGAACATTTTAATAAGTTGTGTTGAGACAACTGGGTCGCCATACAGAAAAAGATAAAATCAGATCCAGTCTTCATATTGCATGCAAGGATAAATTCCATATGAACCAGAAATTTAATTGTAAAAACTAAATAAAATTCTATAAAGAGAATATATGTGAATTCCTTTATAACCTGGGGTTGGAAAAACTTTTTTTTTTTTTTTTGCTGTATGCGGGCCCCTCACTTCTGTGGCCTCTTCCACTGTGGAGCACAGGCTCCGGATGCGCAGGCCCAGCGGCCATGGCTCACAGGCCCAGCCACTTCACGGCATGTGGGATCTTCCCACACCGGGGCACGAACCCGTGTCCCCTGCATTGGCAGGCGGGCTCTCAACCACTGCGCCACCAGGGAAGCCCTGGAAAAACATTTTTTAAACTATGACTAAAAATCCAGAAGCAGGGCTTCCCTGGTGGCGCAGTGGTTGAGAGTCCACCTGCCGATGCAGGGGACACGGGTTCGTGCCCCGGTCCGGGAAGATCCCACATGCCGTGGAGCGGCTGGGCCCATGAGCCATGGCTGCTGGGCCTGCACATCTGGAGCCTGTGCTCTGCAACGGGAGAGGCCACAACAGTGAGGGGCCCGCATACCGCAAAAAAAAAAAAAAGATAAAAAATCCAGAAGCAATAAGGGGGAAAAATAGTAAAATTACTATATAAAAAAGTTTTCATTTTTTTATATAAAAAAATAAGCACAGTGAAAAAATGATAAACTGGGGAAATATTTTTAAGCTTATATCACAGAGTTAGTACCCCTAACAGCAACTCAGTAGAAAAATGGATGAAAGATATGAATAGACAGTTCCCAGGGGGAAAAAAAAAGCATGTAGCCACTAAACTTATAAAAATAGAAAATGCAAATTAAAACTAAACCAAGATACCACTTCTTACCTAACATATTGGCAAACTCCAAAAATTTAACAACATACACTATTGGAGAAGCCTTAGGGAAACAGGTACTCTCACATAATTCTGGTAGGAAGACAAACAAAAAAAGAGCACTCCCTATCAAGAATTTGGCAATATCTAGCAAAATTACGTAGGCCTTACCTTTTGACCCTGCAATCCCATTTCTAGGAATCTATCCCAAAAGTACACTGAAAGAAATACTAAATGATGTAGGTAAAAGTCATTCATTGAAGGATTATTTGTAACAGCCAAAAACTGGAAAAAAACCAAATATTGATCAATATGTAATTGGTTGAATAGCATATGTACATCCATACAATGGATTACTATGCAGCTGTATAAAAGAATGAGGACAATGTCTAAGTAATGCTATGGAGCAATTTCCAAGACATATTATTAAGAGAGGGTGCAGAACAGAGTGCATAGTTTGTCCTTTTTTTGTGTAGAATGGGGAGAAATACACATAAATGCACACACACAACACACACATGCATGTGTGTGTTTTATTTATATTTTTAAGAAGAAACAATTGAAGGAATCCCCCAAGCTAATAAAAACAATAGAAGTGAACATAGCTAGAAGTAGACTTCTCTGAATGTACCGTGTTTTATAGTTTTGACTTTGGATCAAGTAAATAAAAATGAAAAAAACATCAAAGAATCTCAAAATTTTTTCAGAAAATCACAGGCCAACTTGAAAGCTTGCTATAGCACTATCAAAAGACCTGGCTATAACCCAGCTCCACCATTAACTCTCTGTGTGACCTTTAACCTCTCCAAGATTCAGGTGCCTCCCCTTTTAAACCTCTCTGCTTCAAATGCTTACATGGGAGATACAAATGCAGCTGGGCCCACTAATCCCATGATCACTCCAGCAGTGATCACCATCCCTGTTCCTTTGTAAATGTTGACCCAACAAGTGACAGGTAGGCAGGGACTGTTCACAAGAATCGCAAGTCCTTCAGAGCACTTGTTTACTTGATCTCTTAAAATCAAGCTTAGAAGTTTTACCATGTTTAATACTAAACACAAATCACCTATTCTGAACTTAATGCCACCCATAAAAGTGTTTTTGAGAACTGTTAGTGTTTCTGAGCTTGTATTTAGTTATCACATAATTTTCTGTGGCTATTTTTAAGTGTTTATTTGGTTAGTCAAAGGTTTGATCTGTGTAAAATTGGCTGAATCATGTGTAAGAACTCTCGAAAACCATAGAAGAAATGGTAATGAACATTAAAGGAGCAAGAAACAGACTGTAATGGGGGGCGGTATATGCACCCAGGGGGTGCTAAAGCTGATTCATCTGAGTTCAGACAATATTAGAATTTTTGTTCAGATCTTCATGTAAAAATTAGGAAAGAAATGATACTTTACTAATGTTTAATTTACAAACTGACCTCTAGGTTGTCCCAAATCAGGTGGCCACAGTGTGGAGGGGTTAACGGCAGACCCTCTTCCATTAGTGTTTCAGTGCATGGGTTTCAGGTTTGCCCAAGGCAACTGAGTTTGCAAACTACTTTTCATTAAATCAGCTCTCAAGAAGTGGACATACGGCTTTAAAAGACTCCCAAGAATCTATGGGCTGAAGATAGTACAGATCACGTAAGCACAGGAGAAAAACAAGCAAATGACAAAGCTGACCCTCCTCTCTTCCAAGGACAGCCTTTACTTTCAGCTGCTTTGAGATAAAACCAGTGACAAATACGACAAACAATTACCCCTAGTCCCCAATTTTAAATTCTCAAGAAGACTATTTGATAAGTGGGTTATTTCCATCATAGTAAGTGATGGCCCTTGCACGAAGTCTATATTGGGCCTTGAGATATTGATTCCTGATAGCAGTGCCTGAACATAACTTATAGGCACTTAAATATACGTATATTGGAGGGATGCGCGCTCAGAAATTTTTGCTGGTGGCTTACATGATCAGAAAGTTTAGAAGCTCCTTTATGTTGATCAAGGCAGGCATACAACATCAGAGAAAGAGAAGAATGATGGGAAATGAAAAGACCAGGAGAGGAGCTCAGCTAAGGCTTAGGGCACAGAATCTGCAGCGAGGCCACCTGGGTTTAAATCCCAGCTCCTCAGTTACCCACAAGCTGACTTAACCTCTCTGTGCTTCAGGTTTCTGTGAAATGTAGATGATGGCTGTACCTACTTCATAGGGCTGCTATGAGGATTCAGTGAGTTAATAACACCTCAAACAATGCATGGCTCATTGTAGACGCTCCCTAGGAGTTTGCTATGTAAGTTACAAGATCCCACAGGATTTCATCAAGTGGAAATACCAAATGTGAATAAACAATATACCGGATTATAAACTAGCATAGGAAGTATGTGTCACAAACGTGAGCTATCAGGAACAGGAGTCAAACAAAACAGCAGATGAATGGCAGATGCCAGGCTGGTGACAGCTACTGGAATGATAATCCTTGGGCTCTCCCCTCCCATGGGATACACATGACATCATCTACACAGGCTCTGGGGGTGACAGAGATGAAAAGAAATCAGATGCTGCTGGAGCTCCCAGCCTGATGGCGGCGGCAATGACGCCAACATGACGACCCAATGAGACAGAGGCTGGGACCAGGGAGGGTCTGGCTGGGATGAGCTTTTCCTTGGTCTGTCTGATTCCCTCTGACTTGGACAACTCTCCTGCTGACCCCGTGTCCGTCTCCTCTCCCCCACCTGGAGCTCAGGGCATCAGCCCCCATAGCAACCAGGTTCCCTGAGGGAGAGTTCTGACCTCAGCCAGTGAGCTCACCAAATGGGGCACCCATCCCGTGAGAGCCCACCTGAGGCAAGGTGAAGGCTCTCAGTCCCCAGGAGCAAGGGACACAGAGAAGAACGGCATCCCAGCACATGGGCTTTCACCTGCCCATGAAAGCTGGGGGAGAGGGGAGCACAAGACATATGGAGAAAGTGTAACCTGGAACTGTGGCAGAGGATGGAGAGGAGGAACCAGATGCAGGCTATACGTCAGAGGAGAAGTCAAGGAGGGATGTGTGGGATGGAGACAAGCCACGCTCCAAGGTCCAGAGCAAGGACCTCAGTGTGAATCCCAGTTAACTACCTCCTCTCTGTGCCTTAGCTTCCTTAGCCATAAATGGGACTAACAGCAGGACCTCCACCCGGTTTTGGTGTGAGGATTAAATGCATCAATACTGGTGGAACTCACAGAATGTTGCTTGGTACATTGTAAATGCTTGACAAGTGTGTTCTGGCATTGATGACCAGCAGAATATCCGACAATCATGCTTCTCTTTCTTAGTCTAAATGGCGCTGGGAAACACTTTACTACTTGGGGATTATATTCCCCTGCCACCTCAGTCTTGAGATGAGGCCACGTGACTGAGTTCTGGCCAACAGAATGTGGGGGACATTACGTATGCCACATCCCCACCTGGCTCCGAAAATCTTCTTGGGCTGCCACACTCTCTCTTCCTCCTCCTGCCAGTGGGATATCCAAGCTCAGAATGACCTTGGGGGTGGGGGTCTAAAGTATAAAAGACCAAAGACCATCGCTTCCTCCCCTCCGTGATGTTACCTCGAATCCGTTCATCTGTCATTTATCTGGCATCGTGGAAGAATCAGCTGTTCCACAGAAGTTAACTATCCAGTCAAGAAAGTAAAACATATCAGAAGAACTAAGCTGGAGTCCCCTCTCTGATTTTAATTGAGTGACCTTGAGTGAGCCCCTTGACCTTTCTGAACCTTATCAAGAAAGTGGGGATAAACTCATTTACAGGACTGTCAAGAAAATTAGACCAAAGGGTATGTGTAAATGTTGTTTGTAAATCTATATAAGAATGATCGATTTTCTTTAAGATGCGATCATCTGGTGTGCCTCATTTAACAATAGATCTAAGAGATAATTAAACATGTGGATGGCCCAGAATCATCATTATGGACATTGATTATTGCCCTAAATATAACTGGACGATTCCCTCTGGGCTTGTAGAGATTTGGGGGGCTGCTTGCCCCTTCCCTGAATAGGCCCATATTGCTGTATATAACTAGCTGTTGCTCATGTTAAGGCTACAGTAAAAAGATGGAAACCATATATATATATATATATTTTTTTTTTTTTTTTTTTAACTTTGGGTCTATGAGACAGATCGACATTCAGCCATGGTTGAGAAGATCCAGCCTCAGGAAGCTTGCAGGGTCACCCTGCAGGTCAAACCCTGCCCTGCCTCTCAGTTCCCAGCACTCTTACACTCCTTCAAAACCCAGCTCAAAGTTGACCCTTGAGCCCAACCACCCCCATGTTGCCAGGGCTCCTTTTGCATTCCTCCAGCAGAGCGCTTAGCACATCAGAGTCCACATTTTTTAAATCTTATCCAACTGCTTGCAGGTAGGAGCTGGATCATCTGCATCTTCAACCTGGACTCAGCACAGTGCTTGGTACCTAGTAGGCACTCAGGAAATTTTGTTAAATGAATGACTCATAAGTCCAGTAATTTTGGATAGTGATGGGAACTATATCATCTCCCACTGAAAAATCATTTCTCTTTATTTCTGAGTCATACTTAGAGTCTGAACTATTCTCTTTGTTTCAATTACATTAGCTAATTAGTTCAATGCTTAAGCTTTTCTTGGTTATTTTCCACAATAGATATCATTTGTTTCCATAAATAATTTAGGTGCACACTGTGTATCCCACTTAGAAGGCAGTAAGCGCCTCCAGATACTTCTGAATGGGCTGGAACTGCAAAGAAAGAGAAAGCACCCACCCTGAGGGGCTTCTTAACTAGACAGGTGCTGAAAAGGAAGGACACCTCTGGTGCCAGGTTGTAGTTTCCATAGATGGCTGCAATCAAATCTCCCAACTCATGTGTTTCTGCAATATGACCTTGACACTTCTCCCAGTGAGAAGGGGCACCTATGTGTGCTCCCCCCGAATCTGGACAGACTCATGATTTCTTTGACTGATAGGGATGGCTTGTTACACTGCAGGGGCAACTGAAATGCCACCTGGCACTGCACAGCCAAGATTCCTCACTTCCAGTGGTCATCTGGTCCCTCACTCACCCCCAAACCCACAAATGCTCCACCACCTCAAATTCAAGAATATTTCTGAATCTACCTCTCACAGACTTCTGTAATCTAATTCATTTGGCCTCTTTGATGTTATTTCCAGTGATATCTTCCAGCCCATCTTATAACCTACACACACACGTGCACACACGTGCGCACACACACACACACACACACACACTAAAGAGAACATTCTTCCTTCAAAGGAGACATGCAGGTGGCCAATAAGCACATAAAAAGATGCTCAGCACCACTCATCTTTAGGGAAATGCAAATCAAAACTGCAATGAGATACCACCCCATACACAATGGAATATTACTCAGCCATAAAAAAGAATAAAATCTTGCCATCTGAGACAACATGGATGGATCTAGAGGGTATCATGCTAAATGAAATGTCAGAGAAAGACAAATACTGTCTTATTTTACTTATATGTGGAATCTAAAAAAACAAAACAAATGTACAAACAGACAGAAACAGAGTCATAAATACAGAGAACAAACAGATGGTTACCAGAGAAGAGGGGTAAAAAAGAGAGTTTGCTTCTCTCACACAGAAAAGTAAAGAGATAGGGAGTTCAGGGACATCATGGTGGTTCCACAGTCATCAGAAACCCAGGCTCCTGTCATGGTCTATCATCCTCAGTACACTTCTTCTATCTGCAAGATGGATTCATACTCCAAAGTGGATGCTAGAGCTCCAACCATCACATCAGCATTCCATACCAGCAAAAGCAAGAAATGGGGACAAAGGGACTCTCCTCCCAGCTGAATCAGATCCTTTTGAGCAGCCTTTCTAGAAGTCCTACATAACACCTGTGTTTTCACTTCTTTGAACTTAGTCATATGGCCCTGTCTAGCAGCAAGGAAGGCTGGGAAATGTAGTCTCAGCTTTGTTATTAAGGAAAAAAGGGACAATGAATAGTGAGGGGCAGTTAGTAGTTTCTCAGTACAAGATTTTCCTGTGAAACCAGTCCACTAGGATATCTTATATCACACATCGCCAAAACCACACAGTTTATCTTTACTGTTAAACTCTCAGGGTTTTATGAAATAAGAATAATAGTGGTAGTTACCATTCATTGAGCCTTACAATGTGCCAGACACTAAGTGGTTGATCCGCCTGATTTTATTTAATCCTCACAAAAATCCCTATATGCAGGTATTAACTATCATTAACCCCAATTTGCAGGCAAAGAAACTGAGACCCAAATGGAGGTTAAATACTACCTGCCTAGGGCCACAAAGCTATTAAGAGTTGGGATTTGATTCACGAGCTTGTCACGACAAGAAACCGTGTCATCTAAAGCACCCAGCACAGTGGTTCACAAAGAGAAGACATTATTAAAAACAAACAAATAAAACCTCGTTGGTTGCATCGAGATAGAAACAGGAACTAGACAAGGGATGTGGCATAGTAGAGTGACCTGGGCCTTCTCCAGGTACAGGAAACCACCAGTCTGAGAAATGGGCAGGACTTGAACACTGTGGCTTCAAAAGTTGGGAGATGTGCAGAGACCATGGGATGAAGCGGCGCTGGAGTTCAGGGCCCGACTCTAGTCCCTCTTTGGGGTCTTCTGGCCAACGTTCCGCAGGGAAAATTTATGCTCCCGGAATGACCCAGTGTGCCTTCCTCCGCAAGCAAGAAGAATTTTCGTTTGATGTGTCTACTGCTTGTTTGGATTCCTTTAATTTTTTATTGTTACTTAGTAAGCAGTTAAAATGTCAATGAAGGACTTCCCTGGTGGCGCAGTGGTTGAGAGTCCGCCTGCCGATGCTGGGGACGTGGGTTTGTGCCCCGGTCCGGGAGGATCCCACATTCCGCGGAGCGGCTGGGCCCGTGAGCCATGGCCGCTGAGCCTGCGCGTCCGGAGCCTGTGCTCCGCAACGGGAGAGGCCACAACAGTGAGAGGCCCGCGTACTGCAAAAGAAAGGAAAAAAAAAAATGTCAATGAAGCCATCTTCCTAGCTCAAACATACCCAGTCAAGTCGCTAAGCATTTGCTGTCAGTGATCAGTAAATTATATTGTTACTATTATTAGTAGTTCAACAGAGATCATTCAGGAAGGTTACAGAAGCCTCTGAGAGTTGTTTTCAGCTTTTTTCATAACAGTGCTACAGATTTTAGTACCAGCCTGGGATACCACTTTCCTAGGGCACAGCCTCTTGGAAAAGCAGGATTGGACCTCTCCTTTTGCTCTAAAAAACGTTTATTATGAAAAATTTCAAACATACACCAAAGGATTAGTTTGTACCATACAAAATTGCCGTTTGAAATTCCAAAATGGTTAAATAGCAGCAATTTGACATGACTTAAATTAATAGTATGATGACCCCCATGTTCCTGTCACCACCCAGTTACAACAATCATCAGCTCAAGGTCCATCTTGTTTCATCTAAACCTCTCCACCCTCCTCTCCACCATGGATTATTTTAAAGCACATTCCAGACCTCTTATTATTTTATTCACAAATATTTCAGTATGCATTCCTGAACAGCTAGGACTCTTTCCAATCTCCAAATCATGTTAACATCCCTAAAAATTAAAATTATTCAATGATATCAGTAGACATCCAGTCAGTGTTCACATTTCCCCAACTGTCTCATGAATGTCTTAGTTTTTATTGTCATTGTTGTTTTTCAGTTTATTATTAGTTATTATTAGTAAGAATCAGGATCCAAATAAAGTCCATATATTATAATTGGTTGATATTTCTCTTGAGCTTCTATTCCCCTTCTGTTTTGTTTGAGGTTTTTGTTGTTGTTGTTTTTGCTGTTGTTCCTTTTCCTTACAACCTCCTGTTGATGAAACCTGTAGTGTTTTTCCTATACATAAGATCTTGCTGCATCTCTGTAACTGGGAGTTACCTCTAGAGGCTTGATCAGATTCAGGTTTGATTTGGGGGGGGCAGGAATACTGCATAGATGGTGTTGTGGTCTTCCATCAGAAGAAACATAATTTCCAGCTGTCTATCATTTTATGATATTAGCTGTCATTGACTATCACTGCCTAGATTCATTGTATTCTAAATGGCTGTAAACTGACCTTGGTGACAGGCAGGTGGCAATATTCAGTTAAAGGACTCCCCCTGTTCCTCCCTCCCCCCCCACCCCCATGTGTTGTTTGAGAGGCCTGATCTGGGCCAGGATGGGGCTGGACGCTACACTTGTTGCTTTTTTCTCTCCTCTTTTCCCCAACCCACCCCCCATTTCTGTGGAAGCCTAGGGAATTCGAACAAGCCTTGAGTTTGGGTTTAGCCCTGCGGATGTCAGCCTTGGAGGTTGCTAGGATACTCGGCTCCCAGAGCCTCCTCGGAGTTGCATCCTTCTGGAGCAGTTCACAGACACTGGATGGGCTGGCTGTGCAGTGGGGAGGGGAAAAGAAGAGCAGCACCCAACAGGCAAGTCTGCCAAGAAAGAGGAGGCTGAGGTCCCTCCTGGCCCTCCATGGAGCTGCAAAATGTCCCCCCAGAAGCACCTCTACATGGAGATTAAGTCTGATCACCTATGGTAAGGGCAACTCTGAATTTTAAAAGTCCCCAGTCCTACCTTCTCCTGATGCTTGCATTTCTTCTGCAACATGCCCTTCCATATATAATTCAGAAGATATAACCTGAATGAATGAATGAATGAATAAATGCAAGAATGATTGTCAGACCTCTCCCCAGCCCCTGTCTGCCTGGCAAACTTCTGGTCCCACTTTAAGACTCAGCTAAGGGCTGCAACCTCATCTTCAAAGCACCCTTCCCGGGCTTCCCTGGTGGCGCAGTGGTTGAGAATCCGCCTGCCGATGCAGGGGACACGGGTTCGTGCCCCAGTCCGGGAAGATCCCACATGCTGTGGAGCGGCTAGGCCCGTGAGCCATGGCCGCTGAGCCTACGCATCTGGAGTCTGTGCTCCGCAACGGGAGAGGCCACAACAGTGAGAGGCCCACGTACCGCAAAAAAAAAAAAAAAAAAAGCACCCTTCCCTTCAGGCTCCCAGGCAGATTCAGACACCCCCTGCCTGTGCCCACACTTACCCACAAGGTCAAAATTATCTGTTAAAGTGCATGTGTCCCCACTGGGTCTCATTCTCCTCTGTACCCCCAGTACTTAGCACAGGGCCTTGCATAGGCCAGTTTAGATGCATGAGTAAAAGTGCTCTGTTGCATGACTCTGGAGACAGGGAGCTCACTACCACAAGTCAGCTCATTCTGGGCAGCTTCAAAGTTCTTCCTTATGCACAGCTGAAATCTGTCTACTGGAAACTTCCACCTGAGACCTTTGGTGAGCCTGCCAGTGCCACACTGAGCAAGCCAGCTGCCTCTTTCGCAAAACCACCCTTCAGAGTTGAATCGCTCTCCATTGCCCTCTGCAGCACCTACCAAGAGGTAGTGGGGAAATGGGTCAGACATTCATGTTCTAAGTCACCAAGCTTGGCTCCACAGAAGCTTTCCTAAGGTTAGAGGTGTTGGTCCTATTAAGCATTCAGGGGACGTCCCTGGTGGTGCAGTTGTTAGGAATCCGCCTGTCAGTGCAGGAGACATGGGTTCGATCCCTGGTCCGGGAAGATCCCACACGCCGCAGAGCAGCGAAGCCCGTGCGCCACAACTATTGAGCCTGTGCTCTAGAGCCCATGCTCCACAACAAAAGAGGCTGCTGCAATGAGAAGCCCGTGCACCACAACAAGGAGTAGCCCCTGCTCACTGCCACTAGAGAAAGCCCACGCATAGCAATGAAGACCCAACACAGCCAAAAAAAAATTTTTTTAAAGCATTCAGACACCTGCACCCTCTCCCTGGTCCTGCACCCCCAAAACTGCACCTTGGCTCAAAACCATAGGGCACAGGCCAGATTAGCTCAGGTGGAGGGCACAGGTAGGGCCCCACAGGTTTCCTGGGTGTGAGATTATCCATCTCTGCCCTTTCCTGGTACAGGTTAGTTGATGTCAGGCCTAGACAGTCAGGACAGTTTTCTCAGGATCACTCAGAGAATCTGTGTAGAGTTCACACAAGAGCCAAGACAGATGGGGAGAGAGAGGAGGCAACCATGTTGGCATCAAATGCCACAGGTGACATGCCAGGAGCCAGTCTGCTGTGATTTATGTGCCACCATCCCTGGGGTGGCAGAAGAGCTAAAATCCTTTCTGACATCTCAGGACCGAACTCCTCAAATCCCAGCAACAGCTTTTCCCCAGCAACACCCAGGCTCACTGACAACAGTTCAGCGGAATAGCCCTGCCCTGAGAAGCCAGTCCAGGGAAGGCTCCTGCCAAGGACTGCCTGTCAGGCGGGGGAGCTTAAACCAGGCCCAGCGGTGAGGGTTGGCCCTTCATTCCCATGGCTTTGGGATTAAGGGCTCTGGAGCCAGCCTGCCTGGGTGTGAAGCCTGGCTTTCCCACTCACCAGTCTCATGACCTTGGGCAATCATTGTCCTCACCCAGCCTCAGTGTCAGTGGGGAGTTAATGTTTATAATATGAATAAAATGATATATAAAGCTTAGCACCATGTCTGCCTTTTAGGAAAACACTCAGTTAACGCTAACCATTATTATACATGTCCACGTCCTGCCCCGCTCTGGGGATGAAAAGGAGAGTGGGCCAGACGAGATCCTTGTCCCCCCAGGGCTCCTGGCCCCGCGGGGAGGACTTTCAAGCCGGTGGATGTGGTGTGGAGGAACTGGGTCAGAGCCTGGTCCTGGGGAGTTCTGTAGAATGGCGTCAGTGGGCGAGGATGTTAAAGCAGAAACTCTCCTCTTGCACGTGAGGACGCTGACGCCTGGCGACACAGCGCCTCACCCCTTATCAGTGGCAGAGCCTGGACCTCCGGCTCGTCGGGCCCTTCTGCAAACCCAGCACTAGACCTTTGGGAGCCTGGGGCACAGAGATGCCCATTGTCAAACACGGGGGTAAGCGCCGGGAAGGCCGTGTCCCCAACCAATGGGAGCCCACAGTGATGATGTAATGCTTGGCCTCCAATGTCATTGGCTGCTCTTGCTGCCACTCCAGAACCCGCTCCAGGGCAGTGCTTTTCGCGGCTGGGGGTTTTCCGCCGAAGGAAACAAGGGTCTGGGGAGGGGGTGGGGCGCTAATTGGGGGAGCTAAGGACTGAGCCAGGACCCCGGGTCCCTCCCTGAGCAGCCCCGGGGACTGGCAGCTGCCGGCTGCGGCCTTTACCAAACTCTGAGCTCATGGAGGAGCGCGGGGAGAGGGTTCCAAACACCCCTACTCCATCACCCCCTGGGGCAGCGCAAGTGTCTTCGAGTCTGCGGGCGCGCAAATCCTAGGAGAATCAGGAAAGGAAGAGGCACTAGCCCGGCCCTCTGGGGAAACAGCCTGGTGCCCGGAGGGAGGAGGCTGAGCCGAGAATGTGAGGTGTGAGATTCCGATACCTACAACTTGCTCTAGACACGTGATGAATTACAGGTTTGAGTCCAAAATGTGGCATGGGCAGCCAGGAGCTGCCCAGGACTTTCCTTTGCCTCAGAAATCCCTGTGCTTTTTTAAAAAGACCATTTAAATGGCCCGAGGGAGAGAGAGCAGGGGGAGTTGGGGATGGAAACCAAAGCAGCTTTTACTTCTCGAAGGAGGGGGTGAGACACCAGTGCTGGAGTACCTGTGGGCCCCTCCATCCCCTCTCTGCCCCAGGAATCCCAGCTACATGCACCGGCACACAAGGGCCCTATCCCTCCCCCAACCCTATGAGGTAATCCCTGTCGTGATCCCCATTTTACAGATGAGAAAACTGAGGGATGGAAAGGTGCAGTGGCAGAAAGCCAGGACCTGACTCTGGACTGCCTGACGCCAAGGCTGGTGCTCTATGGTTCACACAGGTCCCCAGCCAGAGGGACCAACCTAGGCATGGGGAGTCCTGGGACAGAAGGACTGCCTGGGTGGGGGGGAAGGGTGGGGAAGGGAGAGGCTGCCTTGCAAAAACCCACTTCCCGCTGGAGCCACAGAGTCAGGACACACGGAGCGTTTCCTTGCTCTCCTCAGAAACAGGGCAGAGGCCTAGGACTACCCCTGGCCCCCCCAACCTGCAAATTCAGGGCAGAGACAGTAGGTCCCTCCCTTCCAGCCCCCCCAGGGGGGCTGGCCCTCTAGCCTAGGCCTGAACTAGCCCACTTCCCACCTACTTCCCACCTGTGCTTTTGCCAAAGGTGTGCAGGTGAGCTGGGCCTCTGTCTCTGTCACACAGAGCACCCTCACAGGGCCCGAGACGTGGGTTCCAGTCCCAGAATGGCTTTGGCCTCTTAACAGCTATGGAACTCAGGCATGGTCTTGGAGCCTCTCTGGGCCTCCCTCAAGGCCCTGGGGGTCACACCCACATGGCAGGTGCAAAGGACTTCTGGCATGCAGTAAGCACCACCCCCCCAACCGCCACAGGTAGCCTCCTTCCCTTCTCAGATGCAGATCTTCAGGGGGTAACACAAAAACTGCAGGCTGGGGATCTGGACAGGATCTCAGAGCTCCCTTAGACTCCTCACCCCCCACTTGATAAATGAAGATACTGAGCCCTCTTGAGGCAGTGCAAGGACTGGGGATGGCTCTCCAGACTCCCAGCTCAGGCTCTTTCCACACCCACAGGTCTCCTTCCCCACCACCCGATGCCCACAACCTCCACTGCCCTCACCCCCATCACTGTGCCCTTGCTGTGAACCTAGCTGGCTAGGGACTCCTTAACAAAAAGGAAAGGGGCAGGACAGGCTGGAAGACCCCCCTTTCTTCTCTGAGGGGCAGGCTGGGCCCCCTGCCCCCAGGTCTTCTGAGCAGCCCCCAGACAGAAGTGGGGGTTGGTGGGGAGAGACCAGGTACAGGAAAAGGACGAGGAGAATGACTGATGGCTGTAGTTACAGGGAGGGGCACTCGGGGGTCCTGAGGTGGCATGAGGGGCTCACCATCCATCCACGCAGCCAGGATGCCAGATTGTTCTGTGTGGCTCTACTTCCCTGCCCCTCAGAGAGGGGCAGAAGAAGGGATGAAGGGGGAGCTTGGCTCTGGCAACAAGGGGAGATTATGGGGAGGCAAGGCAGTGCTGGGCAGTGTGGTGGGACCATTGGCATGGGGTTCCAGTCTGAGCCCAGCTGTGAACTTGCTGTGTGACCAAGGACAAGCTGTTTGCCTTCTCTGTCTCAGGCTCCCTATTCCATAATAAGAGGTTAGACTAGAGGGTTTCAGGGGCACATTTCAGCTCCAGCACCAGCAGAGGAGGGGGACACATCTAAGAACCCCTCGACCTTACTTGTCCTAACTCTACCCCCCTGTGTCATCAGCATCTCCTGTAAGGCCTCCTCCCCTCTAACAACTAGAACAGTAGACATGACCAACCCCATGTGGCCATCGATGCAGTGAATGCTCAGAAGGTGTGTTAGTTCACTCAGTCTGTGTAAGAGAATGCCACAGACCAGGTGACTTATAGACGAGAGACATTTATTTCTCACAGTCCTAGAGGCTGGAAGTCTGAGATCAGGGTGCCAGCATGGTTGGGTTCTGGTGAGGGCCCTCTTCTGGGTTGCAGACAGCCAAGTTCTCATTGTATTCCTATGTGGCAGAGATGGGGAGAGAGCTCTGTGGGCCTCTTTTAAAAGGGCACTAATCCCATTCATGAGGGCTCCACCCTCATGACCTAATCACTTCCCAAAGGCCTCCACCTCCTAACACCATCACATTGGGGGTTAGGATTCCAGTGCATGAATTTGAAGGGGACACAAACATTCAGTCCATAATAGAGGGCACAAGGGAGGTGCAAAAGTCACCAGCGAGCAGGATCTGCCAGGAAGCAGTCTTTTGATAGGTGTTTCAAAGGCCTGGCCACTGGCAAATATCAATAGGAAAAAACAGGCTGAGGAAACATCCCATCAGGCTGGCCTATTTGTCTGTGAACCTGGCAGGCATTCAACTGGTCAGCTCATCAGATAGCAGTCAGGCTGGTGGCCAGTCAGCCAGGCAATCAGATACTCACTTGATCCATCATTCAACAGCTGGCCAGGTCAGCTGCCCTGGAGGTTCCAGGGCCCCTGGCTGGAGAATACTTTGGGGCTACCTCCAGTCCTCCCTTTGAAACAGAAATTCTGGACTGCTCACCATCCCCAGGTACCCCACACTCTCCCACCTCCAAGCCTTGTCTTCCCATTCCCTGTATTGAACACTGTATCAGTTCTCTATTTCACAGTAATGCCGTGTAACAAACCACAAAACCCATGCTTACGAGTATGCGTTTGTTTAGCCTCTGAGTCTGGGGGTCAGCGAGGCCGTTCTTTTGTCTTAACTGTCTCACTCATGTGTCAGCAGGCAGAAGAGCTGGGGGCTGGGCTCTCTCACATGCCAGGGCCTCAGCTGGGACAATTGGGTGACTTGCCTCTGCTCCATGAGGTGTCTCATCCCCCAAGAGGCTAGCCCAGGCTATTCCCACGGAGGAGGCTGGAGTCCAAGAGAGTGGGTGGCAACATGCGAGTCCTCTTATGGCTTGGGCTCAGGACTGGCACATTTCTGCTGCATTCTATCAGCCAAAGCAAGTACCAAGGGCATCCGAGATCGGAGGTGGGAAGGAGCTGCAAGATCTCATGGCAAAGAGCGTGGGCCAGTCCCTGGGGCCATCAGTGCAATCAGCAGCAAACACCATTGCGGCCCCTCTTCCCTCTACCTGTTAGCCTGTTTCCTGTTCCTCAAGACCCTTCTCAGTCTAGTTCTTTGAAGTTTTGCCTGAATGTGCCTCTGCACGGCCACTGCAGTCTAAATGAAGTGCTGGCTTCTCTCTGCCCTCCTAGTATTTTTTTGGTGCTTGTCTTAAAGCCCCCAAGTCTGTCCCCAAGGCCGTGGGTTGACTTTCCCAGCTGCCTCCACGGCTAGGCGTGAGCTCCAGAGCCCATGAGCTGCATCAGAGCCAGGAATGACAGCAGGTGGGGCTGTGAGCTGGGAGGCCAGCCTGGTGCAGAAGTCCCCTACCCCCACCCCGTGAGAGTCCTAAGCAGCTCACCCTCCTCAGAGCAAGACACTGTATGAGACACCCACCCCTCCCAATTAGTACCCATGTGTCCTTGGGCAAATCAGCTAATTTCTCTGAGCCTCTGTAACCCCTACTCCGGGGTAGCTAGAAGGGAGGGTGGCTGACAGCGGAGGTCAGCCTCAGGGCCCACAGCAGGCGTGATGCATGGCAGTTTCCAGTCTTCTTCCCTTGGTCGTCACAAACCCAGACTCCCTATTTTTCCCAGCATAATGCAGAGCCATGCAACAATTTCCCAGGCAGGCCGAGCCCTCTCCGCGCTGTTCTCCTGCTGGGCTCCCCTCAGGCTTGGTGCCCACGGGCAAGCATTTGTCCACATTTGAACATACAGCCCAGCTCACAGGGAATCACATACGCCCGCTTCTCCCTCAGGTCTACCACATCGCCCCTTGCCTTGGCCACGCGTTATCTCTTCTCTGCTTCCCTCCCCGCCCCTTTACTTCTACCCAGCTGATGCTTCTGCAGAAATGCCCAACCAGGCCATCAGGACCTTCCCTGGAGGATGCCTCCAGAACCCAGAGGTGGCCTCGGACGGCACCTTCATGTGCACCCGCTGTCATGCTGTCCTCCCAGAGCCTGGCCAGCACCGGGCGCTCAGCGAGGGCTCGCGGGTGGCATTGTGACTTGGAAAGGAGGGTCTCAGGCTGGCCCAGATGATGCTCTACTGCCCAACCTCTCCCTGGGTTCCTATTTTTGCTCCTCTTTCTCCTATTTCTGAGACAGCTCTTTATGTCTGGAACAAAGCGGGTTCCAGACTGGATAACCCAGTCCTTCCCCAACCAGCCAGCTATGTTCCTTGATGCTCTTGACATTGTTCACATGTCAGAAATGAGCTCTGCCCATCAGAAGCACCAGCACCTGCCAGGCAGGGCTCCTCCCCAGAAAATGGAGTCCCAGCTGCAAAGTTCTGATAACTCCACGTCTTCCCTCTGTTCCCTGATTTAAGGGTGATGACAGCTCTGTGTTACTCTCATATCCCCCGTTTCACTTCTTCAATTCTCCAACACCCGTTCAAATAACTTCTTCCATTAAAGTCTGTTGGGAAAACAAAACCAACCAATGCTGTGTGATCCATAGGGCAGCCTGGAGAATGGAGGCCTGAAACCAACCCATTCACTACAGTGCCTGTGCCTGACTAGATGGCATAGCTTTTGGAATTAGACTAGCTTGAGCTTGAATCCAAACTGTACTACTTACTATCTGTGTGACCTCAGCCTGTTTTCTTAACCTCTCTGAGCCTCGGGGGTTTTTTTGGGGTTTTTTAATCTATAAAATGGAAATAATCATAACGAACCCTCAGGGCTGTTGTAAGAATTCAGCGAGATGATGCATATAGCCCTTCTCACAGGACCTGGAAATAAGAGTTCAGTAAGTGATAGCTTTTGTTATTGTTATCATGATTGGTATTGGAGAAGTCTTACAAGGGAAGGGGTTCATTTGGTCTTCATGTGTGGCTAGCAGCCTCCCACGGAGAAAAACTCCACTTCGTTGCTATATCAGATATCTACGGCTGCATAAAAATATCACTGCAAATCTCTGAAGCTCAAAACAGCAATCATATTATTTTTCATGTCTCTGTGGATTGACTGGAGTTGGCTGGATGGTTCTGTGGGTCTTGAGTGAACTCACACATGGGTCTGCAGTTGCCCAGCTTGGGAGAGGCCCTGCCACATGTGTCTTTCATCCTCCTCCATGGATCACTAGGCTGGCCTGAGCATAGCCTTCTGACGGAGATGTCAGAGGTGCAAGGGAGCGAACCCCATCATGTAAGCATTTGTCAAGACTCTGCTTGTGTCAGCTCTGCTAATATCCCATTGACCAAAGCAAGTCATATGGGAGCCCAGAGTCAAGGGGTAGGGAAGTGCTCCCTTCCCACAGTAAGAGGGCACTGCCAATTTACATGGCAAAGGTTGTGGATACAGGCAGGGGTGAAGAATTGGGTCCATTAATGCAATCAATCTATTGCACCCTACACTCAACCTCAATTATTCAGATCCTTCCCACATGCAAAAATCAATCACTCCCATTGCAAGACTGAGAGACAGCCAGTAGCATCAAGCTCAAACTCTACTTTCTCATGATCTACATCAGGTCCAGATGCAGCTCCTTTTGATCCAAGACCTCTGGGCAAGTTATCCATCTCCCATACCTCCAACATATAATGGTAAGCTAGGGACAGGACATCTGCAATAAACATTCCCATTCAAACAGGGGACGAAGGAGGTCCATACCAGTCACTGGTCCATAGCAATTCTGAAATCCTGCTGGGAAAATGTTTCCAGCTACCACAACCTGGGGGATAGGTAACATTCCTTGATTAGCTCCAAGATCTGCATTCTTTTTTTAATATAGATATAAATTATATCTGGCAGTTTATTAACCAGTGGAGTATATTGCACAACAAACTACCTCACATCTTTCAGGAAGAAAAACTACTATATTTGAAAAAGAAAGACATCACCCACTGAATCTGGACACAATTAAAATGTGCTTTAAATATTTCTTTGGGGGAGGGGACACAACACTTCTACTCAATTAAGAGAAACACTTGTACAGTCCAGGTCCCTTATTTTCTTTACACCCATCATGCCATGAATTCATAGGGAATGGGCTCTAACAGTTCAGGCTCCTTTCCATTGGTTCTCACAAAGTGTGCTTCTCTGGGTGGAGCATGCTGGTGCTTCAGTTGAACCCAAGTACCTTTCTTTTTAGCGTCCTTCTTTTTCTGTCATTTTCCTTCACACATTTCAGGAAGCTGTCTCGGGTCTTAGAGTGCTCAAAAGCTCAATTTGCACATTAATTCTCTTGGCAAGAATCTTGCCCTTAACTTGTTTGTTTACAACAATGCCAACACCATGTTGTGTAACATTGTAGACTCTTTCAGTTTTGCCATGGTAACATTTGTGGGGCATTCCTTTTTGAGGAGTGCCCATTCCCTTGATACATACAATATCACCTTTCTTGTAGATTCACATGTATGTGGCCAAAGGAACAGCTCCATATTTTCTAAAAGGCCTAGAGAACATGTAGCACGTGTCCCTCCTCTTTCCCTTTGCGTTGATCATTTTGACAAATTACTGGAAGATGGCGGTTCCGGCCGAAAGACTCCAAGATCTGCATTCTAAGAAAGGTTCTCTCCCCATTGTTCTCTATGGCTCTTGCTCCAGCCTCTGAGATGTCCTTCCTTTTCTATCACCATCCCTGGCTACTTCTGAAGGCATTATAAAATGTAGCCTTTAAGCAATCTTTTGAAACTGCTTCCTACCCAGAGGTCTTTTTGTATTTTGAACAATTTCCATCTCTTTTAATTCAGGCTAGGAGTCGTTATGTCAATATAACTCTGTCTGAAAACTTTGTGGGTTCCCTTTGTCTTTGATTCCATTCTACAGCATGTGCCAGAAGCCACAGCAACAGAACAGATTCTAACTTCTCTATCATCCTTCTGATACTACTTGCAGTTATTTTATGAGCTTGTCTCTTTTTTGTAGTACCTTACCAAACACAGTCATAAAAGCCAACTGATGCTTTCAATACTCTGCTGAGAAATCTCTTTGCCCAAGTCCAAGAGTTCATTAGATACACTTTTTATCTCCCGAGTTACTAACAGTTTTCCTAAAGGATTCAGCATTACATAATGTGGATTGCCATTTTTCCAGCCTCCAAGAACAATTTCCTTACTGTTCTTTCAGCCTTCCCTAATAGTTTACTCAGTCCCACCACCCAGTCCCCAAAACCAATGTTACATATGTTTTATGTCCGCTTCTGGGTACCAGTTTATGTATCAGTTAATTATTGCTACATAACAAAAAATCCCAAATTTCAGTCATTTAAGATAACAATCCTGAATGATTTTTTTACATGTCTGTGAGTCAGCTGGTGGGTGGTTGACCCAGGCCGAACTTGACTGGCTCTGCTGGTCTTGGCTGGGCCAATGTACGAGTCTGCAGCTCGTTGATCTAGGCTCGGCTCAGTTGGGGCTGGCTCTGCCCCATGTGGCTCTCATCCTCCACCTGAGACCAGTGGGTTCACCTGGGTATGTCTATCTGAAGGTGATGGTAGTAACATGAGGAAGCAAAATCAGTCCTGCACGCCCTTTATCAAGTGTCTGCTTGAGCCATATCTGCTATCATCCCATTGGCCAAAGCACATAGTCGAGCCCAGAGTAAAGAGGTAGGGAAGTACCTCCCACCCACAATAAGGAGGGTACTGCAAAGCCACATGACAAAGGGCATGGACACAGGGAGAGGTGTAGAACAGGGCCATTAATGCCACATGCCACTGTGGTCAAAGGCAAACACTCACTCACTTCCAGTCCTTTGCATCTGGTTTTTCCTCTTCTTGCAAGGTTGTCCTTATAATTGTTCTACAAGGTAATGTCCTCCTTTATCAGATGAGAGGGGTCAGAGAAGTCCTTTCCTCAGGATCACACAGCTAGTAAGTACAAAGCCCACATTTGAATGCAGGCCTCTTTGGGCACCTACTAAATGTATATGAAATGAAAAGTAAATCATTTCTGCAGTGGTTATACCCATAGGGTTCTTGAACTGTAGATCCTAATTCTGGCTAACAAGCAGGGGAAAAAGGCTATTTTTTGGAAGGAAACTGGACAGCTCACAGTGGTGAAAGAAAAGCTGAAGAAACAAAGGTAGGTCCAGAGAACTCAGTCAGAAAGGAGCTTTTGGGGGCCATCACTGTGAGGATGACTCGAGACGTCTTTGTCACTCAGCCAAAGAGTCCTGTGCCTAGAGAATCTGATTGACCCAGCTTGGGCATTGGGTCCGCCCTGTGGGTAGGGCATGGTGGCTGACAGCCAGCCCCTCCCTTCCCCCCACCTCACGGAATGGAGGAGGGGAGCTTCTTAAAGGAAATGCTGAGTGAATTTCCCCCAGAAAGGAGAAGGGAGGGATAAGCTGGGTGCAGTGATTGGGCGCATGGACTTGGGAGCCAGGCTGTCTGGGTTTGCCATCCTGGCTTTCCCACTGACTAGTTGTACTTAACCAGTACAGGCAGGGTATTAACCTTCCTATGCCTCAGTTTCCTCATCGGTAAAATGCTGCTGTGCAGTAATGTATCAACCTCACTAGATTGCTGTGAAGGGTAATGAATGTTGGTTAGTGGTATCGCTGTGTCTGGGGACTGGGAGAGACTGAGTGCAGAGCACAGGATCAATCCACTCCCCGGAGAAACAGCACGGGCCGCCAAGGTGGCCCGTGACGGGCTGTGTCCCTCCTGGCCTGGAGCGACTCCAAGAGCTGCCAGCCATGTTACTCCTAGGCTCTCTGTTTCTGGATGGAGGTGCTCCAAGAACTCAGAGACTGCAGGTGCTGAGTCATCACTGGAGATTCCCTTAGAGATGGGACAAAGTCATGTTCACGTTTCTCAGTCTCATGTTGGTTGGCATCGCAGTGGGGCCTTCTGGGTGTCGAGCCCATATGACCAGAGCATATGGTTTCTTGAGCTGGTACCAGATGTGAAGGCAGAAAAGATTAAGTGGCTGGAGCCCAGACTTGGCCTTGAGAGACCCCGTTTGAATCTTAGCTCCACCATCACTCACTGCGAAGTTGGGCAAGTTGTTCCAAGGCTGGTTGCTCATCTGTCCAGGGAATGGGTAGCAGGGGTTCCCCGATGCTGTCAACGCCACCCCCTGGGGCTTATCTTTGCTTCTCTGCTTAAGCAGGCACCCAAGCAAGTCAGGCCAATGAAAGCCTTAGGTCCCCCACTCTATCTAGGTGGACCCCACTTTATGACAACCCAGTGTTACTCCACAGAGAAAGGATGAGAGAGGCCCAGCTTCAGTCCCCGCCACTGGCGTTTCTGGTTGTGAGTACAAGTTGGCACCATGCTGGCGTAGCAGGTGGGGAGGTCAGAGGAGGTGAGGACCCCCCATCCAGCATTAGCTGCATGAGCGAGGCAGGGAAGGATCCGTTCAGAGAGACCCAGAACACAGAGGAGCTTCAAGGGGCCGCTGGCTCCCGGCTGCCCTCCACAAACCACGGGCAAGATGTGCCCCCAGCCTGGCTGTTCTCTTATAATCTCATGATCTCAAGGAAGGAAATCGGGTTAGCCCGACAGGCTCATCTTTTACGAAGCTGCTTGTTTTTCATAAGGTTTGTTCTGTTGCCCCGTGTAACCCCAGACTTCACAATAAAGTTAGCAGACAAGACCCTCAGCCATTCTGATGGTGGACCGGGAGGGACGATGGATGTCGCCCAGTCCCATCCCCTCATTTTTTGATTAAAAAAAAAATCAAGTCAGATACCAAGGTTCAAATCCTGGCTCCACCACTAGTTTACTCAAGCATGTTATTTAACCTCACCGTGCCTCGTTCTCCTCGTCTGTCAAAAGGGAACAGTAACGTTCCCTTTTATGATAAAGTAATGATGCCAATAAAAAGTGTAGGGTCCCGGGCTTCCCTGGTGGCGCAGTGGTTGAGAGTCCGCCTGCCGATGGAGGGGACGTGGGTTCGTGCCCCGGTCCGGAGAGATCCCACATGCCGCGGAGCAGCTGGGCCCGTGAGCCATGGCCGCTGAGCCTGCGGGTCCGGAGCCTGTGCTCCGCAGCGGGAGAGGCCACAACAGTGAGAGGCCCACGTACCACAAAAAAAAAAAAAAAAAAAAAAGTGTAGGGTCCTTGTAAGTCTCAAATGAATTAACACAGGAGTGTGAGTGGAACAGGACTGGGCACATCTTGAGTGCTCCCAGACTCCTAGACCGGTGCTCATGCCTCTGCCCAAGGCTGCGGGGTTCCTGGGGATAGTTCTGTGCCTTCCTGGAAGAGACCAAGGGCCTCAGTCATGAGCACCTCGAAGGAGCCGCCCCAGGCCAGGGTCTGTGCAAGGGCCCTGTCTTCACCTGACACTCCCTCCCCGAGCACCGTGACCCCTGTATTGTGTTTCTAAGCTGCCCTGCCCCCATTTCCATGCCCGAACACCCACAGCCCAATTTCTTCAGATATTCATTCTCCTCCCTCACCATCTCCCCGCTCCAGCCAAGAATCCCCCCTTCCCCAAGGTCTCATCCCAGCTGCAAGTATCTTCGGAAAACCAGGAGCCTCTCTGCAGTCTAGGATATAACTGACTCACCAGGAGCCCCACTTAAGACAATAAGAGGAAACATTTTATGCCACTGCTGGAAACTGAGGGCATTTCTCAAGACTTTAGTGGTCTCTGGCATGAAGCTGAAGGGCCAAGCAAAGGCAGGGGTAACATGAAAGAACAACCGCCCAGGCAGGGGCTGGGAAATGTAGTCCTGTGGGCATCCGGGTGCTGTAAAATGCCTCCATTTTATGTTATGTTTGTGTCAGCCTCAGGAGCCATGAGGAGAAAATGCAAGGCTTTCTTGAAGAAGAAATTCAGAAAAATCTATGTTTCCATTAGCTTAGATTGCTCACTGTGGCCCGCTGGTACTTAGGGGTTTATTTTGATAAATTGTCCTAACTCATATATTAAGAAGAGAAGCAGAGAAAGACAAATATCATATGATATCACTTATATGTAGAATCTTTTTTAAAAAGCTACAAATGAACTTGTTTACAAAACAGAAAGAGACTCACAGACATAGAAACAAATTTATGGTTACCAAAGTGGAAAGGGGCAGGGAGGGATAAATTAGGAGTTTGGGATTAACAGATACACACTACTGTGTATAAAACAGATAAGCAAGGATTTACTGTATAGCACAGAGAACTATATTCAATATCCTGTAATAACCTATAATGGAAAAGAATCTGAAAAAATATATATATATATAAATAACTGAATCACTTTGCTCCACACCTGAAACTAACACAACATTGTAAATCAACTATTTTTTCTCAATAGAGAAAAAAAAAGTGAAACAGGAACAATTTTAAAGGATTGACCTATATTTAGGAAAGAAAGAAAGAGAAGACACGTGTTGTTGTTGGCTGTCTGGCATCACCCCTTCCTAATAGCACCCCCATTTCCTTTGGGGGAATTCTCTCTGTCTCACTGTTTATACTCTCAATGGGAGAATTACTCCAGGCACGGGATCCCACCAGAGAAGAGCAGGGCACAGATGCTCCTTCTCTAGGGCCCGTGACCTTGGCTCAGCCATAAGGGCATCTCTTCTGTTTTCGGATTGCCTACTCTGCCCTATCGCTGGAAATGGACATTAGCAACCCCAGCGGGTTGATCTGGGTAACGGAGTAAGCAGGTGGTGTGGCTTCATGCCCAGCTTTGCCAGGACTAGTTATGTGACCTTTGATGTGTCACTTAACTTCTCCGAGGCTCCCTTTTTTCATCTGGAAAAATGGGCCAGCATTACAATCATGATTTTGAGTAAAAGAAGCTGACACAGATAACATGTCCTGTATGAATCCATTTATATACGGTTCAAAAACAGGCAAGACTAAACTTTATCGTTGAGGAATGTATACACGGTGGCAAAACTAAAACGAAAGAGAAAGAAAAAGAAATGATTTTCATAAAAGCAAAGCTATGAGTGCCTGTAGTATATGGGAGGGGACGTGAGTGGGAAAGATGACTTAGTGTTGCTGGCATCATTCTGTCATTCATTCTGTCTTGATCTGGGTTGTTCACTAGATGGGTGTTGGCTTTAGAATTTATTACAATTAGAATTACTCATGACACTTTGCATTTGCTTATGTCCTTTTCTGTATGTCTGCTAGGATGATAATGAAGAAGAAATGGACAATGTCTTTAAAGAGGCTCATAAACTGTAAAGTTCTGTGTACATATTAGGGCTCATGAATAACCTCCTCTTCCTGCCTGCCCCTTTTCTCTAGGTTCATAATCCAGAATGTTCAAGCTCCATTCTAGTCTGGGCTCCCAGATCCCATTTTACAGAAGGGTAAACTGAGGCCCAAGGAGGCAAAAGCATGATCTCCTCTTCCTTTTCTCCTTTTACCCTCGAAGGGTTTCCAGCCCTGAGACCTGGAACCTGAAGCTCCTGAATGCTGGTGAACCTGAATGCTCACCTACAACCTGAAGCTCCCTTTTTTGCCTTGAGCTGCTGGACTGTTGTGTGTGAATCCAGCAGCACTGGAGTTAAGAGACAACGGAGCATTTCCTCTCCTTCAGAACCTGTTCCAACACCCTCCCTCTCAGGCTGAAAAAACCAGTTGCAATTTCCTCCCACCCACGACTCACTCATCACATGCACTCAGCCATGGGAGTAGTAGAGGACCTTATTATTTTTTAAAGAACCCATACACACAGTCCCAGGTTCTCATAAACCCTTCTGAGCATCCT
Source organism: Mesoplodon densirostris (assembly GCF_025265405.1). NCBI lineage: Eukaryota > Metazoa > Chordata > Mammalia > Artiodactyla > Ziphiidae > Mesoplodon > Mesoplodon densirostris. The sequence goes on from NC_082664.1 coordinate 14,741,384, forward strand.
TCTGCAAACCAATCCAAAAGAATAAAAACTGGGCTGAGGAGAGCGCCAGGCCTGTTGCAGTTGCATCTAAGATTCCAGCACAGTCTTTATGAGCTTGCAAGAGGCTCCCTGTCTCCCCATCACCTCAGCAGATGTGGCCCTTATTTCCCTTTGAATAAATTGCCTTCAGCTTGGAGCAGCTGAGAACTTTACAAGCAGTCCTGCTCCCAAGGCCAGTAATTTGCCAGAAATTAGCAGTGACTAAGACACACGAGCCTCCCTTTGTTCTAGGCAGTGGGGACCAGCTTGTCCCACAGTTTTCATTTTCAGCACTGTTTGGAGAGCTGTGGACACAGCCATCCAGAGGCCCCAGGCCTGGGGTGGGGGGCTTTCTTTTTCTGTGTCCTCCTCCCCTTGACCACACTGGTGAGGGAGATGTTGTTGACTTTCCATGACATTTGTTCATCTTCCTTGTTTCTCCCCCATTTACCTCTCACTCATCTTCCAGAACAAGACGGAAAGAGAGTGGGCGGACTGAAGGCCATTTTTACTTCTTTGTCAGAAACTGGAAGTTTTTCCAAAGACTGGTGAGATCCTCCAAACCCCTGACTTTTAAGAGCTGGAGGAAAGGCCACTCCAATTTGTGGATTTGTAACCTGTCCACTGCCAGGCCCAGCCCAGGCGTGAGGCCAGAGCAACAGGGCCACCACCCCAGTGAAAGAACTGCATTTAGTGGAGGTCCACACTGGGGCCCTGCTCTGCATTTTACAGGCTGGGAAACTTTGTGCAAGCAGTTTCGCCTCCCTATGTCTCAGTTTATGCATCTGTAAAATAGGTATGACAATGCAGACTAGGTATGTCCCACAGGGTTTATGGAGAGGCAATACCAGCTACATAATTTGCAGGACCCAGTGCAAAATCAAAATGCAGGGTCCTCTTTCCCTGCGTGAAGCCAAGGACCCTTATTTGGTGGCCCGTCCCAGGAACTCACCCAAGACCTGGGACCTGACTGTCCTCTTGTGCCCCATTTTCCTGCAACAAAGGATATTAATAAATCTACTTCTTACCTTTAAAAAAAGCAGGGTCCCTTGTTCAAAAAGTATGAAACATTTCAAGATGGCAACAGCAGAGCATTAAACTAAGTGTGGGGTCCTGTGCAAGTGCCCAGGTGGCCTGCACGTGAAGCTGGCCCTCTGAGGAAGTGTTTATTCATTCATTCAGCAAATAGTGGGGATTTTGTGCCAGGTACAAGTCATATGAGCTGACAAATGTCAAGGGCTCAGCAGATCTGGTACACAGTGGGTACTCAATAAACAGTGCCTTTTATTTCATGTAAACCTCATGATATAATACAGCATGTATTATCATCTCCATTTCACAGTAAGAAAACTGAGACTGTAAGAAATTTATCCAAGGTCCATAGCTGGTAGGTAAGAGAGCTAAGAGTTGAACCCAAGACCCAGGTCCTTTCTAGTTCCACAGGCCACTCCAGCAGGCAGCCCAGCCCCTGATGCAGGAAAACTTCCCAGAATCACAGGCCCTTCTTAACCCGGCTAAGAGCCAAATGCCCAGGGACCCTTTGAGTGATTGCTTGGAAGCCTGTGGGTCATCAGTATGAGAATAAACATCCACGGGGCCCCAGAAAGGCTCTTGAATACCAACTTGAATGTCTCAATTGTCTTTAGAGGTACAAAGACAATCTACATTGCATGCCAGACCTGGCTACAAAACTGACTTTGGAGTTTTGAAAATGAACTGTCTGCACTGAGAACATAAATGTGGTCATTCTATCAATAAGGCAAGTAAATTTCCTCCAATTCAAAATGTAGTAGAGAGTACACTGGGAGATGGAGAGACTTGAATGAGAAAAATCACGTACTATGAGCTTGGCACATAATAGGAGCTCAGTGTGGGCTAGTTCAATCTGAAATTGAATTGGTCACTGAAGTGGACCAAGACCAGCCTTTCAGTTCCCACAGCCAGGATCTGTTAGGTGTTGGTCTGGTTTTGCCTTGAATCAGGCACCTTTCCTTCCCAGACCAGGCTGCCACGTACAGGAGTGTAGGTTGTGCACTGCACAATGGGACCGGTGCTCCCCAGAGCTGTGCAGCGTACATCCTTCGTGGAGCCCAGATGAGGCGAACCTGCTTCTCTGAACCACTGAAAGATGTCCAAAATGGATAGCAATGGACCAGTGCCTCCGCCCTCCCCCATAGCCCACCCAGCAGACCAGCTTCAGCTCCCTCAATAAAATCTCACCCCAACCCTTCAAAGCTGACAGTGAGGGGAGAGTCTCCATGCGGGGAGGGTGCCTAGTCCCTATAGTTCCAGTTGTGGAGGGCCTTTGTAGTATAAATCCTGCCAGTTGTTTCTTATTTGTTTGTTCGTTTTTTCTTTTGTGTAATGCAAGTGCCTGACTTAAGCTTTGATTGCCAAGGCAGCCGCTTCAAAGAGGCATCCACTTCAATGATGGCGATCTTGAATAAACACATTGCCAGCCAAAGGACTAGATAAAGAGCCAGCCTACCTCCTCCCACTGAGGCTCCTTTGTTTTAGAGACCTTGGTTGATTTCAATAACTGACCATTTGGGCCAGTTGTTTTTTTTCTTCCCATGTTTTAAATTCTCACTCTTGTGGGGTTTTTTCCCCCTTAGTAATTAAACTTTATTTTTTTTAATTAATTTGTTTCTTTGGCTGTGCCTCATGGCACGCGGGATCTTAGTTCCCCAACCAGGGATCAAACCCTTGCCCCCTACAGTGGAAGCGCAGAGTCTTAACCACTGGACCGCCAGAGAAGTCCCTAAAATTAATTTTTGTTGGAGTTTAGTTGATTTACAATGTTGTATAAGTTTCTGCTGTACAGCAAAGTGAATCAGTTATACATATACATATATCCACTCTTTTTCAGATTCTTTTCCCATATAGGTCATTACAGAGTATTGAGTAGAGTTCCCTGTGCTACACAGTAGGTTCTTATTAGTTACCTGGTTTACATATAGCAATGTGTATATGTCATTCCCAATCTCCCAATTTATCCCTTCCCCTCCCGCCTTTCCCCCTTGGTAACCTTAAGTTTGTGTTCTACCTCTGTGAATCTATTTCTCTGTTGTAATTATGTTCCCTTGTACCATATTTTTTAGATCCCACATATAAGCAATATCATATGATATTTGTCTTTCTCTGCTCACTCTTATGTTTTAAATTCACCAATAAAGATTGAGTCCTTGAAACCCTAGGCCTCCACCGTCGACCCCAATAAAAGCAAAACCCAGGCCCATTCCCCCTCTACCCCACCCCTACTCCTGCAAGGCCTTGCTGTGTGGCTCCAGGTGTGTCATGTAACTTCCAGGTCCTGTAAGTAATAAACGTTTATTTTTTACCGAGTCTCCTGGTGGGTATTGCCGAAGGATGCCTTACGACCATAATAAGAGCCACAAGGGCCAATCCAACCACAGCATTGCTTATTGACAGGCTGAGCTGGGCACCAGATGGCCTCCCCACCTTCCTTAGGGTGTTCTCACTAGGCACCATGCTGCCACCAGGCAGCTCTGGGAGTGGGCTACTGCCCGCCTTTGCCATCCCTCCTCAGTTACCTGTAATTCCCCTTTGCTCATCCAAGATCAGACTGAAGCCCTGAATCAAGACTTTAGTAGAGGGACTTCCCTGGAGATCCAGTGGTTAAGATTCCGTGCTTCCACTGCAAGGGGCGCGGTTCGATCCCTGGTAGGGGAACTAAGATCCCGCATGCCACGTGACACGGCCAAAAAAAATAATAAATAGATAAAAGACACTAAATTCTCAAGTTAACCTTTTAAGAGAAAAAAGAAAAGAAAAGAAACCCTGGGAGGACACAGGAAAATAAGCAGTCGCCTACAGCTCTCTCCTGGCGCGAGGAACATGCCCACCAGCTGCTCCCCTTGCCTCCTGCCTTGAGAGCCTTCCAAACACAGGAAGAGAAGCCTCCAAGAGGCAATCCAACTTTTCTTCATGGAGGGATTTCCTCACTTCAGCCCCGGGACCCAGAGGAGGAAAACAGTCACAATTCTAAGCAGCCTGCATCTTGCCCCTCTCATTCTCCCCGCCAATATTTCCTGGAAGCTTCCATCTCCACAGGCCTCATGCTCAGAGCATTGAGGTTTAGGGTCAAGAGACCTGGATTCAAGTCTTGGCTCTGCTCTGAATCACTTGTGAGACCTCTGGTGAGTCACTTCACTTACTACTCTGGCCCTCAGTTTCCCCATCCATAAAATGGGGGCAATACTGGCTTCCTTCCCAGACCTGAGGGGAGGAGCCTGTAAATGCTGAGGGGAAATTGCTTTCTGTCTCAGTGTTAATAATACCTGTCCAGTGTGGGTATTTTAGCTCTCTCTAGAGCTGGATGGTGTCCCAGAGCAGGCAGTCGGGGCTCAAAAGGCCACCGTTGATTGCCAGCACCTTGTTAAAGCTTCCCGTGGAGAAACCAGCCACAAATGGCTCCCCTCCTGTTCCCGTGGAGAGAGGAGAGGAGAATCATGGGAACTGCCCTTGCCTTGAAAGCCTCTTCCCATGTGGTCATTGGTCTATGGGTCCTGGTGGTGCAATTAGCAAGGGGGTAGCAACTGTGAATTCAGAGCCACCAGCTCTGTTCCTGTTAATTAAAAAAAAAAAGAAGGGAAGAACATCAGAGAGACGGAGAGAAAGAGGAAACAGTGAGCCAGAGAGGGAGAGAGACAGATAATAGTCCATAGAGAAAGACTGCGGCATCCAGGGAGACACACAAAGACCAAGAGAGACACAGAGAGACGCTGGAACACAAAGAAGGTGGGGACAAAGGGAGGACAGAAGAGTTGTAGGGACTGTGTCTAAAAAATGAATATTACTAAGAAAAACAAAATCAAAACTTGCTTCACGGCAGGCCTAATGCCTTCCACCTCGGCATCCCAGGCAGGATCACGGGAGGTATGTGACAAGTAATTTGCATGGGGAAAAGGTGCTCATTAAAGCAATATAACTTAAGAGGTTCAAGGTTGCCCTTGCTCACTTGCTTTAGTGGCACCAAGAGCACTGGGGTGCAGCAGGAAGGTCACTCCCAGCTCCAGCCTGGGGATGCCAGCCCTCGTGATCCAGCAGAAGCCAACTGGGAGCTGCTTCCCCCATGGAATCCCCCTGTCTCTGAATGCAACCCACACACTGCCGGGACCTTTGCGGTCATCAGTAAAGTGCAGTGTTCCTTCTTCCTTGGTCTGATCTCTCCAACCAGCCTTGGGCTCCAAATGATGCACTTGGAGATTGATTTCACGCGGTTTGAAGGGCACCAGGCAAGGATCCTCATAGGTATTTAGAAGTACCTCCTCAGAGGTATTTAGAAGCCCCCTCTAGGGGAGGAGGAACCCCCATCGGGCAAGATTTCACCCCTTGCACCACCCAGCCATCTCGCTTCCATCAGAGCAACCTAGCTTCTCTGTGTTTTGTTCATTGGGCTTCTCCGGAAGGTTTAGTTAGCAAAAAGGTTCTCTGGTTAGACAAGCGAAAAAGAAAAAAAAAAACAAGATTAAAACTGACTGGGGCTTCCCTGGTGTCGCAGTGGTTGAGGGTCCGCCGGCCGATGCAGGGGACACGGGTTCGTGCCCTGGTCCGGGAGGATCCCACTTGCCGTGGAGCGGCTGGGCCCGTGAGCCATGGCCGCTGGGCCTGCGCGTCCGGAGCCTGTGCTCCGCAACGGGAGAGGCCACAGTGGCGAGAGGCCCGCGTACCGAAAAAAACAAAAAACAAAAAACTGACTGGACTGGCAGACATTGGGTGATTTTGAGCTTTGATGTCTATGATTCTGAGTTTTGAATTGAATTGAGCAAAGTGGGTAATTGTGAAAACAGAATAAAAATTTCTGGGAAGGGATGGAGTTAGAATTATTGCATCTGAACAGAAAGACTTTAAGTAAATACATGCTTATTTGCACATTAAGTAAAATGGTTACTTTTATCAAGTGCCTTCTACATCCCAGTAACATTTATGTTACTCAGTGTGATCCTCACTACAAACTTGTGAGGCAGGGCTTCTTATGCCCACTTTATAGATAAGCCACAGTCAACAAAGTCTCTAATCAAACAAACATCACAGGATGAAACTGCTTGCACTGCTTTTTTTTTTTTTTTTTTTTTTTTTTTTTTTTTGCGGTATGTGGGCCTCTCACTGTTGTGGCCTCTCCCATTGTGGAGCACAGGCTCCGGACGCGCAGGCTCAGCGGCCATGGCTCACGGGCCCAGCCACTCCGCGGCATGTGGGATCCTCCCAGACCGGGGCACGAACCCGTGTCCCCTGCATCAGCAGGCGGACTCTCAACCACTGCGCCACCAGGGAAGCCCTGCACTGCTTTTTTTTTTTTTTTGGTTGCGCTAGGTCTTAGCTGCAGCTTGCAGGCTCCTTAGTTGTGGCATGCATGTGGGATCTAGTTCCCTGACCAGGGATCGAACCCAGGCCCCCTGCAATGGGAGTGCAGAGTCCTATCCATTGCACCACCAGGGAAGTCCCCACGCTTGCACTGCTTTTAACACAATTTCTTTTTTTTAAATAAATAAATATTTATTTATTTATTTATTATTGGCTGAGTTGGGTCCTTATTGCTGCGAGCGGGGGCTACTCTTCGTTGCAGTGTGCGGGCTTCTCATTGCCATGGCTTCTCTTTGTTGCGGAGCACAGGCTCTAGGCATGCGGGCTTCAGTAGCTGTAGCTCGCAGGCTCTAGAGCGCAGCCTCAGTAGTTGTGGTGCACGGGCTTAACTGCTCCATGACATGCGGGATCCTCCCGGACCAGGGATAGAACCGTGTCCCCTGCATTGGCAGGCAGATTCCCAACCACTGTGCCACCAGGGAAGCCCTTAACACAATTTCTAAAAGAACACGTCCACTCCTCCCCTACCCCTCTATACTCCCTTTCCCACCCCCTTGCAGATGACAAGAGCAAAGAGAAAGGAAGACATTTTCCTTCCAAAGCAGGGGTCCAAGGCTACACACATCTCTGAAATGGAAGCCACTGTAGAGATCACCCAACCACATCCTCCAGCCCATTTCACAGGTGACGAGATTGAGGCCCAAAGAGAGCAAGGGGTGGGCCCAAGGTCATACCACATGTCTGTGGAAGCTGGGTGCAGAACCACAGAAACTTACTTTCAAGCTTTTGTAACTCCAAAAGCAGGGCTTTCCTAAGTACCTGTGGGGGTCATGTTCACCTTCATGCCATTTGGTGCAGGTTGTAACCTCACCATCCCCTAGCTTCCTAACAGCCTTTAGCTCAACTCTGCCTGCGGAGAAGAACAAGGCAGATTTTCCTGCCAAAACAGCCAGTCTGCCTTTTGCTGCCTCACCACAGAATTCAAACTTGGACAATAATAATTACCGGTCCAGTCACATGAACAGGCATGCACATGTGTTTGCAGGTAAGCAGCCTTCTCTGCCAGACTGTGAGCGTCCTGAGGAGAGAAACTGGGTCCTTCCAGTCATATGATCTGGGGAAGGTTGCTTTCACTCTCAAAGGCTTAATTTCCTCATTTTCTTCATAGAAATGTGGGAGAATTCAATAAGATATTATATAGAGAGAGCTGAGCATGATACCTGGAACCTAGTAAATGTTTAATAAATGTTCATTATTATTATTTTACTGATTTTTGTTATTATTTGTATCCCCATAACTTAACATATCACAGTGGTTGGCAAAAACATAGATACTCAGTAAATTTGTAGGAAATAAACACGCCAGGGTGTCATTTATTAATCACCTACTATCTACAGAGTTTCTATTGAGTACTTGTATCAGTCAGCAATGGCCATGAAACACTGTGTAACAGATCACCTCCAAACTCAGAGAATTACAACAGCCGTCATTTATTCCCTCTCGGGGATCTGTGGATCAATAGGGGCAACTCTGACCCCTCACATGTTCATTCTGGGTCCCAGGATAAAAGGGCAGTGGCACCCAGGGGAAACTTTCCTCGTGAAGATAGCAAAAGTGCACAAGGACAAGTAGAAATAAGCACAGTCTCTTATTGCCTAGGCTGAGAACTGGCACACTGCCACTTCTGTCCACCTGCCATAGGTCGAAGCAAAGTCACACGGTCAGCCTCAAAATTAGTGGGACAAGGAATTCTATGAGGCTATGGCTAGGGTGTGGGTGTGTTATATGAGCACAGGGGAGTGAAGCATTGCAACCAATAATCCCATCTGCCGTGGTGCTAACCCATCACGTGAATCTCGCCCTTGCAGGTGACTGAGGGCGAGTCACTCGACTGCTGTTTGCCTCTAGTCCATCCCCAGGAATCACTAGAAGGATGCGTCCCCACCAGGATTTGGGGGGACAAAAAATCCCAGACAGAAAGTGAAATGTCTTTTGAAGCATTTTGCAAGTAGAAAATGTAAAGCGTAAATAAACAGACAGTAATTCCTCTCATTCTACCCTCTGCAGTTAAGGTTGTTTGTACAAACCCTTCTTAACATTGTTTAATTTCAAGGAGCTGAACATCAAGAAGACAATGTGTTGTTTACAAGCAAATTCCAGGGTCTGGAAGTAAGAAGAAAGCATGGTTCAAGCCCGTGGATTATTTTTCCCGTCAGGATCGAGCTTCCATCTTAACCTAACAACACGCCTCCTTTCAGAAGTGCTCCCCTTTTGCTTCTCGAGGCCATCGGGCCCGTCTGATGGGAGTGGGGAAAGTCCAGAGGACAGGAGTCCAACTACCCTGACTGAAGGGGAGGCAGAAGCATCTGGAGCTCCAGGTGTCCCCGCGGCTGGTCTCTGTGGGACACCCTCCACCCTTGGAGCTTGGTCCTCAGGCCTTCCTGGGGGACACTGGACAGTACTGGAAAGACGGGCAGAGGAAGCAGAACTGTCGGGGCCGGGGATGGGGAAGGAAGTCTGTATTTGCTCCCTTGTAGCAGCAAAGACTGTTTACTTCCAAGTCTGTGTTTTTCAAGGAAGCAGAGACCAGCAGAGGAAAAACGCCCTTGTGAAAACATTTCCATGAATTTATTTTGTTCATCTGGAGGGACATGACCCCTCAGCGAGGCCTCTGGGATTTGACATGGTCAGGATGAGGCTGGCCAGCCTCTGGCTGCTCAGAATCCACTGCCACCTGGTACCCAGCCTGCTGGGTCCAGGATGGAAGACACTGGCTCAGCTGTGAAGGTACAGGGGCCACCCTGGGCTCCGCAGGACCAAGGAGAGATGCACACAATCCCAGGGGACCCCTCAGGAAAATTTAGTTCTGCCTCTCATCTGAGGAATGAACAAGGGAATCAGAAGACTTGGGTTTGAGGTGCCAAGTCTGCTAGTGCAGGAACGTGTGACCTTGGACAAGTCGTTGAACTGTTCTGAGCCTCAAGGTTTGGTTCTTAAAATGGGTTAAAATCTCCTACCTCACAGACCTACTGTAAGGACCAAATGTGAAAATGAGTATGATAGGATCCATTTTCTTTGCTGCCTGAACAAGGCAGAGCTGGGGCCTGGGGACAGGTGTCCATCCCTAAACACAAGTCCCTTGCTGGAATAGGAATAGGTTCAAGGAAGCTACTGAATCACGCCAAGGGATGATACTTGGTGTTCATGAACCACCTGGGAAGCCAGGTGTATTTCATCAGGGCCAGATGAGAGACCTGGGCAATCAGGGAAACACACAAGAGGAGGCTTCCAAGGAAGTCTTCCTGCAAGAGGGAGAAGGACCTTGGAAAGTAAGTAGTACTTAGCAATTAGCCCTAATCTAATATGCCCACCTGTCTAAGTACTACTTAGATAGTAGCAAGTGCTGCGTACTTAGTACTCAGATAAATAGAACGGGCATTCCTGGTAGGGACAGTGCTGTAAGCAACACCCTGGAGGGTGGGTTGCTCATAGCATGTTTGGAAAAAGGCCAACTGGATCAGTGGGCTGAGTGGAGGAATCATGCAGAGCAATTAGTGGGGATGCAGATAAAAGGGGAGAGAAGCAGATGGCAGCAAGCCTTGAATGCCAGGCCCAGGGGTCGAGAGCTGTACCAACTAAAATTTTTTCAGGAGCAGATGATGGGAATGTATCAGCTCAAACAACTGAAGCGTTCGGGGGCTGGGAGATGGGGTTCAGGCGAAGCTTAATCCAGGGTGATGATATCTCAGCATTGCTTTCTCAGCGTGGGCTCCTTTCTCTAGGCAGGTTTACCCCTTCATGTTCTCAAGGTGGCCCCCAGCACACTCACGCTGCCAAGTTCAAGCCCAGAGGGGAAGATGGACATCTCTCTCGCAGAACTCCAAGTCAGCATCTAATGACATGTCACTTGCCTATCCTTTAACACGTCCCTGTGGCCAGGCAGGCCTCTCCCCTGGAACTGGGGGTGGAGTCAGTCCTGCAAAAACCTCATGCCTGAGACTCGAGGATGGGTGGGTCCTGTGGACATTCAGGGGACCATTCCCAGAAGGACAGGGCAGCACGCATGCCCCACAGACTCATCCTGCCAGCAGTGAGGCGCTACACCAGGGCAGTTCCCTAGGGCAAGTGTGACACTCTGGGAGGCGAGACCTGTCCTCACAGGAGTGCAGCTGGCGTTTCGTCAGTGGCTGCATGGCCTCCACATACGGGAAAACTAGCTCAGTCCCCACTCACCCACACCAGGCCCACACAATACTGGGGATGCCTTGTTCCCAGTCCTCAGTTCTCAGGCCCTGCAGAGAGCCGGGGGATGGGACAGGGTGGGGCTGAAGGGATGGCCAAGCCCAAGAGGTGGGGTTCTGGAGGGAGCAGGGGTCCCCAGCCCTCCCCCAGGCACTAGGGCCCAGCTGACTTCCTCAGCCCCACTATCCCACCTGCATATCTTCTCTCCCTTTTAATCCAGCGCAAAGCTTTTACCGTGTTTCCACCTGCAGTGGAGCCGGAGGATTTCGGTCTTTTGCATTTCGAATGTTTATTCGTGTTTTAATTTAAACCCCTAGAGCTAATTCTGGGAACCCCACGGCCATGCGGCCCCCTGAGATCCTGAATCCTTTCCTCATCCTCCCCTCCACCTCCACCCCATCTCATCAGACTAATGTGGTACAATGGGATTTGTATATGAGTGTGTGTTTTTAAGAGGGGGGGAAAATAAAAAAGAGGATCTTTTTGAGATATTAAACTGCTGTTTTAGTCTTTTAAATTTTGGGTGGTTTCCATGGTAACTGGTGAGTTTGCTTCTTTGTTCTCTCCAATTTTTTAGAGAAGCCAAGGCAGCTCTCAGTAGCTTCTCAAGTAGGTTTGGGTCGAAGCCCCAGAGTCCCGGTGTAGCAGCAGGGCAGGTTGCAGCCCCAGGGGTAAGGAGCCGCCCCCCTGAGATGCCATCACTGATTAGTAGGAAGGCCAGACTCAGAACAGGGCCCTGTGTTGACCCCACTGCACTTCCCTCATCTCCCCAAGGCTCCGGACTGTTCTATCAAGGTCCAAGTAGTCCAGGCCAATTCCCCGTGGGCAGCAGGAGGTGTGAGGGCGGAGCAGGAATGAGGGACGAGCCTTTCTGGGGTGCCCGTCTGCAGGCTCAGACACCCCCCCCCCCCCCACTGCCTGGGCTTGAGGAGGGCCATTTTGGGTTCTTCCATCCTGGGAGCCAACCTCCCTCCTGGGAGTCATCCTAGCCATGTCTGTGGGCTCAGCTGGTTCTCTAATCTCAGCCCCCAGGGCCTCCAGCTGAGTCTGGGTGACCGCTGTGCTCAGCAGTCCTGCTGCCCAGTGGAGTCTACTCTGGGGTGAGCCTCAGAGCCCCAGTTACTATTATATCTGCTTTAGGCCTTTTCCCCCTCATCTTCTAGAACCATGCTTGTCAACTGTTAGTCCTGACCCACAGGGTCCTGACAAGGGTCCTGGCGGGAGACAGAGGACACCCACCCTGAAACAGGAGAATTGGGGCAGTTTACAGGGTGTGGACAGGGAGAAGGACACCAGCATGGGATATGGAAGCATCCAGGCTAGACACGGCACCAACCCTACTCCTGCCGAGCAAGAGGCGGGGGCAGTTCTCAGAGAGCGCCGGAGCTGCGGGGAGGGCTGCCCCACAGGAGCTGGGACATACACACACACACACACACACGCACGCACGCACGCACGCACGCACGCACACGCAACAGCTGGGACGCAGCCACTGCTGACTCATGGCCCGGCAACGACTAGCCCCTCTGCCTTTCAGTCTTCCTAAGTGCTTCCCTTTGGCCAACTCCAACCAGAAACCAGTGGGTAAGGGGGCCCACTGATGCCATGGAGACAGGCCAGCCCCACTCCCGGACACTGGGCAGGGCAGCGAAAGGCAGAGATGAGTCTGGGGGTACACGGAGAACAAACAGCCCGACAGGCTCCCTGGCTCCCCACTGCCCACCTGAGTCACGCAAGCTCCACCCAGCCCCGCATCCTGGGCTCTCAGCCATTCCCTGAAGCCCTCCCCATGCCCATCTGTTCAGAATCAGGACCCTCCCGGGGGGGTCGTTGAGGCCTTGCTGCCACCCAGCCCATCTTTTTTTTTTTTTTTTTTTTGCGGTACGCGGGCCTCTCACTGCTGTGGCCTCTCCCGTTGCGGAGCACAGGCTCCAGACGCACAGGCTCAGTGGCCATGGCTCACGGGCCCAGCCGCTCCGCGGCACGTGGGATCTTCCTGGATCAGGGCACGAACCCGTGTCCCCTGCATCGGCAGGTGGACTCTCAACCACTGCGCCACCAGGGAAGCCCCCCAGCCCCTCCTGAGCAAGCGCTCGCAGGCCCACCTCAGCCCCTATAGTCGCAGGCGGGACTGGGTGCTTGGTGGGTGCTGTCCAGGAGGGCAGGCCAAGGGATTCCAGAGCCCCCCACACACCCCTGAGGGAGCCCTTTCCTGCCTGCTCGCAGCCACCCTGCAGGCCACCTTCCACAGTTCCTCCCCTTCCTGGTCCCTCTGGTTCTAAGCAGATCCATGTCCCTCTCAGTCCCCTTCAGGGAACAGTCACCAGGCACTTGCTCTGAGCCTAGCCCTGTGCTGGGCTCTGCAAGGGAGAGACCACAGGACCAGCCGTGACCTCCAAGGGGCTCTTAGCCAGTGTGTTGCGGTGGGCATGGGATGGGCACGGGGAAGGGTGAATTTAACTGGGTTAATGAAGGCCACACGCTCCCAGGAGAGGACACTCATTGAAGTGCATCAGCCTGTTTGTCAGCTGGCCGATCAGGTGGACCCATTTGTCACCTGAACCTGGGAAAGCAAGACATGGATGGGTTAAGTCCTGACCACAGCTGATAGAAGGCAGGCCTTCAGAACGGCCATGGGCGGAGCTTGGAGAGAAAACTGGGCCAGTTAGGACATTTTGCTCGTGGGGTCCTGCCTGGGAAGGAATCGGAACACCAAGTGGGAGGATGTCCACTTCTACTTGTAAAGGTAGAAGGTGCCAGCTGGGCCGTGGGAGGCCTGGACGTTGCCCTAGTCTCACCACCCTGTCCATGGGTGACTTGGGTTGGTTCTCCTCCAACATTTGGGACCTAATTCTTCACCTGGTAAGTGGAGAGCTTGGCCCGGTTATCTCAGAGTGACTTCCCAGCTCCAAAAGGTAGGAAACCCAGACTCAGTCCATCCTGTAGGCCTCTTCCCAAGAAGGACTTTGGAGAAACCCTGTGTGGTGTGGGTTTTTCTCCCTGCAGACGTGTTTGGCAGGAGGAAAGGGCAGGGTGGAACCGTGGCCAGCTGCCTCGACACCCGGGCCAGGAGGCCTGCAGGCCTGTCCAGGGCAGGTGAGAGCTCAGGATGTGCGTGGTTCTTCCCCTGAAGCTTCTCAGGCCGGAGCCGAGGGAAATACCAGCAGGCTGGCCGTGTGCCGCCTGAGTCAGCCCACCCCTGGCCTCATTCGAGGAAAACTGATCGCAGGAGGTCAGAAAGTCTGGTGTCAGGCGCGGGGTGGCAGGGGGCAGTGCCCTTGTATGTGCTGATGGATGAGCAAATGTTCGCAGGTAGGCAACGTCGACATTCATCTGATGTGTACCTGATAAATACCATCATGGCCTTCACAGTCTTCAAATATCCTAAAACATCCTTACCTGCTGGTAAACAGCCACTGCCCCAAACACCCAAGTGCTCCTTTATTGCCCCAACCCCTCCCTGGAGCCCTGTCACAGATGAGCCTTCAACTGAAGGGTTAACCCCTGACCCTTCTCCAGTGAAGGAAAGAGAGCGTTCTAGTTGGTCGAGGTAACAAGGGCTCTATCTGTTGTTCAGTGTCTTGATGGCTACCCTGCATGTGCGTACGCAGCTGTGTGAAGGTTTGTATCTGGACGCCCACGTGGGTTGGTTTCGCAAAGATCCTGTCCCTCACCTTTCCACGACAGTTTGATAAAAAGGTGCCCCCTCTCATTATTTCAGAGGAAGGAATCTGAAGTTTGGAAGCAGGAGAACCAAGTTCCCAGCCCAGCTCAACTCAGGGGCCTAGGGGGGAACGTATTCTCTCAATAGCTCAGAGACGTTGACAACATGTCTTAACCACTGGACTAGAAATTATAGGAGCCAGGATTTGGACCAAAGCAGTCTGGGTCACATGAGGCCCAGAGACTTACTGCTCCACCTGGGCCTGGGAACCAGCAGTATTAGCTGCCCATCTGCTAAGCTTCTCAGCTCACAAAGGCTTCTGGCATCCACAGGAGCCTCCCAACATACCTGTGACACGGCATTGGCAGGTGAGGTCCAGGGAGCCCGCATGGCAGAGCCAGGACTCAAAGGTGGGTGTCCTGAGGCCAACAGCTGGGCTCTTAGCACTGCCCCCAAAGACAGCAGGATGGGCACAGGGCCCCCAGGGCACATCTGTGTATTCTTCTCACTTGTGATATCAGCATCACACACACTGGGCTACCATTTTCTTAGGTCACCCACTAAGATACATGCATCACTGACCAGAACAAGGGGAGACCAAAAGACGGGAGTCACTCAAATGCCCATCGTGGATGAATGAATGAACAAATTGGGGTCTATCCATACAGTGGAATATTATTTTATTCAGCCGTAAAAAGGAACAAAGTATTGATACATGCTGCGGTGTAGATGATTCTTGAAAATACTCTGCTAAGTGAAAGAAGCCAGACACGATAGGTCACATGTTGCATGATTCTATTTATAGGAACTATACAGAATTGATAAATTCATAGAGACAGAACACAGACTGGTGGTTGCCAGGGGCTGGGAGGAGGTCTGGGGTTTCCTTTTGGGTGATGAAAATGTTTTGGAACTAGACAGAGGTGGTGTTCGCACAATAGTGAAGGTACTAAATGCCACTTTAAAATGGTTAATTTTATGTTATATGAGCTTTGCTACCATTAAAAAAGAAAAAAACAAGGGAGAAGTCAGGCAGTTACAGTGATATGTACATTTTTTAAAACCCATCTATAATGTATTAAACTCAACTGCATGCTGGGCCCTACACGAACACAGCAAAGAACAATGTTACATTAAAGCCACCTGGATCCTGGGGTCCGAGTCCCTGCCTTGGCTCCTTGGCCAGGACTACAGTCCCCCAGGGCTGGACCCTGCTGTGGACTTACTGACCTCCTCATCTCCTCCCATCCCCTGCTGTAACAGGAGCCCTTGTTGAGAAGGCCCACCTGTGTGTTTGGCATTTCCTGTGTAACTTTCTACTGCTTCAGTGGCATATCTTTCTCCAATTCAACAAATATTTATTTACTGAGGACCTCCAACATGGAGGCCTGGAGCCGGAGGCTGGGGACACGTTGGTGAACAAGACCAACCTGGTCCCTGCCCCGTGGGCTTTGTCTTGCACAGGAGACAGACAATGAACAAGGAAGGGAAGCAAATTACGCTGGTGGGAAGCAAACAAACAGGGATGCTGTGGTAGAGACTAATGGGCGGATGTCTTGTAGAGGATGGTCAGGGAGACCACCATTTCTTGAGGAGAAAACATCAAAGCTGAGACCCAAAGACTGAGAAGGAGTCAGCCATCCCAGAGTGGAGGAACAAGCACTGTGACCAGAGGGAACAGCCTGAGCCAAGAGGGATGCCGTGAAATATAAGACACGCTTTTCACCTTCTATGGAGACAGAAACCAATAAGAGAGAGAGGCCTTGGGGAAGCCATGCTGGACTATAGAAAGAATGTCGGAAATGGAATTTCAAACTCTGGACTCAACACTGACCCTTTCCTGGCCTTGAGTCGCTCACTGAATCTCTAATTTTCACAGTGCTACCTTATTTGCTGCCCTAAATTCTGTCTCCCTCTTGCTGTATGTGGGCAGGTGCATTCTGGAACCTAAGCATAAGATGTTACGCAAATGTCTGTTCAGTTCGTGTGGGACCATCATTTCAACCTCAACTTTCCTGATTCTGTCATACGGGGTGTTGTTATGGTTTCATCAGAGCCAAGCATAGGAACATAGATCAGGACAGAGCTCAGTGGCAATCCACTGGAGACCTCCTGTCACATGGGAGTTGATCCCTAACACATTTTTGGAGTATGAGTCATCCCTACATGCCAGGCCAAGTGGATTCAGATGTAAGTAAGAAAGTCTTTGCCCTCAAGAAACTCACCATTTAATGGGATGGGCTGTATGTGAGGGGACCCATGAGCAAGTTGGTTTTGCTGCAGCATAAAGTGGCAGGAAGGCAGCTGGAGAGGTGGGTGAGGCACCTCATGGAAGGCCTTGGAGAGTATGTTAGTGAGACTGGACTTTCCCCTCGACAACAGGAAAGGAACCCTCAACTTCAGCATTTTAAGCAGGCAGATTTGCATTTTAGGCAGATTAGTGTGTCACCTGTTTGACGGATGAATTTGAGGGGACCAAGCCAGAGGCAGACAGTCCAGTTAGAAGGCAGTAGCAGTCAACCAAGAGATAAGAGTTGGACGGTGGGAATTCCCCGGCAGTCCAGTGGTTAGGACTCTGCACTTTCACTGCAGGGTCCCAGGTTCAATCAAGCTGCATGGTGCAGCCAAAAAAAAAAAAAAAAAAAAAAAGAGGCGGATGGTAACAGGATAAGGCTCAGGAAAGAAGCAGATCAGGGTCAGGGTGCAGGGTGTTTAAAAGGTAAAACTGTCTGGATCACCTTCAATCACAGTTATCTGAAGGAGTAAATAAGATAATGTAGGGAAGAAACAGCATTTAGGAAATGCTCACTGGCAAAATAAGGAAAAGGATCAAGGCAGAATTGAAGGGTGTTTAAGAGCATGGCCTCTAGGGCCAGTTTTCCTGGGTTCAAATCTTGGCTCTCAGCTTCCTGGCTGTGGGACCCCAGGCAAGTACTGGACCTTTTCTATGCCACAGGTTCCCTCCTGGAAAATGGAGCTGGGAGAGTAACTATCTCACAGGAGGTTACATGAGTGACTATGGGTCACAGGCTTAAACAAACACGTGGCACAGACTAAGTGCTACTTAAGTATTGGTTAAGATAATATAATTGATACTGCATGAGGGGGAAGGAAGGAATCATGAGTGACTCCCACATTTCTAGTTTGGGTAATGAGTGGACAGCAATGCCCCCAGAGGGAAAACTTTCATCCTCCCGTCCTTCTGAGGACTCCCCCATCTCTGTGGTTCCTGAGGAAGCAGCCCTGACTTTAGAGTAGCCCAACTTCCTAGTGGTGGTTGATAGGTCCAGAGGTGAACACCTGATCCAAGCTAAGCCAATCACAGTCGAGGGCAGACAGAATAATAGCCCCCAAAGAGGCCCACATCCAATTCCTGGAACCTGTGAATATGTTCCCTTACATGGAAAAAGAGACTTTGCAAACGTGATTAAGAATCTTGAGGTGGAAGGAATATCCTGGATTGTCCAGATGGGCCCAATATAATCACAAGGGTCTTTATAAGAGGGAGGCAGGAGGGTCACAGTCAGAGGAGATGTGACAATAGAAGCAGGGGTCATAGAGAAAGAGATTTAAGATGCTACACTTGAAGATTCAGGAAGGGGCCATGAGCCACGGAATGCAGGTGACCTATAGAAGCTAGAAAAGGCATGGAAACAGATTCTCTCCTAGGGCTTCCAGAAGGAACCCGTCCTGCTGACACCTTGATTTTAGGCCAGTGAAAGTGGTTTCAGACTTCGGACCTCCAGGACTGTAAGATAAGTGTGTGTTGTTTTAAGCCAGCAGTCCCCAACCTTTTTGGCACCAGGAACCGATTTCATGGAAGACAATTTTTCCAGGACGGTCGGGAGTGGGGGGTGGGGGAGGGGGCAGGGATGGTGCAGGCGGCAATGCGAGCAATGGGGAGCGATGGGGAGCGGCAGGTGAAGCTTCGCTCGCTGGCCCGCCACTCACCTCCTGCTGCGTGTCCTGGTTCCTAACAGCCCGCGAACCGTTAGCAGTCTGCAGCCCAGGCATTGGAGACCCCTGTTTTAAGCCGCTAAGTCTATGATACTTGTTACGGCAGCAATAAGAAACTAATACACAGTTGTTTCCCCAGAGTCTACCTCCTGGCACAGATGAATAGTCCAAGATTGGGTACCTTAGGCAAACGGTAGCAGAATTCTTCCTCAAAAATGTTGGAGCTAGGACTGAAACAGATTGTCTCTACCTGGCTAAAAGTGTAGGGTAAAAATCTCAGGAGTGGTACCAGCCACATTTCCTACAGTAGAGAAAGCCAGTCTTTGAGGAAGATAGGGAAGGAAGACAATGCACAAGGCAAGAGGGCCAGAGGCTTGACAGAGGAGGGGGAGTCCCCAGTTCCAGAAGAGCCTGAAGCTCGGGGCATCTGCCTTTCCACTGGCTAGGTTGTTCAGCCTTTCCTTCCCCTCGTACAACTCTCTCTCCTTCCATGTGAAATAATCATTGGATTATTGGATTACAACCAACATGTTCATAGATGCATTTTATTTAATACACTGCTGGATTGAGTTTAATAATTATATTTGTATATTTTTACATCTATGTACATAGACCAGCCTGTCATTTTCCTTCCTTCTTGTATTCTTATCTGGTGTGGATAATCAGTTTTAACATAATCTCTCTTTATTTTCTGGAAGAATTTGTCAAGAATGGGCAAAGAGTTGCAGTTTAATCTTTTTGTTTTGTTTGTTTTGTTTTCTTTCTCTGGAAGAATTTTTTTCTGTTTTTGGTGGTGGCTTTGCTATCTGTTACTTCAAAACAAATGAATCCAAATATTAGTGGCTTAAAACAACTACCATTTTATTTTATCTCCTGATTTTGTGGGTGAGGAATTCAGGCAGGTTTCAGATGGGGGATGCTTCTGCTCCATCTGAGGTCAGCTGAGATTACTCAGTGGTATTCAGCTGGCAAATGACCTGGTCTGGAAGATCCAAGATAGCCTCACCTACTGGGCACCTCAGTGGGGACAGCTGGCAGGAAGGCTTGGCCCAGCTGACTGTCTGCTGAAGCATCTACATGTGGCCTCTCCAGCATGGAGGTCTCAGGGCTTCCAGAATGTTCCAAGGACAGAATTGGAAAAAGCATGGGCCCAGAAACTAGTATATCCCTTCTAGTGTATTCCATTGGTCAAAGTAGTCACAGTGTCCTCTTAGACTCAAGGGTATGAGACCAAGGCCTCATCACTCATGGGGAGGAACTGGGCACAGTTTGACAGTCATCCAGCACAGGTAGATATACTTTTAACTACTGATTAGATTCCTTTAATGGTTAGTTTGTTTTAAATTTTCTACTTCTTCTTGAGTCAGTTCTCTAGGAAATTATCCCTTTTACCTAAGTTTTCATATTTATTGGCATCAAAGTTTTTACAGTACAGTTTTTTTTTAATCTCTGGTTTATTTGTGGTTACGTCTCCCACTTTATTCCTAACATTTTTTTTTTTTTTTTTTTTTTTTGGCCACACTCCACGGCTTGTGGGGTCTTAGTTCCCCGACTAGGGGTCGAACCCGGGCCCTCAGCAGTCAAAGCGTGGAGTCCTAACCACTGGACCACCAGAGAATTCCCTCCTAACATTTTTTTCATTAGCACTGCCTGAGATTTGTCTAAACTTTTTTAACCAGAAACAGCAGGAATGAACTTTTATTATAAAACTATAATAATTAAACATTATATTAATGGTGAAATAATAGGGGAAAAAAATCAATGAAACAGAAAACATCGTCTGTAATATAAGCAACTTCCAGGATGACATTATCTTTCTGTAATATTTTCTTCACTTGCTTGACTTTTAAAAACAATTGTAAAACATGCACAACAAAATTTATCATTTTAACCATTTTTAAGTGTACAATTCAGCAGCACTAAATATATTCACATTGTTGTGCAACCATCACTACCATTCATCTCTAGAACTTTTTTATCTTGCAAAACTGAAATTTTACACATTAAACAATGATTCCCCATTGCCCCCCCATTGCACCCACCCATTCTACCTTCTGTCTCTGTGAATTTGACTACTCTAGGGATCTCATGTAAGTGGAATCATACAGTATTTGTTCTTACAAAAGAACAAATTGTCGTCATCCATGTGTTAGCATATGTCAGCATTTCCTTTCTTTTAAAGACTGAATAATATTTTGTTATATATATATATATATATATATATATATATATATATATATATACCACCTTTTTTTTGATCCATTCACCCACTGATGGGCACTTGGGTTCTTCCACCTTTTAGCTATTGTAAATAAAGCTGCTATGAACGTGGGTGTACAAATATCTGTTTTAGTCCCTGCTTTTAATTCTTTTGGGTATATACCCAGAAGTGGAATTGATATATCATGTGGTAATTATATGTTTAATTTTTTGACAAGCTACCATACTGTGTCTAATCATCTTTTCAAAGAGCCAACTTTTTGTCTTTGTTGATCTTCTTTTTTGTACCTTTGTTTTGTATTTCATTAATTTCTGTGGGTATCTTTGATACTTCTGCTCTCTTTGGGCTTATTTTATTCTTTTTCTAACTCAAGTTGGATGTTTACCTTATTTATTTTTAGTCTTTCTTCTTTTCCATTATAAGCATTTTCATGCTATCAATTTCGAAGCTGTATCCCACAGTTTTGAAATGTAGAATTTTGTTCTCATTCAGTCCTAAACATTTTCTAGATGTTCATATTATTTCTTTTTAGAAATGCTATTAGAAATGGACTTTAATTTTCAAAATAAATGGGTATATTAAAAGTTGTAATTTTTAAATTATTTTCTATCCATTGCATTGTTATTAGGCAACTTGGTCAATATGAAAGATTTTTTTAATGTTTGTTGCAGTTTACTTTATGATCTAATATGTAGTCAATCTTAATTCTCTATTTAATCTTATTTATTAATTTCTTATGTTATCATTAATTTGTTATGTATTTGTAATTATATTATCCTATAACTATAATTAATATAATACTTAATGATTTATTAATATTATTATTAATGTTAATTAATATCTGTAATGTGAAATCTCTAACTGCTGGATGCCATGTTCTACATACATACATGAAATCAACTTGTTCATTGTGCGGTTCAAATGTACCATTGTCTGCTTGATTTCTTAATAACTGGGGGAACTATGTCAAAATCTCTATGATGCTGGATTTGTTACTCTTGTCAATTCTTGCTTTATACTTTCTTATGCTATGTCTGCATCAGTTCTTATTTATTCGAGTTGTTATATGTTGTTCATTGGCACGCTACTTGGCGGTTGTATCTAATAACGTTTCTACGAATAGCCTGCAAAAGCTCCTCAAAAGGTTGATACTGAGCCTTCCAGTATTTTGAAGTCCTCTAATTCTGAGCTCTGAACATTGTAGGCGTTGAACCTGAGAACAAATAATCAGAATACAGCACTCTCACTTTTTCCTCTAATGAGTTGGCTCTCCCAGTAAGAAACAGCAAAAGAACTATGCTCTGAATTCCTTCCTGGCCATAGGTGGCAGCCTGAATGGGAAGGCCAGGCAGTTATTTGCAAAGCTGAGTTAAAGGATTTGCTCTGTTTGAACAGCTGCATTCAGACCCTGAGTTCCCCTCCAGAACCCTCCAAAAAGGATGAGCTCACTAGGGTTTAGCCAACCCTTGGGTCATCACCCACTTCTGGGGTTTAGGGAAGTGTCTCCGACCTTGAGCTGGAATCAGGTCGTGGGAGCCCAGGGGTGTTGTGTGACATCTTCCAGTTGAAGATCAAGACTTTGGCAAAGAAGAGAAGAGGTGAGATGTGACCAGGTGGCTTCATTTAGGTGTTAGACAAATCTGGGCCAGGTCCAGCCGTACTAGAGAGAAGGGCTCCTGGCTGGGGGCAGTGAGCATTTCTCAAGGAGTAGTCAGAATTCTGATAGGACCACAGGGGTCCCAGAAGAGGAGGAACAGGAAGAGGCAGGCCTCTGCCAGGCTATGGAAGGGAATGGGATGTTCACAGAGAGGGAAGAGAGAGCCGAACCACTGACCTTTCACCTTTGTGAAAGTGAAAACAGAACTTAAAAATGTGACATTTGAAATACTATCTGAATGTGTAAATCACACCTTCACTCCCATAGTTGCTGACACACAGGCAGGACATAAATAATTCTTATGTGGGACAGTGCCACCATTTTTTTAACCCAAGTTCCGGCATTGTCGATGGAGACGTGAGATGAGAGAGCCGGCAGTTCCTCGGGCTCCCGTCAGCTTTCCCGTGGGTTCCAGAGCACGAGTGAACTCCTCTCACTCCCTGGCAGAGGGCTGAGGGCAGTGGGAGAGAAGCAGCAGCAGCAAGCTATAAAAAAACTCTTTAAGTCTGATTTCCTTCTAAGGCATCATGAGTCACTGGATGCTCCAGCCCTCAGTGCCCTGGGAAGTTCAGCTCAAATCGGAAATGTGTGCATGTGTTTTTCTTCCTGAACCAAAACTGCTGAAAAACTAGATGACGTCACTTGGACTGAATCTCCTGCAGGCAGTGAATGGTAGCTTCCTATTTCTGTGCTGCCAGGAGGATGGAAGTCACTTAACGATCAGTTTCTTTGACCCCCGTTCCAGTATTACATCACAGTGTTAAGAGCAAGCTTACCCTCCGCTCCACCCCCAACAGGGAGCTGCTGAGACTTTAAAAATCCCATTTGTCATCTCCAAGTGTACAGCACGCCTACACTCTTTTGCCTCCCACCCTTTAGGCTGCAATTTCTATTTAAACACCAAGTCACGCCAAGCTGGGTTGGTCAGAGTACTAGAAAGCCACAGGTAGAATGTACCTCGTCCAATAATCTGATTTTAACTGAGGTGTAGAGAGGTAAAGAACCTGTCCATGGCTACAGAAGGACAGAAGCAAAACTAGGAGCCGGGCCTAAAGTCTCAGCAGAGGGCTCTGTCCCCACGGTGGTGTCTCCATCCTTGTAGATGAGGCGCTGGCTGTATACAGAAGCTAAATGTTCCCTGGAGCTGTGTCTCAAGCCCTCTGGCCAAAGCAGGGGCTTACCCTGTGATCATTCCCGTTCTTCTCAGCCCTCTTGTGCTTCTGGGCAGGGTGGGAAAGGAAATGGGCAAGGCAGCCTGAGGAAGATCCTTCTGGAAACACAGGTGGCAGCCAGGAGATGGCCTTTCCTGCTAGAGAACCTTGTCTAGAAACCAGGGTCCGGGATGGCACTGATTAAGGGCAAGGTTTCAACTCCAAGGTTCTGCATGGAAGCCGCAGCCTCCACTGCCCTGCTCTGGACATGGGCGGAGGCATGTGCTTATGTAATGTTAAAGTCTCATCTAGTATCTAAATTCCCATCTAATGTTTAAAGTGTACTTCTTCACGCAATTCCTAAAGAGACTTGGATGAACCTTGAAGTTAAAGAGGAATGAATCTTCTTACGGTGTGAATTTTCCACATAAGGCAAACACAGATACGTTAATATGCCAAGAGACAGTGTTAAAACGTCAGCTATTGACACCTGAACTTTAAAACCAGGGTAAGGCCGTAGTGGGATGTGTCTGTGGTGTTTCTGGTCCCTCCCCTACCACGCTAGGGCCCAGATGGAATCACATCTGAGGGCAGGTGTAGCTTGTTCATTGAGCAAAAGGGATGGAAAGCATTGCGAGCTAAAAACCTACAGAGTTCGCGGTTAGAGATGAAAGGCTGCAGAAATGTTTATTGAATACAGTGCCAGGTTTATAAATAGTACTTATTTACAATTTCCATAGAGTTGGTCCCCCATCAGAGAGGTGGTGAAATCTCCAAACAGTTCATCTCACGATTTACAGAAACGTTCAAGTACATCTCCTTTGCAAATCGCCACGGTGAAGGGTAACTTCGGTAACAAAAGAACTACCACCATCTTTGCTACAGACATGTTTAATGAACATTAGAATAGATTTGGAGAAAGAACACACACTCCTCCCAAGCCACTACCTTCTCACTCTGAGGAATACAGACAGCAAAGAATTTCTGTCTCCTACAGGGTAACTTCAAGGGATCAAAAAAGATAATAGTAACCGCCAGCTGAAGGGATAGATTAAGACACATTCGTGGAATCTAGTCACTGCCAAAAGGATAAGTGTATTTAGGATATACAGTAATTAATTCAAATGTTAAAAATAATTGAATGAACCAAGAGCAGACTTGACCAAATTTACATTCTTTGTTTAGGAAGAAGTTCCCAGTATGCTGAGGGGCCACAGCAGCACGAGGCCTACTGGGCGGCCACGTGTTACAATGTGGTTACAAGTACAGTCAGACATGCATTTATAAAGAGAATATAAAAATATGTACAGTAGCTAATTTTCAATGTGTTTTAAGTTGCCGAAAGACACCAATTTAAAGTGTGCAAAAATTCGTTTGTCAAAAAATCAGAAAAACAACCTTCCTTGGCAACAGTACATCAAAGGTCCATCTGAAATATCAAGATACATTCGCCTTGCTTGACACCTACCCCGAACAGATGGAGAACACAACTATGAAAGTATATGCCAAGGACTCAGCAGTATTTTATGGCAAGTCTCAGGCTCCAGCGGGATGCCAGTTAAACTAGTCACTTTATATATATATATATATATACACACATATATATATATATATAGAGAGAGAGAGAGAGAGAGAGAGAGAGAGCAGTCAGAAGTAGGGGCAAGAGTTTACAGGAAGGTGCTGACCAACTTTCAAGTACTGCCACGTCATCCAGCTATTTCCTCTCACAAACCCCTGCAGACTGCAAACACCCAACCCCTGGGCTGGTCATCCCCCTCAAAGGCCAGAGAGAAAGGCTACAGTGGACTGAGTTCCCTCTGCTCCAAAGTGGAACTCAGCATCCCCCTGGGGGAAAGGTTTCTGGTTCCCGTACAGGATCCGGGCCATTCAAGAATCTGGTTTCAAGGGTAGTCTTTTAGGAAAGACTGCAGGACCACTAACATGGAGTCCACCCGGCTTCTAGAAAAAAACTTGGTCAAAGGGTAAGATAGAAGGCAAAGTTTCTGCAAATCAAGCCAAATCGCCCTCAACCCTTTTTAAAACTACAAGGAGGTCATCGGCCACAGGCCTGAGAGTGGGTCAACAGTCAGGCTACTTGACCTCCCTGCAAGCAACATCCAGGTTATTCACTTACTCGAAGGAGAAACCCCAGTCCTGTCTCACCAGAAGAAAAACCCCGAGGTATTCTGAGATGTTCCTTTCAGATTCAAGGAGTTGTGAAAGCCAAGCCCAGCTCATGACGTCAACCTCTCTTCTTCCAACCACCCGGTCTAAGGACCAGCAGCAAAGGCAGATGGGCAGGCTCCTCTCCACTGCTCTGACCCACCCCTCTGGCGGGAAAACTAAAGAGTTGCAAAGTGCCAGAGAGACAAGGAGTAGGAGAGGGAGAAGGTGAGGGTCTCCGGAAAACAGCCCCGAACGCACCCATTTGGCTGCCAAGAGCTTCTCACTGCCTCACTCGCAGCCTGCCGCTGTTCCCTGGCAAATTAAAACTTCTCACAGAAACACTCAAAACCCAAATCTCCTAGCTAATAAGATACAACCAAGTTAACACCCTGAAAAATGTACATCCAGCCTTCACTTCAAAAACAGGTCTGCACTAAATCCAAACGCCTTTTAGGGAGCTTTTAAGCAAACCAATCCCACTGCAAAGACCAGTACCAGCATCTCTGAGTTTTGGTTACAGGTTTATAAAGAAGCACAAAATTCCCTCTGGGCTGGGAGTTTTACTTTCAAGTTGGTAGCTAACATTAGTTCTGCTTGCGGGGTGGGGAAGCAAAGTCAAGTCAACCTAAAAAAAAAAAAAAAAAAAAAAGGAAAAGGAGTCTAAGGTAAGTATAATCATAAATTAAAAACTGTGAATCCAAAGGTGACTGGTAGTGTCTTTTAGGCATGAAAAGCCTGGCTTAGAAAAGTGACTGCTTCTACCACACACAGCGAGGATTGAATTACAGACACACTAAATCATGTCTTTTGCACAGATGGTCTCAAGTAGTTACATAAAACAGGTAATCAGCAGCACAATTGATAAGAACCCCTAAATACATGCTTGAAAGTGGTTTTTTTCCTTCATTAAGAGTTCTACTGCCTGAATAATCATTAAGTTACCATAATTCACTTTCCCCCCTCCCCCCCCAGTGAAAATACAAGTAGACCTACATGTCCATAAATAAGATGAAGCAATCGGTATCTGCTTGGTTTTAGGCAAGGTCTCAGGCTCAGCAGTTGGTGCTGGGATTTCAGGAGGGAGGGAGGGAGGGAGGGAAACCCAATGCTGGGCTGTGGGCATTTAAAGGTACACTTGCCTCCCCTCCAACTGCCTTGTCCCCGTTTAGATCTCAGCTTTACAAAGCATTTAACACCACTTTAAGTTAATGGTCTTTTTATTGGAAAAAAAAAAAAAAACTAGCATTTACAACTTGGAATGGACGTAAATTGTAATTTCTTGAACAGCAATGTTGATGGTTGTGCTGAAGTCCACAGCCACAGCCTACTCTGCTGGCTCCAAGTCATGGTTCAGAAGGTTTTAAAAACAGAGAGTCCAAAGATGCTCCCTTGATAAAGGTTTTTAAAAATTTGTATGAATGGTGATAGCCTGACACCCACTCCGCTCTAGCACAATGCAGACAATGCTAAACCAACACACGTGGGCATGCCACCAGGGTGTGTCACGGTCACGACAGGTAGGGGGGCATGGGGAAGTTACAAGAGGGCCATCCTGCTAGTGGGGCTATGCCTGGACAGTTTGTCTTCCACAGCATCCTGAGGTAAACCAATCTTAAATGTCTGTCTTCAGTAAACCAGCTATGACAATTTATGGTAACAAATTGAACTAGAACCCCTTTGAGTAGGCTTTGAATTTGTTTTTTTTTTTTTGTTTTTCATTTTTAATACAAACGCCTGACTGTGCTCAACTGTCAAGCTGCATGCATGAAAAACTGGCCAGCCCAAACAGTGTATTAACCATGAGCGGACGGACCTGCCAGGTGTCCACTAAGTGCTTCCTTATCATTAAGGTAGGACAAGTATTTATATCGGAAAACTGATGTAGCTTGATCTTTAGGGGACAGGACCACCAATCGATACATGCAGATTTTGAGTGTGTGTGGACAGAAGGTACTCTTGACATTCAGTTTTGCTATATAGAAACAGAATGAGTAAATGAATTTTTTTTTTTTTTGCAAGAGGTAAGTAAAAGATCAATTTGATTCTTCTAGAGGGGGGAAAAAAGGAGTTGAAAGTAGGTCTTCATTTTGCAGTCATCATCTGTACGAATTCTGAAAAGACAAATAATCATAACTTTCGGTTATCTTCAAAAGCAGCTTCAATGAACATAACATCTCTACTCTGCATAAGGAAAGAAAAAAAAAATCTAGTTCAAGTAGTTAACTTGTTTATAGATCCTAAGGGGAAAACTTAGCAACTAAGCTAAAGCAACTTGGTGTGTTACCTTCGTAGTTGACTTGTCCATCTCCATCAATATCTGCTTCTCTGATCATTTCATCTACTTCTTCATCTGTTAGTTTTTCTCCTAAGTTTGTCATGACGTGACGTAGTTCTGCAGCACTGATGTAACCATTGCCATCCTGTGAACATTCAGCAACCGTTACTGGCAGGGACTCATAGTGGTTCGGTGTGGGCAAGTAGGCCTTTGACTTAATTAAGCCCCTCCAGTTACTGCCAACTGTGTGTATGTCGACAATTCTCCATCTCCACTTCCCACCTCTACCTACTAAGCCCATGCAGTCAGCCAACGCAGACACTGCAGGGGCTTTTGAAAAGCAAACAGAAATTGGAAGTCACCAATCAAGAAACTTGGTTCACAATTTCTCCACGATTTATTATGTTTACTCTGATCTGATAAGGTTACTATAATAAGTCGGGATATCTGAACATGAGATTTCAGAGGCTCAGGCAGTTAGGTAAGTGTTCTAACTAGACTAGAATGTTAAAGCTTTTAGAAATGACAGCCAGAAAGCCATATTTCAGTACAGTCTGCAACGCAGACGCGGGTTACCTTGTCAAAGACTCGGAATGCCTCGCGGATTTCTTCTTCGCTGTCCGTGTCTTTCATTTTTCTAGCCATCATGGTCAAAAACTCTGGGAAATCAATGGTGCCATTACCTCAAATAAAAACACAAAAGCTCATGTAAAATAAGCGCTCCAGTAATGCTACCCTGGAGTGACAGTTTTAGAACCACTTTATACAACAGTAAGCATTTGCCAGGACAAACTGGTAACGTGTTTTATTATGTTGAGCCATCTTAGGTTTAAGCTATTCAAATACTTCACAGGGCAGTTTCATGTGATTCACATAATTCAAACCAGTGATCAGTGCCCAGGATAGCATTTAATGATGCAAAGGAAACTGCACATACAGATTCTTGGCCACTGAAGGTTTTGTACAGTTCAAGAGGAAAAAAAAAAAGCCCATAGCAGTGCAAGCTGAATCTTTCTACTCCCAAGGGAGGCACCTGAGTTTGCCTTCCCCCGAGTTAGGGAGATCACTCGGATCTAGCTCGGCCTTCACTAGCGATGCCGGTGAAGGTCCATAACTGGGCCGCCAGGAGTACACAATGTTTTTAGGAAAGAAAAGGATTATGAACGGGAAAAAAGTTGACTTTGTTATGCCAGGGACCATAAAGTGTTGCAAAGTCTTCTCCAGGAGGCATTTCTTAGCCACATTATGGTAAGTCACCTAATCGTTTTCTCCCCAACTCAGTATCTTTATTTCCCATTAACGGCAAGGCTCAGAAGTGTTTTCTCAGCTCAGACTATTAACATTCAGGAAACTTTGTCAGAAGAATCTGTTCTACGGCCAGTATTCCAAACAGCTCCTCCTTTAAAACCAACAGCTCGATGAACACCCCAAAGACAAGTCACCAGGATCAACAGTGTTACTTGAACTAAACGAAACAAAAATTAAATTAGAAGAAAAAAGCCTTACATTAAGTCACTCGTTTTCACCAGTACCTTTAAATCAAAATGATAATTCAGGGCCTCCCTGGTGGCGCAGTGGTTGAGAGTCCGCCTGCCGATGCAGGGGATGCGGGTTCGTGCCCCGATCTGGGAGGATCCCATATGCCGCGGAGCGGCTGGGCCCGTGAGCCATGGCCGCTGGGCCTGCGCATCCGGAGCCTGTGCTCCGCAACGGGAGAGGCCACAACAGTGAGAGGCCCACATACCGCAAAAAGAAAAAAAAAAAAAAAAAAAAAAAAAAGATAATTCACAGAGTCCTTCAAATCTATTTAGCCTCCAAAATTTTTAAGCATTATTGACATTCATGGAAGACAAAATTATTTGAAGTGCTCTCTTACAGCCACACAGCGATGTCCTTAGGCATCATATTTATTCATCGCGAGTACCAGATTCTATAGCTTGAGACAACTTTCCCCACCTTGTTTCATAAAACCCGAGGGCCTAATACACTTTGCCAGTCCCCAAGCACAGTTTCCCCAGGGCTTACACAAAACATGAGAGCCATCCCATGTTCCCAGATGGCTGATCACCCTTAGCAGTCAAACGAGACAGAACTATGAAAAACCTCTTTTCCAAATTACTAAGGATGAAAACAGTCTTTAGAAGTAGTTCAAATGGGGTAAAACCATTGTTAAAGAGCTGACCCGGGCTTCCCTGGTGGCACAGTGGTTGAGAGTCCGCCTGCCGATGCGGGGGACACGGGTTCGTGCCCCGGTTCGGGAAGATCCCACATGCCGTGGAGCGGCTGGGCCCGTGAGCCATGGCCGCTGAGCCTGCACGTCCGGAGCCTGTGCTCCGCAATGGGAGAGGCCACAACAGTGAGAGGCCCCTGTGCCACAAAAAAAAAAAAAAAAAAAAAAGAGCTGACCCAAAACCCCTGCTTCTAAATGTATATGACCAGACAAGTATAATTCCATTTTATCACCTTATGATACCATATTTTTAAATGACTACTATCATGCCAATCATCAAGAAAGTAGTCCAGATCCAAATCGTTTATTCCTACCTCATCTTTTCAAAATTTACTAATGTTCTACAATGTTTGTAGATTTGATTAATTTACTTAAGTTTATTAAATAAATTAAAATTATTAATTTAATTGATATTATTTCCAAAAAACGTGTTTGGGGGGAGGGAGTGATCAAAAACCACTTACTGATCGAAGTGCCCACTAAAAGGTCTACTGTCCACTGTTCTGGAGTCCAGAGGAACGAACAACCAAATGGTGACCGACTGCTAGAGGGGTTACTGCTTGCCCCTTCTGGCTCCACATCCTTCTACTAGCTTCCATAAATCCACTCCCTACAATCATCATGCACCCCACCTCCAAGCCTCAATGATCCTCAAAATCCTCTTCAATAAACACACTGACGGCTCACACTGTACTCACTCCCACATGTTAACATCTGAGAATGCTCTTCCCCCACCTCACTTGGGTTTTTTCTCCTCTTAGAGACAGTAAGCTTTTTTAAAAGGTCTATGGCAATTTATTTTTATTTTCCCCATAGGACTCAGCGCAGACTCATGGGCCAGTTGATAAAAGACTGAGCTGTAGGTCATGGCGAGTGGAAAAGAACAATACTATGATCTGATCCAGGAAATATTCTAGACAGTGAGCAGGGCGAAAGGCAGGCCCATAATCTTCTGTTTTAATTGTCAGTGGCTGTATGGAAACCACAGAAAGGATCTTTGCACATTTGCCTTGATCTGGGGACCTGAAAGACAATCTTTAACATGTCTGAACTTGAATTACACAACGCTGGCATTCATTCATAGTTCTAAAGCCCTTACCATCAGCGTCCACTTCGTTGATCATATCCTGCAATTCGGCTTCTGTTGGGTTCTGACCCAGTGACCTCATGACAGTTCCAAGTTCCTTTGTTGTGATGGTGCCATCGCCATCTTTGTCAAATAGGGAGAAAGCTTCCTTGAATTCTGAAAACAAAAGTTTACCTTTTAGAATGAATGTCTTCACCCAACCCAGCCACGGCACGCCCTTCCCTTAACTTGCCAAAGCAAGCCATCCAAGTTGTGCAAGTTAAGAGAAACTGCCTGCTCTTTATCTGCTGAAACAAAGATCACAGCAGTTCTGTTGGACTGGCCTTCACACAGTAGTCCATAGAGCAAACGTCATTCCTGGTAACCAGTTCCATAAAGCCACAATATTCTCACATAAAGAAGGTTAAGCTTAATTTAGTCCTAGGTCCAACCTGACAAGTGAGATTGGTCCACATGCTCCTTTATGGTCCTTTCCTGTTAAATGTCTACAGCCACAAGAACTCCCTGTTTCACAGCCATAGGAAGAGGTGGTTACCAGAAATGTACAATCCCACGTAACCAGTGTGTTCTCCCTACATGGCATTCAGAGTATTTCAAAGGCATTCCTGGTTTCCTAAAGAGAAACCATCTCAAAAAAGTCCTCCAGGGGCTTCCCTGGTGGTGCAGTGGTTGAGAGTCCGCCTGCCAATGCAGGGGACACGGGTTCGTGCCCCGGTCCGGAATGATCCCACATGCCACGGAGCGGCTGGGCCCGTGAGCCATGGCCGCTGAGCCTGCGTGTCCGGAGCCTGTGCTCCGCAACGGGAGAGGCCACAACAGTGAGAGGCCCGCGTACCGCCAAAAAAAAAAAAAAAAAGTCCTCCAGAGAATATTAAAAGCTAAAATCTAAACTAAATCATCCCTTCCCAATTATTACAGGGGTCCTGACACTTATTTCCACCCATTCCCATTTAGAATAGCAAGTACCAGCTTTCATGGTGAATTACTAAAAGACCTGTGACATAAGAATTCTAAACTACATTTTTGAGTAGCAGGCTCCATGCAATCTCATTATATACAAAGCCTGGCACACCGTGAAGCATAAGTGGGTATTCTTAGTTCTATTTCCTTTCTCATTATCTCCAAAATGCTGACAAGGAGTAACACTTGACCTAAATATCTCTGCTTATTGTTTTCATTTAAATAAATTCTTAGAAAACTGCTCAGACCATAGAGGGAGATGACAGAGGAGTCACCAGAACGGAGTCTGCCTAGTTCCGCTCTCCTGAAACTCCCTGAAGTCATCAACTTACCAGCAATCTGTTCTTCGGTCAGCTGATCAGCCTACATAGAAAAAGAAAAGGTTATAATTCAATCCACCAGAGTTTGATCGAGGTCAACATGGTTTTTCCAATTACACTTTTATTAGTGATCTTTCAAAAATCAATCTCGAAGAAAAAATCAGCTGTTTGAAAACTTCAGCAATGTCATTGAATAAAAACAATTAGAATAAAGGGAACCCTTTACGCTATTTTAAAAACAAAGGAAGTGACAACATCTCATTTCGGGTTTTCTTCTCTGGGCCTAGGGCTATACGCTCTGCAGTCCAACCAGGAAGGGTCAGTTCATAGTTTGAAAAAGGGCACCTCTAGTGGCAAAAGGCCCACTGCATCGGCTGCAGGGGCGGGCTCTGAGAAAGAAGAGCGCCACCTACTGCACCAGGGATGCCACAGTCCCCGCTTCCATCCAAGAAGGGACCCAGCCTGCTGCCGCTGTCACCGCAGCCAGGATTGGGTCCAGGGGCAGACTTTTAGTGCACCTTGCGCATTGCTGCAGGCACTCCAAATCTCCAAACTGGCGTTACATAATGTCATTGGGTTGGATTAACAGGCTTTTAATATCTATTTTATGAGATACAATTCAATGGAAAAAAATAAATATACAGCAATGGGTTATCCTACCAACTTCATTTCCATGTAACAAGTGCTTTCCAATCATTTAAATTAGGCAGTTATTTGGTAAAAGCCTAACATTTAGAACAGCTAAATGCCCTTGGTCAAATTATCCTGATTTAGGAGCCAGGAAAAAATGGAACCGTCCTACAGCTGAGCTGTTACAAAACTGCAAAAATTAAGTATGCAGAAACTATATAATAATTATGAGACTGTGCCCTCCCTTTTTTGGAGAGGAACTATTAACTTTGCTAGAGAATATTTACCTACTTTATGGATGACATAAGAGCTGCTCATAATAGAAATACTTGACTAGAGGTGGTAACGGCCACGAAGGTAATTCTCACTTGCATTATTTGGCCTCGGCAACACTGAACCTGTGCCTCCAGCCAGGGGAATTCGAGATCTCAAGGAGAGCTAATATGTATTTTTATATTAATGAAGCACGCCTAATGAAGCCAGTTCCAGAATAGGTCCTAATAGAAAGCTGACAGCATTAAGTTTATTCTAACTCATAAGTGGAAACTTTCACAATAGGAATGATGTTCCAACATACTGATTTGGGGGAGACACTTATGTTTTCAAATTAGAACTGGGTCTTCCTTTCTAACCCAGATATAGCACGTTGGTCTTCTTTATACCGAATGAAGGAGACACGATGATTTACGTAATGCCAGGGCAACGTCAGTCTTGCACAACAGGAAACGCTGCCACACCTCGCAAGAGAAGCTGTCACCTCACCGTGGAGACAGTCTCACCTCGCCGCAAAATTCTCGCATTAGAGTGGTTATCGAGAGCATCAGCCTTCCTCGACAAAGAAATACACCCCGACCACCGGACCGCGCTGGCCTTGGGGGCGAAGGTGCGCTGAACCTGCCGGGAGCCACCTCCCCACCCCGCCAAGCCAGAAAACGCTGTGGGTGATGTCAGCCCTGCCCGCCGAGAGAGGAAGGGGGCTATGGAAAACACCCAGCGAGGCGCACAGCCGCATCTGGCAGTCTAGAGGCTGCAGAGAAAGCGGAAACGTGGAGGGCATCTCCCTTCGGACTGGGAAGTGGCTCGGGGCGGAGAAAACGCCGGGCGAGAGGCCGGGCAGGGGAGCGGGCCCCGAGTGCAGGAGGGTTCAAGGGGGCGCCGCCCTCCCAGGCCAGGGAGACCCCCACTCCCACCCCCACCCCCGCGGCTGCGCGGCAGGCGGAAGCCCAGTCCGCCCCGCGCCCTCCACCCGCTTCTGCTCCCCGAGGCGGCGAGCCCGCCGCGCCGCCACCGCCTCCCGGAGCAGAAACTTTGCGTCTCTGCTGGAGGCCGAGCCGCGCGCCAGCTCCCTCCTCCCCCGCCTCTCCCCCGCCCCAATTAGCGCAAGCCGAGCGCCTCCCTCGGGAAGGGACCTCCTGGTGTACCGAGGATCACGCACGCCTTTACTGCCGCACAGGGTGGGGGGCTGCAGGGGAGCGAACCGGGGAGACACGAAGCCCGGCCACACCGCAGGGCCCCGCCCGGGTGCAGGGCGGCCGGCCCGCCGCTTCCGCCCTCTCCGCCCCCCACCCCGCGCCTTCCTGCCCCCACCCCACCCTTCCCCGGCTCCTTCCTTCCCAGCCCACGCCCGCGCCGCGCCCCCCGGGAGGGAGGAGGAAAGAGCGCCGGGAGAGAGCGCCCAGCGGGGACAGCAGTGTTGGGGGAAGGCTGACGGCGCCCCTCACGTCCCGGCAGGAGCAACGTGCGCCACCGGCTCGCTCCGGCCCATTCATTCTCCGCTGCCCGCCCGCCCAGCTGCCTGCGAGCCAGGGTCTAATGCCCGGCCCCGCCCGGCTCCCCCGCCCCCCGGGGCAGAGGCGAAGCGCTGCGGGCAGCCCGGGTGCGGCGCGCTGGATGCAGTGTTGCGGACTGGGGGAGGGGGGTGGGTGCAGACGGCTCCGATTCAGCTGGGGCCAGAGCCCCTGCCCGCGGACAGCCCACGGCCAAGCCCAGCTCCAAGACGCACCAAAATTTAAATGAGGATCCCTGGCCGAGGAAACCGAGATGCAAATCCGGAGTGCATCCTAAACCGCACCTGCTGCGTAACACCCAAAAAAGAAAAAAACCCCAACAAAGAAAAGAAAAAGAGGAGAAAAATATAGGCTGAACTAAAAATTGGGTAAGAAATCATGGGCCGGCAGCTGCTACGCCGGCGTTTGCCACTCCCGACCTACCATGGTGCGAGCGAACGGAGGAAGAGCAGAGAGAACAAGGGTGGCTGCACCTGCGCCGGGGCTGTGACCGCAGGGGTGCCTCTGCTACTGCTGCTGCTGCTACTAAGGCGCTGTGAGCGCTGAGCGTTATGCCACCGCCGCCGCCGCCCAACTGCGAGTAACGGCTCCGCGTCCGCGAGGCTCCCAGCACAACTGTCGAAGTGCGAGCCTGCGCTCCGCGGTATATATACGGCGCTCGGTATCCCTCCGCCTCAGCCGCGGCCGCCTCGTTCTGAGCTGCGCTGCGAGGGCCGGGCCTTGGCCACTCGGCCCCGCCCACAGGCGCGCCCGGCTTCCCGCCGCCCCCTGCGCGCCATCCGCGGCGGGACTGGGCTGGAGACCCACATGCGAAGGGTTAGGGGAGAGGCGCAGGGTCGCGGGGCAGGTGCGGCGAAGAGTCCCGGAAGATGCCCACCGGGGCCGGGGCGAGGACAGAACGTCAGCATAGCCCCGACTTGGGGCGGCCCTGGGCTTCAGAGGCCCAAGGCCCCTCACCCCAGCCCAGCCCCACCCCCACCTGTGGGCCCCCCTCCTACCCCCACCTCACATCTCCTACCGCTCCGCTGGGGCACCCGGGTGCCCCTGGCCCCTGGCCTCGTCGTCCCCAGCTGGCCGCCTCCGTTGGGGAGCTGCGGGCGGTCCTAGGGTAGGGGGCGGCCGCGGGGAGCTGGGGACAGAGGAATTGACCGCTCTCCTGCTGCTGCCGGGGAGAGGGGTCTGGAAGGGGAAAGGCAGTGTGCCTCGTGCAAGTAATTGGTCAGACGTTTGCTTTTGAAAATTTGAAGTAATACCAGAGACAAATTAATATATGCTCAGTTGCTAAATCTGTGTCGTGTTCATATGCTTAGCCAGTCTTATTTTAATGTTTTTACGTTTCCACTGAATTTTTTTTTTTTATGCCTGAATAATCTCCCTCGTACTGTTTGGTTCTCTTTTTCCTGTGGAAAATACTATTCATCCTGACCCCAGTCTTACTGAAATTAATGTATCTGTGCATCTTCTATGGACTAAAACACATGCTTTGACTTTTTTATTTATTTATTTATTTGTTTCGTTTTGGTTTTTTTGTTAATTACCTGGTCCTGAGAGAGATCAGATCTTTACTCATACACCCCGTACAAACAAAGAAGGAGAAAAATAGATACATAGAATCCCCTAGATTAGAGCTAGAACACACAGCTGACTGATTCTACTGTGGAGCTAGACCATTTTTAATGCACAATCTTAATTCTTTTTCAAGTAGTATTTTAACCTTAAAATTTACTAATGTTTTCAATTTTCTGTATACTAGAGAAAGGACAGTACCAGTTGTAAATTTGAAGCCCAGAACTTTGTAAAAATCTTGACAAAATGCTGCAGTTTCTTTTTTGGCCAAGGCAGAGCACAGAATTTGATCTTTTGTTTACAGGGCCTGGGCAACAGTTGCAAGTTATCA
Source organism: Mesoplodon densirostris (assembly GCF_025265405.1). Taxonomy (NCBI): domain Eukaryota; kingdom Metazoa; phylum Chordata; class Mammalia; order Artiodactyla; family Ziphiidae; genus Mesoplodon; species Mesoplodon densirostris. Next base: position 14,777,973 of record NC_082664.1, read on the forward strand.
TTTGCTTACTGTTTCAGAGAATGTGGCAAAGTGTGCGAGTGACAAGCTCTGCCTGAAAGGGATTTGCTTGGTTATGTTTGTTTCTGGCTTTGACAAAGTCTGCAGAAAGATGTTTTAAAACAATGGAAAATGTTCAGGCACATTGTAGATGCCCCAGGACTTCTGTGATAACCTCAGACAAGCATCTGTGGAACTGTTCTTACTGATATTCCTTCTGGAATGCTGCAGAAAGGGTGAAACTGCTGTACAATTTAAAGAGAAGCTGTAGCAGCAAGCCAGGGAATGGTACTGCCTTCCCTCTGCAGATGAGAAAGACATCATCCAGTTAACACATCTACCAATCACTGTCCTTGTCATCGCCATCGTCATCATCATCATCTTGTGCTCACAGGGGTAACCTGAGTGGGAATAAAATGTATGTATGTATATTTTTAATGTATATATTAATAGGAGAGTTGGAAATAGGGGGAAGGGACTAATATAAAGTCAATTAAAAGAATATTCAGTAATACAGTGAGTTACAGTCTAAATGGCCAAACACACTATGGGAATTTGTATTCTTTTGCCAGGCTTTTCATACAGTAGTTAGTTAAATACATTTTAAACTTGGTATACATTGTGTAGGTAGGGGGAAATAGTGGCCTAGAAATGAAATGTGTTTGTTAAGGGTTTATTACCTTCTAATAGTCTTCCATTCCTTATAATTAAGTTGCTACAATCTATGGTTTTGAAAACCAGGCATTTTCTAAGATAATATTTCTTCCTCTATCATTTAACCTATTTCACCCAAATAAAACACTTTGAAACTTTTTCATGATTTTACTTGCTAAAAACTGTATTTCAAAATCATTTTACTTATTATAGTAGAATTCATTATTGTGATTCTTCATATTTTACCAGCTAGAGTTCTCTTTTGGTAATTCTTTAATGTATCAAAGCACATCTTAGCTTTCAAGTCTATTGGATTTATAATGAGGTCATGCTTTACTCAGTTTTATGGCTAGTTTGACACATTGAAATATAAGAAGGTCAAGTGACTTGCCCAAGATCTTGCTCAGGGGCTCTAATATTAGATTATATATTAGTAAAATGCATACCTGAAATTTTTAAAGGTACCGTGTGAAGATTTACCTGTTTCCTAAAGCAGGTTCTTCCGACCACCTAGATGATCACTGGGTTTTCATTAAAGATTCTTTAAGTGAATAAACTTCCTAATTTATGAAAAGATCAGGAATCAAGAAAATAAGCCACATTATTATGAAGTCATAATTTACTGAGAACCAAAAAACTATGGAATATTTCATAATATTGATAGAAAATGGTTATTATTATTTATATAAAGTAATGTTAAATTGAAGAAAAATAGAAAGAATGCAACCCCAAGTCAGGAATCTCAAGTTCGAATATCATTTCTGTCACTAACCTGATTATCTATCTGAGTCTAACAGAAAGAATACAAATGTAATAATTTTACATACTCAGGGGTAAAACAAGAGGTTTGGATTTAATCTAAAAATTCCTTCCAGCTGTAAAATGCTGTGCCTGAGATTATAATATACGTTATTATAAAATATACATGTATAATATATATTATACATTATTTCATATATGCGTGTATACACACAAATATACATATATTGAAGATGAAGAGGGCAATTGGAGAAATGGGAATGGTTTAAAAATTAACATTTGCTGGGCCTCCCTGGTGGCGCAGTGGTTGAGAGTCCGCCTGCCGATGCAGGGGACACGGGTTCGTGCCCCGATCCCGGAGGATCCCACATGCCGCGGAGCGGCTGGGCCCGCGAGCCATGGCCGCGGAGCCTGTGTGTCCGGAGCCTGTGCTCCGCAACGGGAGAGGCCACAGCAGTGAGAGGCCCGCGTACAGCAAAAAAAAAAAAAAAAAAAAAAAAAAAAAAAAAATTAACATTTGCTGAGCATTGGCTATGGCCAGGCTCTGTGCTAACTGTATTATTTCATCTTCCTGCCCATCCTGTGAGGCCAGTGTCATTATTATCCTTATGCAGAAATCAAGGCACTGAGAGATTCAGTGACTTGCCTAATTTAAGTTGTGGAACCCAAAAATCTATTTCAGAGGCCCAAGCATGTAAGCATTGCACTATATCTCTTGTAATTTAATAGAATTTTTAATAGAATTTATTTTTAATTTTTTTGGAAGGAGCACAAAGAATAAGATTCAAATTTGGTTGTTAAAGAGATACTTCTTACCCAAGGATTTAAAACTAAAATCAGATCATAGGAATGTAGTAATAGCTGTATCTCCCACACAAGGAGTAGAATGCATAAGAAAAAGCAAAACTTTTACTTTGTGATGCTTCCTAGTTGGAGGACATTTCTCATTTTGCAGAGGAGGCCTAAAGAGGTGAGGAGACTTGCTCACTGTCAAACATTTAGTTGACTATATGCTTTCATTGAAAGAGATAGTCAAGAACTCCCTAATCCCAGTCCTATTCCATGCTGTATCTCTGGGAATTGGTATTTTAAATTAAACACAGAGAGAGATAGATGATTGGATGGATGGATAGATAGATAGATAGATCTCCTAGCCTTCATGGAGCTTACAGTCTTTTGAGAAAGTGACTATGTGTGTGTGTGTGTGTGAGAGAGAGAGAGAGAGAAAGAGAGGTGGATGGTTGGTTTGATGGTTTTTACAAAGTAACCAGGCTAAATTCATTACCTGAATAAAACCATAGTCTGTTGTGTCTTCGTGGATGGATTATCTAGTTAGAGGATTTTCCTTAAGAAATTTGTAAGCTGTCTCACAGGAAAGAAATCTTGTCTTCTACCTCTCCACCATCCCCAGCTCCCTCCTCTCTGCCCCATAGTCCAATATAATTTGATGATGATCCACCATTTGGGATTCTTTCCCTCATTAATCATCTCCAATAGCCAGAACAGGTTCCTGCTGTTTGTGTGTGGATTTACATTTCATTAAATGTTATACAGGATTATTACACAAGCTTTACTATCCCTATCAATGACAAAATACCTCATTACTTTTCCATATAAAATTTTGCTATTATCTTTTTTTTTTGCTATTATCTTTTATGAATGACTCTTAGGTAAAGAATAAGGGAAAATTCTAACATTACATTCAAATTTGAAATGTGTTACCATTGTAACAAAACAAGCAAGTGTTAGGCCATGACTTATTACCATGAGAAAAACATTATCAATTTTAGCATATGTCTATTTAGTGTCCCAGAATTTTAAGTGAATCATAACCAGACCACCACATGTCCTACTGTGTGTTCCAGCTTGCAGGGTTCTTCAGTATATTTAGTTAATGATCTAAAGTGAAATATTTCCAAATAGCACCATTCACCTTGCATATGTGCCCAATTCTTGTTTGTTTTTTAAACACTTTCTTTTGTATAGTAGAGGACACATCTTGCCCTCCATTCACAGGGCTTGTGCTTCTTTTGCTAGTAGCTGTGGTCATGGATTTGCACTATTCCCTCCCTGGCTTGGTCCCCCCTTGTGACCTAGGTCATGAATATGCAACACAGCAAGTGTGAGGTCAGTGATAGAGAACAGAGCAAAATAATTTACCATTAATGAGACTGGACCCATGACTTGGGCCTCGTTAGATCTGTGCTTTAATGGACTGAGTTTTAAGTCACAGGCAGCCAACAGTTATACAGACTTAGGGACCAAGTATGTGAATTCAGATTCTAAAATGCCCAACGGGATAAGATCATAGTTTTTGTGCTTTAGGTGTTTACACTAAATTTAAACTTTTTTAAAAAAAACAATGCAGCTGACCTACTGAGCAATGTATTCTCTAAGCCATATTATTTTGGAAATTCCTGAGTCACCATTTTCCCCATTAATCCAAAAGTCAAGTGCAAAAGTAGCTTTAATCAACATCCAAACAATAACCAGCAACTTCTCATTTCTACCACATGTGCTAGAGTGGGGGTCACACCAGAGAGCAGGTCTAAGACATCCATGCAACAATAGGCATTTAGCAGCTTATAGATGATTTAACAACTAGTCATTTGAGGGCTGTGTAGCCACAGTGGTAAGCTGGAATGGCAGGTTTTGGGGTGACTCAGTTTGCCTGAAGGGCAGAGCCAGTGATCAGCACAAACTGGTACTTTCACTGAGGTCTTGATATGCAGAAAACTGGACCATAATGATAAATCAGAGAAACTGATGCTGATTGTGGATTATACCAAAGAATGGGCCTCACCAATTCCAACAGAATTAAGATTTACTTTGGTAACTGTGTGGTTTGGTTTTGAATCATAATGAATAGCTTTTATCCTGCCTTCTGGAGCCATGATGTTCAAAACAGTAGCCACTAGCTACGTGTGGCTATTTAACTCTAAATAATTAAAATTTAAAAATGTAGTTCCTTCGTTTCACTAGCCACAGTCAAGTACTCAGTAGGCTCCTATGGCTAGTGGTTACCATATTGGACAGCATAGAACATTTCCATCATCACAAAAGCTTTATTGGACCGCAGCATTCTAGAGATTTAAAAAAAGGAAGGAGCATCATGTTTGCCTGGATCAAGAATCCTGAGGGTTCCAAATTTTTAGTACCACATCCATTATTCTTCATTCATCCCAATGAGTGTATTCCCTTCTGATACATGCAGCACACAGTCAGCCACCCAAATTAGCTTCATCCTGTCATGTCTCTGCTCAGAAACTTTCAGAGGCTCCCCAATGCCTGCAGAAGATAAAATGCAAAGTCCTTGTGCCTAGCATTCAAAGCCCTTCAACAGTCCGTTGATCTACTTTTTCAGCATTACTTTTGTTACTCTACAAATATGAATTCTCTGCCTCAGACAAATGGGTTTACTCTCTGACCCGTGAATACTCATTCTGCCCTCCCAACTCACTGCCTTTTCCACGCCATTCTCAGTGCCCAGATACCTGTCCAGATCCTCACCACCAATCTAAATCCTACCAGTCCTTCATGGCCTCTTTAAATCACACATCTTTCAAAATTTCCCGATGATCATAGCTCTAAATGATACTTCCTCTCTTCCGAATTCCTACACCTCTTACCCATTTCTACTGGATATTATCTTTTCATGTATTTTATCTCCTCAACCAGGTCATAGCAGAAGCTACCATCTTATACCCTGAGCTCAGCACAGTACCTGATAATACATATCAATAGATTATTTAATTGATTAGTGGTGAGCTCAATTCACTACTGGGCTAGAGAGGATATGAGAAGTGAATTTTCCAAAGTAGAGAGAAAAGGAAAAGGAAGTCTTTTGCTTTAATACTACCACTGGAACTACCACCAGAAATGAGTCTCCCTAGATTTGGTGGCAGATCATACTTCCTCGGGAATAGGCCAGACTATTCCTGCTTTGATCCTGACCTGTACCCTTTTACAGCCCTGAGCAAATATGGACCTGGGCTGATCCTTCCTTCTTCTGCAATGCTTTCCCCACTTTCACATGACTGGATCCATTCCCTGCTTCCTGTATGGAGAAAATACGGCCAAAGGCAAGTTGTAGTTGAACAGAAAAACTGGAACTATCTCTGTCTGAGTCCAGTGAAGATGCTTCTTGAGTCTTATTCATTCTAAGTAGAGACTGCGAGTCACTGGCTAATAAACCAACTCTAGGCATCACAACAAGATGACTGGATCATTTGGTCACTGAAAAGATTTGCCTTCAGGAGAGTTTTTAGGCTATACAACTGAGCAGCGGTGTGTCCCCTTTCTTCTCACATCCTCCCCTATAAACCAAAACGAAAGAAATTTTGTCTTATTTCAGCGAAAGGTTTGGTTATTTTTATTGTTTTTTTGTTTTTGTTTTTTCGGTACGTGGGCCTCTCACTGCTGTGGCCTCTCCCGTCACGGAGCACAGGCTCCGGACGCGCAGGCCCAGCGGCCATGGCTCACGGGCCCAGCCGCTCTGCGGCATGTGGGATCCTCCCGGACCGGGGCACGAACCCACGTCCCCCGCATCGGCAGGCAGACTCTCAACCACTGCGCCACCAGGGAAGCCCTATTTTTATTGTTTTGACAAGAAAACAGTTATTTCCCAAGAAGAGGATAATATGGAGACATATTATTTGCCAGGTTAAATGACTATTTCCTTGGCCAGTTAACCACACAGACTCAGCCATCTCATCTGTAAAATGGGTGTAATAACAAAACCTCAAGGGCTTGTGTGAGGGTTACACTCGAGAAAAGAATGTCGAATTCGTTTGTAAACAATAAATACCTAGCTAGACAAATACAGGTTGTGGTTGTTTGTAATATCTAAAACATCAATCAGCTAAATATGGGAAAGGTCAGATAGAAGGCAATTCAGAACCAGTCGGGGAATCTGAAGCAGTCTAACAGTTCAGCAGTGGGAAGATCCAAGGTCTCCCATCTTTCCACGCCCCCAACAGGCTGGTGCCCAGGGCAACAAGCCCTCGCAGACTCATTCCCTCCACCATGCCAGTGGAATGCTGCTGAGTCATCACTGTCTTCTAGAGCAGCCGAAGAGATTTGTGACTCAGAGAACTGATTTATAGTTTCACGTTTCACTGCTCTAGCTCTTCTCTGCCACACAAAGTTTCCTAGTTGCACCTGTTTCACACAACGTTTGAAACCTAGGATATGACCTCAAAACCGAATAGCAGCAAAATATAGAAGCCATGTTTTAAATGGCCTATTGACATAGTGATTCTAATAGAAGTATTTCTGACTTTCAAATCCTAAAGAAAGGTTGAGAACTGAACAGAGCCGTTCAGGACTTTGTATACACCTGTGGGAACTTTGTATTTTGGGGTACTTTGAGACTAGAGCATGCATTTCAACCTGTGCTTTGTATGGTGATACCACAGGCTGCCACCGAGCCATTTTTACTTTCTAAACTCTGCTGCTTGTAACATTTGCTAGGTAGCCAGCTGGGTCGGGGGTTAGGTGCTGCGAAAGGCATGGAACAAGTTTTTCTTTCTGTGAAAGAGCACCATACTCTGAACAAGTCCATTCATACCTGTTTTAATCAGCTGAAGAAAAGAACCAAATTTTTAGGAACCAGCCTAAAAGTTGCACAGTGAGAAATGAAGATATATTCATGATTATTCTTTATTAGCGTTTTGCAATACCCTAAAAAATACTTTGGAATGTTATGAAAAAATTATAATTGTATAACTACTTACCCTTTCATTTGTTTGTTACTCATCTCAAAAAATTAGCTTCTTTGGGACTTCCCTGGTGGTCCATCCATTAAGACTCCACACTCCCAATGCAGGGGGCCCGGGTTCAATCCCTGGTCAGGGAACTAGATCCCGCATGCCGCAACTAAGAGCCTGCATGCTGCAACTAAAAGATCTTGCATGCCACAGTGAAGATCCCACACGCGGCAGTGACCTGGCGCAGCCAAATACATAAATAAAAAAATTTTTTTAATTAGCTTCTTTGCACTACATTGTAAATAAACTACACTTCAGTTAAAAAAATTCTTTTTAAAAATTAGCTTCTCTAAGCTCTTTTGGGAATAAGAAAGGGAAACACTGCTAGCTTGAAGAAGACGTAAGTAAAGAAACTATGATAAGGCAACAGGAAAGTGTCAGCAATTTAAACGAAGGTCAAAGATTTTAAACAAGCTGTATAGATAAGGCCTAGCACAGGGAACAATTCAGGACAGCCAATCCCTAAATGGAATCACAAAGTCCAAAGCAAAGTCATCTAGAGATTTTCCACAGTCATTTGGAGGCCTTGTAAATGATAACATTCCTCTGATCCCCTTAATATGATTAATCTTTCATTAAAATGTTTTCAAAGGTCAAAGGAAAGATCACTCTAGTAAGACCCTAAAGGCGGCTCTGTCCTGAACTTGTACTTCTTGGAACTTAGTTTTCTTATCTGAAAAATGGGAAAGGGGACCCAGATGGACTTTCTCTGGTGCCTCCCTGATTTAGAATTTTATGATTCTAAATATTTTGCTTGTGAAATTTGTGGGGAACTTGTACAGAATTCCCTAGTAACTAGGAGACCCCTGGAGATGTGAATGTAAATAGAGCTAAGGTCATAGGGGACTTGACTCAAGAGTTACATCTTTTTATAAATGGTAAAAATTCAGATCATTATAGAGTTCCTACTTTGTTGAATGATACTCAGTTAAAATACTTAGAACAGACTAGGCCATGCCTACTCCCACTGACTGATCAATCCTGAACATTTATTTCCAAAAATAGCCAAAACTGATCAAAATCTGGGAAGAGGACAGTATCTCTTTTACAAAGACCAGAAAAGCAACAATAAAAGGGGAAAGTGAGCAATTTTGAGTGTCACATTTTTAAAAAAAACATTTTCTTCTAAATATTTATATTCTTCAAAGAACATAATAGAATACATACAAAGGAAAGGTTGGAGATAAGCCCTGCTATATCAAAAGATTAATGTCCCATAATGATGATATTTCCTTAATTTAAAAATAAAAAGTGAAGACAATTCAAATGGAAAAAAATATTGTGGCGTTGAAAAAAGAAACTATACCTTCTACACTGTAGACTCTCCATAAGTATTGGTTGATTGATTTTCTTGGAACTCAAAAGACCCTTTCACATCCAAGTTCTTCTTTCTACCTCTGTCCTAATTATTGTTCATTCATTCCTTCAATAAACGTTTATTGAGCTCATGGAAATGAAATTCACTAAACACTGTGAATAAGAAGATAAATTTGATAGGCCCTGTCCTTGAGGAGTTCACAGTTTAGTGAGCTCATTTTCTGACCACCAAAAGTAGCAGGTTTGGTATGTACTAGGATTGAAGTAAACTCAGAGGAATATTTTGTGGCACACTGATTCACATTAAGATAAACCTGGGATACACTTTACAGTAAACCTAACTTCTTGGTAAATGGGGACTCTCCCTCCAGCATGAAAATAAATGTAAAAGTGACTTTAAAAGCTTAAAGCACTATATGCAGAAGCAGGTAAGCCTAAATATAATGACACAGCTAAGTTATGGTCTAACTTCTTTGCAGCAGAATCAAATATTAGAGCTGAAAGGAAATCTGGAAATCATCTAATTCAATCCTCTCATTCGACAGAATAGAAAACTGAGGTCCAGAGAACAGAGGGGCTTAGCCAAGAATTTCCAATTTGATAATGGCACAGTCAGAGCTCTTATCTCACATTATGATCTGACTTGACACCGAGAAGTCATGGTACATATTTCCTATACCATACACGTTGCAAAAGAAATATGATGTACTGTTTCTTTGAGTAGGTATTTTTATAACGAGTTGCTCATTTGGAAGTTCAGATATTTGCTCATTTGGCAAACATTTTTAGAGATGACTACTAGACGCCTACAGAAAGAAAACCATAGGGCTTCCCTGGTGGCGCAGTGGTTGAGAATCTGCCTGCTAATGCAGGGGACACAGGTTCGAGCCCTGGTCTGGGAGGATCCACATGCCGCGGAGCAACTAGGCCCATGAGCCACAACTACTGAGCCTGCGCGTCTGGAGCCTGTGCTCCACAACAAGACAGGCCGCGATAGTGAGAGGCCCGTGCACTGCGATGAAGAGGGGCCCCCGCTTGCCACAACTAGAGAAAGCCCTTGCACAGAAATGAAGACCCAACACAGCAAAAATAAATTAATTAATTAATAAACTCTTACCCCCAACATCTTCAAAAAAAAAAGAAAACCACAGCTTTTCTCCTTTTTGATCAAGGCTTTGAGTAAAAGTCTAAGAAGCAGCAATAAACAGCAACTGGCAACTATAGCCTTAGATCAGAGAACAGCTTTTACACTGGTACAGAGCAGACACCACTACAAGTTGTAAAACCTCAGGAAAGACCATTAATAGCATAATCTTGGAAACAGGAATATACACTAGTTCAATCACAAAAATCATTAGATCATCCAAGCCATACTGTGTCAAAATCAGAGAGAGGATAAAATCACATTTCAATGAAATGGCAGTTCTAAGAAATCCAGAGGATTTCATTTTCTTAGCTAGATTCTTACAGTAGTGAGAATAACAAGTAACATTTCTCCTCTGCTAACTTTCCCTGTAGGACACTGATGGAAAATTACGTTCAGAGACAACTTAGTTCCCTTAATTCCTGTACCTTCCTTCAATTATACAATAAAGCTCCCCAAATGCTTGAGCCATCTCACACTACAGCGTCAGCTCCAGAAAATGAGGTGTTACTAGAGCAGAAAAACTCGGGCTTGGGAGACACACAACCTAGATTCTGTTCTGGGCTCTGCTTCTCAGTGGCTGTGTGACCGCAGGAGGGTCCATTGACCCTCCTGGATCTCAGACTGTTTCACTGTACAGTGAGGGATTAGAGGAACCCAGACAGACTATACAATAGGCAGACTATGGTACCAGATCGGGCACGTTTGACAGGTTATTTCACTAAGCCTTCTCCTCTATCTAGGAGAGTCTTTCCTCAGGACACAAGAAGCTCCCCGTCGGTCTACCCAGGAGCTAACCATTGGCTCTCAGGTCACTGCCTGTTAAGTTACCCTTGTCTGTCCTGTAGCCCCCAGGCCGGCTCCTGGCGCGTCCCCCTCAGGCCCCTCCTGCTCGGCCGCGGCGGAAAACCCGAGCCCGCGGGACCACAGGAGGGAAGTGGAAACGGGCCCTTCTGAAACAAAAGTGCCCACAAGGATGCTTGTCGGGCGGCTGGGCCTCCGCTCGTAAACAGGAAGGGTCGTCTCGGAGGCAGATCGAGTCAGGTTTTCGAGATAAGGGGAGGTTTTTCTTACTTCACCAGTGGCAACTGTTTCACACAACATGCCAGATGAACCGTAACGAGCGCGGCCTCAACAAGCCAGGAGGCAGGACGAGGGTGGTTTGAGATCACCCCTCGGAGTGCCACGTGCCAGGGCAAAGGAACTCAGTATTGTTCTTAAATCAACTCCTTGCTTCCCGTCCCTGCGAGGGGAAGAGAATAGGCGACTCTCAAGCCTAAGCTTTTCAAGCGCGCGCGGGCAGGCGGGGCGGGGCGCGGGCCGAGGGCACTATATCTCCCGGCGGAGGAGCACACAGCAGCTTTTGCCTTACACGCCCAAAACGCGCGGCTCTGGAGCCGGTTGTTTAGTTGGCGCTGCCGAGGCTGCTTTCCTCGTTCAGTTTGACAAGGATGCTCTGATTGGCCAGCGCGACCCTGCAGTAGTTGGCCGGAAAGAGCCGAGGCGCCTGATTGGTCGCGCCGCACCTGCAATGCGTCAAGCCGCAGTGGGCGTGAATGCCCGTGGCTGGAGGGGCAGCCGGCCGCCTTCGGGAGGGAGCGGCTCCGCCTATGGCCGCCATCTTTACTAGTGGCAGCCGGGACGTCCCGGACGCAAAGGGGTTTTTCGCGGCGTTCTTTGGCCAGTAGAAAAAGGCTTTGCGACAGAAGTTTTGTGGAGGGGTGTACTTTTCCTTGTTTCCATTGCGGTTGGTTGTTTCGGTTTTGCTCAGGTGCCAGGGAGGTGGTGGGGGTAGAATTCGTGGGCTCCCGGCTCAGGGCCGAGTGGCCATCCAGGAAGGAGGGAGTCTGACAGGACGTTTAGCCGCCGCTTCCCGAAAACCGCTGGGTCTGCGTTCTGTCGGCGAGCGCGGGGAGTGTGATTTGACTCCTCTCCATTTCTAGAAGCAAAAGGGAGATTTGCTTCCTGGGCATCTTGCTCGGGCTGGAAGGCAGTTCTGGAAAGCTCTCCCGAATACGTCATGGTTCTTGCTCATGCTGTGCGCCTGCAGGGAATGCGTTTTTTGTGTTTTAGAGCTGTAAATCCAGTAGCCGTCTTGGAAACTGTTTACCGGCTCCAGGGACAGTGGCCTGCAGGAGCAAAACGGAGCTTGCCTGACAGAAATGCTACGAGACGTTGGCTGAAAATTATTTTGATCTTATCAGTTTAGTTGCCTTTTTAGGCAACTATTGTGTGTGTGTGTGTGTGCGCGCGCGCGCGCGCATCCGGCTTTCATTCGTCTCTGATATCCACACCCGCAAAAAAGAAAAAACCTCTTCTTATCTTTTACTGCAGCAGAAGTGGTCGTTGTTCAGGACTCTCTTCAGTGGATATAGGTGAAAAGAAAGACTATGTTCCCTGGGTGAATTAGAGCTGGAGAAACGGGAAAAGGCCACGGTTGTCTTGGTTTAGCGGGAGTGATGTCTCTGTTGGTTTTGTTTGAGCTGCATAGGTGCAAATGCGGTGCAGTGTGGGTATCCAAAGGTGAATTCTGGAGCTGCCTTGGTGTGGGTGTTGCCATGGCTACAGGGAGAGATAGTTGGTGAGTTAAGGGGGCCAATAAACCCAGCAAGGCCAGGCCTCTCCCTTGAATGAAACCGTAGTATTAACTATCCAAGTTTATGTATCCTGGCTTTCACCATTCCCATCCCAGTCCAAGATTCCTGGACTGATCATTACAGGCACACGAGGGTCTGTATTGATTCCTCTATTGACTAATACAGGCGCAGTCACTGCCTTGTATGGGTTTTCTAGTTAGAGGCTGCATACGGGAGCATAATTTTGGAACCATTTGCCATACAATTTGATGTGTACGTTATTGCTACTCTTACCTCATCATACCGAATTTGAACATTTAATCATTGGCTTTTTATGCCTTTTCCCATAGGCAAACCACCACTTTACCTTAGGGTGCTTTCTGCCTAAAACTTACACTCCATTTTACTGTGTATCAATATAATACCAGAGCACTGCGTTCACGGCCATTGCAAAAGAAAGACAACTCCAGCTTTGCATGATCGCCCCTATAGCAACAACCACTCGTGCCTTTGTGGAACACGCAGTAATTCCGTGTTCTTTGGCAGCTGCAGTGCTGGGAGTCCGCCACTTGGCTTGCTGTGTGAGGGGGAGCAAAGGACTACATCTTCCAGAGTCTTGGTTTCTTCTGTAGTATGAAGAGAATCAAGTCTGTTTCCCGGTCCTTCTGACGACTGCATGAGATGGGAATGTGCCAGCACTATGTAAATTGTAGAACTATTGACATAATGATATTCAGTGACTAAAGCATTTATTGAGTGCCAATAACTGTCTGACATGGTGAGAGGAAGATTTTCCTTCAGTATTTTCTGCTTTGTGGGGTGAACAGATTGACAAACTCAGATCTAAAATAAACCTTAAATGGCATGGTTTTTTTCTTAATTGAAGGCATAGTATTAATGTAGCCTTATTAGCATGCAGGCCAGATTTGAGGGCCCTTGGGGTGACTAGCACATCAGTTTGCCTTGGTCTTTCCTGGTTTTAGCATCAAAGGCCCATGTCCTAGAAAGCCTCTCTGTCCCAGGCAAACCAGGACATTTGGTCACCCTTGGATTGTTTTCATTCCCACAAAATGGGAGGGTGAACAGAATAGGAAATGAAGATTCCTACTATATAGAGGCGATTAGGTTTCCCTGCAGCTGGAGGCTAGTAGGCTCAAGAAAAGGGATGTCCTTGTGTAAGGTAAGTGTGGGCTGACGCCTGAAACTCAGCATGTCCAAATTCAAACATAATTTTATCCATCTTTATTGTTCTTCCTTCTCTCAGTCCCCACACAGGCCTTCCTTCCTTCCTTCTTTCCTTCTTTCCTTCTTTCCTCTCTTCCTCTGTTTTCTTTCTTTTCTATCTTTCTGTTTCGGAATTTTCTTTATCTTTATCTCTGGTAAAGGCTCTCCTAAAGATTTCGTCACTTTGGAGTGCAGAAATTCTTTTTTATGCCATGGATCCCTTTGTCAGTCTGATGAAGCCTAATGCTGCTATGGTTCATTGCTGTATTCATAATTGAAGGCATGTTACATTTCACTTAGAGGTTAGTGAAAAGAGATGTTCTACTTTTCCATCCAAGTTCATGGACCTGAATTGTCTCCATGTAGGCCAGGTTCAGAACCCCACTCCTTCTCCATTGCCCCATTGTAGTTCTCTTTCCACCCTGTCCTCTTTTATACTCTTTCACCTTTACATTCTTTTCTCTTTTTTTTAATAAATTCATTTATTTATTTTTGGCTTTGTTGGGTCTTCGTTGCTGCGTGCAGTCTTTCTCTAGTTGCAGCGAGCGGGGGCTACTCTTCGTCGTGGTGTGCGGGCTTCTCATTGCAGTGGCTTCTCTTTGCTGCAGAGCACGGGCTCTAGGCACGCGGGCTTCAGTAGCTGTGGCGTGCGGGCTCTATAGCGCAGGCTCAGTAGTTGTGACGGGTGGGCTTAGTTGTTCCACGGCATGTGGGATCTTCCTGGACCAGGGCTCGAACCCGTGTCCCCTGCAATGGCAGGCGGATTCTTAACCACTGCACCAGCAGGGAAGTCCCACCTTTACATTCTTGCCATTATATGTCACCACCATAGTTCAAGACACTGTGGCTGTTTTCCTAACTATTGCAATAATTGTTCTCCCACCCCTAGTTCCATCTTACGCCTAGCTGATGGAGTAGTTTTTCTAAAGCACATATATGACTATATAATTTCCCTCCTCAACCTCCCATGGCTTCCTATGGCCTCTAGCCTTAAGTGCAGTTTCCTCAGGAATTCCTCCAGGGCCTTCCATAATCTGATCTTTCAGTCCTAATAATCTACTACCCGTTGCAACTCCTAAATTTTGGCTGTACGAACTGTTCTTTAATCTTTGTGCTTTTTCCCCTCCATCTTACATTCACGTTGCTCTCTGGGCCTCGATTTCTGATTTCCATCATCTCTGCCTAGCAGAGTTCTAACATCCTTAAAGACTTACTTCAAATGCAGAGTTAGCTAAGATAACCTCTTCCTCCACTGGACTCCCTCGGTGCTTTATTTTACCCTCTTCTGTTCTTACTGTCTACTTTATTATGAGTATTTGATTACTCATTCCATAAGTGTTTTTCAAGTATCTGTTGTGAGTGTGGCCCTGTACTAGGGGCCATGCGGATATAAAATAAAACTGATTCGAACCTTGGTTTTTAAAGGACTTGTATTTTGGGTTGGGAGGTAATGTGAACCTAAGTAACATTTTTTTTCAAGGTAAAAGAAAACAAGTATTTCAGGCATCCAGAGGGAGAACTCACTTTGCTAGAGGGATGAGAGAAAGCTTTGTGGAGGAGGTGGCATCCAGGTTAGCTTGGAGGATCAGCGACTTATATGGATGTACGTAGGGAAGGCATTCAACACAGGGAATACCAGGAACAAAGCTACCAAGCTGAAGAGAGAAGGGTATGTTAGGGAAGGGGAAGAAGTTTCGTCTGTTATTAAGGGGCCTCTTGGGAGACAGGCTGGTGGCAGGTTGGTTAAGGCTAGATAGAGAATGGCCACACATTCCAGGCCAGAAGATAAGATGATGCCGTTGCATGGAATCCATTGAAGAGTTTTGACAAGAGACTGACAGAATCAGAGGTGAGTTCAGAATAATTATGTGGCAGCAAATCGGGAGGTGAATTTTACAGTGATACTGTAGACAGGGAGACTAATGAAAGCAGTAAGAATAATGGCGTATACTTATTGAGCCCTTACAAAATGCCGTGCAATATCCTTCCTTGCGATATCTCATTTATAGCTCACGAAAACCTTATTATTCACTCCTTTTCACAATATATAAGGAAATTTAGGTTAGAGAGGAATAACTAACCTCTAAGTTACAAGAGGCTAGTTATAATAACTAAGTTATAAGAATAACTTACCCAACTTCACCCATGGTGACAGAGTTGGAAGTGGAACCCATTTACTGTATGCAGTAGTTGGTCCATGAATTACCCTTAATCTGAAAGTGTTAGCAGTGGAATTAGAGGAGAAGATCCAAGAAATGATATATATTTTTAAATTGTCTTTATTATGTTTTGGCCGCGTCAGGTCTTAGCTGTGGCATGCGGGATCTTTTGTTGCAGTGTGGGTTTTCTCTCTCTAGTTGTGGCGCGCAGGCTCCAGGGCACGTGGGCTCTCTTGTTGAGGCATGCGAGCTCAGTAGTTGTGGTGTGCGGGCTTAGTTGCCCTGCAGCATGTGGGATCTTAGTTCCCCGACCAGGGATCGAACCCGTGTCTCCTGCACTGGAAGGTGGATTCTTCACCACTGGACCACCAGGGAAGTCCCCGATACTTCTTAAATTATAGTATTTTATGTACTTTTAAGTTTGAAGTGAAGAATGAAAAAGCAACAAATATCACTGTGGTTGGGCTGAATTCCTGAACTGTCTTCTCCAATGTTGGTTTCATCATGTATCTCCTACATATTTTTCTATATGAAGGAAATAAGACCAGTAAGCAAAATGTGTTGCTACAGTTTTGCCTCACTTTACGAAAACTCATGATATCAAAATGGGGAAAGGATATAGATGCTAGTTGGGCTTGGCTTTCTACTTGGACTCCTCAGAAACCTCATAGAGGAAAAGTGCCAACAGCAGTGGCCTGGAGGTGTACCAAGTTATGCTTCCAAATCTTCCTGTTGATTGGGCATGTTTCTGAGTGTGAACTAGAATTTTTCAGTGCATTTGCCTTTGGGTGAAAGACCTTGGGTAGTACCTACTTAAAGATATTTAATGGTTTCAGAGCACTGGAGGAGTGATTTTCCTACGCTCTGGTCAAGTCAGCATCCCCCTGGCCCCCCACCGTGCCCCTCAAAAAAATACACTAGCAATAAGGAGGAAGAGCGTCAAGAACAATTGCCCTTCAAGAACCACTGGATTGGGCTTCCCTGGTGGCGCAGTGGTTGAGAGTCCACCTGCCGATGCAGGGGACATGGGTTCGTGCCCCGGTCCAGGAAGATCCTACATGCCGTGGAGCAGCTAGGCCCGTGAGCCATGGCTGCTGAGCCTGCGCGTCCGGAGCCTGTGCTCCGCAACGGGAGAGGCCACAACAGTGAGAGGCCCGTGTACCGCAAAAAAAAAAAAAAGAAAAAAAGAACCACTGGATTATTTTGTGTTTCCCTTGGTACTGTCTTCCCAGTCACCAAAGACCGTAAAAAGAGGAGTATTTATTCCAATCCCTTCTATTTCACCTCTCCCTACCCTTTATACTTCTGGTCTTTTCCTGATTATAGATGGCAAAATTAAACGCTGTATATGTCAAAGATCCTTCAAACCTAGGAAAGGCTTTTCATCGTCAGTAGTTCTAGTATACATTTTATAATACACGGACTACCTTTTCCTTTTTGCTAATGTTCTTACATCATTTTGTGTGTTTTTATCATTCTAATTAGATCATAAGTTCCTTAAAAACAGAAGTTACCTTAAAAAAAAATTCCCACCACCTGCACCATTGTCCTGCATATAGTAAGCACTCAGTCTTGATTTGTCATTTTTCTCCTCTTTTTTCCTGATTTTTCTAGTCAACACTTATCTCTGATGACAGCATTGAAAAGTTTAATGATACTCTAGAAAAAGGATATTCATTCAAGATTCATTCAACAATGTTTATTAAATTCATTCTGTATGTCAGATACCCTTGAATGTGAGTGCTTATTACCCTCTCCTGGGGTCATGGTTATTAGTGGTTTTTGGGTCATCAACACCTTTGGGTGTCTAATAAAAGCCATAGAAACCTCCCAGAAAAGCATACACAAAATAATTCTGCAACTCTTGTCATAGAGTCTAGACTTTCAGACTCGATCAAAACCAAAACATTTAAAATCTAAAAATCCTCTTCAGTGGGATGTGTTTAGGCCTTACCACTGTATGATCACATATGATCTATCTATGTAGATAACTATATACATAGGCGTTCATATGTAGTTTAGTTGATCAACCGTATACGTAGCACTAAGGGAACTATTTCAATACTCGAACTGATTGTTGTTTTTAATCATAAGACTTTAAAGCAAAAAATGGCCATCTTTTTGCTACTGAAATTTGGGAGGCAAAATACATTATAGCATTGTGGGTTTTTTGGCGGTACGTGGGCCTCTCACTGTCGTGGCCTCTCCTGTTGAGGAGCACAGGCTCCGGACGCGCAGGCTTAGCGGCCATGGCTTACGGGCCCAGTCGCTCCCCGGCATGTGGGATCTTCCTGGACCGGGGCATGAACCCGTGTCCCCTGCATCGGCAGGCGGACTCTCAACCACTGCGCCACCAGGGAAGCCCCTATAGCATTGTTTTTTTCATTAAGATAAGAGTTGTAATTCGTCACTTATGCAAGCATTTTTCAAATTATAATATGCCATATTGGTAAATCTAGTCTTTGAAGTTTTTAAGTTCTGATCTCTCTTTTGTTTTAAAGTCTGTACAACCTGAAATATATACAATTAAAGTCAGCTAAGGGCTTCCCTGGTGGTGCAGTGGTTGAGAGTCCGCCTGCTGATGCAGGGGACACGGGTTCGTGCCCCGATCCGGGATGATCCCACATGACGCGGAGTGGCTGGGCCGGTGAGCCATGGCCACTGAGCCTGCGCGTCCGGAGCCTGTGCTCCGCAACAGGAGAGGCCACAACAGTGAGAGGCCCGCGTACCGCAAAAAAAAAAAAAAAAAAAAAAAAAGTCAGCTAAGACCTGGAGTACGTAAATAAGATTTTTCACAGAACATTTTCCTGTGAGATTTAGTACAATTGATGTTTTAATCAAAGTTTGTTTATTATCTTGAAAAAGTATTTTCATTGAAGAGAATGAGTAGTGATTGCTTGAGTTATTTTCAGAACAGGTTACGGATGGGTTTTTTGGTATTACTTTCCTTGTGCTGCTCTTCCTAATTAACATCAGTTTTGCTAAATTTTATTGCAGAAAGACTGATAAAGAGAAACCCTGTCATCTGGAACCTGAGATTTATGCATTTGTGTAAAACTTGCATGTTTAAAAGGTGCAGAGAGGGAACACAAGCTGTCATTTGAGAATTCTTCTCTGTGTGAATAATTAATGATGGTATAACTGGGTACCAAACAAAATTTACAAGTGTCTACAACTCTTTGCCTCTACCTGGAAACTTGCTGCGATGATTATTATTTCAGGAAGACAAGGTTGCTGAGATTTTCCAAAAGGATGCAATTCCAAGTGGCCTTTAGGAATCCAGTATGACAGATTTCCTTGTTGCTGGATGAAGTCTATTTTAAATGGTAAAATGATCTGATTACAACATAAAGAATCTTCTACCCATAAAAAAGATCTATAGGTGGTGCAAGCAGCATCAATATCATCAGTGAACATTATTGAGGTTCTTACCTGGGCAAGGCACTCTGGGAGTACCAAGCTTGCAAAGAATTACACATAGCTCTGCCCTTTACATTCTCACAACTAAACTATAACCCACATGCAGGCAGGGACCATGGTTTTATTTAGTTAGTTACACTTACGTTTGCTTATACCCTCAATACTTACAACCAAGTCTGGCATATAATAGTTGCTAAATAAATGTATGTTGAACATCTGAATCAATAACTATTAAAATAGTTGGAGAGGAAAAAAGAGTTAAATGAAAGAAGAAAATCTTCTATTTTGTAATGTAGCTTTTAAAAGGGAAAATACTACATATGTTCTTTTAAAACACCTTTATTATGTGATATTTGATACATATAATATATATAGTAAATGTGAATTATTAAGCATATTAAAATAAGCCCCAGTGAATTCACCACCTATTCAAATAATTAGAAAATTACCAATACTGTGGAAAATAACTTGTGTACTTCCCAATGTCATCTTCCTGCCTCTCCCTCAGCCCAAACTGCATTCTCAATTCAGGGGTATTTTAACTTCGAGATGGATAAATCAGAAACAAGGATTTACAGAAGACAAATCTATGTGATCCTTTATTAAGAATTAATACATTTAGTAACTGATTGAAAAATACATTTGTTAATAATCATATGGAAGATCATTTATTACAGGCTCTTTGAATACCATAAAAAAGTAGTAAGGGTTACTTCTGTGTGCTAAATCCTGGGGACCTCAGAACAGCCTACCTATGCACTCAGAGAAGGCATATATTAGAGTTCACTTTTTTGTTTTGTTTTGCCTTTCCTTCCCTCTTATGGTGTAAAGTAAATTTTGAAATGTCATTTTTTGGGGGAAATTTACTTTAAATTGCTTTTCTATTTGTCATGTATGTTTTCTATTTCATAGTCTCAAAACTGTCTTTAATCACTTGGGGTATGTTTGTTTGGTTTGGTTTGGTTTGGTTTGGTTTTGGCTTTTTGCGGTATGCGGGCCTCTCACTGTTGTGGCCTCTCCCGTTGCAGAGCACAGGTTCCGGACGCGCAGGCTCAGCGGCCATGGCTCATGGGCCTAGCCGCTCCGCGGCTTGTGGGATCTTCCCTCACCGGGGCACAAACCTGTGTCCCCTACATCGGCAGGCGGACTCTCAACCACTGCGCCACCAGGGAAGCCCTTGGGGTATGTTTTTACATCGATTCTTAGTGAAACTCTTCCTGTGAGTTGTCTGTGAAGAGATTTTAAGTTATAACACTGGTAAAGATTTACTAAAGCAGAACATAAAAGTAAAGAAGCAAGCCACAAACAGAATGGCATTATAGAAACATTTATCTTATCAAATAAGAATCCTTACACCAATGTTTACTAGGAGCATCCTTTTCTACAGTACATAGTATAGTGTATTATGTCTAGTATCCTAAACTCAAATTCCAGAGAAATATAGTATTGTAAATGAATAGAGTTTCTTTCCAGAACAATTTTCCCTTTTCATTAATCTTTCTACATCTGGTTTCCATTGTAGTTCTATATGCAGCCATCAAACAATTGTCTTTCTGATTTCTTTCTTTTAATTTCTTAAAATTTATTTATTTATTTATTTTGGGGTGAGTTGGGTCTTCGTTGCTGTCCGCGGGCTTTCTCTATTTGCGGCGAGCGGGGGCTATGCTTTGTCACAGTGCGTGGGCTCCTCATTGCAGTGGCTTCTCTTGTGGAGCACAGACTCTAGGCGCACAGGCTTCAGTAGTTGCGGCTCACAGGCTCAGTCGTTGCGGTGCACAGGCTTCGTTGCTCCGCGGCATGTGGGATCTTCCCGGACCAGGGCTTGAACCCGTGTCTCCTGCATTGGCAGGCGGATTCTTAACCACTGCGCCACCAGGGAAGTCCCTCTTTTAATTTTTTATTTGACATAATTTCAGACTTACAGAAAAGTTCCAAGAATTGTACAAAGAATCCCCATGTACCCTTTATTTCCCAAATGGTAACATTTACATACATGTTCTCTTGTGCTCTCTCTTTCTTGTGGCAGGCATGATAGCCCTTTGTCCCTAAACATTTCAGTGTCTAATTCTAGAAATAAGGTCATTCTATTACATATTACATAACTATAGTACAATTATCAAAATCAGGAAAAGGACATAATAACATTGTCCAATATTGTCCAATCTACAGTCTTCATTCAAAATTTGTAAATTGTCCCACTGCTGTTCTTTATAGCAAAGTAAAATCCCAGATCATGCATTGCATTCAAGTGTCATGTCTCTAGTGTCACGTAATCTGGAATCCTTCCTCAGTCTGTCTGTGTTTTTCACAACATGGACTAATTTACAGATTTCTAACCAATGAATATGCTGAGAATTTTTAAGGAAGTAAGTATTTTTCAAGTAACTGAATTAATCACTGTCAGGATATATAGAAAAAAGGTTTAGGCACTAATTATTTTATGTTACATTCATTAAAAAATTATGCCAAAGAGATGGTAGAGCAAAAGATGAGAAAAAGCAATTTAAAATTCTAGACTTTTTCCCCCCTTCCTAATCCAATTCACTCTTTTTTACAGATGAGAAAATAGAAAGCAGACCAAGACAGATTAGGTAATTGGTCAAAAGTCCTCTAGCTCACCTTCTTGGATCTCCGTACTTTTCTCTATAGCATATAATGCTTAATGGAAAAAAGTCAGTATAAAACTCTAAAAGTAGTACATTGGTTTATTTTTATTAATTCCGTCTACTGTGTTTGGTTTGCCCATAAGAATTCTGCCAACCAGTTGTCTCTGTTACATATGTATCCCAGACGATAGTTGTGTAATAGTTGATATTTGATTTCTATTATAATGTTTATAATATAATGTTTTGTCACATAGAAGTTAAATTTATCTTAGGACCATTTACATAGTATTTAGGCAGTAATGTGATAATTTGTCTAGGATACAAGTGTAACATGACCTTATGTACTTCACAGAAGACAGGGTGGGCTCCAGGCTATGCTCTGAAGGAAAGGAACCTTTTAACCAGGTTCGGTCACCCTTGGTATGTGAGGGGGTTTGGTTCCAGGATCCCTGAGGATGCTAAAATCTGCAGATGCTCAAGTCCCTTATACAAAATGGCATGATATTTGCATATAACCTATGCATATCTTCCAATATACTTAAAATCATTTTTAGATTACTTATAGTACCTAATACAATGTAGATACTGTGTAACTAGTTGCTAGTGCACAGCAAATTCAAGTTTTGCTTTTTTTGAACTTTCTGGAATTTTTTTTCCCGAATATTTTCAATCTACAGTTGGTTGAGCCCACCAATACAGCACCTGAGGCTACTGAGGGCCAACTATACAGCTGTAAGCTTTTCACCAGAGTATCCCTGACAGGATAGGGGACAGAAGAGATTTATTGCTGCGAGCCTGAGCTAGTCTACCCAATGCTACACATTTTTTTGAAACTTCATGTATTTCATGTTTAAAATTTATACATATTTTATTTCTTTCAATTAAGAAGATGTTGCACCTCCAAAACCTGTCTAAGAGATAGGACTTACTACTTCTGTAGCTTCAAAAACCACTCCATATCACCACACCCCAGTTTGAGAAACACACGAACAAATTTATGAAGAGAGTTGTGGAATTCCATGCTTGGGGTCCAGGCAGAACAGAGTAGTAACTCATGAGAGACGCTTTGACAAGTAAAAGGCAGTCTGTGGAGAAGTGCAGAAGTGGGGTTTGAGAGCAGTGAGATAGGGCAGAGCAGTTACGTGGCCTTTGATGCCACCGTGAGGAGCTGAAGAAATATAGTGAATGATAGGATTAATGCCAGTTGGGGTGAAGAAAACCAGGATTCTGGGTCTCTCTCTGCTATTCCCTATGCCCTGTGACATTGGGCAATCTGGATTCTGGTTTCCTTATATGGAGAAAGGCAAGACTAAAATAGGTGATCGTGAGTTTTCTTCTGGCTGTAGTGTTTTGTGATTCATTATGAACTAATAGAATGCATTAGCTTGTTAATAGTTTCCATGCTTCATAATTTCCAAATTTAATCTGATAGATGCCCTTAATATTATTACTAGCCACACACTGCTGATAATATGCAATATTTATTTCAAGGCAACCAGTATACTTACACTTTTAAGAATATCACTATGAAATCTAGGCCTGCCATCTTATGGATCCTAAATGGTACTACCAAAATACAGGGTAGTGTATCTGTTGGTGTCAGATGATTTCTGAACAGATCAAGAGAATACCTACTTACGTATATGTAGCTTACTTCCAAAGGAGTTTATACAGTCTTTTGAAATTTATTTTCTTTGATAATTCTTAATTTAACTTCCTAAGAAAGAATCCAAGTAAATCTAAGTATCCCCTACCTACAATTTTAGTTGTTTATTGATCCCAATAATTATTTTCTAGACAACATTTCATTTTCTAAATGGCTATAGGTAGTTCCTTTGCTTTTGAAATTGTTTGGAACAAGAGAATGGTCTTTTGAAGTGATTGTGGGGAAGTGCTTGCATGCATATTGTATGAAAGCTGTGATCAGCTACTCATCCGTGGTTGTGAAATGTAACAGTCTTCCTTTTTTCTTTTTATATAGCTATAAATTATTAGAGTTGATGGTTTCACATTGCAGCTAGGATGAGTGTTTGTGGAATTCACTCCTTCCATCTCCTGCTGATGGACCTTAGCATTTAACTTCTGTCGTGTAAAGGATCCAAAACACAGAACTTTAATCCACAGAGAACATGGGAGAGGTAGTAGGAAACATTTTTCAGCTCTTTCAAAACTGGAACTTTAAAATATTGCGAATAAATAAACCAAGGAAAAAGGACTCTGCTTCCTCAGTGCATTATGGAATTTGTCTCTAATTAAACTTTGTTTTGTCCCAAACAGATCCAAATAAAATTGTTAGGCCTCTCTTCCCACTAACATAATTTGAGACACTGAAAATAGTCTAAGGATTGCTTTTGAAGTCCATTCTGAAATTTTATCTGGGGCACAAGTGGTAACTCTTCTGTTTAAGGTTGCTGATGAAGCTTTTTAAACCACACTCTATTTCCCCCTGGTTTTCAATTTATTTTCATTATGCTTCAGTATTTGTGGAGGTTTTAATCCCTTTCAAGTTGAAACGTGATTATTATAGTATAGAAGGCAGCATTTGGACGTGGCTGACAGTACCAGCAATTGCTATAACTAATTTTCATCGGTTTGAGTCCTTACAACTGAATCAAACAGCAGTAGCGGGCTTCCCTGGTGGCGCAGTGGTTGAGAGTCCGCCTGCCGATGCAGGGGACGCGGGTTCGTGCCCCGGTCCGGGAGGATCTCACGTGCGGCTGGGCCCGTGCGCCATGGCCGCTGGGCTTGCGTGTCCGGAGCCTGTGCTCCGCAGCGGGAGAGGCCACGACAGGGAGAGGCCCGCATACCGCAAAAAAAAAAAAAACAAAAAAAACCCAGCAGCAGCCCCTATCAGATATAGAGAGCAGTAGGGGAGATGTAGTGAAGCCATTTCAGTTTCTCGGGCTCTCTGTTTTGCCGAATAGAGATGTTGGCTGAGATTACCTTCTTCCTGCTTCCTCTTGGAAGGTAAATGCTTTTGCTAATCATCTCATGATTTAATGATCAGATCTCCTTTCTTTAGAATTTTCTCTCTTGTTCTCACTAAGTCCTATTGATGACTTTCAGGAAACAGTGTAAATTGTTATTTCCACATTGAGCCCAATCCGAAGCCTGTGACGTCTGTATTTTTCTGTTTATTTTGGTTATATATTTTGAGATTTTTATGAACATTTAAAATGTTTTAAAATTCTGCTCAAAGTTAAAAGTTTTCTTTTTAGTCTGACTCTAATGGTTTATTTAAAACATATTTGAGAGGGCTTCCCTGAGGGCTTCCCTGGTGGCGCAGTGGTTGAGAGTCCACCTGCAGATGCAGGGGACACGGGTTTGTGCCCCAGTCCGGGAAGATCCCACATGCCGCGGAGCGGCTGGGCCCGTGAGCCATGGCCGCTGAGCCTGCATGTCCGGAGCCTGTGCTCCGCAACGGGAGAGGCCACAACAGTGAGAGGCCCGCGTACCACAAAAAAAAATAAATAAATAAAAATAAATAAATAAAATAAAACATATTTGAGAAAGCTTTTCGTTTTTACTTCCAGTTGCCCAATTTATGTTTCAGAATTTCTAAATCATCTATATTTGCTTTTACTCTTAAAATATACTGTCATTATAAAATTAAATGACTATACCACGTGCAAACAATATATTTTATAGAAATGAAATTGTTCACAGAAATGAGTCACTGTAGGAAAGATACCTCACAAATGAGTGTTTTGTGAAGTTCAAGTTTCACTAAAAAAGGTAAAGATTGAAAACACTCTAATGCTTAAAGCTGGTTTTGGGGAAGGAATGCAAATGTGTAATGTACATGTTGAAACTTGTGTTAAATTTCAAAATATAGCTTAATTTTACTCCTGCCACAGGAATATTCCAGAGGTCATAAGTCCAAAAATAAAATCATTGCCAATTTTGTGCCTTTCACTTAAATATTCAATTAAGTAATTTTTTAGGCAATTACTTTTGGAAGAATAAGGTACCAGCGTAAGATTTAAATGGAGCCAACTGGTTTTATAGAGTGCCATGTAATAAGATATATACAAAAAAAAGCTTAAGTAGAATTGCTTAGTAATGGAATAATTTGGCTAGAAAAGAAGTAAAATAGAGCATTGTTCCTATGAAAACTCAAGCATAAGTTGAGGTCACTGTTGAAATTTTGTAGAATATATTTTTTCACTGGAGGGAGGTTGGATCAGATATACTCAGAGATCCCTTTTAACTCTAAAACTCTAAGATTTCAGTAAACTTTAGACTAATCCTTTATATAACTAACGTTAACAATTTCAGAGAGTATGAATGAGAGGCATTTTGAGGGGTGTTTAATCATTATTCTGGAAATATATCCTGAGTTGGGGCAATGAAGAAAAATCTGTTTCCCTTTTTGAAGGCATGTTGACAGTAGAGAAAAAAAAAATGAACTCCTGTAGCTCTAAAAACGTTTTATAAAAGCAATTATCCATTTCAACTTTCTCTTCTATTTCTGCTGATCTTCAGCAAATCCTTTTTAATAAAATGTGAGGATCATTTCCTGTCATTATTGGGTTCTAAAGTTTGATCTCCCCAAAAGGATTACTGTCCTTTGTGAACTGGCTGTGTGTGGTGGCCTGTACCTTGTGGGATCTGGATGTTGATCAATGGTGAAGATTTTTCCATTTTAATTCCAGCAGAAGAACCTTGTGATCAGAACTCAAGGGCATGATTCTTCCCTTTTGGGTGGGTACCAGATACACGTCCTCTCACTGTCCCCCAGCATCATCTAGTTGAAGAGGAAATGGTTCCCTGGCTGCCAAGTGTCAGTGAAGCGCTGTGTTAGAATTCTCTGGGAAGGGGTCTCGTTGACCCTTGGTAAGTAGTAATCTGGCAGTTTGTTTCTGACCAATGGTAAGCTGACCCTTAACAAAACTGTGACATAAGAAAGGTTATTTTTTTACACCA
The DNA here is from genome assembly GCF_025265405.1 of Mesoplodon densirostris. NCBI lineage: Eukaryota > Metazoa > Chordata > Mammalia > Artiodactyla > Ziphiidae > Mesoplodon > Mesoplodon densirostris. The sequence continues at coordinate 14,804,523 of NC_082664.1, forward strand.
TTCACCCTGGTTCCCATCATCACGTCGCAGCTTCCATCTTCAGACATTCAGAGTCTTGATTTAGTGTTCTCCATGACACACCCTCTCCTCGAGCTTACTTTCTCCGAAGGATGTTATTAATATGCTAATGCAAATTTAGGTTAATGTCTTATCTCTCTCAGGGATATGTGCATTTCAAACCTTTCTTCTATGGAATGATAGCATCAGCTGACAGCAGAGGTATTTGGGGGCCCTTCTGGAAATTATATCATGTTAAACTATCTCCCAGCCTGTCTTCTTTTAAGGTCTTAGCCTCTAGTTCCATCTCCAGCATGCCCCTCTTACCTCTTTCTCTCATTCATTCATTCAGCAAATATATATAGAGCTTCAGTGTGCGTGATGTACTAGGCTAGGCACAGGGAGTACCACAAGAAACTAAAGAAAGGGGCTTCCCTGGTGGCGCAGTGGTTGAGAGTCCGCCTGCCGATGCAGGGGACACGGGTTCGTGCCCCGGTCCGGGAAGATCCCACATGCCGCGGAGCAGCTGGGCCCGTGAGCCATGGCCGCTGAGCCTGCGCGTTGGAGCCTGTGCTCTGCAACGGGAGAGGCCACAATGGTGAGAGGCCTGCGTACCGCAAAAAAAAAAAAAAAAAAACTTAAGAAAGGCACAGTCCCTACCGCAATGGACTTATAGTCTAATGAGAGATTCTGTCCAATAATCATATAAATACGTGTCAAGTTATAACTGGGGTAAGTGCTTTGAAGGGGAGAACAGAGTGCTGTGTATATGTAATAGGGGCCCTAGCCAGGAGGTCCAGGACATATTCCCTGAGAAAGTCTGATTGAACTGAGTGGGAGTTAATGAGACAGAGGATTGATAGGATGTACTGGTCTCCTAGGATTGCCATAATAAAGTGCCCCAGTTGGGTTGCTTAAGGCGTGGGGATGTAATATTTCGTGGTCCTGGAGGCTGGAAGTCCGCAGTCGAGCTGCCAGCAGGGCCGTGCTGTCTGATGGCTCTAGGAGACAACCCTCCCTTGCCTTATCGAGCTCCCGGTGTATGCCGGCAACCCCAGGTGTTCTGTGGCTTGTAGATGTACCTCCCAAGGCATATGACTGCCTTCTCTCTTTGTGTCTCTATATTTCCTTCCCTCTGTACATGTTGGTCTCTGTGCCCGGATGTCCCCTTTGTAGTAAGAACCTCAGTCGTATTAGATTAGGACCCACCCTAATGACCTCAATTTGTTTAACTTGATGACCTCTGTAAAGACCCTGCCTTCACATAAGGTCACCTTCTGAGGCACTGGGGGTTGGAGCTTCAACATATCTTTGTGGGGGCCACAATTCTACCCATAACAGGACAAGAAGAAGAGGAATAGAAGAGTGTTCTATGCAGGGGAGACAGTGCGTGCCATGGTCCTTTGGCAGGAGGAGACATGGCCTCTGTGGAGTAGAAAGCGAGGGGCTGTGTGGTGTGAGAGGAAGCTGGAATGGAAGTAAAGATGCGTGGTTAGCCCTGCGTTAGGGACTTTGGTCATAATGTAAGAGCAGTGAAGCTTTATTGGAGGCTTTCAGCAGGAATAAGACGTGATCAGATTTGCACTTTGAAAAAAATCACCCTGGCTACAGTGTGCAGCCTGGGTTGGTGACAGCAAGAATAGATGCAGGTATACCGGTTAGGAAGCTACTGCAGTGGAGCAGGTGAGAGAGGAAGGGACATAAAGGGAATTGGTCACAGAAAGTAAAATAAGTGAGCCTTGATGATAGATTGGATGTAAGATGGAGGAGGGAATGGTCAAGAATGATTCATTCCTAGATTTCTGACTCATTTGTCTAAATGCATGAATGAACCATGTTATGGGCAAACTTGTGAGTTTACTTTGGACATGCTGGTCCTGGGGTGCTCCTCTTAGAATCGTCAGATCAGCATTTGTACATCTGGGGCCTAGAGGGAAGGTCCCAGCTGAAGATGAAAATTAGAATCACTGCCGTGTGAGTGATAATTGAAGGTGTGCACCCTGGTTGAGAGAGTGTCTACAGGGAGAAGAGAAGAGGGCCTAGGGCAATAGCAGAAAATAGGCCCACGAAGGAGATTAAGGCAGAGCATCCAGAGACAGAAGAGGAAAACTAGGAGAGTGTGGCTTCATAGAAGCCAGGGGAAGAGGGACTGGTCACATACAGCTGAGAGAGGCAAAAAATGTCCATTGGATGTAGCAATATGGAAGTGACTGGTAACTTAACAGAAAGATTCTTTGGGCTAGTGAAACGGAGGAAGCCGGACTGGAGGGGTGTGATGAGTGGGAGGAGGGTAATGAAGACAGTCTTTATAAACACGGACACTTTCCAGAAATTGGGCTGTGAAATAGTGGAAGAAATAGTTCCTGGAAGCAAAGTGTAGGACCGTCTTAGCTCGGGCTGCTGTAATGCAGTGCCATAGACTAGGTGGCTTAAACAACAGACATTTATTTTCTCACAGTTGTGAAGGCTGAAAGTCTAAGATCAAGGTGCCCACATGGCTGGTTTCTGGGGAGAACTCTCTTCCTGGCTTGTAGTGGTTGCCTCCTTGCTGTGTCCTCACATGGCGGGAAGTGAAAGCGAGAGAGGAGAGAGAACATGCAAGCTCTCTGGTTTCTCTTAGCATAAGGGCAGTAATCCCATCATGAGGGCCCCAACCTCATGACCTCATCTAAATGTAATCACTTCCCAGAGGCTCTGTCTCCAAGTGCCATCACATTGGCGGGTTAGGGCTTCAACAAATGGATTTTGGGGGAACAAAATTGAGTCCATAACAAGAGAGTGTGGTTATTTTTCTTTAAACGGGAAGGCCTTCAGCCTGCTGAAAAGTTGCAGTTGAGGGGTAAAGATGAAATATTTGAGCAAGAGAAGGGTCATTGAAAGCATGCAGCAAGAGAGGACAGAATAGAAAAAGTGGCCTTAGATAAAAGAGGAGAGACTGCCTCACTTAACAGTACCCTGGGATTTCGTCCTGTGGGGGATACCAGCAGGGGTGTGGAATTGCACAGAGCCACTTCACCTGTGAGTGTTCTCAGCTGTCAGATCTCTCTCCTTAGGTTCATTGCTGCTCCACGCTGCTGCGTAGAAGAGGAGCAGGCTGTCAGTGTCTGCAGGTTTTAATACATTTCAAGTGTCAAAGCAAATCATTTTTTCCTTCTCACCCCTTCTCACCCCTGGGCAAGGGTAGGGTGGGAAGTGGGAAATAAGGTAACATTTTCTGGGACCAGACCTATAACAGAAGGTGGTGGTGGCAGTGGTGTTTTCCTCATAATCCACTACGTCTATGCGCCCCTCCCTTCTCCTGAGTACTTCCTTCATTAAATAGAAATCAGCATCTGAGGAGCAGGGTCCCTTGGAATGCTCTCCTTAGGACTCCTGACAGGTAGGGGAGCCCACCATCTTCCCTCCCTGAGGCTTCCCCATGCCCCGGCTCTCTCAGATGGCCCTCGGACTGGGCTGATGCTGCAGGCTGGGGCAGGTGCTTTTTATTCCAGTTTAATAGAATCTAATCTGGCACCTGCTATAAACGTAGGAAGACCCAAAGGTCAAGCCTTTAGTAAATCAGTTTGGTAAGATACACCAGGTGGCAAAAGAGAGAATCATTTCCACTTTAAAAAATAAAACTTTGTGATTTTCAGTCACTTCAAGGCACACCTTCTGTATTTTTCTTCTGAGACAGTAAAAAAAAATGATTTCGTTTTTTTCATGCCATGGTCTAATCAAGTCCAACCCAGAACAAAATCGGCCTAGTCCTCTCGGGGGGGGGGGGTGATGATTCTTTTTGTTGTATTCATCATTTCTGGCTCCTTCTACTTTTTAAAATTCTGGGTTTAACTGGTCCTTAATATAAGCGTTCCTGGAACTCCTGTGTTTCCTGTTCTCCTGTATTCCATTCTGCATTTCCCAGATTAAGCTTCGTGTCATGGGTAGGAATTTGTGGGCTGGCCTTCAGCTGCACCTGCTGGTAAAGACTGAACCCCACTGTCAGGCAAGTCGGGAACATGCTGGTTCGTGCTGGCATAAATGGGCTTAGGGTTTCCATGAAAGTCTTCCTTTCTTATATGTTTATTTTTGTCTTTTGAAAATATTGAATAAGCATTTCCTGCATTTCTCGTTGTAAAAGATATTTTAAAAATACAGAAGTACTTAGAGCAAAATGTAAAACACCGTCTCTGCCACCTCTCTTTTCCAGCACTCCCCCTGTCAATTCCATTTGTGATTTCTTTAGTGGAATTTGCATCTTTTTTTTTTTTTTTTTTGTGGTACACGGGCCTCTCACTGTTGTGGCCTCTCCCGTTGTGGAGCACAGGCTCCGGACGCACAGGCTCAGCAGCCATGGCTCACGGGCCCAGACGCTCCGCGGCATGTGGGATCTTCCCGGACCGGGGCTCGAACCCGTGTCCCCTGCATCGGCAGGTGGACTCTCAACCACTGCGCCACCAGGGAAGCCCCGGAATTTGCATCTTTTCAAAACCTTTTCTCGTTACATATACCTAAATACTCTAAATATATACTATATATTACATATATATGTGTATATATATATGTTTATTTTATATATCTTTATATATGTATAAATACATATATACATATTTTGTAATATTACATTTTATATATAATATATATTATATATATATACACATTTATGAGGGTTCTTTTTACATTAACAAGATCAAATCATACATATTATTCTATGACTTGATTTTTCATTTAATATGTTTTTGCAGTCGTTCTCTTTCTCTTCTCTCCCTCCCCCTTCTTTTTAATCACTGCAAAGTATTCCATAATACAGATGTATCATTATGTAACCAACTTCCTATTGATGATTTTGCTGATAACTGATAATGCTGCACTGGTCAGTGCTTCCTTTGCATTTTTGTCCATGTGTGAAAGTATTTCTTTAGGTTAGATTCAAAGAGGTGGTATCCTGGGCATATGCATTCAGACTTTTGGAAAATGTCTGTGACACTCTTTCTGCCTCCACTTGTTCCCTCAGCTGGTGCCGCCCTGGAACTCCCTGTTCTGGTTTGACTAGTCGTCCTAGCTTCTCAGAGAAGGAGACAATGTCGGGGCTGGGGACTGGGTGGGCAACATGGCCACCGCTGCTGGTATATTCCCTTCAGTCAGAGAACCAAGAAAGTTTAGAACTGTGACAAAAGCAGAGGATCTCAGGAAGTGCCGCCAACACAGGTGCAATCTTGGTTTGCTTAAGTGGAAATTAACTTCTTCTAAGGCTTTACCCAATGATATAAGTTGAGATAACTGGCTAACTTGTATTCAGGGAAAAAAGTTTGATTTCTACCCTACATCATACATCATATGAAATTTCAGATAAATCAAAAAATTTAGTAACTATCTGCTTTGGGAGGAATTATGACCGATTTTTGTTTTATTATTTTTGATTGCCTCTAGTTTCCAAATAGTTCACATATTATTAAAAATTATTTTAAAAGAATTTCTTGTTGAGACTTCCTTGGTGGCCCAGTGGTTAAGACTTCGCCTTCCAAGGCAGGGGGTGCAGGTTCAATCCCTGCTCAGGGAGGTAAGATCCCACATGCCTCATTGCCAAAAAAACAAAACATAAAACAGAAGCAATATTGTAACAGATTCAATAAAGACTAAAAATGGTTCACATCATGGGCTTCCCTGGTGGCGCAGTGGTTGAGAGTCTGCCTGCCGATGCAGGGGATACGGGTTCGTGACCCGGTCTGGGAAGATCCCACATGCCGTGGAGCCGCTGGGCCCGTGAGCCATGGCCACTGAGCTTGCGCATCTGGAGCATGTGCTCTGCAACAGGAGAAGCCACAATAGTGAGAGGCCTGCGTACCGCGAAAAAAAAAAAAAAGGTCCACATCAAAAAAAAATTTTTTTAATTAAAAAATAAAAAAAGAATTCCATATTTTCCAAGTACTATTTCTAATTCATTAATCTCTCTTCATCTCTTTATATCTACATATTAGAACATTACCCTCTTTTGTAGAGTCTCCTATTTGAGGGTCATTTTTTGGAAATCTTTAGTGAGTAGAGGTGCCAAGTCTTGCCTTAAAAATATGAAAGAGCAGACCTAGAGATAAGAAAATTTTTGTAACAAAATTGTATTATGATTTAAGACATGAGACACATTGTATAATATGTAAATGGCTCACAAACATGCTCCTAGAAATACATTCTGAGTATATTTCTGGCTCATTTTTTACTACGTGTGGATAAATACTGTTGTAGATGTTCAAGAATATAACAAATATTAACACTACTATTTTAACTCCCCCAAATATTTATGGATTCGATTGTGAATTAAGAAAAATGATATCACTTTCAGTTGTTAGCCCTCCTTGAACTGGGAATTAGTTCAGTCATGCAATTTATTTATTTATTTAGTTAGTTATGTGTTTGTTTATTTGTTTATTTATCTATCTATCAGTACGCGGGCCTCTCACTGTTGTGGCCTCTCCCGTTGCGGAGCACAGGCTCCGGACGCGCAGGCTCAGCGGCCATGGCTCACGGGCCCAGCTGCTCCGCGGCATGTGGGATCTTCCCGGACCGGGGCACGAACCTGTGTCCCCTGCATCGGCAGTCGGACTCTGGACCACTGCGCCACCAGGGAAGCACAACTTATTTTTAATTCACTTGGTTTTACTCAAAATTGTTTTTCTGCAAATTAAAATGCTGCTCTGCTTGCAAAACAGTACTACTCAGACACCCTGAACATGCTGACTCGCTCCACCTCTCATTCTCATCTTTGATCATAGCTGCAGGACATGGTTTCCAGTGAAGATGGTTTTGCTTATCAAGTCTTCTAAAGAAAAAGTGCCATTTCCGTATAGATGAATAGTCCGTTTTAATTCGTTTATTATTCTGGGTTTGATGAAAGTCTTTAATGGATATTTGAGATAACTAAGCAGAGGAAGATTGTTGGATATCCTCTTTTCTATTCAACAAATTTTGTATAGCACCCACCAGGTGCCAGGCACCATGCAGCTCCCCACCCTCATTCCTCTCTCCCTTCATACCTACTATGTGCTGAGTGTGGTGTCAGACCATGAGGATCCAATCCTGAGAGAGGCAAACTTGCTGTCTGTCCTCAGGGGGCTTGCAGTGTAGCAGATACAGATGAGTTCAAACTATAGCTGTGTGAGAGAAGTATACTGGGGAACAGTGAAGGGGACAAGGGTACAGAAAAGGCTGAGGAGAGGAGATAGTCTTGCTGGGTCATAAAAAAATGAGGAAATGCTTATCGTGAAGGGGAGTTCATCACTCTGGCAGCAATTTGGGAGAAAGAGGAGAGAGGAGCTGGACCAGGGCAGGGAGACTAGGTGAGTGATGATGGGACCCTGGACTAAGGAAATAGCAGTGGAGGAAGAGAGATGGGAACAGAAGAAATATGCGGTGAAGAGACAGAAACACAGTCTTGATGCCTGGCTTTGAGGGGTTAAAAAAAAAAGGAAAAGCCAAGGAAGACTCCCAAGTCACAAAGCCTTGGAAGTTGCCTGGGAGGGTGGGTATTGGTACTGTCCCAGGACACGACACGGGGACAGGTTTGGTAGAGGTGAACAAACAGTTTGAGGTTTGTGAGACCCTGGCTGAGTATACATCAGTCTGAAGGCAGTGGAGAGTCTGGACCAGAAATAGATTTGAGAGGCATCTGTACCTAAGAGCTACACTTACCATAACGGCTAGAAAAGAGCCTAATGTTTTAGACTCTTAGACTCTCACTTTAATTATTATATTGACAGAGCCACTCTCTCATTTCCATTATTTCAAATTATTTATCCCAAAAAGGAACATTGCCAGCAGTAGATAATCACAGCCCTGTGATGGCTAACTTTGAATTGTATCATATGGGGAGTTTGAAAATGTAGAGTCCTAGATCCTAACCCCAGAGAATGATTCAGTGAGTGAGGCAGAGAGAGATATTTCAAATATCCGCCCTCCTCACCTTTTTTCTCAGCTCCTGGCAGTAAATGGGATCACATGACAGGTTCTGGCCAACAGACTGTGAGTAGATGTGCCAGGAGTCACTTTGATGGTCTTCTTCACCTGCCACATCAACAACAAGAGGCTTTATCTCCACGGTGGAGCAACCAGAAACAGCCTGCGTCCCCAAGCCCCTGCTGAAAATGAGATGCCCTGGAGGACACTCAGAGCCACAGCGGACTTTGTGTGAGTGAGAAATAAACCTTTCAAGGTGAAATTGCCAAGCTTCTAGTGTGTGTCTCTTACTGCAGCATAGCCTGGCCAATCCTGACCAATGCAGCCTGCCTTCTAGGGGGCCCAGAAACCAGTTTTATAAACATGCACTATTGGTGATTCTGGGGCAGTGGCCCACTGACCACACTTTGTGATAAGTGACCACACTGACCTTTTGTGATAGTATAGGTCTCATGGGTACCTTAGAATCTTCCTCAACACCCAGAATGTTAGATGTTCCGTAAAGGAGGTTTGGCTAGCAAAGGGTACACCCTTTGAAATGTTAATGGTGTATGTCTTTTAAAGGAAGCATGATTCATCAGCATAATTAATGTATTGATCACAGTTTGTTGAGCATTTACTATGTGCCAGGCACAGCACTAAGTGCTTCACATACATTATCTCATCACCCCCATTGCAAGGCAGACAGGATTGTAGGAAGACACGGGTAGGAAGTGGTAGAGTGGGATTTGAGCCCAGTTCTGTCTGATTCCAAACTTTTGCTCTGACTCATATGCTCTCAACTTGCAGACTCTACCCTCCTGATGTTTTAGAGCTGGGGTCCTGCAGTTGAGGGTGACTTTAGTGCCCTCATCAGAATGACTTGCAAAGGTTGTGGTAATACTAAATGTTGTGTAGTATTAAATAATAAACAGTTTCTTAAACCTACTTCATGATTTTCAGCTAAGCATTTTTCAGGCTTTTGAGGACAGCTATCTAGCATACTTTCAACTTTCCTAACAATGAATGAAGGTTTTTTGATTTCTAAGGACTGCAAAGGATGTTTGCTGTGGGGTTACAATTCCTTCTCTGGGGATCCCAGACTCTAATGAATTTGCATATCAATAAACCAAACTGATAACACACATTGCTTGAAATAAATTCCCTTAACAGGTCTCTATGCATTGACTATATGTCAAAAAGTCTAAAAAATAGTCTCCACAGAGAAAGACAAATACTATATGATCTCGCTTACACATGGAATCTAGAAAACCCAAACCCATGGAAACAGAGTAGATTGGTGGCTGCCAGGAACTGGGGTGTTGGGTGGTGATGAGATATTGGTCAAAGGGTACAAACTTCTAGTCATAACATGAATGAGTTCTAGGGATCTGTTGTGCAGCATGGTGATTATAGTTTACAATACTGTATTGTATATTTGAAGGTTACTAAGAGGGTAAGTCTTAAATGTTCTCACCATACACACATACACACAAATGGTAATTACATGAGGTGTTTAACCTTATTGTGGTAAATATTCTTCAATATAAATGTCTATCAAATTATCATATTTTAAACTTATATATGTTATATGTCAATTATCTTTCAATAAAGCTGGAAAATAGTCTGCGGATCAATAGTCTATATAGTTCATCCTCTCTTGATTCTCAACAATTCAGTGTTCTCAATCTGCTTAAAAGCAGATCTGTCTCTTCTTATGATATTAGAGTTAAGTTAGGCCCAGTCTTCTCCCAAGTCATACAGTTTTGCGTTTGCTCCTTCCCCTGGACAGGTAACAGGACAAGCCAACTCATGGACACAAAGAGAACAGTTATGGCCCACTCAAAACCAGAGCTCAGCTAATTAGTGGATGGCAAAGCAGGAGGTGGGAATGTTTAGTAATCATAACAACAACAACAACAGCAAAAAATACCTCGATCGACTTCTCAGTAAAAGGAACTGTTGTCCCAGCAGACCATGGATGTGCTTTTTAAAATCTGTTAAATGTCAAATCAGCTGATAGGGTCCAATGTTGACAAGCATTCAAAAGGGCTTTTTCTTGTCAAATAGAGAACCTTGTCGCAAAATCATTATCTACAGTCTACAGTAGTTGGTAATTTTGTTAGGAACCTTGACTAAAAGACCCTCTGGATTTATTTTTCCCTTAACTTCTCTTCAGAAATGGGTAGCATGGAGGGAGAAGTTACCATGGGATACCATGACTGGGAAAGTGATTTACCGTGCTGTTGCTAGAAAGGTTGGTTAGTTGGTTGATACAATTTAATGCCAACTCCCAAAGTAATTAAAAATTAGAAGAATGATTTGGTGCAAGCTCATGAAATATCTCCAAGCACGATTTGCTCAAGTCCCATTTTCAAACGAAGCGTCCTGGAAGAAAAATGCCCCTACAGTTCCAAAGTGCCCCATCAAAGAACCCACATCTTGCCTGCAGTGCGGAGCCACAAAGGCAGGGGTTTATCCTGGGTGGAAAGTTCACTGAACATGCTGTGCTGACTTGTTGAAAATTACTTGTTCCAGAAGCCATTCAGAAACCAGTAATTTGATTAGCTTGACTTCTGGAACAGTTGCCTACCTGCAGTAAAAAGTAATTACAACTGTCCGCCAGCAAATAATTGCTCCAATGTCTAAACGAATGGCGAATCTTCTCTGGAAGGAATTACTGTTCTTCAATGAGTCAGCTCAGACCATGTCTCTGCTTTGGTTGCTGACGGAGTGGGCCATCTGCCTAAACCAGTGAGGGAAGGGGAAAGGGCTGAGCATGCTTTAATTGGTGGAAACAAGGCAGGACAGGGACTTCACAAAGCTTATCAGCTGCAAGGCTTTTCTGAGCCAGGCAAAGCCCTTCATGAAGACACGGCCACCCGAGGCAGCTTTCAGGTCAAGGACTTGGCCACTGACTGTGAAACCGAGTCCCTCTAAAACCAAGTTCCCTTACGGAGTTTATGATTGATCTCTCTATTCAAAACCTCGATCCCTTTCTTGTCTCCTCTGACCTCAATCCTGTGCTAACTGAACACGAATCAAACAGAGTCAGATGACGAAGATGGCTGTTCTCGGTAACATTGTTAATACAGTAAAATTGCTATTATGGAGGTCATCAGTAACGTAAAGACTCAGAGCAAGATGAGCTCACAGATCCCTGAGCCACGGACCATCTGGCCAGAGAATCATAAACCAGAGACATCCTGACTCGCGAAACGACAGTTAAGAAATGTCACAGAAATGTCACAAAATGATTAATCCCAGTTTCTTCGTTCTTCCCCTTTAAAACAGCCCTAACTCAAAGACCAAGATGGAGTGGATCTGAGACTGGTCTCCCACTCCCTTGCTTGGCACCCTGCAAATAAACCCTTATTTTGCTGCAAACACCCGCTGTCAGAGTTTGGTTTTCTGCACCGTGGGTCTTGCTCTAGAACAGCTGCATCAAAAAACCTCTGATGCTCCAGCCTTTTCCTCCCATTCTTGGCCAGTGCTCACTACGTTTACAAGGGAGCCTAGTAGACAGGAATCCCTGTGCCCACAGCTGGGTAGCAATGGCAAGGGGTGTCCAGGTGGACCGTTTCCAGAGGAAAAGAAGGGGAACGGTTTAGCAAGGGCAGGAGGTCAATGTGTAAAAGGAAAATTTCCAGTAAACTGGAACAGTGCTTTTCCAATAACACTCAAAGGTCCCGGTGCTCAGGATTCCTGAAGGACTGCAATATCACTTCTGAAAAGCCAGCTCTACTTCGGTTGGCATCCCCTACGTCATAACAGCTGGCAGAACTGGGATACAGCAGAACCTCCTCCGGACTGGAAGAAGATCAGGGTTCGGGCCCAGTTCTTAGATCTTCCAGGCCCCTGTTTCGTCACGTGCGATGAGAGGAGCAGGTATTGTTGAGGGCTCTGACCTGGAAATTCTCTAGATTTGGGGCACAGTTGGGCTGTGTGGTCTGAACCCTGGTGGGATGCTATAGGCAGCCAGCTTTGGGGATGACAGCTTTTAAAGGGCTCCTGTGCGTGGAGGTCCAAAGGGCATCGTTAAGCCCTGGGGGGGAATTTATAAACTGCTGTTGAGTTGGTAGAGAGTAGATGGTCTGGTAGAAGCCAGGATCCGTGGTGGCTCTGTGCCTAGAGGCTGGGGCCTTGTGCAACTGACCAAACGCTCACAGCCCTGATCCTATCCATTATCCTCTGCAAATGAAGATGAAGCACTGGGGGAATGTTATATTGGTGAGCGCGTTATGAGGGACAGGCCCTGCCTGCCGAGCCACCAGCTTCCTGCTTGGTCTTCCATTTCAGTGACACCTAATTTGGCAACTCACAGTTGCCTGCAGTTGTAGCGTGGTTCTGTGGCTGTGCACCAGCCCCTGTTTTTTGTTCTCTCTCCAGCTCTAGTTTAATATTAATATTGACTCATGATATTAAACACCTGACTTAACTGCGGACACAGTTTCTCCTTAGAGACCAACAATATTGGTTTAGAATGTGTTGCAAGGAAGACATTTCCTAAATAATTATGCCCGGGGTTAGTTGCATAGGTAACAGTAATTAAGCAAATCCCTGAGATAGTGATTTACAAATTATTAATGCAAAGTGTATTTTCTTTCTCTCCACTGTAGATTTACTTTATCATCACATCCATGAAAAATGTTAATAGAAATATGTATATTTAATATGCACCTATTAAGGATGTCATTTGAGTTTTCATTTGCCGCTTTAAACCACTTTCAACTCCAGTGCTTTTATAAATTACAATTTTTGAGGCAAAGACTAGGGAAATAATTCACCTAATTTTTGCAAAGTACTTTGCTCAAAATATTTTGCAGGCAAATTTTAACCTAATGAAACTCCCATTCCCCCATCAGCTTATGTTTCACTTTGAATGTAACATTCCACATTTGTTCGGTAAGTATTCAAGTGGGCTCTTTGTGGAGCCCTGGGCCAGGCACCTAAGTGCTGTAGAAATTGAGAATAAACACTTGACTGTTTTTGCTTTTAGTTACCTTGGAGAGCTCTTTCATTGTCAAGGTTGAAACCTTGGAGAGCTCGTCCTTTTTCAAGATTTTCAACTCCATGCAGACCTTTCCAGCTCTGTAAACCTCCAGGCCCACATCCCCTCTCAGGTATCCTGTCATCTGAAACCAAACTCCACCTCTAGGCTGGTCTTCAGCTGGGACGTGCCTTTGGCTGGGCCTTGAAGTGTGGGGTGTGGATGGGTGTGCGGAGAGAGGCAGGGGAGATGTTCTAGGTAGGAAAGCAATTAATTAGGAGTAAAACAGGTGTGGTGGCACTGCTCTCAGGCTCCTGTGGACTGGGGGGATGGGAGAGAATTAAAGCAGGTAAACCTTGTGTTCCACGGATGATCAGTGAGGTGGTGTCAGTGCACAGAATGGACTGGAAGGACCCTGGAGGCGGGGGGACCAGCCAGGAGGCTGTTCTACTGTTGCAAGTATACCATAGGACAGTATCGATGACAGTGACAGACCATTTCCATCCTTTTGGATGAAAGGGTCATGGGCCCTTTGAGAATATAATGAAAGCTGTGGGTGTGATCACCAGAAAAATATGCACACATGTACCACATATTATGTGTGATTTTGGAGGGTTGGTTCATGGGTCCAATAGGTGATGTGGGATCCCCAAAGGACACAGGAATATTTGCACAAACTGGTGGGAGTAACTAGGGAGACTCTGGGAAAGAAGGGAACACGTTTAGTTTCGTACAACAGGACAGGTGAGCGGGGGTGTGCTCAGGACAACTGGACACCTGTCTGGAGCTGTGGGGAAAGGCCAGGCAGCATGGCTGGAGCGGGAGAGCTGAGTCATTTGATTCAATTGCAAGAGTTTATATTTTGAGAATGAACGGGTTTCCTGATATAACAATAAGCAGAAAGCAATCAAGTATTTCCCAGCATAAATGCTGGGGGCACTATTTATGTGGGTAATCTTCCTAGAAGTGTTTGAGATCACTGTGATAAAAGCCATACATAAAGAAATAGACTCCAGGTGAATCCCTAAGTAAATTAGTTCATTAATATTCATTATGAAGCTTAAAAACTAAATGTAAGATGTAAGACTCAAGATCAGGATAAAAGATGACTATCTAAAATTAGAGTTATTAGGGACTTCCCTGGTAGCCCAGTGGCTAAGACTCTGCGCTCACAATGCAGGGGGCCCAGGTTTGATCCCTGGTCAGGGAACTAGATCCCACATGACACACCTAAGAGTTAGCATGCTGCAACTAAAGATCCCTCATGCTGCAACAAAGATCCTGCATGTGGCAACGATGATCCCGTGTGCCACAACTAAGACCCAGTGCAGCCAAATAAAATAAATAAATAAATAATTTAAAGGGTATAAATGCTTTAAAAAATAAAATTATAGTTATTAAAACAAGCTTAAGATGAACAGATACATCAAGATGTCTCAGATTTTCAAAATTGCTTTCGCAGTGTCCACAGGCTGCAAGGGAAGCAGTTGTAGGTCAGAATAGCATGCCTCCACATCCCAGCTTCTCTGCCTACATCACCCCAGCTGTCAGCCAAAGCAGCAGCATCTTTTGAGCCTGTAACTTGCACTCAAGGTGGGGCTTTTTGGAGACTGATCTCCTGGGATCAGGTGTGTAGAAGTAGGCTGCTCTCCCAGAAGAGATGAGGGAAAATGATACGGTTAGTTCCCAAAATATCCAGGGCTGCCATCCACTCTCTACAAGAAATCACCACTCTGACATTTGGATTTGCGGAATTCACCAGTTCTAACTGGAGCCAAAGAGTCACACCGATTTCAGAGACTAAGTGTGGGACACATCCCTGAATCTTCCTTCAGTCACCCTCCCATGCTGTTGCCACCTTCCCAAAAGTTCTGGAGGTCATTGGGCAGGCCATGCAGGGTCCTGAGTGGGTCTCAGCTGGCACTGACCACAGTATAGCCATGAGCCACTCCGGCCAGAACTGAGCACATGTCATGACTTTCTCGGAACCCACACCCTCTGTTCACTACAACCTATGCTAGGTCTCTTCATACAGGCTCTTCAGATAACCTGAAAGCAGAGACTTTAAAATGGATTTTGTGCACTGTCGGTGGGAATGTAAATTGATACAGCCACTATGGAGAACATTATGGAGGTTCCTTAAAAAACTAAAAACAGAACTACCATATGACCCAGCAATCCCATTACTGGGCATATACCCTGAGAAAACCATAATTCAAAAAGAGCCATGTAGGGCTTCCCTGGTGGCGCAGTGGTTGAGAGTCCACCTGCTGATGAAGGGGACGCGGGTTCGTGCCCCGGTCCAGGAAGATCCCACATGCCGCAGAGCAGCTGGGCCCGAGAGCCATGGCCGCTGAGCCTGCACGTCCGGAACCTGTGCCCCGCAACAGTGAGAGGCCCGCGTACCGCAAAAAAAAAAAAAAAAAAAAAAAAAAAAAGAGCCATGTACCACAACGTTCATTGCAGCTCTATTTACAATAGCCAAGACGTGGAAGCAGCCTAAGTGTCCATCGACAGATGAATGGATAAAGAAGATGTGGCACATGTATACAATGGAATATTACTCAGCCATAAAAAGAAATGAAATTGAGTTATTTGTAGTGAGGTGGATGGACCTAGAGTCTGTCATACAGAGTGAAGTAAGTCAGAAAGAGAAAAGTACTGTAGGCTAACACATACATATGGAATCTAAAAAAAAAAAAGGTTCTGAGGAACCTAGGGGCAGGACAGGCATAAAGACACAGACGTAGAGAATGGACTTGAGGACACGGAGGGGGAAGGGGAAGCTGGGACAAAGTGAGAGAGTGGCATGGACACATATACACTACCAAATATAAAAGAGATAGCTAGTGGGAAGCAGCCGCATAGCACAGGGAGATCAGCTCAGTGCTTTGTGACCACCTAGAGGGGTGGGATAGGGAGGGTGGGAGGGAGATGCAAGAGGGAGGAGATATGGGGATATATGTATACATATAGCTGATTCACTTTGTTATAAAGCAGAAACTAACACACCATTGTAAAGCAATTATACTCCAATAAAGACATTAAAAAATGGATTTTGTGGGTACTTCTGGGCAGAGTGATTTACTTACCAAGATAATTGTGACACTTTCCAGGAGCTACATAACTTTTGGGATCCATTTGGATGGTTATGGCATAGGAAGTCTAAAAGCCCCCTGCTCCCCAGAACTTGCAACAACTGGAATGCTGTTGCTTATTTATTTTTACAGCCTTTGTCTCTTATCAGAAAACATCAAATGACAAGAGATGTGACTCAAGCCAAGGATTCCAGTGTCTGGTCCTATTAGTGGATGAACCATATTATTGGATGAACTGTAGCTCTGTGCAACCTTCACTGACGTTTGGAATGAGGACCCTGAGATACATACCATGCTGCATCATTGAGGAAGGATCAGACAAGAAATCCACCAGTTTTTACAGGTGTTATTTACAATAAGTGTTGATGCAAAATAAGATTTTCTCCTTGACTCCCAAAAGCAAAATTTCCAGAACTGCCTTGGTCTGCTCAGTTGGAGGAACCAGGGCTGGCTTGGTGGGGACCTGTCCTGGGTAAGGGGCTCCTGGAGGGGCTTAGGTCTCATCAAAGAGCTGGGTTTAAATCAAGGAGGAAGCAGAAGGCAGTGTTAAGAGCCAGAGAAGCCATCTGAGCATCAGGTACAAGGGTCAGGAAAGGCCGTAAGCAGGGAACAGGTTGGGGGACAAGAAATGAGGGGTCAGGTCAGACGGATGCTTGTATGACAGACAGTGACTTGGGACCAGCCCTGTGCCGGAGAAGGCAATGGCCCTGGGGGGCGGGGCGCTGGGTGGAGGGGGACCTGTTCTAATGGGAGGTGACCAAAGGGATGCGGGCAGATTGACCAACTAAGAGATGCCAGAACAGAATGAGGAAAATTCCAGAAAACAGAGGTTATATTTTTGAGACAGGGATAAAATTCCTAAAATTAGAGTTTGAAGTCTCCTTGTGTGATGGGTATTTTGCATATCTATGCACAGGACTAATAAATGCTTATTAGTTACATGGCTACCCCTTGTCTCAAGCACAGGCTTCCTTCCGGTGTTTTGTGTGGTCTGGTCTCAAATTGCATGAGTAAGCGAGGGGATGCCTGGGCTTCTGGGGTATTTGTGGTGCAGTGTCTTGTCATCAGGCCCATTTTTTCTGAGGCGATAACAGGTCTTTCCTCCCTCCCTTTGTCCTTCCTTTTGAATAGTAAAATCCCTCATGCCAGGTGAAAAGCCTCCCTTTCTATTGGCGCATCTGAAGTTCCTGTAGGTTGAGGGTCATGAGCAGAGTGGGTCAAGCTGGCTGGAAGGATC
Organism: Mesoplodon densirostris; assembly: GCF_025265405.1. Classification (NCBI taxonomy): domain Eukaryota; kingdom Metazoa; phylum Chordata; class Mammalia; order Artiodactyla; family Ziphiidae; genus Mesoplodon; species Mesoplodon densirostris. The sequence continues at coordinate 14,821,750 of NC_082664.1, forward strand.
CTGGGCCCCATGTGGCTGTGGGTTTTTCACAGGCAGTGGCTTGCTGGTGCTGAGTCTGGGCTCCCAATGAGCCAGTTTGCTGCTTCTGTTGCCTTGTCAACCGCTTCTCCTGGCTTCTCACTGTGCTTCTCTCTCTTCTGTGATTGTGGGAGCAGTTCAGTGAGGCCCCCTCTAGCCTCTCACATTGGCCTCACCTTGAGTTTTCCAGCTGCGGCCATGTACTACATGGGATGCTCCTCCTGGGAATGACACAGGGTTTTCAAGAGATTAAAACAAACAAACAAAACAAACCCTGGGGGAATGTCATCTCTGTGTTATGTTCCCTCAGCCCTTAGAGCCCAGAGCAGGGCTAGGAATCTTGTCAGTGTTGACTAAAAGAAATATGGAAAGAAGTCAGATGCATGGGACACATTTAGGTGTTGGTGCAAAGCATAATCATCAGTTCTGGCAGTTCTAAAAATTGATAGGATGATACGACATGTCAGTACTTTCAAAATCTCAGCCTCTTGCTAATACGCTGGATCCTAGAGATTCTTGCTTTTTAGTTCTGTGGACGATAATGGTTCGCCATGAACATTTGCAGTTATTCAAGGGCGGGAGATCAGGTTTTCCTGAACATTCTGATTCTGAAAGCTTCACTTCTGGAAGGTCATTCATAAGCCCACTAACACAGAGCCCAGTGTCACTGGCTGGCATATTAGAGATGCTAATTTAGTTTTCTGTCTTTATTACATGATCCCTTTTAAAAGAAAAACTCGCCCAATACTATTCATCCAATTGCTCAGTCTCATGCCATGATGTATAAAGTTTTACAGTAATTGAAAAAGCAATGAATAATACCCCAGCCAGTAAATAAATCACAAAGTTCATTAATTCAAAGCACTGAACATCAATTTGTAGAAGACTGTAGCACAGTGTAAAATAACATTACCTACAGTGTAAGAATGGGAAAGTGAGTATTAATTTTATTTTAATTTTTAATGCACTTTGCTCAAAAAAGATACAAAGCATTAACATAATTTTATATATATGCTGGCATTTATTAAACCACTGATTCATGAACAAATTAAGCCACACGTATTTTTTAAGTATTAAAGATTCAGTAGTGATAATTAACTTGAATGTCAAAGAGGAGACCATTATCGGCACATTCTGCAGAATCCCCCAAAGATTATGCAACCCATATGCTGAAGGATTGTGAAAGGTTGCAATCAGCTACTTGATAATCCCAGGAGAGGTTGAAAGACATTATGCTTTCGCCTGTCCGGATGGATCAGTTAGCTAAACGTTTGAGGATGGCAAAAAGTCAGGAGATGAATTTCTGTTCTTGATGCCAACTTTCACTCCAACAGAGAAAGATCTGTTTCTTCTATTTAGGCAAATCAAGCTGCATTTTGGAGGTTCTGTCTACGGCATAACCATCACTAAGGATGCAGAAGGGAGGGCTACACTGGGAATGTTGCTTAGTCTGAATGACCATCACCACTAGGTGATTTCACTGCTGAGGTCTTCAAATTTGAGGGAGCTGCCGTGAATTTTGATGCTTTAAATACAAAAACTAACTCAAAAGAAGTAGCAAATTGGGATGATTTTTCACTAAAAGGAAACAGTTGTCACTCTGGGGACTGAATTAGTGGATAAACCAGTCAGGGACTAAACCAACATATACTGTTACGTTGTTTTTTTCCTTGTTGTGAAAGTGCAATTTTTTTGTGAAATTCCACTTGGTTGGTGTTGAAATTGTGCATAGGATTCCAAGTTGCTAAAAAAAGGAATATATTGTCTTTGAAACTTGTCAGTGTATTTGTCTATTCTAACAGGGCCTTTTGGCTTAAATTATGTAGTTTGATAGGCTACAATAATCAAATGGAATGAGTGCCAGTGTCCACAAAGCACACCCATAAATTCTGTTGGTTAATTAACACTTTTTCTTTTTCTTTTTTTTTTTTTTTTTTTGCGGTATGCAGGCCTCTCACCGCTGTGGCCTCTCCCGTTGCGGAGCACAGGATCCGGACGCACAGGCTCAGCGGCCATGGCTCACGGGCCCAGCCGCTCCGCGGCATGTGGGATCTTCCCGGACCGGGTCACAAACCCGTGTCCCCTGCATCGGCGGGCGGACTCTCAACCACTGCGCCACCAGGGAAGCCCCTAATTAACACTTTTTTATGGTCATAATTTTTCTGCAAATGAATCTCTTCCACTCAAGATTGTAATCTGCCTCCCATCAGTGGCCTCCGCTGGTGCACCCCGTAGAGTCACTTTGGCTCATAGTTTGTAATTATTTATGCATAAAATTAGCGATCAGAATTTTAAGTTTATCTAAATAATCCTGGAAGAAATAAATTTGGGACTGAACTGTCCTTTCGAAAATAACTTTTTTCTCCTTTATTATAAAGGTTAAAATATTCAGTTTATATTATTCATAAAAATATAAAATTGAATATGTATCTTTCTCAGAGCTCCACTATCCAGATGTCACTTTGTTTACGCTGGGGTACATAAACTTTTTTTTTTTTTTTTTTGCGGTATGCGGGCCTCTCACTGTTGTGGCCTCCCCCGTTGCGGAGCACAGGCTCCGGACGCGCAGGCTCCGGACGCGCAGGCTCAGCGGCCATGGCTCACGGGCCCAGCCGCTCCGCGGCATATGGGATCCTCCCAGACCGGGGCACGAACCCGTATCCCCTGCATCGGCAGGCGGACTCTCAACCACTTGCGCCACCAGGGAGGCCCCATAAACTTTTTTTTGCAAATATACATATATATGTTTCCGAAAGAGTGGTCATACTAAGCCTATTGTTTTAAAACCTGTTAAGAAACATGTCATAAGGAATTCCCTGGCGGCCCAGTGGTTATGACTCTGCGCTTTCACTGCCGAGGGCAGGGGTTCAATCTCTGGTCAGGGAACTAAGATCCCCTAACCTGTGGGTTGCGGCCAAAAAAAAAAAAAATGTCACGTATCATGGCAGCTTTCCATGTTAACAAATATAAATCGGCTTCATCGCTTGTGAGGCTGCATAACATTTTACTTTCTGGACCTCTAGGTTGTTTCCACTTTTCACTATTTGCAATAGACTGAATTGTGTTCCCCCCAAATCCGTATGTTGAAGCTCTAACCCTCAATGTGACTATATTTGGAAATAGGGCTTTTAGAGAGGTAATTAATGTTAAATAAGGGTGGAGCCTTAATCCAATATGACTGGTATCCTTATATGAAGAGGAAACAAAGCCAGAGCAAAGCCACGTGAGGACACAGCGAGAAAGTGGCCATGGGCAAGCCAAGGAGGTCTCAGGAGAAACCAACCCTGCTGACACCTTGACCTAGAAGCATATCTAAGATAAATTTTAAGATAAATTTCATGAGAAGGGCTAGTTCAAAAGTATTCCCTTCAGCATCTCTTCTTCCCCTCAACCTTCTTCCCCTCTATTTTCTCTTCTCCTTTAACTTTTTACACGTATTACCAAATTTCCATCTAGAAGATTTCTGCCAAGGTATCTTGCCACCATCAGCGTGTAATAATATCTGCTTTCTGCACAAACTGGTATTTTCAGTCTTAAAATCTTCACCATGATTTATTGTGAAATTTGCATTTCTTTGACTATTAGTAAGAATGCTATCTTTCCACCTGATTATTTGTAAATCTTTTGTGAATTGCATTTTTATTTCATTTTTCCCATTTTATCGGGGAGAGTCACATTTTCCTTATTCATTTATAAGAGCTCTTCACATCTTAAGGATATTAGTCCAGACGACCTACTTTTTTAAAAAAAAAAAAGATTGCTTCTCTTTTTACATTTGTTTGTGACAGTTTTCTGTAGTTCAGAAGTTTAAAAATTTAATCTAGCAAAAATTATTTTCTTTTTGGAATTTCTAAATTTGGTGTCATGCTTAGAAAGATCTCATTTGACTCAAGATTTTGAAAATACCTATATTTCCTTCTAGTTTTTCATGTGTTTTAAAAATATTTAATCTTTGATCCTCCTAGAATTTATTTGCTACTAAGAAGAACTAGGGATATGATGTACTTTTTCCTCCAAACTAAAAATTATTTCAAGATCATTTATTGAATAATCCATACTTTCTTTACTGATATGAAATACCATATTTATGCTAGATCAAACTGTTTCTATACTCTCTATTCTATTATGTCTACCTAGTTTTAAACCAGTGCCATATCCATATAAATTACAGTGGATTATTATAGCAATATATTTTAAATCTGGTAGAGTAAGTTTGTTGGACTATTTTAATTTAAATGGCATTCTCTTATTACAAGGTTATAAACAATAGTTTGGATGGGATGAAGAAGGGCGTTGCTATTACCAAGTGAGTCTTTAATTTCATCTCTGCTGCAGTTATACTGAAAAAATATCTCTTTCATTGTCCCACCATGTCATCTTACGAGCATTATCTGCTAATGTTTGTGTTTCCCTTTCTGGATTATGAGATCCTTGAGGGCATCTTGAGTGATATTCCCCTCACTTGGAGTGATAGTTTATCACCAGTATAAAGCACAGTACTTAGCATGCAGTTAAAAGATAGTTTTGCTTTTTATTTTTTAAAATAAAAAACAAGGAGCAATTTTTTGTTCTCCATCTTTTTGATAACTTTTTCATTTCTTTTAGTTGATTTTTTTTTGCACTGAAACATCATTTCAGTATTAACCCCAAATTCTCATAAGCTGTTTGTAACACAAACATCTGTTTGTAAGTCTTTTGTAAGACTATGACTTGAATTAGATCATCCTTGCTTAATAAGCCTGCTTTTAGTGACCCTGTTCCAACAGATGTTATTAAACACTTACTGTATTCTGTAAAAGGGTCAACCATATGATCTTGTAGGATGGACTGCTAGTAGCAGTGTAAAAGGAGACTGAATGAAGAGTTTTTTGTTATGTTTTGGTCAAGGCTGAAGCATGTCTAGCACTGTGTCTAATCTTATTTCTGGCAATGGTTTTTCATTGTCTTGTTTTTTACCACAGTAAATAAAGGAGAGTACAATCTCCTCTCCCGCTTTTAGGTGGGCAACACAGCCTAGCTTGAGAAAGAGGGCAGCGCAGATTAACAGTGGTTAAGGGGATGGATCTGGATGTGTGTGTGTGTGTGTGTGTGTGTGTGTGTGTGTGTGTGTGTGTGTAAAGGCAGCACCTTTACAATTGTACTTTTTTAATGGCACAGTGGTGTCTATGTGGGTACTTTCATTCCTGTTGGAGACACTGAGAATTAACTAAAAATTTTCAAAGGGTTGAACCCTAAGAACTTAGCAAAAAAGAAATTGGAAAAATATAACTCAAAAAAAATCCTCTGTCCTTATACCTAATTCAAGTTAGTGGCTGCCTTTGGGGAGAGGGTGGTTGAGAAGTGGGTTTGGAAGGGTACACAGGGAATTCAACTTTATCTATAATATTTTATTTCTTTTATTTAAATCAGGATTTTTCATCCTCAGCATTGACATTTTGGGCCAGATAATTCTTTGCTATGGGAATGGCCCTGTGCATTTTAGGATGTTTAGCAGCACCTCTGGGCTGTATTCACTAGATGCCAGTAGCATCCCCAATTGTGACAACCAAAAATACCTCTAGACACCATCCAATGTCCCCTGGGAGTCCCCGCCCCCCTGCCGAAAGCCACTGATTTATAATAGAAAACAAATAAGCACAAATAGAACTAATTAATAGAAAAGAAGAGAATATTTACATGTGCTAATTGGGGGCAGGGGTAAGCACCTAATCATTCATTGTATTATTCTGTATCTTTAAACTCTTCCTAAAGACTCAAAAGAAAAATGCACCTTTTTACTTTTTTAAAAGAATCAAATCTTTTAGCTTGTGATAATCGAAAGTGATGTTTCCAATAAACTGCTATCTTCATTCCATGATAGGTTGGGCACATTCTTGCAGAGCCAACCCCAGGGGATGCTGCTCTTTGATCTGCTGCTTCACACACTTATTTCAGAGATTTTTGGTAATTCATCTTCACTCCTGATTGCTGTATGTTGGCCTAGTTTATTGCTCCTGCCTGATTCCCAGCAATCCATAAAGCCCTCCCTTCATATTTTTCCCTGTCTAATCCACTCTTCATACTGCACAGAGTGATTTTCCTAAGACACAAATATGTGATGTCCCTTTACTTTAAAAATCCTTCAAAATTAGGTCCAAATTTCTTCCCAGGATGCAACCTTGCAGTGTGATTCCTATGCAGATCACCTGAAGTTTGCACAGACTTACAGGTTGAGGGCACTGTCCCTGGTAAGACTGCTGTCCTTCAGATGCCAGTCACAAGTTCAGGGGCCCCCAGCCTACCTGCACTTCTGACCAACTGGCTACAAATTCAGGGTGCCCTCAACCACCTAGAACAATTCATAAAACTCTCAAGAAAGTACTATACTTACAACTATAGTTTTATTATAAAGGATGCAAATCAGGACCAGCCAGATGTAGAGCTTCTGTGCACTTTCCTAGTAGACTCAGGATGCACCCTCCTCCTTGCACATTTGATGTATTTGTCGACCAGGAAGCTCACTGGAGTCTTGGGGTCTCGAGTTTTACTGGGGTTTCATTACATAGATATGATTGATTGAATTATCAGCCATGTGATTGAACTCAGTCTCCAGCTTCCTTCCACTCCCTAGAGGTTGGCTGGCTCAAAGCCCCAACCCTCTAATCACTTGGTTGATCTTTCCAGCATGACTGGTCTAAGTCATGACAGTCATGCTGGAAAGTCATCTCATTAGCATAAACACAGGTGTGGTCAGGGGCCACCATGAACAACAAAGGATCACTCAGTAAATGGCAAGTATTTAGTGTTTACCACTGAGATAGGACTAGACACAAGGACCAGACAAATTCTTTACTGTACAACACAGGGCATCAGGGTTCTTCAGGACGTGACCCCAGCTTCTCTCACTTCACTGCAGCTACATAGCCCTGGTTGAGAGTCCTCGAACACACCTTGCTGTTTTAGAAACTGGACTGCTGCACATGCTATTTCCTCTGTCTACATGTGTCTTCTCCTTTGTCTAGCCAGGGAACTCCTTCTTATTTGTCAAGACCTAGGTGAGCAGTTCCACCTCGGTGGAGCCCTCCCAGGCAGAGTTAATCCCCACCTCCCCAGTGCTGCTAGTACTCCTTGTTTGTTTATAGATTATCTTTGCACTTTGTTTGTTGAGATGTCTGTGTGTCCTGTTGGCACGTAATGTAGGGACTGCCGAGTGAATGTTTCATGGAGTTTTGCCTACATTACTTGAAGTTATATTTGTCTTTTTAGAAAGTGTCCTCTTGCCCTTTTTTTTTTTTTTTTTTTTTTTTTTTTTGCGGTATGCGGGCCTCTCACTGTTGTGGCCTCCCCCGTTGCGGAGCACAGGCTCCGGACGCGCAGGCTCCGGACGCGCAGGCTCAGCGGCCATGGCTCACGGGCCCAGCCGCTCCGCGGCATATGGGATCCTCCCAGACCAGGGCACGAACCCGTATCCCCTGCATCGGCAGGCGGACTCTCAACCACTTGCGCCACCAGGGAGGCCCTCTCTTGCCCTTTTTTGCTGCCATGTTCGCCACCTCACCCTTCATGCTCCAGCGCTGTGGCAGTTCCTCATTACAAACATCCTTTCTTGGCTACCGGTGGATGAGCTACCACTTAAGATCTTGTTGCTGACAATCCTGCCCGGCCATTCATGTTTTGGAAAACTCACGGGTAACACTGATGAGATGACAGAAGAAGTAAGGTTTGCGAAATATCTAGAAGTAGGAAGTGGTTACGTAGAATATTTCACTGGATGAAATATTATGCATCTAATGCATATTTATGAGGTTTGTAGTAAAACCGAGAAATACTTCTATAGAATATTAGGGGGAAAAGTAATCACAATTATGATGAAAAACTATACCCATAAACTAAGACCCCAAAGAAGCATAAAAGAAAGAAAGAAAAGGCCTCTGTAGAAATACCCCAAAATAGTATTTGTCTTTGGGTAATGAAAATATGGGCAATTATTCCCCATCTTCTTTATACTTTCCAGTGTTTAAAACTTTTTTTTTTTTTTTTTGTATCAAGCATGCATTGCATGCTTAAAATGGTAGGAGGGGATAATTCCTCTCTGTACTCCTAAATAGGTGGGCACAAGGTGAAACCAATTTAATTTAGATACTTTCATTTGCAACTGTAAATTTACAGGTGAAAGAAATGCACATTTTTTTCTTTTTGGCAATGAGAGGAGGCAGTGAAAAGAGAGGCAAAGATGGGAATAAGAAGGGGAGGAGATAAACCAGCCACGCTTGCCCCATACTTAAAAGACATGCTGCCACAAGCCAGGAGAATCACCAGGGAGAGAAAAGCCAGTAGGATAAAGGAGTTTTTGAATGGAAACTGGGACCGACCAGTTCTTAAAAATGTCACTTTCCTAGTCAAAGAAAGGCAGCCTGACTAGTGGGGATTTAACTATTTGCTTGTTAAAAATTACTTAAGGGCTTCCCTGGTGGCGCAGTGGTTGAGAGTCCGCCTGCCGATGCAGGGGACGTGGGTTCGTGCCCCCGTCTGTGAGGATCCCACGTGCCGCGGAGCGGCTGGGCCCGTGGGCCATGGCCGCTGGGCCTGCGCGTCCGGAGCCTGTGCTCCGTAATGGGAGAGCCCGCGGCAGTGAGAGGCCCGCGTACCGCAAAAAAAAAAAAAAAAAAAAAAATTACTTAAAAAAATAAAAGGCTTATGTTTTTTCACGGATCCCTTTCATTTTCAGTATAACTTAGAAAACATATCACTTTCTGGAAGAGCTCTAATCATAACAGAGACTGACAATTCAGGGCATTTTGGGAAGAAAGGCTAGTTTAAGAGTAAGCTACACAAGAAAATTCATTTAACCTTTTAAAACTCTGGTTATAATCCCTTTTATCCAAAGCTCTTAGGTAATGCCCTCAGCCTGACCACATAACCCTCCTTATAGAAGAGTAAACCTGAGTTTCCTCCTAGAGACTCTCCTAAACGCTAACATCATTACCAAGCGTTGTTGCTGACATTCTTCCATAATTTCTGCACAACTTCTCAAAACTTTACATATTTCAGACAGATTCTTGAGTATGTGAACTGCGATTAGGCATAAATAGGCCACTTTAGCCATGACTGAAGGACAATTGCTTGGGATTGTGTCCATGTATTAAGGCATTCCTACATAAGACATGCCATCCCTTCTTCCTCTTAAAAAAAAAAAAATGGGAAAGCAGATCACAGCAATGAAATGGCTCAGGCTCTTTTATTTCCTTGTTGATATCTCTGGTTTCCAAAGGCACATTTTCTTTCTTTTACTTCATAGGGACTACCAGAAAATTCCTTAAGATTGAATGAGTTGATAGACCTGTTTCTCCAGTTTGCCTGAGTTAGTGGGTGAAGATTCCTTTCTTCTTAAGATGAAAAGAGTTTGCTTTTACATGTTCTTCATAGGCCAATGTTGACCTTAAAAATAAAAGTCAGTTATTCAACCAGCAAATATGTTTATTCCAGGATAGTGGAGGAATTGCAATTCGGGACAAACAAGCTATAGCAAAAGCCATAGGCAAGTCCAATAAACAAAGGAGAAGAACATTATTTTATAGGGAAAAAGGAGCACATTGGGAGGGTAGTTTTTTTTTAAATAAATTTATTTATTCATTTATTTAATTTTTGGCTGCACTGGGTCTTCGCTGCTGCACGCGGGTTTTCTCTAGTTGCTGAGAGCGGGGGCTACTCATTGTTGCGGTGCACGGGCTTCTCAGAGTGGTGGCCTCTTGTTGCAGAGCACGGGCTCTGGGCACGCGGGCTTCAGTAGTTGTGGCGCACGGGCCCAGATGCTCCACAGCACGTGGGATCTTCCCCGACCAGGGCTCAAACCCGTGTCCCCTGCATTAGCAGGCAGACTCCTAACCACTGCGCCACCAGGGAAGCCCGGAGGGGTTGTTTTGAATGAAAGTCCATTAGAGAAAGTGAGAGTTTGGGGTAATGATGGTTTCTCATTGGCTGAATTGCTGGGGTATTGGATTTCATGTAGGAGATGCAATGTACATCTTTTCCTGTTGGGACCTGTAATTGATGGTTCCTTCTTTTCTGTGATTCTTCTGTTGGGGTCTGTAATCGACAGTTCTTCCTGTAATTGAGACTGAGTGGTATGTGCATGAGAGCTCTCCTGCTTCTAGCCTCCCAAATCCATTTTAGTGAGGTTTCCCTTTATTAACGTTTATACCAGTTTAAAAGTCTCATCATCATTGAAACTAATTGGAACACCTCTAGGCTCTGGGATTATGACCTTGAGTGTAGAGATGTTGTCATTTATTCATTCATTCACTCATTCATTCTGTATCATATAGGACTCCTGGTTGTGAGTGACATAAAGTCAACTGGAATCTGTTTAACTGAAATGAGGGATACATGAAAGGAATATTGGGCTGTTTTCCAGAATCCAAGCATAGACTCGAGGCTCCAGGGACAACTAGAATTAGAGTTCCGTACCCCTCTTCTCCAACTCACATCTGCTTTCATCCTTCTATCTCTACAAGCAGGTGTCCTCTACTTGTCCACCAGCTCCTGGGCTATTATATCTTGCAGTCCAGACATACAAAGAGAGACCAGCTTTCTCTTTCTCAGTTCTAGCTCCAACATTCCTGGGAAAGAACTTTGCTTGGCCTGGATTGGGTCAGAGCTGGGTTGAACACTGACCAACTAAAGACGTGGCCAAGTTGGGTCACATCCTTACCCTGACCAATCAGATGGGGCCAGGACAGTAAGGCCACATTGTACTAACACGACTACCCTGTGGATTCAGAAAAGAGGGTGCTAATTAAGCAAAACAAAAGGTGTCCACTACCTATTCTTTTTTCTATAATATCCTTCTCCAAAAGTAAATGGGAATTATGTAGGTGCTATTTTGGCAACAAACAAGTACCGAGTACCTACACCTACCTACTTGGTGTCTAACTGCCTCCTGGCAATCCTTTTGTTCATGTTGTGTCTTCTATGACATTGTTTAAAGGCTGTTTCTATGGTTTTCAGCCCCTACCTCATGCCCGCGTCTTTTTCATTCTTCATGGCCAGTCTGACTGCCCACTTTACTGAGATCAAGATTGCATAACTACTCTCATCCAACTCTTCTGCAACTAAAATACAGCCCCTTTTCATATATCTCTCCTGCACAACCCCCCTGCCCCACATCTTTTCCTCCCAGCTTTGGAGGAAAGATTCACTCTTGTTGGTGTCCAAAGGTGATCAAGGTCTGTGAGACAGGCTAAATGAGAGTACATTAGAAAGTGTGACAGATGCTAGAACAGCAACTTATCAATTTAGAGTGAGTAATCTCTACTCCAAAGAATAGCAACATTTACAAGTAGTTGAGCAGTGCATTCTTTTCCTTTAGTCAAGCTCCATGCAAAACCAAATCATAATTTGAAAACATTGTTGGTTTATTCCAAGAAATCCCTGCCAAAGGCACTGGAAATACCCAGTCTATAGGGTAAAATAATAGTGATAATAATAATAATAGTTAAGTGAGTTAGTTTCACGCTCTCCGGGGTGGTTTTTCCTGTGCAGAAAAGACTATTCAAAAGTTTACTTTTATTTTTGTCTAATGGTGAAAAGTTTGTAAGGGTCCAGTGAACTATGGCTGTGGGTCAAATCGGCTCACGCTGATTTGCATGGCCCATGAGTTGAGAATGTTTTTACATTTATAAATGTTGGAAAAAATAGAAAGGGGAATAATATTTTGTGACGTGAAAATTTTTGAAATTCAGATTTCAGTGTAGTTGCCACAGAGACCGTATGTCCTGCTATGTCTAAAATATTTACTATGTGACCCTTTTCAGAAAGTTTGCTGATCCCTGGTTTAAAAGATTAGTGTTCAGTTTATTGAAACAACAAATTCAAAACCTTAGTGTGTTCCTAAGCTTTTAAAAAAACCAGATGGTTCACATCTATGAAACCATGACCACCACAGTCAAGATACAGAACATTTTCATCACTCCCAAGAGATTCTCCTTGCACCACAGAATATCCCTCCTTCTACTCCCAGAGCCAGGAAGCCACTGATCCACTTTCTGTCACTATATATTAATTTGCATTTTCTAGAATTTTATATCAACAGAGTCATACAGTAAATACTCTTCTGTCTCTGGCTTTTCTTACCCAGCATAGATTTTGAGATTCATTCATGTCCCTCTGTATATCAGTAGTTTGTTCCTTTTCACTGCTATGTTTTTTAAAAAATAAACTTTTAAATTTCCAGTTTAAAAATGTTGTATTGGGCTTCCCTGGTGGTGCAGTGATTGAGAGTCCGCCTGCCGATGCAGGGGACACGGGTTCGTGCCCCGGTCCAGGAAGATCCCACATGCCGCGGAGTGGCTGGGCCTGTGAGCCATGGCTGCTGAGCCTGTGCGTCTGGAGCCTGTGCTCCGCAACGGGAGAGGCCACAACAGTGAGAGGCCCGTGTACCGCAAAACAAAAAATAAATAAATTAAAATTAAATTAAAATTAAAATGTATTATGAAACATTTCAATATACTTAACAAAAAAGGCCAAAATAGTGTATGAACCCCCATGTTCACATTACCCAACTTTAATCATTATCAACTCAGGGCCAGTGTTGTTTCAACCATACCTTCACCAGTTAATTCCCTCCCATATTTGAAGCAAATCCTAGGCATATACCATTTTACTTGTAAATAGTTCAGCATGTATTTCTAAAAGATATGGACTCTTTAAAAATATATATAACCATAACACATTTATCATGTCTATAAAGTTTGAACAATAATTCCTTAATTTTATCAAATATCCAGCCAGTGTTCACATTTTCAGCTGTTTTGTAAATGTCATCATTTTACATATACAGTATGTTTGAATCAGAATCCAAACAAGATCTGTGCATTACTATTGGTCAATATGCCTCTCAAGTCTCTTTTAACACGTCTCCATTTGGCTCCTTGCTTTATTTTTTTCCCTTGCACTTTATTTGTTGAAGAAAGCAGGGGGCTTCCCTGGTGGCACAGTGGTTAAGAATCCACCTGCCAATGCAGGGGACACAGGTTCGAGCCCTGGTCTGGGAAGATCCCATATGCTGCAGAGCAACTAAGCCCCTGTGCCTCAACTATTGAGCCTGCACTCTAGAGCCCACAAGCCACAACTACTGAAACCCGTGTGCCTAGAGCCCGTGCTCCGCAACAAGAGAAGCCACTGCAATGAGAAACCTGCGCATTGCAACACAGAGTAGCCCCCCTCACGGCAAATAGAGAAAGCCCGCGCACAGCAACGAAGACCCAACACAGCCAAGAGAGAAAGAGAGAGAAAGAGAAAGAAAGCAAGCAGGTAGTTTGTTCCACACGGTTTCCCACAATCAGGATTTTGCTGATTGTATCCCCTGGTGGTGTTTATGATGTTCCTTTGTGCTTTCATTTCCTGAAAACTTGTTGTTGGATATAAAGGAATAAATATTTTAATTGAAGAATAATGTTCTTAAATGTTCAAGTTCAGATTACATATTTCATTTGTTATTTTAGCAATAATTTTTAGGGATCTTGAATAATGTTTGCTTCAGTTTATAAAGGTAGCTAATGAAACACTTCCCAATGTAATACAGGCCTCTTTGGGATTGGCAAATGATGGCCTCTGGGCTCACCACTTGTTTTTGTAAACAAAGTTTTATTAGAACACAGCCATGTCCATTCATTTAACATTTATTATCTCTGGCTGCTTTCCCAATACAGTGGCAAAATTGAGTAGTTGTGGCACAGACCCTCTGGCCCACAAAACCTAAAATATTTACTATCTGGCCCTTTAAGAAAAAGTTTGCTGACCTTGGCTTAGCATTTATGCATCTTATATAAATTTATAAATGTAATACGTTTTATTTCCTCTTTGGGTATTTCAGTTACCTGACAATACCTCAATCTTCTTCAAGTATTAATTTTTACAAAGGTAATCAATTATACCTAAAAGTATGGTAAACTTTAAATTATTCGATGGTCTGAAACTTTGCCTAAACTTCATAAGATTTCGACTTAAAATCAGGAGTCTAAAGCAGTTACTCGATTACATACTTTTTTTTTTTTTTTTTTTTTTTTTGCGGTATGTGGGCCTCTCACTGTTGTGGCCTCTCCCGTTGCGGAGCACAGGCTCCGGACACGCAGGCCCAGCGGCCATGGCTCACGGGCCCAGCCGCTCCGCGGCACGTGGGATCTTCCCGGACCGGGGCACGAACCCGTTTCCCCTGCATCGGCAGGCGGACTCTCAACCACTGCACCACCAGGGAAGCCCATCGATTACATACTTTTAAATTGTGCTTATAAGGCGTCTCTTAAGCCAAATTCTCTTCCCCATCTGTAGTACAGAAAATATCTAATATGCCCAGATTCCTTCTTATGACAAAAACGTTACTATTATGGCCCTGATTCTCCTAACCCTTCCACATTAGTTGCTCTTCTGGAATGGAAGGATACGAAGCAGTGGGGAAGGCGGCAGCCAGGGGGGTCTGCTAAGGGAGGCGGAAGCTGCCCCGATTAGCTGAGGGAACTTAGAGCCAGAGATTTTGGTAGAACCTGAAAGTTGCAGACTTTTGCTCCTCATATCGTCATACTAAGTCTCTTTTTGTAAGCACTGTGTAGAGGCCTTCAAAACTTGAAGGGTGCTCATTTTGGACGCACACAACCTAATTCTCACACAGGTCTGCAACTTTTACAAGAGTCCATCCATCCTTTGACTTGATTTGCATCTCCCACTCTTAATCTGTTTCCTAACTAAAGATCTTTGAACTCCCCGGGACTCCACCGCCCCCCAGATATATTTTCATTTATTTATTTTCACATGCAAATACTTCACTATATATCTCTGATATATAAGAACTTTTAAAAAGTAACCTCAGTGCCATTAGTACATTAGTACATCTAACAGAATTAATAAGAATTACCTGATGTCATCTAATATTCTGCCGACTTCTAATTTCTCCACCTGTCTCAAAAAAAGAATTTTTACAATTCTTCCAACCAGAATCATAATGAGGCCGTGTATTGCATTTGGTTGATATATCTCTAAAATCTTTTAACCTATTTCAATCTCCCGCCCCCTTAAAGATGTTGATTCGTTGAAGAAACTGGGTTGTTTTCTATAATTTCCTACACTCCGAATTTGGCTGATTGCTTCTAGGTGGTATGAGCTCTTTAAATTGTTCCTTTACCCATATATTTCTGGTAGCCGTCTTCATTAGATTCAGATTCAATTTTTTTAAAGTCAAGAATACTTCATAAGTGGGTGAATATATTTTCTAACCAACAAAGACCTTTGAACTTGAGAGGACCTTGAATTCTTTTGTATTTCTAAAATATTTAAAATGAGAAATTGATTGAAGTTTGGATATTTCACAAGGCTTTGAGTCAGACTTGCAGTCACAACTCACATAATAGCTAACTTGTATTAAGTGCTTTCTACGAGCCAGGCACAAGCCTAAGCACTTTACCTCTATGCTAATTTAACCTTCAAAACATTTTGCAGAAGAAACTGTCCACACAAAAAAATTAATCAATTGTCAATCTAAGAAAGAAATGGAAAGTTTTGTTTGAGCCAAACTGAGGATTATAATACAGGAGACAATCTCCCAGACAGCTCTGAGAACTGTTCTGAAGAGATAAGTAGGAGGCCAGAATGTATGTGATTTTGGTGAAGGGTTACATGCAAACTCTCATCTTGATAGAAGGTTACTGCTATTTTGGAGGAAAAGATATCTTAGTTAATGGTTTTAGTGCTTTTCTAAGTATTGGAAGGTGCAGGAAAATGGGTTCATAAAATTTTCACCTGAAAATATCTAACTATCTGAGGGCCAGTTCTATCAGTTCTCCCAGGGCACAAAGTGCCTCATCCTGATGCTTGCCCTGAATTCCTTTCAGGGATTCCTTTCAGTGACTGCAGTGGCTAGTGACTTGATTCTTGTAGAACTGGATGGTGGGTGACATTCTTTATTTTACAATCCCCTCCCTTTTGGTCTTAATTTTGACCAAGGTTTGGGAGGCATTTCGTGACCACTTTGTCCCAAGGTGCCAGGAATGCTCATTTGCAGGTCAAGCAAAGATTTCATTGATAGGCCCCTCAAGGTACTGTTACTGGACTAGGCCCCTTTAACAGTAACCAAAAGCCTCTGGACTGCCTGTCTTACTAGTCTTCTATGGTCCAGGAAATGGTTGCCTCTTGTTGCTTTTTCCTGTATCTAGAGTTACACTATTACAGTCATTGATCTTATAGAACTATGTATTTGATCAATCACTTCAAGGCATCTATTCATCATTAATTTTATCTGAGACTCAGTCACACATTTGGTAATGCAAGAAACAATAAGCTTATAGAATAGACAGAAAACAAGTAATATAGCTAGTAACATGAAGTTCATAAATATGTATTTAAGCCAAGAACTTCCATAAGGTGTGGCCCAGTATTCTCCCCAGGTCGTCTGACCAGTCTGTTCTGCACCAATCACTATCTTTAAGGGAAATGACATATTGGCATTGTACATAAAGTTCACCAAAGCTGCCTACACATACAGGGTGAGTGGTGGGTCATAGGTGACCCCTTACAGGATTGAGAAAGGAATGTTATCTTCTGAGGAATTACCCAGCTGGCACCGGAAAAAGAAAAATTGATCTTTATGGTTGAGCAGGTATTTCTGCCATTGGGGAGGTCTGGTTAATGCATAATGCAGATACACAATGCACACTAGATGAGAGGGAGGAGGTACAAATGGGCAGAGAAAATTTGTGTTTAAATTTTTATCTTGCCTTAAAATACAAATTTTTATTTCATCAGAACTGAAGCTTAGGGCTTCCCTGGTGGCGCAGTGGTTGAGAGTCCGCCTGCCGATGCAGGGAACACGGGTTCGTGCCCCGGTCCGGGAAGATCCCACATGCCGCAGAGCGGCTGGGCCCATGAGCCATGGCCGCTGAGCCTGCGCGTCCGGAGCCTGTGCTCCGCAACGGGAGAGGCCACAACAGTGAGAGGCCCGCGTACCGCAAAAAAACCACAAAAAAAACCCTGAAGCTTAGGGAGTTTGATTTGACTCAGTTAGGAAGCCATGGTGAGAACTCAGGGGTGTAATCAGAATCCCAACTTCCTTGAACTTTGTGCTCTGAACAGTTGCACCTGCAGTCTCAGCATTTTCTGGTTCTCACAGAAGCCTGACGGTACTAATTACTTCAAAGTGGTCCCTTCCGTCCCTTTCATTCCGCCCCGCCCCCGCGGTTGGGGTCCAGGCCAAAGGACCGACGGGAAAACTACACTTCCCAGAGTGCACAGCGACCGCAAAGGGCCTTAACTACCGGCCTCGGCTTCCCGCCGCCATTTTTGCGGAGTGGAAAGGCGGTGCGGCCTGTGGTCATGGCGCTGTTTCCCGCCTTTGCGGGTGTTAGTGAGGCGCCTGAGAGCGGGAACCCCAAGAAAGGTAAGCACACAAAAGGGATGAAGAAGGTACTTGGCGGGCTTAGGGCGGAGTTTCTCGGGCCTAGGTCTCGCCCTTGCCTTGGATTTGTTTATTCATTTGTATCCCAGAGTTCTCCGCGGTGCTGCAAAGCCTTGTGGGAGGAGCAGCGGCACTTGTCCGGGTTTCTGGGCTAGAGTTGTAGAGTCCAGAAAGAGAAACACCAGGAGAGCCTCGGAGCTGGGACTTCCATGTAATCATATTGTTGAGCCCCGTTTTCTCCCCCCAGCCTCAGTTACTTCACCTGTAAAATGGAAACAGTGGTACTCCACATCTCGGGGAGACTCCTGATGCAAATGCTGGGTGTTCTTATTACAGTTTGTTTTTCCTTCTCTGTTCTCCTTATTTCTGAATTGTTAATGGGCTTATATCTTTTGACAGACCAAGAGCTAGAGAATTAGGATCCAAAGGCTAATCAAACACAGTTTCTCTCCAGATGGGCACAGCTGCTGGGAATAAGAACTAACATTTATTTATTGAGGGTCGACTGTAGGTCAGGTAATGGCATTACATATTTTATTTAAGCCTTAAGCGTTCCCAGGTCTGCATTGTTAAAAACTGGCACATAGTGAATTGTAATTTAAAGTGATTAATCCTAAATCATGCCCTTATGTGGCAGAGTCCAGCTGTGTCTGATACCTTTATCGTATCCTGTAGTAATTCCTACATTTCTCTTTTTGGTACACTTCTCATAACTGTGAGTAATTTCTTATATAATTAGTGTAATTTTGGTCATCCTTTACTAGACCGTAACATCCATGTCGTCAGAAACAGTGTTTGTCTATTCATTGCAGCATTGTTAACCCCTAGCACAGGCCCAAAGTATAGTAGGTGTTCGATAAATATTAGCTGAATGTACAGACCAATAGTAGGTACTTAACAAAAAAGTAACAGTACATACAAGGTGAGATGTTATAGATAACACAGGTGAACCAGAGGAATAATGACTTCTGTGGGGAAGTTCAAAGAAAGCATTATATAGGAGCTAACTTTGGAGATGGGTCTTCAAGAGGGTAGGATTTGGACAACAGATAGTGGAAGGGCATTCCAGGGCCTTCAAAGGCACGCAGGAAGGAAAACATGAGACCTCTGCAAAAAACTGCAAATATTTCAATTTGTCTGGAAATGTAGAGGTGTAAGGAGGCACCTTGGGAAATATGGTTGGAACTGGTGATGAGGGATGGTACTGACTTGAATAACAGGCCAAGGGTTAATCCTTTTATTTTGGGAGGGTGAAGTGGCAGGTTTACAGGGGAGTGTTGCTCTTGTCATTTATCTTAACCAGTATTTATTGGACATCTTCTGGGTACCCAGCATCAGGGTAATGATGGTAAAAGAGCTTTTATTCTTTTTTAATTTATTTATTTTCATTTTGTTTTTTTAATTTTTATTTTATATTGCAGTATAGGTGATTTAAAATGTGTTAATTCCAGGTGTACAACGAGATGATTTAGTTATACGTATATCTATTCTTTTTCAGATTCTTTTTCCATATAGGTTATTACAGAGTATTGAGTAGAGTTCCCTGTGCTATACAGTAGGTCCTTGTTGATTATCCATTTTATATATAGTAATGTATATATGTTAATCCCAACCTCCTAATTTATTCCTCACCCCCCACCTTTCCTCTTTGGTAACCATAAGTTTGTTTTCTAAGTCTGTGAGTATGTTTCTGGTTTGTAAATAAGTTCATCTGTATCATTTTTTAGATTCCACATATAAGTGATAGCATATGGTGTTTGTCTTTCTCTTTCTCTGACTTCACCTACTATGATAATCTCTAGGTCTATCCATATTGTTGCAAATGGCATTATTTCACTCTTTCTTATGGCTGAGTAATATTCCATTGTATATATGCACCACATCTTCTTTATCCATTCATCTGTTGATGGATATTTAGGTTGCTTCCATGTCTTGGTTATTGTAAATAGCACTGCAGTGAACACTGGGGTGCATGTATCTTTTCAAAATATGGTTTTCTCAGGGTATATACCCAGTAGTGGAATTGCTGGGTCATATGGTAGTTCTATTTTTAGTTTTTTAAGGAACCCCCATACTGTTCTCCATAGTGGCTGTATCAATTTACATTCACACCAGCGGTATAGGAGGGTTCCCTTTTCTCCACACCCTCTCCAGCACTTTTTTTTATGTAGTCTAAAATTTTTAATTTTTTTCTCTTTAAAAAAATATTTTTATTTTTCATTTTTTATTTTTTACAACTTTATTGGAGTATAATTGCTTTACAATGGTGTGTTAGTTTCTGCTTTATAACAAAATGAATCAGTTATACATATACATATGTTCCCATATCTCTTCCCTCTTGTGTCTCCCTCCCACCCTCCCTATCCCACCCCTCTAGGTGGTCACAAACCACTGAGCTGATCTCCCTGTGCTATGCGGCTGCTTCCCACTAGCTATCTATTTTACGTTTGGTAGTGTATATATGTCCATGCCTCTCTCTCGCTTTGTCACAACTTACCCTTCCCCCTCCCCATATCCTCAAGTCCATTCTCTAGTAGGTCTGTGTCTTTATTCCCGTCTTACCTGTAGGTTCTTTGTGACATTTTTTTCTTAAATTCCATATATATGTGTTAGCACACGGTATTTGTCTTTCTCTTTCTGACTTACTTCACTCTGTATGACAGACTCTAGGTCTATCCACCTCATTACAAATAGCTCAATTTCATTTCTTTTTATGGCTGAGTAATATTCCATTGTATATATGTGCCACATCTTCTTTATCCATTCATCCGATGATGGACACTTAGGTTGTTTCCATCTCCGGGCTATTGTAAATAGAGCTGCAATGAACATTTTGGTACATGTCTCTTTTTGAATTATGGTTTTCTTAGGGAATATGCCCAGTAGTGGGATTGCTGGGTCATATGGTAGTTCTATTTGTAGTTTTTTAAGGAACCTCCATACTGTTCTCCATAGTGGCTGTACCAATTCACATTCCCACCAGCAGTGCAAGAGTGTTCCCTTTTCTCCACACCCTCTCCAGCATTTATTGTTTCTAGATTTCTAGATGATGGCCATTCTGACGGGTGTGAGATGATATCTCATTGTAGTTTTGATTTGCATTTCTCTAATGATTAGTGATGTTGAGCATTCTTTCATGTGTTTGTTGGCAGTCTGTATATCTTCTGTGGAGAAATGTCTATTTAGGTCTTCTGCCCATTTTTGGATTGGGTTGTTTGTTTTTTTGTTATTGAGCTGCATGAGCTGCTTATAAATTTTGGAGATTAATCCCTTGTCAGTTGCTTCATCTGCAAATATTTTCTCCCATTCTGAGGGTTGTTTTTTGGTCTTGTTTATGGTTTCCTTTGCTGTGCAAAAGCTTTGAAGTTTCATTAGGTCCCATTTGTTTATTTTTGTTTTTATTTCCATTTCTCTAGGAGGTGGGTCAAAAAGGATCTTGCTGTGATTTATGTCATAGAGTGTTCTGCCTATGTTTTCCTCTAAGAGTTTGATAGTTTCTGGCCTTACATTTAGGTCTTTAATCCATTTTGAACTTATTTTTGTGTATGGTGTTAGGGAGTGATCTAATCTCATACTTTTACATGTCCCTGTCCAGTTTTCCCAGCACCACTTATTGAAGAGGCTATCCTTTCTCCACTGTACATTCCTGCCTCCTTTATCAAAGATAAGGTGACCATATATGTGTGTGGGTTTATCTCTGGGCTTTCTATCCTGTTCCATTGATCTATCTTTCTGTTTTTGTGCCAGTACCATACTGTTTTGATTACTGTAGCTTTGTAGTATAGTCTGAAGTCAGGGAGCCTGATTCTTCCAGCTCCATTTTTCGTTCTCAAGATTGCTTTGGCTATTTGGGGTCTTTTGTGTTTCCATACAAATTGTGAGATTTTTTGTTCTAGTTCTGTGAAAAATGCCAGTGGTAGTTGATAGGGATTTCATTGAATCTGTAGATTGCTTTGGGTAGTAGAGTCGTTTTCACAATGTTGATTCTTCCAATCCAAGAACATGGTATATCTCTCCATCTATTTGTATCATCTTTAATTTCTTTCATCAGTGTCTTATAATTTTCTGCATACAGATCTCTTATCTCCTTAGGTAGATTTATTCCTAGATATTTTATTCTTTTTGTTGCAGTGGTAAATGGGAGTGTTTTCTTGATTTCACTTTCAGATTTTTCATCATTAGTGTATAGGAATGCCAGAGATTTCTGTGCATTAATTTTGTATCCTGCTACTTTACCAAATTCATTGATTAGCTCTAGTAGTTTTCTGGTAGCAGAAATCTCCAGCACTTATTGTTTATAGGCTTTTTTTTTTTTTTTTTTGCGGTACGTGGGCCTCTCACTGTTGTGGCCTCTCCCGTTGCGGAGGACAGGCTCCGGACGCGCATGCTCAGCGGCCATGGCTCACAGGCTTAGTCACTCCGTGGCATGTGGGATCTTCCCTGACGGGGACACAAACCTGTGTCCCCTGCATTGGCAGGCGGACTCTCAACCACTGTGTCACCAGGGAAGCCCTGTTTATAGACTTTTTGATGATGACCATTCTGACCGGTGTTAGTTGATACCTCATTGTAGTTTTGATTTGCAATTCTCTAATAATTAGCGATGCTGAGCATGTTTTCATGTGCTTTTTGGTCATCTGTATGTCTTCTTCGGAGAAATGTCTATTTAGATTTTGTGACTATTGTTTCTTTTTTTTTGATTGGTTTGTTTACTTTTTTGATATTGAGCTGTATCAATATGAGCTATATATATGAGCTGTTTGTATATTTTGGAGATGAATCCCTTTTTGGTTACATTGTTTGCAAATGTTTTCTCCCATTCTGTGGGTTGTCTTTTCCTTTTTGTTTATGGTTCCCTTTGCTGTGCAAAAGCTTTTAAGTTTAATGAGGTCCCATTTGTTTATTTTTGTTTTTATTTTCATTACTGTAAGAGGTGGACCCCAAAAGGTATTGCTGCAGTGTATATCAGAGAGTGTTCTGCCTGTGTTTTCCTCTAAGAGTTTTACAGCATCCAGTCTTACATTTTAGGTCTTTAATCCAGGTTGGGTTTATTTTTGTGTTTGGTGTTAGAGAATGTTAAGAGCTTTTTATAAAGTACTGTATTTTAAAAAATTTAAACATAACATTATTAGCCATGATGAAATTAACTATAATTCTTTAATATCGTCTAATTGCCAGTTAATGTTCAAATTTCCAGAGTTGTTTCAAAAATGGCCTTTTACAGATGGTTTCTTCAAGTCAGTATCCAAAGAAATCCAACACTGCATTTTGGTTATGTCTCTTAGGTTTTTTTTTTTTTTTTTCTGTACGCGGGCCTCTCACTGTTGTGGCCTCTCCCGTTGCGGAGCACAGGCTCCGGATGCGCAGGCTCAGCGGCCATGGCTCACGGGCCCAGCCGCTCCGTGGCATGTGGGATCTTCCTGGACCGGGGCACGAACCCGTGTCCCCTGCATCGGCAGGCGGACTCTCAACCACTGCGCCACCAGGGAAGCCCTCTTAGGTCTTTTTTAAAAATATAAAACAGTTTCTCCCTCCCTTCTATTTTCTCCTGTGATTTGTTGAGGAAGCTGCATCATTTGTCCTATAGACATTTCCCACCAAATCCTATGGTGTCATTTAACATGCTTCTCTACCCTAGCATTTCCTGTAAACTGGTAGTTAGATGTAGAGAGTTAATTAGATTCAGGTACAATTTTTTTAGTTGAAAATACCTCATTGGGTGTGCTCTACATTTGCTGTTGAGCCAAATCAGGAAGATGGGCTGTCCAGTTTTCTCTCTTTTAGTAGTAAGATTGATCAGTGGATTCCTGGATGGCCTGATTCATCCATTATGAAGCTGCCCATCAGTCTTTCACCTAATGATTTTTGCAGCCATTTATGATTATTGCTTAGATCCACCATTTCATTGGGGTTACAGAATGGTTATTTTCCATTTTTAGCATTCCTCCTATATTTATTAGTATCAGTTATCCTATAAAGAACTTCTTCTCAACACTGTTGGGATACCCTGAAATACAGTTCAGGCAGGAAAGACAGGATGTATACTTGATTTGTTCCTTTTGTCAGTTTACAGAATAACAAGTTTGGATCTTGGCAACTTTTAGAGGTGACAAGTGAGGTGTTTCTCCCCCCACCCCCTTTAATTATGAACTCATGAATTTTTAACATGCTTATATTTCAGTCCATTGCAAATACTATTTTCTAATGCTCAGATTGTCCCATTTTTGGCTAATGGGGCCTTGATCAAGTTGGGCCTGTGTCTTTTTGGCATAAATCCGTTGTCTTTAATTACTTCCTTGCTTTCTGCCCTTAAAGCTGCTCAGAGCTCATCGCTTACATGTTTTATTATGGCCTGGAATTGGCCATTTCTCAAAGGAACCCTGGTTTCTTTTAGTGGAAAATGGTATGGGTATGTTAAAACCACAAATTGGATGTTGGGAGTACTCATGGCACTGGATTGTCATTACTTCTAAACATTTTCAGTGGCCAGAACCAGAAAGAGAAAAATACATCATGACTTCATACTGATATTTCTAATCCAAGTTAAGATTATGAGATATTTAATTGATTTCTTTGATTTACTATTTATATTTATTTCCTCTTATGCTGAAAATATTAGTTCTTAGTGTCATTAGTCCAATTATGTACAGGTCCAAAATAACAATAGTAATATGACTAATACTAAATAGTTCACTATTTCTTTATGGTTCTATTTGTCCTTAGGCTGTATCCCACAACCCATGTGCTGTCAAATTACTGTGTTTTAAATTCACTTGAAATAATTCTCTGTGTGACTTCATTACCAATTTGATATACAATTAGGTATATTTGTTTTTAATTTTGGGGGATTGTGTTTTTCTTCTTTTTGATTTGGTCCCGTTTTATAGTGTTGTGAAACATTTACATGGTTCTAAAGTTGAAAATACATATAACCCAGTTATTTCTGGAGAAAAACTTCCATCTCAGTTCTCCAACTTTCCCCTACAGTTTAGAATTTTTAGTAATCAATGATAGCCTTCCGTTTTTTTCCTCCTTAACATGAGCAACAACATTTCCACTCTGTTTCTATTTTTATTTTAATTTTTTGTTTTTTTATTAAAGTATAGTTAATTTACAGTGTTTCAGATATGCAGCAAATTGATTCAGTTATACATGAATATATATATATACTTTTTCAGATTCTTTTCCATTATAGGTTATTACAAGATATTGAATATAGTGACCTGTGCTATACAATACGTCCTCATCGTTTCTCTATTTTATATATAGTAGTGTGTAACTGTTAATTCCAAGTCCCAAATTTATCTCTCCTCCCCTCTCCACTTCGGTTTCTTTCTTTTTTTTGTTGTTGTTTTTGCGGTACGCGGGCCTCTCACTGTTGTGGCCTCTCCCGTTGCGGAGCACAGGCTCCAGACGCGCAGGCTCAGCAGCCATGGCTCACGGGCCCAGCCGCTCTGCGGCATGTGGGATCCTCCTGGACCGGGGCACGAACCCGTGTCCCCTGCATCGGCAGGCAGACTCTCAACCACTGCGCCACCAGGGAAGCCCATTCTTCTGTTTCTTAAATGCATATTATTCTGCATTTTACCTAAAATCCCAGACATCACTCTACAGTGGAGCATAGAAGTCTTCCTCACTTCTTTTGACTGGTACACAGAGCTCCATAGTGTGGATGTCACATACTTTATTCTGTCAGTCCCTATAAAGGACATTTTGACTGTTTCTGGTCTTTTGCTGTTAAAAATAGAAGCACTGTACTTTTGGCCTTACACTATAAAATGTGATAAAAATGTAAGATGGTGTTAGTACTGGTGTGTGCAGAGTTTCAATTAAAAACAAAAACAGAAACAAAAAACTCCTGGACAGGAAAGATGAGCAATACCAAAGTAAGTGAGAGAGGCTCTGTTCGCCACTCTCGGTACTGTTAAGAGTTAGGCCAGGATTTCAGCAGGCATCACACTCAGTAAGTGTTTTGGGGAGGCTAAATTCAGTAACATTCATTCGGTCAACAAACAGGTATCCAGCGCCTCCCTTGTGTTAGGAGCAGCAGAAAGACCCCAGTGTGTGCTCCCGCCAATTCTCGAGCTTTTCTTTCTACACCGTCAGATTTATTAGGCTTGTCTACTCTAAAACATTGTTGCTTAGGGGTTGAATATTCAGACAGAGTTGGGCTGGAAGATATGAGGCATATGAGGCAGGTGTATTATTTATATTTGGGGAAGAAACTACACACATTGTCTTTTTACCTGAAACCTGCTCTTCTTCCTGTGTCCACATGTCAGAAAATGGCACCAGCATTCTCCCAGGCCAAAACTTAGACACATACCTCAACTTCCTGTTTCCCCCATTCAGTTCTTCATCCAGTCCTTCCAAATAACTCTTAAATTCATTAGTTTCCCTCTATTCTCACTCTCACTGCATAATTTTCACCACGGTCACTCCCTGGATTATTACAACGGCCTCCTAAATAGTCACTCCCTGAACCTCTCTCCACACCGTAGTCAGAATTTTAAAACTACTTATTTAAAAACACTGTGTCTCTGATATAAATCGTACCAGTGTTTTCTTAGCTCAGTCTCCCAAGACAATAGAAATAAAAACAAAACTAAACAAATGGGACCTAATCAAACTTGCAAGCTTTTGCACAGCAAAGGAAACCATAATCAAAACAAAAAGACAACCCACGGAATGGGAGAAAATATTTGCAAATGATGCGACCAACAAGGGCTTCATTTCCAAAATACACCAACAGCTCATACAACTCAACAACAAAAAACCAAACAACCCAACTGAAAACTGGGCAGAAGACCTAAATAGACATTTCTCCAAAGAAGACATACAGATGGCCGATAGACACATGGAAAGATGCTCAACATTGCTAATCACTAGAGAAATGCAAATCAAAACTACAATGAGGTACCACCTCACACTGGTCAGAATATGGCCATCATTAAAAAGTGTACAAATAACAAATGCTGGAGACGGTGTGGAGAAAAAGGAACCCTCTTATACTGTTGGTGGAATGTAAGTTGGTGGGAATGTAAGTTGGTGTAGCCACTGTGGAAAACAGTATGGAGGTTCCTCAGAAAACTAAAAATAGAACTATCATATGACCCAGCAATGTCACTCCTGGGCATGTATCTGGACAAAACTATAATTCAAAAAGATACATGCACCCCTGTGTTCATCGCAGCACTATTCACAGTAGCCAAGACATGGAAACAACCTAAATGTCCATCAACAGATGAATGGATAAAGAAGATGGCACATATATACAGTGGAATATTACTCAGCCATAAAAAAGAATGAAATAATGCCATTTGCAACAACATGGATGTACCTAGAGATCATTCTACTAAATGTAAGTCAGAAAGAGAAAGACAAATACCATATGCTATCACTTATATGTGGAATCTAAAATATGGCACAGATGAACCGACCTACAAAACAGAAAGACAGTCATAGAGAACAGACTTGTGGTTGCCAGGGGAGGTGGGGGTGGGGAAGGGATGGATTGGGAGTTTGGGGTTAGTAGATACAAACTATTGTATATAAAATGGATAAACAACAAGGTCCTACTGTATAGCCCAGGGAACTATATTCAATATCCTGGGAAAAACCATAATGGAAAAGAATTTAAAAAAGAATGTATGTGTATAACTGAGTCACTTTGCTGTACAGCAGAGATGGGCACAACATTGTAAATCAACTATACTTCAATAAAAAAATAAATTAAGGGCTTCCCTGGTGGCGCAGTGGTTGAGAGTCCGCCTGCCGATGCAGGGGACACGGGTTCGTGCCCCCGTCGGTCCAAGAAGATCCGACATGCCGCGGAGCAGCTCGGCCCGTGAGCCATGGCCACTGAGCCTGCGCGTCCGGAGCCTGTGCTCCGCAACGGGAGAGGCCACAGCAGTGAGAGGCCCGCGTACCACAAAAAATAAAAAAAATAAATAAAATTTAAAAAACCACTATGTGCCATTCACTGGTCTAAATGCTTTACAAATACATATTAAGTCACTGAATCCTCATAACAACCCTATGAAGTCAGTATTATTGTCAGCATTTTTAGGGAGGAGGAAACAGGCACAGAAGCAGGATTTGAGCTCAAGCAGTCTAGCTTCAAAATGTGTGTGCTTAAACGCTACTCTTTGCTGCTGATCTTTTGAACCCTAGGCCTGATTTTGTCACCCTTGCTCAAAACTCAAGCATTTCCCCATTGCTCTTAGGGTAAACACAAACTCTGATAGGGTTTTTTAGGCCCCTGAACCTCTCCGGCTTCATTTTGCTCACTCCCAGTGGTCCAGCCACAGCAGCTCCCTCCTGTTTCCCAGAGAATCATGCGTTCTCACTCTCAGGCCTTTGTATAAGCCATTTCCCCTGCCTAGATGCTTCCTAGGAGCATATTTGCCTACTTTTTTTTCTCATCCTTTAGGTCTTATTGAGCTGTTCTCCCAGGCAGCTTTCTCTGATCCATACCTAGTTTGGACTAGGGAACCCAGCTGTGTACTCTCATTATACCCTGTAACTTTTCTTTATCTTGGGGTTGTCTAATTACATGTAAATGACTGCCAGCCTGTCCGCTCCCTGAGGGCTGTCCTGGGTCTGTCCATGCCTGGCTCTGAGGGAAAAGGTGCTGGATGAAAGGAGAAGACTTGGAGAGATGAGGTTTTTTGTTCCGAGTTGCACAACTAAAAAACTTTAAAGCCAGTGTTTGAACGCAGGTCCTTCTGACACCGGAAATTGTATTATAAACCACACTGTGATATTGGAACGTTGGGGTTTGGTTGTTTAAACATTACCTTTGGGGTCCCTGGGTCTCTTCAAATTGTAGCTTAACTCTGTGGAAAGGCTGACTTTGCTTACATTCTCTGTACTCACCGTCTTAAATGCAGTTTAGTCATGTTTGCCAGTGCTGTTTGTACGAATGCTTGTGCTCTCAGATTCTGTCAGGAATCAAGTGTTTCCATCAAAACAAAGAGCTTGGCTCATTCTTTTTAGAGGAATAACCTCCTTCCCTAATATATATGCTGTAGAGCCCTAGAAATGTCTTTTGAATTATCACTGAAGGGGTGGTGCTTGCCTCTGAGTTCATGTAAACTCATAATCAGTGCTATTTTGTTACACAGATTTCCCCCACTATCTGAAGGTAGAGCAGCGTTCCAATGAAACCTGTCCTAAGCTGAAATGGTGTACAGTGAAGAAACAGTTACTTCAGGACACATCTTGCTAACGGATGCACAAAGTAAATCAGGATAAAGCACAGATACTCACAGACATAGTTCAAAGCTATGGCGGCTTGATGCTGAGCTCCTTCCTGGGGAAGTAGCTTGGTGAGGCGACTGTTGCTGCTTGGGGTGCTCACTGCCTCTCAGAAGGCTCGCTGCAAAACAAACACTGAAGGCTACTTTTGCTTTTCGCCTTTTTTTTTTTGTAAAAGCGAAAATCCTCTTCGGATTTTGGCTAGTGAAAATAGGTACTAGGTGAAGGTCTTTCATGAAAGGAAAGTGCCATAAAGTGAACTTTGGAAAAGCAGGGGAAAGCCTAATACAATGGGGAATGGGTGTACAACAAGGATATTTTATCCACTTGTGGTTCAAAATTTGTTTTTATTTTTTTAACTTTTTAATTTTTAAAAAAATTTATTTTTGGCTGTGTTGGGTCTTCGTTGCTGTGCGCGGGCTTTCTCTAGTTGCGGTGAGCGGAGGCTACTCTTCGTTGCGGTGCACGGGCTTCTCATTGCGGTGGCTTCTCTTGTTGCAGAGCACGGGCTCTAGGTGTGTGGGCTTCAGTAGTTGTGGCACGCAGGCTCAGTAGTTGTGACTCGTGAGCTCTAGGGCGCAGGCTCAGTAGCTGTGGCGCACAGACTTTGTTGCTCCGCGGCATGTGGGATCTTCCCGGACCAGGGATCGAACCCGTGTTCCCTGCATTGGCAGGTGGATTCTTAACCACTCTGCCACCAGGGAGGTTCCCAAAATTTGTTTTTAAAATTTAAATCTATTCATGACAATTCCTTGTTCCCTCCATCTATAGTGGAATTGAATTAAAGCATTTTCACTAGTGATGGAGAAATAGAATTATATAATAAACTTATATAATCACAAAAAGCATTTCAGCTTGAAGTATTCAGTGATGATACATTATATTTTTTTCCGTAAAATTACACATGATGTGGTTTTTGTAGATACCTGCCTGGTTTTGTTAGGCAGTAGTTCTAAAGTGGTTTTTCTGCCTGATACTTCCACTCTTCTTCCTTTCTTAGATGTGTGTATGTGTATAGTGGTGTGCTAATTTCCAGGTAAATTTCAACCTGTGATTTACTTACTAACCTGACGGGACAGAAGGTTTGTTAGCTAGTCATCTTCTCTATCTTAAACCCTAGGCATGTGGTATCCTGCTAGTCTTCTCTGTAATGTGTTACATCCTGCTTGGTATTAGCACAGTTATCTAAATACATAATTGGTATTTGTAAATTATTTGAAGATGTAAGTAACTGTAGAAAAGGACTTTGCAATCTGATTAATAAAGCTTTTTTTTTTTTTTGTGCGGTACGCAGGCCTCTCAACGTTGTGGCAGACCCTCAACCACTGCGCCACCAGGGAAGCCCAATAAAACATCTTTTGATCTCAGATAACTTTCCAGGATTCTGTGTAATTAAAATTTAAGAATGCAGATGTATCACATGAACAGTTAATGTTATGATTAAGTATAAGCACCACTTGAGCAGGGACTTGTTCACCACTGTGCCTCTAAAGCCTGGAACTGTGCCTGGACACATAGTAGATATTCCATTCCTTAATGATTAAATCTGAATTTACAATGAAGACTGGAAGAATTATAAAGTAGTACTTTATACCTAGATAATGGCATGCTTTTTTTTTTTTTTTTTTTGGCGGTATGCGGGCCTCTCACTGTTGTGGCCTCTCCCGTTGCGGAGCACAGGCTCCGGACGCGCAGGCTCAGCGGCCATGGCTCACGGGCCCAGCCGCTCTGCGGCATGTGGTATCTTCCCGGACCGGGGCACGAACCTGTGTCCCCTGCATCGGCAGGCGGACTCTCAACCACTGCGCCACCAGGGAAGCCCCATGGCATGCTTTTAACAATCAAATTTTTTCAGTTCTGTAAATTAGGTGCTGGGGGTACAGGGATGCAGAGATACGATTCAGATCCTCATTCACTTTACTTATTCACCAAATATTTATTGACTCCAGTTACTTTGTACCAAGGCACTGTGCTAGGAGTTGGGAATACAGGAGTGAATAGTCATGGCTCCTGCCCTCATGTTTCTTTTGGTTTGGGAAGAAGGGAGTGGGAGTGGAGGCAAGCTGGAAACTTGGATGCACGAGTTGTAAACCGGTTGGTATATTTGTTTGGCTGGAAGAATATTTTTGTCGTTTTCTTTTTTTCTGTTGTCACTCTCGATAGTGTCATAGTAATCATTACTCATCTGGTCCCCGTAAGGATTTGAGTTGTTGGCCTTTGGCTTAGAATATGATGGGAAGACTTGACATGCAGATAATGAGATTACAATGTGAAAATTGCTGTCGTAGCCCCCTGTACCGATTGCAGGGAGACTTAGGAAAAGCAACTCCTTAGTTGAGGTGGTGAAGAGTTAGCACCATGGCATGGTTAGAGAGGGCTGGATGGAGGACCCCAGATCCATGTTCAGATGTGTGTGTGACTTAACTTCTTTGAGCCTCCGACTATTGATCTGTAAATGAGGGAAGGGTATCCAGGCTGTCCTCCAGTGAACCTTTGTGGACCTGCTCCCTCCCTGTGAGCCCCCAACAAGGGCATCCTGCTTCTTCTGTTCTGCGTTTTGAACTTCTCTGAAACATTGTGCTTGAACAGTGAGTTCCTTGGCTAAGAAAGTTTGAAAATCTGTGGACTAGGTGAGCTCCCAAATTTTTCTAGGCCTAACACCCAATGATTATTACTTTAATATTCCACACATGGTTACTGCTAATATGATAGCCTCTTCCTCCCGACCCCCCCCCAAAAGCAGCAGCAACTTCTTATCAGGTAAAAATACCTTTTGTTCCTATAAAAGGTCATTTGATTGAGATGAAGTTCACTCAGAGGGTCAGTGATGATTTGAGTTCAAAACCCAAGAGTTTTAGTTCTTTATAAACTACTTGTTTTTCCTCCCCACAGTGGTCCCATGTGGCAAAGCCTTAAATGCATCCTTTAAAAGCTTTTTTTGTACCTTCTGAAGGACTCTGGAGAGCTACACACTTTGTTGTTTTAAGGTATCTATTTCTTTACATTTCCTCCAAGCTCTCCTCACTATCCAGATATTTATGTAAAAATATCATGGACTTCTTTGAGAGCATCTCTCCTTGCATATTGTTTGTTCCACTTTTTCCCACTTTTCCTTTGCTCATGATAGAATCCAATTATTGTGAAAATAATTGTGATCTCAGTGAGCAACAGGAGCTATTTTCACATACCTCTTGCCAGGAATTAGGCCCAAGGGAAGGGAACCCCACGGAAGGAAAAAGGAGACAATAGAAGAAAGACTGCATGAAGAATTCTTTTAACTCTTATTAAGTATGACCTTAAAAATTACTTGATCCCTTTGAGCCTTAGTCTCCTCTTCTGTACAATGAAGACTGTGGTACCTCCTATAGAGGGTTGTTGTGAGGATTAAAAGATGTAAATTAAGTGCTCAACCTGTTGCTTGGCCTACAGTAAAGCCCTTCATAAGCTAGATTCCCTCTCTTCTTTCCCTCTTTCCTGTGCTTTTCAATGTACCTTTTCTCTTTAGGAACTTTCCTTCCTTCCTCTATCCCCTCTTTTCTACAAATATTTATTAAACTCCTCCTGATGTATGCCAGGCATTGCTCTCAGTGCTAGGGATGCAGCAGTGAATAAAATAAGGTACTGTATCATGGAGCATACATTCCGACATCCCCTCTTCACTAAGATGCAGTTACCACCAGGGACTAGAATACAGAATATATAAAGAACTCTTACAACTCAATAATAAAAAGACAACCCAGATAAAAAATGGGGGAGAGATTTGAATAACTATTTCTATTGAAATATGAAGGGCCCACAAACACATGAAAAGATTCTCGACATCGTTAGTCACCTGGGAAATGGAAATCAGAACCACAGTGAGAAAACAGCTTACCCAGTAGGATGACTGTGATCTAAAGGACAGAGAGTAACAAGCTGGCAGCGACGTGGAGAAAGTGGAATCCTCATACCTTGTTAATGGGAGTATAAAATGGTGCAGCCAGTTAGGAAAACAATCTGACAGTTCCTCAAAATGCTGAACATGACTTACCATATGACCCAGCAATTCTGCTCCTAGGTATCTGCCCAAGATAACTGAAAACATATGTCCATATAAAAACTTGTACCTGGATGTTCATAGCAACATTATTTATAGTAGCCCCAAAGCGGAAGCAACCCAAGTGTCCCTCAACTGTTAAAGGATAAAATGTGATATAGCCATAAAATGGAATTATTATTCAGCAATACAAACGAATGGAGTACTGATACATGATACAGCGTGGATGAACCTTGAAAACATTATGCCAAGCGAAAGAAGCCAGTTACAAAAGACCATATATTGTATGATCTTGTTTATATTAAATGTCCAAAATAGGCAGATCTATGGAGAGAGAAAGTAGATTTGTGGTTGCCTAGGGCTGGTTGTGGGAGTCGGAGGGCAGGAGGTGGGTGATGGGGAGTTGCTGCTAATAGGTGTGGGGTTTCTTTTGGGGATGATGAAACTGTTCTAAAATTCTCTTACAGTGGCAGTTGCACAATTCTAAATATACTAAAAACCATAGACTTGTCCACTTTAAATGGGTGAACCTTGTATATAATCTATATCCCAGTACAACTGTTAAAAAATGTAATTAACCCTTCTCTCTTCTAATATCAACCATTTTGTGGGTCCTTTCTCCTGGGCATGTGATTATACTCTGGCCTCCCATCCTAAAACAAAGCAGGACAAAATACACACCCCACCGTGGGCCCCCTTCTGCCACCATTCTTTTTCTTTCCTTCACAGCCAAGACTCCTAAAAGTTAGAAAATAAGTAATTTAGAAATAGTTCATCATAGAAGAGTTAGAAATTAATAGATAAGCAGAAAGAAGAAAAATTTTGGATATTTAACCTCACTGCCCAGAGATAATCATTATTAACATCTTATATAATTTTAGCATTAATTTAAAAAGTTGACACCTTCTGTTTTTATTTTCACAGAGTACTGTTATAAGGAAAAGCTTAAGTTACTGTACTAAGATAGAACATTGGAATTTTTTTTTAAAGAAAAATATCTGAATCTTCTGGAATAATGTTAAGCCTGGTGGGTTTCTATGCATGATTTGATTTTTTTAAACTTTTCAGAATTGTCTAAATCAAATTTAGGGTCATTAAAACCTAATGCTTTGGAAGCGTTCATGCTCATTAGAGTGTGGATGGAATACATAAAGCCTTGTTGTATTTTAGGCCATGCTTATTACATGGCTTTTGCTTAAGCTACAGCCTGATATCACAAGAGGATTTCAGCTTTAAATATTTTAGAGTGTGTTAAAGCCCCATGCCCTATGAAATAACAATTTCATGGATTCCCTTCAGCTTCTGTGGACTGTTCAAAACGTCTGGCTGACGTTGGCTGTGAATTAAGATGTCAGCTGGTAAGATGGATTTCCTGCTTTAGAAATCCTATTGAGCTAATTTCATTGATCTTTTCTCCTTTTTGCCCATGTGCAGAATTAGACTGGCTGAGCAACCCAAGCTTTAGTGTTGGAACCATAACATCTCTGAGCCAACAAACTGAAGAGGCCACAGCCTTTGTTTCTGAAGAGTTGCTACTGACCAGGTAGTTTTTTTGATAGGTGGATTTTTAGTCTTTGTCAGTGTACCGTCTATAGCTTAGTTTGAATGATGCTTCATAGAAAACCCTGTGATAAAAGAGTTAAGTAAAACTCTTCCTTTTACCTGATGTAATGAGGTGATCTTTGACTATTTTCCCTTATCTCACTCTTACAGATTATCCTTTTTTTCTCCTTTCCATTGGAGTAGCAAGTACATGACACAGTTACTGCCAGTAATTAGGCCACAAGGGAAATGGCATCATTGTGATTCTTCAGTAACTTTATTAACCTCATTAGTAACCTTTAGAATATTGTAATTCAGGTATTTCTTTAGTTGCATAAAGATAGAAGTTGCATGCAAAAATAGAAGGAGCTTTTGTAATAACATAGGATAAAACCTCATGAAAACTTTGGGGAAAGCAAAATGGCACACATCTGTACCCAGCTTTGAAAGAATTTTGTTATAGATCACTGGCTTGAGAAATGAGCTCTCTCACAAATATAGACCAAGTGGTCTCATTAATATGATGTACTCTAAAAGTGTAGGAAGCTTTTAGAAATTGAGAATAGTTGATGCATGAGAGGGAGTAATGAGGAAGATCTCGTTATAACTTTAAAAAACAAGGACCAGAGTTAAACCTTTTTTTTTTTTTGGCATTAAGGATATGCAGGCATAATATGTAAGACTGAAAATAAACCTTTTATAGCATTAAAAAATACTGTATTTGATAAAATAACTGGTAGATTAAAAATATATAGCTTTGAAACTATAGGTTTACAAGCTTAGAAATCTTAGAAAGATTAGAATTTCTTCGGCTGATGTTATTTTAGGTCCAACTCTTAAATCTTTAAGGTGAGTTGCAATCCAGGAAGGTACTGTATAATCTATGGGCACATAATAAGTCTGTGTGAGCATTTATAGAATTTCCTTTTGCATATATGTTTATTTGCATACTTGCTTACATATTATTTCCCTAATTCTCCTTTGAAAATAATTCTATTGTTGATTTTCCCAAACAGGAGTCCTCTGAATTCAGAGCCTTCAGATGAAAGTGACACTAACAAAAAGCCCAAACAAACAAGCAGAAAAAAGAAGAAAGAGAAAAAGAAGAAAAGGAAGAAGCATCAGCACCACAAGAAAACCAAGAGAAAACGTGGGCAGTCAAGTAGCAGTGGATCTGAGTCATATACTGATTCTGAAAAGGACAGATCTTCCGGAAGCATCAGAAGCAGTAAAAAGGAATCAGAGAAACCAAAGTAGGTTTTCTATTCTCAAATACCTATGATTTTTCAAATCTTGAATTTTTCTCCCTTGATCGTTGCCACAAGTTAGACATCTGAATGACTGTTTAGCCACTCAATCAAAATGGAGTCAATAAATACCTCAGTAAAGTGGGAAAAAAACAAAAAGAGCTCTATCATTAGGTCAACATAAGAAAAGAAAACTTCATTAAAAAAAAATAGGGCCATGATTTTATTTGAGAAATATTATTTAGACACAGTAATGGTTGTGTCAAAATCTGATTCAGACAAAAAGTCTACAGGATTTCTGAAAGATGGCAGATGTGCCTTACAGTGGGCATATGGGCCAGTTCATTACTTAGCTTTACACGCTTTTGTAACGAGTAAGAAAAATGTCTTCTTTCTCTTTCTTGATATGTCTTCCTTTCATTCACTCACATCAGAACCCCTGTGTGCATAACACACACACACACACACACACACAGACACACACACACAGGTTAAGGTTAATATAGCACTTAAAAATAATCATTGCGTTTGTCCTTATTTCACATTTGTTTAGAACCACTGTGTTAAAGGTATAGAATGGCTCATGACCACAGTACTTCCTTTCCTTGGGGGCCTTTTTTCTCCTCGTGTTTTGCTCTGCTGTCTACGCCGAGCATAGTGTTCCAGGTGTTCTGCAGGTTGACCCCCGAGCAGGTGCTTTTCCTCTCTGCTTAATCTAACTTCCTCTTACATAGGGAGGCACTTTTCCCATGCGTGAGACAGGTGGTTATGTGGTGAAACTACTTGAATTATTATTCCTCATTTAACTTTTTTCTTTTCTTTGTTCATGTGGTCTAGAAGAGAGAAAATCTAAGTCCTGTCCAAGGCATACTTGAAAAAATTGAGTGCTGTTAAGACTTTTGCGACTCTTCAGGGATTATTTGCTCTTGTGGTGTGCTTAGAAGTCCCGTTGATGTCAGTGGGAGCTGTGGTCGGAGTGAGCCTGGAATCCGGCCCGTAGTCTCCAGAGAGGCAGACACCGTAGTCTTCCGGGACCCTTCTGTCTGCAGATCCGTGTTGGAGAATGCCGTAGTCCTCTGTGGCTCAGAGGACCCAGATTTATTTAGCCTTCTCTGTGTCTCAGGTGCTATCCCTGTAACCCTAGAGGAGGAAGGAATACAGGAGTCTAGCAGCAAGGTTTCGAACTTGGCTGAATTTCTGTGGGCGGGAACCACCCCACCTTGCTTGCCTTTGAGTCCCCCCAGCGGTTGGCACTGGGCCGCTCAAGTACGTTTTTGTTACATGAATGAATGGATGAATATACCATTGATATTGTTGCTTTTTTAGTATGTCTTCAAAGCAAAATACATTCATTGCTGTGTGTTCTGAAGACTCATCTTTATCTTTTTTATGGCTGATGAAAATGAGTTTTAAAGGATTTCCTGAAACTGTACAGGAAGGACCATAAGAACTTGAAAGGTAGTTATTTTCAGCCTCTGCTTAACCACATCAGCGGTGATCTTTACAGCCTCTTGATAGTTTTCTGATCCAGAGAGCATTTTTAAGTCTGTTGACATTTTGTAGAATATCCCCATTAAGATCAGAGTGGATTGTTCGTGTCTTTGTCTTTTACTTTCTCCCTACTCACTTCTGCAGTCTGTTCCTGGGACGGTGACCTGGAAGAATCGTTTGTTTCTGTACAGACAGGGAGTAAGATATTACTGAGTTGTGAGAGTCTTTCCGTGATGTCAGGAAAGCGGCCTGGAGGGAGGGGTGGGTTGCATACCATATGGGACTCTATTTCAGGGTGATGGAGGGACAGCTTCCCCAGAGGTCACAGCTTATAACTGACCTTTGTGTCCTAGGATGAGCTCTTCTTCACCTTCAGGGGGAGGCGCTTCCTTCCTCATACACAGCCTAGACCACAGCCTGCTTCCTGACCGCAGTACCCAGCAGGGGAGGAATGAGGGCTTGTTGCCCCCCAGGGGTGGTCTGCAGCCTGGCCCTTCCCGCCCCCTCTCCGCACTGGCTTTCCATTTCTTTCTGGAATGCATCGATCTCTTTCTCTCCCTTTGCTGCCCCTTTCAGTTTTTGTCATCAGAAAGCCCTCCACAGTTGTTCTGGAGGGGAATGTGTTAAAAATCACCATGTATTTTAACCCGAGATGCATCATTCAACAAATATTTATTGAGTAGCTACTTTGTGTCCCTGAAATACCATTCAGCCAATAATTGATTTAGAAGCCGTTAGAATCTTTATTTCTATCTGGGCAGAGCCAAAAAGCAAAGATGTAACAACACTTAATGGCTGTTTTGACTACTTTGGCACTTTCTTGTGTCAGCAGCATTATGAACTCATTTTCTTTAGAGGAAGAAAGAAGTTAGATGCCAGAAAAAAACCTCCCTCTTCTTTGACTCCTAGGGAACTGGTTCCCTTTGTATCTGAAAGTCTGCCAAGTCACAAATTGGTTCAAAGGGATAAATAAGGGTCTTGTCTTATAGTGGACTCTCTGCCCTTTAGATAGAGGTCCGGACGTATAGGCAAAACACCCTACACAGAGCCCAGACTATAAAAATGAGACTTAGACCATGCCTGTACAGTAGCACACAAGACTGAAGAATTTAGAACTGTGGCTTTGTTGCTGTTGTTGTTTTTAATTGGAATAAATTATCTGAGCACTTTCAAGTAAGTTAGGCAAAGTTAGGGCAGCCTTATCTTTCTCTCTCTCTCTCTTTTTTTTTTTTTTTTTAGAAAAAACCTTGTTTATAAATATACTTAAAAATCAAGTTATAATCATTTAAATGAATTATTTTTTTAAAAAACACCTATATCCTTCACGTCTATTTCTGGGATAAGTTGACTTCATTTCTTGGTAAAGGTCACTTAATGTTGACAGTTTTTGCTCTGTATTTTAAAACTTTCTCCAGAGTAGGAGTCCTCTTCCCATTTTTATGGCATGTGCACATTTTATGTACTTAGGTGTGCTTGATGCTGTACGGAGTTTGAAATGTGTAACTTTCACATTTCTGAAACATGAAATATGTAACTGGGAGATTTCTAAGTGCCTCTTCCCTTTTCTTGTTCGCCTTCCTTTGTCCCACAGCCAAGAAAATAATGCCACTGCTGATATTGGACGTCACTTTGTTTGGCTTGAGGACGTTCAGGCTCTGACGGGAGAAACCTTCAGAACAGATAAGAAGCCGGATCCTGCAAACTGGGAATATAAGTCTCTTTACCGAGGAGATGTAGCAAGGTATCCATTGTATAGCTCTCCCTGGCTTTCCCTGGCGGGAGGGAACTTCCTTCTCCTCTGTGCTCTCTCAGCACTGTCTGCGTCTCTTTGCCTCCCCACCCCCGCCATCGACTCTGTTGACTTTTACCCACTGTTAACTTGTGTAGGCATATACGATAGAAGGTGAGTGATCTCACATTCTAAAATAAAATTTTAAACCTTGAGATCAGGACCCAGGTCAGATTAATCTTATTTAGCCATGGTGCTTGGCATAGTGTGTGGCATAGTAGGTGTTCAACGAATATTTGTAGAATGAATGAACCGAAAAATACCTTGAAATAATTGTGACTCTCCGTAAACCATTTGGTCTAATCTATATGCCGTTCTTAGAAGTTACAAAAGCCTTTTATTTATCCACCCCCTGCAACGCACACATGCCATTTTAAAAAATGACATTAAATGGTAATGACTTTTTCAAACTGTTTCCAGCATACATACGTCACCAGATAATCGTAAAAATAGCTGATGGTATTTGCTTCAGTAATGAGTTTAAACTTTTCTCCTCTAATCTGTCAATCAAAAATATTTGAATCCTCAATAAACCCTTTAGACACTTAGTACTTTGTAAGAACAATAATACACAGTCTCTGTTCCCAAACAGCTTATAGGTAATGAAAACTGAAGGTAGAGAATCATGGAATATATGGCCAAGAGGAGGCCTTGAAGATCATTATCATTCTTCATGGGCTAATTAGTTTTTAAAGTAAAGTTTAGTTCCCATTACTTTTCTGCACCTCCACATTTTAGTCATGTTGTCACTCATTGTGACACTGTAACTCACCACATAAGCAACTCCAACTAAAATTTCCTCTATGATGAGTTTATATCAGTTTTTTTGGGTGCGTATTTGTATCTCCATACTGTCTACTAAAACCTCATGGCAGGGAGTAAATGACTATCATATTTAAAGTGTATTTGTGTATTTTTAGAATGATTTTAATGCTCCCTAAAGTCCTGTGCGGTTTTTCATGCCGCAGATGTGGGGATACACAGCAAATGCTGGATTGGCATGAAGTATGTAGCATGATCCTGTGCGTGTTCTCTCACCGATGCTAGCCTGTCTGACCCTCACAGCTGCTCCATGAGGAGGGGGCACTCTGATTTTACCAACGAGGAAAGGAGTCTCAGAGATGAAGTACCTTCTCAAGGTCATACAACCAGGAAGCAGGAGAGTTGGGGTTTAAACCTGGATTTCTCTGACTTCAGATGTTCTTCCACTGTCCACACACAAAAAAGAAGAGACAGGTTGGGTGGTAGGGCATTTTCTAGGCTGGGAAACAGAAGGCTCTGGTTCTCATTCTGACTTTGCTGTTGACTAGTAATATAATCCCAGGCAAGTCTCTTAACTTCTCTGAGCTTCCATTTCTTCAGTTGTAAATTGGGAATTGTAACGCCTGCTGTGCCTTACACTCAAATATCAAAAATATTTGCTATGAAATTAGAAATTGGTGTGCAAATAGAAAGAGTTATTATTTAGTAATAGATTGAAAAAAAGAAAAAATATGAACAGAGAGTGGCTCTTGAGCCTCTGTTAATCAATGGCCCAGAGCTCAGGAAGAGTAATTAAAGACAACTTTATTAATCTAAACTACAAAGAGACTACTACAAAGGGCTTAGGGCATTGGTGTGATTTCCTAGTAAATTACTAAAACTTAAGTGAGGCAAGTCTTGTCCAGATTAATAGCTGTACAACTGTTGGTGTCCAAGTCTGAGAAGGTGTTGGTCCCATGGTACTCTGAGCTGCTCAGGGGACGGTGGGAATACTGTGTCAGGTACTGAATTTTCACACTTTTTAAGAGGGATACTGACAAACCAAGAGCATTGAGAGGAAGGTGAGCAGACACTTGGCTAAGGCCATTGCATGAGGATGAGGTGAGGGCTTGTGGGTATTTGGCCCCTGTCAAGGATATGGTCGTCGTTTTGTAGGCTTTGTTGGACTGTCTTTTGGAAGGTGGGTTGGCAATGTTCTGTGTAACTTGGGAAGCAGAACCGGGACCAGTGAGTGGAAGTCTGGCTCAGCATAAAAGCGATCTAAGAGTGTGAGCATCCCAGCAATGATGTGTGTTTTGGAGCATTGTCGTAAGCAAGGGTCAGGTTCTAAAGTTAGTGTATAACAAGTCAGAATTACCTTTGGAAAATTCCGTAGGACTAATATACTATCTGTCAGTGAAGTTCAGCTAGTTTTTTCTCCATTTTTGGAAGAGATTATTGTTTCTTTGGCTATATACCAGATGAAATAATTGGCTTAAGTTTAGGAGCCAAGTTGTATGAAATAATAATAATAATTTAAACTTATCTAGTCCTTACTGTATGGCTAAGGACTTTACATATATAATTTAATTTTTTTTCTATTTATTTATTTAGTTATTTTTGGTTGTGTTGGATCTTCGTTGCTGCGTGTGGGCTTTCTCTAGTTGCGGCGAGCGGGGGCTACCCTTCGTTGCGGTGCACAGGCTTCTCACTGCGGTGGCTTCTCATTGCAGAGCACAGGCTCTAGGTGTGCGGGCTTCAGCAGTTGTGGTGCGTGGGCTCAGTAGTTGTGGCTCGTGGGCTCTAGAGCACAGGCTCAGTAGTTGTGGCACACAGGCTTAGTTGCTCCGCAGCATGTGGGATCTAATTCCCTGACCAGGGATTGAACCCATGTCCCCTGCATTGGCAGGCGGATTCTTAACCACTGCGCCACCAGGGAAGTCCCAGGACTTTACATATATAAACTTTTTTGATCATCCTAGCAATTCTCTGACATAAGGTATTGTTATTATCCCTGTTTTACAGACAAGGAAACTGAGGCACAGTTTGTTTGTTTGTTTGTTTTTTAAAACTTGATCATGGTCACCCAGCTAGTAAATGGTGGAGTTGGAATTTGGACCTAGGCAGTCAGACACTGAGAAGGCATGTGTGAATTGAATTCGCCAAAGGAAAGGCAAATTCATGTTGCTCAGCCCAGCTTACTCTGGGGCTCAGACCCACTGAGTGGATTTAGGGCAGAACTGGGTGTTTGATTTAAACATATTCTCTTCCCAAACCCTTTCCCTTTTTCTTTTCTTTTCATTTCTTTCACTCTTTCTTTCTTTCTCTCTCTCTCTCTTTTTTTTGGGGGAGGTGACTAAGTACCTGTATCTGAATTTATTTAAATTAGATACATGTGATATCATTCACTGAACCTCCAAACAAAGTGGGGGTCCCTACCTCTGGAATTATTCAAGTGAAGACTAGCTGATTATTTGGTAAGGATTTTATAGGAAAGTGCCTTTATTTGGGGAACTATTGCATTAATCCTAGGTTCTGTCCAATTATTGAGGTTCTGTGATAAGTGATAAATTGTATAGAACCTAAATATCCAACAGTAGGGAAATGATTAAATAAATTATGACACACTCTTCCAATGAACCAGTTTGAAGCCAATAAAAATTGTATTTTCTAAAACTAATGGTATGGGGAAATGCTTAAAAGTAGGGAGGAAAGCCTGAAGCTATATATCAGCTATTTTAAAAAAGGATGTGTGTATGTATATATATGAATATATGCATATGCACATTATCTGAAAGTTGATACTTAATAATGTAGGCCAGTAGCATTCTTTTTTCTCCTTTATCATTTTCATCAAATTTGTTATAAAAGGAAGCTATTAAAATCAGTTTTACAAAATGCAGTTTTAAAGTCAGAAAACATTTTTTAAGAGATTGAATATCTAAAATCTTGTTCATTTTTAGTGAAAATAAAATAGTAATTAAGGAAAACAAAACTAGTTTTTAACTTAAAATTTGTTTCTTAGGGGTTGAAAGGCTTATATAGAGCTGTTTTAGCCTATTTTATCTCATCACCCCTTTGCTAAAGTTGTTTGACTCATAAATGGAAAGGAGAGAGATTATCCAGAGGTAATCCAGGAGGAACGGGAGAGAGGATAAAGAGAAAGGGTTTGAGAGAAAACTCGTGTGTGTGAGAGAAACTATTCCCGCAAA
Organism: Mesoplodon densirostris; assembly: GCF_025265405.1. Taxonomy (NCBI): domain Eukaryota; kingdom Metazoa; phylum Chordata; class Mammalia; order Artiodactyla; family Ziphiidae; genus Mesoplodon; species Mesoplodon densirostris. The sequence continues at coordinate 14,864,504 of NC_082664.1, forward strand.
GTGGAATCACCACAGTAGAGCAGTGGGGGAGGCACAGGCAAGCAGAGAGCTTCTCAGGTCTCTGTTGACAGTGAGGAAGGAGAGGAGGTGATGGAGCTGGACCAGGATGATGTGGAAGAGAAGCTCCCTGGGAGTTGACAGAAGATGGCAGCACCTCTCTCTTGCTTTTTTCTCTCCACAGCATTTTATTGTGAAAAAATTTCAAAATACAGCCAAAGTCGAAAGAATTTTACAGTGAGCACTCATATAACCATGCCCTGCGTTCTACCATTAATGTCTCTGTGCTTGCCTTGTCACATACGTGTCCATTCGGCTGTCTACCCACCCATCTTAATTTTTGGATGCGTCTCAAAGTAAACTGCAGAAATCAGTACACTGCCCCCTAAATACTTCAATGTGCATATCATTGGCTAGAGTTCAAGATTTGCTTATTTTTTCTTTTGATTTAAAATTTACTTACAGTGTAATAATCCACATCTTTATTTGCTGAGTTTGACAAATGCATATACCTGTGTAACCCAGACACCTATGAAAATAGAGGACATTACTGTGACCCCAAGAAGTTTCCCCAGGCTCCTTTCCACTCAGTCCACACACCACCTCCCTAGAGAAGATTACCATTCTAATTTTTTTCCACCATCAATTAGTATGGTCTATTCTAGAATTTCATATAGATGGAATCATATAGCGTGTGCTCCATTGTATCTGGCTCCTTTCACTCGGCATAATGTTTTTGAGTTTCATCCATGCTATGGCATTTATCAGTAGTTTGTTCCTCTTCCTGGTGGGAGTATTCCATCAATGGCCATACCACCATTTGTTTATCCATTCTTCTATTGATGGACACCTGGACTTTTTCCAGTATTTGGCTGTAAGGAATAAAGCTGCTGAGAACATTTGTGCACAGCTCTTTGTGTAGACGTGTGGTTTCCTTTTTCTTGGGTAAATACCTAGGAATAGAATTGCTAGGTCATAGGGTAAGGTCTGTGTTTAGTTTTTTTAAGAAACTGCCAGACCTTTTCCCAAAGTGATTGTACCAGTTTACATTCCCACCAACAGCATATGAGAGTCCCGGTTACTCCACAGATCATTTGCCAACATTTGGTATTGTCAGTCCTTTTAATTTTAGCTGTCTGGTGGGCCTGTGCTGTATCTCACTGTGGTTTTAATTGCTTTTCCTTGATGACTAATGATGTTGACCACTTTATGTGCTTATTGGTCATTCATATCTTTTGTGACATTTCTGTTCAGATCTTTTGCCCATTTTTAAATTGGGTTGTTTGTATAACATACATACAGAAAAGTGTGCACAGTTTTCCTTAGCTTTTGTGCACATATTCAGTAGTCTCGTGTTTAACTCTGGGGACGCCTACATGATCCATAAAAGCATTTCAGAACCCAGCCTCTTTTCCTGTAGAGTAGAAAATAGCCAAATGTAATTTTATTTGACATACTTTGTTTCAGGATTAAAAAAAGAATCTTAGACCTCTCTGTTATCTTAAGTAGGGACACAGGGCAGTACTGAGAAAAAGGGACTGGTCTAGGAGACAGATGACCTAGCGTCACCTGAGGTCTCAGCGTCCTCATCTAGGAATGGTGTAAAAGAGGAGATGATTTCCGCCTTGCCTGTCACACATGATTGTGATGTTCAGATGACATAATGTATGGGACAGTGCTGTACAAAGCTGCAGGGGAATATAAGTTACTAAGATCTGGAAGACAGGCGTGATCTTAAATTCATGAGACGTAAACAAAGAGTCATGTTAGAGGAATAAGTCAGGCAGGAAAAGTTAACAGCTAATCCTTGTACTTCTCTAAATAGAAGCAATTTGAAGGGAAGGTGAATTTGAATGTATGCAGTTAACTTGCAGAACAGAGTGTGTCTGCTGGGTCTTCAGTGATTTGGATCCAGGGCACATGTTCTCTCAGTAACTTGTTTTCTTTTTCAAATATAAGATACAAGAGGAAAGGAGACTCCTGCCTTGGCATTAACCCTAAGAAACAGTGTATATCTTGGGAGGGGACTTCCACAGCAAAGAAGCGGTCACACAAGCATGTCGAGCGCTACTTTACAAAGAAGAGTGTGGGATTAATGAACATTGACGGAGTTGCCATTAGCAGTAAAACTGAACCTCCCTCATCAGAGTCGATCTCATTTATCCCAGTGAAGGGTGCAGAGGATGTGGTTTCCCCTGTTACAACCTGGTTGAACCCTCTGGGGATTTATGATGAAGCCACCACGCAGTGGTTACAAGGCCGGGGTCCTTCAGGGCAAGAATCCAAGCAGCCAGATTCACAGCCCAACAGAGAGAACATGCTTCTCAAGGCCAAGGTGGAGGAGTTTAACAGGAGGGTTTGGGAGAATCCTCGGGATATTCAGCTGTGGATGGCATTTGTTGCTTTTCAGGTAAGTATCGCTGTCCCAGTTCTCTTACCTTAGAATAACGGTCTTAATTTGGGGCACTGATTTACTCTGCAGTGATTTTTGAACTCCTAGGAGGAACCCTGGTGCCGGGCCTCTAAAGATAACTAGAATTCAGCCCTTGCCTTGAGTTTACTCAAAAGCCCAGTGAGGAAGGATAAATGCCATCTGGGGTAATAAATGCTATAACATCTAATTTGGGGATGGAATGAGGGGGTGACTCGCCACTAGGGAGTAAGAAATGGCTTCCAACGGATGGTGAAACTTGAACAGAATCGTGAAAGAACAGTAGATGCTAACCAGGCAGGGGGAGGCGTTCCTGAAATACAAACAGAACATGCGAAGTGCACAGAATTGCAAAGAGGGGCTGCCTGTGCAATGACGTAGTTAGAGCTATGTGCTCCCCTTCTGGAACACATGGATTTGTCTTCGTCCCACTTATCTTTTTGAACCACTTATATAATTATCATATTTGTCCTACATTTGGCTGTGTTATTGGTAAAACTGGCTCTTCAGAAAAGGTTTTCAAGACATTGCATGCTAGTTATTGATACATAAATCTAAGTTTAAAATGACAGAGAGTGGATAGGTAAATTAGGTGAACTAAACACAAGATCAAACATGTCTGAATAACAATTCATTTTGAGAGGTGAGAAACCGTTAGGGCCTTATAAGTCACTCTACAAGCAGCCTTGAAATCCTGAGGGTCCCCCACTTCCATTTGCATTTGTAAATTGGTGTTTTTGTTGTTGAGGACGAGGTCATGAGAAGTCCGGGCCTGTACGCCATCGAGGAAGGAGAGCAGGAAAAGCAGAAGCGGTCCCTGAGGCTGGTTCTGGAGAAGAAGCTGGCCATTCTGGAACGGGCCGTGGAAAGCAACCCGAGCAGCGTGGATCTGAAACTCGCCAAGCTGCAGCTCTGCACCGAGTTCTGGGAGCCCTCCACTCTGGTCAAAGAGTGGCAGAAACTGATATTTTTACATCCCAACAATACAGCCCTTTGGCAGAAATACCTTTTATTTTGCCAGAGCCAGTTTAGCACCTTTTCCATATCAAAAATTCAGAGTCTTTATGGAAAATGCTTGAGTACTTTGTCTGCTGTTAAGGACGGCAGCATCTTGTCTCACCCTGAGCTGCCTGGCACTGAGGAGGCCATGTTTGGTAAGGAGATGATGACCAGATCCTCGTAGGCGGGAGGAGCTGTACTTTCTTTTGGCTAAGTTGAAAATGAAGATTTGTTTTCGGTTTATTTTAGGAATGTCTAAGTCGATAAAACTGATTTTTAAAAAAGATATTATGACTCCTTTTGATAACAGGTTCTCCCCCTCCAGCTTCTTGGTGGTGGGGCATTAGAGCCAGTAGGGTTCGGAAAATATCACCAGACTAGAAGTTCCAACTTTTCTACTTATTACTCAGGTAAATGTAGTCAAGTCTCTTAACTGCTTTGGCTGTTGGTGGCCTTCTCTATTGAGATGCCTGCACTGCTCAGCTGACCCATTATAGCGTAGGGTCTGAGGCATTAGTGTTTGCGGGATGCCCTGACTGGCTGGAAATCACTGATAGATGTAGGTTTTTGCTATTATTATACTGTTGCCATTTTTGGCAGGTCCTGAAGGAGACTAGAATATAAATTTTGTCCAGTAATGAGGCACGGGAGCTGGAGAGTGTCACTCTTGACTTGAATCCTGAGTTTGCCCTTCATGGGTCCTGGTGTGACCTTGGATAGGTTCCTTAACCTGTTTGAGCTCTAGTTTCTCCCTCAGCAGCAATAGTACAATACCTGCTTTACCTGATTGTTGCGCACGTCAGCTAAGATAAGATATGGTGAGTCTAGCTCAGTGTCTGGCATGTAGCAGGTGTTTATTTGATCAAATCCCTGCAATCGAATAGTGCTACTAATTTCTAAAGATAGAAATATATTGCTCTAGAAATAATAAGCATTTACTCCACTGACTTAAAGAGTCTCATGTTTGATATCCTTTGTGACGGGCTCAAACAGCTTAATGGTATTTAGTAGATGGAATTGTACCACAGTTAAAATGAACTGAAATTTTCAAACATGGAACCCTGATTTGTTTACAGCGGACTGAGTACACAATGAAAACTGCTTGTGAATAATGCCATCTAGTGATCAGTTGAGTACAGATCTTTGCTTTCTGATAAAAAATCTACAACGCCATCCTTTTCCTAGAATTTTTCTCATATTAATGAGCTTTGAGTATTTGATAACCAATATTCAGACCATCCTCTTGCCTTATTTTATTGTTACTATTCGAACTCTGTGATAGTTTCACATAAAAATGAGAATGTACTTTCATTGCAGTACTATTTGAGTCCTTTAAAATCAGGACATGTATGTCCCACAGCTTTGAAAATATTAACAGTCACTAATTTCAGGGAAGAGATGTTCTGGGTGTTGAACTGCATGTCTGTAGGAGTTATGTTCTCTCCCTTTTTGGGTGTTAACCAGGGTTCTTCCCCTTTGCTCTCCCTGCCTGCAGCCCTCTTTCTTCAGCAGTGCCACTTTCTGCGGCAGGCTGGTCACTCCGAGAAGGCCGTCTCTCTGTTCCAGGCCATGGTTGACTTCACCTTCTTCAAACCCGACAGTGTGAAAGACCTGCCTACCAAAGGACAGGTGCAAGTCCTGCTTGAGTCCCCCCACCCCGTCTCCATCTCTCTCCCTCCCCCTCTCCCTCTTTCGTCGGGGGGTGTGGATAATGGGAGGTGGTGGTCGTATTTTTTAAATATTTATATCCTCCTTTACATCAGTCCTGTTGAGGATTGTTCCTCAGACATATTCTGGCAATCCAAGGAAAATTCCATAATGAAAGTAGTGAAACATGGAGAGAGGAAAGACGATCCCTCCACCTCCCCAAATACAAAGATTCACTTGTGTTCCTTTTCTTTCCCTTACTTACTGCCCGTGTTTAAATGCTAGTTGCCCCCGCCCTCCAGGCAGGCAGTTGTCATGCCCTTTAAACTGTGGTCCTCTCTCCTGCCTCTGTGGATTCTAATCTGGGTCTCGTGTCTCTCCCCTGGTGAACCTTTCCACCACCTAAAATCTTTGCTGGAGTTGCAAGTGAAATTACATGTTGGTGCTTTGTCAACACCGATCCTGACTGGGGGTGGGTAGGGCTGGGGGGGTTAGGCATTTAGAAGATGAAGGAACATTGCCAATATTTGTGATGTGAAGCAATAGAAAAAACTTACCGTAGAACTATCCAAATAAGAAAACCTTCTTTTCCCTTTTTCCACTCAAGAAAACTCAGTTTTCTACTCAGCAAAGAGGGTCTGATGAGAGATGGATTGGACATCTGAATTTATGGTGAACTTTCAAAGGTCTTTCGTGACAGGCAATGGTCTCCATCTTGTGGAGCTTTCATGAACTGCCTGTAAAGACTTTTTACCATCCTTATTTTTAACCTTTTTTTCCTAGACAAAATTGGGTTAAAGAATATTGGTTAGTATTGGTATAACTGATTATTAGTATAACAAACCAGATAACACAGTTATTTTAAGACACGTTTTGCTGTTTGAATAACGTGCTGTGCTGCAGAAGTGGTTCTTAGCCTCTCTGCGGAGCCTGGGGTATGTGCTGGGGGTCAGGATCAAAATTGCCCTCACCCCCACCCCTTTGCTGACACCCTCTGGGGTGGGAGCAGTTGCTGATGGGCTTGGGGGGCGCTGCCCAGGACAGAAGCATCACCCAGGGCTGGCCCACGCACTTGAGGCTTTAAATACTCTTGAGGGCATGACCACACCTCAACTTACTTAATACATGTTCCCAGCACACAGTAGGGACCAGTGCTTGTTGGCACCGAGCTGAAGGTAGTGGGCACCCAGTGAATAAGAGGTCTGTAATTTCAAAGCATGTGTATGACAACTTTGAAGCTTTTATTTAATGACATTCCATACCTTTGTAACTGAGAGACACTGTTACCATAAACAGAGTGGTACAACAGAAAACAGGCAGAGTCTGGGATTACTGGTCTGTGTTTCTGTGGAATAAATGAATTGGTTATAACCATTCATCACACTTAAAAAAACAAACCTTCTTTTCCTTGACTGTGCTTCTGCCATCCCTTTTATTTATTTATTTATTTATTTTTTTGCGGTACGCGGGCCTCTCACTGTTGGGGCCCCTCCCGCCGCGGAGCACAGGCTCCGGACGCGCAGGCTCAGCGGCCACGGCTCACGGGCCCAGCCGCTCCGCGGCATGTGGGATCTTCCCAGACCGGGGCATGAACCCGTGTCCCCTGCATCGGCAGGCGGACTCTCAACCACTGAGCCACCAGGGAAGCCCTGCCATCCCTTTTATAAGAGCAAATCCTGTAAAGAGGGAGTGTAGTCCTCCCGGTTCCCCTTGCCGAGGTGGCTGCCTGCACTCGGAGCGCAGGGCCTGGCCCTCCTGTGGCTCTCCTGGATGCAGACGGGGGCTCAGGCTGGGTCATCCTGCCGCTCCTGCCCTTTGAAGCCTGCTCGTTCTTCTTCGAGAGGTTTCTTGCAAAAGCTTTCATTGAACAGGTTACTGGCTCACTTTTTTTTTTTTTTTTTTTAATTTATTTGGTTGCACCAGGTCTCCTTAGTTGCGGCTTGCCAGCTCCTTTAGCTGCAGCTCACGGGCTCCTTAGTTGTGGCATGCAATCTCTTAGTTGCGGCATGTGAGATCTAGTCTCCTGACCAGGGATCGAACCCAGGCCCCTGCATTGGGAGCGTGGAGTCTTAACCACTGAACCACCAGGGAAGTCCCTACTGGCCAACTTTCAAAGTCCTGATTGCCAGGTGATGACATGTTCAGTTTCCTGTTCATGGAAGTGTTCACGTTTGTTCCATAGGGAATTGCTGCCGCCAAACTGCCCCCACACGCTGCAGGCCTGGTGGCCAGATGACTGAGGGAGGGGCCAGGCTTTACCCTGCAGGCCTGTTTGTTCACGGGGTGCCAGCCGTGTTCAGCCGTCTCCCAGCAAACACTTATTGAGTCCCTCCTCTGTGTTGGGCACAGTGCCAGGTGCTGGGGGTTTACTGTAATTGAGATGTGGTCCTGACCTCTAGAGCTTACAGTCTGTCCTGTTGAAACTTTGGTAATATAATATTGTAAATCAACTGTAATTCTATTAAAAAAAAAAAAAAGACGTTGAATCTCCTTCCCCTCCAAAGGTCTTGAAAGCAACATGACTTCAGGTATCAGTTAGGGGGCCCAGTGGCATTCAGGGAACTGGCAGTGCCACTGTCCCTGGTCAGAACCAGCAAATTGTCCCTCTGCCACCCAGCTGCAGGTCCCTTTTGGTGGGCTTGGCCCGTCTTTCTGTAACTAACCTTAGAGGCGTCCTCCCATCACCTTGTGCCATATTCTGTTTGTTAGGAGAAGCCGCTGGGCCCAGCCCACATTCAAGGGTGTGAATACCTCAGGGCAGGGGAGGGCCACAGGGGCCTCTCTTGGTGGCTGCCTGTCACACTAATTGTTTTTTCTGTTTTGTGTATCGTATATCTACTCCCAAGACTGATGACAGGCAAGATTTCAAGAATCATAAGCCCCACTTATGCCAGTCAGCACTGATTTTGCCCAGTGACTTAGCAGTTCTGTACAAGGTAGACTAACCTCTTTATTTTAAACCTGAACAGGTAGAATTCTTTGAGCCCTTTTGGGACAGTGGAGAGCCCAGGGCTGGGGAGAAGGGTGCCCGAGGCTGGAGAGCGTGGATGCAGCAGCAGGAGCGGGGCGGCTGGGTGGTCGTCAGCCCAGGTAAGGCGCCTGTCAGTTGAGATGCTCCGCCTTTTCCTTCCAGAATTTGTTTTCACGTCTTCATGGGTTATTTGTTCGTAGGTGTGAGCTATTTATCAGTAGCTTAAGAACACTGTGCAAACATCAAAGTGTCAAAAACTCATGAAGTAACTGACCTGGGAGAAAGACTGTTTCTTCCCTTTAGAGATTTTAAAGCAGTTGACTGCCATCCCCTCCTTTAGTCCATACACTCTGAGGGTTGAATTTCTTTCCAGAGGAAGTAATTTTCATTTTTCCTTTTGTAGGTTGATTCTGATTAGTAATTTTGTTACTAATCCCCTGCTCTCCCTCCTCCCATTTTTGTGTGTGTTTAAGACTGTCTTTTTGTTTTCTTGGCAGTGTACAGACCAACAGATTATTTGAAAAATACTTGCCTTTTTACGAATACTATAAAATAATTATTAACTAGCATTTATACAGTAGTCATTCTAAGTGACTCCAAAGTATTTTCCAGATTTGTACTCTTCAAGACAGCATTGACCAACAGAAATATAATTCAAGTCACATATGTAACTTCACATTTTCTGGTAGTCACGTTAAAAAAGTGAAAAGAAAGAGGTGAAATTAATTTTGATAATGTATTTTGTTTAACCTAGTATATCAGAACATTAACATTTCAACATGTAATCAATTTAAACAAATTAATGAGATATTTTGCCTTCTTTTTTTTCCATACAAAGACTTTGACATCTCGTGTGTATTTTATACTTACAGCACGTCTCAATTCAGACCAGCCACTTTCAGGTGCTTGATAGCCTCACACTATGGCTACTGAATTGGACAGTGCAGCTCTCAGCTATTCAGGAATTGCTTCACTTTCTGGTTTTGTTGAAAGTGTGAGGGGGAGAGAGCTCAGACTCAGCCAGCCTCTTCTCACAGGTGTGACCTTTCTGGGCCTTGGTTTCTTCATCCACAGCATGGAAGCTTTGGATTAGCTAAGGTCTGCGTGGCAGCGCAGAGCTCCAGGCCAGGTGGCATCCCCGCCTCCACTAAGGCAGGTGGGGTGGTGGGACCGTCAGGTATTTGGGGTGACTCTGCTCTGGGCAGCGCTGTCTGGTGATGGTCATGCCTCACCTGGGCTGTCAAAGGCTCAGCTGTTTTGACTTCTCTTGAGTGTCCTTTCCTAAAAGAACTGGAACTGTTCTTCAGGCTGACCTCAGTGGTTTCATATATGAAAACAATAACCTGCAGGGAAAAATGGAAGTAGGTGTTGCACTTTGAGCCACTGAGTCTGCAAGACCACATGAAGAGTTACGAAAATAGGTCTTTGGGTAATAAATCTTTCTCTGAGTGACCGACTCAGCATGGTTCTGTGTTTTCAGCTTGTTTTTGTTTGTTTCTATGTTTTGTGAATGAGCAAGACTCTTAGACTGCATGGTATGTATGTTCTAAAGTTTACCATATTCTGCAATTCTATGAGGATAGAGTTCTCATAGCAGTGTCCAGAGACCAAGTTAACATTACTTCTCTGATAAATGTCCAAATGTCTAATCGTCACTCATAATCAGATGTAAAGTAATTTTCTCAGAAAGGTAACCCCAGTGCTGAAACCTTGATTTTTAGTATCAAGTTAGGGACATGTGTTGGTGCTAATATTCCTGCAAAGTTTCCATTATAGAGAATCTTCTACTGAATTCAGTGAATTTCTTTCTAATGAATATAATGGGAGTACGCAAAACCCCAGCAGCATCAGGAGAAAGGTTAAAAGATTCTTGTTTTCAGAAAACTAGTGGATAGCTATTTTTGGTTTTGTTTTATTTTTAAGTTTTTGGTTCATCATGACAGGGTTGGCATCTAGAGAGTGGCTGGTGTTTCTCATTGATTCTGAAGTACTTCTTCATACATTACAACTTATTTCTTCTTGCTTACCCTCACTTCCTGTTAGGCTGTGATTGTTACGTATATACATCTGTCCACAACCATGTAACTCTTTGAATTACTGATGTAATAAATTCTGGTATCTAAGTCTGATGTGTAACTCACAGGGGTAATTTCTCTTATAGTAAGTTTCTCAGCGTGATTAAAGGATTACTTCAAATGTAGACCTTTAGAAGAAGGTGATAAATAGTTAAATTTGTTTTCTTCTTTGAGGAATTCAGAAGAGCATTGGGTAGAATATTGGGTTTAAAATGCTGGTACACGTATCATGCATTTCGATTTTTTGAGATTTTTGCTTGTTATTTATTTTGAAATACTTATAGACTCACAAGAAGTTTGGGGAAAAAATACACAGGGAGGTTTGTGCACCCTTCACCCAGCTCCCCACAGTGGTAGTGCTGCAGACAGTAGCACAGCCAGGAAATCGATGCTGGTACAATCCACAGAGTTCATTCAGATTTCACTGGTTTGACAGGCACTCGTCTTTGCCTGTGTTTGTTTCGTACTTTACGGCTTTACCACATGTGCAGCTTCACGTAACCACAATCAAGATACAGAACCACTGCATCGCCACAGGGCCCCCTATGCTGTACCTTTCTTGCCATGCCTCCTCCCCGCTCCCCCCACTCCTACCACTGATCTGTTCTCCATGTCTATTATTATATTACCGTGTTATTTCACCTATGTTTATATAAATGGGATCATAGGGCATGTAACTTTTCAACATTTTTTATTGTAAAACACACACAAACTTTACCATCTTAACTATTTTTAAGTGTACAGTTCAGTGACATTAATTACATTCAGACACTTGTGCGACCATCATCACCTCTATCCATCTCCTCAACTTTTTCATCTTCTCCAGCTGCAACTCTATATCCATTAAGTATTAACTCTCCATTCCTCTCCTCTGTCCCTAGCCCCTGACAGCCACCACTCTACTTTCTGTCTCTATGAATTTGACTACTTTAAGAACGTCATATAAGTGAAATCATTCAATATTTGTTGTTTTGTGATTGCTTATTTCACTTAGTATAATGTCTTCAAAGTTCATACAATATGAAGCACGTGTCCATATTTCTTTGCTTTTTGAGGCTGAATAATTTTACATTGTATGTACACACCACATTTTATTTCTCTCTCCATCTGTGGATGGACACTTGGATTGCTTCAGCTTTTGGCAGTTGTGAATAATACTGCTGTGAACGTGGATACACAAATACCTGTTGGAGTCCCTGCTTTCAGTTCTTTGGGGTCTATACCCGGAAGTGGAATTGCCGGATCATGTGGTAGTTCTGTGTTTAATTTTTTGAGGATCCATCACACTGTTTTCCACATCAGCTGCACCATTTTACATCCCCACCACCAATGCACGAGGGTTCCAGTTTCTTCACATCCTCACTAACAGTTGTTTTCTGTGTAACTTTTTAAGATTGGCTTTTACTCAGCAGAATTCCCCTGAGATCCGTCCATACTGTTGCATGTGTCAGCAGTTTCTTCATATTTATTGCTTAGCGGTGCCCATGGCATAGATGTACCACAGTTTGTTTCTCTATTCACCCTCTGTAGGACATTTGGATAGTTGCCAGTTTTTGGGTATTACGAATAAAACTGCTGTGGGCATTAATGTATAGGTTTTTGTGTGAACATAGGTTTTCATTTTTCTGGGATCAGCACCAGGAATACAATTTCTGGGTCTTATGGTAAGTGCATTTTAGTTTTATAAGAAACCGCCAAACTGTTTTCTGGGTGGCTGCACCATTTTACATACTCTGTTTGTTTATTTTTAAATATTGAACTTTACAGAAGACTCAGACTTTTTTCCTTTCCTATTCTGCATGTTCAGAGTTAGGAAACAAAAGTGAAATAAAGTATAGGATATCTTGACTTCTTTTTTAAAAAAAAGTGAACATGTGTCATAATCATAGGGCCACTGGCTAAAAATTCTGATGGCTTAAGAAAATCTAAAGCAATGCTCTCATTAAATGTCATTTAGCATTCTAGAAGTGTGTTGTACAATACAGTAGCCACTAGTGACACGTGGCTATTTTAATTAAAATTAGTTAAAATGAAATCAAATTTAAAATTCAGTTATTCTACCAGCTACATTTCAAGTGCCCAGTAAGTCACTTGTAGCTGGAAGCTATCATATTACTCAGCACAGAACTGGAACACTTTCGGCATCACAGAAAATTCCTCTGGGCAGTGCTGTCCTAAATATGTGTCATTCCCATTTTAATTGCTGTGATAGCATTAGCAGTCATCTTATTTCACCGGCTAACCTGCCGTTTTTTTCTGGGAACCTGAGTGACTATGGGAGAGTCTGTAAATGCCACTGAGTGTCCCAGAAGGCTGGGCCTGGGTCTTACCTTGGCCTTCCAGGTGCCCACCCCTGTAGCTGGCACAAGCAGGTAGATTTAAGTGTTGATGGTGGCTTTATTTGCTGGTTAGGTGTGCTAGAAGTTTGATTCTTGCCTAGATGATGACGATGATGAACCAGAAGACGACGACCAGGAAATTAAAGATAAGACTCTGCCCAGGTGGCAGATCTGGCTTGCTGCTGAGCGCTCCCGAGACCACAGACACTGGCGGCCGTGGCGCCCTGAGAAGACCAAGAAGCAGGCGGAGGAAGACTGTGAGGACCCAGAGAGGCAGGTGAGCGCCACGCCCCCCGCGGGGTCTTTGCTCTGCCCCCGTTCCCGTTGGGGTTTGGCTCCCCGGAGGAGTCTGCTGGGCTTTCTGGGCACCTGCCTGGCTTGGGAGGTTCTAGCCTGCTCCTGCTTACGGAAACTCCCCTCTTTCCCGGAAACCGGGGAGGCTTTCACTGGCTGTGAGTGATGGGGGAGCATCGAGGCACTCAGCCTGATAGTTCTTGTCCCCGAGGAGGAGGGTCGGCTCTGGTGGTCACCCTTCTGGAGATTGTCTTCCAGGTTATTCAGTTAATTTTTCACACGGAAGCCTGGGGGCTCAGGGTTTAAAAGCATGGAGTCACTGTCCTAGATTCTTCAACTGTGTCCACTTTCCCCACCCTACTCTTGGATCCTTAAAGATGTGTGGGTGGGTGTGACTCCGGAAGACAAGAGGGACAGGAGTGTAGAGGCCGTGTTGGGACGGTGGGTGTCCAGCTCATCTTGCTGGGGAGGAAGTAGCATCTCTTGGGCACCTGTGCTCTCCAGGCACTCAGGTTACCTCCCTCACGGCTGTTGCATGGCTTGGCGCCTGCTACTCTGTGCCCAGTGGCCAGCAGCTTTGGAAGTTTTACATTAAACGAAAGGAAGAGATTCTATTTTGATACCTGGAATTGAGCCACTTTGACAAGATACCAAGTACAGTCGACCCTTAAACAACGGGGTTAGGGGCACTGACTCCCCCGAGCAATTGAAAATCCGAGTATAACTTTGCAGTCAGCCCTCCGCATCCGTGGTTCCACAGCTGCGGATTCAACCAGCCACGGGTCACGGGGTCCTGTGGGACATGTTTAGTGAAAAAATCCGTGTGTAAGTGGACCCGCCCAGTTCAAACCCGTGCTGTTCAAGGGTCTACTGTGTGCTGCTTGGCATGTGACAGGTCACAAGTACAGTCTGAGAGGTTTTACAGCAGCAAAGGCTCCTGAGCTTTGACCTGCCTGCTCCCTGCAAAACACGTGCCGTAAGAGTGGAGACTTTGCCTGTTTCCGTCACTGCTGCGTCACCAGTGCCTGGACGAAGCTTGCCCAGTGGTGAGCGCTCCATTAATAGTCCTGGATGTGGGCAGTATTTATTTGATGCCAGAGCCTCGGCTCCAGGCAGAGGGATCAGCACGAGTGAAGGAACCAGAGGGCGGGGATGTTCGAGGAGTGGCCAGAATGAGAAAACAGCACTGGGAGGAAGGACGGGGGGTGGCCTCTGGGCAGGGGGGAAGGGCCAGCGCCCGGGGGAACCGCTGCTTACGCGGTGACCGTCCGTCGTGTGGCGAGCCTGCCCGTGAGGGCCCCGACCCGCCGAGCTGAAGTTTTCAGGCAGAGTGGGTGGGCTCGGTCTTTGGTGTCTGATGGCTTTACAGAGTTCATGGTCACCCTTCAGAAGTTAGTTCTCAAGGCTCAGCAGTTTGGCGGTTTCCCGGAAGCCCATTTCTGGAGCAAACTACTGCCGCAAGCGATTTCTTAGATTTTTTTTCTCTAGTCAAAGCCTGGAGGAGAAAAAGCTTTCTGATTAGTGATGGTTTTGATGAGCTGAGTCCCAGGTAGTGCACTTTTATTGTGCTCGTGTTTTGATTTCCTCTTTGCTGAGGGCCACAGAGACCAGTCAGATAAGCAGGACCTGAGACGCAGTGTAGTCCCCGTGGCCTTACGTTTTACAGTTACTACGTGAAGTCAGCTACAAACAGTTACAGTCAGTATTAGGCTCTTACAGTTGCTTTCAGCATGGTCTGTTGCTCCTGCAGTTTCCTTTTTACTGTGCTGCTGTTTGTGTATTTTTTAGCATATTTTTCATTTCCTGAAGCAATTTTATACAAAGAAACCACAAAGTAGTAAAGCTCTTCTATCTTAAAATAAAAATTTTTCACAATTGTAACTTATCAAAGTAACTAGAAAAGCAATTTTGTGTGTTCTCAGAAGTGAATGTAAAAAAAAAGAAGTGAATGTGATTTTAGATTTCCTGTGAATCCGTTAGGAGACTGAAAGTTTCCGCTTTGGTGTCCCCTCCTGTGGAGGATTCCCAGGACGTGTGAGATGCTGCCGGCGCTGCAGGACCCCTGGCACTCACCCTCTTGCCCTCAGCTTGCCTTGGGAGGCCTCTAGCTTTTTTGCGTCTTGCAGACAACCTAGCTCTTGTCTGTTTAAAATTTAATTTGAATAATGTTGACTCGTTAAGTATATCCCTATAAAAAGAATTGTGGAAAAAATTGTGAAGGCTTTTTTGTTTGTTGCATTTGGTCACTTGATTTTGTCTTTGTTGCAGGTGTTGTTTGATGATATTGGACAGTCTCTGATCCGACTTTCCAGCCCGGATCTTCAGTTTCAGCTGATTGCAGCCTTTCTGCAGTTCTTGGGTGTGCCTTCCGGCTTCAGCCCTCCGGCCTCCTGCCTCTATCTGGCCATGGATGAAAACAGCATCTTTGACAACGGACTTTATGATGAAAAGCCCTTGACTTTTCTCAACCTTTCATTTTCTGGCGTCAGCTGTGTTGGACGCACAGACCAGCTGGGTTGCCGGCACTGGACCAGGGGTCACAGTCGAGAGGGCGAGGAGTTCATCCGCAGCATCTTCCACCTCGTGATGCCTTTGTTTTCAGGCGAGGAGAGGTCTGAGCTCTGCTTCTCCTGGTTACGGTACGAGATTGCAAAGGTAACTCCGGCCTCCTCGCCCCTGTGTGAGGACCTCATTTCCCGTCGCTGTTTGTCAGGGGGATGGCCAGGCTCTTGGTGTTCTTCAGGGCTCTGGGCCACAGCACCACCGGGTGTGTGGCTGCCCCTTCTGAGGGGCCACGGGGAAGAGGAGGAAGGTGGGAGTGAGTCCAGCGCGTCAGTGACGGGAGCTGTTTGTTGTGTTGACTCTTTATTACCAGATGTCTGTGATCATGTGAGCAGTTAGTGTTAAGGACCAAGCTTAAGCTTAAGCCAGGTTAGAGCATTTAGGGGCTTATTAAAATAGATGAAATAAGCTACTTACTTATGCTGCTCTTCAGTATCTGCTAGAAGTTCGTCTAGGGTTGACTCCTCTGCCCTCTGCTGGCCACCGGTTAGTATTGAATTATAAAACCCAAAGTTCTGATGCTTTAATTGCAGGTTGCACACACCAGGCTGTATGTATTATTAAAATAGTGCCTGGGGGCTTCCCTGGTGGCACAGTGGTTGAGAGTCCACCTGCCGATGCAGGGGACACGGGTTCGTGCCCCGGTCCGGGAGGATCCCACATGTTGCGGAGTGGCTGGGCCCGTGAGCCATGGCCGCTGAGCCTGCACGTCCGGAGCCTGTGCTCCGCAACGGGAGAGGCCGCAACAGTGAGAGGCCCGCGTACTGCAAAAAAAAAAAAAAAAAAAGTGCCTGGTAAAATTTGGTGGTCATCTATCTTTGGAGAAGAACACATGGAGTATATAAGCCTTCTTTGTAGGGTTTCAGGTGGAAAACTAGATGTGTTCGTTTTGGGGCTCCTGTGGCCCTGGTGGAATCCTGATTTGTTTCTCAGAGAGCCTAAGTGTTTAGCAGACACGTGATAAAGGAAGGCAGTGGGGACGCCTTGTGTGGCTTTCTGCAGCTGACGGTACAAAGGGATGTCGTTAATATCACAGAGCACTTGGAATCATTCTTTTCTTTTTACCTTTAGGTCGTTTGGTGTCTGCACACTAAAAACAAGAAGAGATTAAAATCACAAGGAAAGAACTGCAAAAAACTAGCCAAGAATCTCCTTAAGGAGCCAGACAACCGCAACAATTTTTGCCTATGGAAGCAGTATGCGCATCTGGAGTGGTTGCTCGGCAACACGGAGGACGCCAGAAGAGTTTTCGATACAGCACTGGGCATGGCAGGGAGCGGAGGACTGAAGGACCGTGAGCTGTGTGAGCTCGGTCTCCTCTACGCCGAGCTGGAGGTGGAGCTGTTGCCGGACGTGAGAGGGGCCGCCCCAGACCGAGCCATTCACGTACTGACCAGACTGACTGAGAATGGGGCCTACGGGCCCTACGCCGGGCAAGTCTTGGCCGTTCACATTTTGAAAGCTCGGAAGGCTTATGAACACGCGCTGCAGGACTGTTTGGGGGAGAGCTGTGTCTCCGATCCAGCTCCCGCCGACTCCTTTAGCCGCCTGGTTAGCCTGGTTAAATGCTTTATGCTCTTCCAGTATTTGACCATAGGGATCGACGCCGCTGTGCGGATATATGAGCAGGTATTTGCAAAACACAAGGTCTCTGTTTCCGCAGAGGGCCCTGGTCTGGAGAGCAGTGCCAGCCCCCCGAGCCTGAGCAGGGTTCTTGAGGCCGTCACCCTGATGCACACGAGCCTGCTCAGATTCCACATGAAAGTCGCCGTCTACCCTCTGGCTCCTCTGCGAGAGGCTCTCTCGGAGGCTTTAAAGTTGTATCCGGACAACCAGGTTCTTTGGAGGTCGTATGTACTGATTCAGAGTAAGTCCCACAGTGCCAGTAAGACCAGAAGATTCTTCGATGTGATCACCAGGTCTGCCAAAGCCTTGGAGCCGTGGTTGTTCGCAATTGAAGCTGAGAAAATGAGGAAAAGACTAGTGGAAACTGTGCAGAGGTAATTACAGAGCATCTTGTCCGTGTGTCCAGAAAGCTTTACGCAGTGCTTGCTGTGTTCCCACCACCCACTCGGCCTCCAGAATACAGAAGTGAATGCGGCCCGGGCCTGGAACGCCTGCCAGGGGGTTTCTCTGTGTTGTAGAAAAACATGGTGAAAAAGGAATAAGAGACTTGCAAGTAGCAACACCTTTTGTCAGAGGCTCCTGTGGCTGTCTCCCTAGGCCTTGCTTTTTGGGATCCCTGAGCATTGCTTGTGGTGCATGAGTGGTGACTGCCAGGTCTTCAGGTGTCTGAGAAGGTGTAGTAAAAGCATGGGGGTAAGAGCACAGGCTCTGGAGTTGGAATCTGGAATCAAATCCCAGCTCTTAGCAGCTGTGTGATCTTAGACAAGTCAGTTCATGTCTCCAGTAGGTTCCCCCTTCTGTAAAATGGGAATAAAGACCTGCCTCAGAGGGTTGCTGGGAAGGGTGAGTACCGAGCACAAAGAGAGTGCAGACTAATTACTAGCCTCTGTTATTATTACTGATGATAACAGTGTCATGTTTTAAATGGTTTTGGGGTTTTTTTTGGATACAGTATTTTATATCTGAAGGTTAAACGACAGGCTTGGGAACATATTGGCTTAGGCATTGTTGTTCCTTCCAGAAGCTTTGTTGTTACTTCACTCTGACCTTAGAAATCGAGTGTTCAGAATTGCCTTTGAATAGTATTTCTTTCTTTTTTTTATATAAATTATTTTTAACTTTTATTTCCTTCCTTTCTTTCTTTTCCTTCCTTCCTTCCTTCCTCCCTCCCTCCCTCCCTCCCTCCCTCTCTTCCTTCTTTCTGCATTGGGTCTTCGTTGCCGCACGCGGGCTTTCTCTAGTTTCATTGCGGTGTGCGGGCTTCTCACTGTGGTGGCTTCTCTTGTTGCAGAGCACAGGCACTAGGTGCGCGGGCTTCAGTAGTTGTGGCTCGTGGGCTCTAGAGTGCAGGCTCAGTAGCTGTGGTGCAAGGGCTTAGTGGCTCCACGGCACGTGGGATCTTCCCGGACCAGGGATTGAACCCATGTCCCCTGCATGGGCTGGCAAATTCTTAACCCCTGAGCCACCAGGGAGGTCCAGAATAGTATCTCAGTTTACTTGTTTTTTTACTTCTTCCATCAGGATTTTATTCACTCTACTTTCAACTGAAAGGTCTTTCTTTCCCATACAGTAAAATTTGCACTCTGCTGATGAAAGGGTAGGTTTTCCTTAGGAAACAGAGAAGCAGGGAGTTTCTGTGCCTTCTGGGCAGACCCAGTGTGGTGGAGACACCACAGCACCCTGGACTCTGGCTTCCTCTGGCCCTGGAGGAGCCACATCATACTATATCCTGCACCCCCGTGTCCCCAGACCTGGGCGCAGTACTGCCTCCGACGTGCTCAGATCCACTTGTCGCTGACGTCTGCTGTCACTGACGTATCTCTTCCCACTGCAACGTAGGTGTGGGAAGTTGTCTTGGAGTTACACGAGCTTTTGTCTTGCAGGGTAGATGGTAGAGAGGTCTACGCCACCATTCCCGAGACCGGCCTGACGCATCGGATCAGAGCCCTGTTTGAAAATGCGATGCGGAGTGACTACGGCAGCCAGTGCCCTTTACTGTGGAGGATGTATTTGAATTTTTTGGTAAGAAAAGATGTGGAGTTTTTGTGTTTATGCAGAGCTCTGCTTTCTCCTTCGTAAGTGAGCGGTGTGGGTGTCCAGCAGCCCGCACCCCTCTCAGCCTTGCCTCATCCTGTGGGTGTCCTGGTGGGATGACGTCAGGTCCCTCAGGACGTGGGAGGGGTCACAAGTTGCCTTTTCAACTGGGGCCTTTGGTAGAATGGTAGCGAGGAGTGATGCCTGGGCTGTTCACTGCAGCAGAATGTCATGTGGCTTTCTCCTAGTTGACTTTGTTGAGTCAACAACTTGCAAATGGTCTAAGAGCTTTCATTTGAAAGAGACCTAAATTTGTTGCCCTTCTGCTTCTAAGAATTTCCAGGTCCTGATTCTGTTTTGTTACTAAAAGATAAGATTCAATCTGGAATGTGGTTTTTAAAATAGACCTTTCCAAAGCAACTTTGTCTTTACTTAAAAGTACCACGATGATTGAATATGGTGAGAGGCCATTTAGTTTTGTTAATGTGTTGTGCAGGCTGAAAGGTGGTTCCTGGGCTTCATTCCTGGAGTCTTGAACTGTCTTTGCCTTTGCTTAAAGGCTTGGCATTGGGCTGAGCCTCCTTTACTATAATATATCTACTGCTAAGTTGCATGCTTTTTTTTCTTTTTTTTTCTTTTTTTTTTTTTGCGGTACGCGGGCCTCTCACTGTTGTGGCCTCTCCGTTGTGGAGCACAGGCTCCAGACTCGCAGGCTCAGCAGCCGTGGCTCACAGGCCCAGCCGCTCCACGGCATGTGGGATCCTCCCAGACCAAGGCACAAACCCGTGTCCCCTGCATCGGCAGGCGGACTCTCAACCACTGCGCCACCAGGGAAGCCCTGCATGCTTTTTTAGAAACAGTCTTCTAGGCCACTTGAGTGTTGTTTAGCTCAAGGCTGTTGAATCATATCAGAGTGACCGCCATTGAATATTGTACCTTTCAGAAGCCAGAAGTGACCTTCCTGAAAAAAGATAAACATGTATCTCTCTGATTGTTTCCATAGGATAATTTCTCAGAAGTTGATCAAAGTATTTGAACATTTCCCATTGACATTTGACAGAGTCGGGTGTAAAGAGATACAGAGAGGGTAAGTTAGGGGTTAGGAGAGGTTTGGGCCTCCCCCATCCTCTTAGAGTCCAGAATTCATCGGGGAGCACCTCCCCTGACCTCTGAAAGGCCTGAGTAGCAGGGAAGGACGCATCTCAGGACAGCACACCCAGGACAAACGGGCACAGTTTTGTGGGCAGAAGTCGGCATCAAGATGAATTACCACCGAAGTTTCTGTGTTTTTAATGTTTATTCTTCAGACTCAAAAGCTCAGATTTTACGTCTTGACTCCCTTGTGTGAAATGGAAACCTTCAGAAGTCCAGACGCCAGCGTGGTGTCCGTGGGCACGCGCGGCCTGGACGCGGGCCCTGCCCGTTACCAGAGGAGGCCACTGGGGTGCAGCAGGAGGGCTGGGTTCCCACTGAGCTCCACCCCCGTGGTCAGGCCCGCACTGAAGGAGCGCGCCAGATGCTCCCTAATGGTTCCAGCGCTAACACTCTGGGAGTCTAAGCCAGTGAAAGACTTTAAATTTAAAAAGAGGGAGAGCTTGCACACTTGCCAGTTTAACTTCTCCAGTCTTTTTTAGGTAGAGACAAATAGGGTGAAGTGCAAACTTGTAGTACTTTTACTGAGGATCTGCCATGAGCCAAGTCTGGGTGGACTGTAGACAGAAAAATTCTTGTTGACTTAGAAAAAAAGACGGGGACCATTAAGGAATGTCTGTCTTTTTGGTAAGATTAGCATCAGACCAAGAATTAAGTAGAGCAGTGATTTCCCCTCGCAGTTTCTGAGGCATCTGGGTGAGCTCCTAACGCTTTGATAAACTCAGGAAAAAATCAAATTAGGGCCAAACTGTGAGGTGTAGGCTCTGAGCGCCAGGAGAGGGCAGGACGCTGTGGGGCCACTGTGGAAGGATGTGGCTCTGGCTCCCTGGAGGAAAAACGGTCACTACCACGCTTTCACCTGGCCTTTAACCCTTTCATACCTGATGCAGCAAAGGCGTTTTCCAGTGGCCGACTGATGAAGGAAATAGCAGAGGGCAGTTCTTATTTGAGGCTAGCCAACTTACGTACCTGGATTTGCTGGATTCCAGGGTTAACTGTGAGTCTCACAAATGCAGTGGTTGAGAAAGTACAGGAGTACAGTGTTTCTTCTTTCAGGAACAAACAAAGCCTTAAGTGTAGTTACTATTTTAGCAGAGGACACTGAAGTATTTTGGTGTGTGAAGGAAGGACAGCTCACACTGGCTTCTTGGGTATAAATTCAGAGGTCCAGCCTCAGAATGGCCGAGGCTCATACCAGGGAGGGAGGCAGGAGTCCCCCGGGCCACGCGGCTGACTCTGTGGGTGGCACTTGGAGGGGGTGAGGAAGGCCCGCGCCTTGCCGGCCTGAAGGTCATCACAGATGCTGGTTACAGCTGGGAGTTCCAGTCTTCCTGACTGTGGGAGTTAACCTGAAAGATCCGAAAAGGAGGCGAGACTGTCCTTGGTAGATAGAGGTCCTGAGCTGTGGATGGAGGTCTCTTGATCGCCCACGTTTCTGAGAGGTTGGTCAACAGCCCTCACCAGTCCTGTCTGGACACCATGCCCTGGCTGCCTGGTGGGCAGAGCCAGCTTCCACTAGAAAGCTCTGCTGTGGGAAGGGGAAGTCTGGCGGAGGTGGGTGGGCAGGAAGCCCAGGAACAGACTTCAGTTCTGTGAGCTCGGCTTGTGCCCATTCACAGCTGCGGACGCCCGCCTGGGGAGCTGCCCGGTGGGTTGTGACTCCCTGGAGGAGGGACAGATCCCTCCCTGGGACTTGGGAGAGGTCCGGGGATATGGAGGGGAGGACACATGCTGCTCCGGCTTCCACAGCAGGTGTGGAAAAAGCGCCTGTGAGTTGATACAGGATATAAGGATTTTATATCTTAGTGTAAAAACGTGCTTAGATTAAAAACATGCTGAACATCTGCGTGCTCTCAGACTGAAATTTCTGACCCGAAATTTGCTTTTGATAAGGTTACTGATTCAGTAATCCTGGTTACCTCATTTCTCTAAGATAGTTTTCAGAAAATGGCAAGTATTAAAGCAAATATTTTCGCTGTGTAAAGTTATCACCCTCACCTCACGCACAAGGCCTCGTTCTAGGCACTCTTAGTAATGCCAGGTGTGATGGCCCACAGTGATGGAGGAGATGAAAACAAGTCATAAGTGTTAAAGGTCAACTCCAGGCCCACTGAGACACAGCAGTGGCCCCTGAGGGCATCCCGTGGTACATGGACTCATACCACCCATCAGCCACTGTGGCAGTGCCCCGGGTGGATCAGTACCGGGATGGCCTTGGATTCTCTTTCATCATTTTTGTATTTTTCCCCCTTGCCTCAGGTTTCCTTAGGAAATAAAGAAAGAAGCAAAGGTGTGTTCTACAAAGCACTTCAGAATTGTCCTTGGGCAAAGGTGAGTTCTAAAGGCCACGGTCTCTTCAGATTCCCAAGGACCTCCCTGCCAAGCTTCATCCAGTCAGTGTCATGGGGACAGGGCACCTCCCAGGCCTTTCCATAGTCAAAGTATCCCCTTTGGAGACGGAGGGGCATTTGTTTCCTTTCCCTGCACTGGAGCTGGCGTTTCATGGGAACGTTGCTATAGGCGGCTGGTTCCCAACACTTGCCCAAAGCTCAGCCCAGATGCTGAGAGCGTTGGGATCCGCGTCCCAGCTCTGCCCTGTACAGCCCAAGTCAGGAGGCGTTCAGAGACCAGACTGATGGTGACCGCAGTGTCTGCCAACAGCTGCCGGCCCCACTTTGCAAAGAGAGGGTCTCACTTTGAGTTTACTCGCTTTCCCTCTGCTTTTGAGCTCAGCCCTTCCTGAAGCTCGTCAAGGTGTTGCCGGGTTAGGACAGCAAGGGGAGCGTGGGCTGTGGCGGGGCAGCTGGAGGGAGCAGCCGGCTGACGAGGGTGTTGCTCTCCGGCCCCAGGTGCTGTACCTGGATGCCGTGGAGTATTTCCCCGATGAGCTGCAGGAGATCCTGGACCTGATGACGGAGAAGGAGCTCCGGGTGCGCCTGCCGCTGGAGGAGCTGGAGCTTCTGCTTGAGGACTAGAGACCAGGAGGGGAGCGGGGCGTGCCTCCGAGGCCTCGGCGCCTGCCCCGTGGGAGCCAGGAGATACCAGAAGAGACGGTGACACATGCATGCGAGCGTGTTAAGACCTCTGCCTTTGGAGCTTCTTTCTTGATAGTTTGTGTCTGGGTTATTGGTCTCTCACCTCTTGCACTTTTTTTGCGTGTGCAAATGACACAGAAGCCATTGTTTTGCATATTATATATGTACGTGTAGATATGTGCATAGACAGGAATCACGCTAAGTGATAACCGAACCTGTCACGGTTGGTGTGTGAGTTCTCGTTTGGTCCTCTTCCCCTGCCCAGCCAGCGCCAGCCCTGCTGGGGTGAATGTACCTTCTCGGTTGGCATCCTTGGTGGTCCTGCCAGGTCTCCTGGGTCTTGCAGTCAAAAAAAAGGTCTGGTTACTCAATACTAGGACTTCCTCCCCTGGGCTGGTGAGCAGATTTTACCCTTATCTTCAGACCAGAGCAGAGGGGAGTCGTTTAAACCTTGGTGTTCTCACCTGTATCAAATGTGTTCTCATTACTCCCTGAACCCTGTTCAGTGACGTCCTTGACTATGGCCCGAGCAGCCAGCGTCGCTTGGGAGCAATGTAGACCCTCAGGCCCCTCCCCAGCCCCGCTGTCAGAACCTGGGCTCTAATAGGACGCCGTTAGGGGACTTTGTGGGTACATTACCGTGTAGAAAGCACTGCCTGAACAAATAAGGAGCCTGCTGCCGGGGAGCTCACCAGCAGCCAGTCGTGGAGGATGGAGCGAGCTCCTTCCCACCAAACCCAGTGCTGCCTGTGACACGTGCCGAAGGTGGCTTTCAGCGGTGTTGGCCACGCTCTCATTTTGATTTCCAGGAACTGAGTTACATTTGACTGACAGGAAATTGCTTTATCTTCTCTGAGGTCCTGCTTTTTAAAAAAGTGGACAGCTGCTCTCTGGCTTTTTTTTTTTTTTTTTTTTGGTAAATCATGCTCTCTAGAATTGCTGAAAGCATATTTCTTTCCTTGGCAACTCATCCAGAAAAGCCAGTGCTGTGGAATAGAATTTTGGCTAGAAATCGATGGACACTGGTTGGGAAAAAGCAGCAGAGGGCAGCACAGCTACAGCAGCGGTCCCCGACCTTTTTGGCACCAGGGACCGGTTTTGTGGAAGACAGTTTTCCCACAGAAGGTGGGGTGCGGGGGAGGGAGATGGGGGATGGTTCAGGCCGCAGTGCGAGCAATGGGGAGCGGCAGATGAAGCTTCTTTCACCTGCCACTCACCTCCTGCTGTTCGGCCCGGTGGTTCCTAACAGGTGGCGGCCCGGGGACTGGGGACCCCTGACCTAGAGCACTTTGTAAAGAGCGTCTCGGAGCACCCAAGGAAGCTGGCCAACCAAGGGGAGGCTTTCCTTGATCTGCCCCGCTTCCAAGCTTTGAGATAGAACTGTTCTGAAATGGGAGAAGCGCGGGAAATAACAAAGAAAAGGGAAGGGGAAGCTCGACACGTTTCTGAACACTCCTGGGAGAGATCAGGTTCTGAACCCGAGAACAAGGGATGGCGGGTCTGGTGCGGGACTCTTCGGCCCTGCCCTTTGCCCTTTTGAGGACTCTCGGTAGGAGCCTCAGTCTCTTAGCAACAGCGACACCTCCTTCCTGCCTCCAGAGCGCTGAGAGCCCACATGCTCCACCGACCTTCCAAAAGGGAAGCCACGGCTGTAGGGACTCCTCAGCCCTGTTGCTTAAACAACAAAGATAGCCGGCTATTCACGTATGATCGTTGCTTTCCCATCAGCTGCCGTTGAACAACTGCCACCAGCTCTGGGGGTGCGACAGGGCAGCAGGTATTGGAGTCTGCAGTCCTTTTGGTCAGCCAGCTTCCTCAACACCCGGATCCACCGACTTGCTGCTACTGAGCGGCCGGTATGGAGAGCCCAGAAACAGGATTCAGTGTGTGTTTGTTTGAGAAAGAGCACGCTTTATTGGCAAGAGAGCACTGCACGCGAGCAACATACAAAGAGGGCTGCATGGGCATCCTACACATCACGCTCAAAAGGTACTCGGGGTGCTGTGCTAGTGAAGATCAACCGCAACATGGACTCCTGGGCAACTTCCCCAACCTCACACCTCTGAGGGGGTTGACACACTTCCAACCTTTTCCTGGAAGCCAACTGTGGTCCACTAGAGATAGAGCCCCTCAGGGGTGCCTTCTTGTTTTTTATAAAGAACATTTTCTTTAGACTTTTTGAAGTCTTCATTTGTTACTTTCATCCTACGTTCTCTCAAGGCCATCAGACCAGCTTCCGTACAGATTGCCTGTAAGAAGAAACAGTGTGTTCAGAAAATGAAATACTTTTTATTCTAACAATTCAGAGTGCTATTTTGAAATCTGGTGTAGGCACCCAACCTAAACACGAAGTTCTCAAACCATTTGGGAACGATTAGATTTTTTACATGTATTAAACAAACAGTCTAATTATTTCCTCAAAGGACCTGAAGTGGCTTAAACTGGGATTATTTCACTAAGGAAGAGGACTGGCTCAGGTTCCAACCCCCGCCGTGTGGCCTGGCAGGCCAGTAAGTTCTCACAGCCCTGCTTTCATTAAAGGCAGTAATCTTCCTAAGAAATAGATAAAATTATTCCAGAAATTTAGAGCCCACACAGAGTGTACATCCATTTCATTTACCTATAGTCAGAAGAGAACTTGTATTTTCTGGTTAAATATTTACAAGTTTCAGTACAGTATTTATTCTAATATATTTATTTTCTCAATAATTACTTGCCAAAAGTAAAACAAGAACCCAAGCAACATGATATGATAAAAACACAATCTTGGCATTGAAGATTCTATCTGGTTATGTCCTTTAGGATATTTATTTCAGATGGTTCAGAAAAGAGTGTGTTTCTGCATACAGAGAGAAGAAACAGGTAAAGGGGTAACATTTGGTAAACGGGGGTGATGAGTATGTGGGTGTTTTTGTTGCAACTTTTCTGAAGGCTTGAAATTTTTCTAAATAAAAAGCTGGTGCAGAATTTTAAGGTTATTTAAATTTTAAAGAGATTTACTCCCCAGCTGAGACACTAACCTAGTTCTACAGATGCCAGGGGTACGCAGTTCAGTGCAGGCACCAGCATGAAACAGCCTGTGTGTGCTGCCCCTGCCTAACCGTGGCACCAACCCAGGTCCTCCCCAGAAAGCAGGCTGTGGCTGTATGTAGTGCTGCCAGGCCTTGCTTTAAACTCTGGTCATCTGGGAAGACATGTCCAAACTCATACACACATACGATAAAACAAAGAGGTACAGTCCAGCCCAGGTCCTCACCTTGATGTCGGCACCAGAGAGGTCATCTTTAGCCATGATCAAGTCATCCAGGGTAACGTCGTCTGCTAGTGTCATCCTGCTCGTGTGGATCTGAAAGATGCGCTTCTTCGTCTTTTCATCGGGCAAAGGGAACTCGATCTTCCTGTCGATGCGGCCTGTGGGTATAAAGGTTTTCGGTCACACCCCTGGGGGCCCCAGGAGAGGCCTTAGTCTCCACACGAGTGGTCTCAGTCACATAGTGTCCTATGGAAGGAATCCAGATCTTAAAAAGTGAACACTCATATCTGTAGTTTGTAAATATCAACGTTTGAATTCATCTCATTTACAAAATCCTCTCTGCTCTGGTACTTTGGGAAACAAACGAAAGGAGCGATTCCTAAATGGCACAGTTAGTGGAAAAGGACACATCAATCATGTTAAAAACATTACAAAAGACAGTAAAATTAGCTACTGCTTCTTTTGGTACTACCTGAATGTAAAAAATGGACCTGAGCTGTCATGAATTATTTCTTTAAAAAAAAAAAAAAAAGGCGTCTCGAGGCTAAAAGGGCCAAGCTACACACACTACGTCACGATTATCTCAAGGGAACACAGTTTTGGTGAATTATTCTAAGTTTCAAGGCAGTATCTGCCTTACATGTATCATTTATATTCTCCCCAAAGCGCTCCTAAGAAATACAAATCCACATAGGACGTTCATTCTCCACAATGAAACCAAAGCAAACGTGACCTGGTCTGATAAGTGCTGGGTCCAAAGTCTCTATCCGGTTTGTGGCCATGATGACTTTCACGTCTCCCCTTGAATCAAACCCATCCAACTGGTTCAACAGTTCCAACATTGTTCGCTGAATTTCTCTCTCACCACCGGAATTTGAGTCATACCTTTGGAAAAGAAGTGAGGGAGACGTGAAGACCCGACCCAACGGATCTCCTGTTAAAGGGGATTACAAAACACAGCTGTCTCAGCCTATACACAGTCACACCCTCCCAAAGCCCAAGATCAACAACACATTATTTTCTTCATAGCGGTTTTTATGCCTGAAATTATGTGATTTATTCAGTCTCCACAATTCAGCTCCTCAAGGGCAGAGACTCATCCTTATGGCTGTGTCTCCAGAGTCAGGATGGTGCCGTGCTCAGAGCGGGTGCTCAAGGCATGGCTACTGACTGACCCATCAACTGCCGGGTAGTTGTTACCTGGCACGTGGGAGAGCAGAGCCTAAAGCACCCATGGAAGCGACCCAGTAGAGACTGTGGAAAACCAACACGGGGGCCACGTAGGGAGTGCCCAACGGTCGGTCATTCTCAGAGAAGAGCCATATGGTTTTTACCTCTAAATAACACAAAAGAGGTAAGAGAAAGTCTACCTTTTCGTCCCAATAGCATCAATTTCATCAATAAACACGATGGACGGTGCATGTTCTTCAGCAACTCGAAACAGTTCCCGAACAAGTTTGGGCCCATCACCTAGGTACTTCTGAATAAGTTCAGAGCCAACCACTCTCAAGAAAGTGGCCGAGGTTTGGTTTGCTACTGCTTTGGCTAGTAAGGTTTTACCTATTTTAGATTGAAAGAGAAAAAGGGGGAAAGAAAATCTCAAGTGCTGTTTTAACTTTAAAACCCTCATTATCACCTTAAAAAGACATCAAGAATGGGTGGATCCCTCTATGAAAAGCATTCTGTTCTCCAAAGCAGACGAGGAAATTAAAAAAAACCTAAAAAACATATTTTGATTATTTTTAACCATCTTCCTAAATTCATCATGATAATGTCAGAAAATACTTTTTACTGCAAAGTTGCATATAATATTAACCTGACCTATGCAACCAGGGTTAGAGAACCAAACTCAACTCCTACAAAACTATCAGTGATGAAAAAAAGGCCCGGGAGCCCTAGGTTTGACCGAAGGACACATAGTGTCCCTGAGCAGGGCCTGCAGTGCCCTGGGGCTACCTGAAGACGTTGCTGTGGGCTTACCCCAGGGCTCAGTCAGCTGAGCCAAGACCAGCTCCTGATGAAGCCCACAGCTGAGAGCTGCTGAAAGCTCCAGAGACTTTTCCCTTTGTGGTGTGCCCTTATGGGACATTCCTCACTGATCTCAGGAAAGACCTGACATTTCCAACCCTGCTCTGTTCCCTGATATTCCTCCTTCAGATCAAGAACAAGAGTAAGCAAAGGGTACCAACTTAAGAACTTTAGAGCTCAAGGCCATGGCCCCTTTGATGGTGAGGGCTGGGCAGTCACCTCAGGACACAGAGGCAGTTAGAGGCACAGCCTGCAGAGGACCACCCTTAGGCCTGTAAGGGGAAGTGAGGCGAGTGAGTGAGGGACACCGAAGATTTCATGCAAGCGGGAAGGAGGACAGGGAGTTAAGCTCTGCAACAAGACGGGGCAATGGCGTTCCCTCAGCCGGGCAGTCAGAGTGGCAGGTTCAAATGCCTATTCGAGGGCTGGACTGCTCCCTGAGAGCATCATTTAAGGATGGCTGACAGAAGACCAAAAGGGCCTTCTACGTGGATGGGATCTTACAGTCCAGAAGCAGCCAGGTTCAGCTGCTGGGATGTTCAATGGCCAGAGGGATCCCTGAACCAGTCTCCTCCTCCTCCCGACAGGGCTGACACCCGGCGCTCCAGCCCTTGTCAGCACCTGTGCCCCAAAGAAGGCTCACGGCTGTGGGTCAGAAGGCCTGTGTTCCAGCTCCAGCCCTGGTACCAGTTCAATTCCCAGAGCTAATGGGGCCTTGGGCTAGTCGCTGGCTTCTCTGAAACTCACCTCCCTGGGCTATAAAATGACAGGCTGCAGTAGCTCCCTGCCTCAGGGTACAGCTGGCTCCCTGTCCCTCCAGCGTGGGCAATCCTCAGTACAGACCCTCTTGGCAACATGGCTTCAGTTCACTCAATCAAATAACCTCTCTTCCTTTGGAATTTACATAGCAATGACTACACAACTTACTCAGGTCAACTTACTGCATAATGAACCAGATACATATATGCATTTTTATCTTTATCCATTTATTGATCCAATGGTAGACTCGTTCAGTACCAGTGGACCAGGAGGATGAACCTAATCTGAACAGCACAGGATAGCTTTTAAAACAGTGGTCCTCCAAGGTGCTGATGCTTGGCCACACTCCAGATGAACAGATCAGAATCTTCAGGGATGGGAGTGGGCATCAGTACTTTTTAAAGCTCCCAAGGTGATTCCAACATACAGCCAAAGTTGAGCACCCTGTTTATTTTTATTTTTTCTTACAAAATATTTTCAGCAGACTCACATTACTCTTTAAAATATTTTAAAGCATTATGTTTTACAACATATAAATCTAGCACATTTGAGTATACAACAGGTGTGCTGGGGAACTGGAAATGCATTCACATTGAGCAGGCATTTCCGGGGGGGGGGGGCTGCCTCCTACTGGTGTTTCTCTTCTGTTGTAATTCCTACTATTGTTTTTAACACATTAACTCTGTTAAGTCTACAGTTACAAGCCTAAGATCGTTCAGTTTCTTAGTACACCTATTATACAGAAATATATACTTTCATGCAATAGGTATGTTTCCAGAGGAGCTGCTTATTCAGAAATGTCCAAAATGCTGCTTAGAGCACATTTTCAAACTAAGGAACTGTGGCATCCTCACTCAACAGCTAAGTCATTATAACCAGCTAATGCTGCTGCTCAAGAGATGAGCTCAGTGCCTGGAAAGTGACCAACACAGAGCACACATACCTGTGCCAGGTGGACCATACAGAATGACCCCCTTAGGGGGCTTTATACCCATCTCTTCATAATATTCAGGATGAGTGAGTGGAAGCTCCACAGATTCCTAAAGAAAACAGACACTTGGTAAAAATAAAAGGCTTTCTTACTGAAATTTATCAGATTCATTCACTGACATCATGGGTACATCTCACTTTCAACAAAAATAAGCTAAAATTTCTACTATTCTTGTTAGAGACAATGTTTGACTTCCACCAGCAGCAAGGACATATTGAAGGGGACCTCTGTCCTACCTGAGGTCCCAGCACCCATCCCCTCTTCCTAATAGCACCCAATTTCCCTTTCACTTCCCAGTAAAAGTTAACCTTGAGTAACATTTAAGCCCTTCCTGAGCAAAAGAAACTTAAAGCTAAAATTCACCCTTTTCAATGAAACTGCAGGCAGGAGCTGGCAAGATTTTCTGTTGTGACCACCTAGGGACATGATGGCTATTTCCCAGCTGTCTGAGTCTCACCAGTGGAGATCTGTGATCACTCTGAATGACCTCCTTGCAGATGAAAGAACCTGCAGAGGGCTGGCCCACCACGTGCCCCTGACCCCAGGACCACGGCAGGAGCTGGGGTTAACGTTCTAGGCCCCAGCACTGTGCAAGTGTGTGCCAGTCACCCTACCCCCAGACATCACTGGAGGCTTCTGGATAGCCACAGCTGAAGTCAGGACAATTGGAAACATGTTCACACAGATAATTATTAAACATTACATGTAAAAAGTATTAAGCTACTGCTGCTGCAAGAACTATCATACAATTCATACTTACTTCTATTACCTAACTCAGTATTAACAACACAAAACACCACCACTAGCAAGGTCTGAGTCAGTTACTGGTCTGATCAATAAAGAAAAAATAAAACATGCAAAACAGCGCCAAGCACCCTAAATGAGACACCAGTAAGAAACCAAAGGTCTGAAAACCCAGAGCTCAGGACTTCCCTGGTGCTCCAGTGGTGAAGACTCCACGCTCCCAATGCAGGGGGCCCAGGTTCAATCCCTGGTCAGGGAGCTAGATCCCACGTGCGTGCCGCAACTAAAGAGCCCGCATGCCACAACTAAGACCTGGAGCAGCCAAGTAAATAAATAAATATTTTTAAATAAATAAATAAATAAAACCCCAGAGCTGGTTCCTTGACATACCTTAATTTCCTGGATTTGGTTGTCTAACCCCCCAATATCAGCATATGTCTCCTGGGGGGCCTTTTCCACCTTCATCACTGTGACCAAGGGATCTGTGTCATCCATCAGCACCCCTATCACAGCATGCACCTAACAGGGAACATTAAGCTTTAACAAAGGCATGTAAGGTTCACACAATCCACTTACGATGAAATGGCAATCACAGAATTTTCTCTACCCTTTGGAGTGCTCTGGTGATCGACTTCCACAGGACGGGTGGACGGGTCTGCAAGGAAGAAGCAACCACTCTGACGGGCTTTCTTAGGCTATCAACTTACCTTGTGGTTGAGCAGGACCGAGCAGCCCGGTTCCAGCAGATCCTTGTCTACAAATGAAAGAATGCTGACGTAGTGTTCCGAGCCCACAGACGTAGACACGATGGCATGATTGTCATCAATGATCTCTTCCAAGGTTCCTACTGACATTGGGGTCCCCCTCAGATCATCCACCTTTGATCTTTCCTCCTACATAAGAGTAGGCCAAGAAGGAAAAGCAGATTTGACCTAAAAAGTAGACGATGCTGACAGTTCACTAGATTCACAAAGCAGTTGGTACTTTTCAAAGGCAGCTAAGGATTTCCCTGGTAGCACAGTGGTTAAGAATCCGCCTACCAATGCGGGGGACACGGGTTCGAGCCCTGGTCTGGGAAGATCCCACATGCTGTGGAGCAACTAAGCCCGTGCGCCACAACTACCGAGCCTGCACACTAGAGTCCAAGAGCCACAACTACTGAGCCCGCGCACCTGCAGCCCGTGCTGCGCAACAAGAAAAGCCACCGCCATGAGAAGCCCGTGCACTGCAACAAAGAGTAGCCCCTGTTCCCCGCAACTAGAGAAAGCCCGCGCACAGCAACGAAGACCCAATGAGGAAGACCCAATGCAGCCACCAATCAATCAATCGATTAATAAATTTAAAGTAAAAAAAATTTTTTTAAAGGCAGCTAAATAATAATTCATTAAAGCCAGAAAATGAATTTCATTTATTCATGAACAGTTTTAAGTTCTAAGTAGAATTCAACTGGTAAAAAAACAAGTTACAGTAATTTCTCAATTTACCTCTTGCTTTTCTTCTAAAGGCTTCATTTGTTCCTGATTTCTAATGAATTCTTCCTCCATGAGAAGATAGTCTTTAATTCTCTCTAACTTCAGTAATTTTAACCGGCACTGAGTGTGAGGTGTCACTGTAATTAAAAAAGAAAGTTTTATTATACTTGGAGCTTGAAGTCTGCAATTAATTCGGTTCATCCTTAAGAACAAAAAGAAGTTAACACTTAAAATAGACTTAGTTTAGTTGGACAGACACTGAAAAATTCAAAGTTTGGTGACCCAAAGTAAGCAGGTGCCTAAATGCAAAGGGGAGAGGGATTTTATGTATTGGGTTGGCCAGAAAGTTCGTTCGGGTTTTTCTGTAACATCTTACAGAAAAACCTGAATGAACTTTTTAGCCAACCCGATAATGGGATGAGGCCTATGACCAAACAGATAATATAAATGACATATGGTAACTGTCTACAAAGAATAAAACACTCACTGACCAAAAAGATAGTTTGCTTTGGTTTATTATTCCCCACAGGTGCTAATAAAGATAGCTGCAGGTGCTGTTCAGTCAGTGTAGGTTGTTGTACCCTAGCTGTAACACATACATCCATTTATAGGAGGATTATGAAATACTGGGGATATTAACATATGTGCAAACATTTTTTTCCACACTCGTGTGTTCTTTCTTTTGGCCTAAAGTCTCGTGCTACATAGGACTTTTAACATTTATATAGACAACTTCTCTTTTGTAGTTTCTGGGTTTCTTGGCTTCTTCAAAAGGTCTCTCCTCCCCTAAGGTTAAATGTATTCCTGAATTTTCATTTATTTACTTATTTACATATGTATATCCAATTCATCTGGCAAAGAGCAAGGGGTCTAATTTCATTTCCTCTCAATAACAAATAAAAGATGCCAGCCATTTATATTAAATAACCCATCCTCTTCCATAGAACAGAAATGTCACCTTTACCACATATTAGTTATCCATAACTTGACTCTGTTTTTGAACTTTATACACTCTTCTGGGGATCTGATCTATTCTTTATCAATACCATACTGATTCACTACGGTAGGTTAATGGCACATTTTTTTACTGTCTATTATTAACCAAGCAATATTTTAAAAATTATTTTATTGCATCTAAGCAAGAACAGACTTGTTTAGATGATAGATGAGGATGGCAGAGGTATGTGAGCTGAAGTCTAAAGGGATGAGAAGCAGGCAGCCACGGGAAGGACTGGGGGAAGAACGTTTTTAAGCAGAGGGAGGCAAAGGCCCTGATGCAGGAGATTCAAAGGACACGAGGCAGGGCAGTGTGAAGCACAACACACAAGGGGAGTGCAAGAGGCTGAGGATGGAGCAGTGGGCTGGGCGATGTCACCTGATTGAGTTTTATTCCTTGCTTAGTAGTAGGAAGACATTGAAAAATTTTATGTTCAGGCATCGCATGCTCTGAGTTCCAATACACTAAATTCCATGTCTTCATGAAATAAGTGTATCTTATCTCTAAGGTATTCAAGCTCAACCTGAGTTTTCTAATCTAACCCCGTACTCTAATACACTAGAGGAGCTGGTTATTTAAAGGAAATTAATGGAATTTCTTAAAATGAATAAGTCGTATCCTGTGTATACTGTTAAAACCAAAATATAGCGTTTATTCCAACCTAGAGAATGCCACAAAGTCACAGACCTAGAGCTTCAACCACGCCCTATTCCCTGTCTCCACATTCAGACCTCTAAGCTACACACACAGAGACAGTCCCCCTAGGAATTGGAACCATGTCATTACCCAGGGGCAGTTTGCTGGCAGCATCTGGTCCCTTTGTTTTCTTCTTCTTTTTCCCCACTCTAGTTGGTACAGGAGGTTCATATTTCTTTTTCTTGTCCTTGAGTTTTTAGAATAGCAAGGAAAAAAAATCACACAGAAATCATATTAAAACACAAACTTACTTATGCGGGACCATCATCTATTTTCAGGTAATATAATTTTCCTCATCTTTTAGGATGTTATTAAAGACGGTCCTAAAAAAACCCCAAAATCTGTTTTTACATTCCTGCAATGTTAATATGTGAATGTAACTGATCTTTATTATAATACACATTGATAGATCATTCAACAACGAACAGAGGTCAGAATTCAGAATTATATGCCAGAAGTCTAAGGTGAAATGATTTGACACAATTCTTCACACCTAAGCGTATTAAACACTAAAATCACAGGCAATTTATTTTAACACTTCTGTAACGTTATTAATTGTACACCTTTAAAAATCATTAATTCATAAATACCTATGTGACGGTCAATTATCTTTTGTAAAACACGAAAAGAGTATTGTATCTGTAGGCTAGGCTGGTTAAATGAATAGAGATCATTTATTTTGCATTTTAAAATTCATGGATCCCCAAAGAACTTCCCAGCCGAGATCCAGCGTTTGCCGCCGTTTACTCACACGACAGACACATCCGGCTTCTTAGTTATTTACCTTGTCATCCTTCTTTCCACCGCCAGGACCGTGACCACCACTCTGACTCTGACCCTGAAAAAAAGAAGAAAATTAAGACAGAGGTATAAATTCAGAATATGATCACTTCAAAAAACCCTTCTTATTCTCCTGCGATTCTAAGACACCAACACTTCCCCACATTTTAACATTTCTGAACTCAAGATATACCTTGCAGTCAACGTGTACATTTAATGTGGCAGAATTCCTTTTTCCTGGAAAGCTGTTAGGAGATCAATGGTGCACCTTGCCACAGACTGCATCTTAAATCAAGGACAACTCTATTAAGAAACAGATATAACTAATGTGTCATTATGAGACTAAGATCTTAAGACCACCCTTTCTTGAGGGGAAGGTATACAGCCTGACACTCTCTAATATAAAACTACCTGGCTGAGGCCACCGAGAGAATATTTCATGAAACTGGGCCATGAAAGCTAAATCATTTAACCTACTCAACAATCACTTATCAATCACTTGCTCCTTACTAGGATCACACCAAGATCCAGGAGAGTTTCCTTTCAATGGCAGCTTAAATACCTCCCATCCCTAAAGCCTGGGGCGCTCGGGCAGGTCCTTCTCCCCAATCTAAAATGTTGAATTACCTTAAGCTATCAAGAACTTAGTGTATTAAGAAGCTCAGTGGGATTTCTGACTTTAAAACAGACCCTTCAGTTACAGGACAATGTTTCACACAGAGCAGTGTCTCAGAAATGAGGGCATTTGAAATGAGCAACAGTGAATTTACTTGATTAGAGGGGCTCTCTGTTCCCTCAGATCACTTCCTCTAAATTAATACAGCACCAGCTTCGTTATCAGGACAAAACAACCCTCTCATCGTTACCTGAAAGAGTTAAGGTCAAATCTATTTCCCTACAGGCAGGATTCTTAAAACTTTGCACTTTATTCTGAAGAAGGTAATTCAAGGCTCTGAGAAATTTTGGGAAATAGAATTAGTTTTACTGCAATAAGCCGTCCAAATTGCAGGCCTTTCACAATCAATTACACCCCTAAGGAAGTGTGCTGTTGGCTGGGGCAGCTGATGTCCAAGATGTTTACGATGCGCCTGTCTGTACCAGACGTTCTCCCTCACTACATCAATCCCGGACAATCCTTCAAGGTAGGGTTCATTACTACTACTGTCTAGATGAGCAACTGCAACAAGCCTAAGAACATGGGCTAAGGAAATAAATGTATCCAGGTTTGAATTCCGACTTCATTCCTAATAGGCTATGTGACCTCAGGTAAGCCAAGTCATCTCTCTGAGCCTTGGTGTCCTTAACTGGAAAGTGGGGATGGTATTAGCTCCTATTTGTTGCTGAAAATGAAGTAATGCACGTAAACCACTTCAAATTTGCATGACTCATAGTACCTACTCAATACAATACCATCGGTGAATAAGAAATGTCAGGGTCAGGATTTTGTCAGTCTGGTTATAAAGTCTGGGCTCTGAAACAAATCCACTCTGGTTCAGTTCTTCACTCTCTCTTCTGTTCACACCCTGTCTCTGGTTTTGTCCAGGCCATCATATCTTATTTGGGCTCTAGTCTCCCAACTGAGATTTCCAGGTCCAGTTTCTTCCCTCACCAATCCAATTATTACCGCCTACAGCAAAGAGCCGATCCTTCAAATCTCCTCAAAAACCTTTAACTGCTCCCTAACATTTAGAGTGTGATGTCCAAACTCTTTAGCTTGGCATAACTGGCCCTTGCCAAACTGGCTGCAACTAACTTTTCCCAGGTTCATCTACCTTTCCCATGATCCTACAAGTCTGGCCCCACTGGAGGACGTTTTCCTGAGTCGGTCCCGAACTTCTTCATGTCTGGGCCATTTACGTGATGTTTCTCAGCCTCAAATAATAACAAGTATATGCGTTGCACTATATGCCAAGCAGTGTGCTAAACATTCTCAGGGCATCATCTCGTTTTATTCTTATAGACGCTATGAGGTTGGCACCATCATTACCCCTAGTTTACAGATAAGGAAATGAAGGCTTAGAGAGGTTAAGTGACTTGCCTGTTTTCACAAAGCTGTCAGAGAGGTAGCCAGGAATCACACTCAGGTCCACGGGACACCAATACCTGTGTTTCTCTACTGCCTGGATAACTAGTACCTCATAGCAAAGACCCACAGGGTTTGTGTTCTAGCACAGCCGCTTACCCTGTCTCAGTTTCCTCCTGGGTAAACTGAGGATAATAATAATGACCTCAAGGGACTGTTGAGAAGAATAATGACCAAATGCTGGAAAAGTACCCGCCACGTGTTTATCATACCTACAATACTGCCACCCCAAAGTCCTTCTAAGACCTGTAAGACTGTGGTCGGGACTTCCTGCTGTTCACGATACGGGCCAAACACATTCCCATCTCAGGCCCTTTGCACTTGCTGTTGCTTCTGCCTGGACCAGTTTCCCTCAGGTATCTGCACAGGCTACTCTCTCATTTCATTTAGATCTCTGCTCACATCTCGCCTCCTCATCGGGACTCGCTGACATCCTATGTAAAACAGCCACCCCTCCCCATCCTATCCCCTTCTGCAGAACAGCCCTAAGCGACGGCCACCCGCCCCGACGTCGTATCACATATCCCTTCCTCAATTTTTTTTGTCTGCCTTCTTGAGAATGTAAGCTCCAAGAGGCAGAGGCTAGGTCAGTCATGCTCACCCCCTGTATCCCCAGCGCCTAGAGCAGAGCCTGGGCCCTCCTTCCGTCAAAGTGCAGCATCAATCCGCGAACTAATGAATAAATGCTAGCTGCTTTTATTATTACTAGCGCACCACGGGACCTTTCCCTCCAAGGTCCACCTGTTAGAAAGGCATCTTAAGGCCTCCGTCAAATGCCTCCAACTCCGGGCGGTCTCCCACGACTCGCTCTCCCTCCGCAGCTGGAGCGAATCCCTCCCTCCGCTCAAGCCGCCCATCCCTCCACTTGTGCGGCTCCGAAAGCCCTCGTCCCAGTTACTCGAGGAGGCTCCTGCCGAAACACCCCGCGCCGGTTGGCAGAGTCCTGGCCGGCGGAGGAGTGAGGCCGGGCCACCTGATCCGCTCCGCCGCCCCCGTGGCCCGCCTGGGGGACCCTCCGTGCCGAGCCCCGGCCCCGGCCCCGGCCCCGGCCCCGGGGCCCCGGGGCCCCGGGATAAGGCCCGCCCCAGGAGACCGGGCCGGCGGGTGGACCGCGTGCCTCCAGCAGCCGCCTGGTTCTCTTGCCTCGGGTCGCCTCGACCCCGTCGCACCGCCACTACCAGCCGAAACCCTTAGTCACTCACCATCTTGCTTCGGCCGCTCGAGCCGCCGCTGCCGGAAGTGCACCGCCTCGGCGGCCCTTCAGAGGCGGAAGTTGACGAGGGACGCCACGGGGGCCGATAGGAACCAAATCCCGCACACACCAAGCTGAGCTCTCAGGGCTTGTGTGAGCGGGTAGGCAATGGTGTGCTAATTTACAAGCGAGATTTGAGCCTTGCAAATATTTCACTTGAAAAAAATTTTAAATCGCAGTTATTTGGTTATTGTCAACAACTTAAGACAATGACCTCGACTGTCAAACTAAGACAATTGTGAAAATATAAATTTTTTTAATATGCAAAAATCAAGCTGGGAAGACCTTTACTTACTTCTCCAAGAACTGGACTGGCATTTGGAACTGAGAAGTTAACATATACTTTTGCACCAACATTTAAGCTCTGATTTGGTCTCTGGAATTAATCTGCTCATCCGAGAGGCTGTCTCATGAATCATCTAAATCTTTTTTTTTTTTTGATGACTTGTGATGATGCCACATGTTGTCTTAAAAGTCCTCATCTTGCACCCAGTTTGTAAAGTTCGTCATTTATTACATCCATCAGAACATCAGAAAGATGGCAAGCATCCTTTTGGCCTCTGGAGACTTCCATAACAGGTGCTCAAAATGCTGCATCTCGCTGAACTGGAGAGATGGATTTATTTGTCTGATTTCCACCCCATCCCCATCCAGATTAATTTAGGCATTTTAATTTTGAAACTCTAAAAATATTTCCCTAACACGCAACAGGAAATTACTCTTTCCATTTCATCACTAAAATACTGTAATAGAAAGTCTTGACACTGTCAATCTCCACTAACAAACGTGGCATCTACATGATACATGAAATGATGTGATAGGTTAGGGGCAAGACAACTCTCCCCTCACGAATGCGGAAAGCAATTCCAGAGTTGTGCAGAATGTCTAGTAAATCTGTGTGTTATATGAAGAAGTACAGTGCCCCTGAGATTGTGTCACTGTCAAAGAATATAGGCTAATAGTGAAAAGTTAAGAAGTTATTCTGGAGGATATTCATTAAAAAAGACTTCTTAATGCAGAGCAAACATGGTCCTCTCTTTTCTCCCCATCACGGACCCTCTCAATATTCTCCACCCAGCTGACAGCCATCAGCGTATGGGAAGAAGTCAGAATGTTTTCATGCTAAAAATGAAACTAAATCTAAATCTTTTTAAGATACTAAATACTAAATCTTTTATTTAAAAAAGAAGAGCAGGGCTTCCCTGGTGGCGCGGTGGTTGGGAGTCTGCCTGCCGATGCAGGGGATACGGGTTCGTGTCCCGGTCCGGGGGGATCCCATGTGCCGCGGAGCGGCTGGGCCCGTGAGCCGTGGCCGCTGAGCCTGCGCGTCCGGGGCCTGTACTCCTCAGCGGGAGAGGCCACAACAGTGAGAGGTCCGTGTACTGCAAAAAATAATAATAATAAATAAATAAATAATAAAAAAGAACAATTAAACAGGCAATCAGCACAGGGGTTAAGGGTGTGGGCCCCCACTTCAGGTCTCCTTTCTGGCCTTCTCACTAAGGAGCTGTGTGGTCTTAGCAAGCTATTTAAGCCCTTTGTGCCTCAGTTTTGCCATCTGTGAAATAGGGGCCTTAAGAGTTCCTCCCTCGATAAATTAGGAGCTTGGGATTAATATATGTAAAATAGACAACCAATAAGGACCTACAGTATAGCACAGGGAACTCTACTCAGTACTATATAATAACCTATATGGGGAAAGAATCTGAAAAAGAATGAATATATGTATATGTATAACCGAATCACTATGCTTTACACTTGAAAGTAACACAACATTGTAAATCAACTATACTCCAATAAAATTTTAAAAAAGAGTTCCTCCCTCACAGAGTCCTTGTTTGAGGACTCAAATGCCTAGAACTCTAAGCATCAGCTACAATTATTATTAGTAGTATTTTTAATACACGAATTGCTCCTAGTTTCCTTGTTCTGTGTTGTATCAAATGGTCACATATCCCTCACAAAATTTATAACCTATTGGTACAGAGATCTTCAAACACGTTTGCCTACACATGTCCTCAAAAATACTCTGCAAAACCACGTATTGTGTGACACGTTTCTAAGTTGGCATCTAAATTTCATTATAAGTTTTAAATAGCTGCAAAGAATCCATTCATCAGCACATTTGAAGTCTTGATATTTTCCTGTCTATCCAGTGGAATCTAACTAGCTTGATAGCTTGATATCTAACACCATCCATTTGAAAGTTATGTACACAGGTTCTTCTTTAGCACTGAAAAATTTTCTCCCCATGATATAGCCGAAAAGGGATTCATATCCAAAATATATAAAGAACTCATACAACTCAATGATAAAAAAATAAACAACCTATTAAACCACAATGAGATATCACCTCACACCTGTCAGAATGGCTATTATCAGAAAGACAACAAACACCAAGTGTTAGTGAGGATGGAGAGAAAAGGGAACCCTCATGCACTGTTGGTGGGAATGTAAATTGGTGCAGCCACCAAGGAAGACAATATGGAGGTTCCTCAAAAAATTAAGACCAGAACTACCACGTGATCCAGCTATCCCATCTCTCGGTATTTATGCAAAGAATACGAAAACACTAATCCAAAAAGATACCCCCATGTTCATTGCAGAATTATTTACAAAAGCCAAGATATGGAAACAATCTAAGTGCTCATCAACAGGTGAATGGATAAAGAAGATGTAATTGGTACGCATGTGTATATATATAATGGAATTCTACTCAGCTATAAAAAGAGATAAAATCATGCCGCTTGTGACAACATGGACAAACCTTGAGGGTATTATGCTAAGTGAAATAAGTCAGACGGAGAAAGACAGATACCTTGTGATTTCACTCATATGTGGAATATAAAAAGCTAATAAACAAAAGAAGGGAACAAACCAAACAAAACCAAACATATAAATACAGAGTAGCGGTTATGAGAGGGGAAGGGGCTGGGGGGGAAGGGTGAAATGGATAAAGGGGATCAACTGTATGGTGACAGATGGAAAATAAATTTTTGCTGGTGAGTATGTTGTAGGGTTAAATTTTTTTTCTCCTTGAATTCACATTTCCATCCCACATACTTTTATCCCAATGTCATGTATTTCTGTGCTTGAAAATATTTTATTGATCAATCTCCCAAACATCTCTGTAAACATTTTATACAAATTAGAATTTTACAATGTATTTTATTTTCTGTCCTTAAGGTGCCATATGTTAAAAATGTTTTCTAGATTGAGTTATTACAAACTATAACTAGTACACACTTGATCAAAAGTATATATTATAGTTTGTGATCAATTAATTTTTAGGAACTAAAAAGCAAAGGAAAGAATTTAGTAATTAAAATGTCACCCAATTCTTTTTTTGTGTGTGTGTGTGGTACACGTGCCTCTCACTGTTGTGGCCTCTCCCGTTGTGGAGCACAGGCTCCGGATGTGCAGGCTCAGCGGCCATGGCTCACGGGCCCAGCCGCTCCGCGGCATGTGGGATCTTCCCGGACCGGGGCACGAACCCGTGTCCCCTGCATTAGCAGGTGGACTCTCAACCACTGCACCACCAGGGAAGCCCTCACCCAATTCTTTAAATCCTTGTGTGTCGTATACCCCAAATCACATAGTGATCCATCAGCAAAATCTATTATTCATGATAATTTGAATTGAGTCTTTCTTCCATGTGATGACAAGGAACTAGAGAACATCGGGTGCACAAAAGGATTTACTACTCAGTCATCAAAGCCATTTACTCTCAGTTTCCGGGAGACACACCCAAAAGGCTTTACCACGACACATCAAAAGATCATCTATTATCCCTATTACCCCTTCACTCAGAAACCCCTTATTTAAACTAATAGCCCCCCAAAAAGTTGGGAAACATTTTAACATCATTAATTTCATTACAGCTTTGGAAATATTGTAATATTTTTTATGAGATTTCTTTGTCACATAACTTCTTTAAATAGATCTTGTCAAAAACTGTGGTGCAGCAGTGATTTGGAATATTCTATTTATGAAACATGTCTAATTGGCAAATAATGCTCAACTTCAAGCTATTCAGCCACATCAGGGTCAGAAGGAAGTACCGCAGCCATGGTGCAGTGTTCTGAATTTACACATGGGGAAACAGGCAAAGTGGGAGTGATGACAAGTTTCGTTTGATGACCTGACCTCTATCATAAGATGCATCATTCTTTTATTTATTTATTTTTGGCTGCACTGGGTCTTCTTTGCTGCGCACAGGCTTTCTCTAGTTGAGGCAAGCGGGGGCTACTCTTCGTTGAGGTGCGTGGGCTTCTCAGTGCAGTGGCTTCTCTTGTTGCGGAGCATGGGCTCTAAGCACGCAGGCTCAGTAGTTGTGGCACGCGGGCTCGGTAGTTGTGGCTCGCAGGCTCTAAAGCACAGGCTCAGTAGTTGTGGCGCACGGGCTTAGTTGCTCCGCGGCATGTGGGATCTTCCCGGACCAGGACTTGAACCTGTGTCCCCTGCATTGGCAGGTGGATTCTTAACCACTGTACCACCGGGGAAGCCCTGATGCTTAACTTTTTTAAATTACAATTTTACCGATGCGTGAGCCGTCATAGAAGTTTGGAGGTCACGGTGGCCTGCAGAAGAGAGGACAGAGAGCAGCAGTTATGGCAGTGCCGCCGCCAGCATCCATATTTGCTTCTCTAGCCCCCTCTCTGCTTCCCTCTGGGCCCCGTGACCTTCCTCTCCTACCCTCCGCCTTCTCCCTTCCTCCTTCCCACATGTGCTGAGCCCCTCAGGCGCGATGCATAGGGTGCCTTCCCTTCAGAGTTGCCTCCTCAGCTAAGTGGGCCGCTTGACGTTACCTGAGAACCCCTGTCTCAGTACTGGCTGTTCTTGCTGGTGTCAGTCTCCATTAGGTGCTGTGGTGAAAGAATAGTCTGGAAATCCTAACCACTGGCTGTTTTGTGTCCCAGTTTCCAACATCGCCTTTTACCTTTTGCCCTCCCCCATTCTGCCGGGCTCTCCTGGACCCATTGCTCCAGGTGAGGGATGGAGAGGTTGGCACAAAGCAGAGAAAAAGGAGCCTCTGCTTCCTAATCCAGTGTCAGAAGCCAGCTTCAAGGGGGCAAGGAAAGATCTCAGGACCTAGAACATAGACTCGATAGAGTCCATGTGGATTAAGAATGAAGTTTCTCGGGCCTCCCTGGTGGCGCAGTGGTTGAGAGTCCGCCTGCCGATGCAGGGGACACGGGTTCGTGCCCCGATCCCGGAGGATCCCACATGCCGCGGAGCGGCTGGGCCCGCGAGCCATGGCCGCGGGGCCTGTGTGTCCGGAGCCTGTGCTCCGCAACGGGAGAGGCCACAGCAGTGAGAGGCCCGCGTACAGCAAAAAAAAAAAAAAAAAAAGAATGAAGTTTCTCCCCAGGCTGTTGGGGAGGGTAGTAGGTGCAGAAGACAGGAAGGGAATCTGGGGGGAGGAGTGGGTGTCCAGAGCTGGGTTCCCAGGGACGGTGCCGCCTAATGGGACACTTAGGAAAGTTCTGGGGCAGCTTTTGGTCCTTGTGATGAGGAGGCATGTGACTGGTATTGGGGGGCAGGGTGGGCAGGGACACCGCACACAATGAAACACCCTGCATTCACCAGGACTCTCAATACCTTACCGCCAGGCATCTTTGTGGTTGAAAAACCTGTTTCTGAGGATCAGAGCCTGGAACCGGACTCTTTTTGCATCAACCATAAACTTCAACCATTAAGGTGACTAATTTTTCCTCTCAAGGCTTGATTCCTGCTGTAAAACAGAAGCCCTTGGGAAGGGTTTAAGCGTCACCTGGACCTTGGTGTGGAAGGTGAAGAGAAGCAGGCAGAGGAAGGGGTGGGATGTAGCAGTGCTGGCAGCTCAGCTGACCAACGGGTGAGGCCACCGGCCCAAGGGACAGTGTGGTGTAGTGGGAGGGGCACTGGCCAGGAGTCAGAGACTTGGGGTCAGGTTCTGGCCTTTTCTTTACCTTGTGTG
Source organism: Mesoplodon densirostris (assembly GCF_025265405.1). Lineage (NCBI taxonomy): Eukaryota > Metazoa > Chordata > Mammalia > Artiodactyla > Ziphiidae > Mesoplodon > Mesoplodon densirostris. The sequence continues at coordinate 14,908,680 of NC_082664.1, forward strand.
TGACCCGGGGAGAGTCCCTTCCCACCTGGGGCCTTACCTTAAAAAAAGCACACATACATTAAAAAAAAAAATGAGAACAGTCTGGAAGCTGTTCTGGAAGGTTCAACAGAGCTACCCTGTGACCCAGCAATTGCACTCCTGGGTGATGATGAGAGATGAAAACATAATACATCCACACAAAACCTGTGCATCAACATTCATAGCAGCATTATTCTGATGGAATAGAATTATTTTTAAGGCATGACAAGAAACCTTTTACCCATAAAATTCTCTCTCTGCCCGTTTGGGCCACTACCCCTCTTTGGTGCACACTGTGCATCTACATTATACATTAACCAGATCCCCTTGGAAGACACAGGAATGCCTGCTCAACTGAAAAGAGCAGTTTTCTCCTGGTGCCAGCACGGTAACTCCTTAGGAGATAACATTCTTTTCCCAGTCCTGTAAAGGGTCACGATGACCCACTACTGGCCTTGTACGTGCAGATCTGGACCATGTAAACTGTCAATATGTTACTTTGATGTATAACCCTTTGTCTCGAAATCAAGACTGTGCTTTGACCTCTAATGGGTGGAACAGTCCTCGGAGCTTTCTGAGAGACTGCCTCCAAAGTTATAATCCTCAAGTTGGCTGGAGAAAAATTCTCCCATTTCTTTCTTCAATTGACTATTAATTAATTTCTCATCAACATTCATAATTATCAAAAAAGTGTAAACAACCCAAATGTCCACCAATGAATGGATAAACATGAGGTGGTATATATCCACACAATGGGATAGTATTCAGACATAAAAGAAATGAAGTCCTGATACATACAACATGAATGAACCTTGAAAAAATTATAAGGGAAAGAAGCCAGTCACAAAAGACCACATATGCTTCCCATTCATATGAAATGTCCATAATAGGCAAATCAATAGAGACAGAAAGTATATAGATCCGTGGTTTCCTGGGAATGGGTGAGGGGTATGGGGATTGACTGCTGGTGGGTAGTGGGTTTCTTTTGGGGGTGATGAAAAGATTCCAAAATGTATCGCGGTGATGGTTGTACATATCTGTGAAGACATATAAAAACCAGTGAATCGTACACTTTAAGTGGGTAAGTTGTACGCTTGTGAATTATATCTCGATAAAGCTGTTTAATATATATATATTTAATATATATGTATTTTATATATATATATATAAAAGAGTGGGTGGTGTAGAGTAATGGTTAAGAGCAGAGACTCTGAAGTCAGGCTGCCTGGGTTTGACCCCCAGTGTGCCACTCACACAGCATGTCAGCGTGTGACCCCGTGCATCAGTTTCCCTATCTGTAAAGTGGGTGCGCTAACCGACCCTACTCACAGAAGTACTTAAAATAACAAAGTAGGTGACATTAGTAGTACATAAAACAGTGTGGTAAGCAGTATATATGTTTGTTAAATTATTTTTTTAATAAAGGGTTTGGGTAAAATGACTTGAAGTTTGATAACCTTCCAACAAGAAGAAACCCCAGAGTTAGCGCCCAGGCTGCTTGTTACTGTCGGTGTGTCTCACAAGCTGGGGGACTGAAGGAGGAATGAACGGCGGCCAGTTTTCCGGGTGGCTGACGGGTGCATGCAGTTCAGAGACTCACCAGCAGAGGGGGCCGCCCAACGAAATACTGCGCAGTGGTCGTGCTCGAAATGCCTCGGGGAGCGGGACTCTTGCTCCTCCAAGGCGCCCGAACAGCGCCAGGGCACTCTCCCTTGCTCACCCACTCCTGCTCATTTCTGCTCCCCTTGGGCCCTTAACCCCACGGCATGAACTAACGCTAAGGACTTCGGTGTCCACTTAACTCTCACCCAGTGCCCCCTGGCCACCTTCTTAGACCTGGGCTCACATGACCTCACAACAATGCTTTGAGTTTCATCTATTACCCCCAATTTGCAGATGAGAAATTGGAGCTCAGAGTCATTAAATGACCTGCTCTAGACCGTATAGCTGATGGGCAGTCAGGTCTAACTTAGACATTCCGGCTCCCAACCTTTATTTTCATTGCCTTTTTTTTTTTTTTTTTTTTTTGCAGGAAAATCCAGAGGGTTTTAGGACTGGGGTGCAGCCTCAAGTTCACATTCTACACTTCCCAGACAGTGGATCAGTGCCTCAGCCAGCCCTTGGGGGGCCCCGTGACCTCTGCTTGGGGACATCTCTGCCTGGCTTCCTCCTACTTAACTTGCAGATCTCTGCTTAGATACTTTGGGTAACCACTCAGAATCCCAGAGTTGGTAGGAAGATTATTATAAGCTGAAAACATTTGAGAGTCAACAGATGCGGAAAGAAGCCTAGGAGCTTCCCTTATCTGACTAAAAGCAGCAACTTTGGGGAAATGAGGCTGCCCTGAATTTCCTCTTGGGGCAGTTTACTTCCAGGAGAGAGACCTCTGAGGTCTCTCCTCCCTCTGAGGGAGTTTTATGGCCCTGAAGAAGACAGAAAGCCAACTCAAACCTGCATAGACAAATATCATCACAACCTTTCTTATCTCCTATTTGTTCTCCTGAAATATGTTTGTCTTTCCTAAAGAAACCAATTTGTTCTTCCATAGAAGCCTTTTCTCCCCCATCCCTTTACGCTACTAAATTAGGTATATAAGCCTCTAACTTTAACCATTTATTGAGCTACTACTTCTTTTGTTACCTCTCAGATGCATATGAATACACCTTTTCTCCTGTTATATGTCTCTTGTCAGTTTAATTCGCATGTACCCACTCACTTAACCTAAGAGGGTAGAGGAAGAGTTCTTCCTCTCCCATAACAGCATCCACCTCAGAATATCTCCCTGGCCCTCAGATCTGATCCCTACCCCAGCCATATCTCCTCATCCTTCTCTTCTCTGAGCACGAATCCCACAAGAGTTAGATGCTTGTCATTGGAAACAAAAGTTTACAATTCTCAGACACTGTCTTCTGGGTGCCACATCTACTGCTCACCCCTGCATCCCTGTATCACTGTATCCTGCCCCAGGCACTCGGTGGGGCCTCCTTAACCATTTACTGGTTGAAGGAAAGTGCTGCTCAGCTGGGAGCAGTTCTGCTGCTCTGCAGCGGGTCTGGCTAAATACAGAGGCATTTAAACTGAAACCACTTCTACATTCCTCCAGGGTTTTCAAAGTTGGCTCCTTGGGCTGCTTCCCCACCTTGCCTTCAGTCAGGTTCGGGATCCTCATCACCTGGAAAAAGCCTCAGCTGACCCGGCTGTTTCTGTCTGATTTCTTTTCTTGTCTCAGCAGGACTGGTGGGACCGCTGCTCCATGCCCCTGCAGTTGATTTCTCCTCAACCTTCCATCTGCTGTGTGGTTTCCGTGACCTTCATTCTGCTGACCCTGCTCATAACATTTTTTTTTCTCTAACTCTGGAAGTGCCGTATGTTCAGTACAGAAAATGTTAAAAATAGAGAAAAAAGTTGAGAAAAACTGAGCAAACACAAGTCAGTTGCTGTTCTACCACTCAGATGTAACCCCATTAACATTTTGGTGTGTTTCCTTAAGCTGTTTTTTCTATGTATAATAAATAATTAAGCAAAATCAGGAAGATACTATATATTTTGTGTGACATATTTCCTTTTTACTTAAAATATTATCACAGTCGTTTATCATAAATATTTCCCTCATGTCATTAACTACTCTTTGAAAAATGATTTTTAATGACCTTTAATATTCTATGATATAGGCTTATTCCTTCACTTATTTTATGAATTTACCTTATGAACAAATATGAAATAAACTCATTTATTGAACATCTGCTATGTTCCAGGCACTGTTTCAGGCATTAAGGAACAAGTCAGACAAACACCCCACACTCATGGAGCTGACCTTCTCACGGGAAAGAGATTTACGATAGAGTGATACTTCGGTTGTTGGATATACCATCATTTATACCAAGCTGGTATTTTTCAGCATTTATGCTGCTTTCACATTTGAGAGTAGGGGCTCTGTGTCAGAAAGACCTGAGCTTTCCCTTGTATTATGTGCCTTTGTTAAGTTAATCTCTTTACGCCTCAGTATCCTCATCTATGAAATGGGTATAAAAATAGCATTTGCCTCATTGAGGTAAATAAGATAACACACGCAGAGCACTCAGCACCTGGTAATCACTTAACAAAAGTCCACTGTTGGGGCTTCCCTGGTGGCGCAGTGGTTGAAAGTCCGCCTGCCGATGCAGGGGACGTGGGTTCGTGCCCCGGTCCGGGAAGATCCCACATGCCGCGGAGCGGCTGGGCCCAATGAGCCATGGCCGCTGAGCCTGCGCGTCCGGAGCCTGTGCTCTGCAACAGGAGAGGCCACACAACAGTGAGGGACCCGCGTACCGCAAAAAAAAAAAAAAAAAAAAAAAAAAAAAAAAAAAGTCCGCTGTCATTATTATTGCAATGAATATGCAGAAATCTGTGTGCCTCACTTAGTAATTTCTATAGGATAAATTCCTAGAAGTAGCGTGAGTGGGTCAAAGTTAGCATTTTTAAATATTGTGCCATGTTGCCATATTGCAAGTCTGCGCCAGGCGGCCCTCCCAGCAGTAGAGGATGAGGGTGTTGGCGGAATGTGCCCTGGAGATGTAAGGACCATACCCGGTGGCCTTTGGGTTTCCGTCCTTAATTCTACGCTGCTCTGTGCACGCGACACCACTGACCTCCATGAGATTCTCCCCCCCTCACCTCCCTGACATGTATGTACACTGTCGAGGCTGGCCTCTCGCCCTTAGCTGTCCCTCCTCCAGTCCGTCTAATTACCGCCATTCACTAGAGTCACCCTGGCCCATTGGCTGCTTTCCCTACATCCTCCCCGAGGAGAGTCCAGGACTTCAGCCAGCCCCTCTGTGAAGACAGCTCCCACCTCCTTCCGCCTTCTCTCCTGCGTTGTTTATTTTACCTGGAGTTCCTGGAAATTCTTGGATCTGTAAGTTGATCCTTTTCACCAACTTTGAGGTGTTATCAGCAATTTATTTTTCAAAAAATTTTTTCTGCCTCATTTTTTTTTTCCTTTCCTTCTGGGACTGCAATTACTTCTATGTTGTTACACTTGATATTGTCCTAGAGCTCAGAGGCTCTGTTCATTTTTCTTCCCTTTTCTCCCTGTTTTCTGGATGTTTAATTTCTATTCATCTTTCTTTAAAGACACTCATTCTTTCTTCTGCCCATTGAACCCACCTAGGCAGTTTTTTGTTCAGACATTACACTTTTAAATTCTAGAAGTTCTTTTTTTTTTTTACAGTTTGCATTTATCTGTCAATATTCTCTATTGTTGACTCATTATTAACACATTTTCCTTTAATTATTTGAATATATAATCGTGAATGCTCTGGAGTCTTGTTCTGCTAAATCCCACATTCCCACTCAGAAGTGAGCACTTTCCTCCCGAGCGCAGGTCACACCGTCCTGTTCCTTTGCAGGTCTATTAATTTTTTTTATTGAACCTGAACATTTTGAACAATATGTGGTATCACTGTAACATTTCTGGCTTCTGTTTTGTTCTTCTGAGGGTTTTGGTGTTTTGTTTTTGTTTCTTGTCTTTTTTTTTTTTTAGGTAATTAACTCAAACTGCAAAATCTGTATCTCTTGGGATATGTAGCTGCTGATATGTTTACTCAAAGTTTTTGGTTCTTGTTTTTAGAGCCTAGCTCCCTAGGGGTCTGCCTTGCAGCTGCATATTTTAAGTGGTCAGTAGAGGTTCTGTTCGGACACTTCACTACCCTCTGCAGCCCAAGCTGTGTGGGGATTGGGAAATGCATTCAGGAGTGCACAATTTCAGAAGTCTCTTCAGGCTTTGAAATTTCTCTGGGTTCTCTGGGGTCCCCCACTCGCATGTGTCATTGGGCAGTCAGCCAGGGATTGTGGAGCTTGTTATGCAGTTTTCCTGACCCTCCCACTTCACTATCTCTGTTAGGTTTAGAGCTGCTCTGCCACCTGCCTGGTCCAGACACCACCTCTGGCTGAGAAAACTGCAGGTTTTGCCACCGGAGCTGGGGAGGGGGTGGAACACCCCACTCAAGAATGCCTCAGACGTGGAGAAAAGGGAACCCTCCCCTTCTTCGCTGCTGTTGGGAATGTAATTTGGTGCAGTCACCATGGAAAACAGTATGGCGGTTCCTCAGAAAACTAAAATAGAACTACCATATGACCCAGAAATTCCACTCCTGGATATTTATCCAAAAAAAAAAAAAAAAAAACACGAATTGGAAAAGATATATGCACCCCTATGTTCATAGCAGCACTATTTACAATAGCCAAAACATGGAAGTAACCTGAGTGTCCATGAATGGATAAAGAAGATGTGGTGTATATATATAAAATGGAATATTACTCCATCAAAAAAAAAAGAATGAAATATCACCATTTGCAGCAACATGGATGTATTTACAGGGTATTATGCTAAGGGAAATAAGTCAGAGAAAGACAAATAGTGTATGATATCACTTACATGTGGAATCTAAAAAATATACTGGTGAATATAACAAGAAAGAAGCAGACTCACAGATACAGAGGACAAACTAGTGGTTACCAGTGGGGAGAGGGAAGCAGGGAAGGGCAATATAGGGGTATGGGATTAAGAGGTACAAACTATTATGTATAAAACAAGCTACAAGGCTATATTGTACAACATGGGGAATATAGCTAATATTTTACAATAACTATAAATGGAGTATAATCTTTAAAAATTGTGAATCACTATATTGTACACCTGTAACTAACACAATACTGTACAGCAACTAAACTTCAATTAAAAAAAAAAAGAAAAAAAAGAATGCCTTGAACTTGCCTTCCTACTCCATGAAAGAGCTGTGCTTTCATGAGTAAGCACTTCTCAAGCTGTCTCCCTCTTATCATTTTCCAGGGCCCTGCAATTGTCATTTTGATAACTTTGTCCAGTTTTATATGCGTTTCCTGAAGAAGGTACTCACCTCATGCCACCACTTTCAGGAGAATCTCTTTTGTCTCTTTTTCAGTCCTGAGATTTAGGCTTAAATCCCCTGCTGCCTCCTGGACACTTCGGTTTCTTCTGGACCTTCTCTCCCCCCTTAGTGCAGCATGGGCTTCTCAGCCCCTGGGCTTTTGAGTTATTCAGGCTTGGGTTCAAATCCTGACCCATAACCCTTCCTAGCCACATCCTCCTTAACCTCTCTGAACCACCATTTCCTCATAAAATAGGGATGATAATACCTCTTCCTCAGATTTTAGTGAGAATTAGATAAGACGTGCCACGTGCTTTCACACAGTAATTATTTAATCAATGGTAGCTACGTTTTTTAAAAAAATTAAACTCTAGGGCCTCCCTGGTGGCACAGTGGTTGAGAGTCCGCCTGCCGATGCAGGGGACACGGGTTCGTGCCCTGGTCCAGGAGGATCCCACATGCCGCGGAGCGGCTGGGCCTGTGAGCCATGGCCGCTGAGCCTGCGCGTCCGGAGCCTGTGCTCTGCAACGGGAGAGGCCACAACAGTGAGAGGCCCGCGTACCGCAAAAAAAAAAAAAAAGATGCTTTATTAATCAGATTGCAAAGTCCTTTTCTATATTTACTTACATCTTCAAATAATTTACAAATACCAAGTATGTATTTAGATAACTGTGCTAATACCAAGCAGGATGTAACACGTTACAGAGAAGACTAGCAGGATACCACATGCCTAGGGTTTAAGATAGAGAAGATGATCTATAACAACACAATTTCCTAGAGATTCACTATTAGTGTTTTTAAAAATCCCCTTATATAGTAATTATCTGTTCATGTATCTCTTTCTCCTAATAGATTGTGAGCTGTAAGGTCTTTTTCATCTCTGTGTCCTCAGCAGCACTTCTGGTATACAGTAAGCACTCAGGGAATATGTGTGGATAAAGGTATGGCCAAGGCCTTCCCAGACCCATGGTGTCTGTGCCACACCCACCAAGCCCAGTAAGGCCCTCACCAGCTGCCATTCCCAACGTCACGGCTTCCGGCTCCTTTGTCCCTCTTCCGAGCCATCTCCTAAACTCTTTCCATTCCCGCTTTGACTTCTCTCTAGCTTCAGTCTTTCTCTCCTTCTCCATCCTATCAGGCTCTTAAAGCAAGGCTTGAAATGGAATAGAAAGTAGAGAGGAAAAAAACATGGCTGAAACTCAGTTATGAAAAATAGAACTCATAATTAGGAAAATAATATATAAGGACATTTAGGGTGTAATGGCATCCCACATACATTCTAAAAGTGAACAAAGAATGAATCAGACACTGCTCGTTTGGAGGTGGCTTCTTAGAGTGATTTCTGCAGCAAAAGCGTAAATGACAGTGTGATACTAAATCCTTCATGTCCCAGTTGAGGTCGTTCGACCAGAAAGGTCGTTCTAGCAAAAATGTTTGACGGCCTCCTGGACTCTCAGAGTTCAATCACTCTCCTTCTACGTGTCACCACCCGCTTGTTGAAGCTCTTGTCCTGGGGTGTTAACTGGTCTGTCCTCACCACATCCTCCCTGGACCAGACCTTTGCTTGAGACACAAGCAGCTCTCCAGCGTCACTGTCCCGAAGTCCAGCATCGTTGTCAAGGTTCAAGGTTCTGCTCTTGCATCTGGATGGCAACATCTGACAAGCAGACGTGAGCAAGAGACTGAGGACAAAGCTATGGACCCCGTGTGCTGGGAAGCGGGGGTGGTGACTGGGTGGCACTGGTTTTATAACGGCTGAACTCATTAGTAAAATGGCAGCGTTGCTTCCTGTAGCCTGGGACGGTTGCTTGCTGGGATAACAAACACCCCCATAATGAAGACCCCTCTGATCCCCTCCACAGGGTTTTGTGGTCCAAGCTGCCAGCAGGATGGACCCGCCCAGAGGTTCACCTTAATCAGAGCAGGAGTTCAGAGCCTGGTTTTCCCCAGCCCACCTTGGTTCACAGCTTAGCTCCTCAACCTCCACCCAGCTGGGTGACCTTGGGCAAGTCACGTGACCTCTTTGCCCCTCAGTTTCCTTCTCTGTAAAATTAGGTTTTAAATGAGATAATGCACGGGAAACCCATAGTGTGGAGCTTAGCGCATAATAAACACTGATTGTACATATTCTGGGGTTCCAGCTGACTCATTTTCTCTCATCTGCTCTGCATACAATCTGGCTTCCAGGCTCAGAGACCTACCTACAATTCCCCAAAGAACGGTGCTTATTCATTCATTTGTAAGGGGAGGTGGAAGTTGACAGAAGTTAGGAGAAACCCTAAAACTGAGAAGAGCAGACAACGAGTCCTTCCACCTGCTAAGAGAGGTACCAGATACACCTTTGCAGGGCTTGGTCTTATCAACTCCCATCAGCCGCCATGATGGCCCTTATAAAGGAACTGGAGAGAGAAGGTCACACATGGAAGCAGAAAGTACTTTGGATTTTCCCTTCCCCCTCCCAAACCAAGTGAGCAAACCCAAGCAGAATCACCCCTAGAGATGTGGGGCTCCCGGTCAGAAAGGGGATGAGTGCAGGTTCCCTGGCTGCAGGTTTCCTAAGTTGCAGACATATGGGGGTACCAGACTGCAGCATGTGAGAGTAATTTTGGTGGGAATTTGACATGTATGCCTGTAGTTGGGGGGCCCACGTGGGAGGGTGACTGGACCAGCTTGCTGTGGCCATTGGAAAGAGGAGGCAGCGTGATTGTTGCTCATCATGGAACAAGAGGATGCCACAGAAAACAGCTGGCTTGAACTTTCAGTGGATCCCAAACAAGAGGCGTCTGTCAGCATGCAGGAACCCCAGCAGGGGGAGTCTGTGTGACATACCCCCAGGGGCAGGAGGGGGGTTGTTCATGAGAGGTCAGCTGGAGAATTTGAAGCCAAAGTCAGGGAACAGAGCAGTGTGGAGGTCCTCATGGGGAGCCTCCACAGAATCCCAATGTGTTTCATGAAAGTACTGACATTTTGCCCAGTCGGTGTCAGACAAAAGTGCATGGCAAATAGCCCCAGGTAAGACTCAGTTCTTAAAAGAAGATAATATCACTTCCTTGGGGAGCATTTGTAAGCATGAGGAGGTGCTTTTTTTTTGTCATAATGATTGGGGGGAGGGGTTGCCCTGGCATTTAGTAGGCCGGAAAGCTGGACATCTCATGATGCCTGAAACAGTTCAGCACAATGAAATGGCCCTTCAGAAATAAAACACACTCCAGAATCACAAAAGACACTAAATAGCCAAAGCAATCTTGAAAAAGAACAAAACGGGAACTATCATGCTTCCTGATTTCAAACTATATCACAAAGCCATAGTATTAAAAACAGCAGTATTGGCATAAAAACAGACACACATATCAATGGAACAGAATAGAGAGCCCAGAAATAAACCCATACATATATGGTATCAAATAGTTTATGGCAATGGAGCCAAGAATATATTGAGTTGGCCAAAAAGTTCGTTTGGGTTTTTCCATAACAACTTACAAGACAATAGAGAAAGGACACTTTCTTCAATAAATGGTGCTGGAATCCCTATCAAATTAGCAATGGCATTTTTTATGGAACTAGAACAAAAAATCTTAAAATTTGTATGGAGACACAAAAGACCCCGCATAGCCAAAGCAGTCTTGAGGGAAAAAAAACGGAGCTGGAGGAATCAGACACCCTGACTTCAGACTATACCACAAAGCTACAGTAATCAAGACAATATGGTACTGGCACAAAAACAGAAACATAGATCAATGGAACAAGATAGAAAGCCCAGAGATAAACCCACATACCTATGGTCAACTAATCTATGACAAAGGAGGCAAGGATATACAGTGAAGAAAAGACAGTCTCTTCAATAAGTGGTGCTGGGAAAACTGGACAGCTACATGTAAAAGAATGAAATTAGAATACTCCCTAACACCATACACAAAAATAAACTCAAAATGGATTTGAGACCTAAATGTAAGACCAGACACTATAAAACTCTTAGAGGAAAGCATAGGAAGAACACTCTTTGACATAAATCACAGCAAGATCTTTTTTGATCCACCACCTAGAGTAATGGAAATAAAACCAAAAATAAACAAATAAAACCAAATGAAACTTCAAAGCTTTTGCACACTAAAGGAAACCATAAACAAGACAAAAAGACAGCCCTCAGAATGGGAGAAAATATTTGCAAACAAATCAACAGACAAAGGATTAATCTCCAAAATATATAAACAGTTCATGCAGCTCAATATTAAAAAAAAAAACAACCCAATCCAAAAATGGGCAGAAGACCTAAATAGACATTTCTCCAAAGAAGACATACAGATGGCCAAGAAACACATGAAAAGCTGCTCAACATCACTAATTATTAGAGACATGCAATCAAAACTACAGTGAGGTATCACCTCACACCAGTTAAAATGGGCATCATCAGAAAATCTACAAACAATAAATGCTGGAGAGGGTGTGGAGAAAAGGGAACCCTCTTGCACTGTTGGTGGGAATGTAAATTGATACAGCCACTATGGAGAACAGTATGGAGGTTCCTTAAAAAACTAAAAATAGAATTACCATATGATCCAGCAATCCCACTACTGGGCATATACCCAGAGAAAACCATAATTCAAAAATACACATGCACCCCAGTGTTCATTGCAGCACTATTTACAATAGCCAGGTCATGGAAGCAACCTAAATGCCCATCGACAGATGAATGGATAAAGAAGTTGTGGTACATATATACAATGGAATATTACTCAGCCATAAAAACGAATGAAATTGGGTCATTTGTTGAGATGTGGATGGATCTAGAGAGTGTCATACAGAGTGAAGTAAGTCAGAAAGAGAAAAACAAATATCGTATATTAACGCATATATGTGGAACCTAGAAAAATGGTACAGATGAACCAGTTTGCAGGGCAGAAATTGAGACACAGAAGTAGAGAACAAACGTATGGACACCAAGGGGGGAAAGCCACGGGGGCGGTGGGGGTGTGTGTGATGAATTGGGTGATTGGGATTGACATGTATACACTGATGTGTATAAAACTGATGACTAATGAGAACCTGCTGTGTAAAAAAAATAAATAAAATAAAATTCAAAAATTCAAAAATAAATAAATAAATAAATGGTGCTGGGAAACCTGTACAGCTACATGCAAATGAATGAACTTGACCACTGTCTTACATCATACACACACATTAACTCAAAATGGATTAAAGATTTGAATGTAAGACCTGAGACCTAAAACTCCTAGAAGAAATCATAAGCAATAAGCTCCTTGACATTGGTCTTGGAGATGATTTTTTGGATTTGACACCAAAAGCAAAGGCAACAACAAAAAAATAAACAAGTAAAAGGACAACATCTACCTAAAAAGCTTCTGCACAGCAAAGGAAACCATCAACAAAATGAAAAGGTGGCTTCCCTAGTGGCACAGTGGTTAAGAATCTGCCTGCCAATGCAGGGGGCATGGGTTTCAGCCCTGGTCCGGGAAGGCCCCACGTGCCACGGAGCAGCTAATCCCATGTGCAACAACTACTGAGCCTGCGCTCTACAGCCTGTGAGCCACAACTACTGACCCCACGTGCCACAACTACTGAAGCCCACGCACCTAGAGCCCGTGCTCCACAACAAGAGAAGCCACCGCAATGAGAAGCCCACACACTGCAACGAAGAGTAGCCCCCGCTCGCCGCAACTATAGAAAGCCCGCACACAGCAACGAACACCCAACACAGCCAAAAATAAAATAAATTTTTCTTAAAAATGAAAATGTAACTTATGGAATGGGAGAAAATACTTGCAAACCGTCTATCTGATAAAAGGTTAATATCCAAAATATATAAAGAGTTCATACAACTTAATAGCAAAAAACCAAACAATCCGTTTAAAAATGGGCAGAGGATCTGGATAGATATTTTTTCAGAGAAGACATACAAATGGCCAACAGGCACATGAAAAGATGCTCAATTATCACTAACCATCAGGAAAATGCAAATCAAAACCACAATAAGACAGAATGGCTATTATCAAAAAGACAAGAAATAACAAGTATTGGTGAGGAGGTGGAGAAAAGGGAACTCTTTTGCACTGTTGGTGGGATGTGAATTGGTGCAGTCACTATGGAAAATAGTATGGCGGTCCCTCAAAAAAATTAAAAACAGAACTACCATATGATCCAGCAATTCCACTTCTAGGTATTTATCCAAAGAAAATGAAAACACTAACTTGAAAAGGTATCTGCACCGCCATGTTCATTGCAGCATTATTTATAATTGCCAAGATATGGAAGCAATCTAAATATCTATTGAAGGATGAACAGATAAAGAAAATGTGGCATCTATATACAATGGAATATTATTCAGCCATAAAAAAAGAAATCTTGCCATTTGTGACTACATGAATGGACCTTGAGGGATTAGGCTAAATGAAATAAGTCAAACGGGGAAAGACAAATACCGTACAATGTCACGTATATGTGGAATCTTAAAACAACACCCCCAGCCTGAATTCATAGTTACAGAGAACAGATTGGTTATCAGAGGGAGGGGTGAGGGTGTGTGTGAAATGGGTAGATGGGGGGTCAAAAGGTACAAACCTCCAGTTATAAAATAAATAAGTCCTGGGAATGTAATGCACAGCATGATGACTACAGTTAATAATACTGTATTGTATACTTGAAAGTTACTAAGAGAGTAGTTCTTAAAAGTTCTCATCACAAGAAAAAACTTTGTTACTATGTGTGGTGATGGATGTTAACTAGACTTACCGTAGTAATCTTTTTGCAACATATACAAATATAGATTCACTATGTTGTATACCTGAAACATATAATATTCTATGTCAATTGTATCTCAATTTGAAATATAACAAAATGCAACACACTCCATTGAGGAATGCAGAGTCAACACAAGACTTTTGTAGCATCTTCCTCCTTCCCAAGTCCTGATCCTGGGGGTGTCAGAGCAGCAGAGTGAGTGGGGGAGGGGGACCTGAAAGGAAAGGCTCCACCCCTTCTCCAATGTGGGATCTTGAGCCATGAATTGGGTCTGAGGTGGGGCCTGGGGGAGGCTTCAGACTGAACTGGACTTTTTAATCAGAGTGAATCTTCCTAAAATGTGACTGTTACCTGCAGCATCTCAATGAAAACATTAATTGAATTATTAAAGAAAACCTTGAAATCACTGTAGGATAATTGGAAAAAAAATCTGCCTCCTTTTATTCGCCATTTTTTCAGCACTTCACACTGTGTGAGCCTAAGCACATTGTTCTCTGCCTCGAAACCCTGGGCCTCACTTTTCCCATCTGTGAAGTGGGCTTATAATCCTTACGTTCTCAGGTGCTGTGAGGGTGGAATGGAATGACATAGGTGGAAAGCCCGTTCTGGGGACCTGGCTGCTGGGCGCTTCACCTCGTGGGTGTTCTAGCCACAGCATTGGCAGGACCATTGCGAAGCAATTGCTATGCCTTCTGGATCATCTTTCTCATTGCAAAATCAGGATTCTGATGAGCTTTCAGGCATTTCCTAGTGCTTGTAGATTTATGGATTGAATCCTCAAAGGGCATTATTTAATTTATTTATTTATTTGGCTGTGTTGGGTCCTCGTTGCTGCACGCAGGCTTTCTCTAGTTGTGGCGAGTGGGAGCTACTCTTCATTGCAGTGCGCAGGCTTCTTGTTGCGGTGACTTCTCTTGTTGTGGAGCATGGGCTCTAGGCACACGGGCTTCTGTAGTTGCAGCACATGGGCTCAGTAGTTGCAGCATGCAGTCCCTAGAATGCAACGGCTTCAGTAGTTATGGTGCGAGGGCTCAGTAGTTGTGGCTCATGGGCTCTAGAGCACAGCTCAGTAGTTGTGGCACATGGGCTTAGTTGCTCCACGGCATGTGGGATCTTCCCAGACCAGGGCTCGAATCCATGTCCCCTGCATTGGCAGGTGGATTCTTTTTTTGTGTGTGTGTGGTACGCGGGCCTCTCACTGTTGTGGACTCTCCCGTTGCAGAGCACAGGCTCCGGACGCACAGGTTCAGCGGCCATGGCTCACGGGCCCAGCCGCTCCGCAGCATGTGGGATCTTCCTGGACCGGGGCACCAACCCGTGTCGCCTGCATCAGCAGGCGGACTCTCAACCACTGCGCCACCAGGGAAGCCCCGGCAGGTGGATTCTTAACCACTGTGCCACCAGGGAAGTCCTCAGAGGGGATTATTATTATTATTATTATTTAATATCACCTCTCTAGTTTCTTCTCCCATAATTTCAGGCTTTTCAGCCAAGTTGCACCAGTTTGTGTTTCCCATTCATGCCCTGGGATTCCCACCGCCCTGCCTTTACTCAGCCTGCCTTTACTTCTAACTCTGCCATTAGCTGCTGAACTCCTACTCAGCCTTCAAGACCCATTCAAATGCCATCTGTCAATAAAGCTTTTCCTGATCCCCCCACAAAGGTTGTGCTCCTGCCTCCTTCTTAGGACCTTTTCGTTCACCGACTTAATTAGGGAGGTGATGCATGTCTTATCCCCTTTCTGAGCCTGGAAGCTCCTAGACTAGGGACCATATCTGTTTTGGGTCTGTATCCTGGGACCTGTGCCTGACTCAGTGGCCTGTGGTGGGGCAGTGGGGGGAAACGCAAGGGACTTCCCAGAAAACAGGACTGAGATCATGGGGGGTATGGGCGGGTCCTGGGACAGGAGCCGAGCAGCCCAACACCTGAGCTGACCCCTGCTTCCATCATAGTCTGCCTGGCATGGCTCTGCCCACATGGTGCCAACAGAGCCACCCACGAGTGGAGGCCCATTCATTCCATTGGCTGGCTTCCCCCAACTCCCAAGAGAAATCAGCTGCGCCCCTGGGAAGCCCTCGTGGAGATAAGAGTAGGTGCAATTTGTTAACGAGTGTGCTCACCAAATGTTAAAATGTGACTTTCTCTGCCTCAGCAAAGCCTTCCTGACAGAGCAAAGTCCCTGGGGAAATGGAGCAAGTCCCTGTGGTATTTTAACAGCTGAAAGCCAGCTGCTGGAAGGATTCCAGCCAAGTGCTGCCAGCAAGGGATTGACTAATTTATGGAATCCAATTTGCAGTATTAATGGTAGACATCATTACCCAGATGTGTTGGCCCTACCGGCTAGGCAGAGAGCTGTGGAATTAAGAGCTGATTTTAAAGACAGCTGATGGGAATTCCCTGGCAGTCCAGTGGTTAGGACTCTGTGCTTCCACTGCAAGGGTCATGGGTTGGATCCCTGTTTGGGGTGGGGTGGGGGGGAAGGAAGATCCCCCAAGCCGAGCGGCCAAAAAAAAAAAAAAAAAAAAGACATCTGAGATCTGGGAGCCAGCTTGAGGGGTGGAGGAGAAGAACGTCCCGACAGTCAGAGGGCTCAGGTTCCAGGCCTTCCAGGGTCCTCTCCTTCCAGCCTGGAGTGATCTCAGGGCTCAATGGCTGGGAATATGTCCACTGGATTTCAGATGGTTGTCATGGAGCATTTATTGAGCATCTACTGTATGCATGGCACACTGGCTCAGGAATTAGAGAACCTGGCTCTGCCCTTTATAGGATGACAACCAATTTTACCTGTCTGGACCTTATTTCCTCAACTGTAAAGTGGGGACAATGATGGTGTCAGTGATGGTGACAGCTTCTATTTGATGAGTACATTCAATGTGCCAGGCTCTGTGCTAAGAGCTTTCCAGCCATATCTTACCCGATCCTGATAACAACCCTATGATGTGGAACCTACTAAGGGCACCGTTTTATGGATGGAAAAGAAAAGACAAGGCTTAGAGGGTGTACTGGGCTGGACAGTGTCCTCTCCCAAATGTATGTCCTTCCGGGAACCTCAGAATGTGACCTTATTTGGTTATTTGGAGATAGGGTCATTGCAGATGTAATTAGTTAAGTTGGCTGGATTAGTACTGGAGTTAACACTGGGGTAGCATGGGCCCTTACTCCAGTATGACTGGTGTGCTTATAAAATGAGTACTTCAAGGCTCCAGAACTGTGAGAGAATAAATTTCTGTTGTTTTAAGCCACGCAGGTTGTGGTCATTTGTTACAACAGCTTTAGGAAACTTACACAGAGAGGTTAAGTAAGTTGCCCAAGTCTGCACAGCTGAGAAGCAGAACCCCTGGGATTCCAAAGCAGATTCTGATTCCAGAGGCCCAGTGATGAGCAACTACTCTTTATTAAATGAGTCAGTTGTATAAATCAGTGGCTGGAACGTAGCAAGAGCTAAAGAAGTGCTAGTTGCTATTCCTGTTGCTGTGTTATTAATTACACATCACTGTGGGCTCTCCCCTCCTCCACATACTTCACGGAGTTGATGTGAGGATCAGGAAGATAATGAGTGCCTTGTAATCTTTCAAGACCCAGACAACTGTAAATTATATTATCATTAATATGATCAGTCAATGAGATAAGAAAAAATATAGCAAATATTTTTCACAACCCATGGAAGTGTGTTTAGTCAAAGCAATACCAGTTCATTCTAATGAAAGGTGGGAAGTCAGTAATTCTGTTGTCTTCTGGAGAGAACTTGAGATGTTCCTGCTGCTCCATTTATGTCATCAAATGCTGTCAGGTTCAAGAAAAGAGAGAGAACAGCCCCCTGAACCCACACCTTTCACCAGCTTTGCAGCTCCCATCACTTCCATGGCTGGCCCTTATTTCCCTGGGCTGGCCACGTGACTTACACTGGTGAGTAAAATGAGATGGATGTGATGGTATGCTTAAGTTCTTGCATTTCTACCTGCCCTCTTGTGAGTCTGCCATCACCATGAGAAGGATGCTCTGGGGCAGCTTGCTGATTCCAGGAGAAGGATGAGAGACACCTGGAGCACAGTCCCACCCAGATCAGCCAGTCCCCAGCTGCAGACACACGAGTGAAAGCAATACTCATTGCTGTACGCAGTTCAAGTTTTGAGATTGTTTGTTATGCAGTATGATTGTAGCAAAAGCAAACCGTTACAAACCCCCAAGGACTTCCTCCTTTACAAATCCAGGTCTGTAAATGATGCCACAATCACCTGGAACTGTGACACACAGTGAGACTCAAATAGCAGTGAGGACGATCTCTCGAACCTCAATGGGGATTTGAGGGGTTGAGAATTTGGTCACGTGAATGGCACCTAATGACTATATGACCTTAGACAGCTTCCTGAAACTCTCTGTCTCAGATTTTTTTTTTTTTTTTTTTTTTTGCGGTACGCGGGCCTCTCACTGTTGTGGCCCCTCCCGTTGCAGAGCACAGGCTCCGGACGCGCAGGCTCAGCGGCCATGGCTCACGGGCCTAGCCGCTCCGCGGCATATGGGATCTTCCCGGACCGGGGCACGAACCCATGTCCCCTGCATCAGCAGGCGGACTCTCAACCACTGCACCACCAGGGAAGCCCTCTGTCTCAGATTTTTGACTGTAAAATGGGAATAAAAATATGTCCTCTTAGGACTACTTTGAGTATTAAGTGAAATAAAATATATGTAGAATATTATGCTTAGTGAAATAAGTCACACAGAGAAAAACAAATCCTGTATGATATGACTTACATGTGGAATCTAAAAAATAATACGAATAAATGTATATGCAAAACAGAAAGACTCACAGATATAGAAAACAAACTTGTGGTTGCCAAAGGGGAGAGGGAAGGGCAAGGGACAAATTAGGAGTATGGGATTAACAGATACACACTACTGTATATAAAATAGATAAGCAGCAGGGATATACTGTATAGCACAGGGAATTACAGCTGTTGTCTTATAATAACCTATAATGGAATATAATCTGCAAAAACAGTCAATCACACCTGAAACTAACATAACACTGTAAATCAAATATATTTCAACAACAACAAATAAATGTAAGGACCTAGCATAGTGCCTGGCACACAGTAGGTCTCAGTAAGGGTTAATTCCTTACTGCAAAATTGAGTGGTCGGGGGCCTTGCACTGATTAGACTTCGGTCTGCGGGTGTAGAGGCGTGTCTTCCTGTCCATCTGCAAATCTGTTTCCCACACTTAGCCTTGGGGCCCCAAGGAAGGCTGTTTGCCTACGAACCCCGATGACCTTCAGTCAAGTTCTTGAAGAGTCTGGGGCCCTTTACCTTGCCCACTCTTCATGATGCAAATTTGTTTTGTGTGACATAAAGAGGTTAAAGTACAGTTATACGCTGGAGGCGGGAGCTGGCTTAGCGACTCTGCTGTGCCCCTGGAAGTGAACGCGACCTAAGGGGAGGTAACTGAGCTCTCCGGGCCCCTGAGTCCTCACCTGTAAAGTGCAGGGGATGATACCTGCCTCGTTGCGCAGGTGCGGGGGAGGGAGGCGTCGTGAAGGGCTTAGGACAGCGCCTCCTCTCACGAACGTCTGCGGGCCAGGCCGAGCCAGGGTCTCTTCATCCTGGGGACTTAGCCAACCCCACGCACCTGAACTCACCTGCCGCTCCCACCCGCGGAAGCCCGTCTCCCTGGCAAGAAGGAAGAGGGGGTGTGAACCATGTTTTGTTTTAAACCCCGCCCCCTCAGCAGGGTGTTCCCTCTGAAACGTTTCTATGAGCAGGGCCAGCTCATCACCTGCTCTGTTCGTCCCCTTCTGTGTCTTCCTCACCCCTCACTGGTCCCCAGATGACGCCGCGATACATGCTGGGAATTATCCAGGGATCACGCCAGAGCGCAGAGCCTGACTTAAGGACTCACGATGAAGGGAAGGAAATGAGGTGCAAATGTAGAGTCACAGGTGCTGCCCTGTGGCTGAGCGCTTCCCAGCGCCAGGCACTGGGCTAAGCAATTCTTCTGCTCCATCCCACTGAAGCCTCCCACAGCCCTGAGAGACGGCTGCCACCATACCTGCTTTTACAGGCAAGGAAACTGAGGCTCTGTGCCAAGCTTCCCAGAGGAGTGGGGGGGGGGGAGCGGGGAGTCGCGAGGGGGTCACTTCCGGTTAAGGGTAATGGTGAGTGGGGCTGGGAGGACCTCAGGAGAGAGAACATCAAGGAGGAGAGAGTTAGGAGGAGAGAGAGAAATAGAGACAGAGACAGACAAAGAGAGAGAGAGACCATGCCCCAGGAGCTCCTGACAGCCAGGAAAAGCAGAATGACACACGGATGATTCTCAGAGGCCACAGCCCCAAACTAGCTTTGCATCTAGAGGGGCATTTTGTAGCTGAGACAAAAAGCTGTCTTTATGTTGTTCAGCAAAAAAGAGATTCCTTTGGCCTACAGTAATAATTATAACTGTTTATGAAGTGCATTTTATTATCAAAAATAATAATAACAGTAGTAACAGTAGCTGCCACCTCTGTCCAGGGCCTCCTCTGTGTTGGGTCTAATGCTCACAACAATTTAGAAGGTAGGTCCTCTCCCCACTATTTACAAATGAGGAAATTGAAGCACAGATGGTTGTATAACTGGCTTAAGAGACACAGCAGTGAGTGGCAGAACTGGGACCTGAATTCGGGTCTCCTGACACTTAGAAAAGGGTAACAAAGGATGGTCAGCGTTTGAGCAGCGGAGAGGCCCCACTTCCACTCCCCCCACCATCCCTCCTTGGGGACCCTGGCCAGGCTCCCATCACTGCTGTCTGGGTGGGGTTCCAGGCTCCCTAGGGCCAGTGGCTGGGGGCTGGCAAGGATCCCCTTGAAGGTCCAGCTGACCTTGCATCTGTGTGCGGGTGCTGGGGTGCATTCCACCTATGCCCACCCACCGGCAATGGCACCCATCTGCCTTCTTCCTGCTCTATTCTCCCAGGGCCACTGCTGGAAACGTTTCTGGAGATTTAACTGCATGTGGAGCTGAGCTGCAGTCACTCTCCTGCTCTGAGTCCTCCCTGTAATGGGCTTTGTGCTATTACCAAACCAAGCAACCAACTACCCAGCCATCCATCCAACCATCCATCCATCCATCCATGACCCAACTACCCATCCATCCATCCATCCATCCATCCATCCATCCATCCACCCATCTTACATATGTTTATGGAGCACATACTACATGCCAGGCACGATGCTGGATACTGGGCTCTCAGCAGTGAATAAGACCATGAGCTCACCCTCATGGGAGGGCACGTTCTAGTGGGGAGATACAACGAAGAGGTAAACCTATCAATAAATACTGTCAAGGTAGATGGAGGGCCAGATATAGGCTGTTGGTTCTTAGCGCCATTCTCTCACTTCCTTTTTCCCAATGATGACAAAAAGAACGATGATGACAACAGAAATAATAGGTGTCCTGTGCTGACTGGTCACTCTGTGCTGGGCATTTCACCTGCATTAACTCACTGCGTCGTCACAACAGCCCTTTGAGGTTGTGCTACTATTATCCACATCTTATAGTTGCAGAGAAACTAACTAATTAGCCTAGGATCACACAGCTTGTAAGTCAAGGACTGGAAGAAATGAAAACCCAGGCTCCCTGGGCTCCAACATACCCTCTCCCCAGCCTTTGTGTGACTCATCCCTCTGACATACCTTTATACACACCCTCATCTTCTAATGCACCTTCTCCTTTTGGTGGCTCCTATTTACAAAAAAGCCTACTAAGTGCCAGGCAGCACCTAGATACTATATGTACATTATTGTTTTTAATCTTCCCAAGAACTCTTCTTAGTAGGTATACTATAGATAGGGGAACTGAGTCTCAGAGAGGCTAAGTAACTTGTCTCTGGTCATATGAACAGTAAAGAATGGAGCTGGGATTGGAACCTTGGACTGCTTGATTCCAACACCTGTGATTTTTACCATCTCACATTGATCCTTCATCTGGTGAACTCTTACACATCCGTCAAGACCCAGTCTCAATTAACCTCTTCATAAAGTCATCCTTGACTTTGAGGCATAGATTTTCCTCTTCTGCACTCCCATTGTCCCTTTAATGTGTTATTACTTTGTGATTATTTGTTTACTTCTTCATCTTTCTCCCTAGGCAGTGAGCTCCCTGAAGGTGAGGTATGTCCGGCTTCATGGTAATCTTGCCTCTTCCTCCAGAGACTGGGGCTCTGTGCGTTTAACTTCATTTCTGGTTGTAAACTAATTTAAATTGTTAGCCTATTTGTCCATTTATTTCTGCCATTTACCACTAATCAGTTAGTGTGGAATGGGGATTCCGCCCCAGTGGAGCTAAAGGAACTAGAGTTCTCAAGGACAAGTCCAGCCCTTAGCAATACTGTGGACTCTGCTTCAACCAATACTTCCCCCTCCACTGTGGGCACCGAGGGCTCTCTGGCTGTATCTTTCCCCTCTTATTGGAGACACTGGCTGATAAACATTCACCCCAAGTTAAGCTTCATGGAACCCTGTTCCTCAGGGACCTGCATGCAATCAAGAAATAAATAAGATTGCCAGCACTTGGAGCAAGGCTGTGGTGTAACTTCTGTGGTCCCTTTCCTCTTAAAAAAAAAAAAAATCTAGGGCTTCCCTGGTAGCGCAGTGGTTGGGAGTCCGCCTGCCGATGGAGGGGACGCGGGTTCGTTCCCCGGTCCGGGAGGATCCCACATGCCGCGGAGCGGCTGGGCCCGTGGGCCATGGATGCTGAGCCTGCGCGTCCGGAGCCTGTGCTCCGCAGCGGGAGAAGCCACAGCAGTGACAGGCCTGCGTACCGCAAAAAAAAAAAAAAAAAAAAAAAAAAAAAAGACCAATTAAAATTATATTTGATGATTGCATTGGTTCAAAGACAAATACAATCCAGGGTGGATTATATTCAGTTTCTTTCCTTCTAGTACTTTTTCCTTCCTCCCTCCCTCCCTCCCTTCCTTCCTTCCTTCCTAGACAGGAAACATAGCTTTATTGTGGAAAAGCAGACTTGGAAAAAACAAGAAACAGCAACAGGATGTTTAGCCCATCTATTTACAACACACAGGGGTTAGGGTTTCCCATGCACAACTGTACTGTTCTCCCTCCTTCAGCCTCAGATGTATTTACCCCCTTCATCAACAACCATTGCCTTTCTCTAGCTCTGGACCTTCCAGTGACCACAAAATCGACACAACTCTTCAGGGTGATGTCCCATCATGGAATTCCGAGGCACTGTCTCCTAGTCGCTCTGGTTCCCTTCCCAGCCTACGGCTCCCACAGAGCCCTCTGGGGGCCCCTGCTCAGTGGAGGGGGCTTCAGTGGGCATTGTGGGGGGACCTCCAGCATTGACTCTCCCCCCAAACACATAACCCCAGTCTAATTGTGAGAAAGCACCAAACTAACCCAAACTGGGGGACATTTGCAAAACACCTGACCAGTACTCCTCAAACCGGTCAAGGTCTTGAAAAGGAAAGCAAGCAAAGGCTGAGAAGCTGTCATAGACCAGAGGAGACCGAGGAGACATGATGACTAATTTGCAGTGTGGGAGCCTGGCTGGGATTCTGGGGCAGAAAGAGCACATCAGTTGGAAGACTAGTTTAGTTAATAATAATGTATCAGCACTACTCTCTAGTTTTGACAATGTTAACGTTCAGGGAACCTGGGTGAGGGGTATATGGGAACTTTGTACTATATTTGCAACTTTTCTGTAAATCTAAAATAATCCTAAAATAGAAATTTTATTTTATTTTTTATTTTTTGCCCACGCCTCATGGCATGTGGGATCTTAGTTCCCTGACCAAGGATTGAACCCTCGCCCCCTGCAGTGGAAGCGCCAAGTCCTAACTACTGGACCGCCAGGGAAGTCCCGAAAATTTATTTTAAAAATAAAGTATTAAATAAAAAACCTCCATTGGCAGGACATTTTTTATGACCTTAGATTTTATCCTTTCCAAATGGAGTGTTGTGAACCAAAAGTTCATCTTATAATCTGTTGAACCTCGGGTTCTTTTGACGACTCTGGGCAGCTCCTAGTGTTTGGAGGCAGAAAGGAGTGCTGCACCCCTCTGCACCCCCGTGACCACCACCAGGAGGTGAGTGACAGTGACAGCAAGTCCCACTCCAGATTCTTCCAAACACACAGACATTTATTAGTAAACAGCCTGGAGAGTCTCACTAGTGGTTGGAATTTCAGGAAAGGTGTCTCTCTCCATCTCAGGGACTCACATCTACCCCAGACATGAAAGCTCTGAGTGACAACATGGCTCACAGGTAAGGGCTGTGGTCAAACTAGACTTCCAGAGGTTTCCCCATCATAAGGGCTCACCAGTGTTCATACTTAATCACACGGTGGGTCCCGATACTCCACCTGTAATGCCACCAACCAAAGGATGCTCTGTCAGTCCTTATGCTCATTAGGCAACCCTGCGGAGGTGTTACAGGTTTGGATTATCTTGAGGGTGCAGCCTTCCCCACTACACTTCTCACACTGAAGTATTGACACATATAACAGGGAGAGGAACATCTGCAAAGAGAGTATCCCTTACACAGGCTGAAACTTGCTCTGCCTTTTTCTCTACCACCAGCAGGACACATGAGTGACATCAGTAGAACTCTAAGCAGTGCTCCACAGGGCAGGAGTAAAAGGCACGTGGGTGGGTGAGTGTAAACCCTGGAGGATGTTCGCAGCATGGACAAGGAAGAAGAGCCCTGGAGGAGGGGTGCCCAGAGAAGTAGGACAAAACTGTCAGCCAGGCTAGCAAGGACACAATTTCAGGGAGGCCGTGGACGCCAAATATGCCAGGAGACAGTGTAAGGTCTGTGCCCAAGTATATGTTGCCCCTGGCAACATGGATGCTGCTGGTGACCATATCTCGTGGGTGCTGGAGGCACAGCCTGTGCTGCAGCGGAACAGACATGGGTAGAGAAGAGGAAATGGCAACTTCAACTCTTGCTTGGGGAAGCGTGGCTCTGAAGGGAAGACGAGAGCCCAGGTGGCAGATCAAAGGAATTTTTTTGTTTCTTGTTTCTTTTTTACTTTATTTATTTGTTTCCCTGGGAGTGACTCAAGCACAGTGCAGTGGTTAAATGCAGTATGTGGTTAAGTGGTTAAAGTCTTGGCACCAGCCAGACCTCCCTCTTTATTCCTCTAACTTTGGGCACCTGTAATGCCTGTAACCTAGGACAAGTCACTTCTCCAAGCTCCACTTTCTTAATTGTACAACAGGGCTTCTAATACTTCCTAGGTCATATGGTTATTATGGGGACTGCATAAAATAACATCTACAAGGCGCTTAGCACAGTGCCTGGCACACAGCAAGAACTCAGTACGTGTTGGCTGTTCTATTGGTGGAGGGTGCTAATAGAAGAGATCAACTGTGCAGAAGGGAAGGGGTGAAGACTGAGCCCAGTCCCTCAGCCAAGTCTCCAAGTGTCCCTTGTCTAACGCAGAACCTAGAGATCTGTTTTGATGCTGGCTACTGGTCCCTCCGCCCTGATGAATCTTCTTTGTGGAGTGTGGTCAGAGGGTGTAGGAGGACAGGGGCTGGGACTCCGTCAAGCTCACGGAACAGGCTGTAGGAACTGGTTTGGGACCGGCATGCTGATAGATAGTTATTTAATAAATGTCTATATGTAGGGTGGAATTTGGTCTAAGACTTGCTTTCATTATTTCCTGGCAGCAAGGTTTGGTGGGGTACTTAACCCTTTTTCGTCTCAGAGTTTTTGGTGGTCTCCAGCATCTAGCATAGAAAACATAAGAATTGTAAATGATCAAACTGGCCCAGGTCAGGCCAAGGGGAGGCACCAGAAATGGACTTTTGAAGTGAGGACCAGGAAATTAAGAGAATGGGAGAAGTGGGGGATCACAGGGGCTAAGGTGAGATAAGACAATGGAGAGTCCAGGGTGGAAAAGTTGTAACATCTGCAGGTCAATCTCTTCATCTAGTTAGAAGTGACAGCCAAAGATGGCTCAGTGGCTGAAATGCAACCAAGTGTCTGGACTAAAAGGGACCCCTGGAACTGCCCTGCAATAGGCCTGTCACTACAACGTAGACTCAGAAACTTATCAAGTAACTTAATTACGACTTTCTGGTGAGTGGCATCCATTATATTGAAGGTTCTAATTAAGGATCCCTTTAAGGAAGCCTTTGAAAATGGAACTGATTGGAGGAATGTTTCTTAAATTTTTCTGAGAGCCTCTGAGTAAGAGGCCATTTCTGGAGATGAAGAACAATTGTACTCGCACTCTCAGTCCAGTGAATAGATCCTTGAAACATTCAACAAGAAGCTATCTGTTGGCCTCACACATGGGGCTTCAAACCATGTTATGATTCAATCCTCCAGCCCCCATCACTAATCTGAGAAAAAAGTAAAACAAATGAAGCAGGAAATATTTTGGATCAAAAACAATTAGACGATTGTAACTGGTTATTTCTGCCCCCAACCACTTCATATTAGAGAAAGATCTTTCCCTATAGTATATAATGGCATCCTTCTCAGCAATAATTTAAAATAATTCTTCTCCTTTGTGTTGCTAATTACAGATATTTATTAGATTCAATGATAGGCCCTTTTCACATTGAAGGGGCATAATTCAAAAGAGGAGGACAATGAAGAGAAGGAAATATTATAATTGTTCATAAATCATGAGAAGAACTGGTAGTTCCCCAGAATAATCCAGGAGAGGATGAAAAGGTGAGGCAGGAAGGTGCATTAGTTGGGGTGTTCCAGAGAAACAGGACCAATAAGAGATAGATAGATGACAGATAGATAGATTGTTAGATAGATAATAGATAGATGATAGGTAGCTAGAGATATGAAGATATAGAGATATAGATACAGATAAAGAGATTTATTATGAGATATTGGCTCATGGGATTATGGATGCTGAGAAGTCCCAAAATTTGCTGTCTGCAAGTTGGACACCCAGGAAAGCTGGTGGTGTAGTTCAAAGGCCTGATAACCAGGAGCTCCGAGGGCAGGAGAAGATCAATTCCCCAGTTCAAGCAGTTAGGCAGAGAGCAAATCCAACCTTCCTCAAACTTTTTGTGCTATTGGGGCCCTTGACAGATTGGATGGTGCCCCCCCACATTGGGGAGGGCCATCTGCATTGCTCAGTCTATGAATTCAAATGTTAATCTCTTCTAGAAACAGCCTCACAGACATACCCAGAAATGTTTGACCAGATATCTGGGCATCTGGCGGCCCAGTTAAGTTAACACATGAAATTAATCATCACAAAGGAGAAGAGGGAGAGAGACGCCAGAAGAATGGTGCCTGTGTGCTTGTGGGAGCACACACAACAGGAACCACACATGTGTTCACCCAGGAAGGCATTTAAGGACCTATTTAGAAAAAACACTAGTTTAGACTGTTAAGAATCTCAGAGCCAGAAATGACCACAAAAGCAATGGCTCCCCTAGAATTCATAGCAGTCTTGGGAGTAGGGAGGGGAGGGCTTTGAACTGATCTTTTTTGTTTTAATGTGCTTTTTTTTTAAACTTATTTTTATTTTTTTGCTGTGCTGCACATCTTGTGGGATCTTAATTCCCGAACGAGGGATCAAAACCGGGCCCTCAGCAGTGAGAGCACGGAGTCCTAACCACTGGACCGCCAGGGTATTCCCTGAACTGATCTAGCTCTTCGGGGACAGAGAAATCCACCTTAACACCCATCTAAGCATCAGACAGCAGTTTTTTGACAAGTTCCATGTTGTGGAATAAAGGCTGAAGTCTGTGGATCTCCTAAGTCTGGACTGTGCCTTATTCATCTTTCTACCTCTAATGCCCAGGGTAGCACCTGGCAGATGGTAGATGCTCAATCTATATTTGGTAAATGAATGGTTGACTGAATGAACATAGCAGCACACAGATTTAGCCCTAAAATGCCATAAACCCTACAGTAAAGCCAGTCATTCTTGCTTAGACTCTCTTTCAGCTTTAGTAACTCATATTTAATCAATAATTTAAAATTCATTTAAAGGTCTATTTTAGAAGCATTAACTAGGAGAGGCAGTGCAGAGTGGCTGGTCCAAAAGGCAGAGTGGTAGCTGAAAGAGAGACGGCTGCCAGGATGACCCTAAAAGCGGAGGGAGACAGTAACATGTCAAGAACAGAGTCAAAGTTAGTTCCTCTAAGAGCTTACTCTGAGCCAGGAACTTCTGGTCATTTTGCAGACATTAAATCTTCTCAGCTGTGCAACTCCGCTGTAAGGTGAGCATAATTATTCTGTTTCACTGATGGGGAAGCTGAAAGTCAGAGAAATTAACAGAGTTGCCAATATGCAAATAGAAATCTGTCTGATTTTCCCACTACATAGTACTGAACTCATTTTATTTTGTATTTTTATTTTAATTCTTGAAAATTTAAAAACAATAGATAACTACAAAGAAGCAATTAAGAGTCAGCCATACTAAAACTCAGAATTAATTATTGTTAGCATCTTAAGTATATTTGTTTCCAGGTTTATGCCTGAACAAAATTTCAGACATCTTTTTAGGCATCAGAATATGGAAAAATAAATAGATGGGTAAATGGATGAATAGATAGCTGTAGAAAGAAATGCTATTGCAAAAATGGGATCAATCTATATAAGACATTTAGAAGACTAATTACATTTAATCTTACTTGAACTTTATAGAAGTAACTGACAAGAAATAGAAGAAATCATTAAACTTCAAATAAATGTTTCTTCTTTTCAAGAGATATTTCTGAAACGATCCATGTAAAGTAATGAAAAATATTGAGGTTGAAATAATTGTCTTCCTTCCCTCCCTCCTTCTCTCCCTTCCTTCCTTCCTTCCCTCCCCCGTCCCCCTCTCTTTCTTATTTCTTTTTTAACTAGATGTTTCTCTCATAGATTCTTTGTCTTGTCTGATTGCTCTGGCTACTGCTTCCAATACTATGTTGAATAGAAGTGGCTGAAGTGGGCATTCTTGTCTTGTTCTTGATTTTAGAGGAAAAGCATTTAGTCTTTCATCATTGAGAATGATACTAGCTGTGGGTTTTTCATATTTGGTCTTTATTAGGTTGAGGTAGTTTCCTTCTATCCCTAGTTTGTTGAATGTTTTTATTATGAAAGGGTGTTGAATTTTGTCAAATACGTTTTCTGCATCAGTTGAGATGATCATGTGTTTTTCATCCCTTCATTCTGTTGATGTGGTGTGTTATGTTGACTGATTTTCATGTGTTGAATCATCCTTGCATTCCAGGAACAAATCCCACTTGGTCATGGTGTATAGCCCTTTCAATATGCTGTTGAATCCAGTTTGTTAGTTGTCTTTTTTTTTTTTTTTTAGGATTTTCGCATTAATGTTCATAAGGGATATCATTCTATAGTTTTCTTGTCATGTTCTTGTTTGGCTTTGGTATCAGGGTAATGCAGCCTTGTAGAATGAGTTAGAAAATGTTACCTCCCCTTCAACTTTTGGAATAGTATGAGAAGAATTGGCATTATTTTAAAATGTTTAGTAGACTCCACCAGTGGAGCCATCTGGTCCAGGGCTTTTCTTTGTTGGGAGGTTTTTGATTATGGATTCAATCTCTATTCAGGTGTTTTATTTCTTTGTGATTCAGTCTTGGTAGAGTGTATGTTTATAGATATTTCTGCATTTCACCTAGGTTATCCAATTTGTTGTTATACAAGTGCTCAGAGTATTCTCTTATAATCTTTTTATTTCTGTAAAATCAGTAGTAATGTTCCCAATTTCATTTTTTTATTTTAGTCATTTGAGTCTTTGCTCATTTTTCCTTAGTCAATCTAGCTAAACATCTTTCAGTTTTGTTGATTTTTTAAGAATCAGTTCTTGGTTTTGTTTATTTTTTTTCTATTGTTATATTGTCTATTTTATTTACCTCTACTTTATTATTCCCTTCCTCTTCTAGCTTTGGGTTTACTTTGTTCATTTTCTAATCCTTAAGGTGTAAAGTTTGGTCATGAATTTGAGATCTTGCTTCTTTTTAATGTAATCACTTATAGCTATAAATTTTCCTCTTAACTCTGCTTCTGCTGTATTCCATAAGTTTTGGTATGTTGTGTTTTCATTTTCGTTTGTCTCAAGATATTTTCTAATTTCCCTTGTGATTTCTTCTCTGACTTATTGGTTGCGTAAGAGTTACTTAACTTCCACATATTTGTGAAATTTTCAGTTTTCCTTCTGCTATTGATTTCTAGTTTCATTCTGTTGTGATTGGAAAAGATACTGTGTACGATTTTAATATTTCTGTTAAGACTTGTTTTGTGGCCTGACATATGGTGTATCCTGGAGACTGTTCCATGTGCCCTTGAAAAAAATGTGTTCTGCTGTTATTTGGTGGAGTGTTCTGTATAAATCTGTTAGCTTAACCCACTTTGTATCTAATTTAGTAATTTTATTCCAGCATCTTTTCTTTCTCTGTGTGTGTGTACATACATATGAATTATGTATCTCCTATCATCCTTTGAATGATTTGTCATCTCTCATTTTTTCTTTCCTTGTTCCCTCATTGAGTTAAATATATCTTCTATTAAAAAAAAGAAATCTTCTATTTTTGCTCACTGTATATTTGCATGAGAATTATGATTTTAATTTTTTGAAAATTATGTTTTGACACGTGGATCCAACAAAGAAGAGCATGTTTTGTGGCCTCCCTGCAGGAGGCAAGGCATGGATATCTAATCTGGCTTTCCTACTCATGCTCTTCTCCTGAGGCTGAGTGAAGACCAAACCACCTCTCTCCTGAGCCAGGATAAAAATTTCAAGACAAATCTTACAAAATATAGCTCAGGGAAAATTAAAAAGTACATAGAAACACAGAATTTATATAGCAATTTATACAGCATAAATTGAGTACTTCATGCAGTTCTTTCTCTCTTGTAACAACTATGGAAGCAACTAAATAATACTCATGACTGAGCATCATCCCAGACCAACTGAGTCAGAATCCCTGGAGACAGCAATGGGGCATCATATATGTTTTAAAGCTCTCAAGTGATTCAAGTGTACAGTGAGAGAAGAGGATGCCCTGTTGAAGGAAAAAGGCTAGAGGAGACACTACAGACAGCAGCTTTCACTTTCGGCAGAGGATAGAATTTTCTCTTCTCTCCCTTCTTCAGTCTCCCAGCTGAATTAGGGAAGGGAAGGATCAAAGGTGCTCTCCTCAGGGCTCTTCCTCTGATTTAATCAGAGTCCATTTGGAGATGGAAACCACACCAACAATCTGAACAGGGAAAATTTAGCAGAAGGAATGGTTACCTGGTGAAAGGCGTTAACCACTCAAAGGGGGAAGGAGGATCTTAAGTGTGCAGATGCAGCAACTGCAGAAAGCAGCTACCGCCCCTAGAGCAGAGGGAGAGTGGCTGAGGGGGACCTTGGACACTTAGAGGAGTGCTTGCCCCTCCCTCAGAGCTGAGGTCCAGACCCCTGAGGCGAGAGTGTGCCATTTGGGGCATTCTCTCTGAAGCTTAACTGGAGGGGATTTCAGGGCTTAGGATAGTTTCTGATTTTTGTTTGCTTTAGGCTCTGAGGTGTTTAATGGATGTGATGATGGTTAATGTTATGTCAACTTGGCTTGGGCAAGGTACCCAAATATTTGGTCCAACACCAGTCTGGATGCTGCTGTGGAGCTATTTTAAGATGAGATGAACCTTTATATTGGAAGATTTTGAGTAGAGCAGATGACTGTACAAAATGTGGGTGGGCCTCATCCAATCGGTTGAAGACCTCAAGAGAAAAAGACTGAGGTCCCTGGAGGAAGAGGGAATTCTGCCTCTGGACTGTCTTTGATCTTGAGCTGCAACATCAACTCTTCCCTGGGTCTCCAGACTGTTAGCCAGCCCTGCAGATTTTGGACTTGCTGGTCCCCACATGTGCATGAGCCAATTCCTTAAAAGAAATCTCTATGTATCTACACAACCTATGGGTTTCGTGTCTCTGCAGAACGTTGGCTAATACAACAGGCTGTGGCCTGCCCATCTTCCCCAGGTGGTGCCTCTCAGCTCATCACTCTCCTCTGTCCCATGTCTCTTCTCCAGGAGCATGAGGTGTTGATGCTGGTTGCTACCTTCCATTCCCACTAGATCGAGCTTAAGCAACTCACGGAGAGTTTAAAAGGTCCTTGCAGTTAGTGTAAAATCCCGGAGGACCCAGGGTGACCAAGAAGGAGAGAGATTCTAGTAAAGGAAAGAGAAGAGTCAGGACAGACTCTCCTTAGAGGAAGGAGAAAAAGAATTCCAGAAAAAGATGAGCAGGCAGTTTCCTTCAGCTCTAGATTTGTTCTCACCCGATTTCCCTTGCGCATGGGAGGTGCTCTTAAATACTCAATGTTGGTTGCAGGACACAGTCTCTTTCCTTGCAGTCATGATCTTCCTTCTCCCTTTCTCACCTACCTGTGCCTTCAGCAGAGAGCTCTTTACTGCTCGTATCCATTCTCCCGGTCCTAGTTCCCAGCCCACCTCTTCCATGCGATCTCCCTGACTTGCTCAGTCCACACGGACACTCACCCCTTCCTGGTCACCCTGGAAAATTTTCAGATACTTTGTTTTCAACCCTTAGTTATATAAAGTGTGTTGAGTGTGCCCCTAAAGTCAGGGACTGACTGCCTGAGATTTGCTTTGTACCTTCAAAGCAGCTCACACAGGGAAGGTCTTGATATTTACTAAATATTGAACTGACTTACAAGAGCCCGCAAGAAAGCAGAGATGAACATTTCCATTGCACATGGAGAAGCGGATGGGGTGGTGCCCAAGTTCCCACACGCGTCAGAGAAAGTCAGGAATACATCATGGGAACGGGTGCACCATGCAGGTTTTTGATTGTCTCGGTGGCCAGCAGCCCAACCAAGCTGAATGCACAAAGCTCTGCTGCAATTTACAATCTCAGGTGTCCATGAATCTTTCTCAGCAAACCCGAAGCAGATCCTGCATCTTCTTTGAGGCCATGTCCTTTCTTCCTCCCACCTAACCCCACAAAGCAGTGGTTCTCGAACGTTAATGTGCTGAAGGACTGATTTTTACAGGGATGGTGGATGCATATTAAAATAAAAAATGCAGATTCCTTGGTCCCACCCATAGAGGTTCTGATTGAGAAGGTCTGGGGAAAGTCCTGAAAATCTGCATTAAAAACAATCTCCCTAGGGGATTATGGTGATTTTTGAGGAAGGTAGGACATACTGGACGCATGGCTTCCACTGGCAGGGAATTCTGTAATAACTTAAATTCCAAGGCCAGCCTCTGGGAAGACTAAACAAAATTCACTCAGCAAATGCCCTAGGAATACAAAGAAATCTACCCAAGGACAACTATGAGATGATATTTTTTAAAAAATCCCTTGCAAACAAAAAAGCACCATCTTCTGCCTAAATCCAGAATCATTACCTTCACCTAATAACCTGCAGGGACCATAGTTTCCAGAGTAGTTATTTTAGTGTCTGGGAAATTCAAAATGATTAGAAATGGCTCTGAGATACAGAAGAAATTAATTTCTGGGAGCCACTGGGATTTGGCAACAACGGAATAGCCTGATGGGGATGCAGGCTGGGTCCCAGGGAGGGTCTCTTTCCCATCCTTTATAGCTCATGCTCAGGAAAGCACTCTTTACTGGAAAAGATTGCCTGAAAAATGTGTTAAAATACAGATTGCTGGGCCCTACCCTCAGAGTTTCTGATTCTTTAAGTCAGGTTTGGGGCCTCAGATAGTTTCACTTCAAACTTCCCAGGTGCTGCTGTTAAGGCTGCCGATCTGAGGACCACACTCTTAGAACTATAGCTTTACAGCAATGGCCAAGACCTGCTTAGGATGTGAGAACTGAACTGGAATCATGGGTGTACTACGCTCAAGTTACAGCCCACGCTGAACTGTGACTGGCTGTGTGCAAACTCGAGAAAGTCTTGGGTTTTTTCCTTCTAACTTTTTGAGATAATTTTAGACTTACAGTCAAGTTGTAAAAATAGTGCAGAGAGTTTCTATATACCTTTTATCCAGCTTCTTATTTAACATCTTACATAACCATAGAACAATCATCAAAACTAAGACTGTAACCTTGGTATAATACTATTAAGTAGATTATAGAATTTATTGAATGTCACCCCGGTTTGTCCACTAAAGTCTGTTTTATATTCCAGAATTCAATGCAGGATCCCACACGCATTTAGTTGTCATGCCTCTTTAGTTTTGTCTTTCACTGGCTTGAAATTTTTAAAGAATACTTGTCAGTTATTTTGTAGAATGTCCCTCTATTTGGGTCTGTCTGATGCTTTCTCTTGATTAGATTGAAGTTACTGCAAAGGATGCTTTAGATGCTGCTCCCGTCTCGATGCATCATTTTAGGTGGCTCATGATATTTGTGACATCATGGTGTCACTGGTGACATTAACTCCGCTCAGTTGATTAATGTGGTGTCTGCCAGAACTGTCCACTGTTAAGTGACTATTTTTCTTTTTGTAATGACTAAATATTTTGGTGGTTGGTGGAGATCCTTTGAGACTGCAAATATCCTGGTTCTTCTTAAACTTTTACATCACTAATTTTAGCATCCATCTGTGGGTCTCACCTGCAGCAATTATTACTTTGGTGTTCTAATGGTTAATTCACTATTTCCCTAATTTCCTCTACATTTACTAATTAGAATTCTTCTGTTTGGAAGAGTTGTTCCTTCTCTCCCATTGTTTTAAAATGTTAAAGAACTTTAAAAAACATTTCTTGAAGGGTAGGTTTGCTGGCAATGAATTCTCTAAGTTTTAGTTTGAGAAAGTATTTATTTCTCCTCCCCTTTTGAAAGATTTTTGATGTATATAGAATTCTGGATTGACAGGGGTTCTTTAAAAATTTCAGCATTTTAAAGATGTCATACTATTGTCTTATGACAGCCATGGTTTATGATGAGAGATCTGTTGTAATTTTTATCTTGTTTTTGTGAATGTAATGTTCTTTTTTTCCCTGCTTTCAAGATTTTGTGTCTTTTGTTTTCTGCAATTTGAATATGATATGCCTAGGTGTATGTGGTGTGTGTTTGTGTATTATATGTGTGTGTGTGTGTGTGTTTATATCTAAAACTTGCTAGGTGTTCTATGAGCTTTTTGGATCTTGGCTTCTGTCATTAATTTTGGAAAATTCTCAGCTATTAGTTTTTTCAAATATATCTTCTGCTCTGTTCTCATTGTTTTCTCCCGGGATTCCAATTATTCATGTGCTAGCCCATTTGATATTGTCCCAAAGCTCTTGGATGTCATTTTTTTTTTCATTCTTTCATCTCTTTGTGGTTTAGTTTGAGCAATTTCTATTGGCCTATCTTCAAGTTCGTGGATTCTCTTCTTGGCTGTGTCAGTCGACTGACGAGCCTGTCGAGGGCACTGTTTATCTCTGTTGCTATGTTTTTTATTTCTAGCATTTCTACTTGATTCTTATAGTTTCCATCTCCCTACTGAAATTATCCATCCTATGTTGCCTGATGTCCACTTTTTCCTCTTGAATTTTTAACATACTAATGATAGTTATTTTAAATTCCCTGCCAGATATTTTCTAACATCTGTTTCAAATCTGAGTCTGGTTCTGAAGATTGCTTTGTCTCTGGGGGAAGTTTTCTTTTTCAATGTTTTTTGCCTGTCTCATAATTTTTTTCTTGAAAGCTGGGCATCTTGTGTATGTCAGCAGAGACTAAGGCAGAGTTTTTATGCCTAGACACGAGCATGCTTTTCCTACTGATAAATGCTTAGTGTGGATGTTTGAATTAATCCAGTTAGGAGTTGGCCTGGACTTGAGGTTGGTGGTTGCTATGGTTACCTTCAGTGCTCCTCAGGCCTCACATTCCTGTAGCAATGCCTTGTGTTTAGAATGAAACTTGATTTGTCAGAGCAAGGTTTTGTTTGATCTTGAATGTTAGGTCTTCTTCCTGCATCCTTCTGAGAGAGGGTCTCTTTGCACACTCTCATCTTCCTAGCAGTATGCCACTGATACCTGTCATCAGAAGCTCCTGAGCTCGATGGGGAGGACGTTGGGAGTGTTTGTGTTGTTCAGATTCAGCCTTAGTTTCAGAGAGGTGCCATGTCCTTGGGCATCAGGGGCATGTTCATCCCAGTCCTACTGCTTGTCCCCTGCCTGTGCCTTTTGGTGCAGCACATATTCCTGCCTCTCTCCCCAAAGCAGAGATGCTTTTTCTGTCCCCTTGCCCCCCTGCAGTGAGTTTTCACTCTGCCCTAAGGAGAGCAGATTTTGTTGCCCCACCTCCACTCCACATTAAGGCTTTTGTCCCATAGGGGAGACAGGAGAGAGAGGGTCCTGGTGGAGTTTCTCTCCCCACATGGCAGCCACTCCCCTCCCCTGGGTTTGAGCCACGATGGACACTTTCTTGGAGCTCTTTTTGGTCTCTTCTGTGAGTGCTCAGTGGGGTTCATGGAGAAAAGATCTGCAAGAGGGTGTGGGCTCCTCCAGTTTCTGTGGCCCTTGGGGCTTCACACATCCCATGAGGCTAGAATCATCATTCACTAGTTCATCAATTATTCTGGCTAAATGCTTCTACCCCAGCTAAGTGAGCACTTGCGTTTCCTCTTCTTCGGCAGATTATCTGTTTTTCCTCCTATTTTGGGCCAGTTGCTCTGCGACCTCAGCTCTCCAGTGATTTCCCACAAAGTGGAGAATTTGAAGCTCATCTGGCTCTTTTTCATTGTTTGGCTGGAGTGATGTTCCTTCCAGCTCTCCACATCTAGGGGCAGAGGTCAGAAATTTTATCAAGTCCTGACATTTTTCTGAGGCTCAGTTTCCTCATCAGAAATGTGGGAATGGTGATGCCTTCTTCACAGGACTGTCACCAGGATCAAGTGGCACATGGAACACATGGAAGCTCTTCAAAAAGTATAAAGATTATGCCAGGTAAGGTTCTTGTTAGATCATCCTTACTAATTATATACAGTAATTTCTGGAACCCAAGATAACAAGCTCCTCCTCAACAGGGGCTCTCAACCTGACAGCACATCAAAAGCACCAATGAAAATTGTGCAAAATATATTTCTGAGGTTCCAGCATCAGAGAATATTTTGCAGTAGGTGAGGAATGGAACCTGATAATCTGTTGTGTTAACAAAAGTCCTTAAAGGATGCTGATGCACAGCCAGGGATGAGAATTCCCATCTCATCTGGTACTTTCCATCCCACCTTATTAGCACACCACTGTATATCCAGGAAGCAGTAGCTAAATTTTTAAATGAGATGACAAGACAATCTATCAAACCACTAGGCTACCTTTTTTCCATACCAGAAGATTGAATCTTCTAGTACACTTTTTTGTTTAAATAAGGGGTGGGAATTTCCTCCTTGCTCCCCATGTGGTACATGGCTATAGATAACCCCATTCCTCTGGAGGCACAGAGAGTATGACATTGAGAATTTTTTCACGTACCTGTTGGCTGTTTGTCTGTCTTCTTTGGAAGAATGTTTATTCAGGTCCTCTGCCCATTTTAAAATCAGATTGATTTTTTTTGCTGTTGAGTTGCATGAATTCCTTACACATTTTAGATATTATCCTCTTGTCAGATAGATGGTTTGCAAATAATTTCTCCTATTCTGTAGGTTGCCTTTTCATTTTGTTGATTATTTCTTTTGCTATGCAGAGCTTTTAAGTTTGATGTAGTCCCTCTTGTTTATTTGTGCCTTTATTGCTTGTCCTTTTGGTGTCATATCTAAAAAAATCATTGCCAAGACCAATGTCAAGGAGCTTTCCCCCTATGTTTTCTTCTAGGAGTTTTATGGTTTCAGTGTTTATGTATTTAATCCATTTTGAGTTAATTTTTGTGAGTGGTGTAAGATAAGGGTCTAGTTTTATTCTTTTGCTTGTGAATGTCCAATTTTCCCAGAACCATTTATTGAAGAGGCTGTCTTTTCTCTATTGAGTATTCTTGGCTCCCTAATCAAATATTAGTTGACTGCATATGCTTGGGTTTATTTCTGGGCTTTTGATTCTGTTCCATTGGTCCATGTGTTTGGTTTTATGCCAGTACCATACTGTTTTGATTACTATAGCCTGCAATATAGTTTGAAGTCAGAAAGCATGATGCCTCCAGCTTTGTTCTTCTAAGGATTGTTTTGACTATTTGGGGTCTTTTGTGGTTTCATACAAATTGTAGGGTTGTTTTTCTATTTCTTTGAAAAATGCCATTGGGATTTTGATAGAGGTTGCATTGAGTTTATAGATGGTTTGGGGTAGTATGGCAATTTTACCAGTATTAATTTTTCTGACTCATTAACATGGGATATCTTTTGTGTCTTTAATTTCTTTAACCAAAGTCTTATAGTTTTCAGTGTACAGATCTTTCAACTTGGTTAAATTTATTCCTAAATATTTTATTGTTTTTTTTTTTTTTTTTTTTTTTTTTTGCGGTACGCGGGTCTCTTACTGTTGTGGCCTCTCCCGTTGCGGAGCACAGGCTCCGGATGCGCAGGCTCAGTGGCCATGGCTCACGGGCCCAGCCGCTCCGCGGCATGTGGGATCTTCCCAGACCGGGGCACGAACCCGTGTCCCCTGCATCGGCAGGCGGACTCTCAACCACTGCGCCACCAGGGAAGCCCTATTTTATTGTTTTTGATGCTAATATAAATGGGATTCTTTTCTTTATTTCTTCTTCAGATATTTCATTGTTAGTGTATAGGAACACAGCTGATTTTGTATCCTGCAACTTTACTGAATTCATTGATTAATTCTAACAACATTTTCTGTGCAGTCTTTTGGATTTTCCATATGTAAGATCATATCATCTGCAGAGAGAATTTTTACTTCTTCCTTTCTGATTTAGATGCCTTTTATTTTTTTTCTTACCTAATTTCTCTGTCTAGGATTTCCAGTACTATGTTGAATAGGAATGATGAGAGTGGGCATCCTTGTCTTGTTCCTGACCTTAAAAGATTTCAGCCTTTCACTGTTGAGTATGATGTTAGCTGTGGGCTTGTCATCTACAGCCTTTATTACGTTGTGGTACATTCCTGCTATACCCAATTTGTTGAGAGTTTTTTTTTTATATCATGAAAGGATGCTGTATTTTGTCAAATTCTTTTTCTACATCTATTGAGATGACTCTATGATTTTTATCTTCAGCCTACTGGTCGTGTATCACATTTATTGACTTGTGAATGTTAAACTATCATTGCATCCTAGGGATAAATCCCACTTGGTCATAAAAGAATGTATTACATTATGTCATATAGGAAGGAGGAAACTTCCTTTCTTTCCAAATCTTGGAATAAAATGGGCTCTTCTAGAAGCTAGTTTTGTTTTTCCTTTGGCTTCTGAAATGCTGTGACTTATCATCCTTCACTTCCAAGGGCTTAGGGACCATAGTCTTGATGATGAGAGCCTAGACCCAGATCACTTCATTTACCTGGTTCAGTGATGCCGCAACGCAGATACAACCATTCCCACATTAACAATGAGGAAACTAGGCTTTAAAACATTAAGTAATTTTCCCATATTCATATAGCCAGAATGTGACAAAGCCAAACTTCAAACCCAGTCTGTAAAATTTTTTTTTTTTTTTTTTTTTTTTTTTTTTTGGTATGTGGGCCTCTCACTGTTGTGGCGTCTCCCATTGCGGAGCACAGGTTCTGGACACGCAGGCCCAGCGGCCATGGCTCATGGGCCTAGCCACTCTGCGGCATGTGGGATCTTCCCAGACTGGGGCACGAACCCGTGTCCCCTGCATGGGCAGGCGGACTCTCAACCACTGCACCACCAGGGAAGCCCTGTATAATGTTAACTTACTTATTCTCTAACCTACTTCAATCTGAACCCCAGTTAATTTTTATGTGAAGTGTGATTATTTCTCTCTCTTATTTCAGAAAAGATTAAAGGCAGTTTGAAGATAAGTACCCTACCTACTTTGCAATGTGGTTATGAAAGTCAAAATATTACAACTGTGAATGGATAAGCCTTAAAAGTTATAAAATTCTAGCAAAATCCAAGATATTACAGCTTTCCCAGAACAATCTACTGGGTCAAATCATTCAATTGGCTCAGCTAATACTAAAATAAAAGGACTCAGTGGAACAGAAATAAAGGCATTGTGGTCTTTTGGTTTAGTATAAAACCATCACCAAGAGTGACACCATTTAATAAATGAGAACAGTTAATGAAGCGCAGTGTGGCAAGTGCTGGGTGGCAGGTGCAAGAAGAGAACAAAATCCTTCCCTGTTGGATGTAATGTCCCCCCACCCCCACAGCACATGGACCACCAGAACCCACTGCATTTGCAGCTCCTCAGAGGCCACAAAGCCCTGCCCTGAGCATCTCCTCATTTGATCTGGTGTTGCTACAGTTTCCACATCACAGGTACAGAGGGAATGGGACACAGTGAGGTTGAGAGACCTGCCCACTGTCTCTCACATTAGAACTACTGGGCCTGGTGTTCAAATCCAAGAACTGTTCTTTACCACGTGGGGGGCATGACCTCAGAAACTGTGCTGTACTTTGTTACTTTTATGTAGCCCCCCCCATGTGGGATGTGCACCAATGATTTGGGTGGAACATGAGATGATTTTAGGGGCCCTCAGGCTTGGAATGAATTAACACTGAACCGTACGGTGAGGAAGTTACTCCCTTCCCAATTCTCTTCCTGTCCTTTCATT
This sequence comes from Mesoplodon densirostris, assembly GCF_025265405.1. NCBI lineage: Eukaryota > Metazoa > Chordata > Mammalia > Artiodactyla > Ziphiidae > Mesoplodon > Mesoplodon densirostris. Next base: position 14,948,906 of record NC_082664.1, read on the forward strand.
ACATCATGAAGAGAGTCTCTGTTTGGTGCTAATGCGTCTTTATAACAACTGCCCCACATTTGCCAATCTCCGTTTTTACCGAGAGAGGAAAGATCTTGGGATTAAAGCCTTTACTAGGATATGGGATCTTGTTAGAATTTAATAACATAGTTTTATCTTCATTATATTGATTTTTGCAATGACTCTATTTTCTGTTTATGGCAAGTGATATGAGTCTTCTGTTTAGGTAGTGAGACAAAGTTTCTTTTTAAACAAAACTAATTAAAATTGAGTTGATTAAAATATTAAGAAGATACTATTTCAGGTAGGATGGAGATATAACAAAACTTGTGCAAGTGTGTGGGATGACAGTCACTTGAGAAACTTGATGGTCACTTGGGTCTTGGCTTTGAGATCCCTGCATTCAAGGCCAGTTCACATTTATAGTGTCACAGAGAGCTCAAGATGGCCAGCTGTGAGCCCAGCCATGGATGAAGCCTGACCACCTCATGATGCTGAGTCAGTATGTCCTTTATCACTCTGGGGAGTCTCTGGGTTCCTAAACAGAAGAACCTGGGCCAACCTAAAGGTAACACAGTGGCAGTTCAGAGAGAACAGAATAGAGAGAACTGGTCAGGAGGGCTAGAGACATGCTGAGTGGGGACAAAGGTAACAAGAGAAAATAGCAGTAAATGTTCTTACTCTAGTGAAGATGTGAGGACCCCTTTGGAAACATGATGAAAACCCTGAAGCTTGTTACCTAGGAAATTGCACATGTGTGTTTCCGCTCACGTTCGTGTACGCATACATAACAATATTAGGGGATTTGTGGGCTCCAGGTTTTGAACTCCAGCTTTGATATTTCTATCTAGAAATTCTCTTATTGACCAACTCACACCTAAGGGTAAGTATAAAGAGGTTTATCTAAACAAAGATTCCTAGTTTTGTAATTTTTTTGGCATGTTACTCCCATCCATCTATCCATCCATCCTAAATGCATTGCACTTTTCTCTCCTTACACTGGTTCTCAAGTGTTTCCACCAGGGAACTCCAAACCTAGAGGAGAACAAACTCATCCTCTGAGACTCTGAGAAGACTTAGAAAGCTCATAATAAGATCACAAATGTTTTTCATGTTTAGCTTAAAAGTTTACGCCAATTTTGGGACCTACTTAAATAGATGTGTTTTGACATAACATCTCTCTGCAAAAATCATTTAGTAAAACTTACCCTCCAGGAAGAGGAGGCTTGCTTATACTGATGCTCCTTGGCCTCTTGGTACACCTGCGAGATCTCTAGGGACCCAGGTTAGAGAAGCAAGGCCTTGCTTCGTGCCAGTCCTTGTACCAGGAATGTGGAGATCAAGAAATCCCCTAGGGACAGGGACACAGATGCTCTCCCCATCCCCACAGTGCCTCGTGCAGGGCAGAGCCCCCAGGGAGCTCAGTTTATGATCAGAAGTTCCTAACAAGGGTTTTTCAGTAGCTCCAGGCTGCTGCCCTGTAAGAGCGATACAAGGTAATGGTTGAAGATCTCTGACTTTGGAGCTTCACAGCCCTAAGTTCAAAGCCCAGCCCTGCTGTTTATCACACTTTGGCTCTAGGGCACTCCTGGTACCGTAAAGAAAATATCTGAGTTTGCCAGCTGGAAGAAAAGTCAACTCAGCCTGGAGAGGGAGTTGTTGGGGGTGTTCTGAGGCTGGGTAGAGCATGGGTGAAGAGCCCAGACTTCATCAGAGACCTGGGCGCTTCTCCTAGCTGCATCTCATCGGCTCTGAGCATTCAGACAAGGAGCAATCCCCGCGTGCCTCTGTTTCCTTGTGTCAAAAACAAGGGGGTTGAATGGGATGATTCCTAAGGGTCCTTCCAGCCTGATGCTTTCTGCTCAACAGCTCAGTTTCACTGGGCAGAGCTTTTCTGCTTTATCTTCTTTATGGCGCCCATCTTTCTTCCTCATTTCTGAAAGTGCCTTTTGGACACCATTCTCATCTTATAAAAACGGCAGCTATCTCTTATGAACTCTGCTCTCATCCCCCCAGATCTTCTCTCCTGCGTAGATGAAGAAGATCAACAGCTCTTGCTCCTAGCATGGACTGCTTTAACAACATGGGAGGTTATGTAATTAGACCTGTTACAATACCACAAGGCAGAACTGAAACGGATTAGACAAGAGAAGCCAAGTTCCATTATCTGGTCTAGAATATTTCTCCAGCCAAGAATCCAAGATGATGTCCACATTCCTAAAAGTTAACTTCCTGTTTCCTTTTTCTCTGAGTGCAATAAGCACCTGTTTAATTAGGCACCCTCCCCCCAATGTCCTTAATGAGCACTCATGTAATCTTCGTTAATAAAATGAGGATTTATTAAACTTTTGATTCTAATAAATAGTCAGCCATTATCTTTGCAATGGGCCCCAAGCCCTGGTAAAAATGAAGTGGTCTCTGGGACCATTCAAAGGGTCCATTCAACAGAGCTTAACGTGTTAAGAATAGAGCTTAACACGTTAAGCTCCATTCTTTAGTGACAAGAGTGAGTCTTCCCACCACCATGCCTCAGTTTAAACGCCTGAAGCTGAATTTTGTTTTCTTACCACACTGAGGTCCCACAGACACCTTAGTCAAGCATTAAGAGCTTAAAAATAAAAGAAAGGAAAAGCAAAAATAGAGAGGCAGGTATAAAGAGGAACAGATGCTTTCCCTAGCCATGGCCCCATGGATGAATCTGCCCAGAAGGAAGGCCAGCAAAAAGAAAGTCCAGTCACATTCTCAAATAGTTCCCACCCTCCCCCTTTGTTGAAGGGACTAAGAGAGGCAGTGAATTCAGCTGTTCAGAGTTCCAGGGGAAAATCAGGATCTTCAGGATTTTTATTTCCAAATGAAGAATAGAGCAGCAGGAAATCAAGGCTTAAGGAAGCCCTCCCTCTCTCAGGCAGTTAAAACCCTGGAGCAAGGTGGGTAAAGGAGACAATGTGATGTCTTAGACTGCCTTTGTGGTTCATTTTTAAAAGACTGAATTTAGACTTAAAGAATAAAGATAAGGAGAAAGGCATCGAGGCTGCAGGTTCCCGCAGCCCTGGGAAGTGGCTGTTTGCTGGAGACAAGAAGATGAGATTTCTCAAGCAGGGCTCCAGGCTAGAAGGAACAGAATGAACCCAGCCAGGGCACAGAGCTGAGTTGGGTGACAGTACCCTCATTGTCCATTCTCTCCTTGACCCTACCTGTCCCCACTGGTCTCTGCCAGCCTGTTGTTCATTATTGCAAAGGCTCCTATCCCCCCTGAGAATTCATCGTCCAGCGACAGAGTGCTGGTCTGGTGGGGGCAGCCATTGGCTGTTTCGGACAGCTGCTTCTGGAGGATGGCTAGTGAGACCTTGTTGGCCGCCAAGAAGTCCTTCATGGAGATCATCTCACCCGAGAGACGCCGCCCATCCATGTCACTCTCTATGACTCCATCCGTTTCTATGGAGATGTTGCACTGGTTCTGGACAGTGCCTGGCATCACCACATTCCTCCGGGACTGTAAGAGTCTTCTTTGGCATTGTTGGCAGCACCCGCCATCCATCTTCCTCAGGATCCAGTTCACGGACTGCTTAATGAGGATGGAGATGACATTGAACAAGGAATAGATGCAGCAGACGCCCATGAGGATGAAGACGAAGTTGGCGAAGCGGTAGAGGCCCTGGCTAGCATACCAGGCGTTCTGGCTGCTGACGAGGTCCCCAAAGCCAATGGTGCTGAAAGCCACAAAGCAGAAGTAGAGCGCATCGAAGTAGCTCCATCCTTCCACGGAGGTGTACATGGCGGACGCGCAGCAGGAGATGAGGAGGGAGGCCATGCACAGGATCAGCATGACATAGTACACGGAGGGCTTCCAGCCAGCCGAGCTGTCCACCTCACCCTTCCCCGGGTTCTTCAGGCTCTGCTGGGGCAAGGCCCCCCGCCTCTGGAGCTGCTGCTGGTGGCACGATTTCATGATGCAGGCGATGATGGTGATCAGGCGCTCCAGGAAGAGGTTGAAGAACAAGATGGTGCTGGAGCACCCGAGGAGGCCATAAAAGATCAGAAAGGTTTTCCCTTCTACTGTTGCTGGAGTCGTCATCCCAAACCCTGCAGGAGACAAAAATCAGAGGAGAGTGAGGGAGATCTCTGCCGTGAATGGGGTCAGTCTTGGCTTTGATGGCTGGCAAAGGACCTGAAGAAACAGTTTCGTAAAAGCACTCTGTGCTAGCCTTTCTAGGAATGAGAGGGAGAATTCTGACTCGCTTTTGAAGATACTGAGTGTTGTTCAGAGCTGGGCTGCTCAAAGCCCATATGGTGCCACAGTGCCAATCAGAAAAAGGTACCTCTTCCTCTGAGTGGATACCACCAGTGACAGTGGCTTGGTGATGAGAATCTGGGATGGATTTCAGCCTCCCCTCCCAATTCTGATAGATGTCCTTGTACAGTAGATGACCTGAATGACCATACTTAACAGACGTTGTTCAGAGAGATAAACAAAGGCTCGTACAAAGAAAAGTCTTACAGAATTCACTTATTCTATAAACACTTACTGGCTGCCATTCCAGGAATGGGGAATAGAACTGTGGAAAAAGATAGACCTTGGGCTTCCCTGGTGGTGCAGTGGTTGAAAGCCCACCCGCCTATGCAGGGGACGCAGGTTCATGCCCCGGTCCGGGAAGAGCCCACATGCCACGGAGCGGCTGGGCCTGTGAGCCATGGCTGCTGAGCCTGCGCGTCCGGAGCCTGTGCTCCGCAGTGGGAGAGGCCACAACCGTGAGAGGCCCGCATACCACAAAAAAAAAAAAAAAAAAAAAGATAGATCTGGTCCCTGCCTTCACAGAGCTCTAATGTAGTGAAGTGATTACTATGTTTTGTGATAAGTGTTGTGATAAGCGTGGTGCTGGAGAATGTTCAGGGTCTTATGGGAGCTATTAAGAGCGAAACCCATCTCAGACTTGGGGTCTAGGAAGACTAAACAGGGAGAACCTAAAGCTAAAGAGGAGTTAGGCAAGGCAAGGAGGGTGCATGTGCGTGTGCGTGTGTATATGTGTGTGTGAGTGTGCGTGGTGGTGGTGATGTTTCAGGCGGAGAAACAGCACATGCCAGCATATACGGAAATGAATAATTTGCTCAAGATTTTCCCATCTTTAAACAAAACTCTCATGCTTTGGGAGTGGTAACTGATGTGTTATTTGTTATAGTTTGAGAACATATAAAAAGTCTCTCTTGCCTTTGTCTCTTACTGTTCACAGTTTTGACTTTCTTGACCTTTCTACCCCTACACACAGATATGTTAGTAAGAATACCAACTGTAGGACAGTGGACATCACTAAGAAAAAGAAGAAACGGAAGAAAAATACACTCAGTATTTCTCACACAGGGGCACTAATCTTCAGCCCACTGTGAGGGACATGAAATTCTTCCAAGCAAATGATTCAGTAAACATGAGGAGGCTGATTTGTTTGAGGGGATGGGCATCAAAGTCCTTCTGAAAATAAACACCATCTGAAAAATAAGTACTCATCATGCCACCCTGGGTTCAGATTTTTTATTCAAGTCAAACCTCCTTCTTTGTATTTTTTCTTTATTATCAAGCTCAGTTTCCTACCGAGGCCACCTCATTGGGATCTCTAGGGTTCACCCATTATCCTCTTTCCTGATAACACCCTGCTATCATCAAGCCAACACTTTTCTTTGCTGCCACAGCTCAGCTCCTGGCTGCCTCCCAGTGCATCCTGGGACGTGGTCAGATCAGACCTCGCGATTTGTGAGCCTCTGGGATTATGACTTCCTGCTCCCTCATGTGGAGCCAACGGGCCACCTTTCCCAAACACCTAGGTGTGCATACTGTTTTACCATTTAGTTTTCCAAGTAAATTCGATTTTCCTTTCTCAGCATACAAGGGTCTATCTAGGGTAGGAAATTAACAATATATAGCCAAGAGCCTGCAGGCAAATACTGATTGCTTTTTAGCTGGATGGCATGGAGTGGAATGGGTGATGAGGTAAGGAAGGAGCGAGGGACAGGGAATGATTGCACTGGGAGTTACAGTCCTGGCCCTTAATGGTAGAGAGAAAGTCAGACCATCATCTCTTCTCTGGGAACTCTTGTTTTGAAAATTAAAGGCCTTGGGCTTCCCTGGTGGTGCAGTGGTTGAGAGTCCACCTGCCAATGCAGGGGACACGGGTTTGTGTCCCAGTCCGGGAAGATCCCACATGCCGCGGAGCAGCTGGGCCCGTGAGCCATGGCCGCTGAGCCTGCGTGTCTGGAGCCTGTGCTCTGCAATGGGAGAGGCCACAGCAGTGAGAGGCCTGTGTACCACAAAAAAAAAAAAAAAGAAAAAAAAGAAAAAAAAGAAAATTAAAGGCCTTTAATGACTCTTGGCAGTGTAGGTTTCATTTATTAGATATCTTCATTATGACGTAAGGAAATTCTCTCTTTGCTGTCTTTTCTCTTGTTAGTAACTTTAATTCTTATCCCCAAGCTTGAGTTGCAATGAGGCAGTTGAAGTAGTGGAGAATTAAGAAAAAACTTACTGAGTTTAAGGACTGAGCTGAGAACAGTGTCTTTTTCTACCCAGTCTGAAGAACATGCAGGAGTGACCAAGGTGTGGAGTGATTAGTTCCTGATCACTTAGGGCTGTGGGGGGAACCTCCTCTGGCTCAGTGAATTCCTGAAACCAGTAAAGCTTGTGAATGCTTCTGCACTAAGAAGATATAAAAATGAAAGCTGGAGCCCTTGCCCCAAAGCTGTAAGGCTAGCAGAGAACTGCAGCTGTCTTCATTGAAACAGAACTGAGGCAACACGCAGGAAAAAGGAGAAATGTTTATCTGCAGCCATTTATTGACCCAACAGTATTCCAAAAAAAGGATAAAGTTATTGAAAATAGGGAAGGCCCAAAATACCCTGAGAAAACCATAATTCAAAAAGACACATGCACCCCAATGTTCATTGCAGCACTATTTACAGTAGTCAGGACATGGAAGCAACCTAAATGTCCATCAACAGAGGAATGGATAAAGAAGATGTGATACATATATACAATGGAAGATTACTCAGCCATAAAAAGGAACGAAATTGGGTCATTTGTAGAGACGTGGATGGACCTGGAGTCTGTCATACAGAGTGAAGTAAGTCAGAAAGAGAAAAACAAATACCGTATATTAACGCATATATGTGGAATCTAGAAAAATGGTACATGTGAACCTATTTGCAGGACAGGAATAGAGATACAGACATAGAAGATGAACATGTGGACACGGTGGGGAAGAGGGGATGGGATGAATTTGGAGATTGAGATTGACATATATACACTACCGTGAGTGAAACAGATAGCTAGTGGGAACCTGCTACATAGCACAGGGAGCTCAGCTGGGTGCTCTGTGATGACCTAGATGGGTGGGATGGGGGGTGGGGTGGGAGGGAGGTCCAAGAGGGAGGGGATATATGTATACATATAGCTGATTCACTTTGTTGTGCAGTGGAAACTAACACAACATTGTAAAGCAACTATACCCCAATAAAAAACAACAATAACAACAAAAAACAATTCAACAGGGCAGCTCATTTTTTGAGCTGTATTTGTTAAATTTAAAAATATATTTAAAAAAAGGGAAGGCCCAGAGGTAACAACAGGTGTATATGTGGAGGAGTGAGGGGAGGCATTTGCCAACAATCAGAGAGCTTTCTTGTGTAACACAAGACTCAAGTGGGCAAATGTTTTCTTTTACAAAATCTTCCTCTGATCCCAGAAGGAACTGAATGATTTTCCTCTTGGAGAGCAGAGAAGCAGGAGTAATGAGTAGCTCCCAGTCAAAGGTAAGAACAATTATTTACTGAGCATGTGTTAAGGTCAGGGGCAGCACTAGGTGTCTGGGCCACACAATGATGGCCTGGACAAGGTCCTTGGCCTCCAGGAGCCCATCACCCAGGCTGCGACAGATAAACTGCTGCCTACAAAACAAGGCAGAGTGACTCAAGGGCCAAAGTAAAGGCACCGTGGTGCTATCCTGGCTTCAGGGTCCCAAATGCAGCCTCACTTGGGATGAATGACTGGGATCCATGTAGGTGTGTGGCTGAAGCCAGCTGACAAGCTTGATAAGATGATTTTTTCCCCAATGACTGAGACTTCTAGTGATTTTGCAACATGTTCCAGGGATTTAAAATCTCTATATGCGGGCCTCCCTGGTGGCGCAAGTGGTTGAGAGTCCGCCTGCCGATGCAGGGGATACGGGTTCGTGCCCCGGTCTGGGAGGATCCCATATGCCGCGGAGCGGCTGGGCCCGTGAGCCATGGCCGCTGAGCCTGCGCGTCCGGAGCCTGTGCTCCGCAACGGGGGAGGCCACAACAGTGAGAGGCCCGCATACCGCAAAAAAAAATTAAAAAATAAAAAAATAATAAAATAAAATAAAATAAAATCTCTATATGCTATCTTGTTTGTTTGGTTTTAAAACATTCAATTTTATGAAAGAAAGGACAACCTGTGGCTTTTGATTACCTACACTATTTGCTTGATCAGTACCATCTTTTCAATCAGCAAAATGACAGAAGATGGCACAAGTGGTGTTATTCATAGAAGCAACGGGAGACAGCTTCCTAATATTCGCAGTTAGAGGTGTTGCCATAGCTTTTACTACTCTCAGAGCTTAAAAGTGGGTCAGCTAATAATGCAGGCTTTTTCACAGAAAGACTCCCACTTTTTTGAGTCCCATAATACTGAGCATTACGGATCCCTTGGATTGGGAATAATAAGCCTCAGGGTCCTCCTTAGTGGAGGAAAAGGACACAGGCATTATCAAAGGCCTGCTCTCTGCCAGGTATCACTGACTCCTAATACCCAGGCCCGCTCCCGGGTGTACAGGTGTAAAGCCAGAGTTAGAACCTAGATTTATCTTGTCTCCCAGGCTTGTGATCTTTCCATCTGCCTATGCTAAGTGAGTGAAACCACTGTCAGGTGTACACACTGTAAGTAGAACTGAGAGAGGGAAATTAACCAAGCGTCTAAGTTCTGTACTTTACATAGACACCCAGACTGCAGTAGCTGCCAGGTCTGGTACCAAAATCAGGGGATCGGCTGAATCAGAAGTTGAAGCCCTACAGTCTTCACTTATATCTCTGAATGTACGTGTGCCTCTCCCAATGGGTGATGCCATTAAATCGGTTTAAAAAACTTGTTACGGGCTTCCCTGGTGGCGCAGTGGTTGAGAGTCCACCTGCTGATGCAGGGGACACGGGTTCGTGCCCCGGTCCGGGAAGATCCCACATGCTGCGGAGCAGCTGGGCCTGTGAGCCATGGCCGCTGAGCCTGTGTGTCTGGAGCCCGTGCTCCGCAACGGGAGAGGCCGCAACAGTGAGAGGCCCGTGTACCGCAAAAAAAACAAAAAACAAACAAACAAAAAACAAACTTGTTACACCCCATGCATTCGGCCTCTTTGTATTTCATAGGCACACAAATGAATCTGATTGTCACAGGTGGTGCTTTCCAATACACAGTTACTTTCCTGTGCTTCAAGCCTGAAGTCTTCTGATTTGTGTCCAGCCCCTGAGTCTGGGGGCAGATGAGCTAGCTGACTGGGGATCAAGGGCACCTAAGTTTGGTTTGGAGGCCAAGGGAGCTCGCCTGGCAGTCTACTTCGGCCGAGCTCCCTTGGTCATTTCAGATCTGTTTTAATGTGCTCCTGGGACCAAACCAGGCTCCCTGGTGTCCTTGGGGCCAGGAATGAAGCAATTAGGCACCTGCCAGCGTCCCAGTCAACGCCAAAAGAGCCCTTCACTTAGACCATGAAGAGAGGAGAATAGGTCTGCCATCTCCCACCCTTTTATGCGTATAGTGTCAACTACATATTCTTTCAAAAAATTAGTCAAGGTGAAAAATCAAAAAGCTTTGCGTTATAGTTTTCAAATATACACAGAGGTAGAGAGACTACTATAATAAGCCCTCCTTTCCCAGTTTCAGCAACTGTCAAGATCTTGCCAATCATGTTTCTTCTATCCCACCCTACCCCCTTTTTTTTTTTGCGGTACGTGGGCCTGTCACTGTTGTGGTCTCTCCCGTTGCGGAGCACAGGCTCCGGACGCGCAGGCTCAGCGGCCATGGCTCACGGGCCCAGCCACTCCGCGGCATGTGGGATGTTCCCAGACCGGGGCACGAACCCGTGTCCCCTGCATCGGCAGGCAGACTCACAACCACAGCGCCACCAGGGAAGCCCCCTCACCCTACCCCTTTTATTTGCTGGAATTTTTTAAAGTAAATCCCAGACAGCATGCCATTTCATCCATTAATAATGATGCATCTGTAACTGACAAGGACTTTGTTTTCCCAGTATAACCACTATGTCATTATCACACCTAACAAAATTAACACTAACTCTTTTTTTTTTTTTTTTTTGCGGTACACGGGCCCCTCACTGTTGTGGCCTCTCCCGTTGTGGAGCACAGGCTCCGGACGCGCAGGCTCAGCGGCCATGGCTCACAGGCCTAGCCGCTCCACAGCATGTGGGATCTTCCCGGACCGGGGCACGAACCCTTGTCTCCTGCATTGGCAGGCGGACTCTCAACCACTGCGCCACCAGGGAAGCCCAACACTAACTCTTCAACACCAATACCCAGTCCATATTTCAGTCTCTCAAAAATATATTTTTACAGACTATCTTGTATGAATCAGGATCCTAACAAGGTCCATGCAGTATATCTTTTAAGTCTCTTGCATTTGTTAAGTCTCCCTTTCCATTTTTTTTTATGCCATTGACTTGTTGGGCAAATGTGTCCTGTAGACTTAAATCATAATTTTTTCCAGAAACATTTGGGGAAAAATGTATATTATGAGAGTGACTTCAGATGCAGTAGCAAATCTCAAACATTGCATGGGGACATACAAATTGGCATAAACTGTCTAGAAAGCAATTTGGGAATATGCATCAGACATCATAAAAATATATCTTTCTCTCTGTTTTTTTTATTTTTAGGAATATATCCCCCAAAGTATTAGAAATGTGACGAATTATGTACAGTGATGTCACCCTGTCTTTACTTTTAATAATGAAAATCTTTAGCAACCTAAGTGTCAGATAACAGGGCAAGGACTAAATAAAAGTAGCCATTAAAATGAAGCCATTAAAATTACACATACATAATAGAACTAATACAAATAATCCTAAAATCTATATGGAACCATAAAAGACCCAGAATTGCCAAAGCAATCCTGAGGAAAAAAAGAACAAAGCAGGAGGCAAAACCCTCCCAGACTTCAGACAATACCGCAAAGCTACAGTAATCAAACAGCGTGGTACTGGCACAAAAACAGACATAGGGATCGATGGAACAGAATAGAGAGCCCAGAAATGAACTCACACACCTACAGTCAATTAATCTTTGGCAAAGGAGGCAAGAATATACAATGGGGAAAAGACAGTCTCTTCAGCAAGTGGTGTTGGGAAAGTTGGAAAGCCGCATGTAAATCAATGAAGTTAGAATACACTCTCACACCCTACACAAAAATAAACTCAAAATGGCTTAAAGATTTAAATATAAGACATGACACCATAAAACTCCTAGAAGAGAACACAGGTAAAATATTCTCTGACATAAATCATACCAATGTTTTCTTAGGTCAGTCTCCCAAGGCAATAAAAATAAAAGCAAAAATAAACAAATGGGACCTAATCAAACTCATAAGCTTTTGCACAACAATGGTAAACAAAAGGAAAAGATAACCTACGGACTGGGAGAAAATACTGCAAATGATGCGACCAATAACGGCTTAATTTCCAAAATGTAACAGCTCATACTACTCAGTAATAAAAAAACAAACAACCCACTCGAAAAAATGGGGAGAAGACCTAAATAGACATTTCTCCAAAGAAGACATACAGATCACCAATAGACACATGAAAAGATGCTCATCATTGCTAAGTATTAGAGAAATGCAAATCAAAACTACAGTGAGGTACCATCTTACACTGGTCAGAATGGCCATCATTAAAAGTCTACAAATAACAAAGTGAGAGAGTGGCATGGACATATATACACTACCAAACGTAAAATAGATAGCTAGTTGGAAGCAGCTGCATAGCACAGGGAGATCAGCTCAGTGCTTTGTGACCACCTAGAGGGGTGGGATAGGGAGGGTGGGAGGGAGGGAGATGCAAGAGGGAAGAGATATGGGAACATATGTATAACTGATTCACTTTGTTATAAAGCAGAAACTAACACACCATTGTAAAGCAATTATACTCCAATAAAGATGTTAAAAAAAAGTCTACAAATAATAAGTGCTGGAGAGGGCGTGAAGAAAAAGGAACCCTCCTACACTGTTGGTGGGAATGTAAATTGGTGCAACCACTACAGAAAACAGTATGGAGGTTCCTCAGTAAACTACAAATACAGTTGTCATATGATTCAGCAATCCCACTCCTGGGCATATATCTGGACAAAACTGTAATTCGAAAAGATACCTGCATCCCTATGTTCATAGCAGCACTATTTACAATAGCCAAGACATGGAAACAACCTAAGTGTCCACTGACAAACAAATGGATAAAGAAGATGTGGTCCATATAAATAATGGAAAACTGCTCAGCCATCAGAAAGAATGAAATAATGCCACTTGCAGCAACATGGATGGACCTAGAGATTATCATACTAAGTGAAGTAAGTCAGAAAGAGAAAGACAAATACCATATGATATCACTTATATGTGAAACCTAAAATATGACACAAATGCATTTATCTGCAAAACAGAAACAGACTCACAGATAATAGAGAATAGACTTGTGGTTGCCAAGGGGGAGGGGGATGTGGGAGGGAAGGAGTGGGAGTTTGGGATTAGCAGATGTAAGCTTTTATATATAAAATGTATAAACAACAATGACCTACAGTATAGCACAGGTAACTATATTCAATACCCTGTAATAAACCATAATGGAAAAGAATATGAAAAAGAATATAAACGTATACATATATATGTATAACTGAATCACTTCGCTGTACAGCAGAAATTAAAACAACATTGTAAATCAACTATACTTCAGTAAAATAAATTTTAAAAAATTCTGTATACATAAGATATATATTATGTACAAAATAAGCTATAAGGACATATAAACAGGGAATATAGCTAATATTCTATAATAACTATAAATGGAGTAGAACCTTTAAAAATTGTGAATCACTATATTGTACACCTGTAACATATAATATTGTACATCAACTATGCTTCAATTTAAAAATTACATGTACAAATAATTTTTAATGACTAGAGAAAATGTTAAGTGGAAAAAAGCAGAGCCAAAGTGTGTCTGCAGAATGACTCAAGCCTGGGACATCCTCATTAAATATTTGTTGGATGAAAGAATAAACTTTACAAAATATATTTATACAGCTATATATATTGTAGCACTTAGGGTGCTTTTGGATGCCAGTAACAGCAAATCATAAGTAGCGGTAGCTTAAACATGAAGGTGATATATTATTTCATAGAACATGAAATTTGGAGATAGGGCAGCCCCAGGAATGGTTAATTAGGTGGCTTTCGAACATGATTTATGAACCAAGATCGTTTCACCTTTCTGGCTCTGGCTCCATCAACATGTCGGCTAGTCCCCTCTCCACGCCAAAAGCTTCAGGAGTTACCTCCTCACACCTCAGTGTCCAGAGTCAGAACATGTTGTGTTCCTGCCTTGTTTACGTCTTTATCAGAGGAGAGAATCCTTTCCAGAAACCCCCTAGCAAAATTCCCATTGTATACCATTAAGCAGCACCAAGTCACACGCCCACTTCTCAAACCAGATATCTACAGGAGGAATGGATTTCCTCTTAGACTGGTCAGGGTTTACCAGCGCCCCTGAGGAAGAGACGGACCCCAAAACAGGCAATGTCTGCCACAAACATACACAGAAAAAAGCAAAATAAAGGGAAAGACACGAAAGTCTTAATCGGTTATTTCAGGGTGGTGATAATTCTTTCTTAATGATTTATATCATTTATAAACTGAGAAAAATATGTTATTATATTCTGGAACGTTTCCTCAGATTGCAGGTAAACACCTGCCCAGAAGAAACATTCCTCTTGATTCATCTCCTTAATACACCGAGAAATCAAACTTTGACTTGAATAAATGTTTTCATAATCTTTTTCAAAATTTTTTATTATAGTTGATTTACAATGTTGTGTTAGTTTCAGGTGTACAGCAAAGTGTATCAGTTATACACATACATACACCCACTCTATTTTCTTGGGGGGGGTTTAAATTATTTATTTATTTATTTTTGGCTGCGTTGGGTCTCTTGCTGCGCGCGGGCTTCCTGTAGTTGCAGCAAGCAGGGGCTACTCTTCATTGCGGTGCGCAGGCTTCTCATTGCGATGGCTTCTCTTGTTGCGGAGCACAGGCTGTAGGCGCACAGGCTTCAGTAGTTGTGGCTCGCAGGCTCTAGAGCGCAGCCTCAGTAGTTGTGAGGCACGGGCTTAGTTGCTCCGCGGCATGTGGGATCTTCCTGGACCAGGGCTCGAACCTGTGTCCCCTGCATTGGCAGGTGGATTCTTAACCACCGCACCACCAGTAAAGTTCTTTTTTTTTTATTATTTTTGATTCAGAAATGTTAAGCCTCTTTGTGTGGGATGAAAGAGGTTTCATAGGAGTTTGTGGGTGTTTTTTTCAGAAGACCCTCCAATTTCAATTGGGAAGGAAAAAGGGGGCAAGAGCAGACCCCATGGATTATTCTTGGGGGGAGGCTGGGGGGTGGGGAGTGGGTTCCAATGATGGAAGATTCAAGGGTCTCACCAGGCACACTATCTCTACACAGCCTTCACGTCCAAGGTTTTGTGTTCCAGGTGAGGAAACTGAGGCACCAGGAAGCCAGGTAACCTTCATGAGTGGTGGAGGCTTGGCCTGAACCCAGGTTCTCCATCCAGACTGCCCTCCTTTACTCTTGTTGCCTGTGGTCAAGTGTTTCCAGAGATGATTCTGAGCTAACTGCTCCCATCCCTGTAAGCACTTATTGGTCCTCCCATCAACAGGGGAAGCCTACTTCGCTTCCCCTTGAACCTCGGGTGACCTTGAGACTTGCTCTGATCACCAGAATGTGGTAGAAGTGAGGCTGCACCCAGCAATTTTGTCTTTCTCTCTCTGGATCCATGAGTTGCCATGCAGGAAGCGTGACCCCTCAGCTGGAGAAAGAGGCCCGGCTCTCCCCAGCCATTCCAGCCTCCCCAGATATTGAGTAAAGCCATCTTGGACATTCCAGCCCCAGTCGAGCTCCAAGTTGAATGCAGTTGTATGAGTTATACCAGCGGATACCTGATGGAACCAAAGAACCACCAGCTGAGCCCAACAGATCACAGAATTATGAGAAATGTCCATGGTTGTTGTTTAAGCCACTACTTTGGAGTAGTTTGCTACATAGCAAGCAGTGGATAATGAAATGACTTCTCTCTGGGACTTGCAGTTTTTTCACCAGGCATCTTCTCTATTTCCCTGCTCCTCCCTCCATTTTTTTTTTTTTTTTTTTTGGCCACACTGTGCGGCCCGGTTCCTAATAGGCCATGGACCAGTACCCCTCCTCGGCCCAGGGGTTGGGGACCCCAGGCCTATGGCATAGATTTTCATAACAATATTCACAGTGCTAAACAGCCACCTCTTTAAAAAAATTTATTTAATTAATTTATTTATCTATTTTTTGGCCACGTTGTGTCTTAGTTGCAGCACGCAGGGTCTTCGTTGAAGCATATGGGATCTTTTGTTGCAGCGTGGGCTCTTCGTTGTAGCGCGCAGGCTTCTCCCTAGTTACAGTGCACGGGCTTTTCTCTAGTTGTGGCATATGGGTTTTCTCTCTCTAGTTGTGGCGCACAGGCTCCAGGTTGCGTGGGCTCTGTAGTTTGTGGCATGCAGAGCGCGAGCTCAGCAGTTGTGGTGCTCAGGCTTAATTGCCCCGCGGCATGTGGGATCTAGTTCTTGGACCAGGGATTGAAGCCGTGTCCCCTGCACTGGCAGGCGGATTCTTTACCCCTGGACCACCAGGGAAGTCCCAACAGCCATGTCTTGAGAATGGATTCCAGAAGAGATGCTTCCATTGATGGCTAACTGCTGCTAGGGTATAAACTGAAGTTAACGTACACAACACACACTTACCTGTTTATAGTGAAGTGTTTAATGATAAATGACCACTCAAACAACACAATAACACCAGAAACTGCTTGTGTTAACACCCTGTCAGGACTTTTATATGACAAGCCAGGGTTTGAACCGTCTAACAGAAAGCTGTGGTTGTGTACCAAATGCTGACACGCCCTACAGGAGAGAAACAACTTCCATTCATCTCACACTTGAGGCACCCCTGTACTAAGGCAAAGGAACAAGAGGATGACTCATCCTTTTGGAAGACCTTTTAAACTTTTAAAAAGTCACTCCTTTCCCATCCTAAACACTTTGTTGAGTTCTGCAAGAAAGAATTCTGCCAATAAACAAAACATCCCTTTGGCTCTTTGGCTTGATGGGATTTCACATGGCACCATGTTTGCGGTCACCCTTATCTTCCTTATACAAACTAAAAAGACAGTCCTTATTAATTAGTAACATCAAGCTAAGAATGTCTCTCCTTTGACACGGTTCTTTCTTCACAACCAAAAACTGGAAAATTACCAAGAAGGAATGATGGGACGCGAAACTGGCTTTCTCTGGCCTCTTTCAGTTTTCCTTCCTGGTCCAGCATTGCGCCCTGTGGCTCCCATGTGTGTAATAAATCAGGGCTGCTCAGCAGAGCCTCGGTCCTGCAGGGGAAGAGCTGCCCCAGGAGGGATGTCGCAGGCCCTTCAATTCCACCGAAGTCCTGGCATCCAAGCCCTGTCTCTTGCCTCACATGTCTGGAAATGAGCTGGAGGGATGGGTGACAAGTTTAAGTAAGTGAACTGCTATTTACTGAATAGTTAGATGGGTAAAACCTTGTCTTAGCAACTTATATTAAAGGTTTAGAAGATCGGACCCTGTCACTTCAGAGAAAGAAAGTAGAGTGTGTTAGTAATTTAAAAAAAAAACAAACCACTCTGGGAGTGCCAGAATGGTGATGAGGGTCCCTTAAAAGAAACTTGGGATAATGAGAAACTGGGAGGATACCTTAGGACGCTAGTACAGGAGGTGAGCGGGGAGAGGCGTGCAGGTACATGAAGGGGTGGAGAGGTCACCCGTGCTTCCCAGGCTCTTGAAAGTGTGGATAGGGCTTCCCTGGTGGCACAGTGGTTGAGAATCCGCCTGCCGATGCAGGGGACATGTGTTCAATCCCTGGTCCGGGAAGATCCCACATGCCGTGGAGCAACTAAGCCCGCGTGCCACAACTACTGAAGCCCATGCGCCTAGAGCTCGTGCTCCACAACAAGAGAAGCCACAGCAATGAGAAACCCGCGCACCACCAACGAAGAGCAGCCCTCAATCGCCTCGATTAGAGAAAGCCCGTGCACAGCAACGAAGACCCAATGCAGCCAAAAATAAATAATTTTTTTAAAAGTGTGGATAAAGTTTTATGAATCTTCTAAAGAACATGCTTCAAGACAGAGGTTTAAAACATGAGGGTCAAGTGTTCACAGTCAAAAGTTACTTGGATAGGTTCTAGATGTTGAGGAGAGAGCCACGGGAAGGTCAGTGTTGATGTGACAGTCAAGTGAGGCAACATTTCAGTATTTGTTAGGTTCCAAACACTGTGCTAAGAACAGGGCAGGGACTTCCCTGGTGGCGCAGTGGTTGGGAATCCACCTGCCAATGCAGGGGACACTGGTTCAACCCCTGGTCCGGGAGGATCCCACATGCCACGGAACAACTGGGTCTGTGCGCCACAACTAAGAACAGGGGCAGGGTGGGGGGTAATTAGAGGAGAGAACATCAAACCTGGTCCAGGAGATCAAGTACTAGAAACAACACACAAGAAGGAAAGCTGTACCAGGTTGTGTATCAAGTAGACTCCTTTACCGAGTCACCTGCAGACAACATAAAAGCTGGATGGAAAACTTCTGTCAAGCTTCAGGAAGGATGGAAGGTCTGATCACACCTTTATTTACAGTCCGAAAATTAACCGAGAAGTGAATAAGGTAGAAGGAAACTACGGTCACTTAGGACAGAAGTCTTGAACTTGAGTACACATGAAAATTCCCTGAGGAACTGGTTAAAAACTGGGGATTTCCAGGCCTCACCCCCAGAGATTCTGATTCAGGAGGTTGAATGGGGCCAGAAAACCTGTTTAAACCAGCACCCCTAGTGATTCTGATAAAAGGGCTGCAGACCCCACTCAGGAAAACACCACCAGCTGGGTTCAGAGCATAGGGGGCAGGAGGGTTGGAAACAAAAGTCATGTCTGCCTGGGAAGCTTCTAAAGTAGGGCCCCCCATTTTCCCTGCCAAAACCCAGTAAAGGACTGATACCTCCGGGGTCCTAAAGGCAAAAGCAACCCATTTCCTTTTGTATATTAATATACAATGCAGAAAACACGGCAGATGGTACATTATATCAAAATGAGCCGTCTTCAGAAGTTCTGGGTTAGCTGTGGGACCATGGCAGCTGCTCCCGTTCCTTTGGATTGAAATGACTTCCAAAGTAATCAAGGATATTTTTAGAATGTGCTATTTTTAGGATTATGACATACCTCTCTCATTTTGTTAACAGTAGAGCATCCTTGACAAAAGATTATGATATCATATGTAGTAAAGATTAAGCTATTTTCCAGGTAACTCTGAACTAAGGGATGTTTCTAAACTCTTTAGCAATAAGTAGTTTATAAGTCAAAAATAAATGACTGATGTCCTAACTATAAAAGCAGAAAATGGGGGTGTGACCAAAAAAGGATTCTTTAAGTCATTTGCATTACTTTAAGTCACAGTAAGTTTTGTACTCAGAAGGTAACAAAATTGGCCTCGTGGGAATCAGACTATGCCAGCTCCCGAAGAGAAATTTTACAAATTTCATTTCCCTGAGAGATCCACGGAGTCATGGGGGCATCAGCTCTGTGTTTAGTGTATCTCAAGCTCTCTGCCTCCTCACAAACATTTAGCTAGTGTGACAGCTGGAATAAAGGCTCTCATTATTTCTGACTTTACCCTCATTTTCCAGGGGGAAAATCATTTGATTTACTTATCTCAAGTGGATGTCCCAATTCCAGGCCTTCTTAATTTTTTTCTTTTTTCTTTTTTTTTTTTTTTTTTGCGGTACGCAGGCCTCTCACTGTTGTGGCCTCTCCCGTTGTGGAGCACAGGCTCCAGATGCGCAGGCTCAGCGGCCATGGATCACGGGCCCAGCCACTCCGCGGCATGTGGGATCCTCCCGGACCGAGGCACAAACTTGTGTCCCCTGCATCGGCAGGCGGACTCTCAACCACTGTGCCACCAGGGAAGCCCCGTCTTAATTTTTAAATAGTGAAACTACTCCTTAGAAACAAGCACCTAGGGACTTCCCTGGTGGTGCAGTGGTTAAGAATCTGCCTGCCAATTCAGGGGACACAGGTTCGAGCCCTGGTCAGGGAAGATCCCACATGCTGCAGATCAACTAAGCCCGTGTGCCACAACTACTGAGTCTGCACTCTAGAGCCCGCGAGGCACAACTACTGAGCCCACGAGCCACAACTACTGAAGTCTGTGCTCCTAGAGCCCACGCTCCGCAATAAGAGAAGCCACTGCACTGAGAAGCCCGCGCACTGCAAGGAAGAGTAGACCCCACTCGCCACAACTAGAGAAAGCCCGTGCACTGCAACAGAC
This sequence comes from Mesoplodon densirostris, assembly GCF_025265405.1. Taxonomy (NCBI): domain Eukaryota; kingdom Metazoa; phylum Chordata; class Mammalia; order Artiodactyla; family Ziphiidae; genus Mesoplodon; species Mesoplodon densirostris. The sequence continues at coordinate 14,968,607 of NC_082664.1, forward strand.
CCAATGCAGCAATCAATCAATCAATCAATCAATCAATAAAACCAAGCACCTGTAATTATGTTCTCTCTTGAACAAAACTGCCCTCCTCAAGACTACAAAGAAATGGTTCAATTAAGTAGAATGTTAGCACAACATAGGTGGCAACTGATGAAAGGTGCCTTTTCTTCAACATGAGTGAGAGGATCTGGCTGCAAGACATTACGAAAATGATACCTTTATTGTAATGGATATCCAGATAAAGCACAAGCAAATCCACCTGCCTTTTTGAATTTCTTGCTGCTGCTGAGAGGGATGTAAGGTTCTCCTGGAGTGGTGGTAGCTGGTGTACACAACAGTGATGCCCACCTGTTCTGCTTGACCTGGGATGGCTCCCAGCCCACCTTCTCAACACCTCGCTTTTCCCACAGCAGCAGCCTTTTAGCTCCTTTGTGGGATCCTAGTGCTTCTAGAAATCTGGTGTGAAAGTCAAAGACCTACAGAATATTGATGTTTCTCTCGCTTTTAGGGTTTTACTTAGATGTATGATGTAACAAGGATGAAAGAAGCATGGCCCAGGTAAATGACAGAATCATATAAGACTGAAGAAATCAATGTGTTATTTATACTCTCATAATATATGTTCCTCCCCAGTCTGTACTGCTTCCCTAGAAACTCATGAAATTTCCTACATGTTACAGACTGAATGTTTGTGTCCTCCCCAAATTTATATGCTGAAACCCTACCCCCTCAACGTGATGCATTAGGAGGTGGAACCTTTGGGAAGTAAACAGGATTAGATGAGGTCATGAGGGTGGAGCCCTCATGATGGATTAGCGCCCTTATAAGATTCACCAGAGAGAACTAGTTTCTTCTCTGCTCTCTACCACGTGAGGATACAAGGCAAAGATAGCAGTCTGAAACATCTAAGGGGGCTGTCACCCAAGAACCCAACCAAGCTGGCACCCTGATCTTGGAATTCCAGCCTCCAGAACTGAGAGAAAGAAATCTCTGTGGTTTATTAGTCACCCAGTCTATGGTATTCGTTATAGCAGCCTGAGCTAAGACAGTATGTTATTACTACTGTACCCATACCGACTCTGCATTACCTACAATTTCCTAGAAACATTTGGCAAACATCCTCATGTTTGCAAAGAAAAGTAGCTCTAGGGAATCAAAGCTCCCTACAGCAAATCAAGGTTTTCTTTCCTTTTTTTTCCCTTCCTTCCTTTGCTTCTAGTCTCCTACCTTCCATTTCTTTGAAAAAGTCTTTAGAGACTCAAACCTCATTCTTTGTAGAGGCACCTTCTGGGCTGTATCTAAATGAGTCACTGCTCTGTAATAAACTGTGCTTTGAGGGGCTCTGTTGGGGCCTTTTCTTAAAAACAGTAATTTTGATATTATTAGTTCCAGAAAGCAATTATAACTTTCTTTTGCCCAAAGCCAGTCGAGAACCCATTTCAGAAAGCACCATGACACCTGTAGCACAAATGGAATTGGTATAATAACTGCCAGCGGAGCTGTTTGACACTAGTATAACAAAATGGTATTTTAGCTAGTCGTGGGGAAAGAAAGGGCTAGTTCATTAAGACTGATTTTTTCACTGAGGGAAAAAACACTGAAGACAAACACTTCCTGTGAACTCAGGCTATTAACCCAAATGCAAGGGTCTCTGCTAAGTTACTTCAGAAAAGGGAAATGTGAACTTAAAAGTTGGAGAACAAGTCTGAGGTACCCAGTGCACACCAGAATTCAGGTGCACCCTGAATCTGATGTGCATCTCGTCCATCACACTGTTTATGCTGAGCGGCGTCAGATTTGAATGCAAAATCATGGGGCTGGAAAAGGGCAAAGGCACTGGTTACCCACTGGGCGATAGGAAGAGGACTGAGCAGCTGCACATTCAGACAATAGGCCTTGAAAAGAACGGTTTAAACCCTAAGCTTTATCTCAGGGACTCTCCGATCTGAGTGTACTTTCACTGGAGGCTTTCTGGAGTTGACACAAAGGGATTTTCTTCTGATGACATCATTTCTGGTTTAACGGGACAAACAGGCTCTACGATCAAAGTCCACCTAATTTGCCCATTTCTCCCTTAAAATTATGCTACACTTCTACCTTTCTCTTCTCTCCCATGTGCATCTGAAGTATTCCTTCTCCTTGACAGGTCACCCGTGTTCTTCTCTCTGCTTACTCATCCATGCAACAAACATTTATTGAGCATGTACTATGTGCCAGACGCTGAGCTAATTGGTATCAGTAAATAAGATATCACCTCTCAGCTTCCTTCAACTATATTTCTTCCATAATTTATACTTTCTTTCTCTACCAATTTCTGCTTCATTGCCTACATTTTTCATGTTCAGTGGCCTTTTTTTGTTTCTCTTCTTTTGTGAATTCCTATTCATGTCTAGTCCATTTTCCAATTAGGGTATCTATTGTTTTTCTTATTGATTTGTGAGCGCACTTCATAGATTTTTAAGAAATTAACTTGTCATCTTTTACATATGTTGAAATAGTTTTCCCAATTTATGTCTGTCGTTTATTTTTACATGTTTTGTTGCTATGCTGAACTTTATCTTTTTTTTTTTTTTTCTTTTTTTGCCGTACTTGGGCCTCTCACTGATGCGGCCTCTTCTGTTGCGGAGCACAGGCTCCGGACGTGCAGGCTCAGCGGCCATGGCTCACGGGCCCAGCCGCTCCGCGGCATGTGGGATCTTCCCAGACCAGGACACGAACCCGTGTCCCCTGCATCGGCAGGCGGACTCTCAACCACTGCTCCACCAGGGAAGCCCCGAACTTTAACTTTAATGTAGGAAAATCTATCAGTTTCCATCAATCTTCTCTTGTGGCGTTTGGCTTTAGGAGTCATGGAGAAAAAAGTCCTTCCTTACCCCAAGAATATACTGGTATTCACTTACAGTTTGAATTTTAAAACTTGATAATCATTCCTCTTTAACTGTAGGGATCTAACATTTTGAAAATACTAGTTTGTTTTTCTCAGTACTATTTCTAGTTAAAATTTTTATTGAGATAATTGCAAACTGATAAGCAATCATAAGAAATAATAGTGTGTTTATACTTTACCCAGTTTTTTTGCTAATACTTTGCAAAACTACAGTATAATATCATGACCAGGATATTAACATTGCTATAACCTACCATCTTATATTTACATTTTGCCTTTTTTACTTGTACTCATGTGTGTGTGTATTTAGTTCTACACAACTTTGTCACATGTGTAGGCTCTTCAGCATCATTTTTAAATAGTCCATTCTTTTCCACTCTCTTGAAATGTCATTTTTATCAGAGGCACCTTTCTTAAATTTGTTTCTGGATTATGTATTTTGTTCCATTGATCTGTCTATGCTGGGACTGGTACCCAAAACCCAAATAGTTCTCCTTTTTTAATATCCGTGAAGACTTCCCTCTTCCTTGTCCCCTCTTCTCTTCCTCCTTTCTCCTTTTTCTTCTTCTCTTCCTCCTTTCTCCTTTTTCTTTTCAAAAATGCCCAGCTTATTTCATGTCCAATTTCCCTGATGAGCTTTAGAATTATTTGGTTAAGTTCCAGAAAAGATATTTGGATTTCTGATTAGAGTTGCCTTATGTTTAGAGATTCATTGGTAGAGAAATGACATCCTTACTAAATTGAGTTTTCCCACCAGGAAAACACTGTATCTCTATCCATTCATAGAAATCTTTAAAAAATAAGCCTTAGTAGAATTTGTCATTTCCTCATATAAATCCATCACAAATCTTGTCACACTGAATTCTGTTTCTTAGCTTTTGTAGGTGATGTGAACGGAGTCTTTCCTTCTACCATATATATATTTTTTTGGTTGTCTGTTTTCTTATTGACTGTTTTTATTGATGCATAGTTGATTTACAATATTATATTAGTTTCAGGTATACAACTTACTGATTCAATACTTATTATAAAAATTATACTCCATTTAAAGTTATTATAAAATACTGGCTGTATTCCCTGTGTTGTACAATATATCCTTGTAGCTTATTTATTTTATACATATTAGTTTGTACCTCTTAATCCCCTACTCCTATCTTCCCCCTCCCCCCCACCCTTCCGACTGGTAACCACTAGTCTGCTCTCTATACCTGTGAGTCTTTATTTTTGTGATATTCACTAGTTTGCTTTATTTTTTAGATTCCACATATAAGTGCTATTATACAGTATTTGTCTTTCTCTGTCTGACTTATGTCACTAACCATAAGACCCTCCAAGTCCATCCATGTTGCTGCATATGGCAAAATTTCATTCTTTTTTAAGGCTGAGTACTATTCCATTGTGTATAAATACCATATCTTCTTTATCCATTCATCTGTTGATGGACACTTTGGTTGCTTCCATATCTTGGCTATTGTAAATAGTGCTGCTATGAACAGGGGGATGCGTGCATCTTTTCAAGTTAGCATTTTCATTTCTTTGGATTATGTACCCAGGAGTGGAATTGCTGGATCATATGGTAGTTCTATTTCTAGATTTTTTTATGAGCCTCCCCCTCCCCTCCACAAGAAAACCCCCCAAACAAAACCAAAACATATGTCCTCATCCTTCAAGGCCCTTGCCAACTGCCTTTCCTGCTTCTCTCAGGCCCTGACCTCACTGTGCTAGTTATTGATGAACGCTTGCCCATTCCTAGACTGTGAGCTCAGCACATACCAGATACTCAAAGCTTTAAAGTTTAATTTTTAGTTAAAAAATCAGCTCTCTCTTTGTGCTTTTGAATCTTCTGGATGAGTTTCTCTGCGAAGGCACAAGAGAGTGGTTAGTGTAGGTTCAACAGAGAGATTCCTTCAACCTGGCCGAAGTGACTTGAGGCCCAAAAGGCAGCAGAATATATCTGAAGGGGCAATTTGTCCCATCAATGTCCAGATATTTGTGGTTGCCTGATAGCTCCCTTGGAATACACTTCTCTTCAGCTCTCCGCACAAACAACTTCTCTCTTTCTTCCTTTTTTTTTTTTTTTTTCTTTTTTCTTTTGGCTGCACTGTGCAGCTTGTGGGATCTTAGTTCCCGGCCCAGGGATCAAACCTAGGCCTTGGCAATGAAAGCACCGAGCCCTAACCACTGGACCTCCAGGGAACTCCCACAATTTCTCTTGCTAATCTGGGTGTTCTTGTTTTGCTGTGGCCTGAAGGCCTGGACTGAGTTCCGGATCAGCACTTCTTTGTATTCTGTTAGACTTTAAGTTCCTTAAAAGCAGAGTCTTGTCCTTCAGCCTTCCCCCTCCCGGGGCCACCCCGCCACACACACACAATGGTTAAGAACACCAAGCCTGAAGTCAGTCTGTCTGGGCTCAGATCTGAACCCCATCACTTTCCCAAGGACACTCAGCTACAAAGGGATGCAGAGAGGGTTTGATCATTATCTTAACCTTGAGCAAATTAAACTATGCCTTGGTTCCTTCATCTGCAGAACCAGGTAGTAACAACATCTTCGTCATAGGGTTTTTGTGGGGATTAAATGACCTAATACAGGCAAAATGTTGGAGTGGTGCCTTCAAGTTTGAAGAGTTAGCCCTTTAAAGGGGCTGCTGTTACTGACATATGGGGCCAAGCATCGTGCCTTGCACAGTGTTTGCTAAGTGATGCTTTCTGTAAAGTTGAATGTTCATCGTGCGCCTTGGGAAAACTCCTTACATAATCACAATGGCCCAATCACACGGTACACTTGACTCCCACCATCCTGCCCTCACCATGGCACCTGGAATAGCATTTCCATTCATATTTGACTGGAGCCAGCCATCAGTAACAGACAGCGTACAGTGGCTGCACTGTCCACTGACTGGCCGTGCACATGGCCCTGAGAGCAGCGGGCACCTGGAAGGAGAGGAGGGCCAGATGCTGAGTCTGTGGGCCCCATTTCTGATTTCTAACCTGCGCAGAAAGGCTGTGGCTGTCTTCTCTGGATACTTACAGTAGCCTCTTGACTGGTCTCCCTGCTGCTGTCCTTGAAACATCCTACAGCAGCCAGAGGTACCCTTCTGAAATATGTCAGATCACACACTCCTTGGTCCCAAACCCTCCAGTGACCCCCATTCACCAAAGTCCTTACAAGAACCTACACAGTGGACCCAACCTGCCCCCTCCCTAATTCACCTCCGACTTCTCCACCCCCTCTGCTCTTCCAGCCCCAATGGCCTCCTTGCTTCTTCTACATCCCAGGCCCACTCATGCACCTTTTACTCTCTCTGCTTGTCCCCCGGATAGCTGCAAGATTCACCCCTTCACCTCTTTCCAGGTCTTTATTCAAACGGGTAGGGGAGCAGGCACTGTGGGTAGGAGAACACAGCAATGTGGTAGGAAAGCCCATTGCAGGGTTGGTAGAGATCACCCAGGATTGTTGGCAAGGGCAGAAAATTCCAGTGCTTTCAGGTCAAACCAAAGAGAACATGAGCTACCTAATTATAGCCAGGTAGAAGCAAAGTACAAGAATCCTGACAGAGGTCAAGGCATAGGGACCTATCAGAGATGAGGGACCAGGTAGAGGTCAGAATCCAAATGGAACTCACCCCCTGAGGTGGCAGGTTCGTGCCAGGACCCGCTCACCATCACCCGGAGCCCCCAGGACAGGGGCTGCTTGCCTTTGCTCCAAGCACCTTTCTTGGTGGGTACATCAAGCCTGCCAGGTGTCACTGCTCTTGGGAGAAAGGCTGGGAGCACAGGGCATGTGGCTGCAGCTGCCACACCTGAAGAGGGCTCCCTGCCTCTGAATCTTCTTCACAGCTTGGAGGCCTGCAGATTGCAGCCCGTGTTTCCTCCCACAGTTCCCCTTCCCGTTCTCATGACATCAGGTGGAGGACCTTGAGCCAACAGGAAATTTATTCATACCACAATATTCACTGACCACCCACTGCACGCCAGGCTATGGGCTGTGCACTGAGATCATGAAGAAAGAATAAATCCAGGTCCCGCCTGCAAGTGCAGCGGTGAAGACAGAAACATACCAAGTATAAGTGAATGATAATCATGATAACAGCAACAGTTTACTAGGTGCCAGGCTCTGTGCTCTGAGCTTTACATGGATTCCTTGACTTTAGGAGCCCATGAGGTAGGTACGACTGGTATTATTATTCCCATTTTACACATGAGACTTACGGGGGGTAAAATAAATTGCCCAGAGTCATGTAGCCGATAAGACGCAGAACCAGGTAAGAGAAATACAGTCTTTTGGACTCCAAAGCTGTTTCCTAATCAGTGAACCCTGCTGACTTTTGGGGTGCTAGGTGATACTGTGGGGAGACCCCTAACTCTGACTGGGTTTAGGGAAAGGCCAGGGGAGGAGTGTCAGGGACATCAGAGAAGCCTTCCCCTGGGAGGTGGATGGAGGAGGCCTGAGATGAGCAGTCCAGGTAAAGAATGATGGGAGCAATGTTCCAGGCCAGGGAACTTCCAGTGCCTCGGAAGGGGCTCGAAAAGCACATGGTGTGCCCAGGAAAGTGCCAGCAGGATGGGGATGGAGACAAAATGTCAAGGTCCAGATCAGGCCCTTACTATGATGTTGTCCAGCAAGGCCATGAGCTACAGATTTCTCAAGCCTCAGAAATCTCCAGAATGAAGCCCCCTGAACAGGAGTCCCCGTGTCGGTTAAAATGGGTGACCTATGAGGCTCTGTTAGCCATAGGCTTCCTTAAAGAAGTTTCCTTAGCATGTACACTTGAAAGTGGAAATCTGCTTCCTTGTACGTGAGACAGACCTTCCCTGAAGTAGCTAGCTCCAAATATTTTTCTGGACTTTGTGGGTTGGAGTGTCTCGTTCATGAAGGTTTTTGAGGGCTGGATTGGGGATCCCATCTTTAACAGGAGATCAGAGTAGTTAAGGGCATGGACTCTATGGCTAGACTCCCTGGGTTCAAAACCTGGTTCTGCTACGTGTTAGCTGTGGAAACTTGGGCAAGCTACTTAACCTCTGTTCCTCAACGTTCCCGTGGAAGAGCCACAAAAGTTCCATCTATCAACCTGCCTACTGTACCCAGAACAGCCGGTGAGGAGTGCAGACTAGCCCCTGACAAGCCCCGCCTCCAGCCCGAGCTCCAAATCACACTAGACGAACACCTGTTCCACGGAGCCACACCACCCGCAGGGAGAGAATGGCAGGACCACAGGGGAAAAAAAACCTTACCCTGAACGGCCCTTAGATGAATTTCTTTTACCTCTTCCCATTTACCACTCAATCTGTTTAAAGTTCAGGAGTTGTCTACACTTGCTGTCTCCAGATGACTGTCCTAATAGTTCTGTCAGTTTGACTTCTGCCTCATTGATCTTGGGTTTGCCTGATCCAGCAGTTCATTTTAGTCCTCACTTGTTCTGCTATGTTGACCCGCTTCCTCCTTATTGAAACTCTCCCCTTGGCTTTAGGGAACCGCTTGGTTCTTCCGTTTCTCTGGTCCTCCCTTCATTGGTTTCTCCGTCTCCATCCACCCCATGGAATTGGTGCTCCCCAAGGAATGCCAACACTTCGCTCTTTTCTTTGTCTTATCTTTGTGTGAATTCAACTACCCAGACACCTCCCAGAGAAAATAGAAGCCATTAGCACAGAACTTCTCAAGAAACCTACACACACCCCTGCTTCCACACCCTTCTAGCTTTCTCTTCTGAGAAAGAGAAAGGGATGAGGTGGCCTTCCCTCAACTAAGGTTAATCCCGCCATGTGTGCCTGTCCCCCACCTGTCTTCCAAGGGGTCCTGCTCCATCACTTACCTCCTCTTTCTCCTGTATCTTTCATTCTCCCTCTCTAGACCCATCCTATCAGCATTTACACTGTTCAGGTCTCTCCCGTTTCCTCCTATGATCACTACCTCTCTTCCTTCTCCTCTAATGTCCTGCCAAATGTCTTCAAACAGCTGAGAGAATCAGTTGTTCCCATTCCGTATCTCCAGTTCACTCCTCTGGAACCTTTGGAATATGGGCTTAATTTCCCACCTCCAGAAAACTGTTCTCAGACAAGTCACTGAAACTTCTTGTCGGGAAGGCCAATGGATATGTTTTAGTCCTCATTTCCCGTGGTCTCTCTGCAGCATTTGACACGACTGACCCCTCTTCTGTTGGAACTCTCTGTAGCTTCAGGTTCCATGACACCACACTCCTCTGCTTTTCCACAGGCCTCCGGTAGGTCCTTCTTGTTCTCCTGAATGGTCTCTTGTTGTACCCCCCTTCAATGTCGGTTTTCCTCACGACTGTCTGTGTTCTGTCCTTTTCCCATGTTCAACCCACTCTGACAGCACTCACACATTCTCTGAGCTTTCACTACTATCTATATCCTGATGTCATTAAAGTTATATCTCAACCCAGATCTCTCCAGTAAGCCGGACATCTGCATTTACATGGCCCATTGACACTTCAAACTCAACCTGCACCAAACGGAAGTCATCATCCTTAAGCCCCAAACCTTTCCCTCCCTTTTGGGTGAAGAGTATCACCATTACCCCAATGCAGAACCCTTGGGGTTAGCTTGACTGCCCTACATCTTTTATCTGGTTAAACTTCACGTCCCATTGATACCAGCACTGGAATAGTTATCTGATCCATCACAGCCATATCCCTGGGTCCAGGCCATCATCTCTCTTGCCTGGGTATCACCAGTCTTGTCCCACTCCTACCCATTCTTCATTCTGCAACTAGAACTTCGGTTAAAAGGCAAAATTGACATTCCTGCTTCAAACCCTATAGTAGTCCTTGGAATAAAGTCCAAATTCCTCAGATACGCTGGCCTCTCTCTGCTTCTCCAATCTCATATCTTGCTATACCCCTCTCATACTACACCCCTGCCACATTCTCCCCAACTTCTGGACCTAAGCCTAGAACTCTCTTTTATTATCCACTCACCTCTTTGGCTGGATAGTTTCTAGAGTGTATCTCAAGTTTTGGATTAGACATCATGAGTCCACCAAATCTTTGAGGACTGACCAGGTTGTGTGTCCCTCTGTGAGTTCCTATGTACATTCCTGTGAGCAACATTACATATCCCTATGGTAGGCCTAACTTAGTGCTGTAATTGCTGGTTTGCTTGTCTGTTTCACCTTCTAGATTCCAAGCAGTTGGAGGGCTGGGAATTACTTGATTGCTGATATGTCACCGGTGCCTAGCACAAAGCCTGGCACACGGTAGCTGCTCTGTACGCATCTGTGAATACAGTTAGAAACCTCAATCATCCTTTGTCCTCTTTCATCTCCCTGAATCCAACGTGTACCGAAGTTCTTTTTCAGAAATGCCTCCTGAATTCTTTCTATCACCATGGTCCTCATGGCCTTGGTTTAGGCCTTCCTCTAGTCTCACCAGGCCTGTTCTGATCTCCTTATTGCTCTTCTTCCTGCTGAGCAATAAACCCTGCAAAACCTTTCCTGACCTCGCCTCTCAGTGGGGCACAGCTGTAACACATTGCTATTACAGTTTTTACAGTGTATTCACAATGAAATGCAAAGCGTGGTCTTCTCCCAGAGAGCAAGGACTGTGTGTTGTTACTTGTTCATTCATGCATCGCCAGCATCTTTTGCTGAGTGATGGCTACTAAAGCAAGTATGATTTATGGATTGCTCCCTTTTGAAAAAACCTCTATGAGCTTCCTGTTGCTCATAGGAGGAAATATAAATTCCTTAGCAGGACCCCAGAATCTGGCCTCCTGAAGCTTTTCCTGCCAAGTCCTGCTCCTCCCCGGCACATGGCAGAGCTTGGGTGCTCTCCAAAGGCACCATACCACTCTGCACCTCGGGAATGCTACCTGTATGTGTCCTTGACCTGCTGTGCCCCTTTTCTGGCCATTCAAGACTTAGTTCAAAGGCCACCTTCTTTGTGAAGATTTGTTCAGCTTCCCTGACAAAGTTTCTTTTCCTTTCTTGCCTTTGGCAGCATTTGTTATCTGTGTGAAATGATCTGTTTACAGGTTATTCCTCCCTCCCTGGACATGATGGGTCTTAAGGCCCTGGGACGAAGGGAGAGGATCTCATTCATGGCCTCATGGCTTGGGAAGTACCTATGATGGATCAGGTGCCCTAGACTTATTTGTGCTTTATGGATTAGTAGCATGGTACTAGGGCAGGAATGGGTAGGCACACTAAACAGCCAACAGATGATGAACTAGGAGACAGCTAATAACATGATGTTGGTGAAGAGTTTTTCATTATTTAAGAAAATGTCCTTCTTCCCCTTAAATTATAAGACTATATATAGGTTCAATTGTGTGAGAATGTAAAAAAAAAGGTAAGGGAAATATGGTAAAATATTAACAGGGGTTATTTCTAGGTGATAATCTTATGGGTAATATTTTCTTTTTAGTACTGTCTGACATTTTCTAAAATTTCTGTAATGAACAGAGATGAAAAACTTTTACTTAAAAATTAAAAAGATGTGGCTAAAAAACTCTTAGGATTTCTCTTCTGAATATGATGGAATAACAAGAGCTAAATCTACCCTCTTGCCTTAAATGACTAAAAATAGTGGACAAAATACATGAAATGACAGCTTTCAGACACTGAACAGCAGGCAGCACACATGCTGAAGTAAAATGTATGACAACAATAGAACAAAGGCCGGGAGGGGAGAAATGGAAATACACTATTTTAAGGTCCTTATACTATATGTGAAGAGACATAATAATGTTCGAACATAGACTGGCTTAAATACGGATATTATAAACCTTTAGCAACCATTAAAATAACACATCAGAGAGTTTTAGCTGGTGAGCCAGCAGGGAAGAGAAAATGGAATAATAAAAAATACTCAGTTCCTCCAAAAGAAGGCAGAAAATGAAAAAAAAAAAAAAAAGGCGAGTGAGAACAAAAATAGATGGAAAAAACAGAAAAAATAGTAAAATAGTAGATTTAAACCCAATCATACTAATCATCAAATCACATTAACTGTAAATGTTTAAACACCTAATTAGCCAGCACTGATTTTCAGATTGGGGAAAGAAGCAGCAAGATCCAACTATATGCTGTCTACAAGAGACCCACTTTAGAGGAAGGAGGGCAGTTGTGCTAGGAGCTGCTATGGTGCTGAATTCCCCGGCAGAGTCAACCCAGACACAGCGGTCGCGGCCATGAAGGCGGGTGCCACGTCTATGTGGGCTTCGTGCTGTGGGCTGCTGAATGAAGTCATGGGGACTGGAGCTGTCAGGGGCCAGCAGTCAGGATTTGCAGGAGGCACTGGTCCATTCAGATTTACACCGAGCTCTGATTTTTCCACTTACCCACCAGCACCTACAGAAGGGCCTAATATAGTTTGCAAAGCCTGTGGACTTTCATTTTCAGTCTTTAGAAAGAAGCATGTATGTTGTGACTGCAAGAAAGATTTTTGCTCCGTTTGTTCAATCTTACAAGAAAATCTCCGTAGATGTTCCACTTGTCACTTATTACAAGAGACAGCCTTTCAGCGCCCTCAGTTAATGCGACTGAAAGTGAAGGATCTACGGCAGTATCTCCTTCTTAGAAACATACCGATCGATACCTGTCGAGAGAAAGAAGACTTGGTAGATCTGGTACTGTGTCACCGTGGGCCGGGCTCTGAGGACAACCTGGACACGAGCAGTCTGAATTCCTCAAGGTCCCAGACTTCTAGCTTTTTTACACATTCATTTTTTTCAAACTATACAGCCCCATCTGCTACCGTGTCTTCCTTTCAGGGAGAGCTTATGGGTGGAGACCGGACCTTAGGATCTGGAGTACTGGCACAGGTGCGAAGTGAAATAGCTTCAGCAAACACAGAAGATGATGAAGAAGATGATGATGACGACGACGATGATGACGAGGATGAAGAAAACTTGGAGGAGCGGACATCTGGCCTCGCTAAGAAGAGAGTGAGAGCTTCTCTGTCTGACCTGTCAAGCCTTGAAGACGTGGAAGGGATGAGCGTGCGCCAGCTCAAGGAAATCCTGGCTCAGAATTTTGTCAACTATTCTGGCTGTTGTGAAAAATGGGAGCTAGTAGAGAAAGTAAACCGGTTATACAAAGAGAATGAAGAAAATCAAAAGTCATATGGCGAGTGGCTGCAGCTGCAGGACGAGGAGGACCACAGCCTGTGCCGGATCTGCATGGACGCCATCATCGACTGCGTCCTGCTCGAGTGCGGGCACATGGTCACCTGCACCAAGTGCGGCAAGCGCATGAGCGAGTGTCCCATCTGCCGGCAGTACGTGGTGCGCACCGTGCACGTGTTCAAGTCCTGAAGCCGAGGACCCCCCAAGCTCGATCCCAGATGTTTCAGTGCACAGAAGGGACTGGAAACTTCCTGTTCAAAATTTGAAGCTATTTTTAAAAATTATTTTCACAACTAACTGGGGACGGGAAAGATTCATCCTAAGTTGCAATAGCACTGGTCCATGCTGTATGCCTGTCAGCTGGAGGACTGGCTCAGTTTCCCAGTTTCTGCTGGGCTTCTTCACACATCTCTTATTACTAATCACAGAAGTCAGACTGCTTATGGCATCAGCTACTGTTCTCTTTGGAGGACATTTATTCTGTTCTCTTATTTCTCCTTCATCCTATTTTTAACTTAAACTACTCAGATGTTTGAAACTTCTGCTCTCTTTGGATGAGGTCACTGTCTGCAAATGGCCGACATGGTACATGCTGAACAGGGGCACCTCTGAATGCTCATTTTATTAGTCATGTATATTTTAAATGCTACTGTTTGATGAATGTAATTTTCCACATTGTTCCTATTTCTGCGTTTAAACATAATTGGGAACAACTGACATTCTATAGTCAACTGCCAGGGCCTGAGACTAAACATGTCCATTTTTGTTCAGGTACAGCTTTTTATTTATTTTATTTTTTTAAAATTTTTTAATTTTTTAATTTTTTTTTCTTTTTGCGGTATGCGGGCCTCTCACTGTTGTGGCCTCTCCCGTTGCGGAGCACAGGCTCCGGATGCGCAGGCCCAGCGGCCATGGCTCACGGGCCCAGCCGCTCCGCGGCATATGGGATCCTCCCAGACCGGGGCACGAACCCGTATCCCCTGCATCGGCAGGCGGACTCTCAACCACTGCGCCACCAGGGAGGCCCAGGTACAGCTTTTTATAGCGAGGGCTGCATCTAGCTTCCTTCATTAGAGAAGTGTGTGTGTTAAATTCTTTATTAACGTGTAATCAGTTTACAGTGTTTTATATATTGAAAGTGTATTTTCAGTGCTACCCACTAGCTAGTTTGAACCTTAGGAATAAAATTAAGTTTAAAAAAAAAAAGAGACCCACTTTAAATATAAAGGCACAGAGAGGTTAGAAGTAAAAGGATGGAAAAGATATTCCACATTAACACTAAGTAAAAGAAGGGTGGAGTGTTTATATTCATTAAAGATAAAGCATAGGTTAGAGCAAGGAACACTGCTGGAGGAAAGAGGATCATCTCTAAGGGGATCTTCTACCATGGATAAAGGGACCAATTCATCCAGAGAACAAAAAACCCTTAAATGTTTAAGCAACTAATAACAGAACTTTGAAATATATGAAGCAAAAACTGCTAGAACGGTAAGTAGAAATAAACAAAACCATGATTACCACTGAAGATTTCAACACATGTCTCACGATAAATGACAGAACGAGCAGATAGAAAATCAGTAAGGATATGGAAGAGTCGAACAAAAGTGTTGACCAACCAGAACTCATTAATACTTGTAGAAAACTCCACCCACCAAGAGCAGAACACACATTCTTCTCAAGTGCAATGGAACCTTTACCAAAATAGATAATATTCTCAGCCATAAGACAAAACTCAATAAATCTAAAAGCTTTCAAATAATAAGTACGTGGAGGACCACAATGGGCCTAAGTTAGAAAATAATAAGAAAAGGATTGGCACAAAATCCCCAATTACTTGAAAATTAAACAACACACTTAAATAACCCATGAGTCAAAGAAGAAATAAATAGAAATTGGAAAGTATTTTGAAAGGAATGAAAATCAAAATATGAAAGATTAAAGATTCATTTAAAACAGTTCTTAGAAGGAAAGAAAGAAGTCTTCATTTACAGGAGACATGATTGTCTATATAAAAAATCCAACTGAATCTTAAAAAAAATTAAGAACTAACATATGTTTAGCAAAATTGCAGGACACAAATACAATTGTATTTCTACATATTAGCAGTATATATGACAATAAAAATTGAACTAAAATATCATTTACAATAGCATCAAAACTGTAAAATACTTGGGAGAAAATATTTGCAAACGAAGCAACTGACAAAGGATTAATCTCCAAAATAGACAAGCAGCTCATGCAGCTCAATATCAAAAAAACAAACAACCCAATCCAACAATGGGCAGAAGACCTAAATAGACATTTCTCCAAAGAAGATATACAGATTGCCAACAAATACATGAAAGGATGCTCAACATCACTAATCATTAGAGAAATGCAAATCAAAACTACAATGAGGTATCATCTCACACCAGTCAGAATGGCCATCATCAAAAAATCTACAAACAATAAATGCTGGAGAGGGTGTGGAGAAAAGGGAACCCTCCTACACTTTGGTGGGAATGTAAATTGATACAGCCACTATGGAGAACAGTATGGAGGTTCCTTAAAAAACTAGAAATAGAACTACCATGTGACCCAGCAATCCCACTACTGGGCATATACTCTGAGAAAACCATAACTCAGAAAGAGTCATGTACCACAATGTTCATTGCAGCACTATTTACAATAGACAGGACATGGAAGCAACCTAAGTATCCATTGACAGATGAAAGGATAAAGAAGATGTCACACATATATATTATGGAATATTACTCAGCCATAAAAAGAAACAAAATTGAGTTATTTGTAGTGAGGTGGATGGACCTAGAATCTGTCATACAGAGTGAAGTAAGTCAGAAAGAGAAAAACAAATACCATATGCTAACACGTATATATGGAACCAGAAAAAAAAAAGGTTCTGAAGAACCTAGGGGCAGGACAGGAATAAAGATGCAAATGTAGAGAATGGACCTAAGGACACGGAGAGGGGGAAGGGTAAGCTGGGACGAAGTGAGAGAGTGGCATTGCCATATATACACTACCAAATGTAAAATAGATAGCTAGTGGGAAGCAGCCTCATAGCACAGGGAGATCAGCTCGGTGCTTTGGGACCACGTAGAGGGGTGGGATAGGGAGGGTGGGAGGGAGACACAAGAGGGAGATATGGGGATATATGTATATGTATAGCTGATTCACTTTGTTATACAGCAGAAACTAACACACCATTGTAAAGCAATTATACTCCAATAAAGGTGTTTAAAAAAAAAAGGAAAATATTTAAGGAAAATTTGACAAAAGACATGCAAGACCTGTACACTGAAAACTATAAAACATTACTGAGAAAAAAGAAAGACCTAAATAAATGGAGAGAGATGCTATGTTTATGGATCAGAAGACTTCATATTGGTTTTTTTGTTTGTTTGTTTTAAATTAATTTTTATTGGAGTATAGTTGCTTTGCAGTGTTGTGTTGGTTTCTACTGTACAGCAAAATGAATATAAGACTTCATATTGTTAAGATGTCAATTCTCCCCAAATTGGTCTATACACTCAAGGCAATCCTAATCAAAATCCCAGCATTTTTTTTTTTGGTAGCAAACGACAAGTTAATTTAAAAATTTATATAGAAGTGCAAAGGACCTGAAATAGCCAAAGCAACTTAAAGAAGCACAATGCTAGAGACTTATACTACTTGATTTCAAGGCTATTACATAGTTAAGACAATCTAGACAATGAGGTATTAGTGTAAAGATAGACATATAGATCAATGAAACTCAATAGAGAGTCTAGAAATAGACCCACATCACACACACACACAGTCAATTGATTTTTTAGAAAGGTGCCTAGGCAATTCAACTGAGAATTGAAAATGTTTTTAACATCAAAACAAATGATGCTAGAAATAATAGACAGCCAATAACAAGGAACGAATTATTGATACATGCAAAAAGATGGATAAATATCAGAATGATTATGCTAAGTGAAAGAAGCCAGTTTAAAAACTGTATAATCCCAATTACATAAAAATTCTAGAGAATGCAAACTAATTCATAGTGACAGAATAGTAGTGGTTACCTGGGGATGGGGAAGGGAGGGATGGATTACAACAGGGCACAAGGAAACTTTTGGAAATGATGGGTATGTTCATTATCTTAATTCTTTAGCTGGCTTCCTGGAGGCACACATATGTCAAAACTCATCAAACTGTGTACCTTAAATAGGTGCAGATTACTGTATGTCAATTATATTTCAATAAAGTGTAAAAGACAAAATCTATGGTTTAAAGCAAATAGCTCTCTGGTTATGCTATTAAGCCTTGAAGTGATGCCACATCCTTGTTTGTGTTTGCACTGGGGAAAATGCTCCTTGAAATGTGGTCAATTTTAGAGTCTCTTCCTGGAGAAGAGCCAAGAACTGGGAAGGAGGGTCCTGGCTGGGTTGCCAGCAGGGGGCCAGCTCTCTTGGTTTTGACCTGGAGAAGCTAAGATGTGCAGGAGGACCCCCATCTCTGGGGGAGGGGATGGTGGGTGGTGGAGAGAAGTCTTTCCTCTCATTCACTCTTGGTAAGAGCGTAAATTGGTCTGACAAGAAAAGTATGACTTCCCCTAACGGAAGAGGTAGGTGGCTGAGGCTCAAGCCCACTCCACCACATGCTGCTTTTAAGTTGCCAGTATTTATTACTTATTACCCAGGATATGTGAGAGCTCTGCCAGAAGTGGCTGGAGGAATGATCATAATAAATTCACTGCCCCGGGGAGAGAATGAACCTTTGCTGATTTATTTCTCACCACGGAACCTAAAACCGACAAAAGTCACTGGCACATTTATCTTCAGCTCCTTTCCACTACCCTTAACCCTCAAACTCTACTGGACATAATTCATCTTCCTCAGGTAATTCAGAGGGTACACTGGGATCTTACAGGGGATCCTGTGGGATTTTCAAAGCAGCAACATTAACATGAAATGGGTGTCAAATTATTTCTGTGCTTCTCCAGCTTTAGTACCAGAGTTATTTCTTTGGAGAGAGGGGGCTGGGATGGAAAGGGCGATGACTCATGATCTCAGCCCTGCATCAATGTTTAACAATTAATAGCACCATTCCTTGTCTCCATTTCCCCAGATCTAAATGACTGCTTTGTCGTACGGTATGTTTAAAATGTTTAAATTAGGGCTTCCCTGGTGGTGCAGTGGTTGAGAATCCGCTTGCCAATGCGGGAGACATGGGTTTGAGCCCTGGTCCGGGAAGATCCCACATGCCACAGAGCAGCTAAGCCCGTGCACCACAACTACTGAGCCTGTGCTCTAGAGCTTGTGAGTCACAACTACTGAGCCTGCGTGCCGCAGCTACTGAAGCCCACACGCCTAGAGCCCGTGCTCTGAGAAGCCACTGCAATGAGAAGCCCGCGCACTCCAACGAAGAGTAGCCCCCACTCATCGCAACTAGAGAAAGCCCATGCGCAGCAACGAAGACCCAACACAGCCAAAAATAAATAAATAAATAAATAAAATAAATTTAAAAAACAAAAAAGTTTAAGTTCATTGCTTCTTAATGGGCCTTCAAGAACCAGAATGTTCTTAATGAGGGGGAGGTCTTCGAGAACCAGAAGAAACGAACACATTTCTCAAGTCTTTTATCCTGTAGTTGAGACCAAGCACTGGGAGAATCTATCCCTTATTCAGGAGCCTACATGATGGCTCAGAGGCTCTGGGGTGTGGTTTCCTGCTGGTTATTATAACCACCCTCTAACCTCACACCCCAAAGTCAGGGGGCCTGTCTCAACCTTTACTATCCTAGCGGTTCTCAGGATAGCCATCCTGGCTCCCCTGAGACCATGGTTCCTGCAACCCTGACATCGCGAATCTGACCACTCCCCGTCTGCATGGCCACCCACAGTCGAAGACCTCACTGCTCGCCTGGACCACTGCAGATGCTCCTACAGGACATTTCTGCTTCCTCTCCTGCTCACCTACAACACCGGGTCCACCCGGCATGCGGAGTTCATCATTAAGTTAATTTTTCATTCTGAGAACGACTGTTTGAAAATATAACTCTGATCTTGTCACTCTCGTGCTTAAAATCCTTCAGTGGCCTCCCACTGCAGGAAAGTACACAGCGCCAGCTCCTCAGCATGGCTTCCAGGGCCCCGCATGCTCTAAATCTCACCTCGTCTCCAATCTCATTTAGTTATTTTGTCCCCCTAGCTCACCGTGCTTTGGCCATGCTGGCCTGCCACAGGGCCTTGGTACCTGCTATGCTCTCTGCCTGGAACGCTCTTCTCCAGCTCTTCATTCACACTGCTGACTTCAGATCTCAGCTTCAGTAATCCCAAGCCCTTGGCCACCTGAAGAACAGCCTGGCCCTCTGCCCAGCTGCACGCTACAATCTCAGTCTGCTTTATTTTTTTACGGCACTTGCCCCTATCTCAAGTCACCTCCGTATGTACTTGTTATAACAGCACGAAAGCTCCATGAGACGGTGGACCTCATCGTCTTACTCTGCTGTCCCTCCAGGGCCAAGCAGATGCCTGGACCACACTGGCTCCCCATGTGGTTTTCTCCTTCCAGAGTCCCCTGAGGCACACTCTGTGTGATTAATGGAACCGATCCTTTTTACCTTGTTGGGCCTTGTCTGGAGCCCCACTATTGCCTTCTAAGCACCACTTGCGTGGATGTGCAGGGTAGGCCCTCCCTACCTCCTTCCCCTGTTTCTGGGGCATGTCCGGAATCCAGGAGCCCTGGTCCTCCGAGCATAACACCAGCTGCCTGTGCAAGTCCATCTTGCAAATGTTGCCCGGTGCACTCTGGGAGGCCTGCTGGAGTTAGCAGCATCCCATTTAGGGGAGCTCAATATTCCAGACCAACTTCTTCAGGGTGATGCTGTGCTATGTCTTAGGATGTAACAGAAAATTATCCCGTAAGAAGCAAACTCTTACTACTAGTCAAAGGGGTGCCACTTAGCTGGTGTGGGAATTTGTGTGAAAATCAGAAAGAGGCTCCCCTCTGGGCAGATGTAGCCCCCTGGGGGCAGAGCGTGGAGTGCATGCAGGCTGGCTTTGAGCTCTCCACTCGACTCCTCTTGTGCAGTGCACACATCACCCAGCTGTACACAGCATCTCTGAGTGGTCACCTCAGAGATACCAGGTCAAGCCCTATAGGCTAGATTTTGAGCTTCCTCACTGTAAGCCTCAGTTCTCTGGTATTTTATATGAACTCTCAATTATCCATGGTAAATAGAGAATGAAGATCTGAAAGCCAAAGGGAACCCCCAAATCTTACCTTCGTAAATCTCACTACTTACCAAGTCCTAACTATGTGCCAGGTGCTGGGCTAGACACTTGAAGCACATTGTCACATTTTATCAACCACATGACATTAGCACTTTGTAAAACGAAAAAATAAGTTACAGAATTCAGTAGATACATGATCGCATTAGAAAATCAAAATGAATTATTTAAGTATGGATAGACAGGACAGTAGATAGTAGTAGTTATTTGGGGGAGTAGGATTTACAATGGGACTTTATAGTTGATATATTTCTGAATGGTCTAATTTTTAAAAATGAGCTTATCATTAGTTTTATAAACAGAAAATAATAATATTGCTGTTTTGGAAAAAATAGTACAAACTAAAAAACTGTAAATAAAAAGTAAAATTAATTGCTTTGAATTTCAGTTTCTTTCATAAATAAAAAAGTAAATATAAATAAAATTTTTAAATTTTCAAAAAGATACATGCACCCCAATGTTCACAGCAGCACTATTTACAATTGTCAAGACGTGCAAACAACCCAAGTGAATGTCAACAGATTATTGACTTAAGAATATGTGGTATATATATACAAAGGAATATTAGTCATAAAAAAGAATGAGGGCTTCCCTGGTGGCACAGTGGTTGAGAGTCCGTCTGCTGATGCAGGGGACACGGGTTTGTGCCCCGGTCCGGGAAGATCCCACATGCTGCGGAGTGGCTAGGCCCGTGAGCCATGGCCGCTGAGCCTGAGCATCCAGAGCCTGTGCTCCGCAACGGGAGAGGCCACAACAGTGAGAGGCCCGCGTACCACAAAAAACAAACAAAAAGAATGAAATATGGCCATTTGCAGCAACATGGATGAACCTAGAGAATATCACACTTAATGAAGTAAGTCAGACAGAGAAAGACAAATATTATATATCACTCATATGTGGAATCTAAAAAATAATAATCTATATACAAAACAGAAACAGACTCACGGACATAGAAAACAAACTTATGGTTACCAAAGGGGAGAGGGAGGGCAGGAAGGATAAGTTAGGAGTATGGGATTAACAGATACACACTCCTATACATAAAGTAGATAAGCAACAAGGATTTACTGTATAGCAAAGGGAACTATATTCGGTATCTTGTAATAACCTATAATGGAAAATAATATGAAAAAATATATATGTGTATAACTATCATTTTACTGTACACCTGAAACTAACACAATATTGTAAATCAGCTACACTTCAATTTAAAATTTTTTATTTTACTTCCTGTTATGGGTGCTGGTAAGCAGAGAAATGACCCCAAATGACTCGGGTCAGAGGAGGAGATTCTGCCCAAGGGCTGAAAAATCAGGCAGGGGACATCGCCCCACTCCACACGAGGACAGCAACTCCTCAGGGGCGGAACAATCCTGCCTTCACACTAACAGTTAAACCGCTTGCCAGGCTAACAGTGAAATCAATTTCTAATTATAAGAAACTACAGGCTTTTAAAACACACAATCGTGTGTGTAAGCCACTCATTACCATTGTGTCAAGCCACTGGGTGGGAAAATGAATTCTGGCACTCGCAGTTCTAATATGGTAAACACTCAGCTGAGAGTCAATTACATGGTTCACATTTTTACAGCTCATTTATTTCCTCCATTTTTAGGAATAACTTCACAATTAATAGTCTTCTTTCATTTGTTCCTGAGGTGTCCTTTTAAAACAAGAATAGGATCACTGGCCACAAAGCAGCAAAGTGGGGGTGGAGGGGGGAAGTCACACCGTTGAGTGTATACCTTATTACGGGCAGGAAAATGGAAGTGGTATTAAGTAGCCAGCAACCACAGTGCAGCAAGGAGAAAGGAAACCAAAGGTCAAGAAGTCAGAAGAAGGTTGGCCACGTTTTTGTGTGTTTGCTTTGGCTCTTTTTATTTATTTTTTTAAAATCTTCACTCCCATGTTTATTGCAGCATTATTCACAGTAGTCAAGATATGGAAACAACCTAAGTGTCCATGAATGGATGAATGGATAAAGAAGGTATGGTATAAATGTATACACACACACACAATGGAATATTATTCAGTCACGAGAAAGAAGAAAATCCTGCTATTGTGACAACCTGGATGGAATTTGAGAGTATTATGCTAAATGAGAGAAGTCAGACAAGAGAAAGACAAATACTGTATGATATCACTTATATGTGGAATCTGAAAAAGCTGAACTCGGAGAAACAGAGCGTTGAATGGTGGTTACCAGGGGCTTGGTGTGAGAGAATTGGGAAGATGTTGTTCAAGGGGTACAAAGGTGAATAAGTTCTGGAAATCTAACGCATAGTATTGTGATTACAGCTAACCATACTGTATTATGTACTTCAAAGTTGCTAAGAGATTAGATCTTAAATGTTCTCACCATAAAAAAGGAATGGTAACTATGTGACATGATGGAGGTGTTAGCTACCACTGTGATGGTGACCATATTGTAATAAAAATGTATCAAATCAATGTATTGTATACCTTAAACTTACACAATGTTATCCGTCAGTTATATGTCAATTTAAAAATAAGATATACTTTTGGGTGATGCTGAAAGATGCTGAAGGAAGATGATAAATTTCACTCATGTGGATTAATCTTAGCAGTCTAAAAACAATGATGTCCACAATGAATTTTCTGGGCATGCCTCACAAGAGCTGATTCTACTCAAGAAGATAACAATAGCTTCAAAGGACATAAGGTCATGAGAAGGGAAATGTTTAACAGCTTGTGCTGGTTATTCTTCGTAATAATGAGAGCACACGGCGTTGGAACACAGCTTTACACTTCTCAAACGGTTAGCTCAGCCACTGACCCATTTGATCCTCACAACAGCCAAATGAGAGTGGTCAGGGAAGTGACATTATCACCTCCCTAAAAATGAGGAAACTGAGGCTCTAAAGATTTAAGAGATTTCTCCAAGTTCACAGCAGTATCTTCCTGGGAACTCCAAGTTCAGTGTTCTTCCTACTACTCCATACTTGCATACTTCCTCTGAACCTGAAAGGGAATGGAACTATTTATGCTGAATTGTACGGACTAATTAACTTTAAAAAATGATGTAAAGGATGTACAGTGGCAGGAAATATCAGAACTGATTTCTGTGCTTGTTTAGATGAGCCTGCTTTGTAGTATACAGCTTTAGCAAGCTCATGTGTAAACAAGTGTTTTAACCAACAGAATGCAATCCAATAGTTAATAACTTGTCTGCATTCCCACATAGGGGATTTTGGTTGGAGAGGAGAGTGAGGTTGGAGAGGGTGGGAATTTTATATATATATATATTTTAACATCTTTATTGGAGTAGAATTGCTTTACATTGTTGTGTTAGTTTCTGCTGTATAACAAGGTGAATCAGCTATACATATACTTATATCCCCATATCCCCTCCCTCTTGTGTCTCACTCCCACCCTACCTATCCCACCACTCTAGGTGGTCACAAAGCACCCAGCTGATCTCCCTGTGCTATGCAGCTGCTTCCCACTAGCTATTGTACGTTTGGTAGTGTATATATGTCAATGCCACTCTCTCACTTTGTCCCAGCTTACCCTTCCCCCTCTCCATGTCCTTAGGTCCATTCTCTACATCTGCATCTTTATTCCTGTCCTGCCCCTAGGTTCTTCAGAACCTTTTTTTTTTAATTCCATATATACGTGTTAGCACACGGTATTTGTTTTTCCCTTTCTGACTTACTTCACTCTGTATGACAGACTCTAGGTCCATCCACCTCACTACAAATAACTCAGTTTCGTTTCTTTTTATGGCTGAGTAATATTCCATTGTATATATGTGCCACATCTTCTTTATCCATTCATCTGTCGATAGACAGGTTGCTTCCGTGTCCTGTCTACTGCAAATAGTGTTGCAATGAACATTGTGGTACATGACTCTTTTTGAGTTATAGTTTTCTCAGGGTATATGCTCAGTAGTGGGATTGCTGAGTCATATGGTAGTTCTATTTTTAGTTTTTTAAGGAACCTCCATACTGTTCTCCATAGTGGCTGTATCAATTTACATTCCCACCAAAGTGTAGGAGGGTTCCCTTTTCTCCACACCTTCTCCAGCATTTATTGTTTGTAGATTTTTTTATGATGGCCATTCTGACTGGTGTGAGATGATACCTCATTGTAGTTTTGATTTTCATTTCTCTGATGATTAATGATGTTGAGCATCCTTTCATGTGTTTGTTGGCAATCTGTATATCTTCTGTGGAGAAATGTCTATTCAGGTCTTCTGCCCATTTTTGGGTTGGGTTGTTTATTTTTTTGATTTTGAGCTGCATGAGCTGCTTGTAAATTTAGGAGATTAACCCTTTGTCAGTTGCTTCATTTGCAAATATTTTCTCCCATTCTGAGGGTTGTCTTTTCGTCTTGTTTATGGTTTCCTTTGCTGTGCAAAAGCTTTTACATTTCATTAGGTGCCATTTGTTTATTTTTGGCTTTATTTTCATTACTCTAGGAGTTGGGTCAAAAAGGATCTTGCTGTGATTTATGTCTTAGAGTGTTCTGCCTATATTTTCCTCTAAGAGTTTGGTAGTGTCTGGCCTTACATTTAGGTCTTTAATCCATTTTGAGTTTATTTTTGTGTATGGTGTTAGGGAGTGTTCTAATTTCATTCTTTTACATGTAGCTGTCTAGTTTTCCCAGCACCACTTATTGAAGAGGTTGTCTTTTCTCCATTGTATACTCTTGCCTCCTTTATCAAAGATAAGGTGACCATATATGCATGGTTTTATCTCTGGCCTTTCTATCCTGTTCCATTGATCCATATTTCTGTTTTTGTGCCAGTACCATACTGTCTTGATTACTGTAGCTTTGTACTATAGTCTGAAGTGAGGAAGCCTGATTCCTCCAGTTCCATTTTTCTTTCTCAAGATTGCTTTGGCTATTTGGGGTCTTTTGTGTTTCCACACAAATTGTGAAATTTTTCGTTCTCATTCTGTGAAAAATGCCATTGGTAGTTTGATTGGGATTGCACTGAATCTGTAGATTGCTTTGTGTAGTATAGTCATTTTCACAGTGTTGATTCTTCCAATCCAAGAACATGGTGTATCTCTCCATTTGTTTGTATCATCTTTAATTTCCTTCATCAGTGTCTTATACTTTGCTGCATACAGATCTTTTGTCTCCTCAGGTAGGTTTATTCCCAGGTATTTTATTCTTTTTGTTGCAGTGGTAAATGGGAGTGTTTCCTTAATTTCTATTTCAGATTTTTCATCATTAGTGTATAGGAATGCCAGAGATTTCTGTGCATTAATTTTGTATCCTGCTACTTTACCAAATTCATTGATTAGCTCTAGCAGTTTTCTGGTAGCATCTTTAGGATTCTCTGTGTATAGTGTCATGTCATCTGCAAACAGTGACAGCTCTACTTCTTCTTTTCCGATTTGGATTCCCTTTATTTCTTTTTCTTCTCTGATTGCTGTGGCTAAAACTTCCAAAACTATGTTGAATAACAGTGGTGAGAGTGGGCAACCTTGTCTTCTTCCTGATCTTAGTGGAAATGGTTTCAGTTTTTCACCATTGAGAATGATGTTGGCTGTGGGTTTGTCATATATGGCCTTTATTATGTTGAGGTAAGTTCCCTCTATGCCTACTTTCTGGAGCATTTTTATCATAAATGGGTGTTGAATTCTGTTGAAAGCTTTTTCTGCATCTATTGAGATGATCATGTGGTTTTTATCCTTCAATTTGTTAATATGGTGTATCACACTGATTGATTTGCATATATTGAAGAATCCTTGCATTCTTTGGATAAACCCCACTCGATCATGGTGTATGATCCTTTTAATGTGCTGTTGGATTCTGTTTGCTAGTATTTTTGTTGAGGATTTTTGCATCTATGTTCATCAGTGATACTGGCCTGTAGTTTTCTTTTTCTATGACATCTTTGTCTAGTTTTGGTATTAGGGTGATGGTGGCCTCGTAGAATGAGTTTGGGAGTGTTCCTCCCTTTGCTACATTTTGGGAGAGTTTGAAAAGGATAGGTGTTAGCTCTTCTGTAAATGTTTGATAGAATTCTTTGGCTCTTTTTAAATGAGCACAAACAGAAAAGGAAGAAATACGAATCAGAAAAACTCACTGAGCTGCCCTGTGACCTGTGGCAATTAACTGGTCCTAGAAACTACTTTCCCTACCTGGTTTGCTATTTTGTGACTCTTTCTTTGTTCCTCTTTTCAATTCTCTTTCATTGTTTGTTTTAGTCAGAGTAATACATGTAGAGCTACTCATGAAAGTAGGCTTGTGATTTAAAAAATGTACCTGGTGGTAGACTTTCACCACCCCAAGTGGTGTGTAAAAGCTGATCGGGTCTGTAGTCACCCTCGGTTCAGCCTGGAATGAGGGGAGGGGAGACTGGAGGACTTTCCCTCTCTCTCCAGTCTCTCCCCGCAGTCCATCCTTGAGCCTTCATTCAACATCTATTCTGGTTAGACTCTGAGAATGGAGGTGAAAGACTCCCACCTTCAAGTAGCTCAAAAAACTTAACTGGAGAGACAGAGAGTAAGGGGCCATTTCATTACAGGATGCTATGTACTGTTTCTATTATAATGATGACCATTAGTATCAACTATTTTATTTTCAGTAAAACCTGAGACAATTCAGGTGTTACTAAAATTAAAAACAAACAAACCCTATAATCAGTTAGTTAGCTTGTGTCCCTGCACTAAGGGAGAGGCTTATGTTATGCTTTCTGTGGGGTCCTGGTTAAAGAATACCCCCTTCTGGGTTCAGGACTTACTTGGTAAGGAGTCTCCGGATTCCTTGTCCCCAGATGCCCCACTTCAACCAGCAGCCACCTATGCCCAACTTCCTGTTCCCACTTAGAAGTGACTGTTGCATGGGAACCACAAGAACAGAAGCAAAGCTCTGTGATGGGAAAACAAGGGGCCTGCAAAACAGATCAGGGACCATTGGTCCATCTACTCTGTTTTGCAGGAAAGGAGGAGCCATGCAGACCAGAGATATAGAGAGTACACACCCAGCAGGCACCGACTTCCTTGACCTTCAGCCGTCTGCCCCGTCCCATCGCATCAGCTCTCACTCACATTCTGGCCACTGTTCATGACCCTCAGACCAGGCTCCCTCTTCAGTAACATGTTTCAATTTCCCGATACCATTTGGCCTGTCGGTCCATACCACCGCTGCCCTGGCCATGGCTTACGCAGGCCAGGTGTGCATGTCCTGCAGGTGGCGTGGGTGGCAGTGGCGGGCCTGCAGCACCTGGGGAATGGTTCCCTTCAGGTCAGGTGAGTGATGACAGCTGGAGGCCTCTCCTCAT
Source organism: Mesoplodon densirostris (assembly GCF_025265405.1). Taxonomy (NCBI): domain Eukaryota; kingdom Metazoa; phylum Chordata; class Mammalia; order Artiodactyla; family Ziphiidae; genus Mesoplodon; species Mesoplodon densirostris. The sequence continues at coordinate 14,996,098 of NC_082664.1, forward strand.
TTCTCCCGAGGGAAGAAAGTGGCTTATCTGCATCTCCCGCTGTCCCAGTGAATGTGGACCCTTCCTTCTGATAAGTCCTTTCAGGCAATTTGGGAAACTTCTTTAAAACTCTGTGAGCAGCTCATGCCCCTAAACTCAATTATAAGTAAAGACCTCAACACTTGGCCACAGGGACAGGCGGTACCTTAGTTCCCCCACCAGGGAGAGAACCCATGCCCCCTGCAGTGGAAGCACGGAGTCTGAACCACTAGACCGCCAGGGAAGTCCCAAAGCTTCTTGTTCTGGAAGAGGCCATCTGCACGATCTAGAGCTGAAAGGCAAGCCAAGTGCCCTCCAACCTTCCCCACCAGGCCAGATGCTTCTCACGCCCACCCATGACGCGGGAGCCACATCAGTCAGAAATCACCCCCGAACGGCGATGAAGGCAGGAAAGGCCTTCCCAGACCTGACACCAGGCACTGGTCACCAAACAGAAGACAATGGAACCTCAACATCTTTATGTTTTGACAATCTGAAAAATCACGTATCAGCCTGGAAACAGTGCAAGCCATAAGTGAACCTCAGCACCTCCCTTCCCTTGGCTCTCGGTGAGATAAACGGTGACCACACGCTGTGTCAGGCGAGACAGGCCCGGGGCTGCCAAGGAGATGCTGGCCGGCAGCACACTTCCCGTCCGCCTTTGCCAAGAAGTCATCAAGCACATGGTCAGTTTTCTTTCATGAAACCCACTTTATCCTTATCTTTGTTTTCTTTTTGAATGAGTCCCAGTTGAAGGATTACGCACAGATGTGTGTGTTTTTCTTAGAAGACCTGGGTCACCGGCAGCGTGGAGGTGAAAGTCCCTCAGATGAGCCACTGAGCACAATTCCTCTGAGATTTCACAATGTGAAATGTCAGGCGTTCACACATGACTTTAAAAGTAAGTGGCATGCTTTAGTAAGCCTTGCAGCCAGGACAGAAACTCTCGAATCAGTCCTGTGCATGATTAATAGGCCATCTTGATCCCCACCAGCCCCACGGCAGGGCAGCCCATCATCTGGGAAAGCATTTCCTCCTCAGTGGTTGCTGCATTCTTTGGTTTTTTTTTTTTTTTTTTTTGCGGTATGCGGGCCTCTCAGTGTTGCGGCCTCTCCCGTTGCGGAGCACAGGCTCCAGACGCACAGGCTCAGCGGCCATGGCTCACGGGCCGAGCCGCTCCGTGGCATGTGGGATCTTCCCGGACCGGGGCACGAACCCGTGTCCCCTGCATCGACAGGCGGACTCTCAACCACTGAGCCACCAGGGAAGCCCTGGTTTGTTTTCAACAACATTTTGTTTGTAATAACATTTTATATGTGTTATTCCTAATGACACATGTTTGCTGTAGAACATTCAGAACATGCAGAAAAGCAGAGAAAAGCAATTAAAAACCCCTCACAATCCTGCCGTCCAGAAAAAGGCGGTTAACACAGCTCTCCGCAGTTCAGATTTCCCAATGGCCAAACAGGGACAAATAATAGTTCAAGGGTAGGAGGATTTAAGTGAGTTTATAGTGTAAAGAACTCAGCACAACACAAGAGATAATTAAGGTGAGCTGCTTTACGGATAACATCTTAATGTATTTCCTTGCAGTCTGTGTGTGTGTGTGTGTGTGTGTGTGTGTGTGTGCGTTTGTATGTACAAACATCAACATTTCACACACCTTGGATCTTACGGAGGAATTTAATTTTTCTTAAAATCCCTTTCCATTTCAGCTGGGTTCTGACTGATCTTCCAAGGCTATGTTCTAAAAACTATCATAGGAGGAAAGACGGAGGGTCAAAAACTAAGAAGTGTCAGCTCTGTGTATAAGGAATAGCGTTCATTCCCACCACTTGGACATGAACTTGCAAATAGTTTTCCAGAGGCAATAGTGTATTTTTCCCCAATGATACATAGTCATTTCTAGTATCCTATCTTATCAACTGCACGGGCTTTACAAGAAGGCTGTCTGGGGTGAGGGTCCAAACTGCAATCACAGAAAAGAAAGCAATGCTCAGTGACCTGCACGGTGATTAGACTGGCCACTTGGGCCTCATCAGTGTGAAGAAGGCACCAGTCAAGCTCCTCATACCCAACTGGGTCCGTAAACGTATCTCACATGGGGTCGTTTTGCTCAGGAGTCTTCTTTGATGCTGGTGCCGAAGGACGCTTTGTGGAAGGGACTGGCCCTTGCCCCATTATTTCAGCCACAGTGCCAGGACTGAACACATGTAATTGGTGCCAGACACTAGCTAGGCCCTGGATTTATACAGCCCTGGATTTACATGCTTCCTAGAAGCATACATGGTTATACTGAGGAAGCAAACAAGCAGCTCACCTTACAGGACACTGTGGAAAATGCTCTACAGAGGAGGTTTTCTTGGGACAATAAGGGCCCCGGAGAGGGAGCACGGAGGCTGCCTGGAAATGCAGAAAACCTTTCGGAAGAGGAAGAATTGAGCTGAATCTTGAAGGACCAGCTGGAGCTTGTCAGGCAGACAAATAGGGAGAGATGAACCCAGAAGCCTCAAGTGTGGCCTCTGAACTCAGTCTGCCTGCTACTTGCTAGCGCTTATAATCTTGGTCAAGTTCCCTAACTGCTCTGAGCCTATTTTGTTTTCGTTTTAAATAAGACTTTAAAAAAATCAGCTTTACTGAGATATAACTCACACACCATAAAACTCCCTCATTTAAAGAGTACAATTCATTTACAATGTAGGATATTCACAGAGTTGTGCAGCTACCTGCACATCAATTTTGGAACACTTTCGTCCTCCTATAAAGAAACGCCAAACCCACTAACAGTCATTCCCCATTTCCCTCCAGTCCCCTTAGCTCCTGGCAACCACTGACCTACTCTCTGCCTTGACAGATCTGCCTTTTCTGGACATTTCAGATAAATTAAATCACACAATATGTGGTCTTCTGTGACTGGCTTCTTTCACTTAGCAAAATATTTTTGAGGTCTGTGGCTATTTAGTCATGTATGAAATGAAAGTAATAATTGATTCTACCTCGGATGTAGATGTTTTTTGAGATTGAGATGAGAAGCCTGCCAAACGTCTGGTGCAGAGGAAGTACTCAGAGTTAGGTCTCCTCATGCTGATGTTTCTTTGCAGAGCCAAGGAGGGGATCAGGTGAGACACCTGTCCAGTCCGTAATGATCTCGTCATCCATACGCTCAGATGAGAGTGGGGAACCATGGCGCATGCGCACCGCTCTTCAAAGTTCAAAACGGTGCGCGGAGAGCAAGGCGTGACGTTAATTACAGAGGTGATGGCCTCAGAGGTGAGGCAGGTGAGGTGAATGAGCACGTAATGAGGATGATGGAAATGGCATCCTCTTGGGGCGCTATGAGCATTAGATATGGGAAAGGGCTTTGCCAACAGTGAACTAATGTAAAAATGGCAATACTTACTCTTCTTATAAACCTGGTCCAAAGGAAAAGAAGACATGGAATGCTTATTGGGTGCCCTACCATGTGCCAGGTGCTGTGTGTGTTATTTCATGTAAACCTCTGCAACACGGGACTGATTCCAATTCATAGAAGAGGAAACTGAAGCTCAGGACAGAGCAAGCAATTGGGATGAGTTCTCACACCAGAGCTTGGCTAGAGGAGCTAAAATTCAAGCTCAAGCCTGGCAGACGAAAGCTGATACTCTTTCTACCATGTTCTGTCTTGCCACCTTGTGGGCAAGTTAATCCTTCCATGTCCTGAACAGGGCAGTCTCCTCTCTCCTCTTATTTATTTTAAATACCTATCTCTTATCTTCTTCCAGTTCTGGCATGTGATACATCTGTCCTAGATCATCTTATCTGTCACAATATCAAAAAATTTCAAACACATCCCTCCTGAGTCTTCATCTTCTCAAAAAGAAGTGCCTTTTGATTAAACAGCATTGTACTCTGATGGGAGAATAGACAAAAATGTCTGTAATCGTTTCAGCTAGGGTGTGAGGACCTTCTCCAGTTTTTCTACTTGGAAAGAACCTAAATGACTAAACCACCCAGCTCCCCCTGACACTGGTAAATGATGTCCTTTTAAAGTTATATCAATTGTTCACTATTTACTTCCCTTGGCAAACCTGTTGAGTCCATTCTTTCGCTTGTTAAGCCCAAAGAAACACACTCAAATAGTGAAAAGATCTCTGTTTTCTTTTTAAAAAGTGTAAAACGCAGTAGCCAAGAAATGAAAGCAACCTAAGTGTCCATCAAAAGATGAATGGATAAAGAAGATGTGGTATATATACACAATGGAATATTAGCCATAAAAAAGAATGAAATAATGCCATTTGCAGCAACATGGGTGGACCTAGAGAACATCAAACTTAGTGAACTAAACCAGACAGAGAAAGATAAATATTGTATGATATCACTCACATGTGGAATCTAAAAAATAATACAAATAAATTTATTTACAAAACAGAAACAGACTCACAGACATAGAAAACAAACTTATGGTTACCAAAGAAGAAAAGTGAGGGGGAAGGGATAAATTAGGAGTATGGGATTAAGAGATACAGACTACTATGCATAAAATAGATAAGCAACAAAGAACACAGGGAACAATATTCAGTATCTTGTAATAATCTATAATGGAAAATAATCTGAAAAAATATAAATATATAACTGAATCACTTTGCTATACACCTGAAACTAACACAATATTGTAAATCAATTATATTTCAGTTTTAAAAAGTGTAAAACATACTTGTCTCAGTATACAAATCCTTTCCCTTCCTACAGTGTCAGTCACATTGAATGTAGAGAAAGAACACGAATAAAACCAAGGATTTGTGAAAACATGGCTCAATGGAACTTTTCTATACTGTCATGAGAAAATAAAATGATATAACAACTGGAAAACAACTGGGTATTACCTTATAACAGGTACATCCCCTGCAACCCAGCCATCCAACTCCGAGGTGTTTCCTCTAGGACAGCGGTCCCCAAAGTGCAGTCCCAGACCAGCAGCAAAAGCAGCGTTACCTGCAAACTTATTAGAAATGCAAAATCTCTGGGACCCACTGAATCAGAAACTCTGGGCAGGGGCCCAGCAATCTGTGTTTCAACAAGTCCTCTGGAGAATTCTGATGCATGCTCATGTCTGAGAACTACTACACTAATGAATGCTCATATGAAAATGCACCAGGAGACATCCACCAAGAATGTTCCCTGGGCCCCCAATCATAATGGCACAAAACCTGGAAAAAGCTCAAATGCCCCAAGTCAGGAGAATGGAGAAGTAAACTGGAATATTCATATTACAGCATACTATACAGACCCAAAAATAAATGAACTACAGTTAAGAGCTCCACATAATATACATGAACATTAGGAACATAATGTTGAGGCTGAGGAGAACACTGCAGTTGACTACGTTCAGTGTGGTGCATCTTTTGTAAACCTCAAGCCAAAAATGAAACAGTATATTCCTTAGGGCTATAGACTTATGTAATGAAAGTATACATTTTTAAAAACTAGGGAAAAGATAACCACATAGTTTGGGGTAATGGTCACTTCTGGGGGTGGGGAGGTGGGAACAGGTGGGGAGACGCAGCGGTGTAGGTAACACTCCCAGTTCTTAGAGCAGGTGGTGGGTTCACCTTATTAGGAAGATTTGTAAGTTACGTTTGTATTACACACATTCTTCTGTGTGTATCAAATATTAAGTTAAAAAGGGGGGGGGAGGGCTTCCCTGGTGGCGCAGTGGTTGAGAGTCCACCTGCCGATGCAGGGGACACGGGTTCGTGTCCCGGTCCGGGAAGATCCCACATGCCGCAGAGCGGCTGGGCCCGTGAGCCATGGCCGCTGAGCCTGCGCGTCCGGAGCCTGTGCTCAGCAACGGGAGAGGCCACAACAGTGAGAGGTCCGTGTACTGCAAAAAACAAAAAACAAACAAAAAAAAGGTGGCGGGGAAGGGGATGAATTCTGACAAGTACCACACTATTCTTGCTTGATTGGGAAACAATGCTCAGGAAAAGTACTCTGTAAGAGAAAGGATGAGAAGTCTCCAAAGGGGAACCAGACTGGAAGGATTGCCGCCCTCAGAGGAGCCTGCAGAGGATGAAGGAAGTAGACACACACAGAGAATCCCCCTCCCTCCTCCTCATCAACCTCCATCTATAGGACAGTAACAGTGCTGTGTGTTGGCTCTTTTTCTGCCACCAGCGTTGTCTGGGTTAGTCATTCACTGAACACTTGAGCTGCCAGTGTGCCAAGCAGGGAGAAGTCAGTGGCAAGGGCTGAGCTGTAAGGCTGTGAGGAGAGGAATCATGAGCAACAGCTGGCCTAGGAGGCCCAGGCCTCCTGAAATGTCAACAACTAAATACATACAGGCACCCTTACTACATACACACACACACACACACACACACACACACATTTTTTCCTACACACACACACACACACACACACACACACACATTTTTTCCTACCACCGGTTGAATCTTCCCTGGGACTGGAAATAAATTGCTGCTTGGAAAATTGTTAATCTTTTCCTGAATGAGTAAATTAGCTTCATTTGAAGATAGAGAACTTAACCACCTCTCAAAGTACTTAAATGTTTGCGCCATCAAGTCCACTGTTTAAGATGAGATACACGATTCCTATGCTCCCTCTGATGGACTAGAGGGTAATGCACCCATTTTTATTTCCATGTGCAGATGGATTTACAATTAGAGTGGAAAGCTCTCCTAAATGGCACGGGCTAGAGCTGGGCTCCCAGAGGCCCAGGGTCAAACCAGGTTTGCCTTCAACTCAGGCAAGTACCAAAGCTCCGTCTGTTTTCCATGATGCATAATTTTTCCTTATTTCCCAAAAGTATACTCAAAATGGTCACAGAATATACTTTGTTAAATGAAACATACTCTTGGAACATCAAATAGCTTTAATGTAGTATGATGAGTGAGTCGTGTGTGAGACAGAGAAAGTAGTGTACAAAAAAATTACTAAAGTATGGTGAGTGCTTTTACTTTTAAACTACGTGAAAAATAAATGCCCCTTCCTCTTAACTGCTCTGGGGGCCGTGTCCAAATCCACACACCCAGTGCTCCTTTTCCCCTTCAGAAAATATAGAAAGGTTATTCTTACTCTACGGAATGTATGTGGTCCATGGAAGAAACATTTGTAAGGTGCATATGCTTTTCTTTTTTACTTAAAAAATTACGTTTTATTTTAGAATAGTTTTAGAGTCACAGAAAAACTGTCAAGATAGTATACAGAGTTCCCATATACCTTACACCCAGTTTCCCCTATAGTAACAGCTTTTATGAGTATGGTATATTTGTTACCATTAATGAACCAATATTGATGCATTATTATTACAGTCCATTCTTTATTCAGATTTCCTTTGTTTTATCTAATGTCTTTTTACTGTTGCAGGATTCCATCCAGGAGACCATGTTACATTTAGTCATCATGTCTCCGTAGATGGCACTAGTCTGAGACACTTTCTCAGACTTTCCATGTTTTGGGTGACCTTGAGAGTTTTGAGGAGCACTGGTTAGGTATTTTGTAGACTGTCCCTCAGCTGGGCCTTGTCCAATGCTTTCTCATGATTAGACTGGATGATGTGTCTAATATCACATCCTTGGGGAGGAAGACCACAGAGGGGAAGTGCTCTTCTCATCACATCATGTCAAGGAAACTTACTATCCACATGCCTTATCACAGATGATGCTAAAACCTTGATCACCTGGCTGAGGGAGAGTTTGACAGGTTTCTCCACTATAAAGTTATCTGTGTCCCCACCTAGGCTTCTCTGCCCTGTGCCCTTGGAGGAGGTCACTGTGCACACACACATAAGGGGTGGGGAGCTGTGCCCCATTCACCTCCTTGAGGGTGGAGCATCTACATAAATTATTTGGAATTCTTCTTCACGGGAGGTTCGTTTCTGCTTCCCCACTTATTTATTGAATCAGTTACTTATATTAGCATGGGCTCATGGATATTTACTTTATATTTGGGTTATTATCCAATACTACTTTATTTTATTCCTCAAATTGTTTCAGCTTTGGCCACTTGGAGCTCTTTCAGTTGGCTCCTATGTTCCTTTGACATACCCCCATCATTGTGGAATTTTCTTCTTCTTTTTAAATTTTGAACATTTCCTTACTAGATGCATATGATTTTTACCATAAGCTTTCATACTAAAATTAAGATTTGGGGGCTGAGGGTACGAGAAGATAGGTATTCCTCTGAAGTCTAAGGAGCTATTATTACATAATTTTCTTTATATAAAGTCTACCCTTTCTATATGATCAGTCCTTCCTATATTTAGCTACAAAAATTTCCCTTTTCCATCAATCTGTGGTAACAGGGTCCTCATTCTCCTTTTACCAGAAACTTCCAACAGAAGTGCAGAATTTGGGAGAGTGCCCAAGATGGCAGAGTAGGAAGACCCTGAGCTCACCTCCTCCCATGGGCACACCAAAATTACAAGTATTTACACAGCAATTGTCAGTGAGGATGACCTAAAGACTAGAAGAAAAGATCTTCTAAAACTAATGATGTAAAGAAGGAACCACAATGAGACAGGTAGGAGGGGTGGAGACACAGTACAGTCAAGACCCATACCCCTGGGTGGGTGACCCACAAACAGGAGGATAATTATAATTGCAGATGTTCTCCCCAAGGAGCAAGGGGTACAAGCCCTACATCGGGTTCCCCAGCCTGGAGGTCCTGTCCCAGGAAGATGAGCCCCCAGAATGTTTGGCTTTGAAGGCCAGTGCAGCTTACTCCTGGGAGAGGCACAGGACTGTAGGAAATAGAGACTCCACACAAAATCTTACACACTATGAGACTCAGGCCAGAAGCAGTCATTTGAAAGGAGCCTGAGTCAGACTCTCTTGCTGACCTTGGAGAGCCTTCTGGACAGGCAGAAGGCAACTGGGATTCATCCTAGGGTCACAGATGACGGTGGCAGCCATTTTTAGGAGTTCATTATACCATGAGGACACAAGTGCTGGCAGGTGCCATTTTGTAATCCTCCCCCTAGCTCATTAGTGCTGGGACCTGCCCCACCCACCAGCCAATTGTTACCAGTCCTGGGATGCCCCAGGCCAAGCAGCTAGCTGGGTAGGGACACAGCCTCACTCACTAGCAGGCTGGATGCCAGAGGACCCTGAGCCCCTAGCTACCCCAGGATTCGGCCCCACCCAACAGATGGCCCAGGACATAGTCACATCACCAGTGGGCTGACACCAGCCCCAGGACCCCCTAGGCCTGAGCTCCACACACCAGCAGGCCAACACTAGTACTCCAGAACCCCCAGTCCTGCAGCCAGCCACCCCAGGACTCAGCTCCTCCCACCAGTGGGCCAACACTAGCCCTGTGACCCACCCCAGGACTCCATAGCCAGTCACAGCGTAATCCAACCTCACCCACCAGTGAGCCAGCACCAGGACTGAACCTCCCCAGGCCTTGAAACCAGCTGTGACAGGACCCAGCCCCACCTACCAGCATCCAACAGCATCTGCACTAGGCAGGGCCTGGCAACTAACCAGACCGGGGGCCAGCCACACCTACTAGATGACCACAGTAGTCAGCAAACCACAATAGAAGGGCCCATGCAGTCCACATAGTGTGCATGCTAAAGCATATAGCTCTGGTGAACAGAGGGGAGTATGCTGGTGGGCTCCATAGGATGTCTCCTACATGAGGCCACTTCTCCAAGATTAGTAACTATAATCAACCTATCAAATACATGGAAATAAAAACAGAGAATAGGCAAAATGCGGCAACAGAGGAATATGTTCCAAAGCAAAGAACAAGATAAAATCCCAGAAGAATTAAGTAAAGTAGACATAAGCAACCTACCCAATAAATAGTTCAAGGTAATAGTCATAAAGATGCTCAAAGAACTTGGGAGAAGAATGATGAACACAGTAAGAAGCTGGAAATTTCTAACAAAGAGTTAGAAAATATAAAGAAGAACCAAACAGAGCTGAAGAATACAATAACTGAAATAAAAAAATACACTCAGAAGAATCAATAGTAGATTAGATGATATAGAGGAATAGATCAGTGAACTAGAAGACAGAGAAGTGGAAATCACTCAAGCTGACAGAAAAAAAGAAAAAAGAATTTTAAAAAATTAGGACAGTTTAAGAGACATCTGGGACAACATCAAGCACAATAACATTCACATTATAGGGTTCCCAGAAGGATATTAGAGAGAGAAAGGGGCAGAGAACATATTTGAAGACATAATTGCTAAAAACTTCCCCAACCTGGAAAGGGAAACAGACATCCAGATCCAGGAAGCACAGAGAGTTCCAAGCAGGACCAACCCAAAGAAGATCACACCAAGACACACTGTAATTAACATGGCAAAAATTAAAGATAAAGAGAGAATATTAAAAGCAGCAAGGGAAAAGCAACAAGTTACATAAGGCTATCAGCTGACTTTTCACCAGAAACTCTGCAGGCCAGAAGGGAGTGGCACAATATATTCAAAGTTCAAAGTGATGAAAGGGAAAAGCCTGCAACCAAGAATACTCTACCCAAAAAGACTATCATTCAGATTTCAAAAAGAGATAAAGATTTTTACAGACAAGCAAAAGCTAAGAGTTAAGCACCAGGAAACCAGCTTTACCAGAAATGCTAAAGGGAATTCTCTAAGTGGAAAAGGAAAGACAACAACTGGAAGCATTAAAATTACAAAGGGAAAAATCTCATTGGTAAAGACAAATATAGAGTAAAGGCACTAGCTCAACCACTTATAAAGCTAGGAGAAAAGTTAAACAATAAAAGTAGTAAAAATCATCTATATCCACAATGAGTAGTTAAGGGATACACAAAGCAAAAATGTTATATATGACTTAAGAAACGTTAAATGATGGGGGGCAGAGAGTAAAAATGCAGGGTTGTTAAAATGTGTTTAAACAGATACACGCACAAAAAAAAAAGGAATCCAAACATAAGACTAAAGACAGTCACCAAATCACAAGGGAAGAGGACAAAAGAAGAAGAAAGGAAGAGAAAAGAACTACAAAAACAATCCTAGAACAATTAACAAAATGGCAATAAGTACATAGCTATCAATAATTACTTTAAATGTAAATGGACTAAATGTTCCAATCAAAATACATAGAGTGGCTGAATGGATAAAAAAAAAATACCCAGGTATATGATGCCAATAAGAGACTTGCTTCAGATCTAAAGACACACAAGACCGAAAGTGAGGGGATGGGAAAAGGTATCTCATGCCAATGGAAATCAAAAGAAAACTGGGGTAGCAATACTTATATTAGGCAAAATAGACTTTAAAGCAAAGACTGTAACAAGAGACAAAGACGCACATTATGTAATGGTAAAGGGATCAATCCAAGAAGAAGACATAACAATTGTAAATACATATGCATGCAACATAGGAGAACCTAAATACTTAAAACAAATATTAACAGACATAAAGGGAGAAACTGAGAGTAACACAATAAGAATAGGGGACTTTAACACCCCATTTACATCAATAAACAGATCATCCAGATGGAAAATCAATAAGAAAACACTGGTCTTAAATGACACATTAGACCCAATGGACTTAATACGTACAGAACATTTCATCTGAAAGCAGAATACACATTCTTCTCAAGCTCATATGGAACATTCTCCAGGATAGATCACATACTAGGTCACAAAACAAGTCTCAGTAAATTTAAGAAGACTGAAATCATATCAAGCATCTATTCCTATCACAACACTATGAGGCTAGAAATCAATTACAAGAAAAGAAATTTCAAAAACACAAACACATGGAGGCTAAACAACAATCAATGTGTCACTGAGGAAATCAAAAAATACCTGGAGACAAATGAAAATGAAAACACAATGATCCAAAATGTATGGGATGCAGCAAAAGCAGTTCTAAGAGGGAAGTTTATAGTGATACAAGCTTACCTCAGGAAACAAGAAAAATCTCAAATAAACAACCTAACCTTATACCCAAAGTGACTACAGAAAGAAGAACAAACAAACCCAAAGTTAGTAGAAGGAAAGAAATCATAAAGATAAGAGTAGAAATAAATGAAATAGAGACTAAAGAAGCAATAGAAAAATCAATGAAACTAAGAGCTTGTTTTTTGAAAAGATAAACAAAATTGATAAACATTTAGCCAGGAAACTACACTACAGAGCTACAGTAATCAAAACATCATGGTACTTGTACAAAAACCAGACACATAGATCAATGGAACAGAACAGAGAGCCCAGAAGTGAACCCACACTTATACAGTCAACTAATCTAAGACAAAGGAGGTAAGAATATACAACATTCTGAAAAAACAGCCTCATCAATAAATGGTGTTGGGAAAACTGGCAGCTAGATGCAAAAGAATCAAACTGGACTACTTTCTCACACTGCATACTAAAATCAACTCAAAATGGATTAAAAATTTAAATGTAAGACCTGAACCCATAAAACTTCTAGAAGAAAACACAGGCAGTATGCTCTTTGACGTTAGTCTTAGCAATATATATATATATTTTTTTGTTATGTTTCCTCAGGCAAGGGAAACCAAAGCAAAAATAAACTAATGGGACAACATCAAACTAGAAAGCTTTTGCACAGTGAAGGAAACTATCAACAAAATGAAAAGGCCACCTACTGAATGAGAGAAGATATTTGCAAACAATATGTCTGATAAGGGGTTAATATCCAAATAGACAAAGAATTCCTACAACTTGATATCAAAAAAACCAAACAACTGATTAAAAAATAGGCAGAGGACCTACTGAAATGAATAGACATTTTTCCATAGAAGAAATACAGATGGCCAATAGGCACATGAAAATATGCTCAACATCCATAATCATCAGGGAAATGCAAATCAAAAACATAATAAGATATCACCTCACACCTGTGAGAATGGCTATTATCAAAAAAGACAAGAGATGACAAGTGCTGGCGAGGATGTGGAGAAAAGGGAACCCTTGCGCACTGTTGGTGGGAATACAGACTGGTGTAGCCACTATGGAAAACAGTATGGAGGTTCCTCAAAAACCTAAAAATAGAACTACCATATGATCCAGCAATTCCTCTCCTGGGTATATATGCAAAGAAAATCAAAACACTAATTTGAAAAAATGTATGCACCCCTATGTTCACCACAGCATTATTTACAATGGCCAAGATGTAGAAGCAACTCAAGTGTCCACTGATGGATGAATGGATAAATAAAATGTATATGTATGTATATATATGGTTTCCCAGTGCATATAAGAGTCATGTTTACACTTTTAAAAAGTGCATAATTTGGGCCTCACACACCACCAAACACCCAGGGCCCTTGAATTCAAAAACTTCTTGAGCCTAAGACTTGAGTTGAAACTTGATTTGTTTTTCCTTTTATAAATTTTGCAAATTTAAGTTGCTAAGCTCCATGACAGCAGGGAGAATGTGTTATTATTTTATTTTTCACTTTTAAGCTGTATTAGTTTCCTATTGCTGCTGTAACGAGTTACCACAAATTTAGTGGCTTAGAACAACACAAATTTATAATCTCACAGTTTCAGAGGTCAGAAGTCTGACTTGGGTCTCACCACGCTAAAACCAAGCATCTGCAGGGCTGCACTCCTTACATCCCTTTCTGGAGCTGCTAGGGGAGAATGCTTCCCTTGCTCGTTCAGGTTGTTGACAGAATTCAATGACTTGAGGTTATAGAACTGAGGGCCTACTTCCTTGCTGGTTGAGAGCTGAAGGCTGTTCCCAGCTGCCCAGTTTCCTAGGTTACTGAGGCTGCCTGCATTCCCTGGCTACTGTCCCCCATTTTCCATCTTCAAAGGCAGCAGTGGAGTCCCTCTCATGCTTCAAAACTCTCCTGCCCTTCTTGGGTCGTATTTCTCTGACGTTTGCTAGGAAAGGTTCTCTGCTTTTAAGAGCAGTAGGATTAAACTGAGCCCATGCAGATAATCCAGAATAATCTCCCTATTCAAGATTCCAAAGATTAGGGCATGAACATCTGTGGGGGTCATTATTCAGCTTCTCACATCAGCATAGTGTCTGGTGTATCACAGGCCTTCAACGAACGACTATCTCCTTTAATGACTGAGAGAGAAAGCTGAGTGTGCGTGAAGTGGAGACTCAAAACTGAGCAGCTGCTCTGATATTTTGCTGATGCTGAGGTATTCTATGCATACAGCTAAGAGTTGGCCAGACAGAAAGCAGGACAGTTTCAGACAACAAAACCAGCTCAGGTGTCTCTTTGGTATTTCAATTCAACAAGGCTCCCAGTCCTGGGTGCGCATTCGAATCACCAAGGAGTTTTTAAAAAACACCTTTGTCAGGTGCTCCGCAGACGAGTCAAGTGAGAATCAGCTATTTGTTAAAAGAACTCCCTAGGTGATTCTAAAGTGCAGCTGAGGCTGAGAGGCACTGGCTTAGAATTAGCCAAATTTCATAACTGAGGATTCACAATGTTTTGGACACTATGACCTTTTGTTATGGGCTGACTTGTGTCCCCCAGATCCATATGTTGAAGTCCTAACCCCCAGGATCTCAGAAGGTGATTATATTTGGAGACAGGGTCTTTAAAAAGTTACCTTATTAATTACTTAATTACTTAAGCTAAAGTGAGGTCGTTAGGATGGGGCCCTAATCTAGTATGACTGGTATCCTTCTAAGAAGAGATCAGGACACAGACACGCACAGAGAGATGACCATGTAAGGACACAGGGGGAACACAGCCATCTTCAAGCCAGGAAAGGAGGTCCCAGAAGAAACCAACCCTGCCAACACCTTGATCTTGGACTTGAAGCTTCCAGAACTATAAGAAAATAAAGTTCTGTTGTTTAAGCCTCCAGGTCTGTGGTACTTTGTTATGGCAGCCCGAGCAGAGGAATATATCCTTTTAAGCATATCTGATCTCCCTTAATAAATGCAAGCTCTTAGGTCGCGCCTGGCCTTCTTACCTGTTTCTCATGATGCTTATCATGCTGTTTTGAATATAGCGGTAGCTCAATAAATCCAATCAAAGCAGTCACAAGCCTGGGTTTATGTCCCATCTCCACCACTAGTTGGCTATGTGATCTTGGCTAAGTCATTAAGCTTCATATCTTCATCTGTAAAATGCCATTACCTCACGTGACTGCTGAGATAACGCGTGATGGAAAAATCTGTGTGACGGGAAATCTACTAGGATCCTTCCTCAGCCTGTGTGATTTTGATTTGATGGGAGCACTTACTGGGTATGTATTGAAAGAATGAACAGAGTGTCATAAAGCAAATCCATCCAAACTTTTTCTTCTATCAGCTCAGCTGCAATTTTAAAAATTAGTTCTAATGTTGGTCTCACCCAGTTGCAGCTTCTCCTTTATTTTGCTGTTTTACTGAATGCCTTGGGCCAGTTGGTAAATATCACATTCTAAATAAGACCCAACATTTTCACATAGAATCCTTAAAATATAAATAGATACAGCCCTTTGCAAAAGTAATGTCAAATTATGAGTGAAAAGCTGTTAAAATATTCATATCCTATCATCCAGAAATTTCACTTCTGTTACTTCTGAGGAACGGAGGCTAAATACAGAAATAATTCTGTTAGTATTGACAGCATTGTAGGTAACTGAAAAATCAGTGACAAACTAAATGCCCAAATAAAATATAAAATAGTACATGCGCAACACAGACTATTGTAAAACTAGTGAAATTATGAAAAATACTTATATTATGGTGTTTACTTAAGAAAAAGATGCAGAATACATAAGTTAAAAATGCATAGAGAGGGCTTCCCTGGTGGCGCAGTGGTTGAGAGTCTGCCTGCTGATGCAGGGGACACGGGTTTGTGCCCCGGTCCGGGAAGATCCCACATGCAGTGGAGCGGCTGGGCCCGTGAGCCATGGCCGCTGAGCCTGCATGTCCGGAGCCTGTGCTCCGCAACGGGAGAGGCCGCAACAGTGAGAGGCCTATGTGCTGCAAAAAAAAAAAAAAAAAAAAAGCATAGAGATAAGGTTGAAAGGAAATCCAACAAGGTGCTAATAAAGGGGGGACCTTAGCTGGTGGGATTATGGGTCATCTTCCTCCTTCCTTCTACTTCTCTGAAGTTTCTGACTTTTTTTTTTGTATAGATATATGCTTTATTTTCTATCATGAAAATATCTAGAAGTGGAATACTAGATCATATGGTAGGTGTATATTTCACTATTTTTTCTTTAATGCCAAACTATTTCAAAGTGGCTGTTATTATTTGAAATTTCCATCAAAAATGTGTGAGGGGGCTTCCCTGGTGGCACAGTGGTTGAGAGTCCACCTGCCAATGCAGGAGACACGGGTTCGTGCCCCGGTCTGGGAAGATCCCACATGCCGCGGAGCGGCTAGGCCCGTGAGCCATGTCCGCTGGGCCTGTGCGTCTGGAGCCTGCGCTCCACAACGGGAGAGGCCACAACAGTGAGAGGCCCACGTACCACAAAAAAAAAAAAAAAAATGTGTGAGAATGCCAGTTTCTCTACATCCTCACCAATGCTTAGGATCATCAGTCCTGCTTAATTTTAGCTACTCTACTAAAAGTGTATTACTATTTTATTATGGTTTTTTAAAATTAATTTTTATTGGAGTATAGTTGCTTTACAATGTTGTGCTAGCTTCTACTGCACAGCAAAATGAATCAGCCATACGTACACATATATCCCCTCCCTCTTGGATTTCCCTCCCATTTAGGACACTACAGTGCATTAAGTAAAGTTTCCTGTGTTGTACAGTATGTTCTCCTCAGTTGTCCATTTTACACATAGTATCAATAGTGTATGTGTGTCAACCCCCATCTCCCAATTCCTCCCACCCCACCCCTTTCCCCCTTGGTATCCATACATCTGTTCTCTACCTCTGACTTTTTTCTAAAAGGAGAGTAGACTACATTTATCATAAGGGAAAATAAAGATAGAGTTAATATAAGACAGCCAACAACAATCAACAGAAAACAGGACCCAGGTGATCCATTTTGTCCGGGATTCAGCTGTCTCATTACAATGCATACAAATGATCGGATGCCATTTAGCTAATGACACGGCTCTGGCATGACGAGGTCCCCGCCAGAACATTTTCCTGGTGTGGGTGTAAAACGTATCCTAAGGAAGTCACAGTGCTTAAAGAGAGGCGAGGGCAGGAAGTTGCCAAGTGCTGCTTCAGCAACTTCTCTTCTATCCCTTAAACAAAACATTCTCCTTAATTAAGTTAACAGAAACCTGTCGATGAGAGTCAATATTTACACAAACCTGCAGTTCTGATAAGGCACGTATATTATTCCTACACTTTGTAGCACGCTCTACACAGTGGTCCCAACCTCTGCTGCGCGCGACACAGCCAGCCACTCAGTTAAGGCAGAAATCCAGGCACTGAGTCACTGCCTCCCTACGCCTCTCACTGCACCAACCCTTCAGGTCCTGTTGCTGAAGGACTCCAAATCCCTCATCATCCACGTCTCCATATGGCTAATGCCACCACCGTCTCTCCCTCAACAACTCTAAAGCCAGACACTACTTTCCTTCTAAATTCATCTTCCCCTTCTTCTAGAGTAACAGCACCTCCTAAAACAGCTGGCACATGGCCACTTAGGAAAAAACTACAGTTCCCTGTTTCCTTTAATTAGGTGAGATCATGTGACTGATGGGGCAACTTCTGGATTATGTGCATCCTCCTCTTCCCCTGCCGCTTCCCATGGGCTGGAACGAAGACACGGTGGTCATGGTTTCCAATTCTTTACTTACTAGGGGGATGTACCTGAACTGTCGGTTGATAACGTATTAGATTCCTTCAGCTGCTATGACAACCCAGCACAAACTTAGTGACTTAAAACAACACAAATTTATTCTCTTATGGTTCTGGAGGTCAGAAGTCTGAGAACGGTTTCACCGAGCTAACGTGAAGGTATTGGGCAGGGCTGGTTCCTTCTGAAGGATCTGGAGGATCCAGGATCTGAGGGGAGAAAACTTTTCCTTGTCTTTCTCGGCCTCTGGTGCCGCCTTCCTTACATTCCCTGGCTCGTGGCCCCTGCCTTCACAGGCAGCAGCACAGCGTCCTTTTTTGTTTGTTTGCTTTTGCGGTACGCGGGCCTCTCACTGTTGTGGCCCCTCCCGTTGCGGAGCACAGGCTCCGGACGTGCAGGCTCAGCGGCCCTGGAGCACGGGCCCAGCCGCTCCGCGGCATGTGGGATCCTCCCGGACCAGGGCACGAACCCGTGTCCCCTGCATCGGCAGGCGGACTCAACCACTGCGCCACCAGGGAAGCCCAGCACAGCGTCTTTGAAACGCCTTCTCCTTCTGTCTCCGTATCACCACCTCCTCCTCACAGAACTCCGCCTGTGTCCCTCTTTTCTGGATGTTTGTGACTACCTCAGCCCCACGTGGATAATCCAGGCTTATTCTCCCATTTCAAGATCCTTAATTAACTTGATCATGTCTGCCCAGCCTCGTTTGCCATACAAAGTAA
The DNA here is from genome assembly GCF_025265405.1 of Mesoplodon densirostris. Classification (NCBI taxonomy): domain Eukaryota; kingdom Metazoa; phylum Chordata; class Mammalia; order Artiodactyla; family Ziphiidae; genus Mesoplodon; species Mesoplodon densirostris. The sequence continues at coordinate 15,014,519 of NC_082664.1, forward strand.
TATTCCTAGGTTCCGGAGGTTAGGACGTGGAGATATTGGCAGGGTGGGTGGGGGCGGGGGGGAGCGGGGCATCATTTAGCTTACCACAGTCATTAAATATAATTTTTGATGAAAATGCATGTATGAGTTTGGGCATGTAACTCAGAAGACATTCAGAAAATTGAGTGGCATTGCTAAACAAAATTTCCTTCCATTCTTATTTGCCTGTTTATATAAACAAGGCTGCTTGCAGGCTTACATTCAATTGGAAGATCGGAATAGAATTCCTAATTCTAAGCCGAATTCTTTCTAGCAATAAGTAACATTCATTCAATGATAATTGGAAAAAATTATAAAGCTCCATTCATCTCATTTAGAAATGTATTTTCAGTAAAATTTCACTTTTTATGTGTTTCTTGTTTATCCAAATTTGTTACATATTCATGTGGTTTTGATCAATAATATACTTCTAATAATTGAAGGATAACTCAATCAGGAAGAAATTTTTTAAAAATTTAAGCCTTATCATCACAGGAAATTCAAAAACTTAAATTTAAACTTACATGTATATATTTTTGTTGTAGGAGAGAGGTGATCAAAGAAAGATTTATGTATAAAATGCATTAGTATAAATTTCTGTGAGGGAAGTGGAATGGGTACACAGGTTCCAAAAGAAAATGAAACAATATGAAATTTCTGACAGGTAAAGAAAATCTTGTTTTTATGTTTTTTAAATGGGTGGCGGTTGGTGGGTATCAAATTGCTATGGTATTTAGATTCCATTGGGTACATTTAGAAGAAAGATATGACCGTTTTGTTTTAAATATCAATATTTACAGTGTATCTAAAAAGCCATCTTTACTATCTGCATTTATGATGAAATTCTAGACACTGACTTAAAAATGTATGTTTTCCAAAATTCTTTTTGGAAGCATATGAACAAAAAGTTTGAAGACAACTACTGATGGGCCTGCTTGTCAGGAGAGCAGCACCCCGTCCAGCCCCTGGCAAGGGGGTTTTGCTTGAACCACAGTGATGAGAAGTTTCCTTGGGCTCTTGGACTAATAAAGTATCTCAATGGCTATTCCCAGCTCCGTCAAAATAACAACAAGGAAAAATACCCAGACTCTTCTATTCACCAGCTCACTCATTCCCTTCCTACACTGCCCAGCCAGAGATACTTCTCTGCAGTTCATCAGGCCAGAGAACCTCACACTCTGGTTGCCAACACAGAGTGTGTGGTGGTAAGAAGAGGCCTCTTAATGGATCCAAATGTTAAGTTCTGACTAGAAGTTGCCACCGGGCTAGATACAGATATTGCCAACTCCCCCATCAGAAAAACAAAAGCAAGACTCCAGGGACCCATATTCAGAGCTTATTATGAGACTACTTTTATGAGCGTATATATATATATATATATATATATATATATATATATATATATATATATGGTGATTATTTTGGGTAAACGGGAGTAGATAAATAAAATTCAAAGTAAACTCTTGTTGGGGATTAGTTGGCTATCTTCACTGGAATGGCATGAGCACACATACAGCACACACACAGCATAGCACGACACAACACACACATCACTTGAAGAGTGAGCAGAACGGAAATCAAGGATCAAAGTGTCCCCAGCAAGGGGCTCTGAGCACACAGTGGTAACACAACGAATACTTGGTTGACTCAGAAAACATATACCAACACTTAATTAAAGAAAACCAGAAGGAATAAAATGGAATAAAGCAAGAAGATGGGACATTGCCAGGCAAAGGTAGACTTCATCACTTGTTTGGGCAGCTGTAAAAAGGGAGTGGGCACTAAGCCATTCTGTTTAGGCCTATATCTCAGCTCTATCATTTATGAGCTCTGTGACCTTGGACATGAAAACCTAATATCCTCATGCCTCGGTTTCTCCAAATGTAAAATAGGAATGCCATTGCATAAGGCTATTATGAGGACTGAATGAACTAGTACTTAAGTCAGTGTTAATGGTTATTATTAGCTATTCTTAAAAAAGAACATTTATTGAACACTGTACTCTCATCAATGTCTAGGCCTTGGGATATAGAAACAAAGGACTGTGCCACTTCCTAGCTCAAGGTTGACCACCCAGCCCATATGGGCACGTTCCAAAGGGTTTTCCTGGGGAATCCTCAGATATCCCAGCCATGGAAGCACAGCCAGGGGTAGGGCCCCACTGCAGAGGGACACAGAAAACACTCATTAAGGGGTGTCTTGGGGTGACCAAACCCACCTGGCCAGGTCAGAAGGCATCTGGGGTAGGCAGTTCTGATGTCCTGTAAAGCATCTTGCCCAAAGACGGGAGTTCAAGTCTGGCATTAGGCTGGCAAGGGGAGTTTGTTGAGGGGTTATTTTTGCTGCCTCTCTGACATCAGTTATGAGCCAGTTGCTGTTACTGATTTTATGAAAACTTAGGAGAACAGAAGACCACCACTGTACATCACCACATTGCTCAGGGCTCAATCACTTGTAAGAAATGAACTCCCAGTTTATGCTAGTTTAAGCTGAAAAGGAAGACTGGCTCATATGACCAGATTAAGAGAAAGCAGTCTTTCACTCTGGGACAGCTGGCTGCAGCACCTAAACTGGTATGAAGCTTCTTTTTTCAGCTCTATCTCTCATCTCTGCCTTTGCATGTTGGCCTATTGGGAGATAATTCTAGTGTTTCTGCATACATTCTGAGCAAAGCTGAGTATTAGCAGCTATGTTCAAGAATGTTTCCAAAACCGCTCTGAGGCATGGAGCAGACTTAAAAATATATTTATGTATGTATGTATGTATTTTTGGGTGCATCGAGTCTTAGTTGCAGTGTATGGGCTCTTTGTTGCGGCATGAAGGCTTCTCTCTAGTTATGATGCAAGGGCTCCAGACTGCATGGGCTCAGTAGTTGCAGCACGTGGGTTTAGTTGCACTGCAGCATGTGGGATCTGCATGTTCCCTGACCAGGGATTGAACCCGTGTCCCCTGCATTGGAAGGTGGATTCTTAACCACTGGACCACCAGGGAAGTCCCTGCATGGAGCAGATTTGCTTACATTCTAGGATCTGGCAATGGTGTCGTAGGTATGACACAAAAATCATAAGAAAAAAATAGGTATATTGAACTCCATCAGAATTTGAAACTTTGGTGTGTCAGAGGACATTATCAAAGGACAATCTGCAAAGTGGGAGAAAATATTTGCAAATCATATATCTGATAAGGGTCTAGTGATAAGGGTCTTGTATCCAGAATACATGAAGAACCCTACAAGTCAATAACAAAAAGACAAACAACACAATTTAAAAAATGAATAAAAGAGTTGAATAGATATTTCTACAAAGAAGATATACAAGTGGCCAATGAGTACATGAAAAGACATGCAACCTCATTAGTTATTAGGGAAACGCAAATTAAAACTGCAGTGAGGGGCCTCCCTGGTGGCGCAAGTGGTTGAGAGTCCGCCTGCCGATGCAGGGGATACGGGTTCGTGCCCCGGTCTGGGAGGATCCCATATGCCGCGGAGCGGCTGGGCCCGTGAGCCATGGCCGCTGAGCCTGCGCGTCCGGAGCCTGCGCGTCCGGAGCCTGTGCTCCGCGACGGGGGAGGCCACAACAGTGAGAGGCCCGCATACCGCAAAAGGAAAAAAAAAAAAAAAAAAAAAAAAAAACTGCAGTGAGATACCCACTGGGATGGCAATAATAAAATGGAAAATGACAAGTGTTGGTGAGGATATGGAGAAACTAGAACCCAGGTACTTTTCTGGTGGGATATAAAATGTTACAGCTGCTGTGGAAAACAGCATGGAGGTTCTTCAAAAAGTTAAACATAGAATTATCACATGACCCAGCAATTCCACTCCTCAATTTATACCTAAAAAATTGGAAACAAGTACTCAAATACTTATATACGAAAGTTTATAGCAGCATTATGTATAATAGCCAAAAGGTAGAAACAACCCAAAAGTCCATCAACTATGAAACACTGATATATACCACAATACGGATGAACCTCAAAAACATTATGTTAAATGAAAGCAGCCATACCCCAAAGGTCACAGTATTGTATGACTGCCTTTACATGAACTATCCTAAATATTTCATCCACAGAGGCAGCAAGCAGATTGGTGGTTGCCAGGGGCTGAGGGGAGGGGCTGATTGGGGGTGACAATGGGATGGAGTTGTTTTTTAGGGTGATGAAAATGTTTCAGGACTAGATACAGGTGGTGGTGGCACAACGTTGTGAATGTATTAAAGGCCACTGGACTGTACGTTTGAAAAAGGCAAATTTTATGCTATGTGAGTTTCATCACAATTAAAAAAAAATAAAGCTAATGTCTGTCTGTGGGGAAAACGTTGAGCACATTTGTTTTCAGTCCCTTATAAGACTAGGGGTTTTCTGAGCTCATGTTCCTCAGTTGGAACACAGGCCCATGGCGGGAGCAGCGTTCACCTGGGCCTGCTGTACACGGCTTCCCTGGGATGTGAGAGGCAAGGGGACCACACGAAGATGAAGCTCATGCTGCCTGCTGTGCTGAAATGAGCTGTCTACTCGGGCTTGTTGTTACCTTCCCAGCAGAATCCATGGAAGTGTGGTGAGCTCACTAGCCGAGGCCTGCTTGAAAGCCCTCCCTGTTCCCTGAGGATCATGGGCCAATGGGGCCTGCAGAGCTTGCCTTCCAAGGGTGCCGTGTGCCACAGCAATGAAATGTACAGTGGAAAATGCCAGGCACACCCTATGCTTGCTTTCACCCCTGTAATGCCAAGAAGATCTGTGGGCAAAGCAAGCTCCAAATACTCGGTGACTTAGTGACACCTATTCCTAGAGAACATAGATTTCAAAGCAGGCTTCAAAAAAACATCAGGAGGCTACTGACTGGGAAGAGGAACAGGGCTTCTCTGAGTGTCTTATACTTCGATCTGAGTGGTGGTTACATGGCTATAATATACGTGAAGAAGGATACAATCAATAAATGTTTTTACATTCATCAAGCTGTACACTTAAGACTGGTACACTTGACTGCATATATGTCATATCTCGTTAAAAAACTGTGGTCCAGGGAGAGGCAGGCATAGAACAGTATGCCTGGAATACTTCCATTTAAATAAATTTTAAAAATCAAGCAAACAAACATACAAAGAAAGAAAAAATCTCTGCAGCAGACTCAACATCGTGTCAGAGAAAGACTTTTAGAATGATGTGTGTAATCATAGTATATTACAGCTGTGGGTCTTAATCCCGGCTGATTAAAAACTCACCTGAAGAGGTTTTCATAAATACCCACGCCTGGGCACCCCCAATGGAGAATCTGATTTAATTGGCCCTGGGGGACAAGATGATTTTGTGGCTCCCCAGGTGGTTCTATCAGGGGTGGACAACCTATGACCCGAGAGCTACATCAGCCTGCTGACTGCTTTTACAAATGAAGCGTTACTAGAACACAGCCATGCACATGCACATTCGTTTACATAACGTCCCTGGTTGCTTTCACACAACAATGGCAAAGTTGAGCAGTTGTACCAGAGACCATGTAGACTAAAATATTTATTCACTGGCCCTTTACAGAAAACGTCTGCTGATCCCGGCATCAGATCAGGACTGCACATTTGAATCACCTGGGGAGTTTACAAACCACTCAGATGTTCCTGCAACCTTCCATAGCCAACTCTTCAGGGATAGGGCTTGGGTCTGATGTCTTTGTAAATTCCAGGAGATTTTCACAAGGAACCCTGAGTTCTGAACCAGTCCCTCGATGCTTTGGGTTGACGCAGTTCCCAGTGGAGCCCAAAAGCAGCAGTAGTGGGCTGGCTCCCCCAGCATCATCTGAGGAACTTAGGAAGACTCAGATTCCCAGCTGTCAGCCTTCAGATTCTGAATTCTGAATCAGAAGGTCTAGGGTAGAGTCCATCAACTGCTGCTATTAAACAATCAAGAAGCAAACAAAAAATCCCCCAACTCCTCTCTGTGTTCGGGAATACTGACATCCAGGGGCTGAAATGAGACCAGATCCCAGCCCAGATCCAATGTTTCCAAGGCATAATTCCACCTGGACGCTCGAATTGATACTGACCAGGGTTCTTGGCCTTCTGCACTCAATAGAAATTGACTAGAGGCCAGACAAGTAATTCACGCAAGGCTTTATTGGGGCCCCGGTGGCCGCAGGAGGGAGCGAAACAAGTAACATATTCCCTTGCTCTCTCCCTGAGAGGGGGCTGCCGGGTTCCTTACATGGGGTGAGGGTAGGGGTGTGTCCAGGGGCTGGGCTGGAGCAGTGGCTTAGGTGTTTTGCCCACCCCTCTGGCGGTGCTGAGTGCAGGGGGCACGTGCACTACCCTGCTTTTGCTCTGGACACCCTGTTTTTGCTCCCAGCTCTTCAGAAGAGGCAGTTGGGTTTTTTTGTTTTGGTCTTTTTGTATCTTTTGTCCAGAATTTGCCCCCCAACAAATTATTTTTAGTCCCTTATAGCTTCTCTGTAATTTGTAGCTCTAGGAGATGTTTGTCCAGGTGCAAGCGTCGCAGCACTGCAGCAAAGGGTCCCAGGTCCCAACCTCTCTCAGAATGTGCAATGAATTAGTGGGAGTCAAGTGATTTTGATCTGACTCTGGCTTTAAGGGCAAACAAGAGAGTAGGCTCTGCCCAGGCCATGCTCGGAGGGCACCCGAGAGTCTCTGCTCTGCAAAGGAAGTGATCAGAGAAGTGATCAGCAACTGCATCAGGGATAAGGGCCACCTGCAGAAGTGGAAACAGGCACTGTGGGCTGCTACACGGTGAGGACGGTGCTTACCTAACAATGAAGTCCCCCAGGACAGTCAAGGCCATCTGCTTCCAGAAGAGAAACCAGCAACTTAACTCCTCACTCTCAGGATGACTCACAAGAACATCCTGAGAATCAGGAGCACGAACCTCCTGGTGGATGAGATGCAAAAAAAATATGCAACAAAACTGCCCACAGGGTGCTAATTAACATATATGAAAGCAGAGTGGGCGCAATGTACATATGCAATCATCTATGGTGGAAGGAGCATGTGTAACCTCCATGGTCCAGAGGACAGGGAAGGGCTGCTGTAATTAAGTCAGGGCTTCACTAGGCTTTTCAAGGACTAATAGGATTTGGTGAGGTGATGCCAAGGGTTCTCAAACTTGGCTGCAATTAGAATCACCTGGGGAGGTTTTTTTTTTTTTTTTAATAAATTTATTTTTATTTTTATTTGTTTCAGGCTGCGTTGGGTCTTTGTTGCTGCGCACGGGCTTTCTCCAGTTGCGGCGAGCGGGGGCTACTCTTCATTGGGGTGCGCGGGCTTCTCACTGCAGTGGCTTCTCTTGTTGCGGAGCATGGGCTCTAGGCTCGTGGGCTTCAGGTGCGCGGGCTTCAGTAGTTGTGTCACGCTGGCTCAGTAGTTGTGGCACGCGGGCTCTAGAGCACAGGCTCAGTAGTTGTGGCACACGGGCTTTGTTGCTCTGCGGCATGTGGGATCTTCCCCGACCAGGGCTTCAACCCGTGTCCCCTGCATTGGCAGGTGGATTCTTAACTACTGTGCCACCAGGGAAGCCCCTGGGGAGGTTTTTAAAATCCAGAGGCCCAGGCCATTCTCCAGACCACTTAAATCAGAATCTTTGCGGGTGGCAACCAGGCATGAGAAATTGTTAAAGCTTCTCAGATGATTGCAATATTTGGCCAAGTTGGAGCGCTAGGTCTACACACTGGGAGATCCAAGGGAGATGGTTCCAGGATGAGCAGTAGAAGGCTGTCTGGAACCGGAGGAGAGCATTGTGGGGAGAGGCCAGAGGCTGGCCATGAACTCACGGGTGCTGAGGGCAGGCGTGGCATTAGGTACAAGTCCCTAGAAAGAAATCAATGCAGCACAACCACAGGGCTCCACAGGGAAGTGAGCCGCAAGGCTCATGGGAGAGCTGCAGTGGGAAGCTTGGGTTGTTTTTTCCTCTGGTCCAGGCCATTTTGAGCCCACCATATTTGGGGAGTAACTTTAGACTTACAGAAAAGTTGCAGAGATAATACAGAAAGTTCCTGTATGCTCTTCACCTAGTTTTTCCTAATATAAATATCTGATATTACTATGATACATTTGCCATACCTAAAAAACCAACATTGGTACATTACTATTCAGTGAAGTCCAGACTTCATTTGGATTTCACCAATTTTTCCACCACCATCCTTTTTTTTTCTGTCCCAGGATCCAATCTAAAGTAGCATTTAGTCATCTAGTCATCATGTCGCATTTGTCCCCACCCACCATTTTTGAAGACTCTATTTGACCCAGTTGGTGCTTTGCCCTTAAAAACATTTTTTTGTTGTCTTTAAGAATATGTAGATTTTAATCTGAATTTTACCAACACTGAAGAAATTTCATTGAGAAACTATATTTTCCTCAGTGAATTCCATCATAAACCACTTTAATCCCTCAACGATTTTTCCATTCTGTGCGGTTAAACTATTACCATGTTGTTCCGATTTAAAATTTTCTTTTCAACAGGAGTTTTTCCCTGCTAAAATATTACCAAAAATACATGGTTCTTCAATTACTTTTGTCTGTATGAATGCTGTCCATCATGGCTTCTGACAATCTGAGTTTGCTTTGATGACCGCATTTCAACCAACAGCAATTTCCTGGGTCAAAATCTGCATATCCAGATTGTGCCAAGATTGATTCCTCTGATTAAAAAACTCAATTTTTATTTTTTAAGTTGAGGTATAATTGACATACACTGTATTACTTTCAGGTGTACAACATAATGGTTCAGTATTTGTACACTATTATATATAATCTTTCTCAAGATTGCTTTGGCTATTCAGGGTCTTTTGTAGTTCCATATAGATTTTAGGATTGTTTGTTCTATTTCTGTGAAAAATGCCACTGAGGGGGGAAAAATCAATTTTAAATGTGCATGCATGTTTCCTTCTGCTGGTTTTATTTTGTGTAGGTGTTTCCTATTATACCTATTTTTTCCCAGTTCAATTGTTTTGTACTTTTCAAACTTACCAACAAGTTTACAATCATGAATTTCTCATTTGTAACATTTTATTATGTTCAGTGTTAACTGTTGCCAGTTTCATGTTGCACTGGATATTTCTACTAATAACATTTACTGATAACTTGGGTAAAAACAGATAATTCGTATTCTTTTGGGTAAGCCATGGAAGAATTGAGCAGCTCTTCTCAGATATTCCAGGAATGCCCTACTGTCCAGAAGTAATCTGTTGTGTTGGCCATCCAGCTCTTCTGGATGCTTGAGCTCATTTCACATGCTTGGTCTGCCAGAGTAAGAACAAATGGGGTCAAATGAGTCAAATGACCTGTCTCATTAAAAAAAAAAAAAAAAGGCGGGGGGGCTTTGATTTTTTGATGCCTGTACCCCAGCAGCACTGCTTTGCCCACAGGGCAGTGTAAATGGCACTCTTGGAGTTGTATGGGATGGCAGTCGGTTGTGCAGCCAGCCGTAGAAGATCAACAAAAGACAAGGCACAAGAGCAAAGCAGAACAAGCAGAATAGGATTTGGGGCAGAGACATGGGCACCAGAAATGGGCCGAGGCAGAGGCGTGGCCAAAGGGAAGAAGTCCTAGCTCTTGGAACCAGGGTACAAGGTCAGGGTGGGCCAGCCCCAAGCTGCTGAACTTTTGGTCTCCCCCCTGTAGACCCCGACAGGAGGAGTGGAGTCTATTGCAGCATCTGTAACATGACACAGCGACCCACCTATGAGGGCTGCACCAACAGGGTGCAGCCAGGAAATCACCAGAGAGGGTAATTCATCTGAGGAGATCAGAGGCCTATTTTAGGTAAAAATGTTCTTAGAAGGTTTAGCTGTAACACTCTCGGGGTAACCACCTGCCAGTACAGAGGGAAAGTGGCTTTGTCGTGGCTGAGCCACGCGGGGCAGAGATGCTGCAGCGAGGGAGAGGAGGTACGTTCTATATCCAGAAAGAGAAAGACTCGACCCCTTCTCCAGATGCCCCCGGATGGCCTTTTCCAAAGTAGAGCAGGTCAACAGCTCTCTGCTTGGTCTCAGGACAACAAAAGGAAACACTTCACTGTGTCTCCCACGCTGCCCTCTCCCACCAGCAGCTGAGAATAAGTGAAACCAACAGAAAAAGGGCACAGCTGGGAAATAAAGGATAACTGGCCTTGAAGAGTAAATAACAATTCCCCTCCTGCTTTCCCTGGGCTAAATGACCACATCTATTAAAGCCACCGAGGAGAGGTCTTACCGGTATGTGAAATGTGGCATACATTCAGAAAAAAGTGAATAAGTGCGCAAAAGGCTTGAGCATCTGTGTAACCACCACCCAGTCAAGAAATAGAAGATTTCTAGAGCTTCAGATGAGTGGTTGACTTTCCAACTGCTATCTGATGAACCAGGACAGTTTTGTGTTTTTTTAAAATCTTTATTTCATATTGGAGTATAGTTGATTTACAATGTTGTGTTAGTTTCAGGTGTACAGCAAAGTGATTTGAGTTATACATATATCTATTTTTTTTCAGATTCCTTTTCCATATAGGTTATTACAGAGTATTGAGAAAAGTTCCCTGTGCTATACAGTAGGTCCTTGTTGATTATCCATTTTATACATAGTAGTGTGTATATGTTAATCCCAACCTCCTAATTAATTCCCCCCCACCATGTTTCCCCTTTGGTAACCATAAGTTTGCTTTCTAAGCCTGTGAGTCTGTTTCTGTTTTGTAAATAAGTTCAGCTGTATCATTTTTTAGATTCTGCATATAAGTGATATCATATGATATTTTAGGAGTTTTTTGATTTGCTCCACATCTGAGATTTTGTTGGAGAAACGGGGCTTTGTTCCACAAAGATCCTCAAGATCCAGAGATGTCAAGATACGTACTTGGGGGTTTTCAACGTTAGCGATTTTAAGGCCAGACTCAGGGAATTAATTATTAAGATGCAGAAACAGGGAGTTCCTGATTCAAGACGTCCAGGTGAGGCTCTGGGATGTACTTTTTTTTTTTTTTTTTTTTTTTGCAGTACGCGGGCCTCTCACTGTTGTGGCCTCTCCCGTTGCAGAGCACAGCCTCCGGACGTGCAGGTTCAGCGGCCATGGCTCATGGGCCCAGCCACTCTGCGGCATGTGGGATCTTCCCGGACTGGGGCACGAACCCGTGTCCCCCGCATTGGCAGGCGGACCCTCAACCACTGCGCCACCAGGGAAGCCCAGGGACGTACATTTTTGAAAGCACCCCAGGAGATTTGATAGCAGTGGTTCTCAAAGACACCCCACTTTGGAGAGCCACGCACTGAATCTACAGAAGCTTAGTGCCATGTGAGTCCTGTAGGTCCTTGCTACTCAAAGTGTGGTCCCAGCCCAGCAGCAGCAGTGGCACCTGGAAGCCTGATGGGAATGCAGAATCCTGGGCCCAACCCAGAGCAGATGAATCATATGTATGAAATGAGATCCTCCAGGTAACGTGTGCACATCCAAGTTTTAGCAGCAGATCCTGGGTTCATGGAAGACAGAGTCTCAACAGGGCAGTGCTGCCCCCGCAGAGCATTTAGGAAATAGGTGGCTTGGCTGTGAATAGAAATGCTTGATATCCTGCAATGTACAGGACAGTCAACACATGAAAGAAGCGTCCTGCCTCCTGCAGACTTTCAGACATCCCGCTGGATATTCATGGGTACAGAAAACCTGTCTGGATTTATCTGAACTTAGAACCTAATTCTTGTTTACCCTTTTGAGGGGCACCATTTTTACATACACTGAAATTTCCAGGAATGCAACCGCTGTATAAATTGAGGGAAGAGTCAACATTGATTTTAAGTATTACTATGAGTTGTTCACCGTAAGTGATGGTTCATTTTATGTGCCAACTTGACTAGGTGAAGGGATGCCCAGAGAGCTGGTAAAACAGTATTTTTCAATGCGTTTATGAACATGTGTCTGGAAGAGATTAGCACTTGAAACAGTAGACTGAGTCAAGATCACCCTCACCAAAGCAGTGGGCATCATCTAATCAGTTGAGGGCCTGAACAGAACAAAAAGTCTGACAAAGGAGAATCTGTTCCCTCTGCTGGAGCTGTGACATCCATTTTCTCCTGCCCTTGGACATCAGGGCTCCTGGTTCTCAGGCTTTGGACCAAGATCAGGACTTACCCCATCAGCCTCCCCAGTTCTCAAGTCTTTGGACTCCGACTGAGTTAAACCACCAGCTTTCCTGGTTCTCCAGCTTGCAGACAGCAGAATGTGGGACTTCTTGGTCTCATAACCACATGAGCGATTCCTATAATAAATCTCCTCTTATTTCTGTCTCTCTCCCCCATTGGTTTCGTTTCCCTGGAGAACTCTAACACACCATCTCAGATTATCCCACTGCGGAGGGCAGTGCAGTTGTGTGTAGTACAGCATACCTGTCAGTCTACCTGTAGGTGTAGCACCAGACTATTTCATCAGAGTCAGACCCTAGAATGGATTTATTAACGTACATATTATTTTACTATATTTTCCTTTGTTTTCTTCTTCATGTTAAAATTAAGTCAATACACTGTCTTTTTTGAAATTATGTGTACAGACAGCTTATTTTGTTTATACAATCTCATTTCAGGATAGTAAAGGAATATCTTATTTGTTAAAGTTTCATTTTAGTACCGTAAGAAAACTTTTGACATAAAAAGGAAGTTATTGGGTAGGACAGAGCTAAGAAAAAATGCCCTGATTGAACTGCCTCATTCTTTAGATAAAGGATTGAAACCCAGGGAGGTAGAGTGGCCAAGGTCATGGGATAACTTGCAACAGTAGGACCAGATACCCAAGAATCCAGCCCCTACCAGGAATGGCTTTCTGCCCCCCAGCACCGCCCACTCAGCCATCTGGAGATCTTGTCTCCACTGAAAACCTCCTTCTCTGCCCCTGCTCTTACCAAGGCCCTGGCTAATAATTGGTAACATCATGCAGCTGCACAAGGAAGCACAAAACCTTTGCTGGACTCTCAATTATGATTTTTTTTTACCCAGGATCTTTTCCTTGGAGACAAAGAAATTACAAATTACAAAATAAATGGAGCCCTTGTTCCTGGCTCTCTCAGGACACAAATTGCTGCCTGTCCTTGTCTGTTTGCAATTAGATTCAAGGGACTTCAAGAAAATTGACAAGAAGAAAAAAACAGTAACTTCCTTGATTCTGGAAGGCAATGGATTTTGTACCTAAAGACCCAATGCCTGAGATGCTAAGCCCATTAGTACACTATCACCCTCAGCGACAACGATCCAGGACCACAGGGTGGGTGGTGCCTAATCTGTCCCCACAGGGTGTCCCCACAAAAGTATAGGGGGACTTGTGTTGCTCAAATGTTGGTTGTTCCGCCACTTGCTCTATCCTGCATGTGAAAATCAAGTGACAGCTTTGCCTCTAACATCCATCATTTCAGGTAAGGGCTAGAGAGGAGGTAAATGAGGGGAGGGCTACTCCCCAGAGCAGATAATAGAAGGTAGCATGTCCTTAGGTGAGGCTGAAGGACACTGACCCAGTTTCATATACAGCTGAGAGAAGGAAAGGTGAGTCCAAAGGGGCCGGAAGCAGAAAGGAGCATGGAAGACTGGAAAACCAGAAAGGAGACCAGCGTGGGTAAGGGACAGTATTACTGAAGGTCGGAGGAGTACGGCTGAACGCAACCCCACCACCCTACTATTTGTTAATAGCAAGATGGAGTTGGAAAGTAGTCAATCCCCAAGTTTAAGATGACAACGCCTCATAAAGGAAGGGATTCCCCGGGGCTCTCCCACCTTCCTGGCCAAACATGAGTAGCGCAGAGTCTTCTCTTGGGCTTAACCTGGCCATCCCATGAGGACACACTGCCTGGGAGAGAAACAGAGAATGGATATCACCCTCACGAGACAATTCTGGCAGAATTCGTCAGATGATCACACAAAGGCTTCAAGGACATTTTTTAAAGATAAAATTATCAAGCAAGTCACAGAGTCCCCAAACACGGGCACACATGTTGCAACAAGGGCAGTGTGACTTGTTGCCGGCTGGGTGCTTCTGCTGTGTCAAGAGAGAGAACAGGCTTCTGACAATCTGTGTTTTCAGAAACTCATCAAAGAAAGGCCTGTAGAATAATGGATTTGAGACAGTTTCTATAGAAAATAATGTTACTGCTTTCAGGGAGGAAAGGGTCCAGAGAGAAAGTCCCAAAATGACTCAGTTCCTGACACCCAAAGAGAAGGCAGGGAGGGGGCCAAACAGCATGAAAAGGAGAAGGCGCAGGGGCAGGGGGCGTTGAGCAAGGCTCTCATTCCTCTGGTCCTAGAGGAACAGCAAGATTAGGACTTTCTGACAGGAAGAGGAAAACTGATGTTGAAGGAAAACTGGGCACAGGAGCAAAGTAAGGGGGTTGTCAGAAGAAAGGGGAAAGATCAGCAGAGAAAGAATGGAGGATGACAAGTGGACAAAAGGGCTGACTCCTGGCTGCCAGCAATGTGCAGAGATAAAGATGGGGTAGCTTTCAAGGAAGCTGAGAGGCTGATCTCAAGCATCTGGACAAGCTCCATGCTTCATTTAGCCTAGGGAGAACAGAAGAAGAAAAGAGAAGTCTTCAGAGGGACACGATGCGCTTACAGGTCTCTCTGGCCCAAGGGAGGGAAAAAGACACCTTTTTCTCCTTGGTGTGGAGAGGGTGCTCTAACTTCCCATGTATTTTTCAATCTCCAAAAATACCTGCATTATTTTTCATGGGAAAAGCTCCTGGATAAAATCACCCAAGTTGCCATTAAAATTCCCGAAGTGTTAACGAACGCAAAATTCCTCAAACTCTAATGTTCTAACACTGTAGATGAAAGCTTTCCAATTCGACCAGAAATCCGGAAAACAGCAACCAGCAGAGAGATGGAAACTTAGTGTGAACATCTGAGAAAACACACCATACTGATTTAGAAGCTCCAAGAAAGGCTCCAGTTCCCAAGGGCTATATATAGATAAGGGAAGGAATTTCACAGGGGTTGGGGGAAGGACCCAGGAGAGAAGATACTGTTCATGTAATTGATTCCGATAACCAGGACCAGGGCAGGAGAGAACACAGGGTTCTGAGCGTGGCTGTGTGCAGTCAGGGTTGAGATTATGACTCCTGGAATCTGATCATCCAGGATGGAGTCCTGCCTTTGTCACTAGGCATTTGAGAACATGCAGGATGTTTACTTAACCCCTCGAAGCCTCAGTTTTCTCTCATCCACAGGTGAAGATATTCCAGTAAGTGGAAGAGCTATGTGCTGAGTCTGGTGTCCAATGAGCTTTCTCTGAGATGGTGGTTACAGTCACCTGTACCACACCACAGGTGTACGTCTCCACCTCAACCAGAATTAATGGAGCAGCCCCATATTTGCAGAGGAGTTCACTCCAATGGGCCATTCCTGAAGATGAGACCCCGCTCCCTTGTCTCAGTACTGGTTTTGCCATGCAAAGGACAAAACACCCTCACTGGGATCACTGATCCAGGACAAGCTATCAGAGTAGAGACAGGCTGGGACTTATGATGAAGATTTCAGAAAAAGAGTCCCCTGCCCATTTTGTACTGAAAGTGACTTCAGTGAAAAAGCATGGTTCTAAACGCCTTGCCTATGTCATTCCTTCATTCCTCAGCACAACTCCGTGAGCTGTGATTACTATCACCCCCTGTTACTGATGGATAAACTAAGATACAGCAGAGTGAAGCATCTTGCAAGGGGTAAATCCACAGGTAAGCTGCAGCCCACTTAGTTGTAAAGCATGTAGGGCATCTGCAGGAGTCAAATAGCTACCCTAAGGTGCAAATACAATTTTATAAGTAGCAGATCTTCAGAATATTTTTCAAAATCATTCCACTGTTTCACGTGTACAAATCAAAGCTACAAAAATAACCACTACTAATTGGATAAAATTATTGTTTTCATTTGTTCAATCCGCTGCTTCGCACTTAAGATGCCTGCCTAATAACCTTGGGGCTGATTAGGCCTTGTCTTCTATGAGGTAGGCAGTTTTCTCTCCAGGAAACAGAAAAGCCTGATGTCCTGGAAGTCACAGGTACCAGCCAGAAAGCAGTTTATTTACTTATTTTTAATTTTTTGGCCACGCTGCATGGCTTGCGGTGCCCTAGTGCCCCGACCAGGGATTGTACCCGGACCCTTGGCAGTGAAAGCGTGGAGTCCTAACCATTGGACCACAAGGGAATCCCCAGGAAAGCGGTTTATTAAGTGTAATTTCATTACGCAGTATCTACTTCGAGTTCAGACTCTATTAGGGTCAAACCTCTCTGAGCTTTGAGAATGGGCCAGTGACAAAAAATTAAGCCACAGAAATGCACCCATGGCAATTATTCTGGAGTTTTAAGAATGCAAAGTGAACTCACACTTCCTTACATCAGGGTTCCTAAATAAAGCTCTAAAAGTTTTGTTCTTTTTTGACTGTGGCCAGTCCCTATTTATCCAGGTGTAGATTATCTACACTATTTACACTAAAGTGGAATTAATGCCAAAGAAACTTTATCTAAGCCCTTAGGTACTTCCTAACATAGAAAAAGCAAATTAATTTTAATATTGAGTTGCAAAGGGAAAGGCAGGAGAAAACCAAGCCTTAGGTAATGTGCTAATACAACAGCAGCTCAAGAAAATTCAAGAGCTGCATAATTAGTCAGGTATATATATATCTATCAGAGAAGGAAATTTGCTGGGTGGGGGGAAGAAACCATTCTGTATGTCAAAGCCAAATACACACAATTTGGGGACTGTCTGAATTACTTGCCTCCCCTGGAAGGAAAAATTATGTTTGTTTGGTAGGAGAAAGAATGTGGTTCTGGGACTTTCTCCCTTAAGCAGATGTTCCAAACCGTTCTGAATAATTCTGTGAACATCATGCCCACCCCGATTTCCACTTTTCTGCTGTATGGTCAGGTTCTCACAGATGTTGACTTACTGCTCTGATCACACAGGGTTTCACTTTGCTCTGTGATAGCAATGCCTTTCATCTAGAGCCCTCAAAATTTGCCTAAACAATCAGCACTTTTTCCCCGGCTTGCCTCAAACAGAAAACTTGATGATACATTCAAAGCCAATTGTTGAGTCAGAAACAATCCAATAACTCATATAGATAAATCAATGATCAATTTCCTGAAACCCAACTAATGGACATTATATTTTTCTTGGGATTTCTCCTATACATAACTTTCAGGAAAAGGAGGTCATTAACAAGAAACAAGGTGTATCAGAGATTTATTGAGGATGTTTACAAAATCACCAAGGGAGTGACTTGAATAAGGGTGGAGAGGGATCCATTTTTGATACTTCCTGTACTTGCAGTTGTACATAGCAGTATTGGAGGCCATGCAGAGTCCCAAACAAAAACTCTACCTACTGAGACAACAGAGTGGGTTAACCTATTTTAGAAATAGTTCGTCTCAACTCTGTGAAAACCATACACAGTGTTTGAAAAGAAACACACAAAAGTGGAAGCCCTAACTCTGGTTAGTGAAATAACAGGTGATTTTCATTCTTTAGTTTCAAAGATGGATACAAAATTATTTTTTTAAAGATTCGGGATAGGATCCTAGTATTTCTTGATGACAAGAGAAGCCCATTAATGTGACGAGCTCCATTCCCAAGGAAATCTGGGTGAGGGTTTTAGGGTCTCCAGAAGCTCTCTCCATGATATGGCCATATCGACCTTTAGCTTGAGTGGTCATGGACCTAATAACGTTATATAAATTGCAGCACTTGGAAACTCTAACTAAACTTCCTCCTAAACAAAGAGAGCAAAAATCACAGAGGGTTGTGTGTGTGTGTGTGTGTGTGTGTGTGTGTGTGTCATTTAAATAAAAATTGGAGTAAATAAATGTCAGTTAAATACCCATTTAAAAATACACTGTTTTCGGGCCTCCCTGGTGGCGCAGTGGTTAAGAGTCCGCCTGCCGATGCAGGGGATACGGGTTCGTGCCCCGGTCTGGGAGGATCCCATATGCCGCGGAGCGGCTGGGCCCGTGAGCCATGGCCGCTGGGCCTGCGCATCCGGAGCCTGTGCTCCGCAACGGGAGAGGCCACAACAGTGAGAGGCCCGCATACCGTAAAAAGAAAAAAAAAAAAATACACTGTTTTCCATGTACCACCTAAAATTATATGTAGCCCCAGTGGTACTTAAAGAACCCTGCAGTAGAAATGTCTAGTTCCTCTGAATTCATATTTTAGAGCCTATGAAGAGTCCCCAGGTTAGGGCCTGGGATAGAGAGAAGTAGAGAGAGAAACATGACGCAGCTACAGGAGGCCCAGAGACAGACTGAGAGTCATCCCCCACCAAGTCTGCCCTGAGATTTTGAGAGTGAGCTTGATTCTTGTGATGGATTCTCTCTGTTTGCTTAAGTTAGTGTGTGTGGGTTTTGATACCTGTGTTTGAAAGAGCTGGGTTCACTTTTCTCTCTCCGGCCCTCAGGATGCTGTATACACTCTACACCAATGGGTGATAACTGGACACGATGCCATGGTGGTTCCTATACCCCATTCCTTTTTCTAAAGGGGTATTTGTGCTGTAGGTGATGTAACCTGATTGCTTAGTCCACAAATGGCAGCTGATAGGTGGTCATACCTGGGAACCAGGATCCTCTCTCCACTGCAGCTCACAGGACTCTGAATATTCTCCCATCAAGGATGCAGAACACAATTTGTGGCTGTTGATAACATGGCTGGTTATACTGGGCCATGTCTCAAGGTGTACAGGAGGGGGGGCTTATGTTAAGAGGTAAAATAAGATAAAATAAAGGAGGTTTGGGGTTTCCCTCCACCTATTTCCTCCCTGGGGATTTTGCCTTTGCAGTCATGTTTATCCTGCCTGATCCAACCCCCCAAGGTTCAATTGATTGCACAAGGGATAAACACCTGACTTACATATGGCCAATCAGATTCTCTAAGGAATGTAGAGGCGGGACTAAGAAACAGCATGCAGTCATTGCTGGTTGTTTCAACTCAGGAGATAAAAACTCAGGGGCTGAGGGGTGGCCATCAGCCTCCAAGAGTGGGGAGAGGCAGGAAGCAGAAGTCAAAAACAAGAGATTGAGAAAATGACTGCCGTTTCCTGCTGGTTTTCTACCTCATAGTTTAGGGCTCTTGTGAGGGCGGGCTGTGCTTCCTGCCCCACAGGTCCAGAAACTACCCCTCTCTCCTTATAATACATTCTGCATTTTGCCTTGAGCTAATCCCAGTGAGTTCTAATACTTGTAAGAAAATGAGGCAGTTCAGAAAACATGGTCATACTTACTGCTAATAAAATTGTCCCTAGTTTTTATAAGAGAGTTAAATGTCACAATGTTTCATTATAGTCTGCAAGGAGGACTAAGATGGTGAGGTATCTCATCATCTGAACAAGTATGAGAATGACGGCTCTAATGTGTTGGCAGAAGGAAGAAGCCTTTCTTGGGTCCTCACACAAATAACCTGAGAAAAGTAAGGCAGCTGATACCAGCAGCAGAAGACATGCTGACTATAACACTGGCTCTTAAAGAAGATAAAAAGGAAGCTCTGGAGTTTGTTTTATATGGCGCTTCCAAGGCCCTACCTCAGACCTACTGAATCAAAAACTCCAGTCAAGCTGTCAAGGCAGTTACACATTTTTAAAAAAGTTTCCTAGGAGATTTTGATGTGCACTCCTATTAGGAAGAGCCACTTGATCCCAGGACAAAGGGACATCTGAGCAAAGGAAGGCTCTAGTGGTCACAGGTTAATGTAAAGACAAGTAATGCTAACCACAGTGGTTCCTTGATGGCACTGGTAGAATTCCTTCCTAACTCAGAAAGGTGATTTTCTTGCCCATGGTGATAAGCTTCAAACATCCAAAGTGGCTTAAATTATGTTCAATGTATACTTCTTGAGGTGGTAGGATCACATGTAATCCATTTAAAAAAAAAAAACGGGTTGAGTTTGCAATGTGCATAAAATTTTAAAGTAACTTCTTCATTGTAGAAATGGAAAATAAAGATAGGCATTAAGAAAACAAATTACATCCTAGAATCACGTCACCCACTGTTTTGTGATTTATATCACACTGTTGGGTTTCTATCTTTCTCTATGTTATCAGGTTATGTATATATTTTTTCCTTATATAAATAGGATATTGTTTTATGACATATTTTCTATTTTATATATTATGATCATGTTCTGTGTAAAAAATATACTTCTTATAGCTTCATTGCATTCCGGTTATGGATGAATTTGTGAGGGTTGGATGAGACAACCATCTGAGATGCATAGTAGGTACTCAATAAATGGTAATAGTAACTACTGTTACTATAATGTGCTTAATCATCTCCCTACTGATGGAATATTAGGTTGTTCCCAGGGGTGCGGGTATTCATGTTTTCTTTATTGTATATATAACAGACATTAACTCTTTTTTTTTTTTTTTTTTTTTTTTTTTGCAGTACGCGGGCCTCTCACTGCTGTGGCCTCTCCCGTTGCGGAGCACAGGCTCCGGACGCACAGGCTCAGCAGCCATGGCTCACGGGCCCAGCCACTCCGCAGCATGTGGGATCCTCCCGGACTGGGGCACGAACCCGTGTCCCCTGCATCGGCAGGTGGACTCTCAACCACTGCGCCACCAGGGAAGCCCAACATTAACTCTTTTCATTAGCTAGAAACATTTTTTGTAGTTGATTGTTTTATCTTTTGTTTTAGGTGTTAAGTACACAGAAGTTTTGTGTTTTCACCCAAATCTCTCAGTCTTATCCTTTGTGATTTCTAGGCTTAGAAAGCTAAATCCTCACTATGGTATTGGGTTGGCTAAAAAGTTTGGGTTTTTCCATAAGATGTTACAGGAAAACCCAAACGAACTTTTGGGCCAACCCAATACTATAATAAATCTTGATACATGATAAATATCAGTAGACAAACACTTAATTCATTAAAATGCTTCTACCAAAATGATTAACTTAGAAACAAGTTTAGGACAAATGCATTTCTAGAGAAAACTTTAATTCTAGAGAAAAATCCTTGATAATGTAGCACGCCATCCCGTAGGCGCCCGATAAACCTGATGATGCTGTGGTGCACGTGTAATGGGGACTTGTCCTCCTTCTAGGTGACCAGGGATAGGACTTGATCTCATTAAGACAGAGGAAAAGGAAGCAAGTAAAGCAAGAACTACATACTCTGGTATTTCCTCTCACAGAATCAGTTTTTTTTTTTTTATCGTGTTAACTTTTTTTAGGCATTTTATTTTAAATATAGCAGCATGTACATGTCAATCCCAAATGCCCAATCTATCCCCCCACCCACCCTTCCCCGCTGGTAACCATAAGTTCATTCTCTAAGTCTGTGAGTCTGTTTCTGTTTTGCTTTATTAAACATTAAGATTTTTTTTTTTTTTTTTTTTTTTTTGCAGTACGCGGGCCTCTCACTGTTGTGGCCTCTCCCGTTGCAGAGCACAGGCTCCGGATGTGCAGGCTCAGCGGCCATGGTTCATGGTCCCAGCTGCTCCGCGGCATGTGGGATCTTCCCGGACCGGGGCACGAACCCGTGTCCCCTGCTTCCCACTAGCTATCTATTTTACATTTGGTAGTGTATATATGTCCATGCCACTCTCTCACTTCGTCACAGCTTATCCTTCCCCCTCCCCATATCCTCAAGTCCATTCTCTAGTAGGTCTGTGTCTTTATTCCTGTCTTACCCCTAGGTTCTTCATGACATTTTTTTTCTTAAATTCCATATATATGTGTTAGCATACGATATTTGTCTTTTGCCTTCTGACTTACTTCACTCTGTATGACAGACTCTAGGTCCATCCACCTCATTACAAATAGCTCAATTTCGTTTCTTTTTATGGCTGAGTAATATTCCATTGTATATACGTGCCACATCTAAGATAATGTTTTATTAAACATTAAGATAAGTCACTTCACACTTGCCTCACCTCTGATAATTCATTTGAGCAACCCCTGTTCGGGGCTTTGAGCTGGATCACTGTCCTCTCTGGCTATCAGAAGAAACAGTCATTTTGGGAGATCGTATGAATGCCGGGTTCTCATCCAGTGGCGACAAAGGAAGCGCACAAGGACATCACAGTCAAAACGCACAGAAAGTAGTTCCATTTATTCATCCACTCAACAAACATTTACTGAGGGCCTGTGGTGTGCCAGGCGTTGTGTGCTAGGTGCAGACACACAGAAGTAAATGAGATAGACAGGGGATTCATGGTTCCATGTGGACTGCAAGACCTAAGAGGTACCTGGGAGACTCCCCACCCTTCCCCATGGAGTGAATGCTGAAGCAGAAGTGATGAGATATAATGTAATGAGACAAAGGAGCCAGAGCAGTAAAGTGGCACCCACCAGGGACTTCCCTGGTGGCGCAGTGGTTAAGAATCTGCCTGCCAATGCAGGGGACATGGGTTTGATCCCTGGTCCGGGAAGATCCCACATGCCATGGAGCAACTAAGTCCGTGCGCCACAACTACTGACCCTGCACTTAGAACCCATGAGCCACAACTACTGAGCCTGCGTGCCACTACTACTGAAGCCCGTGCGCCTAGAGCCTGTGCTCTGCAATGAGAAGCCACCGCAACTCAACAAAGAGTAGCCCCCGCTTGCTGCAACTAGAGAAAGCCTGCATGTGGCAACAAAGACCCAATGCAGCCAAAATAAATAAAAAGAAAAGAAAGGAAAAGGAAAGAAGGGAGGGAGGGAGGGAAGGAGGGAGAGGCACCCACCAAACCCCATTAAACAAATCCCAATACAGCCAAGCCAATTATGTGATAAATCAGCATTTCCAAATGCCAGGCACTAATTCAGCTACAGAAAAAGACCAGTTAAGTTATCGAGAAAGATTTAGGACTGTATTCCAGAGCTCCATTAATGAGGATTTGATTTAAGTCTCCACCCATGCATGGTCAAGGAAACCTTCGGTGTCTTCTGGGAGGGACTCATCCTAGAGAACTGAAACAGCTCATAATGTTCTCCGCAAGTGAATGGGAGAGAGGAATCCTCAGACAAGCCCAGTACTGTCTGCTCTCCTTGGGTCCTTTAGCCCTTTAGCAATATTCACACCACATCTAATTTAGGCTGGGCACACCAGCAGGATTAGGATTCCTTGGAATACAGCATCAGAAGCATCCACCATTCTCTCTGACTTACTCTGGATTTGTTGAAAATGCAGAGGTGGCAAAGGGTAATCAGGGTAATGGTAATAGCTTTTATTAAAAAAAACTATCAAGGAAGAATAAAATCAGGTGGAAGTGGAGCTGACTCCATCTTCGCTGATATTATTTTGAATTAAATTTTTCGTCAGTGCTGGGAGAACAACAGCAATTCTACATCGTGTTTTTGGGGAGCATTATGCTCAACTAATTAATTAGTTCACAATACAATCTGGTGCTTGTGAAGGTGACACAGCAGTCTGGAAAAACTGTGGGCTTTGAAGCCAGATGGACCTGCTCCTTCTTCTGCCAGCTGTGGGATGAGAAGCAAGTTTCCTAAGTCTCAGTTTGCTCATCTCTGAAATGGGGATATCATCACCTACCTCGGAGTGTTTTTCTGAGGATCAAACAGGATGATTATTACATAAATCATCGCTTAGTACAGTGCCTGGCACACCGAAGGGCTCAACAAATTTCATTATTATAATCTGGGCACCTACTGTGAGTGTCTGCCCAGTGCCCAGAGGAGATTTAGCATCTGGTGCAAAATGGGTACCAGTGGTGGCTGTTTGGTCTCCCTGCCCTTTCAGAGC
Source organism: Mesoplodon densirostris (assembly GCF_025265405.1). Taxonomy (NCBI): domain Eukaryota; kingdom Metazoa; phylum Chordata; class Mammalia; order Artiodactyla; family Ziphiidae; genus Mesoplodon; species Mesoplodon densirostris. Next base: position 15,038,193 of record NC_082664.1, read on the forward strand.
ATCATGATGCTTCTCTAAAGACAAAGAAATGAAGATGCTGATGTCTGAAAAGCTTGTTTTCTGTATCTTGCATCCTACCCATCTTCCTTCCTCACTGGCGGCTTTTCCTTCTACCTCAAAATGCTCCCTTTGACATCTATCTTCCATGTTTCCTTACCTTCTGCCTGCAAACCTCACTATTTTTCTTTGTTTTTAACTGTGGCTTTACTGCATCTGTGTTTAATAAACTCAGTCCATCAGTTAAAAACCCTTTCCTCTCTTCATTTTATACAAATTGTTGGAAAGAAGAACCTGGAGGGATGGATGAGTTAGCACTGGGTCCCATCTCCTCTCAAACAAACATGAGATCATGAGAATGTACAGGGTTTTTACAGAGGAGTCATGAAAAACGTCTCACTGGGTTAAGGTTAAAAAAAAAGTGACTTTAAAAATGGAGCTCCGGGCTTCCCTGGTGGCACAGTGGTTGAGAGTCCGCCTGTTGATGCAGGGGACGCGGGTTCATGCCCCAGTCCGGGAGGATCCCACATGTCGCAGAGTGGCTGGGCCCGTGAGCCGTGGCCGCTGGGCCTGCAAGCCACAGCCACTGGGCCTGTGCGTCCGGGGCATGTGCTCCGCAGCGGGAGAGGCCACAACGGGGAGAGGCCTGCGTACAGCGAAAAAAAAAAAAAAAAATGGAGCTCCGAGAGGAACCAAGATGGCGGAGTAGAAGGACATACTCTCACTCCCTCTTGCAAGAACACCAGAATCACAACTAGCTTCTGGACAGGAAGACACTGGAACTCACCAAAAAAGATACGCCACATCCAAAGACAAAGGAGAAGCCACAATGAGACGGCAGGAGGGGTGCAATCACAGTAAAATCAAATCCCATAACTGCTGGGTGGGTGACTGACAGACTGGAGAACACTTATACCACAGAACTCCACCCACTGGAGTGAAGGTTCTGAGCCTCACGTCAGGCTTCCCAACCTGGGGATCTGGCAATAGGAGGAGGAATTTCTAGAGAATCAGACTTTGAAGCCTAGTGGGAATTGACTGCAGGACTTCGACAGGACTGGGGGAAACAGAGACTCCACTCTTGGAGGGCACACACAAAGTAGTGTGTGCACTGGGACCCAGTGGAAGGAGCAGTGACCCCAGGAGACACTGAACCAGACCTACCTGCTAGTGTTTGAGGGTCTACTGCAGAGGCTGAGGGGGTGCTGTGGCTCATTGTGGGGACAAGGACGCAGACAGCAGAAGTTCTGGGAAGTACTCCTTGGCGTGAGCCCTCCCAGAGTCTGTCATTAGCCCCACCAAAGAGCCCAGGTAGACTCCAGTGTTGGGTTGCCTCAGGCCAAACAACCAAAAGGGAGGGAACCCAGCCCCACCCATCAACAGTCAAGTGGATTAAAGTTTTACTGAGCTCTGCCCACCAGAGTAACAGTCAGCTCTACCCACCACCAGTCACTCCCATCAAGCCTCTTACATAGCCTCATCCACCAGAGGGCAGAGAGCACAAGCAAGAAGAACTACAGTCCTGCACTGCAGCCTGTGGAAAAAAAACCACATTCACAGTAAGATAGACAAAATGAAAAGGCAGAGAACTATGTACCAGATGAAGGAACAGGGTAAAACCTCAGAAAAACAGCTAAATGAAGTGGAGATAGGCAACCTTCCAGAAAAAGAATTCAGAATAATGATAGTGAAGATGATCGAGGACCTCGGAAAAACAATGGAGGTAAAGATTGAGAAGATGCAAGAAATGTTTAACAAAGACCTAGAAGAAGTAAAGAACAAACAAACAGAGATGAACAATACAATAACTCAAATGAAAGCTATACTAGAAGGAATCAATAGCAGAATAACTGAGGCAGAAGAACAGATAAGTGACCTGGAAGATAGAATGGTGGAATTCACTGCTGCGGAACAGAATAAAGAAAAAAGAATGAAAAGAAATGAGGACAGCCTAAGAGACCTCTGGGACAACATTAAACGCAACAACATTCACATTATAGGGGTCCCAGAAGGAGAAGAGAGAGAGAAAGGACCAGAGAAAATATTTGAAGAGATTATAGTCAAAAACTTCCCTAACATGGGAAAGGAAATAGCCACCCAGGTCCAGGAAGTGCAGCAAGCTCCATAGAGGATAAACCCAAGGAGAAACACGCTGAGACACATAGTAATCAAATTGACAAAAATTAAAGACAAAGAAAAATTATTGAAAGCAGCAAGGGAAAAATGAAAAATAACATACAAGGGAACTCCCATAAGGTTAACAGCTGATTTCTCAGCAGAAGCTCTACAAGGCAGAAGGGAGTGGCATGATATACTTAAAAGTGATGAAAGGGAAGAACCTACAACCAAGATTACTCCACCCAGCAAGGATCTCATTCAGATTCAATGGAGAAATCAAAAGCTTTACAGACAAGCAAAGGCTAAAAGAATTCAGCACCACCAAAACAGCTCTACAACAAATGCTAAAGGAACTTCTCTAAGTGGGAAACACAAGAGAAGAAAAGGACCTACAAAAACAAACAAGAAAATGGTCACAGGAACATACATATCAATAATTACCTTAAACGTTAAGGGACTAAATGCTCCAACCAAAAGACAAAGGCTCGCTGAATGGATACAAAAACAAGATCCATATATATGCTGTCTACAAGAGACCCACTTCAGACCTAGGGACACATACAGACTGAAAGTGGGGGGATGGAAAAAGATATTCCATGCAAATGGAAATCAAAAGAAAGCTGGAGTAGCGATACTCATATCAGATAAAATAGACTTTAAAATAAAGAATGTTACAAGAGACAAGGAAGGGTACTACATAATGATCAAGGGATCAATCCAAGAAGAAGATATAACAATTATAAATATATATGCACCCAACATAGGAGCACCTCAATACATAAGGCAACTGCTAACAGCTATAAAAGAGGAAATCGACAGTAACACAATAATAGTGGGGCACTTTAACACCTCAATTAAACCAATGGACAGATCATCCAAAATGAAAATAAATAAGGAAACAGAAGCTTTAAATGACACAATAGGCCAGATGGATTTAATTGATATTTATAAGATATTCCATCCAAAAACAGCAGATTACACTTTCTTCTCAAGTGCGCACTGAACATTCTCCAGGATAGATCACACCTTGGGTCACAAATCAAGCCACAGTAAATTTAAGAAAATTGAACTCATATCAAGCATCTTTTCTGACCACAATGCTGTGAGATTAGAAATGAATTTCAGGGAAAAAAACGTAGAAAACACAAACACATGGAGGCTAAACAATATGTTACTAAATAACCAAGGGATCACTGAAGAAATCAAAGAGGAAATCAGAAAATACCCAAAGACAGATGACAATGAAAACACGATGATCCAAAACCTATGGGATGCAGCAAAAGCAGTTCTAAGAGGGAAGTTTATAGCTATAAAAGCCTACCTCAGGAAACAAGAAAAATCTCAACTAAGCAATCTAACCTTACACCTAAAGGAACTAGATAAAGAACAACAAAAAAAACCCCAAAGTTAGCAGAAGGAAAGAAATCATAGAGATCAGAGCAGAAATAAATGAAATAGAAACAAAGAAAACAACAGCAAAGATCAATAAAACTAAAAGCTGGTTCTTTGAGAACATAAACAAATATGATAAACCATTAGCCAGACTCATCAAGAAAAAGAGGGAGAGGACTCAAATCAATAAAATTAGAAATGAAAAAGGAGAAGTTACAACAGACACCGCAGAAATACAAAGCATCCTAAGAGACTACTACAAGCAACTCTATGCCAATAAAATGGACAACCTGGAAGAAATGGACAAATTCTTAGAAAGGTATAACCTTCCAAGACTGAACCAGAAAGAAACAGAAAATATGAACAGACCAATCACAAGTAATGAAATTGAAGCTGTGATTAAAAATCTTCCAACAAACAAAAGTCCATGACCAGATGGCTTCACAGGTGAATTCTATCAAACATTCAGAGAAGAGCTAACACCCATCCTTCTCAAGCTCTTTCAAAAAATTGCAGAGGAAGGAACACTCCCAAACTCATTCTATGAGGCCACCATCACCCTGATACCAAAACACGACAAAGATACTACAAAAAAGTAAAATTACAGACCAATATCACTGAATATAGATGCAAAAATCCTCAACAAAATACTAGAAAACAGAATCCAACAACACATTAAAAGGATCATACCATGATCAAGTGGGATTTATCCCAGAGATGCAAGGATTCTTCAGTATACGTAAATCAATCAATGTGATACACCATATTAACAAACTGAAGAATAAAAATCATATGATCATCTCAATAGACGCAGAATAAGCTTTCGACAAAATTCAACACCCAGTTATGATAAAAACTCTCCAGAAAGTTGTCATATAGGGAACCTACCTCAACATAATAAAGGCCATATATGACAAACCCACAGCAAACATCATTCTCAATGGTGAAAAACTGAAAGCATTTCCTCTAAGATCAGGAACAAGAAAAGGATGTCCACTCTCACCACTATTATTCAACATAGTTTTGGAAGTCTTAGCCATGGCAATCAGAGAAGAAAAAGAAATAAAAGGAATACAAATTGGAAAAGAAGAGTAAAACTGTCACTGTTTGCAGATGACATGATATTATACATAGAGAATCCTAAAAATGCCACCAGAAAACTACTAGAGCTAATCTATGAATCTGGTAAAGCTGCAGGGTACAAAATTAATGCACAGAAATCTCTTGCATTCTTATACACTAATGATGAAAAATCTGAAAGAGAAATTATGGAAACACTCCCATTTACCACTGCAACAAAAAGAGTAAAATACCTAGGAATAAACCTACCTAGGGAAACAAAAGACCTGTATGCAGAAAACTATAAGACACTGTTGAAAGAAATTAAAGATGATACCAACAGATGGAAAGATATACCATGTTCTTGAATTGGAAGAAGCAATATTGTGAAAATGACTATACTACCCAAAGCAATCTACAGGTTCAATGCAATCCTTATCAAATTACCAATGGCATTTTTTACGGAACTAGAACAAATCATCTCAAAATCTGTATGGAGACACAAAAGACCCCGAATAGCCAAAGCAGTCTTGAGGGAAAAAAACGGAGCTGGAGGAATCAGATTCCCTGACTTCACATTATACTACAAAGCTACAGTAATCAAGACAATATGGTACTGGCACAAAAACAGAAATATATATCAATGGAACAAGATAGAAAGCCCAGAGATAAACCCATGCACCTATGGTCAACTAATCTATGACAAAGGAGGCAAAGATATACAATGGAGAAAAGACAGTCTCTTCAATAAGTGGTGCTGGGAAAACTGGAGAGCTACATGTAAAAGAATGAAATTAGAACACTCCCTAACACCATACACAAAAATAAACTCAAAATGGATTTGAGACCTAAATGTAAGACTGGACACTATAAAACTCTTAGAGGAAAACATAGGAAGAACATTTTTTTTTTTTTTTCTTTTTGCGGTATGCGGGCCTCTCACTGCTGCGGCCCCTCCCGTTGCGGAGCACAGGCTCCGGACGCGCAGGCCCAGCGGCCATGGCCCACGGGCCCAGCCGCTCCGCAGCATATGGGATCCTCCCAGACCGGGGCACGAACCCGTATCCCCTGCATCGGCAGGCGGACTCCCAACCACTGCGCCACCAGGGAGGCCCAAGAACATTTTTTGACATAAATCACAGCAAGATCTTTTTTAATCCACCACCTAGAGTAATGGAAATAAAAACAAAAATAAACAAATGGGACCTAATGAAACTTCAAAGCTTTCGCACAGCAAAGGTACCATAAACAAGATGAAAAGACAACCCTCAGAATGGGAGAAAATATTCACAAATGAATTAATGGACAAAGGATTAATCTCCAAAATATATAAACACCTCATGCAGCTCAGTATTAAAGAAACAAACAACCCAATCCAAAAATGGGCAGAAGACCTAAATAGACATTTCTCCAAAGAAGACATACAGATGGACAAGAAGCACATGAAAAGCTGCTCAACATCACTAATTATTAGAGAAATGCAAATCAAAACTACAATGAGGTATCACCTCACACCAGTTAGAATGGGCATCATCAGAAAATCTGCAAACAACAAATGCTGGAGAGGGTGTGGAGAAAAGGGACTCCTCTTGCACTGTTGGTGGGAATGTAAATTGATACAACCACTTTGGAGAACAGTATCGAGGTTCCTTAAAAAACTAAAAATAGAATTACCATATGATCCAGCAATCTCACTACTGGGCATATACACAGAGAAAACCATAATTCAAAAAGACACATGCACCTCAATGTTCATTTCAGCACTATTTACAATAGCCAAGTCATGGAAGCAACCTAAATGCCCATCGACAGACGACGGGATAAAGAAGTTGTGGTACATATATATAATGGAATATTACTCAGCCATAAAAAGGAATGAAATTGAGTCATTTGTTGAGATGTGGATGGATCTAGAGAGTGTCATACAGAGTGAAGTCAGAAAGAGAAAAACAAATATCGTATATTAACACATGTATGTGGAACCTAGAAAAATGGTACAGATGAACCAGTTTGCAGGGCAGAAGTTGAGACACAGATGTAGAGAACAAACGTATGGACACCAAGGGGGTAAAACCATGGTGGGGTGGGGGTGGTGGGGTGCTGAATTGGGCAATTGGGATTGACATGTATACACTGATGTGTATAAAATTGATGACAAATAAGAACCTGCAGTATAAAAAAACAAACAAAAAAACAACTAATACTAAACTTTCTTTGGGTTATTTGTATGGAAATATTTTAATATAAATGTTTCAGACATTACATGAAATTTCTAAAAATCTCATATGTTCTGGTATAATGTTATAAGTCATAATTCTAGTTATTACTCTAAAATGTATATCTCAGAAATAACTAAATTTCCTTGTCAATTGCATTATTATGAACTTTCATCAAATCTTTAACCGTGGTCATTTTTAAGTCTTTTGTCATGTACAGACAGTTCTGGGTGTACTCTGACACTTTCGCAAAAATGTTCCTATAAAAGGGTTTCATCTTCAAGGAATTCATGGAAAAGACTGACAAGTACAGGTTTCTGGTAACTGACTATACTGCTGAACTGAATGAATAAGCATTTTCAGAACTCTAATGAAAAACTGATGAATTCATAAAAGTGCTAACAAAAGATCAAGATAAAAAAAATTAATTACATGGGACTGAGTGAACTGATGAGGATGATTATAATTTTTGTGACTTTCTGTTTGAATTTTAAAAAAATGGAGCTCCCTTTCCCACAATGAAATTGATTTTATTCTTAAATAACACTCTTGCCGGGGCTTCCCTGGTGGCGCAGTGGTTGAGAGTCCGCCTGCCAAGGCAGGGGACACGGGTTCGTGCCCCGGTCTGAGAAGATCCCACATGCCGCAGAGCGGCCAGGCCTGTGAGCCGTGGCCGCTGAGCCTGCGCGTCCAGAGCCTGTGCTCCACAACGGGAGAGGCCACAACAGTGAGAGGCCCGCATAACGGAAAAAACAAACAAACAAACAAAAAAAACACTCTTGCCAATGTTTAAATAAGTACATACATAATGCAATTCCTAACACCACTGCTTTTCTGACCGACTTTCCCTCATCCCTCAGCACTGGAAACTCCAAGACTCTCCCTTAGCCCTTTTCTAAACCTCGAATTCCGAAATCATCTGCAGAAGCACTCCACCTCACCCAAGAACAGGGTATTAAAGTGTCTAATATCCTTTCTGGGTCCCTTAATACCCATAAATAATGAGGTATTTATGGTACAATCACTTTGGCGGGGTTGGCGTTCCAGGTTTAAGAATGATTTTTCCCCCGGACACTTGGGCATTATCCAAAATCAACATGGCCAGTATCCAACGAGACCTCAGAGACGCTCTTTTCCTTTCACTGTGCTGTATCTATTGCCTACTGTACAGGGCTTGATACATTTTTAATTACTCCACTGAGTTTCCTTTGAACTTGTTACTTTTTGCCATTTCCAGTTAGTGTGTCTTAATTTCCCATAGGAAAACCTTTAGCCTGTCATAAAGTTCATGCCTTTCTGGTTCAACCTCATTTATTACATAGCTTAAGAAGAAAAGCTCTTTTGCCTACTGATCTGGGATGATCAGAGAGAAATCAACAAGAGTGGAATAAAATCTCCATGCATCCCATCAGGAGAAAATTGACTGCCCCATGATCAAACTGGAAGCAATTTCTAAAAAGTATTTTCATACAGGACACAACTCTGCAACTCCCTCTTGATTTTTTGATAAAGAGCCAGGTGACGAGATCACTTGGTTCTTATATCTCAAAGAGGTAGGAAGAACCTCAGTGCTTAAGCCAGGGGACAGCAAAGAAGTCAAACACACTGACGAATGGCAGGTAACACTCAGCCTGGATGGGGTGGGACCAGGGAACCAGTGGGCTCCCCAAAGGGAGCACCCATAGCTCTGCTTCATCCAGTGGTTGGAATGCAGGAATGTGGGCCCAGCATAGCCAGGTTTCCTATTTTCCAAGAGGAATCAGAAATCTAGACTTTGACTGGGGAAATCTCATTTTTAAAAGCTGACAGCTGATTCGAATTTTCTCCAACACCCTGCAGCCCATAGTCATGTCCTGGAGCTGGTTGCTACAGGCTCACAAGAGGATATTTTCTCTACTCTTGCCTTCAGTGACTTCATGTTCATAGCTTGAAATCAGCCATTTGGGGAATATTTACATCACAGAAACAGGCAAATGTTACAAATTGGGTTGTTTGTTTTTTAAGCTGATTGTCAAACATTTACCAGCATCTGTGGGTCAAATAAAGCATGTCGCCTTTGGCCAAAGTTGCATCTTCTAATTTAAATACTAAACTAGAAGTAATGTTAAATAACCATGAAGAAGTAGTATATATTCCCAAACCTGTATTTACAACAAAGAATACATGTGACACTGTAACCACAGGAGAGGTGGTAGGCTAAGAGTCAGAGGGACACCATCATCAGCTGAGAACACAAAGGTAAGGACACAGCGAGGCAGCTCGGAACCGAGCCTGTGACCGCAGAAAAAGTACACCCTATAAAGATGACATTTCTAATCACTTACTGCTTCCCCACTGCTCTGAGGGAGTGTGGTATTTTATGCTCCAACCATGACCCTCAAGACACTGCAACAGGGGTTTCCCTGGTGGCTCAGTGGTTAAGAATCTGCCTGCCACGCAGTGGTTAAGAATCCACCTGCCAATGCAGGGGACATGGGTTCAAGCCCTGGTCCAGGAAGATGCCACATGCCGCAGAGCAACTAAGCCTGTGCGCCACAACTACTGAGCCTGTGCTCTAGAGCCCACGAGCCACAGCTACTGAGCCCACGTGCTGCAACTACTGAAGCCTGCGCACCTAGAGCCCGTGCTCCACAACAAGAGAAGCCACCACAGTGAGAAGCCCACACACCGGGACGAAGAGCAGCCCCCACTCGACGCAACTAGAGAAAGCCCGTGTGCAGCAACAAAGACCCACACAGCCAAAAATTAATTAATTAATTAATTAAATTTAAAAAAAAAGACATTGCAACATCCTGAAATGTCTTCTGAATCATCAGCAAAAGATGAGATTATGCACAGTGATTGAGCAATAAGTCTTTCAAGTCAGTTTTCAAACAACTGCAAGTGGATTAAAGCTCTTTGCCAGCCATGCAAAGAACAGCGATAACAACAGTTACAATTTCCCCTTCTGTCTTCATTCAAAATCAGCCTAACCTCAGTCTGGTTCTCAATTCCTGTTTTCTGTGACATAGAGCCTTTAGCAATCTGGGGACGCCTGCGGGTTCCATCTCTGAATGTTTTTTGTAAATGAATGAAATAAAATGCATAGAATTACAAAAGCAACTATATTAAAACAAAGTTATTAAACTAGGAAACAAATGTGTGATATAGTATACGACTTTATTATATCATTAAATAACAGGAACAGGCCTAACAACTACCATAATTTTGAAGTATGTTGAGGGGGGATGACCATGGTGGGATCCGCCACATTCTTAAATGAGAGGAACACCATCTGTGATTTCTACTGGTGACAAAGCTACAGGTGCCACTCATTCTGCCTCTGAGTTGTTGCCTATATTCTTGATTGAAGGAAATGCTAGAGGCTGCTTAGTTTGAGGTTAGTAAACATAAAGACGGAATTCTTTTCCCATCCAAATTTATAGCCCTCCTGAATGCTATGCATGGACCCAGGTTATCAGGCTGGACACATAGTAGGGATTCAATAAATTCTGACTGAACCAAACTAAATTTTCTGCTTGATATAAGATGGGTGCTGAGTGTGGTTCTAAGACAATAAGAAGGGAGAAAAGACTGTTCAAACCCAGTGAGGGACATCTAGATGTCTTCCTTATTATACAGCCTGGGAGCCCAGGTTCTTCAAAATGATAACTTGCAAATAATATTCATCACTAACATCAAATCCACTGATGGCAAAAATAGAACTAGTGTCATAGGTTTCAGTTTTCACTAGAATACTATCTCAGAGACTTAACTTCCTCTCCAAAATTTAAATCATGGCTAAACAAAGTCTGAACTAAAGTTCCAACACTTACTATTTGTATGACTTTGGGAAAGCTATTTATCCCTCTGTGCTTCAGTTTTCCCACTAATAGAATGAGGAAAACAATAATCCTACATCACAGGATGAAAAATTGTGTATCTAGAGCATTTAGCATAATACCAAGGAAGAAGAAGAATACAATATACTTTAGCTGTGAGAATAACAAAATTCTTACAAATTGGTTAAGAAAATTTTTAATTTTAAAATTCTCAAATATTTAGCAGTACCTAAAAATATTTACAATTGAAAGTTTAAATATTAAAATTTTAAATATGCTTTATAGAGCTGTTGTACTAGCAAATAATTAGAAACAAACTACATGTCCCACAATAGAAGGAACAAATTATTGAACATTCATACCACAGTTGTATATCCTGGGCAACCTCAGAAAGTTACATAAGAACCATAGGTGAATACTTCCCAACTTATTCTATAGGCCAGTATTATCCTGACACCAAAGCAAGACAGAGATATCACAAGAAAGGGAAAAAAATAGACAAATATATCTTTTGAATATAGATGCAAAAATCCTCAACAAAATACTAGCAAACCAAATGCAGCAATATATGAAAAGGATTATAAACCATGACCAAGTGGAATTTATCCCAGGAATCCATGGTTGGTTTAATATCTAAAATTAATTAATGCAGTACCATAGCATCAGTAGCAGAAAGGATGAAACCACATGATCATCTCAGATGCAGAAAAATAATCTGACAAAAATCCAACACCTCTTTGTAATAAAAACACCCAACAAAGTAGGAATAGAAGGGAACTTTCTCAACCCAATAAAGGCCATCTACCAAAACAAACCAGAACTAATATCACACTTCATGGTGAAAGACCGAAACTTTCCCCCCAAGATCAGGAATAAAGCAAGAATGTCCACTCTCACCACTTCTATTCAACACTGTATTGGAGGCATGAAATAAAAGAAACAAAAGGCATCCAGATTGGAAGGAAAGAATGAAAACTATCTCTATTCATAGATGATATAATCACATAATCTTTTATATAGAAAATCCTAAGGAATCCACTAAAAAACTATTAGAACTAATATATGACTGCAGCAAGATCACAGGATACAAGATCTATATATAAAAATCAATTGTACTCCCTATACTTGCAATAAACAACTCAAAATAAAATTAAGAAGACAATTTCATTTACAATAGCACTAAAAAGAATAATATATTTAGGAATAAATATAACAAAAGAAGTGCCAAACTTATATTCAATACTTTGAAAACTACAAAGCATTGGAAAGAAATTAAAGGATCCAAATAAATGAAAAGACATCCCGTGTTCATGGATTATAACATTTAATATTTTTAAGATCACAATATTCCCCAAGGTGATCTACAGATTCAACAGAAGTCTTCTTTGAAGAAACTAACAAGCTGATTTTAAAATTCACATGGAAGTTCAAGGGACCCATAATAGCCAAAACAATCTTGATAAAAAAGAACAATATTGGAGGATTCACATTTCCTGATTTCACAATTTACTACAAAGCTACAGTAATCAAGGCAGTGTGGTACTAGCATAAGGATACACATATACATCAGTGGAATAGAATTGAGAGTTCAGAAATCAACCCTCACATTTACGGTCAATTGATTTTTGACAAGGGTGTCAAAACTATTCAATGGGGGAAAGAATAGTCTTTTCAACAAATGGTGCTGGAACTGGATACCACATGGAAAAATATTAAGCTGCACCCACATCTCATACCATATACAAAAAATGCCTCAAAATGGATCAACAGCCTAAATGTAAGAGCAAAACTATAAAACTCTCAGAAGAAAACATAGGTACAAATCTTTGTGACTCTGGATTAGGCAATGGTTTCTTAGATATGATACTGAAAACATAAGCAACAACAATGACAAAATAGGTAAATTAGACTATTGACTAATCATCAAAATTTAAAATGTTTGTGCTTCAAAGGACACCATGAAGAAAGTGAAATGACAACCCACAGAAGGGGAGAAAATATTTGCAAATTATGTATCTGATAAGGGACTTGAATCTAAAATATATAAAGAACATTTATAACTCAATTACTAAAAAAACAATTTAGGGCCTCCCTGGTGGCGCAAGTGGTTGAGAGTCCGCCTGCTGATGCAGGGGATACGGGTTCGTGCCCCGGTCTGGGAGGATCCCATATGCCGCGGAGCGGCTGGGCCCGTGAGCCATGGCCGCTGAGCCTGCGCGTCCGGAGCCTGCGCGTCCGGAGCCTGTGCTCCGCAACGGGGGAGGCCACAACAGTGAGAGGCCCGCATACCGCAAAAAAAAAAAAAAAAAAAAAAAAAACAATTTAAAAATGGGCAAAGGATTTGAACAGACATTTCTTTCAAGAAATGTCTATATAAATGACAAAAAAAACATGTGAGAATTTGCTCAACATCATTTGTTATTAGAGAAATGCAAATCAAAACCACCATAACATACCACTTCACATCCACAGGATGGATGTAACCAAAGAGACAGGTTATTGAAAGTCTTGGCAAGGATGTGAAGAAATAGGAACCCTCACACACTGTTGGTGGGAATATAAAATGATACGCCTACTTGGAAAGAGTCTGACAGTTCTTCCAAAGATTGAGAATAGAGTTTCTATATGACACGGCAATTCCAAATCTACCCAAGATAAATAAAAACATATGTCTACACAAAAACTTGTACACTTATTCATCACTGTACATTGTTTTTTTTTTTTTTTTCGGTACGCGGGCCTCTCACTGTTGTGGCCTCCCCCGTTGCGGAGCACAGGCTCCGGACGCGCAGGCCCAGCGGCCATGGCTCACGGGCCCAGCCGCTCCGCGGCATATGGGATCCTCCCAGACCGGGGCACGAACCCGTATCCCCTGCATCGGCAGGCGGACTCTCAACCACTGCGCCACCAGGGAGGCCCCATCACTGTACATTGTTATTCATAATAGCTAAAAAGTGAAAACAACCCAAATGTCCATCAACTGATTAACTGATAGATAAAATATGGTACATCCATATAATAGAATATTATCCAGTAATAAAATGGAGTGAAGTATTGATATGTATTACAAGATGGATGACTTGAAAACATTATGCTAAGTCAAAGAAGCCAGGCACAAACGGCCGTGTACTATATGATTCCATTTATATGAAATGTCCAGAATAAGCAAATCTACAGAAACAGACAGTAGATTAGTGGTTACCTAGGGCTGGAGGGGATGGGAGGTGATTGCTAAAGGGGATGGGGTTTCTTTGGGAGATGATGAAATGTCATCAAATTGATTGTGCTGATGGTTGCAAAACCCTGTGAATACACTAAAAACCACTGAATTGTACACTTCAAATATGTGAAATTTACGGTATATGAATTATAGCTCAATAAAGCTATTACCAAAAAAAGAAAAGAGAACCCTAGTATGTGTAAAAAAACAATGGTTACCTCTGGGGAGTAGGATGAGAAAGTAAAGGGAGACTTTGATTTTTCACTTTAAACACTTTTGAATTATTTGAAAATCTATTCAAATGTGCATATATTAGTTTAGGAATTTTTTTAATGGAAAAAATTTTTTTAAAAAGAAAAGAACAAAGCCACTTTACAGTTAACAATTCAAGTTAAAGGTGAGGTGTTGGGGTGTGGGTGAGGCATGGACAGAGGCAAACACTCCAAACCCTGTGTTTCAAAATTTTCTCTTTGGTCCAGAGACGCTGCTAGACGTCCTACAAGGCACAGGACAACCCCACAACAAAGGATTATCCCGCCCTTTTTCATGTGATTTTTTCCCCCCCAGAAACAGCAAAGTGCCTTGTTCTTCCCACCCCAGCCAGAGCCAGTGAGTGTCTGGTGTGGGCGTCTAAAAGCCCAGTTCCTCTGCCTCAAGGTGGGACAAACTGCAAGGTGTAATTTATGCTGCAGAGCTCCATAAGATAACCTCCCACTTGGCTTCTTCCCTTTTCCCATCCTCACACCCCTCCCTCTCCTACTAGTCTCTTCTGAAGTACTTCCTTGATAAATCACTTCCACCCAAACCTTTAGCCCAGAGTCTGCTTCTTAGAGAAAATGACCTCAGATCTTGAAAGACTCTCACTTTCCTACTACTGCTACTTATGGTGTGGATATGATGGCCAGAGCTCCAGCAACCACATTGAGCCCTGAGGACAAGGGCAACATCCTAGGGATAACAGAGCTGAAGACACCTGACTCCCTGTTGACAGTATGCAGTCACCACACTTGTCCTGAATTGTCTATATGCAGTGCAGACCTCTTTTCTGGAACAGAGTGAAATTTTGTCTGCTTCAACCACTACTTTTTGGGTCTGGCAACTTGATGCTGATATACTCCCTTAGCAGCTGTGTGTACTTGGGAAATTTACTGACTCTCTCTGAGCCTTACTTTCCCGAACTCACAGAATTGCTGAAAGAATAAGCAGGTCATCAACTCTTCCCAAACAGCACCTAAACTCTATATCCTCCAGGAAATTCATCTTAATTAACTGAAGAGGGAGTGATAGTTGTTGTTTCAAGTTATAAACTCCCAGATGGATGGTCTTCATCTATCATTCCATGAAATGGAACACCAGTAAATCCCTGTGTGGTCAAAGCATACCTTCTACACATTTGTTTTTACAGATGTTGGTATTAAGTCACAGGCTGTTAAATAAAAGAAACTAAGTCTAAAAATACAGTAGGTCAAGAAATAGTATATATAGCATGCCTCCCCACCAAGTACCAAAAATATAACATCTGAAGCAGAAAACATCAACAGCCAGAATTAATTTAAAAAGCCCATAGTGGGGAAAATGCTAACTGTAGCATAAATTCAGTTTTCAAATTTTAAGTCCCAAAGAAAGATCTCAAGATTCTGGTGGGAATGGAAGTGGCTTATAGGAAATAGCAGGAAACTAAGAAAGGAGGAATCCCACAGATGAGTAAGATTGAATGAACATCTACTTTAACAGAGAAAAGAGAGATAGAAACTATAAACCACCAAAAGCAAAGGCAACAAAAGCAAAAATAAACAAGAAGGGCTACACCAAACCGAAAAGCTTCTGCACAGCAAAGGAAACCATCAACAAAATGAAAAGGCAACCTCCTGAAAGGGAGAAAATATTTGCAAACCATATTTATCTGATAAGGGGTTAATATCCAAAATATATAGGGACTTCCCTGGTGGTCCAGTGGCTAAGACTCCACGCTCCCAATGCAGGGGGCCCAGGTTCGATCCCTGGTCGGAGAACTAGATCCCACATGCTGCAACTAAGAGTTCAAATGTCACAGCTAAAAGATCCCGCATGCCACAACGAAGATCGAAGATCCCGAGTGCCGCAACTAAGAGTCGGCGCAGCCAAATAAATAAATAAATAAATAAATATATAAAACTCAGACAATTCAATAGCAAAAAACCCCCAAACAATCCAATTTAAAAATGGGCAGAGCAATTATACTCCAATAAAGATGTTAAAAAAAAATGGACACAGGATTTTTTTTTTTTGCGGTACATGGGCCTCTCACTGTTGTGGCCTCTCCCGTTGCGGAGCACAGGCTCTGGACGCACAGGCTCAGCGGCCATGGCTCACAGGCCTAGCCTCTCCGCGGCATGTGGGATCTTCCCGGACCTTGCATCGGCAGGCGGACTCCCAACCACTGCGCCACCAGAGAAGCCCCTGGACAGAGGATTTGAATAGACATTTTTCCAAAGCAGAAATACAGTTGCTCAACATCACTAATCATCAAGGAAATGCAAATCAAGACCACAATGAGATATCACCTCACACCTGTTAGAATGGCTGTTATCAAAGAGGTAACAAGTGTTGGTGAGGGTGTGTGGAAAACAGAACTGTTGGGCACTGTTGGTGGGAATGTAAATTGGTACAGCCGCTGTGGAAAACAGTATGAAGTTCCCTCAAAGAATTAAAAATACAACTACCATATGATCCAGCAATTCTACTTCTGTGTATTTATCCAAAGGAAATGAAAACACTAACTTGAAAAGATATCTGCAATCCCATGTTCATTGTAGCATTATTTACAGTAGCCAAGACTTGGAAATAACCTAAGTGTCCATCAACGGATGAATGGATAAAGAAGTCATGGTAGGGACTTCCCTGGTGCCATAGTGGTTAAGAATCCACCTGCCAATGCAGGGGACATGGGTTCGAGCCCTGGTCCAGGAAGATCCCACATGCCATGGGGCAACTGAGCCTGTGCGCCACAACTACTGAGCCTGTGCTCTAGAGCCCGCAAGCCGCAACTACTGAGTCCATATGCCACAACTACTGAAGCCCGCGCACCTAGAGACCGTGCTCCATGACAAGAGAAGCCACCGCAACGAGAAGGCTGCGCACCACAACGAAGAGTAGCCCCCGCTCACCGCAATTAGAGAAAACCTGTGTGCAGCAACGAAGGCCCAATGCAGCCAAAAATAAATAAATAAAAATTTTAAAACTGGGAAATTAAAAAAATTAAGTGGTTTACTTTAAAACTTAAAACTAGAGAGATGATCCAAAAGTCAGCAAGTCTCTGCTAATATAATGCAGGAATTTAATCAAATTTAAGTTTAAAAATAGTTGTTAGCATATAAAGCATAAAGAAGTAAATAAAAGTATTATTAATAAAATTTAAAGTTACACAGTGATGGGGGCTTCCCTGGTGGCGCAGTGGTTGGGAGTCCACCTGCTGATGCAGGGGACACGGGCTTGTGCCCCGGTCCAGGAGGATCCCACATGCCGCGGAGCGGCTGGGCCCGTGAGCCGTGGCCGCTGAGCCTGTGCGTCCGGAGCCTGTGCTCTGCAACGGAAGAGGCCACAGCAGTGAGAGGCCCGGGTACCACAAAAAAAAAAAAAAAAAAAAAAAAAAAAGTTACACAGTGATGAAATCAACAACACTGAATTTATATGTCCCCAAACACACAAATGTTATTTTGTGTGTGTTTACTAGGCTTAGAGTGTGGTTGGGGATTATGTTCCCTCCTGCTCCAAAATTCTGTAAGGTAAGAAAAAAATCCAACTGAAATATATACAGATACCAAGATACACAGAAACACTCAAATGAAAAAGAGAACTCTGGAAAATGCACATTCTCAAACCATTATGTGATAATTTTAGAAATAAATCATATATTATATAATTATATAGCCAGCCATAAAAAAGCATTTATAAAACAGTCTTTTTGAAAAACACTGAGATGAGTTAGAACTAAACAGAGAATGGATAAGAATATTTATCTCAACCACAGAGAGGACCTAAATTTATGAAAAAATATAGAAAAAAATGCCAGTGAAAATGAGTGTATTTGGGTATATAAAAATCTCTTCTGGGCTTCCCTGGTGGCGCAGTGGTTGGGAGTCCGCCTGCCGATGCAGGGGACATGGGTTCGTGCCCCGGTCCAGGAAGATCCCACATGCTGCGGAACGGCTAGGCCCGTGAGCCATGGCTGCTGAGCCTGCGCTCCGCAACGGGAGAGGCCACAACAGTGAGAGGGCTGCGTACCGCAAAAAAAAAAAAAAAAAAAAAAAAAAAGATGCTGCTACTGATGAAGAAAAGTTCAGAGCTTCTTATCCTTCTCCCTCCCAAAGGGAAAGCAGCCTGGAGCTCACAGATGATCAAAGCTTTAACTGAGGGACTCACACTCTGGAGTTGAGCTGTCCTCAGACCTGTCTGGCCAGGACAATGTTGTTTTGCAATTAGCATCTGAATGCCTGTGGTGGGGCTGCTCTTTCCAGGGCACATGCCCCACTGCTCCCTAATGTCCCACACCTCTAAGTCACACTCAGTTGCATTCCTGGTCTGACCCCTGGGCTCACTGACCACAGGATTTCCCTTCCAAGAAGAGGTGATCTATAGCAGAGACGCTGGGGGGTTGATCAGAGAATGGGAACAATAAATCCTGAACATTTCATGACGCTTCTATGATGGCTCTCCGGCCAAAGGAAGGTGCGGTGGGTGTGCTAAAGGTGCAGCCTTTCAGAAAAGTGGTATAATGTCCAGCAATTCAGATAAACTGAAGAGAAGGAGGCAGAAGGCTGGAGGGTGAAGGGAGGGCAGCATGATGATGGAGATGTGTCCTGATGAGGTGTGTTTCCCCACTGTCCTCAGCAGGACCGTGGGTTTCTGGGTCCAAACACGGTAATGTGTTCCTCTACAGGGAGAGTGTCCCCGCCTATAAAGTCACTGATGGGTTGGTGATAGTAATCATCCCCTGTCCTCTCTCCTCCTCAGTGGAAAGAACTGTGGCTTGCTGGGTCAGCTCCTAGGGCTATGCTTTACTATGAAGACTAGGCTGAATGAGGGGAAGCTAAAAGAAGTTGGAGAGGTTAAGTCAGTCATGATAATACAGAGCAGAGAGAGATGGGGGAGAAGAGACAAGGAAGGACAGAAAGACTGAGAGGGCTGCCAGTTGGGGAGGATGTGGGGAGGGGTTTCGGGATAAAAGGCTCCAGAACTCCTTTGAGGAATGAGAGACAGGGAGATGGGGAGAGAGGAAGCTTTCCTTTGTGTTATAAATTGGAGACTAAGATTCTTTATTTTTCCTTTTTTCATTTTTTAATTAGTTTCTGCTTTATAACAAAGTGAATCAGTTATACATATACATCTGTTCCCATATCCCTTCCCTCTTGCGTCTCCCTCCCTCCCACCCTCCCTATCCCACCCCTCCAGGCGGTCACAAAGCACCGAGCTGATCTCCCTATGCTATGCGGCTGCTTCCCACTATGTATCTACCTTACATTTGGTAGTGTATATATGTCCATGCCTCTCTCTCGCTTTGGGAGACTAAGATTCTTTAGAGATACACAAACAAAAATTGAATTTATTTTTGCATTACTTTGGGCTAATGGAACATGCTTTTTTGTATGGAACACCATACCCTAAGAACCCTAAGGAGCCCAAGAATTATGTGGGTTACATTCATACCAAACCCATCTCTCCTTCACAGAGAAAGGTATGAAGGGGAAGAGAGAACAGGAGGGAATTTAGGATAAAAGAAGAGGAAATCGCTGTTTTACAACATAAACGAGAATTTCTAATGAAACAAGCTGAAATGAACATGTATGTGTATGAGAATGCTGGGCAGTGGACAGTAAGAGCTATGGCCTGCAAAGTCTCTAATTTCAAGATAGGTACTGAAGTTTCCTAAGACGGAAACAAATAATTAAACAAATCCAGGGTCCTCATTATGGACAATCTGAGAGCTTCCCCGTGAAAATTTGGTAGTAGATCCCAAGAGAGATGACCCTACCTAGAATGAATGCATGCAAATTCCTACCAGCCACTCTTTCTGCTCCCTCATTCCCCATGACCAGCACTGCTCCTTGGCTACAGTCTTAAAATGTACCCATCATTGTTCACATGAAACAACAGGTTACAGTGTTTTAACAACTATTGCTATGACTAAAAGTGTAGAGCAGTTGAAAAAATACTGAACAAAAACTGGCATCCTGGCTATTATCAAAAAGGCAAGAAATAAAAAGTGTTGGCAAGGATGTGGAGAAAAGAGAACCCTCCTACACTGTTGGTGGGAACGTAAATTGGTGCAGCCACTGTGGAAAAGAGTATGGAGGTTCCTCAAAAAGTTAAGAAGAGAACTACCATATGACCCAGCTATCCCACTTCTGGGTATTTACCCAAAGAATATGAGAACATGAATTTGAAAAGATATATGTACCCCAATGTTCACTGCAGTATTATTTACAATAGTCAAGATATGGAAACACCCTAAGCGCACGTCAACAGATGAATGAAGAAAATGTGATACGCACACACATATATACACGCAATGGAACACTACTCAGCCATAAAAAGATGAAATCTTACCATTTGTGACAACATGGATGGGCCTTGAGGGTATTATGCTAAGTGAGATAAATCAGACTGAGAAAGACAACTACCATATGATTTCATTCATATGTGGAATATAAAAAATAAATGAACAAACTAAATCAAACAAAAACAAACATGTAAATACAGAGAACAGAGTGGTGGTTCTCAGAAGGGAAGAGGCAGGGTGAGGGTAAAATGGGTAAAGGGGATCAACTGTATGGCTACAAATGGAAACTAAATTTCTGGTGGCGAGCACACTGTAGTGTATACAGAAGTAGAAATATGACGCTGTACACATGAAACTTACATAATACTGTAAACCAATGTCACCTCAAGTTTAAAAAACCCAATAAGCATTCTTACAAATGGGAAAAGATTTTCTAAGCACAAAAGCAATGGAAGAAATCAGAAGGAAAAACTAAAATATGAAATGACACACAAATTAAAAATGTTTCTATATCTAAATAAACATTAAACAGGAATCGACAACGGATGCAAAGTAAGATACAAACATGGCAAATGGCTAAAATCCTCAAAATATAAAGCACAACCATATAATAATTAACACAAAATCTCTTGCTCCCAAAAGAAAAATGGGGGATTAGCTAGTTGATTCAGAGATAAACTGTATTTTTAATAAATATTTAAAATTAATCAACTTTAATATAAATCAAAGAAATTCTAACTATAATGAGATTCATTTTTACCTAATTACATCAGTTGTTATATGCTCATTTTATACAACAGTTGTTATATGCTCATGTTATAATGGTTATATGGAAAACAGATACAAAATATATTTCAGTGATTTTAAGTTATTTTTCTGAATGTTTTAATATCTCAGAAATCAGGATAATTTCACAATTGCTAGCAAGTCAAGATTTAATTGGCAGCATTATTTGCTTTCTCAATGGTACATAAAATAATGAGGCATATTAGATTCAGTAAAATCTTTAGTTCTTTAGGTCCAATATAATATGATATACCACAATATTAACGGTGGTTCTTGTTGGATGGTAGAATTATGGGTGATTTTTAGTTTCTTTTTTATACTTTCCCATATATGTCCAGTCTTCTAAAATGAATATGTATTTCTTTTATCAACAGACAATAAACGAAATGAAATCCGGTTCTAATCTTGACTTTGCTGCTTTATAGCCGCGTGGTCATAAAATATTTATGCTATCTGTACCTCAGTTTCCTTATCTGCAAGACGGAATTGATAGTAACTTCTCTGCCCATCTCCTAAGATTTGTGTGCAAATGCTTTGTAAAATGTGAAGTGCCAATTCAATGTGTCAGTTAAATCTTGACACACGTATGACATCTGCTAACATGTGACATTTATTAATGTATTCATGGGATGCTTTTACTCTTTCACAATGCCTGTTCATCATCTTTGATGTTTGGTTATAGCTTTAGACTATAAGATGGTGATTCCCAGTATTTTATTTTTTGGATCTAATATAATTTGATTCAAAAGCTCTTTCCATGTAGAAAAAAAAAAAACGATTCTGAAAACAACATCCAGTTCAGCACCCCATAGGTGTGCACACTGGCCAGGCCAAATCACATACCTGTCTGCCCAGCTCCTGAACCCCACGAGAGCCTTGTAGAATACCACTGCACAGGTGCTAATCATGAACCACACCCAGGTCCAAAAAGGGGCGCCACTATGATCATCTCTGTTTAGTTAAAATAAATAAAACTGTGTTGAAGATCTGGTCATCTACTTCGAGTGGTCCACCACTGAGGTGGGGCTGGGCATCTCTGAGTCTGAGCTTCCCAGACCCATACAAGCCAGAGTCACTTTCTCAGCTCAGACGCAGCACATCCCTGCATCTGATAGTGTTGTTCTAGACTTTTTTTTCAAGAGTTTTTCCTTACCTCATTTGTTTTCATTTGCACCTTTTTTTCCCTTTTTTTTTTTTATTTTTTATTTGGCCTCAACACGCAGCATGTGGGATCTTAGTTCCCTGACCAGGGATCAAACCTGTGGCCCCCTGCAGTGGCAACGTGGAATCCTAACCACTGGACCGCCAGGGAAGTCCCAGTGTTGTTCTAAATTAACGTTCCCCTTGCCTCCTTAAACCACCAGCAGGTGAGGAGGTCCACCAAGGCAAAAGACAAGCACATCTCACCCCTATCCATTCTAGCCCTGCCACCGGCTTGCCTAAGTTTCAAAGCTCAGGGAGGGGCCTTCCCTAGTCAGCAACATCACAAGACAACAGCCTTCTAGACTCCAGAGTTCTCAAACTTTAACGTGGCTATAATTCACCAGGTGGTTTGTTGAAGAGCAGCTTCTAATTCAGGTAGTCTGGGGCTAGCCTGAGACTCTGCATTTCTAACAAGGTCCAAGGTGATGCTGATCCTGCTGATTCACGGACCCCTGTTTGAGTAGCGAGAATCCTTGGGGGTGGCCTCAATTTTCAACCTTAGGCCAACTCCTATCCTCCAGTGTGCCCCCTGTTCTGCCTCTATCAGAGCCATCTGGGGAAGTTTCTTAAAATGCATCAGGAGCTCTGAAAGGGGGATCCAAACAGCTGCATTTTAACAAGCACCACACTCCCCTCAGGTGAGTTCTTGTGGACAGTGAACCTTGGGAACCGCCAGTAGAGAATTCTAAACATTCTTACTGGACCATACAGTTGGAAGCTGGACACCACCCTGCATGACCTTGGACTTAGGCAGAGGGGCTTTTACGGAACTGCACCTTGTACTGAGGGACGCTATGCTGTGCAGGAGCACGGGGTTCTCTTTCACAGCTGAGAGGCAGTGGAGAAGACTACTCATCACATTATCTTGTCCCCTTCATGACAATCTATAGGAGAAATTTTTATTCACATCTAAAAAAGCTGGGTGTCTTCCAAGCAGCCAGCCTGGATTAAAGGAACCATTTAATGGCTGCCCTTGCCTCTTTCTTTCAACAACTGGAAAACTCACAGCCAAATCTGGCAATTATGTGGGCCCTTTTGACATATATCTCTGTGTATTAACAATTTGTGGCTTAACTGTCCTATCCCACTCATGTTTTCTCATCTCCCCAACGTCTTAAATCCATTAGTATCCATTTCTAGTGCACTGTGCATATATGTGCGGTAGGCATCCGTGCTGTTCACCAAGATCAAGGCTTATCTACTTCTGGACTTACAGGAGGAGTGCGGTTCTTTACATCCTTGAAGTTGGGTGTAGCCATGGGACTTGATTTGGCCAATGAAACGCGTGTGGAGGTGATTTCTTGTCACCTCCAGGTGGTGGCCGTTTAATTGCAGGTGCTCCACTCTTCAACCCTTTCTGTCCCCTCCTGGGCAGTACTGGAGGCGTGAGCTGACAAAGAGCAGCCCCAAGATAAAAGAATCCTGGAACACTGGGCCAACCCAGGAGACAACTGTCCTGGTAAAGCACCTCACCCGCAATGGGCTTTGGGTGAGTAAGAAGTAAACGCTTGTGTTAAGCTACTGAGATGACGGGGTAGCCCAAGGCTTAAGGTTACCCTGACCATATCAATATGCAAATGATCTCATATCCTTTGTGGACGGAAGCTGAGTTATATATACACAGGCAAACACAAAAACAAATGCCTAACAAATGCCTATTTGAGAGAAAAAGATATTTACAAAAGATCACTTACAGAGTCTAACGTCAATCTACTTCTCTGAGTACTTCAAATTCATTCTTGTTTCAAGCTTGATCACCAGCCTCTTTCAGAATCAACTCCCTGAGTTGTGTTTTAATATTCTGCTCTTTCTATGCTGTGGTAAAATATACATAATAGGGCTTCCCTGGTGGCGCAGTGGTTGAGAATCTGCCTGCCAATGCAGGGGACACGGGTTCGAGCCCTGGTCTGGGAGGATCCCACGTGCCGTGGAGCGACTAGGCCCGTGAGCCACAACTATTGAGTCTGCGCGTCTGGAGCTTGTGCTCCGCAACAAGAGAGACCGCGATAGTGAGAGGCCCGCGCACCGCGATGAAGAGTGGCCCCCGCTTGCCACAACTAGAGAAAGTCCTCACACAGAAACGAAGACCCAACATAGCCAAAATAAATTAATTAAAAAAAAACAAAAGTACCAATGCCACCGTGGATGTGAGGATTAAATTAGTCAAAATAATATATATATATACATAATATTTGTCATTTTAACCATTCATAAGTGTACTATTCAATGCATTAAATACATTCACATTGTTGTATAACCATTGCCACTATCTATATCCAAAACTCTGTTATCATCCCCAACAAAAATGCCATTAAATAAGCCTTCCCTTCTTCCCTCAGTCCCTGGTACCCTCTATTCTACTTTCCATCCCTATGAAATCTGCCTATCCTAAATACCTCATCTAAGTTGAATTGTATTTGTCCTTCTGTGTCTGGCTTATTTCACTAAGTATCATATTTTCAGGGTCCATCTGCGTTGTCTGTACATTCCATTGTATGTACGCACATTTTGTTTATCCATTCATCTGCTGATAGACACTTGGGTTGTTTCCACCTTTTGGCTCCTGTGAATAATGCTGCAATGAACACTGGTGTACAAATACAGGCATACCTCTTTTTATGGTGCTTTGCTTTACTGTGCTTCACGGCTATTGTGTTTTTTACAAACTGAAGGTTTGTGGCAACCCTGTGACGAGGAAGTCTATTGATGCCATTTTTCCAACAGCATTTGCTCACTTCGTGTCTCTGTGTTACATTTTGGTAAGTCTTGCAATATTTCAAACTTTTTCATTACTGTTATATTTGCTGTGGTGGGCTGTGATCAGTGATCTTTGATGTTACTGTTGTAAAAAGACTATGACTCACTGAAGGCTCAGATGGTGGTTAGCATTTTTTAGCAATAAAGTATTTTTAAATTAAGGTATATACATTTTTTAGACATAATGCTATTGCACACTTAACGGACTACAGTACAGTGAAAACATAATTTTCATATGCACTGGGAAACCAAAAGAAATTCATGTGACTTGCTTTATTGTGATATTCGCTTTATTGCAGTGGTCTGGAACCGGATTCGCAGCATCTCTGAGGTGTTCCTGTATCTGTTTGAGTCTCTGCTTTCAATTCTTTTGGTTATATATTCCCTAGGAGTGGAATTTCTGGGTCACATGTAGTTCTATGTTTAAACTTCTGAGAAACTGGCCACAATGTTTTTTACTCTGCTCTGACTTTTAAATTAAACAACAGTTGCATGAAATCCTCAGCTGCATTTTCCAGGAAACTGTTGTTTGTGAGCATCACCCACTGTCCTATGCAATGTTTCCCATATAAAATCCCAAGAGGGAAATATTTTTGAGGATTGCATATTGGGAAAAGGTGTATGCTTCCTTTTGTCTACTAAGAATTCCAGTGTGGGGACGTCCCTGGTGGTGCAGTGGTTAAGAATCAGCCTGCCAATGCAGGGGACATGGGTTCAATCCCTGGTCCGGGAAGATCCCACATGCCACGGAGCAACTAAGCCCATGTGCCACAACTACTGAGGCCCGCACATCACAGCAACTGAAGCCCGTGCTCTAGGGTCCGTGTGCCACAACTACTGAGCCCATGTGCTGCAACTACTGAAGCCCGCATGCCTAGAGCCCGTGCTCCACCACAAGAGAAGCCACAGTAATGAGAAGCCTGTGCACCACAACGAAGGGTAGCCCCCGCTCGTCGCAACTAGAGAAAGTCCACGTGCAGCAACGAAGACCCAACACAGCCAAAAAAAAAGAATTCCAGTGTGGGTCAGGACTCCGCCATGGACCCTGCAGCCAAATCTGAAGCTTGAATAGTCACTGGTGATACTCAGTCCTCACCCCCTGGGATCTCCTTTACCATTTCTGGACACACTGGCCTGATTTCAAATGGCCAGTGCCTATATCTTATCAGAAGGCTACTCTTGGGCCGTCCATGAAAAATCAGGACAGAAGTACCTGGAAATTATATTTTTGTGCTTCCCCCACCCTCCAAGCGGCTTTTAACCAATTTCTGACTAGTGTGGGTGTATAAATACCCCAGCTCCCTTGCCTGGGGTAAGTCTGGTTCATGAGCTTTGCACTGTTCTCAAGCTTCCACTTGAGATTAAGGATCAGTTGCCCACTATGCTTTCTGCCTAATACCATACCCTATACTGACTGACTTCCCTTTCTTGTATCACTTCCTCCTTCACCTCCCTGTATCCCTTGAATCTGCCAATAAACTGCTTGCACTCAAATTCTTGGCTCAGAAGCTACTTCTGAGGGAACTTCAGCTAAGACAAAGCTCCTCTCTACCAATTTCCTAGATTCAATTGCTTTCCATATTTCTGTTCTTTTTTTTCCTAGTTCTGAGGTTTTATTTACATTTTATGATTATTCTACTGTATGCTTTCTTGTTATCTGTTACCTCAACATCTTTGCAGAATAAAGCAAAGAGGAACTAATATTTAGAAGAAAAAACCATCATGTAATACTACGATTAAAATACAAGATGTAAAGGGTTTATAGAATATGATCCAAATTTAGAAAAATACATATGTACATATGTGTGTCCATAGGGAAAAAGAATAGAAAGAAATGCACCACCCAACAAGGACCTATTGTATAACACAGGGAACTATACTCAATATTTTGTAATAACTATAAGGGAGAAGAATCTGAAAAAAATTGATATATATGTATGTATAACTGAATCACTTTGCTGTACACCTGAAACTAACACAACATTGTAAATCAACTAACCTTCAATTTAAAAAAATGACCAAACTGTCAACCATGGTCAACTTTAGGTGATGTCATTACAGATTTTTTTTTTCTTCTTTATTTTACAAAGAACATGAAGCTTCAGTTTCCTCATCTATAAAACAGGGATAATCACACTTCACACATATGAATCACATATCACATATATGAATTGTGTTGATTGAAATTGTGGTTAATCTATGCAATTAGCTGCATCACATATTCACATAATAATCACAGTATGTGCCTAATTACGTACCCCAATAAAGGGTTGCAAGTGCTGTTATTACATCAGCGATTAACGAAACAATTTAAGGACATGTGAGAAATGGGAAAGTAAAAATAAGCCCATACTTACATAGTGCTTTGTTCTTTTTAAAGAACATTCACTTATATGAACTCATTATCCCTAGCAAAAACCCTGCGAGAGGGGCAGGCTTAGGGGCAGGGTGGGGGAAGGAGACGGGACTAATATTTACTCAACAGCTACAATGTGCCAGATACCAAGGTGGGCACTTGTAGGTATCTCAGAAGAGAAGGATGGGGCTCAGAATGTTAAGGAACCGGCCCAACGTACAGGCAGGGTCAGTAGCTCCAACTCCAGACTCTCGGTCCAGGTTTCCTTCTATTCCATCAGGCTTCATGATTCTATTTGTGCCCCCGGATGACTGTGTGCTTACACGCCCACCCATCCACGACATCCGCGGTTCCTCTGGCATTGGTGTTCACCAGTCTTTACACACACTCTGCTCCTTCCTACGTCCATGGCCATGGGAAGTACAAACTGGGGGGCCTGTGGAGGGGGTGGGGAGGACTTAGCTCCCCAGTCTCCCCCCAAAACCACCCCCAAATGAATAATCTAAATCAAAACCCTGTACCAGCTACACAGACATAGCAGATTCAAGGAAAGTTCCACAGCAACCCTTCCCAATCAGTTTGCTCACCCCAAGTCCTCCCTACATAGAAATTCTGGAACTGTCTTTTGAGAAATGGGAGGACT
This sequence comes from Mesoplodon densirostris, assembly GCF_025265405.1. Classification (NCBI taxonomy): domain Eukaryota; kingdom Metazoa; phylum Chordata; class Mammalia; order Artiodactyla; family Ziphiidae; genus Mesoplodon; species Mesoplodon densirostris. Next base: position 15,066,299 of record NC_082664.1, read on the forward strand.
TAGGCAATTCTGCTAAGAGAGTCCAGTGGAGAACTGGGCTGGGGGAGAGAACTGTGGAGGGTATTACTCTGCCCCCATCCCCGTCAGGACCCATGTTCTGGTCACCGTGGAGAATGCTATAAAAGTCTTTCTTACCAGATACCCAGTTACCGTGGTGTCATAATGGCCCACGGGTGGGCAGGGCCGCCTGAAATGAGAGAGGGTTGCGGCGGCGAGCTGGGCAGTTCAGCCCAAAGCACTTCAGACGCAGCCCGTGTATCCGGAATCACGCCAGTCCTCTCCACCTTGCCTCCTACTCACCAGCTGGAGCCCTGGGCTCCTAGACTAACCCTGGGAAGTCTTTCTTGACCAATCAGGTCTGAGGCTGATCCCTGTTGTACCTTGTGCTCCTTCTCCTGGTAGAACGTCTACCAAAGGCAACCTTGCGTGGGAGCTTCAAAGAAGTCCGCCTTGTCACCGCCTCACGGACGAGCTCTCCTGGCAGCACAGGGGCTACAGCAGCCGAGCACCTGCGCGGCCCCCTGCCGGCCCTGCTGCGGCTCCGGTGCTCCGGCCGCCAGCCGGGAGCCGCTCCCTTTCTGCACAGCCTTTCAAAGCCCCCTCCTCCGCTCCAGCTCTCTGCTTTCTTCAGAATTTCTACAGCATCTTTCCCAACCCCCTTATCACTCAAGGATGCTTTAAGCGTGAACAGTCCTTCGGAGTGTGGTGCAAAGACTCCCAATCTTTTTCCTTCTGCTGGTAATAAAGGCATAACTGACGGTAGCAATGAGACCCTCTTGCTCAAAAACTCTCAATAGCTTCCAATTGCCTCTAGATAAGCTCTAGCTCCTGAGTCTGTCCGTGAAGTTCCCCCCTCCATCCCATTAGCCAGGAGACTCCCCTAGCTTTCCTTCCACTACTCCCTACAGATCAGGGAGCTCACTGGACCCTGAACGCAATTCTCTCCTCCTCCGGAGTGTAAAGCACTTTTAGTTTCCAGAGCCCAATCAGGCCAACACTTAGCGGTTCAGCCCATAGGTCCCTTCTCCCCACCCCCACCTGCTTCCTCATGGCAGAAAACAGTTTCCATCCTGATTAGCACTTTTGCCTCCTTACTTCCAATCTCGTTTTCGATCTATTTTTTCTCTCTGTTAAGTTTTAAGTCACGGACAGTCTCTTTAAAATTTGTTTCTCCCCCTCAGACCAGCGCCTCCTGCATGGTACTAGCTCAATTAATGTTTATAGGTTCCCGTCCCGATCTGTAAGCTTTCTCCCGAATGTTCCATGAATTCAAGCTCAGTCTCCTTAACTAGGAACACTCCCAGAGCAGAACGTCTCCAATTTAAGGATCACTCAAATTCCCTGGAGATTTTAACACGCAGATCCTGACTCAAGTGGTCTGGGGAGGGGCTGAGACTGCATTGATAACAAGCTCCCAAGTGATGCTGACGCAGCTGGTCCGTGGACCTCACTTAAAGAAGCAGGGAGGCAATACCACCTTTGGATCAGGCAACAGCTCACATCGGTGCCACCTGGCCGAGCGCGGAGGTGGATGAATGCAGGGCTGGGAAGCGCGGTCCCGCCCTTCGAAGCGCCGGGCCAGAAAAACGCCTGCGAGGCTGGCCGCCCCTCCGCCCTCCCGCAGGGCCCACTTACCTATGGTGGACACGACGGTGCCCACGAAGTAGAAGGCGCCGGTGAAGTCCCAGCGCTGGCGAACATTGTCCACGCGGATGCCGGCCTCGGTGGCCTCCTCGTAGTGCCGAAGGAAGCCGCGCAGCTCGTCGCGGCTCACGTTGTGGCGGCGGCTGAAGTTGGCCAGGCGCTCCTCCCAGCGCTGCTTGGCCTGGCGTTCGTGCGCCAGCTCCAGCGCCGAGAAGACGGCGGCGCCGCCCAGCAGGTAGAGCACGATGAGCGCGGCGAGCAGCAGGAAGCGCGCGTTGTCCTCGTTCAGGTGGGCCGGGCCGCAGCTGCAGCCGCAACCCCGGCCGGCCATGGCCGGACCCCCGGGTGCAGCCCCAAGCCGGGCGGCCGTAGCCGCCGGCTGACTGTCGCCCGGGCGCCCCGGGAGGTGGGGTCTCGGCCCGGCGTTCAGTCCGCCCCTGGCCGCACGACAGCCAGCTCGCCCATGACCGCCGGACGCTCCTCCAGGCCACGCGGCTCCCGGGGCCGCCGCGTCGACCGCTCCTGCAGCGCCAGCCCCCCACGTCCGCCTCGACTCCCGGTTTCAAATCCGCATTTTCGCCGCCGTCCCCGCCCCCCTAGGAGTTCTCCTAAAAGCTGAAGAGCTGAGTGACCCGGCACAGAGTCCGCTTCTGCTTGGCACGAGGATGCGGCCGCTGCTTCCCCCTGGTGTCCTGCCCGGCTCAGATTGGGGAGGGGGCGTGGCGCATCTTCAGGGCAAATTCGGGTGGGCTTGACCTTCCCCCAAAGCAAAGGTCTGGGGGCCTCGGAGGCTGACGGGTGAGCGGAGCCCCGCGGTCTCCGCGTCCTTAACCGTCGCTTCTCAAGCCGCGGACGTCTAGGACGCGGGCTCTCAGTCCGCTGGTGCTGGAAGTGCCTCCCCAGATGGAGCCGCAGTGCTGTGTCCCAGGCTCGGCGTCGCGCGGAGCCTCGGGCCTCTTGGGTCACCGGCCCGGCTGCCGGCGCTTAAAGGCTGGAGCAGGTCCCGGGCGGGCACACGGACAGAGGGATTGCGCAGAGCGCGGTTCACGGGTTCCGACCTCCCGCCCGCCCCCGACGCTGCGCGGCGTCCGGCGGGCCGACTTGCTGGAGGAGGAGACCAGAAAGGGAGGTTGGAGTGACGGAGCGAAGTAAGTTAGGGGCCTCTCCCCCAGGCAGCCTTCCTAGCCTTGCCCGACCACACGCCCTTGGCTTCTGGATCCCGCGCGGGGGCGTCTTCCACCCCCACGTGTCGGATCCGCCCGCTCGAAGCGCGCGCCGCGAGCCAGCCCCAGCTCTTGGGGAGGCTGCCAAGGACCGGGGACTGGAGGAGCCCGCGGGCAGGAGACAGTGACCCCGGAGAGTTCCATCTCCCGCACCCCGGCTTGGCTGCCTCGGTGGGCTCCAGAGATCCTGCGCCGACAGGGCTCCGCTGAGAGTGCTTTACCCCACCCTAGCCACAGGCTCGCTAGCCAACCGCCGGGGCCCCTCCCCGAGACCCCGCCTTTCAAGGGGCGCTGGCGCCGCGCTCTAGTCTCACTCACCGGGGAGTGCCCCCTCCGCGCCGCTCTGTCAGGACTGCCCTCCGGGTCCCTCTCCGCGGGGAGCAGAGGTCCACGCCGCGCTCTGCCTTGCCTGGTCCGCGCGCTCCGACGCTGCAACAGGTGGAGCCGCTCGGCTGGCAGCAGCGGTGGCGACTCCACCCCGTCCTCCGCCTCCCGGCCGCGCGGAGCCGCCCCCAGCACTAGTCTCCGCCTGCTGATGCCCGGCTCCTTGCTGGGCCACCGGTGGGCTGCGGCGCTTCCATCCCGGACGCGCAGATCCCGGGAGTGGGTGCTCAAGAGGAGGGTCAGGTCAGGTGCTTAGCGGGCCTGTGTGGGCCCCTCCAGGGCCAGAAGAGGGCGCTCCGTCCCCTTCAGACACATCTCGCCCCCACCTGCGTACCCAGCCACACACTGCCGCTTCGGAATCACCAGCCCCTGGCTTTTGGGAGTGAATATGAATACAAGAGGGAAAGATGCATGGGCATCTTCGAACTAAGAATTTCCTCGCCTCCCGAGAGTGACCCCAGGCTCAGAGGCCACCCACCTATACTCCCCAAGAGCAGAGAATAAAAAAACACAGTTCCGGGTTCCAATACATCTGCCATCAGAAGCCCTGATGCTGCTAGGATGCCTCTCCCACTCCTCTCCCGTTATCCACCCCTGGATGCCCCTCTTTTATCTAGCCTATCGAGGACAAGCGTTTTAGGTGGCAGCGCTTACAGGAGGCGCATGTGTATACACACTGGGTGAGTCCTGCAATTACTCCCCCATCCCATTTTATTGTGAAAAATTTCAAACATAAAGTTGAAAGAATTTTATAGTGAATAGCCTTATTCTCAACGAACATTTTACTATACTTGCTTTATTACGTATCTATCTATCTCTCTTGCCATCCATCAACCCATCTTGTTTGGATTCATTTTGAAGTAAGTTGTAGACATCACTACACTCCCCCTCCTCACCCCACCCCCCAACTTCTCCCTGCATATTACTACCTAGAGTTCAATACAACCCTATTTACTTCCAGATTTTTGGGGGGAGGATAAAATTTACATACTATGAAATGCACACATCTTAAGTGTACCATTAAATGAGGTCTCACAAATGCGTACACTCTTGCAAATTAAACACCTACATATGCAGCCTCTCAACCAAATATTGTATGTCCCTTCCCAGCAAATCCCTACCCACATTCCTAGAGGAAATCACTGTTCTGGATTTTTCCGCCATCAACTTGTTTTCACTTTGTAGAACTTAGTCTTGCTTAGTTCTAGATCTTCATATAAATGGAATCATACAGTTATGTATTCTTTTGTGTAAAGCACTGTATCTGAGATCTATCCATGTTATATACCTTAGTAATCTGTTCTTTTATTGCTACTTTATTGTTTGAATATTCATTCTCTTATTGCTAGAAACCAGGGCTGTTAAAAATGTTTGCCATCATAAATAATAAAACTGTTAGCAACATTCTCGCACAAGTATTTGCAGATATATGTTTTCATACCTCTTGGGTAAATACCTAGGTGTGGAATTGCTGGGTCATAGGGATGGTGTGTATTTAATTTTATAAGAAACTGCCTAACATTTTTCCAAAGTAGCTATACCAACCAACAAGATACAAGTCTTGGATGTCCCACATCCTTGTGAACATTTGGCAGTATCAGTCATTTTAATGTTAAACATACTGGCGGATGTGTAGTCGTATCTCATTGTAGTTTAATTTGCATTTCCCTGATGACTAATGTGCTTGTTGGCCATTCGTATATCTGTTTTTATCTTTTGAAATATTGTAAAATCTCTGTTGAATATACATTAAAAGATTTGTTTCTCTTTTTTACTACTGAACTGTAGGGATTCTTTATATAGATCCAGGATACTAGTCCTTTCTCAGATATGTATCTTGGAAATATTTTCGAGAAGTCTCTGGATTGCCTAATTGTCTTCTTAAAGATGTTTTCTGATGTTTATGTTTTTAATTTTGGTGAAGCCCAATTTATCAATCATTTATGTTTGGACCTCTTTGTGTAATAAGAAATCATTATCTCCCTTAAGGTTGCATAAGTTTTTTTCCTGTAGAAATGTTATAGTTTTAGCTTTTGTACGTGGGTCAATGATTTATCTTAAGTTTGTTTCTATATGGCATGAGGTAAGAGTCGAGGTATATTTTGTTTGTGTGGCTGTACAGTTATTTGAGTGTCATTTGCTGAAAAGACAAAAGTGAATTTATTAGAGGAATCTGTATCCTGCTCATTATTTGTCCATCCTTATAAGAATACCACAGTATTTAGATTACTTGTAGCTTTATAATCGGTCTTGAAGTCAGGAAGTGTGAGTCCTCCAACTTTGCTCTTCTTTATCAAGATTTTCTTTGGGTATTATAGGATCTTACCATTTCCATAAAAATTGTAGAATCAGCCTGTTAATTTCATCAGAAAAAACCTTGTGAGAACTTGATTAGGATTGTGTCAGATCTATTTTAGGGAGAACTGACATCTTAATTCATGAATGAGGTATAGCCCTCAATTTATTTCAGACTTAGCAAATTTTCATGTAGAGATCTTGCACATCTTTGTAAATTCTAAAGTATTTTGGTTTTTTGATGAAATTGTAAATGAAATATCAAGATCCTATTTTCCAACTGTTTGCTGTAGTATGTAAAAATACAAATGATTTTTACAAATTAACTTGGGTCATGCAACCTTGCTGAATTCACTCATTAGTTAAGTAGTTGATTCCTTTAGGATTTTCATTTATTTATTTATTTGTTTATTTAGGGCTGTATTGGGTCTTCATTGCTGTGCGTGGGCTTCCTCTGGTTGCGGTGAGCAGGGGCTGCTCTTATGTTGCGGTGTGTGGGCTTCTCATTGAGGTGGCTTCTCTCGTGGAGCACCAGCTCTAGGCGCACAGGCTTCAGTAGTTGCAGCACTTGGGCTCAGTAGTTGTGGCTCGTGGGCTCTGGAGCGCAGGCTCAGTAGTTGTGGCTCACGGGCTTAGTTGCTCCGCAGCATATGGGATCTCCTGCATTGGGAGGCGGATTCTTAACAACTGCGCCACCAGGGAAGTCCCCCTTTAGGATTTTCTACGTAAATAACCATGGCATCTGAAATAGTGTTTTGCTTCTTCTTTTCTGATATTTACCTTTTTTTTTCTTGTCATGCTGCAATGGCTAGGACCTCAGTATAATATTGACTAGAAGTGGTGGAAGCAAACATCCTTGTCTTGTTCATGATCCTAGGGGAAAGCCTTTAGTTCTTCCACCGTTAACTACAGTGTGGGTTTTTCATAGATACCCTTTATCAGGTTGAGGAAGTTTCCTTTTACTTTTGTTTGAGTTTTTTTTAAAACATGAATGAGTGCTGAATTTTATCAAATGCTTTTCCTGCATTTAGTGTACCGATCATATAATTTTCTCCTTTATTCTGTTAATATCTTGAATTTCATTTATTGCTTTTCTAATGTCAAGCCAACCTTGCATTTCTGGGATAAATTCCACTTGGGATTTCTACTCGTATTTCATTCTTCTAATTCCTTTTGGGTTTACTTTACTTCTTTTTACAACTTCTTACAGTGGATGGTAAGGTCACAAATTTTAGATCTTCTTTTCCAATGTTTGCATTTTTCAGCTATAAATCTCCATTAGCCCTGGGCTAGCTGCATCCTAAAAATTTTGGTATGCTGTATTTCTACATCATTTTGTTGAATACATTTTCCAATTTTTTCTTCTTTGACCCACAAATTATTTAGCTGTGTTAATTTTTTTTTTTTTGCAGTACACGGGCCTCTCACTGTTGTGGTCTCTCCCGTTGCGGAGCACAGGCTCTGGACGCGCAGGCTCAGCGGCCATGGCTCACAGGCCCAGCCGCTCCGCAGCATATGGGATCTTCCCAGACAGGGGCACGAACCCGTGTCCCCTGCAGCAGGCAGGCGGACTCTCAACCACTGCGCCACCAGGGAAGCCCTAGCTGTGTTAATTTTTTAAGTCTGTTTTTAAAGACAAATTATAACATTTTCAATGTGGTCAAGTGAAAAAAATGCACATCCTAAAAGTTAAGAATTATGTTTTGTCAGACTTTCTGAGGATTTCAAGCCCAGGACACAGCTTCTCAGATAGTTCTGAAGGACTGCTCTGAAGAGGGAGGGGAGGAGCCAGGGTATATAGGAGTTTTCCAGCAAAAACCAGGTAGCTGGAACACCAAAAGATTACTGGTAAAGAAAACTGGGTATCTCAAGTTGATGAATTTAGTACTTTTGTGTGTATGGGAAGATGCAACATCTGGGCTCACTGAAATCATTCCTTTGATATGCACCTGAGCTATCTAGGGCCAGTATCCTGTTCTTTCCCATCCTGAGTCCCCTCAGGGTGCACCACTGGGAGTGGCTGCAGTGGCTTGATGGCTGCCACATCTTTGGTTTACTGATAAGGCAGGCAGTGTTTTTCATTCACAGGTCAGAGGACCATATTTGGTATGTTTCAGTATTCCTAAATTTATTGAGACTTGTTTTATGGTCCAGAATATGGTCTTAGTGAATGTACCATATGCATTTGAAAAGAATATGTATTCTGCAGTTGTTGGATGTAGTGTTCTATAAATGCCAATTATGTCAAGGTTGTTGATAGTGTTTTTCAGATCTTCTGTCTTTAGTGACATTTGTTCTAGTTATTCTAACAATTATTGAGAGTATTAAAATCACCAACTATGATTGTCAAATTGTCTATTTCTCCCTTTAATTATGTCAATTTGTGTTTCATGTACTTTGAAGCTGTTATTTAATATAAGCATTTATGATTATTGTATCTTCCTGATGTAGTGACCCTTTTATTTTTATGAAATGTCTGTCTTTATCTCTGGTAATACTCTTTGCCTTGAAGTTTATTTTGTCTGATATTAATCTGGTTACCACAGGCTTCATTTACTTAACATTTGCATGGTATCTTTTCCATTTACTTTTAACCTATCTCTGTCTTTATATATATTTAAGGTGGATTTGTTACAGACAGCATATAGCAGTGCGGTATTCTTTCTTTCCATTTTTCTGGTCAGTTCTGACGATCTCCACATTTTAACTGATCAGATAAACAATGTCCATCACTTCTGTGATGAGGGAGATATCCCATATCTATGCTGTTCTATAAAGTGGTCCATCGTGGTGCTACTGGGCACTTGAAACGTGACTAGTGCAAGTAAGGAACTGAATTTTTAACTTTATTTGATGTTAACAACATATTTAAATATCACATGTGGCTAGTGACTGCTGTATATAATTTATGATGGAGAAATTCTGGATTCTGTTCCTCTAAAAACAATACTTCTTAAACAGGCAGTAAACTTGGCTGAACTCAACTGAAAAATTATCTCTACAGTGGGAAGTATCTCAAATTCTAGTTCAGTTCTTTTAGCCTTAGCCACGCACGCACAGTTCAGCGGTCAGCCAGAGATTTGAGCAGAGTTTACAAACACATTGGGAATCCCCCCTCTGGCTCTTTCTTCTATTATTTTCCTCTTTACTCTCAGAGGCTATAGATGCTCCAAACCCTGTACTCTGGATCTCCAAGCCAAGAAGACTGTAGCTTTCCCACTGGTGGTTTACCTGCCATGCGTAAACCTGACCTCAGACTAAAACCTGACCTCAGGCCCAAAGTGGTGAAAAGACAGGAAGCTCACCCAGTGGAGTGCCTTTCTTTCAGTTGTTGACTCTCTTCTTTTCTGCCTGCTTTTGGTTGCTTTCAGTAGCTGGTATAAGCTCCGCCCCAGAGCGTATACTTTTATTTGTGAAAGAATTGGTTCAATAGGAGCCATTTGGCGCTGCCAGAAACCGGAAGTTACGTGGTTTCCCCACAACGTTTGATAATGAAATTTTCAAACATGCACCGAAGTCGAAAGAATTTTAGAGTCGCAATCTAGATTGTACAACTGAATTTTTCTATACTTTATCATGTATCTACTCGTCCTTTAATACACCTTAAAGCATTTCAAAATAAACTGCAGACATCAATACACTTGCCCCTAAATACTTCAGTATATATATAAGTAGAGTTCAGCTCCTGATTTTTTCTTATGTAGAATTTACAGACAATGCACATATCTGAGCTTGTACATTCTTTGAGTTTTTAAAAAGCAGCTTTATGGAGCTATGATTCACATTCAATAAAAATGACCCATTTGGTGTATAATTCAAGGGGTTTTGTAAAGTGTAACCAATGCCACAATCATGCTAGGAACATTTCCATCACCCCTAAAAGTTCCCTTATGCACTCAAACCCCTCTTCCCACAGCTGCACTTATTTTTAAGGCCACCCAGTTCTGCTTTGGGCAGGGGCTGGGTGCCACACCAAGAACAGGAACTAGAGACCCAGGGGAGAGAGGTCATCCACTGCCAAGTGTGTCCTGGAATGCCAGAGAAGACTGGAATGGCAGAGCAGAACCAGGGCTAGGCTGGGCTCTTCCTATGTGCTTCCTCCCAGGTTGTTTCTAGAGAGGTGTTAAGTGGCTGAGATCACACAGTTCATTCCTCTCTCTTAAGGAATATCCTGCCAGTCCAAGCACAAGTAAAGATGCCCATTTCTTGAGGCTATTGTGGTATCAGAGGCGTTCAGGAAGCAGGAGCTCCCTCTGTCTTCAAGAAGGCAACTGTAGGCAGTTCACAGATCTCTTTGCGCCTCAGTTTCTTCATTTGTAAAACGGACTTCCTCTCAGGGCCGAAGGGTCAACTCACATGTGGGGTTCACATGAACATAGACTCCCAACCCCACCCTCAGTCCCAACTCAGCCTCCACGAGGACCCCTCTTTCCCAGAGGCAGGAGGCAACATGGATCCGTGCTTTCAGGGCAGGAAGTATGTGGGTCAGCTCTGCAGAGTTGTTCAGGGCGCGTTTGAGAGCCTGGGTCCCCAGACAAAGACTCCCTTGAAAATAGAGCCCCCGCCTCTGGAATCCAGAGGCCTATTAGCCACCCTGCTGCACCCAGGACTCTTCAATCTACCCCCGTCTGTCAGAAAAACCTGCCTTTAGTAGTGGGTGACGGAGCAATATTTGTGGCAAGTAGCTAATTTTTCAGAAGGCATGCGTTTTATTTTTTACACTTGAGTTACCATTCTCTAAATGTCCCAGGGAGAGACTGCCAGTTTGGTACTTACCAAGAATCCTTCCAATTTACATCGGAAGGAGCTCCATTTCATTTGATTCTTACAACAATCCCACGAGGCAGGAAGGATAGCTATTAGCCCCACATAACAGATGAGAAAATGAAGACTCAGAGGCATCACATGACTTGCCTAAGGTCTTATGGGCGGAGGGAGCACAGCTGGGGCTAGACAATTCTAATGAAGAATGTCACCGCTCAGGCTTTGGTAAAACCTCAAGTCATCACCCAGGTGACCATCTGTCTTCATTCAGAGTGGGTGAACTAGCAAACCTGGGAAAGAATACATTTTAGATCGTAACCCTGAACCCACTCACACAAATTGAAACAAAAATAACCTTACTTTGTGCTACACACAGATAATTTCTATAATCTTTCATTTAAAAGTGCTGGTCATGACACCCTAAATTGATTCATGATTCACTAAAGGGTTGTGACCCGAAGTTTGAAAAATCACTGCTTTAGAACACTCAAGTTACAAGGGTTCACTTATATAAGCAGCTTTTTCGAGAAACTTGGATTTTAAAATTTCCTTCTTGGTTTCCTTTTGCTTTTATTTATTTATTTTAAAATTGAAGTATAGTTGATTTACAATGTTAATTACTGCTATACAGCAAAGTGATTCAGTTACACATATGTATCTTTTTAAAAAATATTCTTTTCCATTATGGTTTATCATAGGATACTGAATATAGTTCTCCTTGCTATACAGTAGGACCTTGTTGTTTATCCATCGTATATATACTAGCTTCCATCTGCTGACCCCAACCTCCCAGTCCATCTCTCCCCCAACCCCCTCCCCCTTGGCAACCACAAGTCTGTTCTCTATGTCCGTGATTCTGTTTCTGTTTCACAGATAGGTTCATTTGTGTCATATTTTAGATTCCACATATAAGTGATATCATATGGTATTTGTCTTTCTCTGACTGATTTCACTTAGTATGATAATCTCTAGTTGCATCCTTCTACTTTTAAATAAAATCTGCATGCTTGCACACGTTCTTTAAGAACAAGGCATACTGGCACAATATTAATACTTCACCTAGAGAGACTTCTTGTTCTGGATTGGACCTCAGGCATCTTCCACTTGTCTTTGGTGAACTCTGCACCTGGCCCCGCCCCAGCAGGGGCAGTCCCTGATCTGGAGTGCTTGCATCATGGATGGACACATGACTCAACCTGACCAATCAGATGTGTCAGGGGACTTTGGCCAGCGCTGTTGGGAAAGAAGTATTTTGTTTTCTCTGAAATGACGAGCCGGATATAATATGGGATCCTGGAGCGTGCGGTGGTGGTGAGGGAGTGGGAACTTCAGCCTCCAGGTGGAGAGAGCTTGCTTGAGAATGATGTCCAGATTCTGGAAAGCAGAGCTGAGACTTGAAGGTAGACTTGGTTACATTATGATCCTCTGGCATTTGCTAGACTCGTGTTAAAAGTCTCTTTCATTGCTTAAGCCTAACTAATCTGGTTTCTGTAACTATAGAAGCATCCTGACGAATGTAGTCTTTCATAAAAATATTAATAAAGTATTATTAAATAACAAATATTTACAGAGGCTTTTAAATTTTAGTGATGTCAGCTATCTGAAGAAAACAAAATCAGCATTCAGCTGTCATAATGTTAATTTCTAAAGAACCTATGAACACAGAGCCACCCAGATCACGCACAGTGGCATCATCTGTGTCCTTGGGGCCACAAAGGGACACACACACATAGTTCTGTGACATTAAACCTTACTTTTCCCTCTTATAAAATGAGGTATAACCTGCCCCACATGTGATGATGTATATAAAGTTACTTACTATCATAACCCATAATAAATTCCCTACGGATGAAATTTCTCTTTTGCCTTTCCCTTCTGAGAGTCTCTTTGTGCGTATTAAGAAAACTGGCCATTGCAATGGGGCTCTCCGAAAACCTTGCTACAAAGGGAAGAGGAGAAACTGAGCCAAGTGCCTTCGACTGATTAACATTAATCAGACTGCAGTTTCAGCAGAGCTTCTGGTAGACCTTAAGAGAATAAAGTGTAATTTATAAACAGCAGTTGGATTCTGCGCCGAAAGACTTGCTTGGAACTCTGTTGTAAAAACTGGGCTACTAATCGTGCCCAGACTTGCGATGCTTTGGCCCCGTGACTACTCATCACCCCTCCTTAACTATATGAGGCGCCCTCATTTCAACACATCCCTGCTCCCCACTTCCTGGGCTGCCTCTTGCCCTCCCCCCTCCAGCATCCTCTACGCCGGCAGTTTTCTGTGCCTTAGATCTACTGAGTCAGTGGAAATGCCAGGTTTCAGAGAACTGAAGAGAACATACTTAACAAGGCAAAGTTTTCAGCCATCGATGTTCTCTCTTGAAAGGAACCGGCTCCACTGCCAGGTTCTGGCTTTAACACTGCAGTGGCTCAGCCCTGCACGCTAAGGCGGCATTTAGTGGCTGGTTTTGTGCACTGCCAGCAGGTCTGTCCCGCCAACCGTGCACTGTTACAGTGTCTGAAAGTGCACCTGGTTTTGTAGCTACAGCTACAAATCATGTATGGGAGCCCTGCTCCTTGACTGGAGCATTGGCCACACCTGCTGCCTGGCTCCTCCCAGCAGTCCTGCCTGGGTTCAAATCCCAGCTTTGCCCCTTGCCAGTTGTGTGACTCTCTCTGGACAAATCATCTTAGTTTCCCCATGTGTAAAATGAGGATAATAATAATGCCTCCTTGATCAAGTTCTTATGAAGATTCAGTTAGTTAATATGCATAAGTCACAGAACAGTACCCGGGACACAGCAAGTACTCAGTACTTGTGGGTCAGTGTTACTCCTCAGGGACTGGTGGACAGAGATGGGGCTCAGAGGTGGTCCCTGCCTCTACGCTGCTGTGTTGGCATCTCCCAGGAACCCGTTTTCTGGCCTCATCTTTTGTTTCTGCCTGTGAATCCTACTATGTAAGCAACGGCCACTTAAGACATATAACTTACTAGTTGATAGAAATTCAGTAAGAAATTGTACTGTTTTGTTTGTAGTACTTTTGTCCTGCATATTGCTTGAAATAAGTGGGCTACTAAACTTGGCAAACTCCGCAAAGATTTAATCATAATGGGATGTGACCTATGTATAACACGTGTTAGCACATCATCAAAAGAATTTTAGATTTAATTCTATACAACTGTTAAGCTAATTTATTTCTGCCAGTCACTGAGTTCCTGTACAGACTTCTGTCATTATACTTTGTCATTACAATTAATATCATTCATGCATCAACACAATTGCTACATTTTACAAATGTAAAAAAAAGAATGCCTACCTAACCTTTTCTTTGACATATTCAGTCAAAAGCAAGTATTCTCAAGGAATTCTCGAGGATGGGGTTAGTTAAAGCTCTAACTCTACAGTAACGGGGGGGGGGGCAAGTCAAAATGTCTTAAGATTTGAATCAAACACTTAGATCACCCAAAAATGGTTTCACAATGGATCAAATTATATTAGACATTGTTTCTTAGAAAGTGAATTTTTACTGTCATGTGGGAAAAAAAGTTGCAACAAAATCAAATCTAAGATCCTCATTTTAAGCATACTGAATCTGATGCAGAAACCATGTTCATTTGAAAAGTCATGTGATACTAATAAATTCCATTAAGGACAACTATGTAACTTCCTCACAAGAAAACTTCCACACTAGGAAAATGAAGCTTGGCGCTGTTGCTCACTGTGGGATCTTAAGGATGTTATTTAAGAGAAGGCTGGAGAGGAAGTGGAGAAAAGGGAACCCTCCTGCACTGTTGGTGGGAATGTAAGTTGATACAGCCACTATTGAGAACAGTATGGAGGTTCCTTAAAAAACTAAAAATAGCGCTACCATATGACCCAGCAATCCCACTACTGGGCATATACCCTGAGAAAACCATAATTCAAAAAGATACATGTACTACAATATTCATTGCAGCACTATTTACAATAGCCAGGACATGGAAGCAACCTAAATGTCCATCAGCAGATGAATGGATAAAGATGTGGCACATATATACAATGGAATATTACTCAGCTGTAAAAGGAATGAAATTGAGTGACTTGTAGTGAGGTGGATGGACCTAGAGTCTGTCATACAGAGTGAAGTAAGTCAGAAAGAGAAAAATACTGTATGCTAATGGACGTATATGGAATCTAAAAAAAAGGTACTGATGAACCTAGTGGCAGAGCAGGAATAAAGACTCAGATGTAGAGAACAGACTTGAGGACACGGGGCGGGGGGAAGAGGAAGCTGGGACGAAGTGAGAGAGTCGCTTTGACATATATACACTACCACATGTAAAATGGATGGCTAGTGGGAAGCAGCCGCATAGCACAGGGAGATCAACTCAATGCTTTGTGATGACCTAGAAGGGTGAGACAGGGAGGGGATACAGGGATATATGTATACATATAGCTGATTCACTTTGTTGCACAGCAGAAACTAACACAACATTGTAAAACAATTATACTCCAATAAAGATAAAAAAAAAAGAAGGCTGATGTGAGGATTAAACAAGCATTTAAGTACAGGAGTTTAAACATAGGAAGAAGTCAGGAAACATCAGCTATTACATTATGTAGAAAAATACAGTCTCCAAATCAGTGAACTTCTAAGGCTGATTTTTATCCACTATGGTTAAAACTAGGTCTCCTTTCCCAGGAGTATGAAGATAAAACATAATTTAAAAATCCCATCTCCCTCCCTCCCCCAAGAAAGAAGCTGGTGGCAGATCATTCCTCTCTTCACCAGAGAGTACCAGAGAAGTGAGGGGACATGGAATCCTCCTGCCTAAATGGCAAGTGACTTCCTTTAAGTCACCAAGTGTCAGGGTTGACAATTTCCTGCCTCCAAAAATTTGGGGAGGGTCTCTTAAATGCGTAAGCATTTAGAATACTGTTGAAATTCATTGTCCAATATGAAAATCTCATTTAGATTTTTGGCTACATGTCCATCTCTGTAAAAGAATGCTCGGTAAGATTTCAAAAGAACAAGATAAAACTTTTTTTTTTTTTTTTGCAGTATGTGGGCCTCTCACTGTTGTGGCCTCTCCCGCTGCGGAGCACAGGCTCCAGAAGTGCAGGCTCAGCGGCCATGGCTCACGGGCCCAGCCGCTCCACGGCATGTGGGATCTTCCCAGACCGGGGCACGAACCTGCGTCCCCTGCATTTGCAGGCAGACTCTCAACCACTGTGCCACCAGGGAAGCCCCAAGATAAAACTTTTTAAGAAAAAGAGGCAGCGGTTCCTTTCGTCCACATGCAGAGAAACTCCTTACTCAGCAGATGAGTCTCCTGTATCGGGCAGCTTACGAAGAAGAGGGTGGATTCTTTTATATGGAAGTTTGCCCTCAGCAGGTATAAAGTCACTGGATAAGTGTTTCCATGAGATCTGAAAGGACGGAAGGAGGTGGGGAAAATGGATAAAAAGTGGCCCGCAGCTATGGCAGACAGAGGGGAGGCGAGGGTTTCCTGAGTTGGGGAGAAATAATTGTTGAACCCCGACCTGAGAATAACAGAAGTGGTTTCCTCCAACATTAACAAGTGTTTGGACTTCCCTGGTGGTCCAGTGGCTAAGACTCCGGCCTCCCAATGCAGGGGGCCTGGATTTGATCCCTGATCAGGGAACTAGATCCCACATGCCGCAACGAAGATCCCCCGTGCCGCAACTAAGACCCAGCGCAGCCAAATAACTAAACAAATATTAAAAAAAAAAATTAACAGGCGCTGATGATGCTTTTTTGTAGCACTTTGGGTAATTTAGCCAGTCACATTAATAAAAGGACCAGATGGGGTTGAACCTCTTGTTTTGTTGAACCTCTTGGAATTTAATCAATCCCATGTTGATTACTCTTGAGGCATTACTTTATTTTCCACATGTGCTATCAACTGTGCCCAGAGAGCTCGTGGTACTGACCTGGTACTGCGCTGACCTGGCCTAGCCCTGCCTCGCTGAGCCCATGCTGACCAGGGCAAGGGCCGCAGGAGGCAGCTCTCCGGGACTGGGCATGCACGCCCACTGGGTACATGCCCCTTGACCTTGGACTTCCCCTAACTGTACCTTGATGTACCTAACCAGCCCATCCTACAGAGATTGTCTCAGCTTCCAGAGGGGCACTCTGGGTCCCTGCTGGGTCTAGGGTGCCGCTCCAAGTGTGGCTGTGGACCAGGCCAGCCTGTGATGAGAACAGAAAGTAAAAGTGAGCATTTAGAAACTTTCTTAGCAATCTGACAGTGCTGTGACATCCAAGCACCTGATCCTGTATCCTATAAAAGTATCTGTCCACAATGGATTGGGGGAAAATGGTCCATCTCCTCAGATACTGTCCACCACACTGCCTGGGAACCTGGGCCACCTGGAAGTACAGAACAGGCTCTGGATGCTGCCGGACCTGGGTTCAAACACTGGTGAGAGCACTTTCTAGAAGTGTGACCTTGGACAAGCACTTCACCTGTCTGAGTCCAGGTTTCCTTATCAGGAAAATGAGGATAAGCCTAATGACTCAAGGGTGTCCCCTGTACAGTCCCCACTCTGTGCAGGCACTTTCATGTCCTAACTCACTGGACAGTCTCAATGAGCCTCTGCAATGGGAATGATTATTACTCCACCCCTATCTTACAGGTGAGGGGACCAAAGCACAGAGAAGTGGTGGCAGAACTGGGATTCAAAGCCCGGCAGCCTGACTCCAGCTCTGGGCTCCGACCCACTTTGCAGTCATGTGGATCAGATGAGCCACATACCCGAGTCCGCTATCCTTTGACTGGCTGGGCCCCGAGCAGCCTAGGCTTCCTGGGTCCTGCCCGGAGCTGGCCGACTACCTGTGGCGGTTGTGATGCTCCCCTGCTGCCTGGAAGCTGGCACTCCCCCCACGCCCACCCAGGACGGACCACTGTGCTGGTGGGAATCACAGGTCTTTGACGGCAGTCCCCTGGACACCCCACTCAGACTCCTGGGCTCCCGCTCTGGGCCGGCCCCACTGCTACTACCAGTCCAGGGCACCTTCCCTGTTGCCTTCCAAGGCAGCTGGGCTCATCTGATACAGGGTCTGAATGCCCCTGAAGTAGAAGGCAGCGTGCAAAAAGGATTAAGCCTAACTTTTCTTACCAGTGGAAGAAACTGGTTAAACGAATTCAGTGGCTTTTCAACTTTATGTTTTTAAGCAGAATGCAAAACAAAAAACCACCCAGATAGTATCCTTTAGAGAACCCAATATGTAAAAGTGGTGAAGGAAGGCTCCTCTGATCGGGGAAGGAGAAGGGAGGAGCCCCGGCCCCTCACCCACCCCAGCAGCTTTCTGATGTGAACATCCTTGGCCTCTGAGGAACAGTCTGGAAAACTAGCATCTTAAAAAAAATCTTTCAAAATTAACATTGAACTCTATTCTAAATTCTAGGATGAAGAAGCTGGTGACAACCTGGAAATGAGCCTCACACAGAAGAAAAAACGAGAAGGCTCTAAGTCATCTGAGGAGAGCACGATCCTGCGTGTGAAAGGCAGGAAGATGCCCCTCACAAAGCAGGACACAAAGCAGGACGATGCTCGTCGCTCTGACCCAAGCAGCTGGGGCCTGGGGGACGTCCTGAACCTTTCTGGGCCTCAGTTCCCTCACTTGTGAATTAAAGGCACCCAATCAGTTCACCTTTCAGGGGCTCTTCTGAGTGAAATACTTGTGTGCTTTTGTATGATCCTGCGAGCTGTCTTTTGTGGACATTTCTGGGGTTGGAGGAGACACCATGCACTGTGGGGAATGGGTGAGGGGAGGGCAGGTGGTCCTTGAGCGGGAAGGCAGCCAGCACGGCCGGGGGCGGGGGGGATGAAACGTAGTCTAAGGCTGCAGGGTGACGACGGTCAACATGGCCCATGGCATCAGGGTAGCCGCACCAGCCGACACACCCCAGACTCCCTCCAGCAACCCCGAGACACACTAAGAAAGCTGAGAGAGGGCTGGGTGAGAGGTCACGTTCCTGCTCTGAGAAGTTTCAGCTGAATCCAGAGCACCTCTCCTGACAGAGCACAACTGACACATGTCAACCTTCAATCCACAAGCGCCGACACCGCCCTGAAAGTCCTCATCGCTAGGAAGGTCATTTTACACATATATATTCTTTTAACGTGGTGAAGTTTAATAGCTTTCATTCCAAAGCATAGAAAAGGGAATTATGAAAATATATAATTTTTTAAAGTGAGAATGTTAACAATGGCCATTAAAAGGATAACCCACATCTGTGTTTGAAAGCTCGACCTTTGCAAAGAGTTTTGTAGGGGGGCAGATAAAACATTAAGAAAAGTGAACACCCAGTGCAAACAAGGACATCCAATGTTCGGGGTTCAATGCCTTACACGTCAACTTCACAGTACTTTACTGCTCTCAGGAGGGAACCCACATGTTCCCGTGTGTATCTGGTGCTTTGACATAAGGAATGTTCCAAATCCAGGGCCGATCTGGGGGAATAAAAAATTACGTAAGTATAATACTGATTTAAATAGGATTACAGAAAATTCACCCACCTGACAGGATAAAACTACTCATGGGCCGGAGTCTACAAATCATGAAGAGCCTTTTCTGAATCAAGCCCCGACGAGAGCCCTTATAGGTAAAAGCTTGTAGTAAAGGTTCATGTTAAGACACGGGTGAGTGAACATGGGAGCAGGCTGAAGCCTGGGGTGAATGCTGGCTTGCCACTTACGTTGACAAGTCACTTCATCTCTCTGAGCCTCAGCCTCCTTATGTGTATCTAAGTCTGGAGCTGTCAGGAGGATTAAATGAAATAAACCTGTGTAGTGCACAAGACGCAGTGTTCCGCACAGAGAGAATGTAACAAATGAGGGTAGCTCATTTTCTTCTTTTAAGAACCTGCAGAAACCAACAGTGACAATGGGTTCAGTCAAAGGCCATTTTTCTGCTCTCAGCAGCTGGTCATGGTCGCACAGAGCCAAGACGCCCAGCGTCACATCCCTGAAATGGTTTTGTTCTGTAACTTAAGGCTAGTGATTGATAAGGCATAAAGGTCTCTGTATAATGACCGTAGACCAACACTGAGAAAAGCAACATGCCTTGGAATGGTACAACGGAAAGGTGACCTGGGTTCAAATCCTGCCTTCATCCTTCTCTGCAGCCTGAGGAAGGCATGTGGATTTTGGCCTCAGGTTCCCTATCTCTGAAATGGGAAGTAATTACATTAGCAAACTCCCAGGATTATTGTGAAGCATGAATGAGAGAACATCTGTGAAAGTTCCTGGCATGTTGTAGGTGCTCAATATGTGTGAACTTTTCTTCCGTTTAACTGATGTTTCACAAATTGAAAAAATTGGAACAAATCTCTTTTACCACACATGGCTACTGCCAGAGTCAAACCATTTCAAAAAGAACCATAATAATATGGGTAGGGTGTAGGGACTTCCCTGGTGGCGCAGTGGTTAACAATCCACCTGTCAATGCAGGGGACACGGGTTCAAGCCCCGGTCCGGGAAGATCCCACATGCCGCGGAGCAACTAAACCCGTGCACCACAACTACTGAGCCTCTGCTCTAGAGCCCATGAGCCACAACTACTGAGCCTGTGCACCACAACTACTGAAGCCCGAGCACCTAGAGCCCCTGCTCTGAGAAGCCACTGCAATGAGAAGCCCAAGCACCACAACGAAGAGTAGCCCCTGCTCTCAACAACCAGAGAAAGCCCACGTGCAGCAACAAAGACCCAATGCAGCCAAAAATAAATTATTTAATTTAAAAAAATACGGGTAGGGTATAAATACACTACAAGGATTAAAAAGAACCCCCCGTATTATTGTCCTGAGAAATACAGAGGATGGAAGGGTTGCATGCTTATAGTAAACTGGCCACTTGGCAGGTCATCTGAGATGGACCATCTGCCTGCAGCCCCTGGGGGAGGCTTTCTCCTTTTCCTGAACAGAGGCAGATGGTAGCTTGGAGGCCGACCTGGCAAACAATGGTATCTGCTGCTCCTTCCACCCAGCCTCGCTGTTTGTTTTGAATAATCACAGGGCAAGTGTGCAAATGGCAACTCCCAGCAGCAAGTGCAGGAAAAGAATGCCAAAGATGGCAACAAGTTATCAGAACCCCGTTCTCTCCCCTTTGGCCTTGAGATGGTTTGAAAGCATGAAACCACACTTTCTGGTAATTAAGTTTCTTAAGAGGTAAGGGACTAGCAGGGCTGGAGACTTGACTCCCTGGCTACTCACTGGCCTTAAGGAAGCATGCACTCTCTTCCATTGGAAACACCATCTTCTGTGGCTGGACCTCCCCTTATTTACCTCTTTCCCTGCAAACTGCTCTGTTGGGCAATGTCTACTCTGCTTCATCCCCCAGGCAGAAGACCCCCCGGTCCCTGCTATATGAATAGCCATTTGAGAGATTCTTCACCAGTGCACATCTGTGCTACAGACATTTGCCAGTGAGGCTGTAACTTAAAGACCACCACGGCATTTACAGTGGACCCTTGAACAACTTGGGTTTGAACTGTGAGGGTCCACTTATATGCGATTTTTTTCAATAAATACACACTACACGATCAGTGTTTGGTTGAATCTGGGGATGTGGAACTGCGGATACGGATGGCTCACTATCGGGCTTGAGCATCTGTTGATTCTGGGATGCAAGGTGGGTCCTCGACCAATCCCTGGCAGATACCAAGGGATGACTACTCCTTTCGCTCAAATTTAGTCAACGATGACCAAGCGAGGACCTGGAAACCACGCTCCTGGCAAATCCCCCTGAGGCTCTGCTTTATAAATGAGCAAAAGTCTGCACCTCCCGGGCAGAGCCTTTCCAAGCCAGCTGCAAGGCCTTCCACTACCGTGGGGGAAGGCCACAAAAAGGGCCAAGAGGAAGGTGAAAAGAGGGGGGGTTATGATTCTATTG
This sequence comes from Mesoplodon densirostris, assembly GCF_025265405.1. Taxonomy (NCBI): domain Eukaryota; kingdom Metazoa; phylum Chordata; class Mammalia; order Artiodactyla; family Ziphiidae; genus Mesoplodon; species Mesoplodon densirostris. The sequence continues at coordinate 15,087,501 of NC_082664.1, forward strand.
TGTTTTTACACCCATTACTACTGGAAATCAGCCATTACCACTCACTGGCTCAGATGAAGACCTGTTTTAGGCAATACTCCTAAACTGTCCCATGAGAGAACAACTTGCCTCACATGATACAGTCACATGTGTTTAAGAAATACTTGGTCGTGCTGGTTAGATGCCTGGTACTCCGCTAGCCAAACATGAAGGCCTCTCAAGTTTACGGTCCGGGGGCAGGCAGAGAAGCAGGCACGCCCTGCTGCTGGGATGCTGAACCCCACTGTGTCTGTGCAGCAGTTCTCTGACTGGGCCGATGTGGGAATTGCTGGCACGTTTTTCTGGGACCCACCCCTGGAGAGCTCGTTTCTGTAGGTCTGGGCTGGGGCCTGGCAATGTGCACCCTTGTCAAGTTCTAAAGGTGATCTTCAAAGAATCTGTTTGGGATCTGAGGCTAAAGGGGATGAAAAACATCTTTTTTTTTTTTTTTTCTGGAATACGATGAAAGGATTTAAAACAGGAGAGGGAACGATCAGATGAGCCTGGCAGCAGCGTGGAGGATGGCATCCAGGGGGTGGAGCGCAGAACCAGGGAAATGAAAGAGCAGCACAGTTCGGGTGAGGGTCCGGGTGAGAGTCCGGGTGAGGCCTGTGTTAGGGCCATGGTGGGGGAGGACCAAGGACAACCTGGGGGGCATGGTTCCCTCTGTGTGTCCCTGTGGCCAGGGACTGCATGCTACAGTGCGTGATTTACAATGTTAGTGATTTTGCTTTGTAAAAGTTTTCTTTTAAAAACACAGTTCCTGTTGTAAAATGGGTTTCGGTATGTGTAACTTTTCATGGGAGGAGTAATATAAACTCAAGGAGGGCAAGGATTTGTGTCTGTCTTGTTCATTGATCTATTCCAAGCACCTAGCTGGTATCTGTGCCCAGCAGGTTCTCAATGATATACCTGTGGGGAAAGAGAATAAGCAGCAAGCATAAAGCAGGTACCCCTGTAGCTATGTCTTTGTTTTTGTTTTATTTGATCAATTTCTTGGTGTCAGGATATCTGGTGGTCTCTTGTATCCAACTGTGATTTGTTCACATTAGTGTATTTCTCTGCTCTTCTTATAGTCTCCTGACTTAAAAAATACTGAACAAGATCTTATATATGTTAAAGTGGCTTGAAAATCATGCAGTGCTTTTTTTTAAAAAATTTATTTATTTTCGGCTGCGTTGGGTCTTCGTTGCTGTGTGTGGGCTTTCTCTAGTTGCGCTGAGCGGGGGCTACTCTTCTTTGCGGTGCATGGGCTTCTCATTGTGGTGGCTTCTCTTGTTGCAGAGCACGGGCTCTAGGCACCCTGGCTTCAGGAGTTGTGGCTTGCAGGCTCTGGAGTGCAGGCTCAGTAGTTGTGGTGCACGGGCTTAGTTGCTCTGCAGCATGTGGGATCTTCCCGGACCAGGTCTCGAACCCGTGTCCCTTGCACTGGCAGGAAGATTCTTAACCACTGCACCAACAGGAAAGCCCGAAATACAGTGCTTCTGAAATGTTCTTAACCACTCAACTTTTCCAAGCACTGGTAAGATGCCTTTGTTTTTTTTGTTTGTTTGTTTTGTTTTTTACATTTATTTATTTTTGGCTGTGTTGGGTCTTCGTTGCTGTGCACGGGCTTTCTCTAGTTGTAGTGAGCAGGGGCTACTCTTCGTTGCAGAGCGTAGGCTTCTCACTGCGGTGGCTTCTCTTGTTGCGGAGCACGGGCTCTAGGCACGCGGGCTTCAGTAGTTATGGCTTGCGGGCTCTAGAGTACAGGCCCAGTAGTTGTGGCGCACGGGCTTAGTTGTTCTGCGGCATGTGGGATCTTCTTGGACCAGGGATTGAACCTGTATTCCCTTCATTGGCAGGCGGATTCTTAACCACTGCACCACCAGGGAAGCTCAAGATGCCTTTTTAAGGCGCACATGACTCCCCCGAATGTTGGCTTTACAGGAAATGGTGATATCTGAATCCCTGGCATTAGTCTACATGATAGTAAAGCAGTGTGGAAGGTAAAACAGTACTGATAAAAGAAACTAAAATGTTCCAGTCTCTCTTGCATATGTCTTTCAAAGGAAATGTGTAAAAAATAGAAAACTCACTTAAACGATGGAAAACTTCTGCTTGCTGGTCACATTAAAAGGATTACCATTTTCATTACATGGTCTAAGACACTACCTAGTTGTAAACTTTTAAGTTCTTAGGAATGCTTTTTCTAGCGGAACTGAGGGAACCTTAGGATAATTCTAAGGCTCCTCTATCTCTTCCATTCTTGCTTTTATAGTCCTTTGGAGATTAGGATTAAAGGGAGGGGGTGAAATTCCAGCCAAGGTTCCAGGCTGTGGGTGGGAGGTACAATGCCTGAGGCCAGACGGCAGGAGGCTAAGCCTAAATAAGGCTGTCACAGTTAGTCCTTCCCACCTCCAACCTGTTTATTCAGGAGCACTCAGGTTGGGGGTAGGGGTGAGGGACATGGAGAGCAGAGAAAGCGAGAAAAGACAGAGGTGCAGCGCAAAGCCAGAAGGGGGGCAGGTCACTGGGTCATGTCCTGGGTTAGGGACTGTCCTGCACAAGCCTCAGGCTCTTCTGAATGTCAGCTCATGGGGGAGGGGGAGGGATGGCCATCAATCCACTGTTATAACTGAACTGGACATTTTAAATAACAGAAACAATGGCTAACCGAAATCAGCTGCTAACTCTGAGCTGGACACTGGGTTAGATGCTTTCTAGACTATATCTCAGTCACTCTTCAACAGTGAGCTATGCACTCTCATGTTCTCATTTTGCAAACAGAGACACTAAGGCCTAGAGAACACAAACCACTGCCCAAGGTCACTTAATAAGTTGTCAGGCTGGCACATAAACATGGCCTGGATCTAAAGCATCTGTGGGTTGGAGGGTGGGGAGGAGTGGTCATGGATTTCTTGAAATTCTGGTAATACCTCTTGCTAGTGAAAAATGAATGTGTGTGAATTTACAACACATTTAGAGGACTCAGAAAAATGCACACAGCTTGGAAGGAAGGGAGCAAGAATACCTTCCGAAACAGCATCCACACGACTGATCAGAGAGAGATGAAGTCACCTGGGCGAGGCAGGATGAACTCTGTTAGATGTGCCAATACAATCTGAGAAATGGGTCCATCAGAAGGGCAGGTTTGGTTCACCATGAAAGCCAAAAGGGCGAGTGAGGGCGGGGAGGTAGCTAGAACCCAACCAGCATCGCTCAGGGAAGGAAGGGACCCACTGGGGCAAGGCTGACTCCATTAGGGAATCTGAGAGTTTGGAATATTAATGGGGTGGCATCATGAAAACTTACCAATCAAAACCCAAATTTTCCCTGTTCACATTCAGCCTTCACTCAAAAACCATAGATTACAATCTGGCTACCTGTGTAGGCCTCTACCCTCCAGGGAAAATATGCCAGCCACAGTGATATAAGAATCTGCCATTTTAAATTAATAAGCTTGTCCCGATTACGCATCTCCTCCGGGGTGAGCTTGGTGAAGTGTGAACTCACCCCAAAGACAGATTTTCTGGGGCTCAGCAGAGCAGCCCCGCGGCTGGCGGGGCTGGGTCAGAGCTGGGATGAGGTGGTGCCTGCATCCCAGCCAGCCTTCCTCCCAAAAGCGCTGGGAACCTGGACCAATACTCCACTGGCTTTCTCTTGTGAAAAATACCTGGTCACTGCCCTTGAAGTCCTCACCTAGCGCAGCAGTTCTCAGAGTGTGTGGCCTGGGGACCTACTTTTTAAGGGGGTTGGGGAGGGGGAAATACCTGTAAAGTCAAAATTACTGTGAACACTAAGCCATTATTTGTCACTTTCACATGAGTGTACAGATGCTACACGACCTGTGTGACAACACAACAGAGCAGCCGTGAGAATCCGGCTGTTAACCCAGATAATAAAGGCGTCTGCAAAAAAGGTAAACAATGCCATCTTCCAAACTAACTTGTTTTTGGGAGTAGTCATTTTATATATTTTTAAGTATACAAATGGGTTTATTAGTATCTTTAAATAAGTTAATAAATATTTAAAAATTTATTGGTTTTAATTGCTGATATGATACGTATCAATAGCTATAAAAGCCCACGTAAACAAAAGCCCTTTGTGGTCCTCAGTAATAAAATGTAGAGGGGTTCTGAGACCAACCAGTTTGAGAACTGCGGCTCCGGTGGCCACACACAGGGCAGCAAGGGAGCCTCTGCAAAAACCTGCGCTTCCAGGGCCACCCACGAGCCAGGCTCCCAGGGAGAGCCCAACCCAATGGCTTTCCCTGGGCCCTGTTTGTTTCTGCTCTGGTACACACACCCAAGGTTTTCCTTCACCGGGGTCTCACCTTTACTTCCATACAGTTCTGGAGGCAGGTCATACGGCACGGGAAAGGAGGCTGTTGGCTCCTGGCTCCCTGAGAAGAATTTCTGTTTCACTCTGAAACTGTCCAGGCCCTGCAGACACAGAGAATCTATAATTGCATCTCATTTTCTGGAAGAAGATCGCAAGAAGCAATTATATTTTTATGATACTCACAACAAAATTCAGAGCTATTTTTGTTATTTCAGTGCTATTTTTGATATTCAGTGGGTCAAATATATTTACAACACTCCCCCAAATATTCTTTCTTAAAAATAAGAGAGGTCCAAAGGTCAGAAAATAAATTATAGCAAAGTTTGCAAAAGTCTAATAAAGGATACAAAGACATAAGAGAAAAACAATTTTGGATGTTACAGCCCATTTCTACTAACCTCTGTGTACAGCAGCAGGGAGTGTGTAGAAGACACTGTGTAAAAATACCTCTGAATACTTTCGATATTGCTATCTACAGTCACGGGCTGCTCACTCTGGTGAAGAATGAAAGTTGCTTTCATGTATCATGAAAGTGTCCAATACAATGGGATAGGAATATAAAAGTGAGAACTCTTCAAGACCCGTCAAAATGGAAGGTTTATCCCAAGAACTCGAGAATAGGCTACTGTTAACTCTGGATCTGAATCAGGGTGCAACTATAGGTGCCACACCCAGGCCGATGTACACACTGCACTGCCTCCTCACACAGGGCCTGCCCGGTAGTGGGGGTGCCTACTACGTCGGCTTTGCCCTCCCCAGGCCTCCACGCATCGATCATCTCCTGGCCCCCTTCCCGGATGATCCTGGCATTCTGTTTTTGCCTCATTCCTCTGGCCACCCATCCACGCGCAGATCCACCCTTCTCATCCTAAATACCCACATATCAAACAGTGCTAACATCTATGAACCCACATAAAGAGCTACAACTACAATTCTTTGGAAGATGAGGTAAGTGTCAGGGCTGTGTGGACCTGGGCTTTGGGCAACCTGAGTTGAGTCTCTGTGCTGGTATTTACGGGCTGTGTGAATGGCTCACATTTGCATTCATTCATCCCACACATTATTTCTTGAGTCCCTCTTCTGTGTCAGGCATGGGTGCCGGGCACTGACTGCACAGGAGTCAGAACAATTATCGTGATGCCTGTTCTCATGGCATGTACAGTCTAGTAGGGAGACATTAAACAAATACATTTATAGAAGTAAAATAAATAACTACAATTTTTGATAAGCGCTATGAGAAAAACAGGAGTCCTAGAAGAGAGAATAGTAGGCCTGTTTTAGATTTTGGGGTGAGAGGGTGCTCAGCGGAAGCCTGCCTAAAAAAGTGACTTTTTTTTTTTTTTTTGTGGTACGCGGGCCTCTCACTGCTGTGGCCTCTCCCGTTGCGGAGCATAGGCTCCGGACACGCAGGCTCAGCAGCCATGGCTCACGGGCCCTACTGCTCCGCGGCATGTGGAATTTTCCCGGACCGGGGCTCGAATCCGTGTCCCCTACACTGGCAGGCGGGTTCTTAACCACTGTGTCACCAGGGAAGTCCCGAGTTGCAAGGTTCTGAACAGAGAAGTTCCAGTGTAAAGGTGGAATGGCACAGACAGGAGACTGGATCGGACTGGGAGTTGCTAAAGACCAAGAGCTATTACAACAGGAATGCGAGATGGATTAGAGATGGTAACGGGGATCCAAGTATCATCACAACAAAAGATGAGATAAAAGTGAAGTGAGGGCTTCCCTGGTGGCGCAGTGGTTGGGAGTCCATTTGCCGATGCAGGGGACGCGGGTTCGTGCCCCGGTCCGGGAGGATCCCACGTTAAAAAAAAAAAAAAAAAAAAAAGTGAAGTGAATTTGGATGAGAAATGGAAAGAAAGAAATGGATCTGAAAGAGGCTGAGGGAAAAGGTAGTAAAAATCAGAGCCAAAAAAAAAAAAAAAAGAAAGTGGGGGACTTCCCTGGTGGTCCAGTGGTTAAGACTCCACGCTTCCACTGCAGGGGACATGAGTTCGATCTCTGCTCGGGGAACTAAGATCTTGTATGCTGCATGGAGTGGCCAAAAAAAAAAAAAAAAGAAGAATTTGTGCCTGGGCAGATGGGATCCGCTGGGATGACTGGATGTGGATGGGCGAGTGGCAGCAGTGGAATGCCAGGACGTGGCTCTATTCGGTGAGTCAGAGAACATGAGGGGTTACAAAGAAACACCACCTGAAACAGTGTTGCCCAGCTGTGGCCTCCTGGGAAACGCTGAGAGCCCTGAACCCATGCGCTGGGCCCAAGGCAGGCTGTCAGAGGTGGTGCGGGGAGCAGGAGAGGGAGTTAATGTGGCAGCTCTTGTCAATTGTATTAGTTCTTCCAGCCACAGCCATCTTTGGCAACAGAGGGACAATGAAATAGTTTAACCAGAATGGAGAAAAGAGAAAGTAAAGACTTGAAGACTGAAAGTTCTTGGGGATTTAGTGGCAGCATTTTTGACTCCGATTGTAGGAAAGAGAGCCCGCCATCTGGGGAGCAAGTGAACCTGGGGCTGAGCAGGGCCTGAGCTGGCTCTCAGTCCTGGGACAAGGGCAGGGATGCTCAGGGTACCTTCCTCTGGAGGAAGGACATTGATCCATGATTCTGAGATGGTCTGTGCATTATTCCCAGAGGTAGGAAGCATTCTAGACACAAAGTGCTGGGCAGCCTAGTCGGTGCCTGACAAAGCACGTACTCAGTAAACACCAAAATGCACCAAGTTCAAAGAGAAAATTTCTATCTCCCTGAAATACAGATACCTGAGGGTTTGGAATATAGCTGCTGGTCTTTGAAATCATTAGATGATCTTTCCTATATTGAGATTTTTCTGAACCTAAATGCATTAGTCTAATCTATAAGTTAAATACCTAAATTAAAGGGACGACTCAAAAAACTCAAAAAACATAATAAAACTGATAAATTGATGTTAGACATTAAAAGAATAAAGTCTTCAATTAAACATTTATTAAGCACCTACTATGCAGCAACAACAGCCAAATGCTGGGTACACAGTCAAATGTACCTTGACATTAACCCCCAAAGCCCTTGCAAAGCCCTTGCAAGTGTTCCTAATCAAAGGGAAAGCTACTGACTCCATGCTCTAAGGCAAGTTAGGTTAATTTCGAAATTATGTGTTTATTGATTCATTCATTTAAAAGCAGCAGAAAAAAATGGGGAAAAAATCAATATTTGGTTACCAGGGACTTATCAGCTTCCAGATCAATCCAGAAGTTTCAAATGGCATCATAATTATGAATGGGAAGTGCTGGCTCTCCATGCACTGCAGTTTGTAGGCCACACGGCGTGTCCCTTCACATGGCCATTGGTTCCTGAGTGACAGGCCTGTATGACCGATGCGGGAAACGAGAGCTGCCGAGTTTCTTCTGGCCGACCATCTCTGCAGCATCTGAGACTGTGCCGTTCTGGGCACAAAACCTGACCACTTGCAATGCTGGCCTCAAGTCAGCATTCAGGAGCACAGAGATCAGGATGGCCCACTGGTGAAGGACAGAAGTGGCAATTCTGGCTGCTGCTAACTCAGAAACGTGGGCGTTTGGGACGTGGAATTCTGCCTAAGGGCCACAAACGTGGGCTGATCTCAAGAAGCTGGATTTTGGATGCTGTCCAGTCAGAAGAACGACTACAAAACTGGGTGCTAAGTAACTCTTTGGCAAATGTGTAACTAAAGGTATAAAAAGACGTTATCTTGATGGTACTGAAGGGAGAAACCCAAAGAAAGGAATCACACTGGGCTTCATTTCACAACAAACTGCCTTACTGTCAGGAACTCTTTTAAGATCATGGCCAATACCGAAATTTTTAAGACATTAAATGAATATATAGGGATTGGCCTTTGTAGTTAAAGGCAACAGACTTCCGTGAGTGAGTGAGAGGTAGCGTGAGCCTGTGTGTACGTTTTGGTTTGCACAGAACAGCTACAGGTGAGCTACCGCACGCTGAAAGCTGCTCACGACGAGATTCGTGGGCACTCTTATACTGCACCCGACGCCCCTCGGACTCAATCCACGTTGCCTCTGCAGCCACTGTTTTGCACACGTGTTCTCCTCACAGAAAGGGGAGAGGGTACTGCGGGAACCTCAAGGGAGCGGCACCGACAGACTTCACTAAGAGCCTCCCGTGTGCCACCCTCCCTGAGAGCAGCTCCCAGCCCAGTCAAGGAGACACACGAGTCATCGGTGACAACACAGGGGACACAGGAAAAGCCCCGGTTCTTGAAGGCTGTGGGGCACAGAGGAGGGACACCTGGAGCAAAGATGTGAGAGGCAGGTGGGGTTAGGGGCCTCAGGGGGTCGTTCCTGCTACAGATTAAGGCTGCTGAGAAGGGTGGTATGGTGGCTCATTCTACATGTCAACGTGACTGGGCCATGGGATACCCAGGTAAGTGGTAAGCATCACTCTGGGCATCTCTGAGGGTGTTTCTGCATGGGGTTAATATTTGAATCACTGGACTGAGTAAAGATGATCCCCGCCAACGATGCACCACCCAGCCAGTAGTGGGGCTGAGTGGAACAAAAAGGCCGAGGAAGGGCTGCTTGGCTGGGACGTCTGTCTTCTCCTCAACTCAGACTGGGACGGAAAGCATGGGGTCCTGGTCCTCAGGACTTCAGACTCGGGCTGGCCCACACCACCAGCCCTCCTGGTCTCCAGCTCACAGACGGCAGAGCTTGGGACTCCTTGCGCTCCAAAATCGTGTGGGCCAGTTCCTCACGGTAAGTCTCTTTCTATGTGTATCTATATATCCTATTGGTTCTGTTTCTCCAGAGAAGGCTAAGGGGCCTGGTCCAGAATGAGAGGCAGTCGCTCTGTGTGGCTGGAACATGACAGGCCAGGATTGAGAGGGAAGAGGTCAGACCCGAGTAGTCAGGAGTCAGGCCGCAAAGGGAAAAGCAGGCCATGCTAAGGAGTCACAGGATTTGAAGCAGGTGGGAGACACGACCAGATTCATGGTCTGTAGACGTTCTGGCAGCAGTGGGCTGAGCAGCTTGGAGGTGGCCTAGGAAGTGGGCCGGGAGGCGGGTCTGGATGCGGTCGCAGCAGGGATGGCCAGAAGTGACAGATTTACAGGGTGCATTAGGAGTTGGGGACGACAAGCCTGGGTGATTAGACATGTCGGGGGAGAACGAGGAGTCAGGGATGACTTCCTACACCCTGAGCTGGGACAGTGGGTGAAGGCAAGGCGCGATTCATTCAGAATCAGAATTTTACAACAGTGTGGTGTAGGTGATTAAGATGATGATTTTGACGGTACCTGTAAGGCCCTTCTCCTCAAGTACCCTCGCATAATATAAATTACGCTATAATCCTAATGGGAGATAAGTTGTATAGATTCAAATTCTCTGAAAATTGGCCTGATGAGACCACTAACCCTGCTTAAAAAATGGATGGCTTGGGCTTCCCCGGTGGCACAGTGGTTGAGAATCTGCCTGCCAATGCAGGGGACACGGGTTCGAGCCCTGGTCTGGGAGGATCCCACATGCCGCGGAGCAACTGGGCTCGTGAGCCACAACTACTGAGCCTACGCGTCTGGAGCCTGTGCTCCGCAACGGGAGAGGCCGCGACAGTGAGAGGTCCATGTACCGCCATGAAGAGTGGTCCCCGCTCGCCGCAACTAGGGAAAGCCCTCGCACAGAAACGAAGACCCAACGCAGCAAAAATAAATAAATAAAGCAATAAACTCCTACCTCCAACATAAAAAAACCCCCAAAACCTGATGGCTTTCCACTATTCGCGTGGGAAAAAGTCCACTCCAGCACGTCCTGCTTGCCACCTTCCTTCAGAACAGGGCTCCAACCGCGTAGCCCAGGCCACCCCCCAGCCCCTTCCAGGCACGTGGAGCTGGTTGCCATTTCTCAAATATAACGTGCACTGTTCCCTCTGGCCGGGAGCCTCCTCTCCCCTGATGGTGGGTTGAACCCCCATTCATTTTTCAAGACCCAGGTCAAATGTCATCTAAATGAAGCCTTCCCCAAGCCCCCCGGGCAGACTGCTCACTCCCTCTTCTCAGTCCTTATATTTTGGACCTACTGTGATAACTTGTGTCTGCTTCCTTAACTTAACCACGAGCTTCCTGAGAACAAAGGCTCCATCTCTTCCTCCCTGTGTTCCCAGGAGGAACCAAAGAGGACGCGGGAGGTGCTTACGGAGCTGACTGTACAAGAGGTCACCCCAGGCGGCCAGATGTCCAGTGACGAGCCGGGCGTGCACGCTGAGGATGGACGGCCGCTCCTTCACAAGCTAAGTCTCCTTCTGTGCTCCTAGAGCCTCAGCAAGATGACTAATGACCTCCTGTCATAGATCTTTGGGTTGCCCTCAAAGTCAAAACCATAAATGTTAATTCCGTGAGGGCAAACAAGGGTCTACGACTTTCCCAGAAGCTCCACGTAACAGTACATGAAGCAGTTGAGTTATAGGAGCTTAAGGACAACGTGTCCTATGTTGCAAGATCCCCTTGAACTGCTTTCTGCAGAGAAAACACCCATCAACCCACTTACAGGTGAAACCCTCTGGCAGTAAGTTCCTACCTCTTGAGTGGCTTCCCAGCTCACAACAAACCCCCTTTTCTGGAAACAGGCCCCTACTGGGAGACAGGGTTGGGAAGGAGAGAGGTGTGCAGGGCAGACCCAAGCTTGCACAGTGACTGTAAATGCAGAACCCCTGGTCACAGGGCGGAGAAGCCATGTGGTGGAGTCACAGCAGGGGCGGCAGCCCAGAGAGCCTGCCTGCTGCCCGGGCCCCAGAGCTGGCCGGCCCATCCCTCCCACGTCTCGGCTGTTCCTCCCTTCCTTTGATTCCATGACACTCCCCCTTCTATAGGCCTATGTCAGCTCAAGTTCGTGTCTATAAAATGCACCTAAAAGAACTCGGACACCCACTTTGAGCCCTCTGGGTTCTGCACGGTCAGGCCAGGTGCCCTCCTCACATGTCTGAGCACCCAAGCTCGCACCTGGGACGTCTCTCAAACAAGGCGTCTGCTTCACTTCTATGACATTCTTGCTCAACTCGACCCTTAGCTCCCTAGGAGGCAAGGTCAAATACTTGTGTACTGTCCACACATCTCATCTCAGCGCTTTGCTCAAGTCATTTATGATTTGCTAAAGGACACGACGATCCGCCCAGATGGGAAAAAGCCTGATAGCAAGACAGCGGCAGTGTGTGGGTCCTTGTTAATGCTGTGGAGCAAGCCTGCTGTAAAGCACTGTTCCCCAAGGGATCTGCATGTTGAGACGCCATGGAACCGCCTGCTGGAGAAGCCACTGTCTCAGTGTGTCAACTACACGGGTCCCCCTGCTGGGGGCCTCACTCTTGAATCTGCTGGCACAGGACGGGGAGTGGGGGCGGGGGAAGTCCATGTTTTAATATTCTTGCCCGATGGTCTTTATAAATAACTAAATCTCTACTTTACCTAGAATGCGCTCTTGTGGGACTCACTCTTATTCCAAAAGTGTAGAAATAATAGTCTACTCTAGAGTCAATTTGGGGATTCTAAATGATTATGCCCATTCTTTCTCTAATGTACAGACAGAAACAATATTAGAGGTAAAAATTAGTAGCTTAGAAGGGTTGAGTGGTCCTGGAAGTACAGTATACTTCTTTCCTAGCATCATTTTTATGATGAGGGATAAGGTCAGAACAGTTAGAAATGACTAGAATTTTGCAAATGCTGACATGAAAAGCCAAACAAGAGCGACGCGGAATTTATTCCTTTACTTAGGTGATTATTGGGAGCTAATTCTAGCCTGAGTTCGAAGCTACAGCCACTATAATCATACCACATGACTGTGTACTATTACCCTGGTGCTGAGAATCTCCTACCTCCCTGTGATACAGCTGAGAGATCACAGGAGGATCAGTTAGAGACGGAGGCTTGAGAGCTAGATCCACTCAGCGGTGGAACCTTAGGGAAGTCAACTCCTTGTCTATGGAAACCATCTACCGATGGGGCTGCGGAGGTGCTGATCTTGAGCTGAAAGCAGCATCAGGATCTGCTGTTTGACTCTATGGGAAAGAAACAAAAAGTGCTAGAATCTGCCCTCAGGAGAGGCCTGTGGGACAGTTCAGTAGTGAAACCCTCTGAGACAGAGAAAAGGATGGATAAAGAGTGGTGAGGGCAGGAGAAAGGGAGAGGGGAGCTCTTCCCCAGAGCATGCGTGAGGAAAGGAACAGTGGGGAGGCCCGTCAGGCTGGGCGGGAGGGCAATCTCAGCTCGCCTTGAGACGATACCCACACATCACAGGGTCTGGATCTAAGTCTCGGGACAAGCACACAGCACTCCCCTGGCTAAGTCTTCTGGTCCAGTCCAAGTGGTTTGCCATGGGGCTGCATCACGTGTGTGTTTAGCTCAACTAGAGCAAGTGGCAAAAAAAAAGGAAAAAAAAGCATTAGGCGTCACACGGTGTGGGCAGTTCCAACTGCATCCACCAATGAGTGTGTGCCCAGAGTGGGGTTGGGGGTGAGAGTGGGTACTGGGGACACTGTGTGCCTCTTAAAGAGGGAACAGCTCTCTGGGCCAAGAGGAATTCTACTGTTGAGAGAAACATACGGCTTGTAAAACCCAGTCCCTACACAAAAACTAGCTACTCTGTTGGGTGTTCAGCTGCAGAAACTGAGCGCTGTTCCAAAGCCAGGATGCAAGCTGGCTGTTCTGGTGCCCTTCTGGGGGGCTTCCCCGTGAGCCTGGTAACACACGTCCTCTGCGACCCCCGGGACTCTGCCTCTAGCAGCTGCTGTGAGCTTCCCTGCCTCCCTCCCGGCTTGTGCTCACGCCATTCCTCCCACGAGGGTGCCCTTCCCGCTCCTTTCCGCCGACCGAGAATCCTCAGCATCCTTCGATGCCCCCAAGCCGACCAGCTTCTGAAGGCGGTCTCCAGTCACCTAGAACAAGCCTCGCCCTTGGCTGACTCATCCCTTTGGTGACTTGTCACTTACTACCTTATAGTAAATTTTCACACGCTGGTTCACAATCTTCATTTAAAGGTTGTTATTAACTTTACCCAAAGCAATGCCTTTGATCACTAATCTGGAACACTCCTGAGAGCAGCGATCCCCTCACACCCAGAACAGTGATCGGTGAATAAATTCATCGGCTCGAGCCTGCGGCTGGGAGCACAGGCTCCGGGTCAGTGCACAAGCTTGCGACCTCCTGAACTCGGGCAGGTCATCGGGACTCAAGAAGAGAACACAGACCCCCATTCGCTTCACTCATGACCAATCATCTCACAAGTGTGCACTTACAAATGCTGATGGGAGGAAAAGGACGCCGAGCTCATAGGAGCGGATCATCAGCTGGGCGCCGTTCTTCTCTAACGCTCCCCAGGCGGCCTTGGACAGATTGGCACTGCGGGGACAAGGACAGGGAGAGGATTGACTCAGTGAGGCGTTTCAGCGCGGGTCAAACTCCTACAGCTGCGAGAGCGACGGTCAACGCCTGAGAGCCACAATCATGTCCGTTTAGCTTCCGGCAGAGTCCTGCATTCTGGGAAATGGAACATAAATCCTGCTGTGCTATAACTCTCAAGATTTATCCAACTGCTTGGTGAGAATGTACATTGATACAGCCACTATGGAGAACAGTATGGAGGTTTCTTAAAAAACTAAAAATAGAACTACCATACGGCCCAGCAATCCCACTACTGGGCATATACCCTGAGAAAACCATAATTCAAAGAGTCATGTACTACAATGTTCATTGCAGCTCTATTTACAATAGCCAAGACATGGAAGCAACCTAAGTGTCCATTGACAGATGAATGGATAAAGAAGATGTGGCACATATATAAAATGGAAGATTACTCAGCCATAAAAAGAAACGAAATTGAGTTATTTGTAGTGAGGTGGATGGACCTAGAGTCTGTCATACGAGTGAAGTAAGTCAGAAAGAGAAAAACAAATACTGTATGCTAATACATATATATGGAATCTAAAAAAAATATATGGTTCTGAAGAACTCAGGGGCAGGACAGGAATAAAGATGCAGACATAGAGAATGGACATGAGGACACGGGGAGGGGGAAGGGTAAGCTGGGACGAAGTGAGAGAGTTGCACTGACATATATGCACGACCAAATGTAAAATAGATAGCTAGTGGGAAGCAGCCGCATAGCACAGGGAGATCAGCTTGGTGCTTTGTGACCACCTAGAGGGGTGGGATAGGGAGGGTGTGAGGGAGACACAAGAGGGAGGGGATATGGGGATATATGTATACGTATAGCTGATTCACGTTGTTATACAGCAGCAACTAACACAACAATGGAAAGCAATTATACTCCCATAAAGATGTTAAAAAAAATTTATCCAACTGCTAATTAGAGATAGCTTCACCCTCACCTGCGTTTTCCCCTGAGGGCAGCTATTAAAATAATTATCCTTCCTTAGAAAGACCCCTACCCCAAAACCCCTTTCCTTTTCATGACTCTGCTGCAGCCCTAGACAGGAGATTTCATTTTGTTGTATATAAAAGTAGCACTTAAGGAAAAAAACTATGTCAAGGAAACGCAAATCAAAACCACAATGAGCTATCACCTCAAACCTGTCAATGGCTATCATTAAAAAGACCACAGGGGCTTCCCTGGTGGCGCAGTGGTTAAGAATATGCCTGCCAATGCAGGGGACACGGGTTCGAGCCCTGGTCTGGGAGGATCCCACATGCTGCGGAGCGACTGGGCCCGTGCGCCACAACTACTGAGCCTGCGCATCTGGAGCCTGTGCTCTGCAACAGGAGAGGCCGCGACAGTGAGAGACCCGCGCACCGTGATGAAGAGTGGCCCCCGCTCGCCGCAACTAGAGAAAGCCCTCGCACGGAAACGAAGACCCAACACAGCCATAAACAAACAAACAAACAAACAAACAAAAAGACCACAAACAACAAATGTTGGTGAGGATGTGGAGAAAAGGGAACCCTGGTGCAGAGTTAGTGGGAATGTAAACTGATGCAGCCACTACGGAAACAATATGGAGGTTCCTCAAATAAGTAGAAATAGAACTACCATACGATCCAGCAATCCCACTCGGGGGTACATATTCTAAGAAAACAAAAACACTAATTTGAAAAGATACATGCACCCCCACATTCATAGTAGCATTATTTACAACAGTCAAGGTATGGAAGCAACCTAAGTGCCCATCACAGATGAATGGATACAGAAGATGTGGTATATGTTAGCGGTCCCCAACCTTTTTGGCACCAGGGACCAGTTTCGTGGAAGACAATTTTTCCACGGACCAGGGGTGTGGTGGTGGTGGGGGGTTGGTTTCAGGATGATTCAAGCGCGTTACATTTATTGCACGCTTTATTTCTATTATTATTACATTGTAATATATAATGCAATAATTATACAACTCACTATAATGCTGACAAGGAGGCAGAGCTCAGGCGGTAACGCGAGCAGTGCGGGGCGGTAACTGTAAATACAGATGAAGCTTCGCTCGCTTGCCCGCCACTCACCTCCTGCTGTGCTGCCGGGTTCCTAACAGGCCACAGACTGGTACCAATCCATGGCCCGGGGGTTGGGGACCCCTCGTATATAACACACACACACACACACACACACACACACACACACACACACACACACACACACACACACACACACACACACACACACACACACACACACACACACACACACACACACACACACACACACACACACACACACACACGAATATTACTCAGTCATGAAAAATGAAAAGTTGCCATCTGTAACAACATGGATGGACATGGAGGGTATTATGCTTATGAAGTCAGACAGAAAAATATTGTATGTTACCACTTATACATGGAATCTAAAAGATAAAACAAACAACTATACATATAACAAAACAGAAAGAGACTCACAGATACAGAGAACAAACTAGTGGTTACAGTGCGGAGAGGGAAGTGGGGGGCAAGACAGAAGTGGGGTATTAAGAGGTACCACCTGGGCTTCCCTGGTGGCGCAGTGGTTGAGAGTCCATCTGCTGATGCAGGGGACACGGGTTCGTGCCCCAGTCCAGGAGGATCCCACGTGCCACAGAGCGGCTGGGCTCATAAGCCATGGCCACTGAGCCTGCACGTCCGGAGCCTGTGCTCCGCAGCACAAGAGGCCACAGTGGTGAGAGGCCCGCGTACCACAAAAAAAAAAAAAAAAAAAAAAAAAGAGGTCCCACCTATTGTGTATAAAATACATAGGCCACAAGGATATATTGTATAGGGGAATACACAATACACAGGGAATAGACTCAGTATTTTATAAAAACTATAAATGGAGTATAATCTATAAAAATACGGAATCACTATATTGTATACCTGAAATTAATATTATAAATCAACTATACTTTAATTAAAAAAAAACTATGTCAATATAATCTTACAGAGTTGTATCTTAAGCTTCACATTCCCTTTTCTGCCTTTGGTTTTGGCCAGGGAGTGTTAACTTCTACTTTCAATCAAAAGAAAACAGCTCCAAGGGCACTAGATTGGTATTTGTGTCCAGAAATAGTGCCTTTAGAATCATGTTTTATGTGGACAAAGAGTTGTAGATACAGCTGAAAATCACACGATGCAGCGGGAGGAAGAGGCTTGGACCTGACCGGAGGCACCAGGATGCAAGCAGGATGCCCAGGAGCGGAGATGAAACAGCTCCGAGGCATCTTTAGAAACACTCTCCTGCAGCAAATCAGGCCGAGAGCTCTCACCCATCCATTAATCAGTGTAAACCCACTGGGACCATTTTTTTCAATTAGGCTCACCCAAATTCTATCTCATTTTTAGAATGGAGAGTAAAACCTCAGCTATTTAGACCCTTAAAGCCTGACTTTGTGGATAACAGAAAGATTCATTAAAGATTCATCCACTGGGGCATCAACCACTCTCCTGAGCCAAGGGCTGCGGCTGTTGTGCAGACTGAAGTCAAGGAGCAACAGGCATCAATAAGGTGAAAAGAACGATCTGTTCAGCATTCTATGGGAACAGACAAAGAGGAGTATGGAAATCAGAGCTAAGGAAGCTCTTAAAGCAATTAAGCTATAACTTCAAAAAAAAAAAAAAGGGTATTCGCAGACCTCCCTACCTTCTTAAATGGACCACACTGAGGACAGGGGACCTTCCTTTGATGTCCAAGAGCCACAATCATGAACATCACTACCGGTGATGTGTCACAAAGACATAAAATGCAGAGGAAGTGGGAAGTTGACAATAAAGTGATATGATGACTCTAGAAAAACAGCTTGCTTTTATTTCTCTTGCCCGTTAGTAACATAAAGTGACTGCCTGGGCCGAGACACAGATTTAATGGCAAAACCAATCAGTGAGCGTGAGGTGGAAGCCGTCTTCCTATGAATAATGTTTCCAGCTTTCTAGATTATCGTCTTCCTGGTAACTCCCTCAACTTGTCGGCAGAACATTATAGGCAAGACGCACTTTCCGGAAGGCTTATTCCCACTCTTCCCTCACTAGCCACGTTTTCCTCAACATCCCAAGATCCGAGGGTTTATTCCAAGGTAAAGATCAATGGAGATCATGAGAACATCTCCTCAGACGGTTTCCTAATAGAACTCTAAGCATCTGGAACCTGATACTCTATCCTGAATAATGAGACTAAAAGTCTCTTGTAGGCTGTCTAGGTGATAAATTTTTATTCCTTGAAATAGCATCTTTGATACTTCTTTACACTCTGAATACACTTTGGATCATTGGTATGCAGGGCGGCCAGCACATGGGGTATATATTTGCAGACTCTGACCCGCCTGCTGTGTGTGTGGATGGGCATCCGCCAGTGTCTGGCAGAGGCACAGCGGCACCACAGGGCTGTTTATGACAAGCTTGTTTGCTCCTGAAACGCCAAAGGAGTTCCAGCTTCTCACCTTCTCCATTCAGGACCCACGTCTACTGCCTGCCCTGGCTTCTTGCTGTGGCCACTATCGCCCCTCAAGCTCAGTTCTCCATGACTTCTGTCTCCTGCTGGCCTGAGCTGCTTCTCCCCCCAGTGCTGTGCTTTCATTCTGGGTACTGGATGCGCTTCATCACCTAAGAGCGTTGGGGTCTGAACTGACTTTGCATTCTCTGGGGTATCGAACATTTGTAAGTTGGAGAACCTCGGAGGGTAGGATTCTGGAGGTCCCGCATTGCACTGTCCATCAGAAACTGCCCAAGCCATTAAGAATGTAATGGTGAATAAAACAGTGGCTTCTGGGCTTCCCTGGTGGCGCAGTGGTTGAGAGTCCGCCTGCCGATGCAGGGGACACAGGTTCGTGCCCTGGTCTGGTAAGATCCCACATGCCGCGGAGCGGCTGGGCCCGTGAGCCATGGCCGCTGAGCCTGCGCATCCAGAGCCTGTGCTCCGCAGCGGGAGAGGCCACAACAGTGAGAGGCCCGCATACAGCAAAAAACAAAAAAAACAAAAAAACAGTGGCTTCTGGGGGATGGAGGTGTGTATTAGTCACAGTTCAACCAGAGAAGCAGAACCACTTTGTGTGTGTGTGTGTGTGTGTGTGTGTGTGAAATATACAATGTATATAATTTACAAGAATTTGACATCAGGAAGTAGCTGTGAGAGCCAGTAAAGCAGTCTGGGTAACGTTGCTGTCTTTGCCCTAGAGCCGCAGCTTGAGGTCTGCAGGGTGGACAGAAGCCACAGAGGATGAACACACAGCAGAGGAGAACAAGCCAGAACCACAAGCA
This sequence comes from Mesoplodon densirostris, assembly GCF_025265405.1. Classification (NCBI taxonomy): domain Eukaryota; kingdom Metazoa; phylum Chordata; class Mammalia; order Artiodactyla; family Ziphiidae; genus Mesoplodon; species Mesoplodon densirostris. The sequence goes on from NC_082664.1 coordinate 15,106,522, forward strand.
ACGAGCTGAAGCCACATATACAGGCTCAAACCATGTCTTTTCGTGCTGCCTCTGGCACTGAGGGTGGGATGTCCTGCAGAAGCCGGGCCCTCACCAGAGCTAAACGCACATACCTGGCGAGGTCCAGGGTTAGAGAAGTTGCAGTAGGACCAGGAGAAAACGCAGCAATGCAGGGCCAGCTGCCACCTCATGCCGAGAAGGTGAGCCAGCCCAAGGTGACAATGTGTGGGTTATCACGACAGTGCACTTCGCATCTGCCCTCTAAATCCCCACAAGAATCTCCTTTGGGGCTCATCCTAGCCAGAAACATACAAGAGAACTAACCGGAAACATACAAGAAAAGGGACTCTGCAACATGTGGTTCAGCCCTGGTCCAGCCCAGAAAAGGGACTCTGCAAAATGTGTAAAACTGACACATTACAAAGCCTCCACAGGGTGGGATGTTCTTTTCCTGAGCCCCTGCTAAGCTGACCAACGGTCGGTTATTCAACTGGACAGTTTATGGGCCCCTTAATGACCAGGAGCTCGGCTGTGGTCAGTTCTCTGCCATGGCCTGCAGAGCGTGGCTGTAACTAGAGATCTGATTTCAGCCCACACTATGGGAATTTTGTCCCACAGTTTAAAGCTTTAAGGGTAAATTTAAACTAATAATGTATAACAGAGAATTCCTGAAAGAAAGCTCAGTAAAGCACAGGAATGCCACATAAAGGACACGGTGAAGAAAGGAAGGCCAATGCTGAGAACAGCTCCCTGGACCCCAAATCAGGAAAGAGGATATCGTCCACAAAGCCACCCAAAGGCACTCCTCTTCCTCCCGGGCCTTAGCTTCTCGTCTCTAGAATGAGGGATTTCAGCCGATGAGGCCAAAAATCCCTTTCCAGACAACAGTCTACAATGACTAGAGATGTCCATACTCGCCTCTAACTAATTCAGTCCCTCCAACCGCGAAGATAAAATCCATGATAACGTGTTGGGAAAACAGCCACGCAAGAAAGGAGAAGGGAGCAAGGAAGGTGATCTCTGGGCTGACCCTGCAACGGCATCTGAAAGCCTAACATCTCATAGCAGCAGCAGCAGCAGGAGCCATTACCTCCAACCCCAGCCTGAGCACCGGAGCGGCTGACGGACTTGACTTCTAAGATTCCGCTGCAAGGTGTCTGAATCCCCGAGGATGACTGCCGCTTTAGGAAATGTGTCCTTTGATACAGCACTTCTTTCACGGTTGGTACCTGATGCTGGCAGTGGCTGCCCGGAGCGCAGAGATGCCTAACAGACCGAGCTTTTAGCCATGCATCCCGGAGGACGGGGGTGGGGGAGCAGACGCTCCCACAGACAGACGCAATAAACAGAACGTTGACAGTGGACGTGAGAGAGGATGGAGATGGAGCAGCGGGGGTGACGAGGAGGGAGAACGGTCAACTCGAGCTCGTGCTGCTGTAACCCTGTCCTCAAACCCCACAGCTGCGTGCCTGTCACTCACACACACTCACACACACACACACACACACACACACACACACACACACACACACACACACTGTGAGTCACCTTCCCCTTTGCATTTGCTGTAGGTTTTCCTGTATTGTGCTTAAAATTTTTTTTTTTTTTGCAGTACGCGGGCCCCTCACTGTTGTGGCCTCTCCCGTTGCGGAGCACAGGCTCCGGACGCGCAGGCTCAGCGGCCATGGCTCATGGGCCCAGCCGCTCCGCGGCATGTGGGATCCTCCCGGACCGGGGCACGAACCGGTGTCCCCTGCAACGGCAGGCGGACTCTCAACCACTGCGCCACCAGGGATGGCCGTGAAAAAATATGTTTGAGGAATACAAAAAGATATTCTCACGGCTAAGGATGTGAGTTGTATCTAGGTACATGCAAGGAAAGAATCTTTAATTTTGATGGATTCTGTCAAATTTCTCTCTAAAACTATTTCTTAATTCTGCCAATTATCCACTTTTAAATTGTCACTTGTCTTTTTTTATTGATATACAGTGTGCGTTAGTTTCCCGCTGCTGCTCTTACAAATTGCCACAAATTTAGTGGCTTGGAACAACACAAATCTTTGGTCTTACACTTCTGGAGGTCAGAGTCTGGAATGGGTCTTGCTGGGCTAAAACAAGGTGTTGGCAGCTTCCCTTTCTTCCCCTCCAAACCTGTTGTCTGCCTTCCACTCAAATAATATTCTTAACTGCCAAACCCCGTGGGCTTCTAGACCAGTGGTTCTCAACTGGGGGTGATTTTGTCCCTAGGGGACATTTAGAGGGTAAATAATGTCTGGGGACATTTTCTAGAGGCCAGGGACGCTGCGCGATACCCAACAATACACAGGACGGCCCCGTAACAAAGAACGACCTGGCCCCAGATGCTCAGGAGTGCCGCGGCTGAGCTACCCCTGTAGACCTCTCTGCTGTGCTGATGTGGTTTTCTCCTCCTCCTCTGCCTCTGGTTTCCTTGGCTTTCTCTCCACTTGACTATTCTGGTTCTCTCCCAGCTCTCTGACTCAGCTTCTCTCAGATTTGCTGCTCTTTCCACCCCGAACCGTACCCTCTAAATTTCTGCTCTGCCCTTGGTTCCTCTCTCTTCCCTTCCACAGGGACTTTCCCACTCACCAACTGCAACTGTTACTTTAACAAGATGACGCTCGGACTTGTCCAACTTTGATCATCAAATTTCCAAATGGGCATCTGCAACCACAAGCTGGATTTCTCCACTGGGATATCACATGGTTACCCCAAACTCAACACTCCAAAACCCGAAAACTATCAGCATGCCTTCCCCTCTGAAAACCAGCTTTCTTCTGAATTCAATTCTGTCCACAATCTCAGTCAGGCTCAGAAATCTCAGGGACTTTGGTCTTATCGGCTCCACTGGCAGCTATGTACAGTCAGATATCAAGCTTTTTTTTTTTTTTTTTTTTTGCGGTATGCGGGCCTCTCACTGTTGTGGCCTCTCCCGTTGCGGAGCACAGGCTCCGGACGCGCAGGCTCAGTGGCCATGGCTCACGGGCCCAGCCACTCCGCAGCACGCGGGATCCTCCCAGACCGGGGCACGAACCCGTATCCCCTGCATCGGCAGGCGGACTCTCAACCACTTGCGCCACCAGGGAGGCCCTCAAGCTTTTTTTAACCCCTTGTAACATTCTCTTTCTCTTTCCAAGAAGATCTCCCTAGTTCAGTCCTTCCCACCCCAGACTTTAGATCCAAACAGATTGACCTGTGTCTGGTTTCTCATTCTGTGTCTTCCTCCAGTGGCTCTCCAAGTATCAATGCATCCTTTCTCCTGAAGCACATATAAAGCAAATGTATAGCCTGGCATTTAGGAAACTCCACAGTCTGACCAAGTTTATGCCCTTCAATCTTCTTTCTTTCTTTTTTTAAAAATAAATTTATTTATTTATTTTTGGCTGCATTGGGTCTTTGTTGCTGTGTGCGGGCTTTCTCTAGTTGTGGCAAGCAGGGGCTACTCTTCGTCACGGTGTGCGGGCTTCTCATTGCGGTGGCTTCTCTTGTTGCGGAGCACCAGCTCTAGGTGCGTGGGCTCAGTAGTTGTGGTGCACAGGCTCAGTTGCTCCACAGCATGTGGGATCTTCCCAGACTAGGGCTCGAACCCATGTCTCCTGCACTGGCAGGCGGATTCTCAACCACTGCGCCTCCAGGGAAGCCCCCCTTCAACCTTATTTCACAGCATATCTTTTCATGACTCCCCTACCCTTAACTAAATTGATTTACCGACTGCCTCCACATCTTCGCAAACACCATTTCCTTGTCCACGATGCCTTCCACCCTACCCACTCCTGTGGATAACTGAGCCCTTTCTCCTCCAGCTCTTTCAAGTAGCTGTTGATGACTATTCCAGCCCACAGATGTCTCCCAGGACTGAATCCTGCAGATGTTAGGTGGGCAGGAAATATCTAATTAATTTGAGAAAAGAGACTAATACACAAAGGCTTAGAAGATATAATTTATCAAGACTATTTTGTTCATTGTGGTTAGAGAATTAAAAACTTTGAAACCACAAAATCTAGGGAAAAAGTCTAATTGTTGACAAGTAAGCAGGAGAGGCACAGTAGGCCAGTGGGTGAGAGCAGAATCTGAGCTCACATACCTTTCAATCACAGTTAGAGCCAACACTGTTCACCTTCAAGTTCTGTACCTGTAAGGTCTGGTAATACAGCCGCCTCATAAAAGTGATGTGCAGATTATATCAGATAAGGTGTGTAAAGTCCCAGGCACATACATGATGCTTAATAGATACTACCTATTACCATCATTGAATACTTGGCTAAATTTATGGGAGGCTGACTCTGGTCCTTCTCTCTGGTGTGACTCACCAAGGAATGGAATCCTCCAGAAGGCAGGTCCATTTGGGCCTCCTAATCCTAGGTTATAGTGGTAGATGGGTCCAAATATCATTCATCAGATTGCTTCACTGATTCAATAACCCTATCACAGGGTTTCCCTGGTGGCGCTGTGGTTGAGAGTCCACCTGCCGATGTAGGGGACATGGGTTCGTGCCCCGGTCTGGGAGGATCCCACATTCCGCGGAGCCGCTGAGCCTGTGCGTCTGGAGTCTGTGCTCCACAATGGGAGAGGCCACAGCAGTGAGAGGTCCACGTACTGAAAAAAAAAAAAAAAAAAAATCCTATCACAAGTCCCCAAGGCAGAGATACAGTGAGCTTCTATTTTATTTTGTAAAGGATGTCCAAAGGATTTTGGTCTCCTTGATACAGATATATGTCCCCCAATTTTCAATACAGATATGAGTGATAAAGTGCTAGGAACTTAAAAGCATGGTTAAAATTAAACCAATCCTGCAGATGTCCAACAATCTTGTCAGATTAAGCACCAAAAAGGACACATCACATCAGCTGTGTTTTGGGGGCTGGTATCTGATTTATAGATACAATGTATCAACAAAGAAATGCCAGCAGAAAAAGAAAAACGAAAATGATTATGACCCATGTTTTTCCAAAGATAAGCAAGAGCAGAGTCTAGAAGAGATAAGATACGTGGGTGTAGGCTTTTGCAAGTTACGATTCTGACAGATCACCAAACAGACTGAGAAATCCACTTGCAAACTCACTTTGTTTCTCAGTCACAGGCATGTTACGACCCCCTTCTGAATCTGGATCTGGAAGCCTAGCTTTCAGTCCACGGCACAGTCCAGCCTAGCGGTCAACTTAGTCTGTAAAAGAATCCATCTCTCTTCGATCCCACAAATCGAATCACACGGGCTTAAAAAGCCATCACGTCAGCATCCAGAATCCAAAATGACAAAAAACCCTGTCAAGCGGGATCAAAAGTTGCTTTTCAAATTTCGGGTCAAAACTGGTATTTAGAACACCATATCAAACAATCTCAGTGTATATTTAATAGTAACCAATGTGATAACCCAAAACGGATTGCTATTTCATTTTCTACTGAAACGTTTCATTATTTTGGTCCATCTCCTATAGTGGAAAGGCAAAACAAGAACTTGAAAAGAGCAACAGGTTCATAAGATTTGAGTTTTGGTTTTGGTCAGCTGTGACCTTGGGGTTACATCCTTTGGGCACCAATTTCTTTGTCTATAATATGGGTTTAACACCATCTGTTCACTTCACTGGGTTATAATGAGAATGAATAAAATAATCTAGGTGAAAGTGTTTAGGAAATTGTAAAGCATGGCACAAAGGAGACATTTGGAAAGTATTAATACTTAGAACAGATCCATGAAATTTTGTTAGAATAGGCTCTGGGAGGCTATCTACTGTAATATATTTTAAACTTTTTTCTTTTTTTAAGCCTGGAGAGTCCTTTGTTCAAAGGAAACATTTAAAGCAGGACAGTGAGCTCTGAAAGTGGTTTCCAGGACCCTTAGGGCTCTAGGGACCACGGCCCCAAACCACTGATCTAGTCCAGCCCCTGGTTTTCCACGTGGGGAAACAGCTTAGAAAACAGAAGGAGCTGTGGAGAGCAAGGGTGTGGCTGCAGGCAGTGGAGTGTTTATAATCCAGGTAGCACCAAAAGGTCTGATGAATAGCCAATATTTGGTCAACTCCCTTAGAGACCCTGAAAGGCTTTCTGAAGAAGATCCCTCCCTGAGCCCCCAAACCAAGTCTGTGACGTTGCTCAAGTCCCCCACCTTTGCCTCCCTGGGTCCCACAGTGGGGCAGCCTCTGGGAAGCTCACAGCCAATAGCACCAAGTACTGATGCCACAGAGCCAACAAGTGGTTTCCACAAAAACCTTCCGAGACAGGACAAGGGGCAGCCTCCTTGGGGTGAGCGACCAGCTCCACGAGCTTTGCCTGCATCTGTAACTTTCCCAGAGAGTTCTGTTCACAACCTTGCAGGTAACCCAATTCTTCCAGCTTCCTCCCGCCCTGTTCTCATCAGCCTGTTTCTCTGGATTCTTCTGTAAGGTTTCTATTGCGAACGCCCCTCTGCTTTTCCCTTCTGTGGCCACCTTTACAGTTCTGTGTCTGGAACTCTGCACCAGTCTCTCAGTAGTTTTCTCTGCCCCCGTGCTTTATTTCCTCTATTCTACCCCATAAACCAATTCCAGAAAGAGTCATGGCTTAGAAGAAAGAGCCGTTCAAGGGCTGGGTCAGCCACGCCCTGGATGAGCAGCCTCAGCTCTGCAGCTGTTTCTACATTCATAACATACCTGCTCCACTTAGATCTCAGAGGGCACGGGGATGGCCTTATCATGGGAACAGTACATCAGTCATAAAGCCTTGAACAAGGACAGACACTATCAGTAACATTAGCAAAACACTGTTGGCGATCTCACTCCCTTGTTCAAAGGCATTCAGTGCTCCCCACCTGTGAAGCCTCAAGTCCTCTGCCCGTCTCAGGCCAGCGCCACAAGCCCTGCCCCATCCACCGGTCAGGCTGCCCTCCCACCCCACAGCTCTCCGTGCCAGCCCAGACCACCGCCCCCTCTGGCAGCGCCCCCTGCCTCAGGACTTCAAGTACATGATTTCTTCTACCTAATGTTCCACCTCGGCCTATCAAACACAAAACGTGCCACGTCCCAAAGCTTCATCTAGTTATTTCATGCAGAAGTGATCTCTCTCTTCTCTGAACCACCACCCCTGCATTACTGCCACCCTGGATGCCCTGAACTGCCACAGGGTAAACTGTGAATTCCCCTGAACACACACACGTGTGCACACCTACCGACGTCCCGATCAAGCTCTCGGTAGATGGGCAGATCTAGTGATCAATATCCCGAGCTCGGGGACATCTGCAGGCCCATAGGCCCAGCATGGCACCAAGAATAGGTACTGAATGTGCATCTGCAAAGGAAGGGCAGATGAGCAAAAGACTGAATGATGAGGGACTTCAGAGCAATGTGGGACGACAGGAACATCCAGAAGATCCAGGCTCTAGGCGGCATGAACCACTATGCAGGGTGGTTGAGCTTGGTATGAACACTGTAGATGGGCAGAAGCCAGAGGACTCAGGCGCTCGAGAAATCTGTCAGGTGCCCGGATGTTGACTAGTAAGTGGGAACTGATGACCAGGATGAAGAAGTGTTTTAGGAGCACCTGGAAGGTTTAAGCACTGGACCCTACCAAAGCCTGGCACAGACCGGATGCTCAAAAGACTAACAGAGGCAGGACACACAAAGGCTAGGAAAAAGCAGCATCAGGCCTCTCAGGGCCAGCCACACTGCCGTCTGAGCTTGAGCAGCAGGGGCCACAAATGACAGCTATAGCAGAAACCACAACCTTCACTGGGTGGGGGGTGGGGAAGCTAGGGCAAAGTGATGGGTAGGAAGTCAGAACATTTTCGTCGAAGGACCAGGAGAGAAGAGTCGGGGAAAGGCCTGGCTCCGCAGTGCTGGAGGCTGTTAGCGGGGAGGAAACACGATCTGACAAGTTGCTCTTAGGAAAGGGGGCTGCGGTGAGTTTTTGAGCTGCGTGTTCTCCCCAGAGACTTAGCCAGCAGTGCTGATCCCGAAGCAGAAGGCAACAGGGCTACACCGACTAGAACACAAGCTCCTTGCGGGCAGGGACCATGCCTGTCTTGTTCGTCATCCATCACCAAAGCCTAGAGCAGTGTCTGGCACACAGGCAAGAAATATTCATGCTAGACTCTCTGGGTTTGAATCCTAGTTCTACCACCTCGCCTACTGGGCCATGTTATTCAAGGTCTCTATGCTTTAGTTTTCGTATCTCTAAAATGAGGATTATAGTACCTAGATCTCAACTGGGAGGACTAGATGAGTCAGCATTAAATGAGTCAGCATATAAGCACCACACAAGTATTTGTTATCATTTGTGAGGTGTCTCCTTTGGAAGCCAGTTCCTGGTGCAGAACTCCCAGACAGTACCTCGTCATCTCTAGCCACAGGTACAGCGTGTCACTAGCATGGCCAGCGTACGAAGGGTCTAGAGGCCCTAGGTTGGGGGTCTCAAGCTTTCTCCCATCAGGGATACTGCTTCAGGAGACTTGTTCCCACGAGCATGAAAAGCGGCATGTACCGACCTTGGTCTACTTGTACCAGAATGCAAGAAAGTGAGGGACATTGAATCATCTCTAACATATAAAGGAAGTCATTTGCAGACTTTCATACTAATAACCATTATTTGTAACCAAGTACTTGAGGCATACCAACCTGGAGCTGTAGTGCCAGGCAACCAAGTCTACTCCAATGACATCTATGAATATTTTTCTGTGTGATCCAATCTGATTTTTACCAAAAAGCTCAGACAAAGGAGGAAAAAGACCATTTGTTTCAGAATCAAAGGAACAGACATAAGAGAAACATTGCACAGCTATGTGGAAAAGCAGAGCGGGGCGAGAGTCTCCTTTATGTTTCCTCAAAAAGCCACAGTCGTTTTCTAGTCAAGCACTTGTCTTGTTTTCCCCTAAAGCGGCAGCAGTAACATTTCTACTCATCCCGACCATCCTGCAATGCCTGTCGGTTGCCAGGCAACTGTAACAGGGATCGCTGCTTTCTGCCCACCCACAATGCACAGCTTTCATAATTGTTCTCACTGGGTTTGCCAATTACTCCTAGCCGCTATCTTCTCAGCCAAGGTTGCTTCTTCAAGCTCATCTTCTTGCCTGCTTGGTCCTGTGGTAAAATTTAAATACTGTATTTGTCATTATGCTCCAGTAATTCCATAACAGGCTGCCCATCAAACACAGGATGATTTCACAGTAGCATGGAGAACTATAAATAGCTTTCCATAAAAGCAACCAGACAGGGCTTCCCTGGTGGCGTAGTGGTTGGGAGTCCGCCTGCTGATGCAGGAGACATGGGTTTGTGCCCCGGTCCGGGAGGATCCCACATGCCGCGGAGCGGCTGGGCCCATGAGCCATGGCCACTGAGCCTGCGTGTCCGGAGCCTGTGCTCTGCAACGGGAGAGGCCACAACAGTGAGAGGCCCACGTACCGCAAAAAAAAAAAAGCAACCAGACAAAAGCTAGCCAATAAAACATTCTAGTAAGTTCAAGCTAAAGTGCTAGTTTTAAGTTTCTTTGAACATATTCTTCTAGCTGAATATACTTGCCTTGATTATATAGAAAAATTATGACCAGTTTTTAACTTAACCACATTGAGTTGAGAAAAGGCTATACCTATGGAAAATCTTTAGGTCACATACTACACATCCATATGTCATATAAACAAAACAGATAAAGTCTTGATAAGCTTTCTTGACTCCCTAGAGGACTAATGAACATAACCTTAATAATAACACGTGGTTGTCAGTAGCCAGTAAAAACCAAGCAGTTGACTTACATCATCATACATCATACCGTTTAATGGGTAACTTTCACACTTACTTCCTATCCTCCTCCTCTGAGCATTCCATAAGTGAGAAAAGGCTCAGATTAGAAATGACTTTCCCGGGGTGGTGGTGGGGGTGGTGCTGTGATGAACTGGAAGACTGGGATTGACATGTATACACTAATATGTATAAAATGGATAACTAATAAGAACCTACTGTATAAAAAAATAAATTAAATAAAATTAAAAAAAAAAAAGAAATGACTTTCCCAAAATTTGAGAGGCAAGGCTAGTAAACGGCAATCCCGAATTAGGACATGGATCTTGTCCTAGTATGATGGCTGATTGGATAAAATCATCATCTGAGGTACCTGAGTTTGAAAGGGCTGATGAGGTTAAAGCTAAGAAACTAGCAGTAGTGGTTTGGGGTTGAGCAGGATGGCTGGGGAACAGGAGTGGGATGACAAACCTGCTCTGCATACCCTTGTTCTATGATGTGTGGATATAATTTATTTGAACAAAAGAGTTCTGAAAAGGGCGCTGATTCAAATACGTACTGGTCCCTAACCATATGCTGGGCACAGTGTTAGATGCTGAGGATAAAGGTGAGTAAGACCTGGCACCCACTCTCAAGCAGCTCATAATAAATTGAGGCCAATGGATGCCCAAAGACCAAAAAGGGAGATGTAAAAGGACCAGGCAAGAGGTGCTTGAAAACACAAAGGGAAAACAATGAATCATGTCTGCTGAGCTAGAAGAAGTTGCAAAGGGGAAGATTTGAGACCAACCTTAAGGATAAGCTTAAGTTTAAAAAAAAAAAAAACTGATAAGCTTAAGTGTTCTGGACAGTACAGAAAGGGAAACATACTTAAACCTGAGAAGCGGTCAGAAAATGAACGGTACTGTAGTTAGATTAAGAGGGATACTACACATTCATTCAAAATTTGCTGAGCCACTGCAGACCAGGTACTGTACTAGGTGCTATACTTAGTGGTCTGAAAGAAAACACAGACATTGCACAAAATTACCAAGTGTCAGGAAGAGCATTTTCGTAGGAAAAAAAGTATGGGAATTATGAATTCATTTTCTCTTAGAGTAGAACAAAAACTTCTAACGTATATCAAGTCCAATCACACAGAAACTTCATTAAAAATGGTTTTAGTGCAGATTTAGGTGATGTAGCAGCTCTATACGAAAACATAACCCAGGATCTATGAAAAGGTTTTCAGTCAGAATCCCAATCACAACACATCATGAAAGAGAGGAAATGAAAACTTTGTGAGTTTTGTGTATTTAAAAGGGTAAATAAAACAGAAGATGAAAACTATATCAAGGCTAGCATTTTTATAAGATTTCAGTCCCTGATCTTCAAACCAGTTTCCACATTTGTGAAATGTCAACTGGATAAAACCAAGTCCCTGTGACCAGGTAGCCAACATCCTCTACTTATGATGGGTACAGAAATGACCAGTGATCATTATGCACACACTATAGGAAATATGTGAAGTACACTTCTAAAGTGATGAAGTCTTTTGGTTTTTTTTGGAAATTAGATCTTTTAGGATCCTACTTATGTTTTTTCTTTTTTTTTTTTTTGTGGTACGCGGGCCTCTCACTGCTGTGGCCTCTTCCGTCGCAGAGCACAGGCTCAGGACGTGCAGGCTCAGTGGCCATGGCTCACAGGCCCAGCCTCTCCGCGGCATGTGGGATCTTCCCGGACCGGGGCACGAACCCACTTCCCCTGCATCGGCAGGCGGACTCTCAACCACTGCGCCACCAGGGAAGCCCCCTACTTATCTTTTATAAGACTTATTATCATTCTTTTTTTTTTTTTTTTTTTTTTCGGTGTGCGGGCCTCTCACTGTTGTGGCCTCCCCCGTTGCGGAGCACAGGCTCCGGACGCGCAGGCTCCGGACGCGCAGGCTCAGCGGCCATGGCTCACGGGCCCAGCCGCTCCGCGGCACATGGGATCCTCCCAGACCGGGGCACGAACCCGCATCCCCTGCATCGGCAGGCGGACTCTCAACCACTTGCGCCACCAGGGAGGCCCTATCATTCTTTTTTAACAGCTTTACACACCCTAGTATGTGGTTCTCCAAAGCAATCATGCTGCAGGGTTATTACCTCACTCCAATAAAGCTGCCTTCTTTGGCTCCAAATAATGCTTAGAACGTCACTTCTTAAACAGCCTCTAGAGCCTGAGGTTCAGTCTTTTGAGTATATTCAAGGGGCATTTCCCTTAACTATGGAAAATAAACCTCAATTTTAAAAATAGTAAGAAATCATTTCAAGTCAAGGCTGGAGAATAAGATGGATGAATCAAGCTGGGTAATGAATACCAATGAGGCCGGTGGAGGGCAGAACTGGAAGACAGCCCCCAAGGTTTCTGCCCCTGCCCCTGGTGTACGTATCCAGTATAACCCCCTCCCCTGGAGTGTGAGCAAAAATTGTGAGTATGATGGGATTTCATTCCCATGATTAGGTTACTAATCCCTTGACTTTTTTTTTTTTTTTGCAGTACGCGGGCCTCTCACTGTTGTGGCCTCTCCCATTGCGGAGCACAGGCTCTGGACGTGCAGGCTCGGCGGCCATGGCTCACGGGCCCAGTTGCTCTGCGGCATGTGGGATCTTCCTGGACTGGGGCACGAACCCATGTCCCCTGCATCGGCAGGCGGTCTCCCAACCACTGCGCCACCAGGGAAGCCCTCCCTTGATTTTTTTTTTTTTTTTTTTTTTTGCGGTACGCGGGCCTCCCACCGCCGTGGCCTCCCCCGCCGCAGAGCACAGGCTCCGGATGCGCAGGCCCAGTGGCCATGGCCCACGGGCCCAGCCGCTCTGCGGCATATGGGATCCTCCCAGACCGGGGCACGAACCCGTATCCCCTGGATCGGCAGGCGGACTCTCAACCACTGAGCCACCAGGGAGGCCCCTTCCCTTGACTTTTAAGTTAATCAAAAGGTTTGGGTTAATCCTGGGTTGGCCTGACCTAATCAGGTGAAGCCTAAAAGGAGGGACTAGGTCCTTCCTGAGGAGAGATTCTCCTGTTGATTTTGAAGAAGCAAACAGCTATGCTTTGCCATAAGCAACTAAATTCTGCCAACCACCAGTGAGTTTGGAAGAAGACCCTGAGCCTTAGAGGAGATCATAGCCCTCCCTGGTCAACACTTTGATCCTGTGCAGCTAACCCATGTCCAGACTCCTGACCCACAGAAACTGCAGGATACTAAATCTGCATTGTTTTCAGCCACTCAGTTTATGGTAACTTATTACAAAGCAACAATAACCTTATACAAGGCCTAGAACAGAAGCATGTCTATTAAGAAACAGTACTCATTAATGTGCCATGTAAACTCATTGTGAAGGAAATTCTAAAGAGTGGCAAAAGGATTTGAGCAGTGGCAGTATTCTTCAAAAAATATCTAGTTTCAGAAGGTGACCACCTTGAAGGGCAACACTTCTTTGGATGTACGAATCTGGCTTATTAAAAAAAAGGTCTCATTTTTAGGTTAGAGTCAAAATTCACGTTGCTTATCATCCATCTTGCTTATTACTGTTATAATTTTTTTCTGGGAAATCTGTTTTAGTAAAAGGTACTTATTCATCCTAAACGTGAACATTAACATGGAGGGGTAATAGATCAAAGTAGTAGTAAAGTGTCAAAAAAAAAAAAAAGGGAGTTAAATGCATGCAGCTTTTGATGTATTTATCTTTCACTAAAATCCCCATTCTTAAAACATAATACATCTGACACTTTGTAGATGGACTGTAAGGTTTGCTGGCGTTATCGTTTCATTTAGACTAGAATCCAGGTTCTCTCTACAACCCCACCTCATCACTCTGAAGTAGGAAAATGCATTAAATGAAAGAACAGCGGCACTCATAAATCAGTTGTTCACAGAGTTCTGAACTTATTCTGAATTTATTCTCTCCACCAGGAGAGACAATCTAGGGGATATTTAGAAAGGCATGGGGCATCTGGATGGCTTTCACCGTGACATGGCGGTTCGTATGTGAGGCCCAGGTTACTAAACACCCTATAACGCACAGGACAATCCTGCACAACGAAGGATTATCTTGACCAAAATGCCAGTTACTGCTCTGACCTCCCCGGCCCTCCAATCCCACTCACTCCAGCAGTACCCACTTGGTTTCTCAATCACAAACCAGAATATCCCCAACTCCGCCTCTCTGCCCAGAACGCATTCCCCCAGCTCTCCATCCACACGGCTCCCTCGCTTCTTCCAGGTCTCTGCTTAAGTGTCACCACGTCAGTGAGGCCTTCCCTGACCGTCCTATTCATGAACAGCCTCCCTTCCTGACACAGGGACAGCACAGCGCCTGAGGGTGTTACTGGGTTCCTGGGCACTTGGGGACTCTCTCTGTGCTTCAGTTCTCCCATCTGTAAAGGGGACTAACAGCCCTGTTGTAGGGTTGTTATGAGGAGTACATGAGTGTATGTGTGTGTATGGACTATGCTTTTAGAAGAATGCCTGGAACTTAGCGTAAGCACTACGTTAGCTCTGAAAATCTAAAACAACCGAAACCAACTTGGAAATTAAGCTATTACCTAACTTATTATACTTAATGGCAAAACTTAATTTTGTTAACTCATTAGGTGACAAAAGTTGACCTAAGCTAACATGAGGCTACTTGTAACACCACTAAGGATGTTAACAGATAGTACATGTATCATATTATGTTTCCAGCTCCAAATACATCTTGTCTCAAGGATTTTGAGTAAAGGACTGTGCACCTAAATTATTCTTCTACTTTATTTTTCTCTAGAGCAATTATCACCATTTGATACATATAAACTTGGTTTTTGTGTAACTCTCACCATCATAAGGTCAAGGATTACGTTTTATTATTGCACTCCCTGCACCTGGAAAAGTACCTGCTACACAGCAGGTGCTCAATAAATACATGTTGAAATGAATGGTTAAATTTTATGATGCCCAAAATACAACATAGAACATTTCTTAGGTAGAAGGAAGATTATTTCATGGAAGATGGTGACCAGTTAGTTGTTCTTTAACTCAGGAGGGAAGGCTTGGATCCAATTCATCTGTGTGGCAGTGGAACACTTAGTTAATGTGATGTTTAGTCCCTGTATGTTCCTCCCCTCCCAGGCACCAACCTTGTGCTCCACTCTTCCCTGACCATCCACAAAGGCTCAGGGTGTCCATGATCAGTTCCAAAGAGAACTCCAAAATATACCATGTGTACACCGACCTTCTGAGTGCAACACCACCAATAAACAATTCCGCTTGACCATCCCACCATAATAAATCAGTCTAATCGAGCTGACCATTCTCCCACCGACACCAGTTTCATTTCCTGACTTCTCTATTGATGATGGTGACCATCCCCCATCTCCCTACCAGCCACACCCCAAGCCCAGGACTCGCCTTTGAAGCATCTCCCACAGTCAATTACGCACAAAGTCTAGGCAGTGCTTTCAGTGGTACAGCCTCCATCCTGGCCTTCGTTCGATTCCTCGTTAACAAATCTGTGCTGAGCGCCCCTCCATGCCAGGCACTGGAGGACACTGAACAAGACAGAAATGGACGTGGCTCAGAGGTGAGAGGGGAAGCCAGTGATCACACAAGCAACCACACTGAAAGGGAAACAACACAGACCATGCAAGAAGCCCAGGGCATATGGACACCCTGCCTGGAACGGAGTAGTGTCTGGAAAGAGCAATGGCTAAAATAAGTAATATGTGGACCATGAGTTGTTGGACAGACGGACACCAGGAGGCTGAGGAAGCAAGGAGAGTTTCAGTGACGTTTAAGCTGAGCTGAAAGTCAGTGCAGGCCTTGCTGGGAGAAAATCTACTTATGCAGAATGGTCAGAAAAGAATTACACTGCAATTACATAACACATATACAGCCAGCTCTTTGGTCCTAATGTAAATTCCATGGGAGCATGAACCTCTCATTCTAATGGTGGAGTAGGTCACATGCAGGGGCCACACGCACTGGACTATCACCAGTGACCCTTGTGTCAAGATTGTGCTCTTCCACTTCCAGTTCTTTCACTGTACTTTATCAGTGAATTTACCGCTCTGAACTTAAAGCTGAACTCTTCTGCCTGCGGGTCCAATCACCAAGCGTGGCACCTCACACCCTCGTGGCTGCTGTGCAGATGAGGTGTCTGAGGCTCAGAGCGGTTAAGAAACTTGTTCACGGCAAAAGACTCGTTCAGGAGTAGACAGATCATCTTGTCCAGGACCGTCTGATGATGTAAAGCTCATACTCTCTCTTCTCTACAAGATGAGACGGAACAGTGAGCTCCCAAGCACACGCACAAGTGCTCTTGAGGATGTGCAGGAGGGAGAGGCTGGCAAAGCCTCCTTGAGAAGAGGCCAGCCCTGAGCACAGCGCTGATGAGATGAGCAGCAGCTGGAGAGGCAGAGGAAAAGGACCAAGGCACCTGGAAAGGGGACTACACGGGCTGCTGGCAGGATGACTTCAGGGGCAAAGGAGGCCAGCCCGGCTGCTGCTGGCAGTTCCCGCCAGGAAGTACAGGAGAAGCAAGGTGGAAATGGGGTGGCCAGGGTCTGAATGCCAACAGAGGACTCCAGGCTTCAGCTTACAGGAAACGGGCAAGGATTCTGAACATGGGACGAGGAGGAAGACCCATGTCTCTGAAAGATGAATGGTCATGGACAACGAGGACAGGTGGCCTGGGAAGAGGACGACCTGTGAGATGGGACAACAGACAGGCAATCATTTCAGAAGTCCAGGGATCAGAAGAGGAAACTTTGAGACATTTGAAGGACCCGTAAGCTTTGATACCTATTTCGAAAGCGTCCACGTGCCCACCTCAAGAATACAGTTCATCGCTTTCTATTGAAATCATTTCTGTGTCTGGCTTCTGACATCTCTGAGATTCTGAGCATCTCAAAGGCACTACGTAAATCTTCTTATTGTTTTATCCCAAGTGCCCAGCATCCACAGGAGGAAGGACCTCGGTAAACGCTCCAAGGAAGGAAGGAAGAGCACAAGAGGACAGCTGGGCTTCAAGCCTTATGAGAGTGGGCAGGTGCCTCTGGGGCAAAGAGAGATGACGGGAAAGGAACCTCCTTCTAGACAGATGAGCTCGGTTTGGGAGATTCGGTTGGAAACAAATACAAAAAAGAAAGGAGTTAGTAGTAGATGTCACTTATACTTGGGACCTGTACGTTCCCTTGTTAAGAAAGGGCTGGAGAGCGGGCTCTAAGTGTGTTCTAAATTGTTATGGAAGTTACATTTCTCAGGCATCCTTTCATAAAACTGGAGTGCTATGGGGGCTTTTTCTCTTTTACATAACAAAGTAAAATGTGCTGCAGTTTCTTTTGACCTAACTGTCTTCACAGAAAACAGGAGCACTAAAACCATATCTTAATTAAGAGGCATTAGAAGGTAGAGCTGAAGAGTGCCAGTCGTGGAGCCAAATGCCTGGGGTTCAAATCCTGCTTCTACCACTTACTACCGTGTGACCACGGGCAGCCTTTTCAACCACTCATTTCTCCAAGTCCTCATGGAGCTGTTGTGAGCATTAAATGGATAAACGTACATAAAGCATTTAGAACAGTGTCTGGCATGTTGAAATCCCTGAATGAATGTTACTTGTTATCCTTTAAACATCTTGGCAAGTAGAGTTTTTGGTCTAGGTGCTCCAGAATAATATTAGAAGCCACAGATTCACAAAGACAAATTTCAAATTCTTCAATTAACTTCCAAGTTATCATTAAGCCAGTCAGTATTACAGCAGACATTCACAGTACAAAACCACCACCAAATATTAAATGAATCAACTGACAGTAGATGCTTTCTGGACTTTTAAGTGCAAGAACACAGGTGCCCTTGTCTGAGAAGACCTATTCTGAAGGTATCTGAATCTGTTTTTGCTCATCTAGCTGCATGGACTCACTCAGATTCTCCCTGAAAGCCCCATGGGCTTTCTCAGCTCTGTGCCCTTTGTCCCCTAGCTCCTCGGCTCAGATTCCCCTCCCAATCCACCTGGTTTACTTCCAGACCTACCTCGAGACCTACATGAAATACCACTTTCTTAGCTTTAGCTGGTGGTCTCTCACACAACGAGACCCTGCTCCAGCCAGAAAATATGTTTCTAACACTGGCCCTTACACAGCAGAACGACGAGGGGCCAGTGTCATCTCTCCCCACAGCCCCTGCATGGCAGGAGCACGCCTCACTCTTTTTCCCAGTCGTGCTCCCAGGGCTGAGCACACACGGTCGTTAAACTACGAAACTCAGCCGTAGAAAAGGATTACTCACGGGGTTAACTTAATCTCAACCTCCCTTAGTGCCCTTAAATCATAATCAGTAAATCTCATGCAAATTCTGTGAAGCACATCTATCCTTTTCACTCCACTTTGAGGAAAAACAATCCCCAAATTGTCCTTTCCAGGGAAAGTAAAGAGAGGCTCAAGACTGCAACACAGGACCGGAGACTCAAGACTCCAGGCTGCGGGCTGGCCCTACGGATCCTGGACTTTGAAGCTCCCACAATCGCGAGTCAATTCCTTAAAATAAAAATACCTCTCTGTGTATCTCATCTACTGGTTCCATTTCTCTGGAGAACCCTGACTAACACGGCAGCGTGAGAGGAATTGTCCCTTCCTTCCCAGGACCCAGCGTTTCCATTTCCATCCTACAAGGCCAGCCCTCCAAACAGCCTCTCCTCTCCTTTATCCCTGGGTCCCCGGCACCAGGATTTCCATCTCTGGTAACCCTCAAAGACCCACAGCAAGCACTCTTACATAGAAGACTTCGACACTAACATCTTGGAGGAAAAGTCTACCCAACGGCAGGAGGGGAGTAAAAGAGATCACTTCTGATCACTCCGTGGATAAAAGGTGAGCTGCACGCTTTTGAAAGCTTAATTTCTTGGGGCCAAAAAACCCATGATGCTAGACGAGAGCACTTTTCCCCAATAACTGATATGTTTCTTTATATTGCTCTGACCCTCTGACCCTATTTTGAGAAAAAACATTCTGCTAATAATTAAGAGGATTTTAACTAAAGTTGGAAGAGGGCTTCCCTGGTGGCGCAGTGGTTGAGAGTCTGCCTGCCAATGCAGGGGACACGGGTTCGTGCCCCGGTCCGGGAAGATCCCACATGCCGCGGAGCAGCTGGGCCCGTGAGCCATGGCCACTGAGCCTGTGCCTCCGGAGCCTGTGCTCCGCAACGGAGAGGCCACAACAGTGAGAGGCCTGCGTACTGAAAAATAAATAAATAAATAAAATAAAGTTGGAAGAATAGCCTTCAGATTCAATCCAACATTGCTGCAAAGTGGTATGATTTCAGTAAGAGCCCTGATGAGTAGAAAAACATAATATAATGGGTAGAGAATCTGTCAGATCTGATTGAGGGAAATGTCACATCATTTCAGGTACTCAACACAGAGCAAAACAACAAGCTTTGTAATAAAGTAGCCCTTGGGACGTATGATGGCCTACCACTCCTCAATGCTTCCAATGGTAGCATTGTAGAATCAGAAGCAAGTAGATAATTTCATTGAGTCCTACTGACTCATCAGCGTATACAAGGAAGCAAAGGTCACACACACAGCATCACGATGTGACAGAACCAGTATTAAAAGCCAGGTTTTTCTCCTTGCAACTTAGTAAGCTGGTTTAACAGATAGTTACTGAGCACATAGGTGAGCTGACACTGAAATGTGGTCTCTGAGTATCCAGGTCCCTCGGGAGGCTGTCCAAGGGTCCACGTTAGGCCCAAATTCATGTTTTTGTTGGTTAACTTCCTAGAAGACTGGGTAGTATTATAACTTAATTTCTCATCACTTGAATTCAGGAATGCTGGGAATAATCTAGCTTTCTCAAGTGTGTTTTATTTAAAATACACTTGGGGGAGGAAGTAACAACCTCCCACTCACCAAGGCCCAAACTCCTCACCCACAGAGGGGCCACACGGGCTCCATGCCTCCGCTCTCCCTGGCACTTCCTATCTGTCTCAGGCAATGACTTCTCCACGCAGGGATCTACAGTTCAGGTCTCATACTCAGGTAACCTACTCTTTACAGGCAGAAGTTTCTCTTTTTATAGGCACACAGCAAAGAGAAGGGCACTAATTCCCCTGGTCATCCTTCACAGCCTTGAGGGCAGAGCTTGAACAAGTGTAACGACAGCTCTCATGTCAGGGGCTGATATGTCTCCACCACTGGGCTCTGCCATTTAACTCTCACAATAACCCCCAAAGGCAGCCATCACTTTTCCCATTTTATACAACAGGAAAGAGCCTCAGGTTAAATAAATTTCCCAAGTTCACAGAGCTAGTAAATAACAGAATAGTCCGATCTTTAGGACTCAAGAGTATGCTTTCCCATTGTGCTCTGGCTCCTCAGAAACGTCTGGGAAGCCCTCTCTCACATCTAACCTCCACCGCTAACACTGTTTAGTCTTGGACCCGTATCCGGACCCAGGGGCAAAGGTTAGCCACTAATTTCCTTAAACTAGGAAAGTAACTTGGTTGCTTCTAAGTGGTTCTTTGGTTGAAAAGTGTGTTCATGAAAGCTTTTAAACTTCTGTTTAAAAGTTTGTTCATCATTAAAGAAATAATTCTACTCTGTAGATACCTTAATTAGTTGCTATTGGCATCAACTGTGTTATTAAATTATGAAGAGATGTCTAATGGTCTCTGCAGACTAGAAGCCAGGAACTAAAGTTCTAGTCCAGCTCTATTTTATAGCTTGTTATAAACACAGACACAAAAATGCTAATAGGTAGGGACTTTCTTATAGGGGGTGACAAAAATAATCTAAAATTGGATTATTGTGATGGTTTCATAATTCTGTGAAAATACTAAATCATTAAATTGTAGACTTCAGGGCTTCCCTGGTGGCGCAGTGGTTGAGAGTCCGCCTGCCGATGCAGGGGACGCAGGTTCGTGCCCCAGTCTGGGAGGATCCCACGTGCCGTAGAGCGGCTGGGCCAGTGAGCCATGGCTGCTGAGCCTGTGCGTCCGGAGCCTGTGCTCCGCAACGGGAGAGGCCACAACAGTGAGAGGCCCGCGTACCACAAAAAAAAAAAAAAAAAAAAAAAAAAATTGTAGACTTCAAATTGGTGAACTTTATAGTACATTAATTTTATCTTAATAAAGATGCTTAAAAAAAAACACAAAGAGATTTGATTGCTCAAGTTTCACTTATCTAAGAAGAAAATCATTAAGGAATACTAATTTTACCGTGTTATTCTTCTTCTGTATTTACTCCAAATGTCAATTTGCCTAATTCCTATTTCTGAAGTATTAAATACAGAAGTAAACACAAACTTTATGCAAACCGTGTAAACATCTACACTTATAAGTAAAATCAGGCAATGATCCCTCTACCAAGGGATTCATGTCGAGGGTTTACTTTAAATAAGGCTCATATAAGACATACACATACACAAAGAAAACTAATGACAATCCACAAAGTCACTTTTTGGAACCCTATTCAGTACTCTTAGCAGGAATTACAAATACACTTGTAACAACTCCTCCCATCAGGAATGTAAGAACTACGTACCTTGTGACAAGGAACCACGCAAGTTGACTGAAGTCTGGAGAGGGTCTCATATATGTCTTAATATGTGGCATGGCATTGCTGCGGCCTGACGTGTCAGCTGACCATTTGCTAGTGACAGGAAAGACACACAGCACTAATTAGAAAATATAAATTGGTCATAGTCCTAGTATGAGGAAACTGCCTCAAAAGCAAAATTCTATCATCTAAAAAACAGTGAGTACATCTTTCTCTGTCATATAACCTGTGATATCTCCTTAAACTGTATTCAGCTAACAGCATAACACATATTCATTTCAGAATGTAGGTACGTAGAAGAAAAACTTACCACCACCTACAAAAAGCACTGTAACCTATCGTATGGCCTTCCCATCTTGTTATGAATACACATACATACACATACATATTACTTCTATTGTGCTTTTAACTGCATGTATGCACATCTGGTCTCCTTGAAAGCAGGAACTGTGCTCCCGGAGCACGTTACTGAGTACAAGAGGCTCACCAAATGCTTGTTGAAAGAAAAAAATACAAAATGGGAAAAATACAAACAGTATGAATATCAAAATGGAACACTGAAAGGCAGGGGGACAATTCAGAAATATTCCAGTCAAATGCTGATATTCATATATCTGAGTTTGGTTTCTAAGTTTCCAACATTTTTAGGACTATGGTTCCATGGGAAAAAAATGACCTATATTATGAGGCAACAATCCTTACTTATGAATATAAGAGGATGGTCCCTCAAGAATACAGATTGCCTGCAAGAGTAAAATCAGGATTAGGGAGATTCGTTATTAGATTGTTACATTCACTTGTATGAAGACAATACCGAAAGGAGTTCAATGTTTAAAAATGTCCTCTGCAAAACCAAACATCTCCAAAGAAAGCATTAAAGAAAGGCTCCAGGATGAATGGTATACTGAATTAGACTGAAAGCTTTTTTTCTTTTCTTTTTTTTTTTTTGTTTGGCCTCGCTGTACTGCACGTGGGATCTTAGTTCCCCGAGCAGGGACTGAACCCAGGCCCTCGGCAGTGAAAGCGTGGAGTCC
This sequence comes from Mesoplodon densirostris, assembly GCF_025265405.1. Lineage (NCBI taxonomy): Eukaryota > Metazoa > Chordata > Mammalia > Artiodactyla > Ziphiidae > Mesoplodon > Mesoplodon densirostris. The sequence continues at coordinate 15,128,827 of NC_082664.1, forward strand.
TAACCACTGGACCCCCAGGGAACTCCCAGACTGAAAGCTAGAGAAATGTAATCTGCCTTCGTTTCTGGCGTCCGGCATAATGAATGCTTGTTGAAGCAAGTATGAAACTAGAACTGGCCTAGAACACGCAGGATGTGCAGCCACTGCAGCCAGAAGAGGATGCAGCACACCCTGCTCACCTGAACACTCGGCCATTTGCTGACTGTTACAAGCCAAAGGCACCTCGTGCCCTGGAGAGAGTGGCGTGGATTCTTCCCTCGGTAAGCCTGTGGTTTCACAGCGTATGAATGTGTAGACGGAAGGATGACATATTTTGGAAATATGGACGAAAATGCTGCTTATGTAAATTCGAAACGTCCCAATGTGTTCTTTTGTTTACCTTTTTCTCTGTATGCCAATATTTGACTCTTTGGTATTAAAAACCATTTCCAAGAAATGTTTAGAACCTTGTTTTAAATGATTTCTATCACTAACATATGCAGATAAAAAATATAGCTATATTGGGCTTCCCTGGTGGCGCAGTGGTTGAGAGTCCGCCTGCTGATGCAGGGGACACGGGTTCGTGCCCCAGTCCGGGAAGATCCCACATGCCGTGGAGCAGCTGGGCCCGTGAGCCATGGCCGCTGAGCCCGCGCATCCGGAGCCTGTGCTCCGCAACGGGAGAGGCCACAACAGTGAGAGGCCCGCGTACCACAAAAAAAAAAAAAAAAAAAAAAATATATATATATTATATATAGCTATATTATATAAGATTCTTTTCTTTAAAAAAAATCATACTGACAAACAACATTCTTATTTTACCCTAAAGAAGCAAAGGCAACATTCTAAACCTATTACTTACTGAAAATAGGAATGGAGCCAATTCTGTTTCTCCGCCGTCTGGATGCTATAGGGAAGAGAGCCCCCAGCTTTTAAAATAAGAAAAATAAAAAAATGAAAATTACTGACTATAATTTGAGGATCCTTTGTTAAGAAGAAAATCTACAGCAAACAGTTGGAAGGTAAAAGAAAACCGCTACTTATTTCATCTTATGGAATAGTTCTTTGAAAGAAAATGGCTAAACAAACCTGCATTGGGTTTGCTCTCTCAATGGGGTTTCCTTTCTTAGGTATGCATGTCAAATAGTAAATGTTTACTATCTGAATAGAAAAAGGTATTTAATCACTGGGGTGGTAGTGGTGGTGGAAATTTAACATCCATAATAGCACAGATCTGAAATGTTAGGAAAGACCAGAGAATGAATCTCTACCCATCCTGCTGGCCTCATGCAGGTGAGACACCCTTAGCCACATTTTGCAAGATGAGGTCTGGTGCACCTGTTTTTTGCCCAAGACCAGGACACTCGGGGGAAGGCACACTAGGATAAAAACTTGGTTCTCCTGTCTCCTTCACCTATTACACTGATATTTCCAAATAGTCTTTGTCCTATCTACATAGATTCTTACAAATGAAATAAAAGGATCACTAAATTAAAATGTTCAGTAAACAGTTACATTTTTAAAAAGGAATTCTAAAAGCCATAGTCCTACAAAGAGAACGAAGATACAGTTCCAAGTGGAAACACAATCAGAAGCCAATTTTTGTTCCTCTTTGAAAGGAAGAAAGTTCACTGTAGATTCATCAGTGACTTTCCAAACACGTTAGAACTTCTCCATAGTAATCTATATCCAAAGAGGGCTTTAAATTTCTGACATATCGAATAAGACATGTTGTATCTCCCACTACAAATTAACTAAGGACATAGCTGAGGTTTCAAGGACCAGTTACACAATAGCTTTATTGAAAATACCAAGTTCTTCCCTACTAAAAAACATGCTTTGAATGGATCTAGCCTATTAGAAGTACAGAAAGGAGGAAAAAGAAAAAAAAGAAGCAGCCAAACAAACCAGAAAATCACCATGTCCCTGAGTCTCAGTGAAGTAATTTTAGCTTGCCATTAAAAAGCAACAAATGGGCTAATACACTCCAAACCCTACTGAGATTTTTCTGGCAGGGTCACATGCAGTTTGATAAGCAATGAATGGACTAAGCTGGTCTAATTCAGAGCACTCTGCTTCCAGCCATAAGCAAATGCCAATCAGACTTCCCCTTTTTCCAAGGCATTACCCTGTTTGGGTTTCTGGTTAATACCTCCTGAATGCACTATCTGGAGGGTTGCTGAATTCCAAATAAGTTTAGTGCCCAGCACTGACATAAGGGAAATAGAGGACAAGACTGAAAGATGTCTACAAAACAGTCCTAGGATTTACAGATGAAGCTCTTGCAAGATGAGATATATCAACTGGGTTATACCAAAGGTTTCATCTCAGTATTAAGCATAAGTTCTGGACCTTCAATATTATCTGTATCTGGGATTCAAATCTGGAAGAACCACACAGTACTTCAGGCAGGGGGGGATGTGGGGAGAGAGAGGTCAGAGAAAGGTATGACACACAGCTGTAGGGGAAGCTGGTTTTATCCGGACGTCTTGTCTGGACAAGCAATCTTCTGGTGGCAGAAGTGAGAACAATCTTATTGGTAAAAATATCAATCACTCAGAGCACTATTGTGAGGATTAAATAACACACAAATTGCCCAACTGCATGGCATCATCTTTGGAACACAGCACTACTCAATATTACCTACTTTCATGATACTTATCTAGTTAAGAGAGAATGATCTCTAAATTTCTATCCAATACTTTTCTGGTCTCAAGGAGGAAGGCATTTTTATTACTTGTTTTAAAAAGTTTACCAGGGCCACGTGTAACTGAATCACTCTGCTGTACACCTGAAACTAACACAACATTATAAATCAACTACATCCCAATAAAATTAAAAAAGAAAAAGTTTACCAGGGCATTTATGAAATATAGACACACACACAAAATACAATCGGGACAGTTTCCCCAACAATTACCTGGATATCCTTCTAAGCTGGTCCGCACGTTTTCCACTGAAGGATAGATCTAGGAAAAAAAAAAAAAAAAAACACTTGGAATGTACCACATTGAAGAACTATTTGTTAAAAGGAATGAAGATTCGTTTTTAAGAAAATGAAAATCTCAATTAGAAATACCTAAAGACTTAGAAAACGTGCTTTAAATTTTAAACAAGTTCCCATCTTACTGAAAAAAAATAAACTTCTAGTAATTAAACTACAGAAAGCACTTATAGTCAATGAAAGAAAATTACATTTCCATTTGAGTATTTTTTTTCCCTCTGAAATGTGAAATTAACACTGAATCGAATGCAAAATTATTAATTCAAAGGTCTCTAAATTAATAATGCTTGTAATTCTGCTGGCAATGCTTTATCAAGTATTTTTTCCCTTGGCTTGACGATCTGAAGGAAGGAATGGAGAATTCGCAGGCTAGTCTGTGGCTGAGATGGAGCTCTGAACAAATCAGCAGGCTCCCAGCACCAAATGATATTAGGGCCACTTGATTACAAATGACTATGCTAAGGTACTGCTGTTTCCATCCCCAAACCACGGAATGAAACATCTCTCTATGACAAAGAGGACTTATTTGATTCTTCTCCTGGACTAGAGGATAAGAAGTGACCTCAAGGAGGAGGAACACTCACCAGATGAAGAGGAACAGCACTTCCTGGGGCCCTGCTTTCTTTGCCCAGTGTCACCAAGCTCTCTTTAAACTCAGAACACAACCATTTTGATTCATCGGCCCCCATGGAGCCAACGCTTGAGAACTGACCTATTATAGGCCAGGACTCTCCTTTAGGTATGGATGAGGCATGCTCCTTCAGAAGCTGTGAGAGAATAAAAAACGAATGCTACTGTTACTCCAAACACGTGAACAGAAATGCTGTAATAACTCAGAACATGGTTTTCCACCCTTGGAATGCCTTGTTCACAAGGAAAGGCTGAAAATATTAGCGACCAAGTTCATACCCATGTGTAGTTTTTTTTCCTTCTTTGGGAAATAATTTTTAAACACTGAAGATATTTTATTTTAATGGAGTAAGTGGACACAAGTATTCTTCTCCCAGAATTCTTTGATTTGTACTAAAAGCAAAAACAGATTAAGAAAAATAAAGACCCATTTTAGTAGCAATGTCAGATAAAGCACCAACCTGCCGTACGAAATTAGATTCTTGCCTTGAAGGTGCAATGGTTTAACATACCTAAACAATACTAGGAGGTCAAGCTATTGTATATTTTGACTTGTATTATTTGAAAGAGATTTAACTCTTGGGATCTAGGCAGCTGTGATGCTCTGTAAATAAAAGGGAATATATTTACATATAGATACATACTACCATAAGCACTGCAGAAGACTGACCTGCATTTCCTGCTTTGTCTGATATTTATGCAAAGCTGCAGAAACAATTCAGAAAATACTGGGAAATTTTATCCATTTAAACACGTACCGAGGGTCTTCCTAGAGGCTGGAGATGGCAACAACAACAAAAAGCCGCAGTTCCTGCCCCAGTGGAGCTCATATTCTGACGGATGTATTGTCTAGTTTATATGTATTATTTTCCTTACCACAGAGTAGGCATTAATATTTATAAACACACTTCCCCCAAGAGCCCAAATAGTTCTCAACTTCCACCCTGGGTGCAGCATGGCACAGGAAACAGGACTGAGCCAACAACAAGACTCAGCTTCTGTTTTGGGCTATTCTGGGCTCAGTCCTTGATCAGGTACATGACCCTAGCCAAGTCCCTGGGCTTCTCTTTACACCTCAGTGCAACAGACGTCTGATCCTTGGAATGCAGCTATGATGCACCACGAGTTCCTGACAGTGGAAAGTGGTCGCAAACTCCAAGATGCTACTCAGCTTTCAATAAGATTGGGATGCTGCACAATATGTGCCATCACCTGGCCGTTCTGAACCACTAGCCCACAGGCTAATACACTCTAGTGCTTACCAAACACTCAACACATGCCTTGCATTCATTTCCTCATTTAATCCTTACGTAATTCTGTGAGGGAAGTACTATTATTGTGCCCATTTTATGGATGTCAAGAGGGGTTAAGGAGCAAGGCAAGGTCACATGGCTCATAACCAGGTCAGGATTTGGCCCTGGGTGTGGGTATCCGCCCACAAAGCTGTGCACTTAGCCAGTATATGGGACCCTCTCCACCCCAGGTCAAGACAGAAAGATGGTGGCTTCAAGACCTTGCCCGCTTTCAGCTGTGGTCTCACTTACAAAAGGAAATTAAAGTGAAAAGTTGTCATTGGCCGGGCGGAATTCTCACACAATATCATTTATGGAAAAAGAGGGGCTTTTAAGAAAGCCCCTTTAAGGAATTTACCAAGGTCGATAAACTGACTCCTAGAGAGAGGTGGAGAAAACTTTAAGCTTTAACTTGCTGGTTGTTTTATTTTGTTACAGATCTTTCTTGGCTTATTTTCATACCAGCAGCAAATGTCATTGCCATAATTACAGTTCTCAGGGCAATGGTTTAGCAAACAAATACATCATAGCTCAGTTGTAGTCTTCACTCAACACTATTTTCTGTTCTTTGTTGAATTTGTGTTAAAAATCCTTGATGTGCTGATGAAAAGCTATAAAACTTATAAGAATAAAAAATCTCTATTTTATTACAAGAAATAAAAAAACTAAAAATCCTCCATATACTTTTGCCATTTAGAATTGTTAACTCTACACCTATAAATGAGGCAAAATGTTAAAATGCAAGTAATTACTGGAAACTATAATTAGACAATCAATTATCAAGTGCCTACTATTTGCCCAGAATTGTGCTAGAGATACTATGAAGCTGCCTTCAAAATATACCAATTATAAATGAAAAAGGACAGAATATACATTAAATTTTTTAAAAATGGTAAAATAGTAAAAATTCTGTTACCTTCCTAAGCCTAAAATGTCCCCAATTATCTTTTTGATTTCCTTGAAAGCGTCCCGGGGTTGAGCCAATAAGGTAAACACTAAAAAGATATAAAGCACAAGTTATAGAACATAGTAATTTGTGGACTCCCCAAATCACAAAATATGCATGAAAACTAACATTAAGCAAGAAATATTCTAAGAGCCAACCCACTTTCTTGAGATGCCTCTTCAGAGGAGTGACTGACACTTAAAATCATTTTTGAGCACATCAAGTAACGGGGGGACACCCACGGGGTGTGAGGTACCAGGCAAAGAGCTCAGCAATTTTAAGAGAAAGCTCTCCAGCTGGGATGGGAGGGGGTGGGGTGATGGCACTCAGGTGAGGGGCAAGATCTCCCGGCCTCCACTTCAGTGCCCGAGGACCAGGAGGTGCAGACAGTGACAGGCCCTGCTCTCATCACGTCCTGAAGGACAGCCATCTCCTGCCAGGCCCCCGTGTACCAGACCTCACATGGCGCTCAAGGTAAGCACCCCAAGTTGCTAAGAGGCCACGTACTTTGTTTCTGAGAGGTCGTGCTCCTGGATGGTATCTATCCACTCCTTGAGGGGAGCGGCGTTATAAGCCATCAAGTAGCTGATGAGGTCAGCTTTAAAGTGTGTGGTTGATTCTCCAGAGCTGTGGGTTCCATGGACTATTCGTGGGTACAAGGGGCTCAACCATATTCTGGAATGGAAAAAAATATATATAACCTTTAACAGTCAGAAGCACAGCTGATCCCAGTGGTACCTCTGTATTGATTAGGCACTCACCCTAAGGAAGAGGTGAATTCTCACTACCTCTCTCCACGGTCGGTAAGGTCATCCTTATAAAACACGAAACAAATCTGACGGCACCACTCCAATGGGTCCCATCTTATTCAGAATTATTTTTGAAAACCTCACTGTGAATTTAAGACCCAGTAAGACCTGGCCTCTGCCCGCCTCTCCCAACTCAGTCTCTCCATGCTCCCTCCTTCATTCACGTACCTTCCCCCTCGCACCTCTACATCATTTTTAAAGACTTGATGACGACAATTAAGTGTTCTACTCGTAACTGCTACAGCAACTCCACACCACCAGCAGTAACCCCAGCAAGGTCCTGCCCATGCCTACGTCAATGTAGCTCTTCAGCCAAGTGGAAAGTAAAAGTTATCTAAGAAACAAATGTATGTGCAAATATGTTTTCAATAAACAAACTCATTTTCATATATAACATATGGGATATATATATCCCACATCTCGTGCCTGGAATGAGTATAGACCACATTTAGTCATGTTACATTAACACTAACCTCAGACCTTGCAATAATTCAGTAAAAAAACTTTAAAGACATCTTTCATCAATTCTTTGTCAGCGTACTTTGCCAAAACTTCTATATCATACCCAGCAACGGCAAACAACCACAGCTAAACCCAGTCCTTCTGTGAAGTGGTCCCTCGTAGATTACAAAGAAGTATGGCTTCAAACTCCTCGTGCTGTTTCTTCAACAGCAAAATCAGGTGAACAGTCCTGCCTCACCAAGGCGCCCACGAGGTAATGAACAGGGTCTAACTTAAAGCAGCCTCAGCAAGCACGAGCTGTGTCTGCCTTTTTCCCCTTCTTGGGTTACTTCCACCACACTTCTACCCAACAAGCCGAGAGAGAAACTGCCCAATTCCGCTTTCACCCAGCAGCCCTCCAAGGAGACTGGTAAGGGGCAGGCTGTCAGGGCAGGAAGGATCCAGAACCACGAGGATCCTGGCTGTGCGTCTTGTGAACTCTGTACACGTTTCTAGCAGGGTGGCAAGTCACACCTTCCCTCCCCACCTCGAGGTGACCCCTTGCATGAGGGGTTATACTTGTGACCAGGACGGGAGTCCAGGCTCTGGACCTTGATCTGCTTCCTGGCTGTGTCATTCTGGGCAAGCTCGACGACCCCTCTGGGCCTCCCTCTGACCCTGTGCGTGTAACGCGACTATGTCCGGCTGGCTGGCTAAGGTCTCTCCTCCCAGGAGCAACTCGGAGCCCACAGGGTGAGTGGGGCTCCTCCTGGGTGAGAGGTTCACTCACGAGAGTAGTTCTGGATGAGGAACGTGACAGATGACGACTTTCTAAATCAGGATACCAAGATGCGAGGTGTTTTTAACATTTCACAAGGTAAGAAGAGAAATCATCCTGGGCCAGATAATTTTAAAATTGAGAAATTAACAGGTGGACCAAGAAGCAGGTGAAAAGGACGGCTGGAACACGTGTGGAGAAGGAAAGAATCAGCAGGGCCATGATAGGATGACTAGGAAATAAGATTACACAAAACAACTACTTTTAAATATTGGGCTGGCCAAAAAGTTCGTTTGGGTTTTTCCATAAGGTCTTACGGAAAAACCCGAACGAACTTTTTGGCCAAGCCAATATTTTACAAAGTTACACCCCACGACACGAAAAGTATCAGAGAGAGTAGAATCTAGACTAACCGTGAGATAACAGCACCTCTTATTCTGGGGTGGCCAGCAGAGGGAAGCTGGAGGGAGATTTCATACCCTTGGTACTTTGAGTTTTGAACCACGTGAAGTTACCTAGTCAATACTTTTAAAACATTTAAATTAAGTTTTTTTAAATAAAGGAGAAAAATGAACACCCGAGCCATTTACCCTTAATCCCTTCCCCATAGTAGCCAACCCAGAGACGCCTAAGGAAACAGGCCTGGCTGCCTATAAACTCAAGCTCCAGAGGCGCTAGACTGTGGGTGGGATTCTTTGAGCCACGGGAGAGCCAACTCAATAAATCCCTTTAGCTATGTTAATTATTGTTCCCTCAAGAACAAGCTATGTTAGTATCACTTCCTTTTTAGATGGGGCTACATATGAGTCAGCAGTCCCAGAATGCAAGCTAGCAGCTTAGAAGCTCGTGGGGCAGCAAAGACCTTGTTAATCCGAAACTCGGTGGATCAAGAGCACTGTGAGTATTTTCTCATTCTGAGCGTTGTCTTTGGTCTTGTTTATGGTTTCCTTTGCTGTGCAAAAGCTTTGAAGTTTCATTAGGTCCCATTTGTTTATTTTTGTCTTTATTTCCATTTCTCTAGGAGGTGGGTCAAAAAGGAGCTTGCTGTGATTTATGTCAGAGTGTTCTGCCTAGGTTTCCTCTAAGAGTTTGATAGTGTCTGGCCTTACATTTAGGTCTTTAATCCACTTTCTTTTTTTTTTTTTTGGCCATACGCGGGCCTCTCACTGTTGTGGCCTCTCCCGTTGCGGAGCACAGGCTCTGGACACGCAGGCTCAGCGGCCATGGCTCAAGGGTCCAGCCGCTCCGCGGCATGTGGGATCTTCCCGGACCGGGGCACAAACATGTGTCCCCTGCATCGGCAGGCGGACTCTCAGCCACTGCGCCACCAGGGAAGCCCTTTAATCCATTTTGAGTTTAGTTTCGTGTATGGTGCTAGGGAGTGATCTAATTTCATACTTTTACGTGTACCTGTCCAGTTTTCCCAGCACCACTTATTGAAGAGGCTGTCTTTTCTCCACTGTATATTCTTGCCTCCTTTATCAAAGATAAGGTGACCATATGTGCTTGGGTTTATCTCTGGGCTTTCTATCCTGTTCCATTGATCTATATTTCTGTTTCTGTGCCAGTACCATACCGTCTTGATTACTGTAGCTTTGTAGTATAGTCTGAAGTCAGGGAGCCTGATTCCTCCAGCTCCATTTTTCGTTCTCAAGATTGCTTTGGCTATTCGTGGTCTTCTCTGTTTCCATACAAATTGTGAAATTTTTTGTTCTAGTTCTGTGAAAAATGCCAGTGGTAGTTTGATAGGGATTGCACTGAATCTGTAGATTGCTTTGGGTAGTAGAGTCATTTTCACAATGTTGATTCTTCCAATCCAAGAACATGGTATATCTCTCCATCTATCTGTATCATCAATTTCTTTCATCAGTGTCTTATACGGATAAAGAAGATGTGGCACATATATACAATGGAATATTACTCAGCAATAAAAAGAAACAAAGTTGAGTTATTTGTAGTGAGGTGGGTGGACTTAGAGTCTGTCATACAGAGTGAAGTAAGTCAGAAAGAGAAAAACAAATACCGTATGCTAACACATATATATGGAATCTAAGAAAAAAAAAAAGGTCATGAAGAACCTAGGGGTAAGATGGAAATAAAGACACAGACCTTCTAGAGAATGGACTTGGGACATGGGGAGGGGGAAGGGTAAGCTGGGACAAAGTGAGAGAGTGGCATGGACATATATACACTACCAAACGTAAAACAGATAGCTAGTGGGAAGCAGCCGCATAGCACAAGGAGATCAGCTCAGTGGTGTGTGAACACCTAGAGGGGTGGGATAGGGAGGGTGGGAGGGAGGGAGACACAGGAGGGAAGAGATACGGGAACATATGTATAACTGATTCACTTTGTTATAAAGCAGAAACTAACACACCACTGTAAAGCAATTATACTCCAATAAAGATGTTAAAAAAAAAAAAAAGAGCACCACGGCTGAGGCTCTTAGAGACAGTCCATCCCCGAGACCCTGAACCCATTGGAACAACGCTGCATTCTGAGGAGCATGTCTTAAGTTGGACACTTGGAAACTAGAACATGTTTGTAGGAAAACCATCAGGCAGTGGGGACAGGGGATCAAGCCACCTGCTATGGTGGGGAAGGGGAGTGAAGAGAGGATGATACACACCTGGCTCAGGGAAAGGCTCTGTGAGGGAAGAGGTGGCTCTGATGCTGCACGGCCCACTCAGGTCCAGCAGGCCCACAGGATGGGGGCTGGGAGGTTCTCTGTCTCAGCTCAACTGAAGGTCTAACTTGGGCTCAGTTAGAGCCCCAGATTAGAGTTCTAGCCCAGGCTGGGCAATGGTATGAGCAAGGGAATGAGGAGGAGGATGCAGGGGAAGACACTCAAACCTTGAAAGGGTGAGTTCCTTCTAACAGGAAGGCAGAGACCTGCAGAATAGCTTAAGTGAAAGAATGCGAAATTAAGGCTGGTCATAAGGAAGCCTTATCGGGAAGGAGAACAAAGGGTGAAATGATTTGAACAAGTCCCTAAAATCCCTAAACTTCCTAAGGGAGATCAAAACCTAGATCTGGCATATAGGCACCAAGGACAAAGGGTTAGTAATTATATATTATATAATTATAATAAAGGCATGAAAAACCTTCATGTTCAATTCTTTTGGAGATTCACAACCACGTTACAGGCTCTAGAAAAGCCGTTTAGATTTGTTTTATGGGAAACTAAACTGACTGGGGGTGAGGGGACATTTTTAGTGTACAATCAACCCCCAAGTTTTCTTTTGATACCTGTTGGGAAGTGGCAAGTAAAGTGGGTGCAGGAATAAGTGAGGACCAAGAAAGCTATCAGGAGGGTCTTAATGGAAAAATAACAGGTTCAGACCTTTCATTTTTCATCCACTTTCCTGCCTCAGATGCTTGGATCTACTTGGCTGTAGAGTGTATGTATGATGCCATTTTGTAAAAACTAGGAAAAAACTACGGTGTATAAATATGTATGTTTACAGGTATAATAAAGGCAGTTATGGATGATTATGTGCTCGACGGGTAACACCGGCTACCTCAAGAGAGGAACTGGGGGGAGGCAGTAAAAGAATACTATCACTTTGTTTTGCATGTGTCTCTTTTCTATGCCATTAATTCTGGGTTTTTTTCACAATTAAACAACAGGAGAGAAAGAATAAATCGAATGTTTTCGCTTTTGACCTTTCTCAACACACACAGTGACTACCAAGAAATGAACGGAACCGTACAAACCCTTGTGTTTTCTGGTGCCAGTCGGCGTGAATGAGGTTGGAGGTGTGTATGACAACCCGGAGGCCTTCTTCGTATAGCAGTAGCATCATTTTCCTTTAAAAACAGAAAAAGGATCAAAAAGCATTAACAGTACTCTCATAATACCTTTCTAATGCAAATGCAATAGCTAAAGGAATTCTTTAAACTCTTATTACATTATCCCAACTTTGAACATTTAGCTTTCTTTTCTTCTATACATCATTGTTGTCAAAGTCTGCTTAAGTGACAAGTGGAAAACCACCTTCCAAAATGCTGAGTATTTGGTGGTAAATGAACTTTTGCTCCATCCTGTCCACGTGGCCAGTCCTGGCACTTTAAACCCCTCCCCACACTGTAGTCTGGCTCTGTAATCTATTCAGCATCACCCATTACTATCAGGGACAACAGGAATCTTCTTGTCCAGGGTTTTCAGAGTATGGTCACAACCTCTTGCTACGCTGTGGCTACCTCGCATTAAAAAAAAAAACTGCAACAGAATAAATTAGAAACTCAAGAGTATATTGCATATATTTAAGTGCTGGTTCGTGAAACTCTGGTTTCAGCACTTATCAGTACAGACACATGCAGCAGACTGAAATGACAAATGCATTTCCTACTGTGGGTTGCAGCTTAAGTTTGAAACATGCTTCACTTTCAAGAGACTGATCTTTCTTCATACTCTATAGACACCAGACTTGTCACCAGCGTGTACCTGGGCTTGAGGTAAGTCTTCCCTTTTCTTCTCCCTTTACTCAAATCAGCCTTAGAGATTCCCTTCTTTCCCATGGGGCGTCCCCAGTCATCAGATTATTTCTCTTAGTTTAATTCCAGTGAGAGGGAGGGAACAGGACAGATAAGAGCTTTCCATCCGAAGCTGGAAGACCTAAGTACCAGGGTTCATCAGTTAGAAGCCATAGGACCCTACGTAAGTCATTTAATATCTCTGAGTCGTTCCATGTCCCCTGCGCCTCGGCTTCTCACTTGTAGCATGAAGGATCAACCCCGTGTTCACTTCATAGGGCTGATGTGAGAATGAAATGCAGTATGTGTTTTGTTAAATGTAAAACAGTCCAGGTATACATTCCCTCTACTGCTTCCACGCCTTGCTTTACTCTGCCATCTACTTTCGGATGATTCTTGGCCTCCCGATGGTTTTCTAATTATTTCAGGAACCTAAATTCTCTCTCCCCCAACTAGAGATTCACTCAAGGCAGTAACTCTACCTTATTTCTATGGAGGCCAAAATGCTACTTAACATTTACTGATGGGAGTCAGTTTACACGTGGGAAAAAAATGAACCACTGGTTCTCTCAAATAAACAACATCCCAAATACTATCTCGACCGAATGGGGTTATTAGCACTAAAAAATACAGAAAAGACTATACAAACAGAGAATGAGATGTAGCTCTTGCCAGAACAAGAATTTAACCCAAGCTGGCAAATGGTAAATTAATGCAAAGCTGGAGAAATGACAGCTGTTGAGTCAATCTTCTTTCCATGTATGAGATGTGCTCCCTGAAATCTGAGCAAATTTACATACACAGTTGCCAAATTAGTAGCTGACTGTAATTAAGAATAAGCCAGCTACGAATTCATGATTTAACTTTTACAAATATTTCCATTAGTTAAGGCATCAATTAACAGGAAAATCATGCACTAATGTCAGTGAATCCTATCAAATAGCTTTGAGAACTAATCTAAGGGGAGTCATATTAATCTTTTCATAGACAAAATGGCATGTCTCAAAAAGGTCAGAGTTAAAAATGGATAAAACATATAAAGAAATGAGGTCTTCCCTGAAGAATACTGACCTGCATATTATCTATTAAGCTATGGGGGTGGCAGAAGGGACATTTCCCCTATTTGAAGCTGTTCCTGAACAGGGGGAAGGCAAGCTAATGTCTGTGGAGCAGGCACTGCTTTAGAAGCCGCACAGAATGCTAGCACACTAAATCCCACCCAATCCAGAGGAGGCGCTATCATTCCCATTTTACAACTGCAGAATCCGTGGCTAGGAGAGGTCATGGGGACTATCCAGCTCCCCACATGAACCAGAAGCAGCGCTTATTTGGATCACACATGTTGGATCCTCCTCTCACTGTGCACGGCTTCCCTTGGGCTGGACCGGGCCACAGCTACTTCATGCTACTGGGGCAGGAGTGGGTCACACGGAGGGGAGGCCCTGCTACAGCCCGAAGAGGAGAGAGACTCATCTTGCAGTCTGCTCCTGGCTGCACGGCCATATCTGACGCTTCCCTCCCCCTGTGGATTCTCAGGGCCGTGGGAGGTGCCTTTGCTTCCAGCTCTGGGGGCCACCAAAGAGCTTCAGCATTCTAAAGCACTATGAGATAAGCCCCGGGCCTGCACAGCATCCTGGAAGCAGGGATGGAGCACGTTCACTGTCTCTAAGACCACCATGAGCTCCTGGGGGATGGGGCTGCAAGTAGTACGTGATCACCACCCACCAGCTGACGCCAAGTGTGACCCCGGAGACTCCTTCAGAGTTACTGTGGCAGCTCCACTCTGTTGGGGGAGTGGAGGGGGCGCGTTCACACCTGTCACCAGGAGCTGGAAGGCTTTCCTTCTTTCCTAGCTCACGTGTTTGTCTTGCCTCTCTCACGCAAAGACTAAAAGCTGGAAGGACAAAAACCACTATGTCTTAAAACACTTTACCTCCCTTCGAGCTGTGCTTCAAGAATATAATAGATATTTAATGAATAACTCTTAAAATATTTAAAAATGAACAACTGAAAGTAATTTCAAGGCATGAGTTCAATCTCCTACAATACTGGCATTTTAACAAAATGTAAACTACACACATACTACAGAGTGAGGAAAGGGTCTATCATTACTTCCCTAGGCACTTTCAACTCTGAATGAGGAACTCTGCTGGGTTTAACCTGCAAAATGCATGTGTTGGAGGTGAAGGAAGAATGGACTTGCAAAGTGCGCGCGCGTGTGTGTGTGCGCGTGCACACGCCAAAGGAAACAGACTTAATTTTAGCGGTGAGGAAACAACAAAAGTAAATTAAGAACTTAAGCAAAAATAAACAGTTCTAGTCCTGTCTCCTACACTGACTGGAGGAAAACTGCCTACCTACCTGGGGCCACTAGTCTGTAAAATGAAGACAAAGGACCAAGTAATTTTTTGAATAGCATTAAAAAAAAAAAAGATAGCCCCGCCCCCCTCAAATGCCACTGGGTCCGATCTGGGCCAGCCCAGCACTCAGTCCCTCCCCTGACCCAGGCTCTCCTATGACTCACTAGCGTATTAAGCACAGTGTGAAAGTGCCCAAGAAACGCTGGCTGTGGGCACAGAACATGTGCCCTGCACAGGAACCCCGCACTGCAGGTCTAGCAAATCATGCCCAGGATCCAAAACAGGGCTTGCTGAAGGTATTCTGGAATCAGTAAGGTATTTAGGCTAGGGTTCCAGCTAAGGGTGGGGGACAAGGATCCATCTGGTGTGACGCTTCACTGGCAGCACCTCTCCCAGGACGTCTCCCACGGCAGTGCAGCTATAGGAGGCTCGGAGGCAGACTCAGCCTATTCAGTGCTATTTTGTATCCTTTGCTGAAATTAGCATTCTGTGAGCTCTGTGCCTGATACTCCAGCTAGGTAGGTGCTTGAGGTCACTCTCAACAACCCTCCATTACACTAAAGTTACCAATTAGGGGTGGTTGGTAAATGCAGCAACATTTACACAAGAGCACCTAAAACCAGATAATGTATGCCTGATAGCTATCCTTTCACAAAGTGGCTCAGTGCTTTCTGCTCTGGTTCCTTTCTGGAGACAGACTGGCAAAATATAGCTTTAAGCTTACAAAGAGAATGATGAACATATGCCCTCGTTTTTGGCATAGTATCAGGAAAACAGTGGTCACTGAAAGACTCGGGGCAAACACTTCCTCCCATGAGATTCCTTGTTGCCTTAGGGACAGATACCCAAAGGGACATGCCTGAAGCAGCAGGCTACCTGTTTCCACTGCTGGTCTAGAAAAAAGATAAGGCTTTGTCACTCTTTTGAGTGTGACATATTCCTAGAGAAATATGATTTACAAAAATACTGAAATCGAGGCAACCATGTCTTATTCTTTTCTCAGCTAGAGAACAAGTATGTAAAACGGCTCCATTAAACAGTAAGACTCAAATAAAACGGGAGTCAAGCTGGTATGTATCAAGTAGGAAGTAAGAGAAAAGTTTCTCCTGTCTGTTGTTTGCAATGTCTCAGAAATTATCCTAAGAGAATTTTCTGAGATGTCTTGAAGCTGGGACAGGTACCAGCCTCTCAAGATGACAATTTCTTGTAAAACAGTTTTTCTTTCAATCACAGCACAGAGTTGACCCAACAATATTCTATTTGATGCAACTCAGAATCTTATAAAATTCACAAGACCTTCTTTAAAGTGGTGGAATCCATAGGCATGTGACTACCGCACGTACAGTCATGCGTTAACCGCGGACCACAATCTATCCCGTCGGTCAGCTATAATGAACGCCCTCAAGAGAAAGCAGAAACCACATCACAGATTCAGACTTTCATGTCCAGAGCCAGAATCCTGGTACTTGGTCTTAAGGCTGTTCAGAAACAACTCCTTTTCCTCTGCTTCCTAACTTATAGCTTTTTCCCCAGCAAAATCATCGCATGTGAGTCCCTCTAAGGGCGATTTCTGAAGAGCATCCTTTGATCTATTAAACTCATATCCTCCCTCCCCCAGTTCATAAAAATTGCTTACGTGTGGTGTGTTCCAAACGCAATATCCAACTTTGCCTAGGATAAAAAAAGAGGTCAAGTTACTTGTTTTTTTAAAAACTCAATAATATCCCTATCTATTGAAAATTAAATTAGAAAAGATTCAGGTCAACTTTTTTTGTTTTTGAAGTTTTTACTGCCCTCTAGTGGACAAGCCCTTGATCGCCAAAACAGCTTTTATTTTTTAATTTTTTAAAAACATTTTTATTGGAGTATAATTGCTTTACAGTGGTTAGTTTCTGCTTTATAACAAAGTGAATCAGTTATACATATACATATATCCCCATATCTCTTCCCTCTTGCATCTCCCTCCCTCCCACCCTCCCTATCCCACCCTTCTAGCCGGTCACAAAGCACCAAGCTGATCTCCCTGTGCTATGCGGCTGCTTCCCACTAGCTATCTATTTTACATTTGGTAGTGTATATATGTCCATGCCACCCTCTCACTTTGTCCCAGCTTACCCTTCCCCCTCCCCGTGTCCTCAAGTCCATTCTCTAGTAGGTCTGCATCTTTAATCCCATCTTGCCCCTAGGTTCTTCATGACTTTTTTTTTTTTTTATTCCATATATATGTGTTAGCATACGGTATTTGTTTTTCTCTTTCTGACTTACTTCACTCTGTATGACAGACTCTAGGTCCATACACCTCACTACAAATCACTCAATTTCGTTTCTTTTTATGGCTGAGTAATATTCCATTGTATATATGTGCCACATCTTCTTTATCCATTCATCCGATGGTGGACACTTAGGTTGTTTCCATCTCCGGGCTATTGTAAATAGAGCTGCAATGAACATTTTGGTACATGACTCTTTTTGAATTATGGTTTTCTCAGGGTATATGCCTAGTAGTGGGATTGCTGGGTCATATGGTAGTTCTATTTTTAGTATTTTGAGGAACCTCCATACTGTTCTCCACAGTGGCTGTATCAATTTACATTCCCACCAACAGTGCAAGAGGGTTCCCTTTCCTCTACACCCTCTCCAGCATTTACTGTTTGTAGATTCAAAACAGCTTTTAGAATAGCATCCAGTGAGGTTCATTTTTAAAAAAACTTCTTTTTCATTACCCAGAATGATTCAATACATATTGCATTTTTAATTACAGTAATTAGAAGTGAGAAGCCTAATTTCTTTAGAAGCCAGAAAACTAGTAAAAACAAATGAGACTCTATGCAACGTTTTAAAATTAGATATTTGGCTTATACAGAAATACACACACAAAGTTTTCAAAGCATATTTAAAAGAAACATTGAAAGTGGTGGCAGTATTGAGACATTATGATGTTAAAAGTTTTCTTAAATTTATAACACAGAAGATGCTGAAAATAAATATATTAAATCCATTTTTCATGTTTTAAAATGGTATCTTTACAAACAAAGGGGGGGGGTAGGTGGGGAAGTAAAACATTTTATCTAAAATCCGGTATAGCAAGACCTTGATTAGGCCTCAAGATGAAAAAGTTAAAATAGAGATGTCAAGAATAGCTTACCAGCTAGGAATTCTGTGTATGGACACAAATCCTATCTTCACAACTATGTAGGACTTTGGAAAATACTTGAATCTCTATGCCTCAGAAAATACTTGAATCTCTATGCCTCATCCTTCTACTCTTTGAAATGAGGGTACTGTTAGGAGATTCAGGGAGTTGTTAGGAATGAATGAGAAAAGTACACATAAAACGCTTAGGAAAAGGAGCTGCACAGGGTAAGCACTCTACAAATGGAAGCAAGTGCTATTATAATCAAAGCGCACCCCTGCCCACTCTCTACAGGTGGGCCTGTCTGCTGGGGGCAGCAATGGGCAAATGGAATACACAGGTGAGGATGACATAGCTCCTGTCTTGGGGATGCTCACGGACAGGTGGCCAAGTTCACTACCCTTGTAAACTCAGTGTTCAGGCTGCTCACAGACTGGCACACGTTTGTGTGGACTGGCCACAGAAGAGTGAGCAGGAAAGTGCATTTCATGTCTTTCTTTTAAAAAAAAATTAACGCAATGTTGTGTTAGTTTCAGGTGTACGGCAAAGTGATTCAGTTATATTGATACATACATATGTCTATTCTTTTTCAGATTCTTTTCCCTTATAGGTTACTACAAAATACCGAGTATAGTTCCCTGTGCCATACAGCAGTTCCTTGTTGGTTATCTATTTTATATATAGTAGTGTGTATATGTTAATCCCAGTATTTCACGTCTTTAAATTACAAAATGAGAATGAAGGCTGCCACTCTGTAAATTGATATTTAGCTCAGAAAAAGCAATGGTCAAAAAACTTGGCTTCTGAGTTTAGTTTTGTGATTTGTTGTGTGGTTTTGGGCAAGTCTAAGCACAAAAGCAAGGATTATAATTTCAACAGATAATATTTAATGGGTGCTTCTTTTTGGCAAATGCACCAAATTCTTTGCCCAATAACCCTATAAGATACAGTATTAGTAATTCATTTTAAAGATGAAGAAATGAGGCTTTAAGTGGTTAAGTGATGGGCCCAGAATGACACAGCTAGCGGGCAGAGAGCTGGGACAGAACCCAGGAAGTCTGAACCTGGACCACCAGGTGTGCAAAATGGGCAAAGTGTCAGCATCCACTTATTCTTTGACTTAACGTGACCCAGCTTAGTCAAATGAAACTACGTTGCTAAAAAAAAAATCAAAAATTCATTTTAAAGACAAGATATAAAAGTATTTCAATAAGTCAGGATGGGGCAATCACCATGTCCCTCAGACTAGAGCTGGGAGCTTACGGAGGCTCTTCACATGAGGTTTGGAAGACAGGGCTTGTTACACCCTCTAGTGGCTGGCCTGAAGCACGCCACTAGGCATGCCACCACCTCTCCTAAACTTCAGTACATTTGAAAAACACTTTGTATTTCCATTGATTTTATCGCTGTTTTTCAGGATTCCCGTGTTATTTTATTTTCTGCCCACTATTAGTCTGATAAGTGCTATCCTACTTCAGTTTAACCTCTTCTGTCTTTGGAAACAAATGCAAAACAAGGGGATTTTAGGCAACTGCTAAGCAAAGGCATATCTTGTGTAGAAGGTGAGCTGCAAAACAGGATGGATAAAGAGATGGAATAATTTAAAACTCCAACTACATAAAGTACAGTGAGTTACATCACAGGAAGAATGTTGTGAGACGGGTTTAAAATTGATCAGGTTGAGATTTCTCACTGTTTTAATCTTTTAAAAAAATACACATACACACATAGATAATATTCTATAGCTAGAAGAAGTGATAAAACGTGAGTTGGAATTCTTTTACCTTGTATGGATGGAGGAAAAAGGACGTTGGGAGGAAAATGGAAAAGAAAAATAATGAGGTTCTATGTAATTCACTCTTGTCTCTGTACTGCAAGAGCAGAAATCCTGAGCCAATTTCACTAAGCTTTTGGCCAGGAGAGAAAAGGGCCATGAAACAATCATTCATCAAGCTGCTCATGAATGGACCGACCAACCTGCTCAAATAGGAAAAGGTGAGTAGTACACCAGCCACTTCAGAACCACCACAGGAAGGAAATCATAAATGTAAACATTTTCTGAATTCCATGCTACCCCCTTGCCTCCCTTCCCCCGCCCAGTTTGCCTGCTTCTTACACAAAATGTCACACATAAAAAGATCCTTTCAGACATGGAGTCTAAAACAGTGAGTCCTAAGGAAACTCCAAGACTCACTGGTCACACTGTTATTTCCATGAACTGACTGGGAAGTATCAGGACAAAATTATGGGAATATATAAAGAAACAGCCTTTTCGCCTCTTCTCTGCTTTGGTCCCAGCAAACCAAGCCTGTTATGAGACCACTTAACGCCCCTCATTGGACTAGGATCACACGCAGCATACAACTCGCAAGGTAGTTTTCTAACAGGTCTGCTTCTGATCTATGGGTCTCCCCAGTATTGAGTGATTCTTGTGAAAAAGAACTAAGGGCTATGGGTGAAATGTCAATGGCAGCTAATGTCACAATAAAAGCTACCAGTTTCAAGCTGCCTTCAGAGAAAGAAACTGCCACTGAATTGAATCCAAAAAACCTGCTCAATAATGCGGAAACCTCCGTTTCCACAGGGACATGGACAAAATAGATACAACCAGAGGGCTGGCAGGTTGAGGAAAGATAGGGAACCCTTGATACACCAGGCACAACTGAAGAAAGTGAACGCTTGAACCTGAACGAGAAAACTAGGGGGACAAAATAGATGACTTCAGACACGAGAATCAGTGACACGTGCAAGGAGATTTAGTCTATGTGGCTCCAGAGTGGGAAAATTAGGACCAACGTAGAAGGCAGAGGAAGAAGATTGTGTGTGTCAACCTGGCTAGGCCACAGCACCCAGATATTTGGTCAGATGTTGTCGTGAAGGTATTTTTTGAGGAGATTAACGTTTCAATCAGTGGACTTTGAGTAAAGGAGATTACCCTCCAGAATGTTTGTGAGCCTCAGTCAGTCTGTTGAAAAGTGGAAAGGAAATTAAAAAAAAGACTGATTCCCTGCAGGAAGAGGGAATGAGTCTCCAGTCGGTCTTTGGCCTCAAAATGCAACATCAGTGCTTCTTGGGGTCTCCAGCCTGCCCTGCAGATTTTGGACTTGCCACCCTCCACAATCAACGTGAGCCAGTTCTTAGAAAATAAATCTCTGTCTACACACACACACACCCCTTATTGGTTCTGTTTCTCTGGAGAACCCTAATTACAGAGATATCAGGTTAACATAAAGGAAAATCATTCAACCATGAGGGCTAGCCACAAATAGGATGAGCTACCTCAGGAAGTGTTTAAGCCAAGGCTGGACAGATGTCTGTTGGTGATGCTAGAGAGAGGATTCCTGCATTAGGTGGGTGGATAGACTCAAGGTCTCAATTTCCTTCCAACTCTCAGACTACGCATGATCTCGAAGGGCAATGAGTAGCTTACCTGGCAGAGGGCAATGTTTTCGTAAGGCTTTGCCTGGGCGTGAAGGTGAGCCTTTGCTTCGCGTTTGTCGCCATGCACAAGCAGGACTGGTTTCGTCCTGAAAAAGAGATCAGAAGTATTTAAAATCCATCATTCATGAAGCTGGACTGGCACCCAGTTAAGGGTCGCTGACCACCGCCATCTGTTTCTGGCCTGTGTGGTGACTGAGTAGGGGGCCAGCACAGGACAGTGACCGGTTAACCTTCGGAAACTGGTTACCTTTATAATGGAGCCCTGTGGCCTGAGCCTGAAGCTCTGCTGTGACCTGGAGGGGCTGTGACTCAAGAAAGTCCTCGAGTAATTATCTTCTTTGGTCCAAAAGGGCACATCGTCAGCTCTGTGTTAATATGTTTAAATTCAGATAGACTAAAAGATATACAATCATTGTTGTCTAGTATGATGCTCTTTTCTTTCCCTTCTCTTGGCCCAAACAATAGACCACTTCCTCACTAGCCGTATGTTAAACCCCTACTGTGAGCAAGGTCCTGCACCAGATGCCCAGGACACAAGTGAAAGGGCCCAGGCCCACAGCATGTAGTTTCGCTAATAGGGGGTGGTATTTCAATGCAACAGAGCCCAACGCACATTGAAAGTGCCC
This sequence comes from Mesoplodon densirostris, assembly GCF_025265405.1. Lineage (NCBI taxonomy): Eukaryota > Metazoa > Chordata > Mammalia > Artiodactyla > Ziphiidae > Mesoplodon > Mesoplodon densirostris. The sequence continues at coordinate 15,150,742 of NC_082664.1, forward strand.
TATTTTTAAATTCAAAAGGACACTATAAAAACATTCTGCAGGAATAGATTAAAAAGGCTTTTAAAGGAACCATGATCTACACTGGTTAATTCAAAGCGAGATAATCCTTAGAAATCAATATATCTTTATAAACTCTCCCAACAAAACAAAAATTGGATTTTTCTCCAACAAGCAATCAAGCAAGATGAACAACTCCCACAATTATCAATCACATGCAGAATGCTTCTCTGCCACACATGAAGGGACAACACTCAACTAAAAAGAAACAGGACAGAAAACGCACATCCAGGACGGATTCCTAACCCCTAAGCCTGATAGCCTTATTCTAACATGTCAGGTAAAATAAAACTAAGAAACACACCTTCCCGGTTTGTTTCTATTTGGAAAAAATTTTCTATTTTACAACTAGAAACACAGTACAGAGAATAATGTAAGAGATAATCATGCATCTGTTACCTAGAAACAATTCCTGTTATCAGATTATCAGGTCTGTCTTTCTTTTTTTTTTTTTTTTTCTTTTTTTTTTTTTTGCGGTACGCGGGCCTCTCACCGCCGCAGCCCCCCAGCCGCTCTGCAGCATGTGGGGTCCTCCCGGACGGGGGAACGAACCCACGTCCCCTGCATCAGCAGGCGGACCCTCAACCACTGCGCCACCAGGGAAGCCCATCAGGTCTTTTTAAAAAACAAAAGATTAAACATTATCGACAGAAGCTGAAGTCCTCATTAATTACTTCAGATTTACTGGTGTTCTAAAAACTATCACAAAAAGGCAGTGTGATGGTTAATTTTGTGTGTCAACTTCATTGGGCCAAGGGTGTCCAGATAAAACATTATTTCTGGGTGTGTCTGTGAGGGTGCTTGCAGAGGAGATGACCATTTGAATCGGTGACTCAACAAAGCAGATTGCCCTCCCTAATGAGGGTGGGCATCATCCAATACTTTGAATAGGTTGGTGAAATTATTTTCTCTCTTGTTTAAGCCATTGTTATTTCTACTTTTCTGTTACATGCAGCTGAAACTAATCTTACGTGTTACAGGTCAAATATGAGCCCCTGAGTGCCAAAGCTGCTTGGGAAATTTCAACAGTATTTTATCTATTAGTATTATTTTTGGCTGTGCCTCGTGGCTTTCAGGATCTTAGTTCCCCAACCAGGGATTGAACCTGGGCCACAGCAGTGAAAGCACGGAGTACTAACCACTGGACTGCCAGGGAACTCCCAGCATTTTATCTATTATTAATAATGAAGCTTCCCACAATCTGATGTGCTAAATGCACCATGGACTTTGAGGACCCTGACAACCATTTTCCTGCATGTGTATTCCTCCACCTTACTTGCTGTTATGGGATTCTGCCACGTCAATGTGTTAGAAATGGGACAGGTGGCATGTCTCCATGGGATGCCATATTTATTTGGTTTGCACTGCCTAATATGAGGCAGACAGACTGAAAACCCATCACTTCCATAATCTGGGTAAAGGAAGGCCCTATGACCCCTGCATTAACTCCTAAGCTACACGAAAAATCACTTGTGAAACAGGAGAGTCTCAAAAAAAGAACAGCATTGATGTGCCCAGTGAAGCATGGCATGCTTATAGGTCGAGAACGCAGGTGGCAGTGACCTTTTCCTTCATATTAACATTGGACCTAAAATTCTTTTATTTGGGTTGAAATTTGTCCTAATCTACTTCTGGACAGAAGGACACGCTAAAATCTGTATTAGGAAGGCTTGTGATTAGTTCGAATATATCAAAAAATGCTGTTTTCCCAGTATAACTTAACATTTTTACGATTTCAATAGTTCCAAAAGAAATATTCAAAGAAGATGCACGGCAGCTGCCTGAGAAACACAAATCTTGTGTTTTAAGGCTGCATTACAGTTATGACATCATCCATCACTCTGTGGAACTCACCTGAACTCTGGTGGATACTGTTTTACGAGCCAGTCCACATCAAAGCAGTAGTTAAACTGGATGGGGGGAAGAAAAGAAGTCATGGGCAATTCAGAAAAGCAGTCTATAAGGAGAAGTGTTTGGTTATTGAATTCAAAGAAACTCTAATGATGAACTACATATATTATGTATAAACATGGACAATTTGCTACAATACTCATAAACAAACCTAAAATACATCTTGAAGGGAATATACCATTCAAAGGTTCTGAATTAGTGTGGGAGTGCCTGAGAAAACAGAAGATTACCTCTGCATGCTTTGGCAGCATTTGTATTTGTAAACTGAGTCTTTTCACATTATTTCTAAGAGTGCTCTGATTAATGGGGCTTATAAATTTATCCCTTTTCCCCTAGATGATTATAAAAAGGACTTTTGGAAAAGAACATTTCCTTTCAGCCTAACTTATGAGCTAGCTTTGTAAACAGGCATCTGCTACTGGACATTCACTAGGCTTATGACAATTATATCTTGATTACAGGTTCTGGACTAGACTTACCCACGGGGGTCCTCCCCAGGCCTGGGTAATCCCTGGACCTTCTCCTGGACATACTGACTCAACCTAGCCAGGAGAACGCACACAAATTCACCCCACATTCCATCTGGAGACCAGGATTCTCGCCACCAAGCAGAACATGGAGCACACAGAAAGCTTTGCCTTCTTTAGGCACAAGACCTTGTTCTATTTGCTGGAGAGCCTGGCACATTAAGGTGATTTATCAACGCAAAGGGACCAGCTCTGTCAGGCAGAAGAGCTGCCAATCAAACATGTCAATCAAACATGCAGACGTACCCACATCCATAACTTCTACTCACTTCTCTTTGGAGGGTGTAGGAAATTTCTCATTTACTTCTCTAAATCAAATCAAACTTGACATGGCCTTCACCTCTCTACCCACACTCCCAGGGAGTTGCACCAGAGTCCTGTGAGATTATTAGTGTCCCAAAGAGAAGTCCCTCAGGTTGGAATTTCCAGAGTGACTTCCTGGCCAGTCCTTATGGCCCAATCGAGAGTCAGAAGCCCCAGTGACTGTGCATCCACGTTCCAGGCTGATGGATCCCACAACCGCGGCGTTTGGTGCCAGCCTCCAGGTAAGTGCCATCTCAGGGACCCTGCACAGGACCGGCCCACAGGTCCCACTGCTCACTTTCTTACAGAGTTATTTGCCCCTTCCGTCCAAAGAAAAAACTGTAAACTCACCTGAGCTGAAGAAACAAGTGTCCCAAATAGAGGAGATAAAATATCTGGGGAGACAAAACATTTATGTCTAATTCATATTTTTGATAAAGACTATCTAGTAATAATAATCACAACTGACTTATTAAATAGTCACTGACGAGAATGTGGCTTAGAAAATGATGCACTGAAAAGGTACTACAAGGCTAGACTTTAATGTTCCATAAAATTCAAGAGAAAATTTCCCTGGGCTATTTAATAATATTTATTACGTATCAGTGTTATTTAACCAAACATAATGGAAAATCAACATCTACAACTTTAGTACTGGATGACTGGGCAATCTTACAAACTGCCAACAAGGACAATAACGATGCGTGTCCTTCCTCTTTCCAGATCTCTTAATTTTTTACCTCCTTCAAGTGCTCATTGAAGTCTCTCGGCAGGAAACCTCCCCAGACTGGGACTAGCAAGACGGCTCTCTGGAGCCTGAGGGCTCTTGCTTCCCGTGGAGGGAGGGCAGAGGCCTCCGCAGCTCCAAGCTCATATTTCTAGCACCCAGGTCATCTCTAAGGAGGGCCCACCTTGCACCCACTCACGCTTTACTTCAGAGAAAACAGAAAGCCATGTCTCTACACCCTGAGAGGAAGCACACAACCCTCATCGCCACCACCGATTATAACAGCCTCACTTGGACAAGACCCATCGGGTGCCAGGCCCTGTTCCTGGTACTTTCCATGTGTTAACTCTCACTCCTCGCAGCCATTTTCTGTCCGTGGGGGTCTGTCGTTCCCATGTTGTAGATGGGGAGTCTCTCCTTAGGGGGCCGCCCGTGGCCACACAGCTGGGGACAGGGAGGGTCGGGACTTGAACACAGACATTCTGGCTCCAGCACTTCCACTCTAACCACCAAGCCAACCCTGAGGGTTCAGACTGGGCTCGTTCACTTATTTGACCCATATTTATTGAGTGCCTCCTGTCTTCCAGATGTGGAGATAAATGCCAGGGTACAAAGATTTTAAAAGAACGAAAAAGTCCTCTAAGGAAGCTCCTACCTTAAAGGGAGAGTTGCACAATCAAGAGAGAAACTGCAACGTGGTGCCCCATTTTTGCCCCCATTGCCACTCCTCTTTCTACCTTTCTAAATTTTATCCATTTTTCAAGGCCCATCTGAGGTCCCTCTTCCTCCATGAGATCTTCTAAACAACCTACAATTATGGCCTTTGCTGGAGTGGTACACCAGACGCTTAAGAGCATGCATTCTGATGCTGGAATGCCTGGATTCAAATCCCAGTTCTACCATCTGCCGGCTCTATGACCTTGGGCAGGTTATTTAACTTCTCTGCAGATCGGTCACCTATCCGAGGAGGACAACTGTAACATCTACTCATAAGGCTGTTTCGAGGATTAAAGGAGATAATCTATATAAAAGCTCCTATCATGTTACCTCTCCTTCTTCCATATCTTGGTACTAATAGCCAGTCTTTATCACTTTATTATATACAGCAAAATCTTGCACAGTTCTCTATTTCCTGTTTCAATCTCTCTCAAATAAAATGGAATACTGAGATCTATTATATATTTCTGTAAAGCACCTAGACATTTGCAAAAAGGAAAAATAAACACCTTGTAGAATCAAACTCTTTATAGTATGGAATTAAATATACCAACATTTATACATCACGTAAGATGTAATTATACATTGGATATATAATTAAAACACTATTAACAGTGAACACAATCTATTCTTGAATGTGGGCAAGAAAGGTAATGTGAAATAAGGGTGACAACATTTATTTTGTGTATCTGCCACGTGAATATACTGTGCCGGGCACTTCCTGTGTTATCTCCCTTTTTTCTGAATCCCCAGTTTAAAGGTGAGTGAACTGAAATTTTGAAGAATGTTAGGTCCTTTGTTAATTAGCAACACAGCAAGCAGGTGGTGAGGCCCTGTGTCTGGGATTCTAGGGGCCCTGCCGTTCTCTCAAAGGAAACCCTTGTTTCCTCTCTGCACCAAGTGTAGCAGGAGTGGGGGCGGTTCCCACACAGACCAATCCTCCACAGACACCAGCTGCGCGTCCTATGACTGAATTCAATTCTGACAGCATCCACCCGGAGGTGGCGTCAGACCCCACAGGACTGCCCCCACCTCAGATGCCAGTCACAAGCCCAGACCCCTTGTGCTTCTGACCAACCGGCTATAAATTGGGGGTTGCCACCATCCCCTCTGCGGGCTCGATAATTTGCTGCAAGGCCTCACAGAACTCAGAAAAGCACTTTCCTCGCTAGATTACCAGCTTATTATTAAAGGATACAACTCAGGAACAGCCAGATGAAGAGATGCACAGGGTGAGGTATGGGGGACGGGGCGCGGCCATGCCCTCTGCAGGTGCGCCACGGCCCAGCACCTCCTCGTCGGCACCAACCTGGAGGCTGTGTGAACCCTTCCAGTGAGGGGTCTTTTACGGAGGCTTCATTACACAGGCAAGACTGACTAAACCAGTGGCCCTTGGCGGTGAACTCGACCTCCAGCCCCTCTGCCCTCCCCGGAGGTGGAGGTTAGGGCTGCAAGTTCCAGCTTTAATCACCAGGCTGGCTCCCCAGGCAACCAGCATCCCCCTTCCTAGGGGTTTTCCAAAAGTCATCGCATTAACATACCCTCCACTCCGGTGCGGCTGAAAGGGGCCTGTTAAGAATAACAAAAGATGCTCCTTTCACCTTTCATTACCTTGGAGCTATTTCAGGAACCTGGGACAAAAGCCAAAACCAAACCCCAACTATAACCGGAGTGAAGTCCAAATATCTGTATACATCACAATATCACACAGATACTCCCTGGCGACTAACCACAGCAACCAAAAATCGGGGCACTTCTTGTTTTGCTTCTGCGCCAGGAACCATAACCAGGCTTCAAGCAACGGTTCTCAAACTTGATTGGGCTTGTTAAAGGAGATTGCAGGGCCAGGCTCCCAGAGTCTGGTGCTGGGAATCTGAAGAGGAGGCGGAGAATTTTCATGTTCCACAAGCCCCGGGTGGTGCTGGTCCAGGGACCAGAGAGAACTACTGCTGTCCAGGGCTGGCTACTCGGTTAATAAAGCGTCAGCGACCGAGGTGAACCTTTAAATTACAAGTTAAGTAATTCTAAGCACTGTGCAAGGGGTGCCAGCAGGGTGACCTGCAGGGCTCTGGGAGACACCCGCTGGCTTCCTGACCTAAGCAAAGTTTGCTGTCAAACGAATGCATCTGCTTGTCAAAATGGGTTTTTTTACCCCCTGAGAGAAGTTGAGAGGGTTCTTAAGAGATCCCTTCTAGGCTGCCCTCCTGTTTTTCGACGGGGAGCCCCACAAGTGCAGCTCCCGGACCCCCGGCTTCACTCACCCCTGATGTGGAGGGCTCCCGAGTTATACTTTGGCTTAATTCCGGAGACTCTAGTGAGGTAAAATTGGAAGGGGTTCCCTTTACCCAGCAGGTCCCAGATGTCCTGGCCTTCCCCTGACGTTTCAAGCCCGTGGCCGGCCGAGGGGCTGGGATGCCCAGCACCTGGGACAGCACCATCTCTGGGAGAAGGGAGGCCTTTCTCCTCTTTGACTCCCGTGTCCTTGGGCTGCTTCTGCTGCGTCTCTGGCGGCAGCTCGTCCTCACTGCTGGAGAGACACCAGCCCAGGCCTTCCTGGGAACCGCCCTTCTGCCTTTTGGGAGGTGAAGCTTCTGAAACGGAATCTGTGTTGCTGAATTTCACGGGTGCGATCTTCCTCCTGTGGGCAGCTTTCCGAGCCTCGGAACAGGTGTACTTTGGCTCACTGGCTCCTCCCTGCTCAGCGTGCGGGAGAAAAGAGGCAGATGGCTCTTCCGGTCTTGGCTTTTCCTCCTCACTTTCATCACTACTGGATATCGTCCACCTCCCATAATTGCCTTCCTGAGACATTACACTTCCTCTGGAAATGAAAGGTGGAAATTTCGTTATTTCCCATCCACCAGGCCACCGGCACACTCATGCTCTTGCTCTCAAATTCCGTGTCCTGAGCTTCTAGGACACATACAGCACACCTGACACTTACCCAGATGCCAAGACGTGTCACTAACATCAGCTGCTCTGTAGGTGTTCACGGCACATCACCACAATCTGCCGTGAGAACTTGGCAAATAAAGTGATGGCGAAAATCCCGCTCACCTCCTGCTTCTCTCCCTTTGTCTTTCCACCTAGACCTTGTTCTTAAATGCCTGAGGAAATGGAGTTGAGCCAAAGTCCAAAACAAAAATGTCCACTCTTAGCCCTGAAGCTTCCAACAGGTGTTTGGGGTTAAGGTCAGCTTCAGGAATTTCAGGAGTAATTCTGACTATGCTCATATTTTTAAGCTCAAATTGGAATTTATCACCTATTCCTCACCCAAGTATGGGAGCCCAAAGGACTTCAGGGACTACTTCTTACTCCCCCAAGATAAGCTACTTACCATAAAGCTTAACAAAATCCTCAAAACAGTATCAAATGATCAATTCTATATAAACGTTATCTAGGGATGCTTCCAGGAGGACCCAACTGACTTAATGATTATCTAATCCTAAATCAAACCATGAAAACCTGCAGAGAAAGAACTTGTACTAAAGCAAAACGTTACTTTGTTTTCTAAACCACACAGTTTAACTTCCACTTCCTTGCTCTCAAAAGAGGAAAACAGATGAAACTTTTGCTTTTCTTACCTACAAAATGTCACGAATTCAAGGGTAAAGGGCTATCTAAGTAGATTTCCCAAATAACTAAAGAACAACAGTTCCTTAGTGTGATTTAAAAAAAAAAAATAGGGCTTCCCTGGTGGCGCGGTGGTTGAGAGTCCGCCTGCCGATGCAGGGGACACGGGTTCGTGACCCGGTCCGGGAAGCTCCCACATGCCGCGGAGCGGCTGGGCCCGTGAGCCATGGCCGCTGGGCCTGCACGTCTGGAGCCTGTGCTCCGCAACGGGAGAGGCCACAACAGTGAGAGGCCCGCGTACCGCAAAAAAAAAAAAAAAAAAAAATACACTTTAGTACAAGACCCAGAGGAAAATCATAGGACTCAAGAGTCTGTGCTCAGATTGTGGACAGAGTGTCTACATGTTTGCTCTAGAGCGTAAGCAGGACCTGTTATGAGTGCAGATATAGGACAGACTGCAGCACGGCCCACACTCCTTAAAAAAGGCTAAATTCTGCACTGAAAGACTTGCAAATGAATATACTTTCATGTTTCAAGCTAAAAAGTGTATTTTTTAAGGCATCTATCACTTTGCACAACTTCTCACCTTTTTCAATTAATGACCAAGTCAGATAAGGTTTCTCCTGTAAATTACACATTTCAAGGAGCTTTTAAGCAGAGTGCATGTAGACAATAATTTGACACGTTCTTCATGGCCCAGGGTCACTATTAAGCCCACCTGGCATGGACCGTGTTTTGCAGCCACAGCTGTAGGGACCACAGATGGATGGAGACACTTGCTCCTGTAATAGGGGCCCTAGACTCTCTCTAGGTCTTGTTTTCTAAAAGTTCTCTGTCCTTTCCCCCTGTGTTCAGCCCACTTCTAGGGGCTGTTTGAACTCTGAGTAGGTTTTTCCCCCTAAATTGTTTCTAATCCGATAAGGGTTAAGACACCACATAATCAAGCTTGTTGGAACTGTATTGTTACAGTTAACAGGATCTGAGAACCAGGTTTTCCCATGCAAGAGGTTAAGACAGACTTACTACTTAACCCCTACTTAAACAGCTCAGCTTTTTGTTTGTTTTGACTGTTTTTTTTAAAAACTTAAGTTCCCTTAGTGTTCTAGACTCTGGAGACTGCTATCACAATTCACTTTGAAGGAGCCATTTTGTCAGTTAGTTTGTAACTGAAAAATTATTTAAGAACAAAAGAACCATCTCTGGGAAAACTACCATGCTGTAAGCTCTAGCTTCCACTGAATTCTAAACCAGCTCTAAAGCTAGGCAATGAGTAATAGAATCTTCGACTGAGATTCCTCAGGCTGTTCTCCCTAGATTCCTGCCCCATCCTAAAGCAAAGAGAGGGTCTCAGAGTTTTTAGGTGAAAAAAGGGTTCACCTCCCGGCCTGAGAAAAGGAGCTGTATGCAGACCTTAGAGATCACCACCACCCCTCTTCCCAGATCAATTACGTAAAAATAAAATGGAATTCAAAAATCCTGAGAACTCTAAAAGGAAAATATTTTTTCGTCTTTAGTAACTGTGTGAGCTATTTAGGAGATTTCTAAATTTTTCAGTTTTATCATTATCTACACTTTCTAGAACCACATGTGGGGGTGGGGGAGGGGAGGACAGAGAATTCCCTCCAAAAAAGGAGAAGTGGGTAAAAAATAAAGCTTTGAAAAAGACATTTATTTCCTAGAGAAAAAAAAGTTTGTCTTCTCTATACATGGTTTAAATTTTGGATCTACTCACAATCCAAAATGTGCCTGAGATTATTTACCAATTAAAGGCAAAAAAACCTTTGTAATATGCTAATAAAACTGTAACAAATCATTAAGCCTAGCAGGTTACCAGCCTCTCTATGCAGTCAAGGCGCTTAGCCTGTTGAAGAGGAGCTGTTGGTAAACACCAAGATTAAGCAGCAACTGATTCTACTTTGGAGGACTGGATCTGGTCTCAGGATCAGAATTTCATTTCTCTCTCACACAGGCCCAGATTCTCTGCATTCTCAGACAGCTTTCATACTCAAGTCATAGAGCTTTACAAGGATAGAACCTAAGTGTTCCTTCAGTTGTTTGCTCACGGTTTGTCTTCCCTGGGCAGTGTCTCGCACAGCACAGGTCTAACACCACACTCTGGGTAAGTGGTGACACCAGGATCAGAATTACAACACAGGTGGGCTGACTCTGAGATCTGACATTCAGTGGGTCACCAAAGTGCAGTATTTCCCAAAGCAGAGGTGACTGGGACCTGACATTAACATTACATTATGAAAGTACCTCCCTTTCTCATTCCAATCCAATGTCTCAGTTTAATCAAGGAGAAAGCTGTTTGTAGAAATGTCTATTCCTGCTTTTGAACAAATAACAGACTTTGGGCTCTTCTGCAGGCAGTAACACTTTGGTTTAACATCAACAGAAGGTATCTTATGGCTCCATTACATTTACAATAACTGAAGTTTACTTCTTAAAGATGGTCTTTATGTAAAAGTGGGTTCAAATGAAAATATTAAGCAAATAGTAGTACAGATGTTGAGAATGAGACAAAACCGGGGAGGAAGCAACCGACCACATTACTGAAATTTGGCAAACACTGCGTTAAGCTACAATGCCAAGGAGGGTAAAAATCTAAAGAAATTCGGGCTTCCCTGGTGGCGCAGTGGTTGAGAGTCCGCCTGCCGATGCAGGGGACACGGGTTCGTGCCCCGGTCCGGGAGGATCCCACATGCTGCGGAGCGGCTGGGCCCGTGAGCCATGGCCGCTGAGCCTGCGCGTCCGGAGCCTGTGCTCCACAACGGGAGAGGCCACGACAGTGAGAGGCCCACATACCGCAAAAAAAAAAAAAAAAAAAAAAAAAAACTAAAGAAATTCTACCACCAGATGCCAACTCACAACATTAGAGTGTCTATTAGATACTAAAAAAGGAAATTTGTGGCTACAAATGGATACTCCTCTGAAAGCTGCTGGCTCCTCCTCTCCCCCTACCATCCCAGACCCAGCTGGGCTATTTCTTTTACGTTTCCAGCTGACCCTTCTTATAGAGCTTGCAGACCATCAGGAGGGCATGGGGGTCAATCTCAACTGAGGCCAGGTGCGGCCAGTAGTGGGCAAATATGACTCCAATTTCAAATCCAGTCATTACTAGGTGGTAAATGTGCACTTAGGCAAGTTACTTAACTGCTGAGCCTCAACTTCCTCCTCTGGAAATGGGTGTCATACCTACCTCCCAGAGTATGTGCCTTCGAAAAATATTTATTGAGCAGCTACTATGTGCCAAGCCCTGGGAATAAGAAATTAACAACATAGAAACAATTTGTCCTAGAAAAGCTTATATATCAAGGAGAAAGGTACAGACCGACACAAACAAAAATAACCAAAAAAGCCAAGATATCTTGACAGATATTCATTATATTTTACAGGTATGAGAGAGTAACAGGGATGCCCTTACCTTCGACTATCCTGAATTTAACATTTAAGTGAGCCAAATAAAAGTGTGGGAGGGAAAGAAGAGTATTCCAAGTGAGGGAACCCAACCTGAAAAGACCAGAACAAGGTTGTAGTAACTCCAAAAACAGGCAGAAAGACTTGGGTAAGGAAGACAGGTAGGGGGTCCAGGATGAAGGGGGTGGGCAGGAGGAAGTTAAAGATCCTGGATTTTATTCTAAGAACAGTAGGCCCCACTGAAGGGGAGTGTACCTTTTAATAAGCAGGGGAGTACCTTGGTCCGATCTACTTTTTTAAAATATTACGTTCACTACAACTCTTTATGGAGTATGGTTTGGAGGGAGACAGAAGTCGAAGTGAGGCGGCTCCTGCAGGGACTCTGGTAGCTCATGAAGGCGGTCGGGATGGAGTGAAGTGGGCTGATTCCGGGGTACACTGTTTTCTGTGCGCTCACCTTTACCGGGCATACACTCATTTCACGCTCACAACTGTTTCCATTTATGGGGAGACTAAACACAGAGTTTAAGTGCCTGGCACAGAGTAAGCGCCCAACATGCTAGCTATCACTAACTCTCCAGACCATCTGCCTACTACGTGGAGGAGCCAGAATAAGAATCCGCGGAGGGGGACCCCTCCAGCAGGACTCTGGTCTCCTCACGCAGCAGCTGCTCGCACCAAAGAGGTACTATTACTGGAGGAAGCCGAGGCCCAGCAAGGGGACCCTACCTAGTGTCTTTACAAGATGCTCCGCTTCCCTCCGGATCCACCTCCAGCTCCGCGGGGCACTCAAGAATTCGCCGGACGCCGGCTGCCCGCACTCCAGGCCAGAAGGAGCAAAAACGCGGGCAGCTGCCGAACGCGCACCCGAGGCCTCGGAACCCGCAGCCTCCACTCACCAGAAGCCCCCAGAACGCGCAGCCACCTGGGATCCCACCCCTCCGCCGCCACTCGCGCCTGCGCGCGCTTCAAACCTTCCAGCCGGCAGCGCGCGCAGAGTGGCCCTGCCCCTTCCCCTTCCGGAACGCCCGCAGCTGGGTCCTAAAGCCCTCCGGGTCTTGAGGGGCTGACGGGGCGCTCCCGCACGAAGGGGCGGAGAGAAGTCCTGGCCGCCTCCAGCTCCCCTCTCACCTCCTGGGCGTGTCTCCTAAAAGGGGGAGAGAGGAAAAGAAATTTCCCTCACTTCTCCCGTAGTTAATTAGCAAAACTCATCCCCTTTGCAGGGGTTCTCATAGCTTCAGACTCCCGGAGCTCGAGGTGTGTGTGTGGCGGGGGGGTGGGAGGGGGTGGGTATTTTAAAGGCAGAGACAGGATCACCTGAGAGGTTCGAGGAAGCTGAGGGCTGAGACCGGTGTCCCGGGAGGAGTGGATTCTCCTGGGGGAGCGGAGTGTAAAGCCTGCTGTAAAATAAAAGGTTAAACGAGCTCCCTTAGACTCAACCTCGAATGCCCGTTTCTTCGTTGAAAGAGGCGTGTGTGCCTCTGTGTGTGTGTGTGTGTGTGTGTGTGTGTGTGTGTGTTGCCTTTTTAATCTTACTGATTTGTCAGAAGAGAGAGGTGAGGTAAACTCCTTTGCAAAGCGGAACCCTCTCAATATTCCTTGGCTTTAATAAGGATGTTTGCTGTGGAATTTGGGCTCAGTGCTGTTGATATTATTGTTTCCTTCACACCAGGCACCTCTCCTAGAGGACTGAATGAAATAACTTGGGGTAAACGTCCTAAGGGCTCATTTGGTTCGTTTATTGAAAGTCTGTTTTGTGCCAGGTACCGTGCTCAGTGCTAGGCTTGTAGGGAGGACGGAACAGACACAGTAGCTACCCTGGAGGGCTCGATTCCAACGACTTGCTGATCTGCACGGGAGCCCCGGTCTTGTTTTGATTGGTTTCTTTTATGCTTTGTTCACACTCTTTTTGTGTCTCCTATAATGTTTAGTATAGTGCCATTGATCAAAATTATCAAAAGTAATTTACTACAAGGTGTGGGGGCAGAAAATGAAAAGAATCATGAAGGACACGTTGAAACAGCACCTGGGTGAGCGGGCTCCACAGCCGCGCGCCAGGAGTTAAAGGGACGAGAGGGGCGGGGCCAAGGCTGGGGGCGGGCCTGGAAGCCCCTCCGCCATAGGCTGTTCCAAGGAAACGTTATTAAACAAAGTCTCTGGCCAATAGAGCTGCGGGGTCAACGCCAGTGGCTCACAGGCCGTCCAATAAGAGAAGGCTTTGGAGGTACCCGGCCAAGTTCAGCCTCCTGAGCTGAGAGGAGTTTGGCGGGAGGTCGCTGCAAGCCGGGCGTAGGCCGCAGAGGTCGCGAGTTCAGGCGTCCCGACTCCCGTGTGGCTGTCGCGATGTTTTTCTCCCAGGCCGGGGCCCGGCCGCGGATGTGGGAAGCCAGCCAGTCAGAGCACAAGAAGTGGGTGGAAGTAGGTGTCCGGAGGGCTGTCTCGGACTTTTAACCTGAGCCGGGACTTTCACTTCCGTCACCCCGCCTGGCTCTCACTCAGCTTTGTTGCACAGATAGGGGCTGGACTGTCCTTCCGAAGTGTCATGGTTAATGACCGAGGCTAGGGCTGCAAGGCTTCTGGATCCCTGTCCAGTGTTCTACTTCCAATTCCTTCTTTTCTCCGCGACATAGTCTGTGCATAACAAGCTGTAATCTCCATCTCTCCTCCCGCCTTTCAAAGCCAGCCCTTTTGCCTCACCTTCCCAATTCTAGGATTGAATTTTCGGTAGAATTTATCCGAATGGTTTAAAGGAATTAACCCAGCGATTAAGTCGTTTGCACTTTTGGGGGGGTAAATTTTAGCACATTAAGATTTTCTTTTTGGCCCTGTGGGCAGCATTTGGGATCTTAGTTCCCCGACCAGGGGTAGAGCCCGTGCCCCCTGCAGTGGAAGCTCGGAGTCTTAACCACTGGTTCTCCAGGGAAGTCCCAGAAGATTAAGATTTCTTGAGGATTAAAATTAGGATAATGAAATTCCATTTCCCAGCCCTACTCTTGGCTAAGTTTTAGGTTTGGGAGGTCTAAACTTAATATAAGTTAGTAATAATAGAACAAACGGTTTCTGTCTTATTAACTAAAGATATTTGCTGTTTTTTAGGTATTTAAAGCATGCGATGAAGAAAACAAAGGCTATCTAAGCAGAGAGGACTTTAAAGTTGCTGTTGTAATGCTGTTTGGATACAAGCCCTCCAAGGTAGAACTTTCTTTTGTATTTGGGGACTGGGCTGACAATACAATAGTGGATGGATTCTAAATAAAGTGCAGAGGGCTAGCTTAGGATGTTTATGAAGCAAACCGCTGCCTTTTGAGCAATTTCAGAGATGTGTCCAGTGCTGAATTTTACTTTTGTCTTAAGAATCCAACTCAGGAATGAGTTAGAATCCATCAAGACTAAGTCACCAGGCTGCTAATAATATTAAGTATGAGGTGCTAGCGAGGTTCCAAGAGGGAAGCCTGGGAGTAGGATGTTGGTAACAGAAGGAATTCACAGAGGAAGTGACATGCAGGATTTTTTTTTCTTAAATTAAAAAAAAAAATTTGCTCCATTTAAATTATGAAAATAATGCATTTACATAGTCAAAAAATTAAAATGGTCCAGAAAAGTATAAAGTTGGGTGTAAAATCCCCTCTCTCCCTACCAAAGGGTCCCACTCCTCAGGAGTTACCATTATTAACAGTTTCTCGTGTATCATCCCAAAATTTCCTGTGTATTGACAAACACGCCTAGCATTGTATTGAAAAGTGGGTGCATAGTATACCTATTTTATTTTATCTTGCTTTTTTCACTTCACAATAGAAGAACATAAAAGCACACACACCACATTAAAAAATAGTTGCTTAGTATTCTCTTTAGCTAGTTTCCTTGTTTTGGTCATTTCAGTTGTTTCTATTATTTTTCATTCCTACAAATATTGCTGCCGTGAGCATTCTCTTATAACTATATCTCTGCTTGTGAATATATCTCTGTGGAATAAATTCCTAGAAATACAAGTGCTAGGTACATTTGAAATTTTGTTGGGCATTGCTCTCCAGGAAAGGTTGCACTAATTGAAGAGAGTTGAGCTGAACTTAAGTGAATCTCCCATTTTAGTAGGACAGGTTTCCTGTGCCTCCTGTTCTTGTGCTGCTCCTCTGGTCTGTTACATCCATTCTAGTGATGGATCCCTCTTGTTAAGCTGCTGACCTGGAATTAATCAGGGGCAAGATCTTGGCCAGGTTTAAGAAATTCAACTGCAGGCATCAAACAGAGGGAGCACTCAGGGCTCTGCCTGGAATGTCCTGCCTCCTGCTGTTGTTAGACAAAGTGGCTGGGCAACTGCTTTGGCCCAATTGTTCCTTATGAGTGGGCTCTACCTGTCTGTCAGATTGCAGGCCCTGTAAAGCCAGGGACCACGTGATGTCCCACTTTTCTGTTCTTCATTATGTTTAAATGTATTACAACTTCATCGTTAATATGTTCTGTTGATATAAATATGTCCCATGAACCACCCAGGTAGGTTCAACTGCTAGGGGTTCCTTAGTTACTGAGAGGTTGACTATGGAGCTTCAGGGCTGGCTCCCAGAAATTGCAGCTCTCCTGTTAACCTGCAGTCATTTCAGCTGGAATTCCAGAGCAGGTCAGCTAAGTGGACTCAGCTTTTGAAGCATTGAGTTTAACCCAGGTTCAGCTGGAAAGATATCTGGTCTCATTCTACCTTTGTCACCTTTGGATCTACTTACTTGATTTTAACTTTAGAACATGTAAGTGAGGAATTTAATGACAAGTACAGAGATATGGTAACATACGTACATACACACCATCAAATTTAACAGATTTTTACTTTTGGTTGAGGTTTTGGATTTTATTTTTTAATCAGAGGAAATGCTTGTTTACTGCAGATCGCTAAACAGTGAAATGCTGATACAGCAAATCACCTATACACTTAACAATCATTTGTAACAATCATGAAGTTTTACTAAGTGACACTTAATATATTCCCTCTGAAATTTAACAGATTTTTCCGCTTATAATAGGTTGAGGTTTGGGGGTTTATTTTTATTTTTTTATTTTTTTTGGTGTACCTTGAACATTTATTACAACTAATTGGTGATGTGATAAGACGTGCTCATGTGGCCTGAATATTGGTCACAGTCACAACAAAGCTTAATCCAGCCCAGCAGATACAAATGAAAGTGTAAACTGTGAAGACATGTTTACATACATGGAAGTATGTAAAAAGTGACATTGAAACAACTGTATATCCTTAAAAAATGTAGAGCCCACTAGTGCTATTTTACCTCATTTAACTTGGGATTTTATTTTTAAACATTGCTTTTCAGCAAATGAAATATTTACTGAGTGCAGGTCATGAAGCAGTAAGGCACTAAAATAATAAATCACTTCTGCATTCATGAAAATGTTTACAGAATGAAATTTATTGTGTTCCCATTTAATAAAAGGAGTACTTGCTAGTTGCTAGAAATATAAAGGTGAATGAACATAGACCCTACTTTGAAATAGTTCACAGTTTAGTGTAGAGAGACTTATAAAACTCTGATAAATACTAAGATACAGAAGAGATTAAGAACAGAAAGGGAGGAGGGCAAGGAGAAGGGTCTAATTCTGTAGTAACTTTAATAGGAATCTGGGCATCATTTAGAGCAGCGGAGGTAGACTGATATGAAGTGTCTGGGAGTGCTTTGTGGTGGTGGGAGAAGTTATGCCTTGGTCATTCATGGTTGCATGTGGTGGCCGTATCAGAGTGGTGTGACAACAGGACTGAAGGGATAAGAAAATAAGAAAATTCAGAAGGAGTAGGTTTGGGGGAAAGGCAGTGAGTTCGGATTGGGGCATATTAAGTTCGAGGAGGCTACAAGCACCCCAAGTGCATTCCTTTTTTAAGTGCTGTGCTGGGTGTTGAGGTGATGGTGGTAAAGATCTGCTCTCAGATTGTGCCACCTCCCTTAGATGTACGAATCTGAAGTTGGGTGGAGAGGTGAGGGCTAGAGATAGATTTGGGATTCCTCACAGGTGGTAGCTCAAAGCATGAGACCGAGGTGGCATTGCCCGAGAGGAGTACGTGGAGTGTGAAGGGCAATGTCCTGAGGGGAGAACATGGGGGGCGTACCCACATTTAAGGGTTGTTGGGGACTCCATGAAGAAGATGCACTGGGAACTGGTTGTCTGGGAGGGACTGGAGGAACCAGGGAAGTGCAGGGCATGGAATCCAAGGTGGAGAAGCTACATCAGATGTTGCCAAGATGCTAATTCCATGACGTTTATAAAGCTCTCTTAACAATGTGGGAAAATGCTTATGTTTTAATATTTAGTTAAGGCAGGTCCCCGAGCTTAATATACAGTGTATTCTCAAATATGTTTAAACATGCATGGAGGGGGGAAAAAAAAAGCTGTACTAGGCCTAAATGTTAACAGTGGTTTTCACTGGATGGCTGGTTTTTTAGATGTTTTTCTTCATAATTAAAAAATACGTTTCATGTTTTCTACATCATGTTACTATTACAGTCAGGAAAAAATTTTAAAATAAACCCATAGAGCCCATTGTAACAATTGCTTGTATTTGTCTAAAACAGAAATGTTACCTTTTAGGTTATTCTGTATATGTGACAGTCAAGTTGATTTTATATGATAAACTTTTTTGTCAGTGCAGTAAAGTTTTGGGGGCCATTAGAGTCTGTAGTAGATCAGCATCTGGTATCTTATTAATAGAAGAGAAAAATGACTCTTATAGCTGTCCTGTGATGTTACTTGTCTGCTGGATTCAACAAAGTTGGTTTCTCATAAAATACATTCCTTCCCCACACCCCAGGAATTAAGAACTTGTATTGTGAAAACATTTGATGAAATTGTATAGCCTGTACTTTTTTCTTTTCTAGATAGAAGCTGATTCTGTGATGTCCTCAGCAGATCCAAACACTTCTGGTAATGTGAAAGTTAATTTTTCGTACTCTTATGTAGACATTCATGAAACTACAACTAAGAACAAATATAGAGGCTATAAAGCATTATGTTTAAGCAAATCTTTGTTTTGTTTCTGATTACCCAAAAAGAACGAGGTTTGGTTCTTTTAATTTTAGTTAATTAATGTATTCATAAGCGTATGTTTATTGCAGGAAAATTTTCAACCACTGAAAAGCATAAAGAAAAAATGTTGCTGATAATTTCAACATCCCACGGATGATCTAGGTTTTCTGACTTGAGCAGCTGAGTGAGTGGAAGTGGCACTTCCTGAAATGGGAAGACTGGGGGAGAAGATTTAGAGTTTGGGCAGTGCAAGAGTTCAATTGTGAATATGTTGAGTTTGAGAGGTTTCGGTCAATGATGTCAAGGCAATTGAGCTGTATGAGTATGGAATTCAGAGGAAAGATCTGGGCCACAGAAATAAGTTTGAGAGTCATCAGCGTTTGGATGGTTTTGAAGCCATGGGAGTGGATGAGACCCCTTGAGGAAAAGTGTAGACTGAGGCCCGTAGGAACTATAACCATTAAAAGTCAGGTAGGGGATGAAGAGATGGCAAAGGAGACTTAGGAGGGGCAGAGGGGCCAGAGGAAAATCAAGAGTATTTGATCAAAAGCCAAGAGAAGTGACTATTCCAGGGAAGAGGTATGGTCGACAGCATCCAATGCTGTTGAAAGGTTAAGTAGCAGAAGAACTGAAGAGGATCCGTGGAGCTGGCAACCCGGGGGTGTCGGGTGATTTTAGGAAGAGCAGTGTCAGCGCGTCATGGGGGCAGAGGCCAGGCTGCAGTGGTTTGAAGATAAAGGGAAAGTGGCAAAGTGACAATGTGAGTAGAAAAGTCTTTCAGTGGGTCCAGTAGCTGTGGTTCAAGAGCTGTTTGCTTTGCTTTGTTTGCCTTTTTTTGGAACATGAAGACGATGTTTCTAAGCTTAGCAGAATGATCTAGTGAAGAGGGGAAAGGCAGATGAGACAGAGAGATAACTACCTATTGTTTGAGGAGGTAGGGTCCAGAGCATGCTGAATTGGCTTTTCAAAAATTACTTTTTGGGGGGATGTAATTTAAGGCTTACAGAAAGTTGCAAAATAAAAATAGTGCAGAGAATAGCTGTATATCCTTTAGCCAGATTCACTTACTGTTCATATTTCACCCCATCTGCCTTCTCTTCTGCACTTTCTGCCACTTCTCCGTCCTCTCACTGAGCTGTCCATAACCACAGCACACCCATCATACGTTTATATTGATACTTGTCTTTATCTGCTTTACCGTCTATATTGGCATGTTGTCACTTGATCTAATTATGTCCTTATTAACATCTTTCCTCATTTAATACAGGAATTAGTCCTTGGTATCATGTCTCTTTAGCCTCCTTTAATCTGGGATATTTCTATAAACATTTTTTTCTTTGTTTGTTTTTTTGCCTTTTTTTTAAAGAAGATGTTGAGGGTAGGAGTTTATTAATTTATTTATTTATTTTTGCTATGTTGGGTCTTCGTTTCTGTGCGAGGGCTTTCTCTAGTTGTGGCAAGCGGGGGCCACTCTTCATCACAGTGCACGGGCCTCTCATTATCGTGGCCTCTCTTGTTACGGAGCACAGGCTCCAGATGCGCAGGCTCAGTAGTTGTGGCTCACGGGCCTAGTTGCTCCGCGGCATGTGGGATCCTCCCAGACCAGGGCTCGAACCCGTGTCCCCTGCATTAGCAGGCAGATTCTCAACCACTGCGCCACCAGGGAAGCCCTTTTTTTTGCCTTTTTACAACATTGATATTTTTGAGGAAATAGCCCACCCCTCATGGTTTCCTTTTTTTAGGAACAGCCCTCATCTTGTGTTTGCATGACGTTTCTCTGTAAGTAGCTTGAGGTTAAGCACCCTCAGCCAGAATCCTATGTGGGTGATATGTCCCTCTCAGTGCGCCACATCTAGGGGCACACGATGTCAGTCTGTTTCTCGTAGATACTAATTTTATCACCGGTCAAAAAACATTGTCGGATTTCTCCATTGTATTATTTCTCTTTATATTTTCTTCCCTTGCAACTAATCAGCAGCCTGTGGAGAGACACGTTCGACGTTGCAGATATTCTGCTTCTCATCAAAATTTCCGCCTGGATTTGGTATCCATTTATGATTCTTGTCTGATCCAGTATTTGCTATATGATTGCAAAGTAATGATTTTATAATCCCTGTGCTTCTTTCAGTTAGCCCTTGGCATTTTTACTATAAGCAAGAGACTTCCCGTCTTCTTGATTGATCAATATATCTCTCCTTTATCAGTATGGACTCATGAATTTGTATGTTTTTAATGATTTATAATTCATTACTATACTTAATTATTTTAGTGCTCCACTTACCACAGATTTGGCCATTGAGTGCCTCCTTGAGCTGGCTCCTGTGTCCTTTAGACTGGCTTGACTTTTTTCTTTTTAAAAATCTTTTTATTGGGCTTCCATGGTGGCGCAGTGGTTGAGAGTCCGCCTGCCGATGCAGGGGACACGGGTTCGTGCCCCAGTCCGGGAAGATCCCACATGCCGCGGAGTGGCTGGGCCCGTGAGCCATGGCTGCTGAGCCTGCGCGTCCAGAGCCTGTGCTCCGCAACGGGAGAGGCCACAACAGTGAGAGGCCCGTGTACTGCAAAAAAAAAAAAAAACAACTTTTTATTTATAAATTTTGGATTTACATAAGAGTTTACTAGATTATTTTTTGGATACAGGTTTGGTATCACATATTAAACATGACTTTTCGAACAATGTTATTGCTAGGAGAAGTTGTTTTTGACATACTCCCTAACTTGATGGAATTTCCCCAGGCTTTAAATTTCATGTTAAAAATTTTCATGCTTTCAAAGTATTCAAATGTTGTTTCTTTGCTGTTCAGTTTAGGTTGTAACTTCTTGGTGAAGCCTTCCTTACATATTTTCTCTGGGTTTCTATGTGAATATTCCAGTCTATAAAGATTTCTGTCTTCTGGCAGAAGGATTTCCCGCATTTTTTGCATTGTTAGGGTTTCTCTCCTTTAGGAGTCCCCTGAGAATCAGTGAGTGATCCTGTCTGGATGCATGTCTTATGCTGCTCTTGCTTATGTAGTGTTTCTACATAAATACGCATAGTTTGCCAAGAGCACTCTCACATTCCTTATTCCCGGAGATTTTCTCCCTTATGTGTGTTCTTTGGTTCTGAATTAGGGATTTGACTTCACACGTAAGGTTTTCTTTCCTTAACCAGTTCTTTGATGTACAGACAGGTGTTATTCTGGAAGAAAGGTTACCCACGTTCTTTACAGGTGTAGTGAGTTCTCTGATGGAAAGGCTGACTTCTGAAAAAACCTTCGACACTCAGTATCTTGAGTTTTCCCCCCATGTGTATTAGCTCACATTTAGTAAGATATGACTTATATGCATGTGTTACATTCATATGGTTTCTCTATGGGTAATTTGATGTACACTGAAGGGTAAATTCTGGCAGAAGGTTTTTCCACCTTCATTACATTCTAAAGGTTTCTCTTGAGTGTGAGTGCGCTGATATAAAATGAGGACTGGTCTGTGGCAAAAGGATCTTCCAAGTATGCGGTTGTTAGTTTCCTCCCCTGCCTTTTCTTTTTTTCTGATGTTTGAGAGAGGGTTGACTTGAGGCTGGAGATATTTTGTAAATTTCGTGAACATTTCCTCTCCTTCCTGAGTTCTCTAATGCTTGGATTTGGACTTCCTGCAGAAACAGTTCTCACATTATTGCAGTCATGGAGCTTCCTTTTAATATTAGTTCTGATGTACATTAAAGCTTTAGGTTTTGAATGAGGTTCTCTACATTCCCTTCATGTGACCTATCCCACACCTGAGTTCTCTTATGTATAATGAAGACTGCCTTATTATGGGACATCTTCTCAAATTCATAATAGTCTAAGGATTGCTTCAGAACTGGAGTTTCTGATGCTGAAAGTAGGCTTCCCTACGAGGACTTTCCGACTTTGGTGATGTGCTCCGGGACCTGCTCCCGTATGCACATCCTTTGCATTTAATATCAGGGATATTATAGGTACTCTCATATCCACTTCCCCATCAGATTAGGATGCTTCCTGTCACAGCATCTTTTCCTAATAATTAATTTTAAGTATATTTCAAAAGGTTACAAAGTAAATTAGTCATCCGAGAAATTCAAGGGAAGATTGGGTTGGAGGAATGAGATCAAAGTGTAGGTGCTTTGTACCTTGCTCCAGAATTACTGTGGAAGGGGTTTCCTTAGTCTACAAGCTTCCAGGCTTTTCCCTTCCTCTTCTGGTCCTGATATCAACAGCAGATTAACTTTCTCAAAGCATCACTTTCTTCATGATTAAAGGAGTAGACTTAGCTTCAATTCATGTCCCTTTGAAAGGGGAGACTCAAGACCACAGACCTCCCAGGGAAAGAGTAAAATAGCCATCTTAGCAGGAAGTCACTGCTGAACTCTGAATGCTGCTAACATAAAATTTGTTCATTAGGACTGTTAGTAGTGAACCAATTTCAGACCAGCTCCTTCTTTTCTCCCTTTCAGTGACATGAGTCACATTTACACGTTATTTTTCTTACAGGAAGAGTTTATACACAGATTATTTTACCAAATATATTATCGAAGAGAGTTTATACACAGATTATTTTACCAAATATATTATCTCTCTCCTTAATGTTTTGATCTTGAAGAACTGAAAGGTTGGCCTTGGCTTTCTGGGAGCTATTTATTCAGGTAATCAACTTCCCACAGTTCTTCTGAGTAGCTGTGACTTGGGAATTCTCCCACTAGGTGTAGCTCTTCTTACATTCAGACAAGGTTGTGCCGTATCTCCAGCATGCAACTCCAAAGGACCCTCCACACACAGCCCATTTGCTGCCCAGCTTCCTGGGGGAAGGTCCAGACTCACATCCTGGATTGAGCCTGACTGGGCAGAGCCCTCACGATGCACACATTTCACACAGTACCTAAACCTGGATGCCCAGACCCTGCTTCCCAAGGTCTTTCTAAAAGGTGGGTCGTTTCTGTAGAGGTTCCTTGTGAAAATTAAAAAGAGTGAAAAGTTAAGACAAAGCCATTAGAAGGGTAGGATGTCTCAAGGAAAGTCACACTGGGAGAATTTGAGGGCAGCCAGAATGAGTAGCAAAAAGGTGTTAATGACATTTTTAATGCCTATAACTTAACAAGCACGTGAGTATCAGCAAAAACTGTTTAGGCACCAGGAACAAGGAATTATATTAATGGGAGGAAAAAAAAAATCAAGCCGCTTGTTTAAGGAAGCAGCAGATCAGTGTTGGGATTGGTTCCAATACACACTATTGCTACCTAATTTTAGAGGGTTTTATTTCTGTTCTCTAAGGGTATAGAACATTTCATATCTCCTCTAACTATAGAAAATGAAAGAAGTTTGCAACTAGAAGAGCCTAGAAAACAGTCATATATTTCCTTTTTTAAAATGAGGAAACTGAGCTCCAGAGAGGAATAAAAATTCTTAATCCTAGCATTTGATGGTTCTTTATTGGTTTATAAGATACTTTTACATGTGTTACAGTATTTATTATTATTATAGATAATAATTATAGCTTTGATTCCTTGAGTGTTTACCATGTGCAGACTCTGTGATGAGTATTATGCATGGATTGTTAAATTTAATACAACTCTATGTTAGGATTATCCCATTTTATAAGTTAAAACAGTCCTGAAGCTTAGAGAGGTTAAGTAATCTGTGCAGGGCGGCAGACCACAGTAGTATAATCTCCAAGCTTACCCTCTCAACCATTTGATAAACCCTTCCCTTGAGGTTAATAGTGTCATGGATCATATTGATGGAGCTGAGGCCAGTCTTCATTGTCCTGGGAACTTAATGAATGAATGAGTCGAAATCAGGAGTGGGTCAGTACACAAAACACAAATCACAAGGTTCTGTGCAGCCGCTAGAGGCTGCTGTCAAATTTGGTTCCGAGCTACTGAGTGTCCAGATCAAATAGGGAATCACAACCAAGTGCAGAAGTCAGCATCCACACCACAGAAACTCCTTTTCTAGAGAGACATAGTTTTCCCCAGTGTGGGATATTTCCCCCACGATGTCTCATGGAGGAGAGACTAATAAGTCGACACTGGTGTCCACAAACTGTTCAATAAATACAACAGTGAAGTCTGTAAGGCCGTTTCTTGAACTTTCTTCAGCATAGGCCAATGGTTTAATGCCAAATGTGTCTGGGCAGTTCTATGAAGGGCAAGACCATGTGTGATCTCAGATGGTTTGACTTCACTGTGGGATAAATCGTAGAGCATTTTATATGAATAACAACAGCTAAGATTTATAAGACTTGTGCTTAATCTGCCCGATGCACGTCGCCCTACTGCATTCTCACACAGCTGTCTGTGTTTTTATCCCAGATCTATATAAAATATGCTTGAGGGGAAAAAAACAGAACAAAGTATATCAGAATTTTGTTTCCACTGGGTGATTAGATCATGCTTTTTTCTCCCCTTTCTTTCTGTTTTTTTATATTGTTGCCCTTTCAACACTGAACATATTTTACTTTCATACTTAGAAAAAAGAAAGCTTTCCGGGAGCTTACTTTTAACCTGCAACTTTAAACAATGGAAAAATCAAAGAGATTGACTCATTACAATGGTGATGATGGACTGTTTTGACTCAGTCATGCTATCCAGGGTCCGTTTAATTGAAAACTAATTTGTGGATGATGAGGTTAATGGCTTTTATTTATTGCTATCTTGGCTGAGTTGTTTTGAGCCAGATAGTTGACTATAAAAGTATTCTTTTCCTAAATTTAAATGTCTGTTTTCTAGTCTTTTAAGTTATATTGTAAACACATTTTTTGTATTTGTTTTGTGTATATTTTGTTGTTGGGGGCTCCTACCTAAGGAACTGAGGCCAGGGCATAGCAGGTATAGCAGGCTGTTGTTTGACTTCAGATTTCAGTTGACCTCTTTGTTCATTTCTATCAGCAGGAAACACATACACATTATACTTATCTTGAAATCATAGGACCATTTTGTGGTATCGCCCACAGATATTCCCCTCTCAATTAATGTATTTCATTCCCCATTTAAAGATGATGAGTAAGTTTCCTTGTAGGGGTAAAAAAGAATTAGGAGACACTGACCTAAAAACACTTTTTAAAAATGTCATATTTGATAGGGAAGATTAAAGAAGTACTGTCACTTCCGTGATGGCCAGTTGTCACACGAACACAATAGACAAGAAGACCTGTAAGAGTTTCGAAGGGAGCGGCCCTCCCTTCCTGCCCGAGGTGTGGGCCAGAGCCGGATGTGGAAGGCTGGGTGGGGTTTGCAAAAAGTGGAGAAGCAAAGAGGAGAACAGGGAGAATGAGTGAAGGCAGATGCCAGCTGCGAGCTTGTCCTCCAGCTGCTGGTGCTGCCTGTGCTCTGCTGGTGCCAGCGTGGATGCAGAACTCCGTGCGAATTTAGACTTCCCTGCACAGTCCACACCCATGCAAACGTTGCCTATCATGTCCTGGAGACTTTGCCGAGGTGTTTGTTAATGGCCCAGAGGAGGGGCTTTATCACTCACCACTCGCCCTCCATCACAGGTCCCTCCAACACTTTCTCCTCCTCCGCAGGGTCTCTGCACGCTAGCCCTGTGGGGTTTCTCCTACAGACCCCCTACCCCCAAGCGTCTCACCCTCTTCTCTCAGATCCCTGCTCCCCGTTTTACAGCGTGCCCTCTTGCCGGTCCACCCCCCTCAGATTTGCAGGCCCAAAGTGCTCCTCAGCTGTCCCAAGTCCTGCCGGAAACGGACCCCCCCCGCCCCCGCGGAGTGCTGCTTTCTAGCGCTGCCGCGGAGAGTGCGGTGCGCGCCGCAAGCCAGCTGCCCCCCAGCGAGCATCCCTGATGGAAGCTGAGAGTTGGAGAGGGGGAGATTTAAGGACCAGTTTACCTGGAAGGAAGAGTGAAGCTTTAAACTCCAGAATAAGGGATCCGGGCTTTGCACTGATAACGCTGAGGAACCTTTGAAGGGTTATGAGCAGGAGATGGGCATAATAAAAAAAGATGACGATTTCTGTCCACGTTTGGTAGGAATAAGGTTTCGTTGGTTCAGATTTCTTTATTCCACTGTAACCTGTTTTTACTGTTCCTCATTTCCCTCCCAATGATAGAGTAAAACTTGCTTTCTTCCATTAAGGTGGATTCTTTTCTCTTCATGCCCCTAGTCTTATGCGGGTAGCTGGAAGAAAATATTAGTCCTCTGAATTTACTTACCCATCTTACTGTGACAACTCACTGCTCTGGATGCCATGAAAGCTCTTCTGTCCTTACAGTCTTTTTATGCAAACACATTCTATCCTTTTTTTTTTTTTTTTTGTCCTGCATGGCCTCCAGAAGTCATAATCTGAATTTTATTTCTCAAACTAGAAAAGGCTTGCATTATACCTTTTAAGAGGCCACTTAATCCTTTTAAGCCCTCAGTTTTAGGCATTTTCAATCCCTGGACGAATGAATAGATGGCCCAATGACTGTGAGCCCTCTCTTTTCTACTAAATCCAGGACCAGACTTCCAGTCTAAAAAACTTGGCATTTTTATTATTTTCTCCTTCATTCTCCCAGATTTATTGCAGTTTCTAATTCAAGCTCACTGTGATAGCCAGAAACTAGATGACTACATTTTCAAGAGGATTTCTCTCTATGCACTGACCCTGAAGCTTAGAACTGTGAGCCACAAAAAAAAAAGAAGAAAAAAACAACTTTTGAGGAAAAATTTATATAGTTTTATTGGACTTTTTGAATATATCCACCCCTGTGGTGAAAGATGATTACCTTCCTAGGAAATTGCTTAAAAACAAAAAAGGGGGAAAAGATAACACTTCTTTTTTTTTTTTTTTTTTCTTTTTGCTGTACGCGGGCCTCTCACTGTTGTGGCCTCTCCCGTTGCGGAGCACAGGCTCCGGACGCGCAGGCTCAGCGGCCATGGCTCACGGGCCCAGCCGCTCCGCGGCATATGGGATCCTCCCAGACCGGGGCACGAACCCGTATCCCCTGCATCGGCAGGCGGACTCTCAACCACTGCGCCACCAGGGAGGCCCGATAACACTTCTTTATATGATATATCTGTATCACATGTATTAAGTAGATTGGAAAGTAAAAATATATATATATTTATTATAGAACATGAAGAGTCCATTTTGCCAAGAGTAGTTTATAAAATGGAAGGGAGTGCTTTCAGTGATAATGGAAAATGCACAGACTTGCAGAGTCTGGAAGGATTCGTAAAGAATGTTGGTCCCAGTGGCCTTTGAGGCTTGATCCTCAGTCCTGTGTCCTGTGGGGGGCACTTGCAGAGGCACTGCTGGAGAGGGAGTGAGGAGCCCACCTCACTGCAAACCGAATAGCTTTGCCTTCATCTCTACACACTGGGCGTTCCTGTTTTAGAAAGGAGAACCTTTTCTACAGCTAAAACAAAGTCAGAAAACTACTGGTAGAGTCCAGCTACCCGGGCAACTTCTGAACACCTGCAGATTAATAATGAACACAGATAGACACATAGGTCTACGTGGTTCCTGTTGTGATCCCAACGTGTAGCTACAGCAAAGTGTGTTTAGGTAACTTTTATTACTGGAACAGTTTACAGAGAGACCCAGCCTCGTATTTGGAATTAGAATGTTCTGAACATACTTTCACTCCAGGGGTGGACACAGGTAATGCATTTCTCATTGCGTATGAAATGTGGTGGCAGTAGAATTATGGAAAGTCTTTGTGAAGTGGTCATTTTAGGTTTGAATATTGTGACAGCAGGTGGGGCTAGTAGTAGGAACTCTATTTCTAGGCCATTGAAACAGCAGTAAAACATATAAAACTTACATTAATGTGTTTGCATTCTAGAGCTGTAGGAATAGCAAACCTTTATGCCTTGGCTTTGGAAAGTGATCATATTACTACAACATGAGAGCTCAGCTGAATGGAAACTTCTCTGTCCTTTTTAGAAAAGGGACTTGCATGGTATTGAATGCATTTGTATGTGTTGCCATTGAAGATTAAGACAAGGGGATGGGGATGGGGCAGTGAGATATGTTTATGTGGTTTAATATTGACTTTAAAAAATAAGGTATACGAGCCTGCGGGAAAATAGTGTGAATGAACTTGATTACATAAATGGAGTTATTTGTATTATTAGATGGTCTCTTCTTTTTAAGTGGTAATAAACATATAGTTGAAATCCACATATAGTTTCTCCTAGGAAACACTAAAGAACATGTGCTTTTTATCCCCCAAGATATGAAATAAAGACCTGACTACTTTATAGCCCCAAATACGGATGAGTTTTCTGAATATGTGGTTTAAAACGTATCATTCACCACTCATGCACTTTTTTTTTCTTGTGAATCTGAATCACACATTGAACCATGGAACTGTGCTTTTTTTCTTATCGTTTCCCGAAATCAGATGCAATTAAATGAAGAGCGAATATTATGCATTCATTTCCTTTTCCTCTGAATTTTGTTTGTTTTTTTACTGTATCATAGGTATTAAGAAATTGGGGTTTCTAAAATGACGATTTTGCTGGCTATGTGAATAAATAGAGACCTACTTTTTGGCATTAATTTACAGTTATAAGAGCATTTAAAACACATTTTAACACTTTTTGCTGAAAACTAGAAATAACGTCTTCCTATGATTTTATTTACTTATTCAACAAACATGTGAGGAATGCCTCCTACAAGCAGGGATCTTACTAAACACTGTGGATAAATTTTGACAACAGACAGTCCTTTCCCTCAGTGTGTCTCAGGCAGACGTGTGGCCAAATAGTTACCATAGGACCCGATGCAAATGGAGCTGCATCACTGCACATCCTCCACTGCCATGGGGGAAACGCTAGTTCCATACAATGTGTATTTATTGAGCACATGCCAAGCACTCCGGTAGGTGCCAGGAGATACGCCTGCTGCTGCTTTCTTGACTTTTGCTCTTGGTTGCCTCCGAAGCATCAAGCAGCTAACATCTCCAAATTGCAACTCCATCTCAGCACGACCCCCATCCTGCTTCCCCTCATCTTTCTCATCTCTTTAAATGACTCCTCAAACCACCTAGTCCTCGAGCCAGAACCTAGGGCTTATTCTTGACATCTTCTTTCTCATGCACCACGTCTAACCCTCCATCTTTTCTGCAGTATGTCTGGAACCTTCCACTGCCCTCTGTTCCCGCTGCCCGCACCCTCGTGACCACATCTCCTGCCAGTAGGATCCTAACGAGTCTCCTTTTTTATATTTTGCTTTCTCCCCAGTCCTTTTTCAAAACAATAGCCAGAGATCTTTCCAAAATCTAAATCAGATCATGTCACTTCTCAGTTCAAACTTTATTGACTTCCTATTGCAACTGAAATAAAAATCAAATTATTTCCCGTGGACCACGAGGGGCTGTGCATTCGGGCCCCTGCCCACCTCACCAACGCCGTCTTCACCGCATTCAAGCCACTGTGGCCTGTTTTCACTTCTCCCACTCCCCACCCCATGGCCTTGGCACGTGCTCTCTCCACGGCCTGGAATGCTCTTCTTCCCACCTTTAGCCAGTTGGTATCTTCTCATCATTTAGGTCTTAAATAATATTAATATTTTAAAAATATTACCTCCTCTGTGAGATCTCTCCTTCCCCAGAGTCTGCTCTACGGGAGGATTTCTGTGATGCATTTTATACCCTCCTGTTTTCCCCTCGTTGCGCACACCACTGTTTGTAATTATATGTACGTTTGTAACTGAACCTGTATCATCACCGTCTGTGTCACTAGACCAGTGACCCTTGGCACTGGAATTGTGTGTGTTCTCTTTTCCCCTCTATTCCCAGAGCTTAATGCAGTGCCTGGCACCCAGTGGGTCCTAAAAAGTTGTCAGAGAATCGCTTAAACACATAAAGATAGATGGACTTCTTAAATTTCTGAATCTTTAACTACAAATAAGAAAAATGTGGAAAATTAAGAAAACTATTTTCTACTTTTTAAAAAATCATCGGAACTATTTCAGGAAATGTGTATAGTTCAGTATACCACACCAAAATATTCCCTTTTGGAAAGAGTGCAAGTTCTTAAAAATCAGCACGTGGTTATTGTGTGATATGGGGCTATTTTTAAAACAGTGATACATTTTTAAATGGAAATCCTGACTTATGAAAAGGAACTGCTCTTTTTAGATATTTAGGACTCAGTTCACTAAAATGTTTAAATTCTTGGCTGCACTCTTTAAACCTACTACAAAGATCACATTAGAATTCATTTTAATAGACATTGTAAGCACAGTAGCCAATCTCATATGATCACGCTGGGCTCTTTTATTATGAGAATCACAGGAAGCAGAGCCTGAGGCTGTAGAACAGTCATGGGACGTAGCTAAGGCTGGGGACAGTGCCAACTCTATTGTTTATGGAATGTTCTCTCCACCTTTATCTGCGGTATGCAGTTGGTATTGACTTTTGAGAAACTACTTCTTCGCCCCGATCTCCCAGCTGGAAAAAAACCTGTCGTAATGACATCTGGCTAGGAAAAAAGGGATCAAAGACGCAGAAGGAAAGAAAATTATGAACCCTTATTTTATAAGTAGTTTCGGGCCTGTCTGTTAGATCTGTCACAGGGAAGAGTGTCATACTTTTTCGAGGTCATCATCTTTTATCTCCGGGAAGAGCTCAGTGAGCTCCGAAAGTGTCTGCCCTTTCTGCCATCGATTGCTAATGTGGAGTCTACTTAGCTTTTAAGAAAATGTCTTTTCAGCTTTAGAGATCTTTATGAATAAATACTACTCACCAAAATTAAGATAACATTTGTTTGTGGTAGTATCACTTTCCGTTTATGTTTTGTTTCCTTCTTAAAGAGGAAGACAGTAAATTGTTTTTCTCCAACTTTCAGGGATATTACTTAAGGAGTTTTTAGACATTGTAAGGAAAAAGAAGGAAGTTCAACTATATCGGAATGAAATAAGACACATCTTCACAGCTTTTGACAGGCACTGTAAGTATCTTTAAAGTGTTTTGATATAAAAAATGGCTATTAAGGAACTGTGAATGGGAACATACTCAGTAACTAAAATAATATACTTGGAAGGTTATTTTACTGTATTCATTAGCTATTACCTTAGATGTTGGTGTACATTTTTTTTCCTCCGTCACAATCTTCAATTCTTGACATTTACGATGGGTGAAATAATTTCTACAGTTATATAATTGTACAATACTTATGATTTGCCTGCAATGTAATGGGGACAACAGAAGGGCTGGCCGTGCGGGGATATAGGTGAAGAGATACTTATGGAAGTTTGGGAGACCATGAGGCCTTTTTTTGCGACTCCTCCTTTGACCCACACATAATTGGAGAAATTGTTTTCCCATGCTGGGGTGGCCCAGAGGAGTAGCTTCAGACCCCCTCCCCACAGAACACATGGTTGAAAGACTTGTGGAGTCCAGGTTCAGTATTTTGGCTTCTGTAATGGTTTTCCTCTAAATAATAATATAGTTCTAATACCAAACAAGAAAAAAATGTGAATTTTGAAGAATGAATTATTTTGGCAATCCACGAAGACTTGAAGCCTAATGCCATTGTTGCAGTGTCTGTCCCTTAGTCCTTTACCTGGGACTCAGGGAATCGGCAAATGATGGGGCTGGAAGAAACCAGCAGGAGCATCTGGGGCTGTACTAAGGGAGAGTATTACTAGATTCTCAAATTCTTCCAACAAGACAATCTCAGATTACCTTATATGTAAAATCAACTATAAATTACTGCTTTTCTCCTAGTAATAAAGTCTCACGCATATGTTATGGCTGAAATAGCAGTTCATGGGGCTGATAGAAGTGTGTAAATGTTATGTATTCTGTTTTCAAATAGATCGTGGATATTTAACTCTGGAAGATTTCAAAAAAGCATTTAAGCAGGTGGCTCCCAAGTTATCGGAAAGGACTGTTCTCGAGGTATTCAGGTAAGCTGCCAAAATCTTTATGTATACCCACCCCTTGATTTACCATTTGCTTTTACAAGTTTTCAGTTTTATGGAGAACATTCATTTATGCTTATTTTTACTAGTGAACATTTTCATCTCACAGCATATTGTCATGATCCAGGAGAGAATTTTTTTTTTTTTTTGCAGTACGCGGGCCTCTCACTGTTGTGGCCTCTCCCGTTGCAGAGCACAGGCTCCGGATGCGCAGGCTCAGCGGCCATGGCTCATGGGCCCAGCCGCTCCGTGGCATGTGGGATCTTTCCGGACCAGGGCACGAACCCGTGTCCCCTGCATCGGCAGGCAGACTCTCAACCACTGTGCCACCAGGGAAGCCCCAGGAGAGAATTTTATAGTTAGCTATTAGTCCATCCACACCTTGACAGTGGGCTCTAAAGTGGGTGGAGTGCTTGCATACTAGGAAGGTGCAAAAATCATTTGTTAGTAGGGGTGGAGAGGAGCAGAAAGAAAGTAGAACTTCTTGGTATATTTATGTATTGACCAAACCCCCACCCGAAGCTTTATTAATATTTAACATGGATGCTGGTGTTCTCCCATGGTCTGTATTTCATCAGACACGGGTTACAAATGGTCCTTGAGTTGTCTGGAGAGTAGAGTTGGGTTGATCAGTGGTGGCCCCTCCTTCGTTTGTTTTCAAAGTTATAGACCCATGTTGCAGTTCACACACACCTGATAAAGTAGATTTAAAGATTATGTTTTCTTAATAAACTAATTCTGACAAAATGGGCAAGTGGCTTAAAAGCAGTTTCCATTAGGAAACTGCAGATTGAAAGTGGTAAGAATAGTGTAAGCACATGCTTGCAGAGAAAATTGCAGAGTTGCCTCTTCTCTGACTGCTAACATGAGTTCCTCATCAACCCTGTTACCAGGTGTGTTAATTAGGGTTTCGTACAGCAGTAAGAGCCAGAAAACCCAAAACAACAAAGCTCAAAAAAGAGAGCAATAAACACAGGAGAGTCCAGGGCTGATTTGGTGGCAACACAGTTGTGAAGGACCCAGATTCCTCCTCTCTTGTTGTTTGGCTGCCTCAGCATCTGGCTTCTCCCTCTTGCTTCAAGATGGCTCCCAAGGTTTCAGCCATCACACCTCAATTCCAACTAGGTAGGCCAAAAGGGAGCAGAAGATATGCCCCTCCTTTTAAGGCTATCCATTATTTCTTCCTACATCCCAGTGACCAAAACTTAGTTACAGGGCCACGAATAGCTACAAGGGGGAGGTGGATCTGGAAAATGTAGTCCCTGCTTTGGGCAGTCATGTGCACTCAAATGGAGTTTCTGATACTGAGGAAGAAGGAGAGAACAGATATTGGGGGACATCTGGCAGGTGTTCCCATGTGGATAAAAGTAATTTCATGAAATCTGACCGGAAGCCAGCCCTACTCAGTAGAAATGATCAAGCAGGTTATTTGAAATAAGGATCTGCACTCACTGTCATTAACAGTGACATATATGAAGTTCTTCTGCTGCATCATTTGCAAGCAGATTATTGAGCAAGCTATTGAAGAGCAAGGGAGTTCAAGCCAGGCGCAGACAAAGTGCCTGAGGACAGTATTGCTTAGGTGATTCCAGAACATCAAGACCTTTAAAATATAGTAGCATCTTTGTGCACACTTTGTGATGAGAAGAGTAATGAAAGTCAACGTATTTCTACCACATTGTAGTGGTTTTTCACAAAAAGAATTACTTCATTTTACTTTTACAAAAAGACACGTGTCGGTCTTCCCTGGTGGCGCAGTGGTTAAGAATCCGCCTGCCAATGCAGGGGACATGGGTTCGAGCCCTGGTCCAGGAAGATCCCACATGCCGCGGAGCAGCTAAGCCCTTGCACCACAACTCCTGAGCCTGTGCTCTAGAGCCCACGAGCCACAGCTACTGAGCCTGCGCACCACAACTACTGAAGCCAGCGTGCTTAGAGCCCGTGCTCCACAACAGGAAAGCCGCTGCAATGAGAAGCCCGTGCACCGCAACGAAGAGTAGCCCCCGCTCGCCGCAACTAGAGAAAGCCCATGCACAGCAATAAAGACCTAATGCAGCCAAAAATAAATAAATAAAACAAAATTAAATTAAATTAAAAAAGACAAGTGTCCAAATTTGCTAACCTTTTTGTGTTAAATGGTTTCAAGAGGTGCCCCCTTGTACCACATGTGTAATTTTGAAAAATCCACTTAAATATAGCCGTTCAAGGTACAAGCTGTCTTTTAACAGTGAGTGGAAAAATAACTGCTTCTCAAAAGAAATCTACATTATTGGGAGAGCATTTTTGAAAATAGATATTTGGAAATGTGATTCTGTTTTAAAAAATGTGTACACTTATTGAAACCTTCATACCTGCATGTTTAATAAGTTAAAAATGGAATGTTCTAATCTGGTGAAAAGAAGTCATACAGAGTTTCAGTGGTTTAAGAGAAAAAAAAAACAATGGTCATGAAGAACCTAGGAGTAAGACGGGAATAAAGACACAGACCTACTAGAGAATGGACTTGAGGATATGGGGAGGGGGAAGGGTAAGCTGGAACGAAGTGAGAGAGTGGCATGGACATATATACACTACCAAATGTAAAATAGATAGCTAGTGGGAAGTAGCCGCATAGCACAGGGAGATCAGCTTGGTGCTTTGTGACCACATAGAGGGGTGGGATAGGGAGGGTGGGAGGGAGGGAGACGCAAGAGGGAAGAGATATGGGAACATATGTATATGTATAACTGATGCACTTTGTTATAAAGCAGAAACTAACACACCATTGTAAAGCAATTATACTCCAATAAAGATGTTTTAAAAAATGTAAAATATTTAAAGTAAACTCAAAAGAGCTTATTTTTATTATAAAGTAAATAAAACTCTTAGAACAGTTTCTGGTAAACAGTAGGAACTCAATAAAGGTAAACTATTTTATTTTTAGTCACATAACTGCCCAGATAATCCATAAAATTTATTGATCATCCTCTAAAAAAATAAAAATAAAAATAAATAAATAAAATAAAAATTCAAAAAAAAGTTTCAGTGGTTGGAGAGCACAGGTTTTATTTACATCTTTATTGGAGTATAATTGCTTTACAATGGTGTGTTAGTTTCTGCTTTATAACAAAGTGCATCAGTTATACATATACATATGTTCCCATATCTCTTCCCTCTTGCGTCTCCCTCCCTCCCACCCTCCCTATCCCACCCCTCTAGGTGGTCACAAAGCACCGAGCTGATCTCCCTGTGCTATGCGGCTACTTCCCACTAGCTATCTATTTTACATTTGGTAGTGTATATATGTCCATGCCACTCTCTCATTTTGTCACAGCTTACCCTTCCCCCTCCCCATATCCTCAAGTCCATTCTCTAGTAGGTCTGTGTCTTTATTCCCGTCTTACCCCTTGGTTCTTCATGACATTTTTTTTTCTTAAATTCCAAATATATGTATAAGCATACGGTATTTCTCTTTCTGACTTACTTCACTCTGTATGACAGACTCTAGGTCCATCCACCTCATTACAAATAGCTCAATTTCGTTTCTTTTTATGGCTGAGTAATATTCCATGGTATATATGTGCCACATCTTCTTTATCCATTCATCCAATGATGGACACTTAGGTTGTTTCCATCTCCTGGCTATTGTAAATAGAGCTTCAATGAACATTTTGGTACATGACTCTTTATGAATTATGGTTTTCTCAGGGTATATGCCCAGTAGTGGGATTACTGGGCCATACAGTAGTTCTATTTTTAGTATTTTAAGGAACCTTCATACTGTTCTCCATAGTGGCTGTGTCAATTTACATTCCCACCAACAGTGCAAGATGGTTCACTTTTCTCCACACCATCTCCAGCATTTATTGTTTCTAGATTTTTTGATGATAGCCGTTCTGACCGGTGTGAGGTGATACCTCATTGTAGTTTTGATTTGCATGTCTCTAATGATTAGTGATGTTGCACATCCTTTCATGTGTTTGTTGGCAATCTGTATATCTTCTTTGGAGAAATGTCTATTTAGGTCTTCTGCCCATTTTTGAATTGGGTTGTTTGTTTTTTTGATATTAAGCTGCATGAGTTGCTTGTATGTTTTGGAGATGAATCCTTTGTCAGTTGCTTCATTTGCAAAAATTTTCTCCCATTCTGAGGGTTGTCTTTTGGTCTTGTTTATGGTTTCCTTTGCTGTGCAAAAGCTTTTAAGTTTCATTATGTCCCATTTGTTTATTTTTGTTTTTGTTTCTCTAGGAGGTGGATCAAAAAGGATCTTGCTGTGATTTATGTCTAAGAGTGTTCTTACTATGTTTTCCTCTGAGAGTTTTATTATGTCTGGTCTTATATTTCGGTCTTTAATGCATTTTGAGCTAATTTTTGTGTATGGTGTTAGGAAGTGTTCTAATATCATTCTTTTACGTGTAGCTGTCCAGTTTTCCCAGCACCACTTATTGAAGAGGCTGTCTTTTCTTCATTGTATATTTTTGCCTCCTTTATCAAAGATAAGGTGACCATAGGCGAGTGGGTTTATCTCTGGGCTTTCTATCCTGTTCCATTGATCTATATTTCTGTTTTTGTGCCAGTACCATATTGTCTTGATTACTGTAGCTTTGTAGTATAGTCTGAAGTCAGGGAGCCTGATTCCTCCAGCTCCGTTTTTCTTTCTCAAGATTGCTTTGGCTCTTTGGGGTCTTTTGTGTTTCCATGCAAATTGTGAAATTTTTTGTTCTAGTTCTGTGAAAAATGCCATTGGTAGTCTGATAGGGATTGCATTGAATGTGTAGATTGCTTTGGGTAGTATAGTCATTTTCACAGTGTTGATTCTCCCGATCCAAGAACATGGTATCTCTCTCCATTTGTTTGTATCATCTTTAATTTCTTTCATCAGTGTCTTATAGTTTTCTGCATACAGGTCTTTTGTCTCCTTAGGTAGGTTTATTCCTAGGTATTTTATTCTTTCTGTT
This sequence comes from Mesoplodon densirostris, assembly GCF_025265405.1. Lineage (NCBI taxonomy): Eukaryota > Metazoa > Chordata > Mammalia > Artiodactyla > Ziphiidae > Mesoplodon > Mesoplodon densirostris. Next base: position 15,187,795 of record NC_082664.1, read on the forward strand.
GAAATGGTAAATGGGAGTGTATCCTTAATTTCTCTCTCAGATTTTTCATCATTAGTGTATAGAAATGCAAGGCATTTCTGTGCATTAATTTTATATTCTGCTACTTTACCAAATTCATTGATTAGCTCTAGTAGTTTTCTGGTGGCATCTTTAGGATTCTCTATGTATAGTATCTTGTCATCTACAGCTACTTCTTCTTTTCCGATGTGGATTCCTTTTATTTCTTTTTCTGCTCTGATTGCTGTGGCTAAAACTTCCAAAACTATGTTGAGTAACAGTGGTGAGAGTGGGCAACCTTGTCTTCCTCCTGATCTTAGTGGAAATGGTTTCAGTTTTTCACCATTGAGAATGATGTTGGCTGTGGGATTGTCAAATACGGCCTTTATTATGTTGAGGTAAGTTCCCTCTATGCCTACTTTCTGGAGCGTTTTCATCATAAATGGGTGTTGAATTCTGTTGAAAGCTTTTTCTGCATCTATTGAGATGATCATATGGTTTTTATCCTTCAATTTGTTAATATGGTGTATCACATTGATTTATTTGTGTATATTGAAGAATCCTTGCATTCCTGGGATAAACCCCACTTGATCATGGTGTATGATCCTATTAATGTGCTGTTGGATTCTGTTTGCTAGTATTTTGTTGAGGATTTTTGCATCTATGTTCATCAGTGATATTGGCCTGTAGTTTTCGTTTTTTGTGACATCTTTGTTTGGTTTTGGTATCAGGGTGATGTTGGCCTCATAGAATGAGTTTGGGTGTGTTCCTCCCTCTGCTATCTTTTGGAAGAGGTTGAGAAGAATAGGTGTTAGTTCTTATCTAAATGTTTGACAGAATTACCTGTGAGGCCATCTGGTCCTGGTCTTTTGTTTGTTGGAAGATTTTTGATCACAGTTTCAATTTCAGTGCTTGTGATTGATTTGTTTATATTTTCTATTTCTTCCTGGGTCAGTCTTGGAAGGTTGTGCTTTTCTAAGAATTTGTCCATTTCTTCCAGGTTGTCCATTTTATTGGCATATGGTTGCTTGTAGTAATCCCTCATGATCCTTTGTATTTCTGCAGTGTCAGTTGTTACTTTTCATTTTTCATTTCTAATTCTGTTGATTTGAGTCTTCCCCCTTTTTTTCTTAATGAGTCTGGCTTATGGTTTATCAATTTTGTTTATCTTCTCAAAGAACCAGCTTTTAGTTTCATTGATCTTTGCTATCGTTTCCTTCATTTCTTTTTCATTTATTTCTGATCTGATTTTTATGATTTCTTTCCTTCTGCTAACTTTGGTGTTTTTTTGTTCTTCTTTCTCTAATTGCTTTAGGTGTAAGGTTAGGTTGTTTATTTGAGATGTTTCTTGTTTCTTGAGGTAGGATTGTATTGCTATAAACTTCCCTCTTAGAACTGCTTTTGCTGAATTCCATAGGTTTGGGGTCATCATGTTTTCATTGTCATTTGTTTCTAGGTATTTTTTGATTTCCTCTTTGATTTCTTCAGTGATCTCTTGGTTATTTAGTAGCGTATTGTTTTGCCTCCATGTGTTTGTAGTTTTTACGGATATTTTTTCTGTAATTGATATCTAGTCTCATAGCGTTGTGATTGGAAAAGATACTTGATACGATTTCAGTTTTCTTAAATTTACCAAGGCTTGATTTGTGTCCCAAGATATGATCTATCCTGGAGCATGTTCCATGAGCACTTGAGAAGAAAGTGTATTCTGTTGTTTTGGATGGAATGCCCTATAAATATCAATTAAGTCCATGTTGTTTAATGTGTCATTTAAAGCTTGTGTTTCCTTATTTTTTTTCATTTTGGATGATCTGTCCATTGGTGAAAGTGGGGTGTTAGGTGAAAGTGGGGTGTTAAAGTCCCCAGCTATTATTGTGTTTCTGTCGACTTCCCCTTTTATGGCTGTTAGCATTTGCCTTATGTTTTGAGGCAGATGCTCCTATGTTGGGTGTGAATATTTCCAATTGTTATATCTTCTTGGTTTGATCCCTTGATCATTATGTAGTGTCCTTCTTTGTCTCTTGTAATAGTCTTTATTTTAAAGTCTGTTTTGTCTGATATGAGAATTGCTACTCCAGCTTTCTTTTGATTTCCATTGCAGGGAATATCTTTTTCCATCCCCTCACTTTCAGTCTGTATGTGTTCCTAGTTCTGAAGTGGGTCTCTTGTAGACAGCATATTTATGGGTCTTGTTTTTGTATCCATTCAGCCAGGCTATGTCCTTTGGTTGGAGCATTTAATCCATTTACATTTAAGGTAATTATCAATATATATGTTCCTATTACCATTTTCTTAATTGTTTTGGGTCTGTTATTTTAAGTCTTTTCCTTCTCTTGTGTTTCCTGCCTGGAGAAGTTCCTTTAGCATTTGTTGGAAAGCTGGTTTGATGGTGCTGAACTCTCTTAGCTTTTGCTTGTCTGTAAAGCTTTTAATTTCTCCGTTGAATCTCAGTGAGATCCTTGCTGGGTAGAGTAATCTTGGTTGTAGGTTTTTCTCCTTCATCACTTTAAATATGTCCTGCCACTCCCTTCTGGCTTGTAGAGTTTCTGCTGAAAGATCAGCTGTTAACCTTATGCAATTCCATTGTATGTTATTTGTTGCTTTTCCCTTGATGCTTTTAATATTTTTTCTTTGTATTTAATTTTTGATAGTTTGATTAATATGTGTCTTGGAGTGTTTCTCCTTGGATTTATCCTGTATGGGACTCTCTGTGCTTCCTGGAGTTGACTGACTATTTCCTTTCCCATGTTAGGGAAGTTTTCAACTATAATCTCTTCAAATATTTTCTCAGACCCTTTCTTTATCTCTTCTTCTTCTGGGACTCGTATAATTCCAACGTTGGTGCTTTTAATGTTGTCCCAGAGATCTCTGAGACTGTCTTCAATTGTTTTCATTGTTTTTTCTTTATTCTGCTCTGCGGTAGTTATTTCCAATATTTTATCTTCCAGGTCACTTATCTGTTCTTCTGCCTCATTTATTCTGCTATTGATTCCTCTAGAGAATTTTTGATTTCATTTATTGTGTTGTTCATCATTGTTTGTTTGCTCTTTCGTTCTTCTGGGTCCTTATTAAATGTTTCTTGTAGTTTCTCCATTCTATTTCCAAGATTTTGGATCATCTTTACTATCATTACTCTGGGTTCTTTTTCAGCTGGCTGACTATTTGCTCTTCATTTGTCTGGTCTGGTGGGTCTTTGCCTTGCTCCTTCATCTGCTGTGTATTTCTCTGTGTTCTCATTTTGCTTAACTTACTGTGTTTGGGGTCTCCTTTTTGCAGGCTACAGGTTCGTAGTTCCCATTGTTTTTGGTGTCTGCCCCCAGTGGGTAAGGTTGGTTCAGGGGCTTGTGTAGGCCTCCTGGTAGAGGGGACCGGTACCTGTGTTCTGGTGGGTGGAGCTGGATCTTTCTGGTGGGCATGGCTGCATCCGGTGGTGTGTTTTGGGGTGTCTGTGAAGTGAGTATGGTTTTAGGCAGCCTCTCTGCTAATGGGTGGGGTTGTGTTCCTGTCTTGCTAGTTGTTTGGCATGGGGTGTCCAGCACTGGAGCTTGCTGGCCGTTGAGTGGAGCTGGGTCTTAGCGTTGAGATGGAGATCTCTGGGCGAGCTCTCGCCAATTGATACTATGTGGGGCCTGGAGGTCTCTGGTGGTCCAGTGTCCTGAACTCGGCTCTCCCACCTCAGAGGCTCAGGCCTGACACCACGCAGGAGCACCAAGACCTTTTTCGGAAGTCTGAGGTCTTCTGCTAGCATTCAGTAGGTGTTCTGTAGGGGTTGTTCCACATGTAGATGTATTTTTGATGTATTTGTGAGGAGGAAGGTGATCTCCACGTCTTACTCCTCCGCCATCTTGAAGCACTCCCTCTGTTATGGTTTTATTTTCTCCTTACGTTTCTTTCTTGAGCTATATCTACTGATGTTTCATTTTGTTATTTCGCTGTATCTTGTTATTTTATAGTATCTCCCCTAAGCCTTTCTGTATCTACTTTCATCTCTCGTTTTAAGGAGGTGTTTGCTTTATTGGGGAAAGTAGTTTTTGAGGTTTTATTTTTAATGGTTGATTGCTTGGGAGCTGCTAATTATAGCTTTTTTCATGTAAATTAAGAAAGCAAGTTTTCTAACCAGGGATGGGTTTTGAGGAATGTTTCTTTCTTAAAGCAAGAGGTGATATCTTATGTAAAATACAGAAATTGGTACTGCTTTATATTACCCCTAAAGGTATTTTTAAAAAGGCTTAATGTTTTTAACTTTTGAGATTCCTTTCAGTATTTAAAACTTACAACGTTGCTTTCCACTTAGAGCTGATAATCATGACTTGTGTACCTGTGCACTAAAATAACTGAAACTAATAAATATCATGGATGACGTTTCATTATTATTAAGAAATTCTCTGGGGGCCTCCCTGGTGGCGCAAGTGGTTGAGAGTCCGCCTGCCGATGCAGGGGATATGGGTTCGTGCCCCGGTCTGGGAGGATCCCATATGCCGCGGAGCGGCTGGGCCCGTGAGCCATGGCCGCTGGGCCTGCGCGTCCGGAGCCTGTGCTCCGCAATGGGAGAGGCCGCGACAGTGAGAGGCCCGCATACCGCAAAAAAAAAAAAAAAAAAAAAGAAATTCTCTGGAAATTCTCTTGAAGAACTTTCTTTTCTTTTGTCCTACCCACTACAAATGGCAGAAGTTTAAGAGGTACGAGAACTGAGTAGTGCTGTTTGTCCAATGGAATGAATCTGAGCTAATAGTCTGTTTCTAGCACTGAAAGTTTAAAACAAAAAACATCTTTTCTTCTTTAATACTAATAGAACATAATAAAAACTTTGTGGTACTTTTTTTTTTCTTAAACATTCAAAAATCTTTAGTGAATCTAAAAAGTAGTTAAAACTGTTTAACCTGGCTCTCCAACATGTGGTCCCCTTCCCAAACTCATCTTTCATTCATCATCCCGAATTCCTGTATTTCCCTTTGCATAATGCTTGTTCCTTTGAATATGTGATGTGTATTTATGCTGCATTCTGTTGCTCTTGCCAGCAATGCCTTTCTCTACTTCTTACCTGTCCAAATTAGACCTATCTTCCAAGGTCCTGCTCAATAAATACACACAAAAAAGTCTTTTTTTCTTTACATTGAACAGCCTTTTCTCCTTTCTCTGAATTTTGATAGTACTATGGTTGTGTAATTGTTTCAATCATCTACTCAGTAAACAAAAATACAGTATTTACGATTATCTCCATAAAATATTACAAGCTCTTTGAGTTTACAGATTTTTCTGTAACTTCCACTGTTCTCAGCATGTTGCCTTATGCATTCTAGTTACTTAATAATTGTTGGTCCATTGTCACTTACTCCAAATATGCAGTAACAGTAAAATCCTCACTTATTATTTTCTTATGGTTTTAATTTCTTATAATCTAGGCAAGAATCCTTTAAAATGCAATCAGGAGCTTTCTAACCACATGTGGCTTTGCCTTCTATTTTTCTCATTCTACATGTGATTTTTATGAATTAATCTCTGATGGCCTCTCTTTGTGTTTGTTTGTTTGTTTGTTTTTTTAGAGACATTTTCAGTTCATGATTTAGCCCCAGCTGTTGTCAGGGAGCTGGCTTAGTGTGCTCTCTTGACTTCGCCCACCATCAGCACCCTGTGATATTTCTGGCTGGTGTTTTTCTCTGTGTGGGTATGTTTGCGTCTCCATGCCTAGGAGCCTTCTCCATCTCATTGTAAGTGCTGAGATTTGCACTTTCTTACTGCCTGTTAGTTGGCAAAAAGCTCTGGGTAGCTTCTTCTGCTTTCCAGCCATATGAAATGAAACATGGGTGTGCAGAAGGCCCGCCAGTGTCCAAGACTCTGAGTGCAGGTGGATTGCCAGATAGTAATGTAATGTGGGAATACTGACGTACCAAAATGCTCTCCAGTCTCAACTGGAGACATTTAAAGTGATATATGATATTTTTGGTCTAAGAATCTCATTCTTCGTATTACATGGGGATGGTCAAAAAACATAGAATATCTAACTCTCCTTTTGGGAGTATTAAAAATTGGTTGAGAATAAGAGCATCATGACTTATTGGATAGTATATTTTCATTGCCAGAGTGTCAGTGGGGTAGGGGCCTAAGAATGCAATTTTAAAAGGGAGTGATGGGTACCCTCTTGACAGAAAGATCACATATGCCTTTTATCACAGCTATTGTGGGGGAAAGGGGCCTCATGAGCTTGGGTAACGTGAACTAACATGTTAATGGAAGAGTCTTTTAGAACCAAGGAGCCCAAAGGAAAGTGATATAAGATAGAATGTATTTTTCAAATCATTTGCGTCTCTTTTGAAGTGTTATTCTTCACTGTGCTCTTTAGTTTCTTGTAATTCCTCTCTGCTGGCAGCCAGCTTGTTGCATATCATTTTCTTGGACAGTCTCTAACTGGAGAAAGTTTCCCAGTCATTATTCCGTGCATCAGAATGATCATCTTATAAATGCAGTCAGGTGACCTCACCAAGGTCGCAGTTATTATAGTGAGTACCTACTTTGGGGAATATGATTGTTGATCTGTAAGTATCTACATGCTTCTGTGTATAGAAAAGTATAAAAGAGACTAGAAATCGTATCTGATTCTTTGTAACTATAGTAGATAGCTGTTACCAGCTGTACCTAGTGTGTGAGTGTAGTGACCAAATAGGTAGACTTCTTGAGTTTCCAATTTTTATTTCGTGAATTTTTGTATCTTCCCTGCAATGATAATGCCTTGGTTTTTATTTCAGTGTTTATGTTTCAGAATTTTATTGTCAGAGATTCCCATTTCTGTTTATTTTCTTGCATGTGATCACTGAATGGGGAATATGAATATGTGTAAGCTTTTCAAACTGACCTCAGAATTTCTCCTCTCTGGGGACTTTCACATGTAATATGTTAAATACAACTGTACTTTAAAAATCCAGCTATAGAAATAATTATATGCTAATCATTTTAAGAAAATGTCAGTTTTTCAGAGGGTTCTTGACTGATTTTGCTCCATGAACAAAAATTATATCCTTGCATTTGAGGATGGTCTTTTTTTACCGGTATAAATTTTAGAATTGGTGATGCAGGAATTGAAGCTCAGACACTGGGCCAGAAAACAAGTAGAGAAGAATAATGACTTCATTACATAGATTTTCAAACAGAATGTGTTATTTTGGTTTCTTCAGTTAAGCTAATTAGTTCCTGTTAACAAGGATGTATTATTTGTTTGGAAGAAATATTTAATCTCTTTCACATTCCAGATGTCCAGATTTTGTAGTCTTTTCTTAGGTTAAACCCATCCAGATGCAAATTCTATTCCTCCTTCAAGGCCCAGCTTTTAAAAAAATATTTCTTATCTTGAAAGCTGGCCCTACCCTACACCCTAGCCAACCCCTCTCTACCCCAAAAAGGAACTTGTCTCCTCCTTCTCCTTGAAACTCCTAATCTGTCATAAATATCTTTCTTCTTTATGCTTATACATAGGTATTTGCAAGCATCAATTATTTCTAGTTTTAGAATGTGAGCTTAGTATAAACAGGCACAAGTGGGATATTTATGGGAGTACAGAACTCCTGTAAGCACAGTTTTATATATGTCAAGTAAGTGACTGAATTTTATATAAATGAATGGCTTACGTAGCGAACAGGCTTTCGCCAAAACCTCTCAGGCCTGCACTCTCCTCATCTCAGACATGAGGGGGTTGTGCTTCTTCTTGTTCCAGAACCGACTGGTGGGGTTATCTATCATGGAGGGTGGCATGGCCGTCTCCTTGATTTTCTCTGCATATCCCACATAATATTCAGAATCTCCCACCATGTGAATACAGATGTAATCTGTCAGTGTGACAAAGACTGCTCTCAAGAGAAAATTACTGGGCTGACAGCTCTCCAACCCTGGGTTTAGTTTTTGAGATGTCACTATAACAAGTGTTATGGTCAACGTTTCCAATTCTTCATCTACATATAAGGTAAAATACACTTCTTGCTGTGATAGCATGAGGACTATTTTTCTTTTAATCCAACTGTCACATAAGAAACTGCTGCCATGGTTTCTTTCTTATGGCCAAATGTTGCTAACCCTTTCAGTCATCCTTGAAGTTAGTGATAGGCGCACATCATGCATGTATTCATGCCATTTTCCTTTATAGAAAGAGGAATCTGTGTCTTACATTTTTCCTTTGTAGTAGATAGCTAACTTCTGGGTGAAAATTTTGATAATACTGTGTGTTGTATTTATAAAATAAAAACTTGTATTTAATAAAAGAAATTTTTATTTTAGAGGAGATAATTAAATTAACATTGTTTTAAGATGTCACCAACAAAAAATAGGCTCAGCATTAAGAGTTTCACTGCAAAGTTTCAGTTGTCCCCCTTAGATATAGCTTAAAAAATCAAGTCCAAAGGCTTCTAATGCTATGTTTTTATGTATGGCATACCGACCTATGAGTTTGCGACCTCACGTCTAGCCATCTTGTCTACCATCCTCCTACCCATGCGTTCTCTTCCATCAGGCTGCTTTGAAGAGATACATCCTTGTCATTCAGAGCTCCAGAGACCAGCAGCATCAGCATTAGGGAACTTGTTAGCGATGATTAGCAATGGCTAATCTCAGGCCTCACTCCAAACATACTGAATCAGATGTGTTTAATGTGATCCCTGGGTGATCCATATGCACTTATTAAAGTTTGAAAATCACTGGTCCACCCTCCTCGTTCAATTTTGGATAAGGAGAGTAAATTAGCATTACTTTTTAATGTTACCTCTTGACTTCAGTAACTTTTCATCCCCTGCCAGATAACACCCAGACTCCTTAGCCTGACATACAAGGCCCCTCCACACACAGGCCTGGCCTGCCCAGATCAAAGATTCTAATCCACTATTCTGATTTACTTGCTGTGTTCTGATCCTATCTCATTTCTCTTCCACTGCCTTCTCTTCTCCTCTCCTGACTTCCCCATCCTCATATCTACTGCTGTCCATTCCTTTGAACTTAGCTGAACTCTCTCTTCTAGGGAGCCTTCCCTGATCACTCCAGCTCACAAAATTTCCTTTTTCTTCCTTAGAACTTCTGTAGCATTTCGAGAGTACTGCATCTAATAATACTAACGGCAGTAACACTGGCAAGTGACATTTGCTGAGTATTTACTATGTATTGGACCCTGGTCTGAAGGAATCTTCTTAGGAACCTCCTGGGTTAGGCTCTGTCTGTCCCCATTTTACAGATGAGGACAAAGCTTGGAGAGGTCAAAGGACTTGCTTGATGCTGCTGCCTGCTGAGTAACGGAACGAAGATTTGCTTGTGCTCTTAATCACTGTAATATTCCCTTCTCACTTCTTCTAACAGTATGGACGTCCTGAGAGTAGGAACCAGGCATGCTTTTGCATCCCCACAATGCCTGCCATAAACCTGACTAAGGAAGGCATGTTCGCTCTGCCTGGAAGTGTTCTTGGTAAACCAGCTGCACAATTACATAGCTTTTCCTGTTCATATGAATTGGTTTGGTTTGGATTGTTACATTTGAGATTTCATTTGATTATCTGCACATAAATGAAAGGAACTATTTACAAAAATGTGCAAAAGGAAACTGATGCAACATTTTATTACATGAAACGGTAGCAGGCATTCCAGGTCACGTTGCTTTGATAGGAACCCTTGTGTTTTGCGTGTTGCCTTTGGAATTATATCACAATAGCGAAAGATTTTGCCAAATCAACTGGAAAAGCAAAAAATGTTTAAAATTGACAAATGAGGTTTCATCACTTTAGCTGGGGTGGGAGAGCTAAGCTAAATTTATGATTGTCTTCTTTACAAGGCAGGATTATACATTGATTCACTTGTAAGACCCTTCTGATCGGTTGTTGTGAGTTTAGCATCATCTTTTACCATTTCCAGCTTGTCAGTATCCTCTGCTCACCTTCCCTCCTTGGTTGCAACCTGCTGCTGGAGAAGATCAGGGCAAAGTAGGCATTCAGTGCACTACAGGCTTCGAGTGGCGTCTCTCTCTTCCTACGCTTTCCCTCACCCTGCCTTTCCCTGTTCCTAAGCTGACCCCAGGAGAGGCGGAACAGGCACTAATGCTGTTAACCATAACATTCCCGTCCCTCCCTCCTGCCTGTCACTCACCTTTCCCTTCCCTCCCCCAAAAAGGACCAAGAATGGTACCATCTCAGGACTGGTTCCTAGTGGCTAAACATGGCTGCTGAACCCTTATGTGACCCCACCTTTCTTCTTCCTCCCCTGCTGTATCCTCCACATCTCCTACCTTGTCTTCAGCTACGACTAAGCCCCAAGAATGCTGACACCGCTTTCCCCTCCTTACCTTCACTTCTAACTCAAGCCTTGGGCTGAGCCTCCGTCCAAGACCCCCGCCTTGGTTCTGACCTGCCCGCAGTCCTGTACTGCAGGCTCTTGAGTGTGCACTCGTCCTTGCAGCTGCTCCTTGTCAATCTGAGACCTGGAGCGAGCTTTCCCTTTGTCTTCTTTCTGTGATGCATCTACCTTCTCCTCCAAACACACCACACTCAATGCTCTCCCTCTCCGTCTCCCAGCAAGTGTCATGTCTGAGAGATCTCAGAGCTCTGTGTCCACCTTCCTGGCTCCTTTTGCTTTGATCCCAGCTGCTTGCCTTGATTCTCCCGACTGCCTATCCCGGAATGGAACCAAGTTCTTAGGTCAGGCAGACACTGCTGTGCCTACTTGACCGAAGTGTTTAGACCACCCAAATCCATCTTCTGTACACAGTTCCCCAGCCCTGGTCCTGTGTCATTCCAGAACACTTTCCTTTTCGTGCTGAAGTCGTCCAGGAGAATTTAGCTCATCTGTTTTCAGTTCCCTTTTTCAGGGATGGCAAATCGTTGGCATGTGTGCTATCACCGCCAACCTCCTTAAACCCACGGCCCACACTCTTCCGATGAGACTCAGAATTCTTCTTGGTATGACACCCCAGGCCAGTTCACTAGCATGTCACACACCATGAGATTGACTTGCTCTCTGTCACATTTGTACCAAACCTTTCCTACTGCTGTGCCTTGCAGGTGACCTTGCCTTCTGCTTCATGGACAGGGTCATGGCCTCTGCCTGGGTTTCCTCTTCACCTCCAGAGTTCTGTTTTCCTTCAATTCTGTTTCTAGTTTTTTCTTTTTTCTAGTGCCTCCCCTTTGTTCTTGTCTCATCCCCTTCCCTTCTTCTAAGACCTTTCTCCATCAGTCACTCCCTCTCCTGTTTATAACTAACATCCCTGCCTGCAGATATACTTCAGTCTCCGCCACCTAGAAAGCTACTCCTCGTACCTAAGTTCCTCTAGGCCGCCCCCCTGTCCTTTTTCTAAGTTTTTATTCTTGCCAGCTACTCAAGGCACTCAGCACTCTGCCTGGGACCCTGTCCTTGTTGCTTGCTCCTTCCCAGCTTTTGTGACACCGTGCCAACCCAGTGCCAGTGACGGCAGTTCCCATTCATTAAACACCTGCTAGTATTACCTTGCTGAATTGATGCAGTGATCTACACATCAGCTGTTATGCATACCTATTCTACAGGTAAAGCTGAGCACCTTTATTGCTAATCTCAAGCCAAACTGGACTTAGACTTCTCAATCATTTTATCTTTTGGTTAAAGAAGAAAAGTTGTAGGAAATTGACAAGTAATCAACTTTTTTTTTTTTTTAATTTGATGGCAGTCACATTGCTGGTACTTGTTAATGGACAGATGTTTTTGCTACATCTCAAAATTGTATTTTTTGATTTAAGAATACTGCTGTCTAATAATAATAGTAGAGTAGACAAAATTTACAGTTAAAATGTCTAAACACACTTAGCTTTAAGTATCATTCAAGAGTCCTGTTAAAGAACATGTATAGAAACAGCAATAAAAGTTATAAAATGCTTTTCTTAACCCAAGTCTTCTTATTGTTAAGGTTTCTGGTAATCCATTCATGATTTCAAATGGAAATCTTCTGTGCCTTGGAGATGGCACATCAAGGCTGTCATCCAAGGAGAGGAGGGGACAGTAGAAGAGTCTTATTCTTGTTTCCCTTTTTGCAGAAATTTAACTGTCTTTGCTGGAGAGAGAATATTCAATGGATATATGAGTGAAAGAATGAATGAGTAAATAAATGAGCAAAGGAATAGAATGAAGATCAAAGTTCACATGTTGAAAGTGTGCGTTCAATGGGGTAGGGCAGCTGCTGGTCCTTAATTTTATCTGGGTCTGTTGCAAATTATCTGCTTTACTGGACTTTCAATTGCAGATTTAGAGTCAGAGGCTTTAAAAAATGTGAACTTGACTACCATTTGTGTAGAGATTTAAACTGCTATCATGAAATTATTACAGCAGTTTTAAACTCTTAGCAGAAAGCTTTTAACAGAACTCTGCTATCAGAGTCAGATTTAATAAATTGGATGGAACTTTCTTTTTCTCTCCCTCTTGTACATTGTCTGGTAGAGAAGTTTCTGTTGGTGAACAAATTTGTTCTAGTGTGGTGCCATTTATTCTGCCTGTTACAAACGTGTTATGACAACAAGTGGCTGGATGTACTTTTCAAAGACAACTTGTATCCACAAATTGGTTTGTTTTGGGAAAAAAAATTGGACTTAGTTCTTCAGGAATACATATTTTCACAAATTGATTCCTTGTACAGAAATCAGATTTGAACCCCAAGTGTTCAGTTGTGCTATCTGTACACCATCCATTGCTAGATGTGGTTCAATTAAACAGGAGGGAAAGATAAATGGCAGTAAATATTCATGTGTCACATGGCAGCATTCATCGCTAAGTCAGGAATCTTGATAGAAAAAGCTCAAATTTTTTAAAATGTGAAATTACCTCCTCAATCGTTTTTATTTCCAATTAAATTAATGTCTTATATAGACACTGTAGACTCACATAGTATTCAATACCATTTAGTTGGCTATCTCTCTCTTAGTTTCTAATTTTCATTGTAGTTCTTAGTCTTTGCTTTTTGAGTATGAGTTTATGGTAGAGTAAATGAAATTAGCTTTAGTGAGTAGATTGAGTTTTCTTTAATGACTTACTAAGCAAAATGTACCTTCTTCTTAAGTGAAAAAGCCAAAGTGGATTATTTTTTATTTGACTAACAAGGAAAGGCATTTCTAATTTTATTTAGTGACTGAAATAAATTACTTTAACATAAATTAAATGTGAAATATATGTATGATCCTCTTTTAATGAACAAAGCAGATTGAGAGCCAAGCAAATTTGTAGTTGATCTCTTTAACCAGTTGGTGGTGCTAAAAACTCTGATAAGAAGCTAATTGGAAGGCGAGGAGGTTAACCTGGAGGCTTTCTTAATAAATGTTACTTTATTAATTTTTGAAAAATCAGTGCCAAAAATGTGTGCCCAAATTACTGCATCGTCTAAGCTTAGGAACCAAACCAAGTGTCTCTGATGGACGGCAGAATACATTTCTAATAAACTTCTGTAAAGATGTCATTGGCTCCCATAAGGTTCACATGTCGGAAATTGCATGGTTGTATAACACTTGGCTCCATCCTGGAAATAGCCGTTAACCTGCTGACTGGGGAATGGAAGTGCGGGCCATAACGTGGGCTAGCACAGTAATTTAAGAAATATTGTTTTATATTATTACTACTTTTTTTTTTTTAACTATTAATGGGCTTTTTAGGGGCTAGGTGTGTTTGTTTAACTTTGTTTTTTAGTGCCCAAGAAGTCCAGTAGAGCAACAGTCTGTTGCTTCAATGTGTCCTGAGATGCAGTCAGAAAAGCACAGAGGCCTTGGAGTCAGGAACTCAAAGGTCTGAATCTATCAATCAGATCTAACCAAAGTTGTTACTTGTGCTATTCTTGTTTGCGGGATCTTAATTCCCGACCAGGGATTGAGCCCGGGTTCCAGAGGTGAAAGCACCGAGTCCTAACCACTGGACCACCAGGGAATTCCCCTACTTGTGCTATTCTTAAAAATATATACCTTACACAGTTATACTTTTAAATTCTGTACTGGCTAAAGCACCTAATTAATAGTGTTTTAGGGTTTTATCATCACACTGAAGCTTTCTTCCAATTTGTTTCAATCTTCCAAACATAGAATATGCTGTGGAAAACTTAATGAAACTATCAGTCTTAAAAAGTAAAAAAAAAAATAAAAAAAATAAAAAACCCAATAAAACGAACAAACAAAAAAAACCAGTTTAAACAAATAATCCTAGAACTGATTTTTATAACATAAAGAATATTTAAATTTAAATAATCTTCCTGTTACCTAGATAAGGTTGCCTATCAATTCAGGAAGTCAGGTGTCGAATATCCCTACATTTTTCATAACTATCACTTATGTCAATTCTCTATAGCTCAGTTTTCCCAACTTGTAAAGTGGGGATAATAACGTCTTTTCCCCAGAGGTGGTGTAAGCTTTAGATGAGGTACTGGGTGCTTGCTGGCTGTTGTTTTCCCTCCCATGAGACAGGGACTGTGACTCGTTACTTCTGAGCACCCATGGTACTCCTGGACTCAGCCAGGGCCTTAGCATAGGAGGTCCCCTCTGTGTCTGTTAATGCCTGGTGCTCCACTAGTGAAGAGCTGTTTCTAGTTTGTAAAGTTTCACAAGGGTTTTGTAGACTCACAGACTCACAAAACAGATACTCATCTAGTTATACCTGGTTTTCAGATATTTACCTGTCTATCCCGGGGTTATTTATGTGTTGGTCTGAATCTGCCTAAACATGTAAGATTGGGGAAGGGGATATAAGATTTCTGAAAGGTGTAGCAAAGGTGTTACTAAGAGTTTGTTCATCCATCCATTTTTTTGTTCCACAAAATTTACTGAGCATGACTCTTCCAAAGATGAGGTCCAGGAAAGCTTCACTATGTCTCTGAGAGCTGCAGACTTCAAGGAGCAGGACGCAGGGCTTCCCTGGTGGTGCAGTGGTTAAGAATCCGCCTGCCAATGCAGGGGACATGGGTTCAAGCCCTGGTCCGGGAAGATCCCACATGCCGCGGAGCAACTAAGCCCGTGTGCCACAACTACTGAGCCTGTGCTCCAGAGCCCACGAGCCACAACTACTGAGCCCGCACGCTACAGCTGCTGAAGCCTGTGCGCCTAGAGCCTGTGCTCTGCAACAAGAGAAGCCACCGCAATGAGAAGCCCGCGCACCGCAACGAAGAGTAGCCCCCGCTTGCCACAGCTAGAGAAAGCCTGTGTGCAGCAACAAAGACCCAACACAGCCAAAAAGAAAGAAAGAAATAATAATAAATAAATTAATTATAAGAAAAAAAGAAGCGAGACGCTTCCCATTTGGTAGGAATTGATAGGCAGCCCTTATCTAGGTAACAGGAAGATTATTTAAATTTAAATATTGTTTATATTATATCATAAAAATCAGTTCTAGGATCATCTGTAACAATTTTTTTTTTGCATTTAAAACTCTGATGGTTTCATTAAGTTTTCCAGAGCATATACTGTGTTTGAAAAATTGAAACAAATCAGAAGAAAGCTTCAATGCAATGGTAATCATAAAACACTATGACTTAGGCACTTTAGCCAGTATAGAATTTAAAAGTATAACTGTGTAAGGTATATATATATATATATATATATATATTTTAGGAATAGCACAACTAATATCTTTGGTTAGATCTGATTGATTCAGACCTTTGAGTTTTCAAGATACAGAATCATGGAAGCAGATGGCGGCAGAGACTTTAAAAATCACATCCACCGTCTCTCGTAACATAGCTAAGAAAATGGAAGCTACCTGAACTTCATGGCTTACCCAAGGTTACACAGACCAGGGTCAAGACTTGGGCCTCCTGACTCCCAATTCAATGCCAAAGCATTAATTTTCCATCCTGACTTCTACAAGACGAGCCATTTTGGGTGTAAATAAAAACAAGTGTATGCTTGTTCAGCCTCAGTAAACTTTCATACGAAACATGGTGTATCATTTCTGCCCAGTTTATCAGAATGAAACCTGGCAGTTTCATTCGGGAGGCAGTTAGCTAAGGTGCCCCTACATACGTTTCAGAGCAGAGCAGCGGGAGGGAGCCCACGCCAGGTATGCAACATGCAGTTCTCAGCCAGAGCAGATGAGTGCCAGGACCGTACCTGACAGAGGCAGGCAGGGTTTCCATTCGCCGCTTGCCTTGCCTGCGTCTGGTTTCCTGCGAGACGAATGGCATTCTGTGCCTCAGGTGTATTAGTAATTTCTGAGTTTGTTCCCCACTCAAGATGACCTCATTGTTCTGTGCTTCTTTTCCATAATTATACAGTAACAGGAAAATAAACCGGCTCTGCATACAGCCCACAGCAGAAATCTTGTGCTCTTTATGTAAGTTTGATTTATAGACGTGTACCGCAGAGCGGAGTGACTATGAAACATTCATCTTCCCATTGCTAGTTGCCATGGAAATCGAGTACACAGAGCAGTGTCATTCCAGTCCTGGTGATGCCTGCAGTAGTTTATTCCTTTGTTGTTCTCGTTTCTTAAGCAACTGCCCAGTATTCTTTCATCATGACAATTAATCATGCACACACGTTTTTATCTTTCATCTCAAATAGAAAGTACTAAAAATGTATGATAAGATTTGGGAGAATTTAAATATCCTAGGGGGTTAAATATGCATTTGTGATTTTCCCCCCTCAGTCCCATTGGGAAAATAGGTCATATTTTTTAAAAAGCACATATTAATGTACAGAGATCTCAATAAAGACAGCAATACAGAAATTTGAGGAGAAAGCATTACTACGCTAAGGAAATCTTAAGGAACTTCAGACTCGCAGGTCTCCCACTGTTTGGCGCTAAGTCTGTCTTTTGGGTAATGCCAACCCCAAAAAAGCCACTGAGCTAGATGTTATCAACTCTGCTTTTGGTTTGTTTTGTTAGTTTCTGTAGGGGTTTGTGCGACCTAC
Organism: Mesoplodon densirostris; assembly: GCF_025265405.1. Classification (NCBI taxonomy): domain Eukaryota; kingdom Metazoa; phylum Chordata; class Mammalia; order Artiodactyla; family Ziphiidae; genus Mesoplodon; species Mesoplodon densirostris. Next base: position 15,204,654 of record NC_082664.1, read on the forward strand.
ATACTTATTGGAGAGGTGTGGTAGATATTAGAGTAGGGACCCTTTTTTCTTTAAAGGCTAATAAAGTTCAAGAATTTTTCTTACAGATTAAGTAAAAGGAATTCTAGTTAGTCTTCCTCATATTTTTTTTTTAAAGAAACCATTTTACCCAGTTTAACCTAGCAGAGTTCATAGTACACACCACGCCCACCATTAATAAGTGCTTGTTGGTTATCCACCTTCTTTTATTGGGTTTTATTTTTATTGGTTAAGAGAGCTTGTCTGGGAATAACTCTGTGTGGATCTAGATCCCTGCTCCCTTGCTTGTTGGCTGTGAGACCGTTGAAAAGTATCATTATCTTAACTTGCCTTGGTTTCCTTATCTGTAGAGTGAACAGCTATAAAATTAAGAAAATAAGGGCTGAGAGGGGGCTTCACAGGGATAATCCATGCAAAGGGCCTAGTTCTGTGCCTGCCACGGGATAAATGCTCAGGCAGGGGGGACTGTTCTGGTGGTGGTGACGGTTATTACAGTACTGCTCTTAGGACTTGGACTGTTCCAGGGAGGATTCCACACCGAGCTGGGGGGGGCTCTGTCCCCAGCATCCAAGTTCACAGATAATTGCCAGTGCTTCGTTTGACTTGGGCTGCAGGGACTGGGTTCATCTCAACACTTTGGATACTAGCATGGTAGCCTAGAGGTGTTTACAGTGGTCTTTTGATCTGCAAATGGAGAAGAGAAGGCTGCTGTGGTGTTGCCAATTTCTCATCTAAGACGTGGGCTTGTTTCTCATAACTGGCTGTGTGTGGGGTACATGGGAGGGCATGGAGAGGGAGTGAGCTGCCTGTTTATGGCTTGCTAGGGGAAGGTTCCAGCATTTGTCTACCGAGCCTGCCTCCCCGCCCCACACTCCCCCCGTGTCATTCAGCAATGGCTGCAGCCTCCCTCCCACCTTCCTGGAACTGAAGTTTTCCAGACTGGTAGCAGAAGCATTCTTTGTTGAAATTCACTCTCCTTGGCAGTCCTCCAGGGCACACGGCAATGCCTATTTATATGATTCAGCTTTTGTTTCGTTAGCCTTGTATTTTGTCCGCTTTGCTTTGTGCAGTTCTTTCTCCCCACCCCCCAAATTTTTCATCTTTAAATCCCTTGGACTTCATTTCTATTTATTTTTCTAGCTGGCTTCATAATGTTGCTAAAAGTTGTTTGCGTTAAGCTATCACAAAATGAATAGCCTTAGATTAATTTATCTTTTTCCCCCCTCCCCCGAGCCTGATCCATAGCATGTGAACTAGGTGCACTTTTCTTAATGATTAAAACAAAATGGTCTTTATGGTTTCCCCTTTGCCACATTCAAATATTATACCCCACCGTTCCCGGTTCTCTTTATTTACCTCTTTGTTTTTCCCTGGCTGCTTATTAGCAGGCTCATGCCAGTTCCAAAGAAATAGCAGTTTAACTTTTCTGAATATTGTGTTTTCCCCTTCCCTGTCATTCTTCCTGCTTCTCCCCACGTGATAAAAACTCTGGAGTCAGACTCTCATGTCTTCTGTGAGAAGCTGTCAACACCCAAGGTGACCTGGGCACTCAAGGGACCCCTGTATTTCTATGACTGCATTGGACACACTGTGTATAGCTTTCAAATCAGTGACTGAAATTTAGACCCTCCCTACATATTTGATAACGTTTCCAAATCCTCCCTGGGCCCCTGCTTGGCTGCAAGGTTCTCACCTCACACTTCATGAGCACCATGCACTCTTGTCTTCTCTTTGCACCCTGATCTCTAGAGGAGGTGTCTCTGTCCTGTGATCTTTCTTTGTTTTGGAAACAAATATTTGTTGGCATCTACTGCATTGCAGGCACTGGGAATATATAAAAGTAAACAAGGCAGACATCGCCCTGCCTTCTAGGAGCTTATTATCTAGTTGGGGAGATAGGTGGTCAGAATCCAAGATGGTTAATCCTGAAAGATGACTACAGAGCACGGTGAGAATACACAGGAAGGCTGCTGACTGCAGGCTGGGGAGGGGGCACGGAGGCTGACTTCAGAGGGAGTGGTGGCTGATGGGAGACCTGAAGGGTGGAAATAGCCAGGCAGAGGAAGAGAGAACGTGTTCTAGGCAGAGTGTATCCGCAGAGGTCAGCAGGGGACACTGGCCCTTTGAATAACTAAGGGTTGTTAACTATAGCTAGTCTGCTGTTGAATATACTCATTTTTGTTTGCCTGGGTGTGTGGGGCCAGAAGGGTAAATGCAGAGTGATGAGACTGGAAAGGTACACAGGGCCTGGGTCATGAATGGCCTTGTAAGTTGCTGAGAAGTTTGAACTTGATCCTAAGGACGACAGGAAGCCATTGAAATGTTTTAAGTAGGGAAGCAACAGGATCGGGGGTTTGTGGTTTACCTGGTGTCTCCTATTACAGTGTGAAGAATAACCTCTATCTGGGTTGATCCCAGCAACCCCCTGCTCAAACTCACCTTCTTAACCCCACAGTGTGAGTCCAGCTCAGCACATCCAGCTTCTTACATTTTCCTGATTAACACAAAGGCTTGTCCCAGACTCTCGCTTCCCTTTTCTAGCTTCCTGTCTTGACGATCAGGACTCCACCTTCTCCCAGCTCCTGGCTGATTCTTGCTCTGAAATGACTGTGTCACCTGGAATGTCTGCTGGAGTCCCCATATTACCATTGCCCAGAGAGTCCATTGCTTTGCCTACCAGCGTGGATTCCCCCAGGATTTGGGGATCCAGCCTGAGTTCATTGGGTTCCTTTGACCCCTGAAATTCATTGCCGTTCGTACGACTGGCACTTGCTGCCCGGCCCTTAGCAAACCAGACCTGACCTGCCCCTGAAGAATTCTTCTAGCCCTTTTTCCCACCAGCAGTTGAATATTCCAGATATTCCACACTGATCCCCTTCCCACTCCCATATAGGACAGTAAATGTGGGGAGATGGATTGAAATAAGATGAGTTGAACTAGCTAGTAAACTTTGGGAAAGTTATTTAATGTCTCTGTGCCTCAGTTTCCTTACCTGTAAATAACAGATATTAAGAGAACCAACACCATAGAGTTGTTTGAAGGATCAAATGAGAGGATGCATGAAAAACACTCTGCTTGTCCCATAGTAGGCCCTCACTGTTTATTTATTTTTTTAATTTTTTTTTGTGGTATGCGGGCCTCTCACTGTTGTGGCCTCTCCCATTGCGGAGCTCCGGGCACGCAGGCTCAGCGGCCATGGCTCACGGGCCCAGTCACTCCGCGGCATGTGGGATCTTCCCGGACCGGGGCATGAACCTGCGTCCCCTGCATCGTCAGGCAGACTCTCAACCACTGCACCACCAGGGAAGCCTCACTCACTGTTTGTTAATGATTTTATGAAGGTGTCTAGACTGTCGGGAGAGAAAGAAGCAGGAGAACATAAAAGGATTTTCACTTCAGGGATAATTTGCCCCAGGCAAATGAGATTAATCTTGAAAGGGCCATGCCTCTTCACAGTGGGTAATCGAGAGATGATAGTAATAATACTACACCCTTCCCAGTCTGGGTAATGACCAACCTGGCTTCCTTTCAAACCTGAGGTTTTATTCTCTGTTGATTTTGTTCCAGAAATTCTCTGAATTTTCATGAAATTAAATTAGCTTTGCATCTCATAAATTATGCTTTATTCCAAAAGACAGTCATGATGTTTGCCTCAGCTTTGCATCAGTAGTTTGGGCCTCTTAGGACCTGCCTTTTCTCCTTTAATAATAGTGATAATAACAGCTAGCAGTTGATAAGGCAGGAGAGGACAACTCTCCCTATATATTGGTTTATTCCACAAATACTTGCTGAATGCCACGTGCAAGACACTGAGAAGGGTACTTTCAGGGCTACAGGAACAAATCAGACAGGGACAGTCTTTCACAGAGTGACTGTAAGTAGAAAATGGTACCTGCTGTAGAAGAACAAAGAGGCGAGAGGATTTAATTCCAGCCGGGGTAATCGAGGAACTTAGCAACTGAGTTAGGATTTGAAGAATCCCTGGAAGGAAAGCATCCAGGAGAGAGAAGAGCATGGACACAGAGTGGGTGGAAGAGAGTAGGAGATGGAACAGGAAAGGTAAGTAGACCTGAGGGTGTGATCTAAAGAACTAACACACACAGTGCTTACTATACACCAAGCCCCATTCCAAATGCTTTGCTTGTCTTAACTGTGACCCTCACAGCAACCCCACGAGGTGGCTACTGTTATTACCCCTATTTTACAGATGAGGGAACTGAGGCACAGAGCGGCCAAGTAACTTGGCTAAGATCACAGTAACTGATAGAATTTGGTTTTGAGCCAGACATTCTGACTCCAGATTGGAAACACAAATAGGCATACACATCATGCGAGGGAGAATCTTCGCCTTTCTTTCCCTTTTACATCTCTCCCCATGTGCTTTTGAATCTCTTTGTCAGATCTACTACAATTTATAATTTTGAAGGAATTTTAGTTAAGGGCCTTTCCAGTGCAATTTCAGTAGAATAAAGATCTGGACAGCATATAAATTTTCGCAGTCAAAAACAGAGCTATGTAATCTATGGCTATAAGCCTTTTCATGGCCCTAAGGCTGTGGATATATGAAAACACTTAAGCTAAATTGTACACCCTTTTTTTTTTTTTTTTTTTTTTTTTTCTGTACGCGGGCCTCTCACCGCCGCGGCCTCTCCCGCTGCGGAGCACAGGCTCCGGACACACAGGCTCCGCGGCCACGGCTCGCGGGCCCAGCCGCTCCGCGGCACGTGGGATCCTCCGGGATCGGGGCACGAACCCGCGTCCCCTGCATCGGCAGGCGGACTCTCAACCACTGCGCCACCAGGGAAGCCCTGTACACCCTTTTTATAAAATTCCCTGATTTCTGACAATTTGGTCGTAAAATCTTTTGATAAAAGTATCAAAAACCTAATGGGATTTCCCTGGAGGCGCAGTGGTTAAGAATCTGCCTGCCAGTGCAAGGGACACGGGTTCAAGCCCTGGTCCGGGAAGATTCCACATGCTGCGGAGCAACTAAGCCCATCCGCCACAACTACTGAGCCTGTGCTCTAGAGCCCGTGAGTCACAACTACTGAGCCTGCGTGCCACAACTACTGAGCCCGCGTGCCACAACTACTGAAGCCCGTGCACCTAGAGCCCATGCTCTGCAACAAGAGAAGCCACCGCAATGAGAAGCCTGCGGACCACAACGAAGAGTAGCCCCTGCTCGCTGCAGCTAGATAAAGCCCGTACGCAGCAACAAAGACCCAACGCAGCCAAAAATAAACAAATAAATAACTAAATTTATTTTTTAAAAAAATCAAAAACCTTATACTTCAATACTATAAAATGTGGATGCATTAATGGCAAAAAAAAAATCTGTATTTTAGCCTGTCTTGAACTGTTTAAACATCATAATGAGAAACATTTATGGCTTAAATAATTGAAGTCCCTGTTTCTCAGAATCTGTATACTCATCTCACTCTTTTGTTAGATTTTCAAACTAATCACGGAACTGACTGGCTTGAGCTTCTCCGTAACTCCTTTCTTCTCCATTGTGGGGTGGTGGGATGTGCACAGGGCTGTTGGTTAGTTGTTCAAGCTCGGATCTCATGTTACGGGGAATTGACTTAGGCAAGTCTGTTAATCTCCCTGGACCTCAGTTTCTTCTCCTAAAGGACTTATAGCTTTAAATACCTGGATTCTCTGTTTCCATACCTTTTGTTTACTTACCCTTTAAAGAAAATTATGATTAATAGCACAGTGAACTAATCGCCAGAAATGAAGAAAAGGGCAAGCAAATAATTTGCTCATCAGTTTCACTGATCATCATCAATTTCATCATCAGTTTCATCAATCACCATCATCAGTTTCACTCAGCATTATTTAACAAATATTTATTAAGCCCCTACCATGTGTACATGATACATATTTGTGCTTCACTGCCCAGCATTACTAATAATTACAATGTTAAATTCTCAGATTTACTTGGAATTTACCTTCTCTCAGTTTCCCCATTGCTAATGTACCCTTCATGGCTACATTATTCCTCTAGAATCTTATTCTCTTTAATCTTATTTTCTTATACCCCAAACAAAGCAAAACAGAAAACTTTCAAAGGGATCCTTAATATGTTGCAAATTATTATTAAATCATGTACAGAATTTTTCTTTCCATGTTTTCAATGTAAAGAAGCCCCATAAACCTACTGCTTCATAGGGAAAACCATAGCCATCAAATGTTCACATCTAATCCAGCTGGATCAGCTGACATACTAGGTTTAATGGTTTGCAGTGATGAATTTGTCATAGACTTGGAGCCTTCTGCAGGTTGTAAATTGCTCAGACTCTAATGCTGTGGAAAATTTACAAAGACTGCAATTAGAATAGAGTGTTTTGACTTATCTCAGTTGTATTGGGAAAAAAACCAAAAAACAAAAAACCCTGATAAGAGGTGTATCATCATAAGTTCATGTGACAAAAAAGAGTTATTGGGCAATTTGTCAAATATAAGATGAATAATAATAATGGCCAAAATATCTGTCATTTTTCGAGTGCTTTAGTGAGTGCTGGGCATTGCCATTATTTCATTCAATCCTCACAGTCATCTATTATTATTCCTATTTTACAGATGAGAAAACTGAGCTTAGAGAGGTTAAATAATGTTTGCAAAGTCACACAGTTAACACATAGCTGAAAATGTTTCAAGTTGCTTGTTATCACCTTCAGTTCATCATATTTAAATCAAAAGTCATCCTTGTCCTCAGGTCAGCTCTTTCTTTCTATTTTTGTCAGTGATACCACGATTTTCTCAGATTCATTCTCACAGCCATTGATTTTTCCTTTTCTGTCCTTGCTCTAAATCAAGTCGCTTTGCTTGTTCAGTGTCTTTGTGCTGTCAGCCCTCTTCCCATTACCCTAGTCCAGGGGTCTAGGCCTTACATCTAAGTGTAGAGGCTAAAGGCCAGAATTAATTTTTTATTGAAGTATAGTTGATTTACAATATTATGTAAGTTTCAGGTGTACAGCGTAGTGATTCAGTATTTTTGCAGATCATACTCCATTATAAATTATTACAAGATAATTGCTATAATTCCCTGTGCTATGCAACATATCCTTACTGCTTTCCTATTTTATACATAGTAGTTTGTATCTATTAATCCCATACCCCAATGTGCACCTCTCCTTTTCCCCCTCCCATATGGTAAACACAAATTTATTTTCTATATCTGTAAGCCTGTTTCTGTTTTGCATATATATTCATTTGTATTATTTTTTATATTCCACACGTAAGTGATATCCTACAGGATTTGTCTTTCTCTTTCTGACTTATTTCACTAAGCATAATATTCTCTAGGTCCATCCATGTTGCTGCAAATGGCCGAACTTCATTCTTTTTTTGTGTGTGTGTGACCGAGTAATATCCCATTGTATATATTTACCACATCTTCTTTATCCATTCATCTGTTGATGGACACTTAGTTTGCTTCCATGTCTTGGTTGTTGTAAATAGCGCTGCTGTGAACATCAGGTTACGTGTATCTTTTTGAATTAGTTTTTTCATTTTTTCCAGGTATATACCCAGGAGTGGAATTGTTGGATGGTATGGTAATTCTATTTTTAGTTTTTTGAGGCACCTCCATACAGTTTTCCTTAGGGGCTACATAATTTACATTCCCACCATCAGTGCACTGGGGTTCTCTTTTCTCCGCATCCTCACCAGCTTTTGTAAGAACAGACTCTTACCTCAGTATTCACATAGGCTGGCTACCCTCTGGCTCCTACTTTCTTCTCTTCTCACTTCCTTCACGATGAACTAGTTACCTGAACACATCTTGCTGTTTTTCCGCGTGGCCCCGTTGTGCATGATAGCTCCTTTCTGGGATGTCCCCTCCCCTGCTCCCTGCTCTGTGAGCCCTGCTCCTGCCTCAGGTGAGGTCGGGTTCCTCCTCTATCACGTGTTCTGATCAGTCCATTCCTCAGTGAGTATCCCCCTCTTCCCAGCGCTTGTTATGGTAGCTTCCCAACCTCTCATTTTGCTCTCAGTGCATGCTACCTGCCTTATATTGCTCTTCCTGTGTGTAATCTGTCTCTCACAGGTGCTCAGGGGTGGAGATTAGACCCCTCACGATCTTCAGAACATTGCTGTCCACCCCAAGGTGCAAGTTTCCCTATGTCCCTTGTGCATGCATGAGGATAGCAGTTTTTATGGTCATTATAGCACATCTCTCACATCGAACTCAGTGAGTTAACAGATCTCTCCTTAATCCACCAAAGCCGTATTATTCAGAGACACGGTTCACTGGAAAATGGCCATGTGCATTCACAGATTGCTGTGGTCGGTTGTTTGCAAAAATGGCCACAACCAGCCCTCTCCCCGCCCACTGTTGGTTCTGGCCTTTGCAAAGGGGCTTGACTCTCCTGCCATCAAGAGGCATTTATTTCTCTCTCTCCGAATTTGAGCTGACCTTGTAACTTACTTTGACCCAAGGACAGAGGAAAAAGTAGCAAATCATCAAACTTGAGGGTGATCTTGGGAGCCCCCGCCCCCAAAGGACTCCATCGGAAGCCATACCTTTTGCCCCATTAGCCCCTGAGTTTTTGTCCTACTGTGTGCAAATAGGAGATGTGGTTTGAGATGCTTCTTTAACCACAGTCTTACTGCATTTTAAAGTTCTGCACTTTAGCAGAAAGGGGTCTTAAAAGTAGATAATAAATTGTGATTATTTACCTGCTCTAATACCATACTTCTGTTTTGTCTCTCCTAATTTCCTGAACATAATCTTGGAGTCTCCCCTCCCCTTCTCTCCTACCCATTATATGGAAACAAGCTCTGTATTTGCCAGATAGCAAACAAGCTTTTCTTTGACAGTGTATATTTCACTTCTGTGCTGCTGCTGTGTCCCAGTAACATTTTCTTTCATGGAAAATGCCCATTGCTTCCAGGAATATATGATTTTTTTTCAAATGCATGATGTTTTAAAAGTGAAACTTCATTTCAGATAGAATGATCTTTGGTTTTATAAAATGGAATCTTTTTTATGGTTCTGTGGCTGTTCATCATTTTAAAACCTATTAGTTGTAACAGGCCAGCTTGAAAAATGAGGAGTTTTAAATTTCACTTGGAATACCTCACGATAGATTCTGAAACCGTGCCAGTAAAATTATGTTTGAATGATTCTTGAATTTTTTTTTAAGGGATGGCTTTCTCCTTTAAATGTGTATTCAGTAAAACACAGTTATTCAGATTCTAGTAGACGTGTAAGAGAGCCGGATTCATGCATAACACAGATGCACTCATTGTTCGTGGGCTTTTACTCTCCTAATGATTGACCTAATGTGTTGTATCTCCTTTTTCTGGCTGAGAGAAGGAATGACATTTTATAAGCATTTTATACAGTAATATGTTCATATTGTGTTTCACCTCTTACTGTTTCTCAGACTACAAGAATACCTGCGACATACTGAGATAGCTCATATCATTGCTAGAAAAGTACAATGCAATTTGGATAGAAAATGTAATAGCTGTAGTAACAATATAATTAAATTTGTGCTTACTGTAAAAATAGTGGAAGGATTTATTTTTGGTTTTTAATGGATCAGACCAGTGTGATTAAAAATACGTAAAATAATAGCATTCACTTGGCAGTGGGATCAGTTCTCTAATATTCATCCTATTCCATTTTTTTCTACCCGCCCCCATTTTTAAGTAAACCCAATATTCAGGATTTTGAATTTGGTAAAATAGGGAATGCATTTGTTACATTCTTTGAAAAAGCCTTGAAATTGAGGGATTTTAAATTGAGCAGGCATATTTTTGTTAATTCATTAAATGGTTACTGAGGACCTACTGGGTGCCTGGTCCCTTTCTGGGTCCCAGGGCCAGAGCCATGAACAAAGCAAACAAGGTCCCTGCTCTCAAGGAGTTCACAGGTCGGTAGTAAGAAGGCAGGCAATAACCGCGTAAGCAAACACGTTAACTTCAGGTAGGGATAGCATGCTATAGGGAAAGTAAAACAGAATAAATGAAAGAATGACTGACAAGGGGGTGGTTTGGATGGGGAGGGAAGGGAAGGCGTTTTGGGAGGGTCACCTTGGAATAAGGCCTAAATGATGAAAAGCTGATTGCTGTTTGGGAGAAGAGCTGCCCAGAAAGAGGAAAAGCAGTTAAAAAGGCTCTGATGTGGGGATAAGCTTGGCAGGATTGAGAAACTGAAAGAAAACCAGAGTGGCTGGACTGCAGTGAGCAAGAGGCGAGATCTGCAGTGAAATTTGAAAGGTTGAGGGAGTAAGATAATGGATTATTCATGGATGCTGCCCCATATGATATTGTATTATTTTATTCTTTATGCTGTGTTGTATCATACCATATCTCAGCATATTGTATAAATATTATATATTTATGTTTCTATACCTTGTAAACAGGGAAATGAAGGGTTAAAGAAAGATGTTCGAGTCCTTAAGATGTGTAGGTTTTCTGAGCATTCCCAGTATACAAAGTCATGCTTGTGGGCTATAGTATCCTTTCCTGGATCCTCACCGTCTTTCTTTCTAATTATCAGTTAAATTCAGTTCAATAGATATTTTCTGAATCCATGCTGGGCACAAGAAACTGATGAGTCTACTGGGCAGTTATAGACTGATGCAGCAGAAAATGTGATAGGCTTTCACTGGAAAACAACTTTCCTGCACTGTATCTATTATTTCAGTCGGTGGCCAGCTACCTTTTCTAACATCTTATTTACCCCTAGGTTGCAAATCGTAACGTGTATTAAGGACCGAATATCTAGTCTAAATGTCAGTGATTTGTAATGTTAACATAGTCTTCATTTGTTCCTCTTCATTGGAGACAGAAGACAAGAAAAAATATGGTATTTTGAGGCCTGCATGTACATCAGGCTAAAAAGAATTTATCATTTAAATACCTTTCTTCTGGAAGAAATAAGTTGTTAAAAATTAACAATTTAATAAAATATATATGAAAGTTTAAAAAATATATATTCTTTTAAATGAAGCAACACAGATTTGCAGACTCTGTTCTATTATTATGGTGATGATTCAGAGTGTCTGATTAGCCTAGGGAGTCAGGAAATAATACAGATTATCTCCTTTCTGTGCATCTTCAGACCATATGTAGTCATAATATACTGACTGAAAATTTCCACTGAATTAAACTTTCTAGTGATTTATAAGACATTGAGATGCATTAGTAAGAGCAGTTATTGAATCTTCCTTTAGAGATAATTAATAAAAAGATTTTTTTAAGGCAATAGTTTAGGTTTCATTCTAGCAAAAGTAAGTTCTAGAAGCCTTTCAATGGTTTGCTGCTAGTAATTCCACTCCTTGGATTCTTGTTTTGCTTTATCCTTTCTAACTCTCGCTGATTCTGTGGTTTAATAGATTTTCCTCCTGTTTAGAATAACACTGTAGAAGCCAGCACTACATTTAGTATCCATCTCCAGGAATGGACAATCCCTCTTCCCACTGGCTTGGTTCCAGGGGGTCTGGAAAAGAGCTAGCCAGGCCTGACTAACAGGGCAGGCCACTTCAGGCAATTCTTGTAGCTTCTCCAGCTCTGCTGCTTATTCTCTTGTAGATGTACATGTGGTATGTAAGTGTGTGCGTGTGTGTGTGTGTGTTTGTGTGTATTTGAAATATTTGAGGCTGAAAAAAATATGTATGTTCCTCCCAGATTGAGAAACAAAACATTCCATTCCAAACTTGATTGAGAAGCCCACTGGGTAACCCTGCCTGGTTGCATTTCCCTTCCTCTGCCCCAGAGATAACCACTATCCTGAATTTTTAAAATCATTCATGTATGTCTTTATATTTTATGATACGGATTTATGTGTTTTAAATAATATGTAGTATTGTTTTATCTTTCAGGCTTACATAAATGCACATTGCCTTTTCTCTTATTATATTTTAAAGACTTAGACCCCTTGATATGGGTATCTTTCAGTTATTTTCCCTGCTGTATATTATTCTGTTGAAGCCTGAGGAGGTACAATAACTAGCACCCTCTCTTGCCATCTAGAATAAATTGAGAAATAGATGCAAGTGTTAGAGAGTGGTAGATAAAAATATCAGCTTTATTTGTGTGATAGCTCTCTTGGAGGGACAGGCTTGCTAGTATGCAGCCAGGATTAAATAGAAGGTTTACCCTTCTAATCACAGGCTGTGCAGTTAGCCTGGGACTCCCCACCTGAGCTCTGCCTCCATAGCACTGGGGAGCAGGGCACTGTGTATGCCCCACACAGTCAGGTGCCTCTTACAGAGAAAAGAAGAAGGGGGCACCAATTATTTCTCTAGGAGGAATGAGTGAGGAGGTGGAGAGAGGCTGGGAATGTTGCTCCAAAAGAGGTCCCCTCTGCATGGAAATAGACAGGGAGAAGGAAGTTTTCCCCAGAACATTTTTTTCTATTATTTAAGTGTCCCATAATTTATATATCCATTCTCCTCTTGATAGACTCATTTGTTATTATCACAGATGTGCTACAATGTCTCCTTGTCCACATGTGGGAGCTATCCTGTAGAGCACATGTACATAGGAGTGGAATGGCAGGGTCAGAGCCATGCTGGTCTGTAAACCGACTTGCTCCCTAAGTGGTCTTTCACATTCTCTCTTATCAGTGCATCAGAATTCCTTTCTATCCATATCCTCATCAACACTTGTTATCAAACTCTAGTTTTTGCCAAGCTGATGAGTGTGAAATGGCATTTTATTATCATTTTAATTTCCCTGATTACTAGTAAAGTTCAGCATCATGTCTGCTAGCCATTTGGGTTTCCTGTTCTGTCAATTGCCTATTTATATTATTGGCCCACATATTAATATTGAGTTGTCTCTTTTATGTTAATCTATAGGGGTTCTTTATATATTCTCAGTACTAATCCTTTTTCATTTATGAGTCATAAAAAATTTTACCTGTTTGTGGCTTGTATTTTCATTTTTTTATTAGGGTATCTTTTGACATATATCTGGGATATCAAAAGACTTTCTCTTTTATAGACTTTGACATGTCCAAAGTCTAAAACTATATAGAGAATGTGGGTAGTATCACTTGAGCATACTAATAGGGTCTTGTGTTTTCTGCCTGTTGAAGTATTTAGATTGTCTTTGAACAACTGCTAATCTTTCCTATTTTATATTAGGCTGTTTGAACACTGTTTCTGCAAGATTTATGTTACTCTTCAGATTCTTTGACATTGTAGAATTTAATGCTTCATGTTTAAATCTTAATACTTAAATTATGATTTTTTTTCCCTCAGTGTAGTTAATAGGCTATACCATAAAACACCTCTGATCTACCAAAAAACAAATTCATCTACCACTTGGAAACTCTATGTGTGGAAAACAACTTTTTCTTTTAACTAATCCTATAGTAATGCTGTATTAATGCTTCATTCTCTCCTCAGAGCTTGTGGACATTGTTATTATCCAAAGGCACTTGAGTCTGGATTAAGTATCATGCTACTTATATAAGGAAATTACATCACAATTTTTCTAATTCTTGATAGGAATAGTTTCTTATAGGGTTATAGACACCAATAAAAAGATTCTTAAAGAACACTTGGTACAGTCTCTTATTTTACACATGTGAGTTTAAATAATCCACCCAGGGTTGCACGCCGAGATGGGCGTAAAATCAAGGTTAAGAACAAGGTCTCTCAGCCACAGTGTAGTGTACTCTCCATGGCAGTGGTGTCTTAGTCCATTTGGGCTGCTGTAATAGAAGACCATAGACTGGGTGGCTTAGACAACGGAAATTTATTTCTCATAGTTGAGGAGGCTGGGCAGTCCAAGATCTAGGTGCTGGCAGATTCATGTCTGGTGAGGGCCTGCTTCCTAGTTCACAGACAGCTGTCTTCTCGTTGTGTCCTGACATGGTGGAAGAGGCAAGGGAGCTCTCTGGGGTCCCATTTATAAGAGCACTAATCCCAATCATGAGGGTTCCACCCTCATGACCTAATCACCTCCCAAAGTCCCCACCTCCTAATACCACCACCTTGCAGGTTAGGTTTAAACATAAGAATTTTGGGAGAATACAGACATTCAGTCTGTAGTATATATGTTATAGAATCATGGCTTTACTGTCTATTTTTATATAAAGTTGGTGTGTATTTTTACAGCTAGATTTCCTTGACTGATAGGTTTCAGTGCATTTGGCTTTTTTGTTGCTGGCATCTTTTTAGTTACTTAACATCAAAAGAACTGTTTATCATACTTCCTTAAATTAGTTTTATGGAAGTAATGTACACTGTTTTCCTTCCTTATTTAGCTAGTGTTTACATGCTAGTCTTTCCAGCAGTTTGTATAAATAAGCTAAGTGTTAAGGTAAATTATTCCAAATTGGCATATTTACTTAGTGCCAAAATATTATAATACCAAATGATATTTCCAAATCATTTGTATTAATTTACACTCCAGTCATCAGTATGTGAGAGAGTCTGTTGACCTGTATCTTCTTCAAGACTTGGTATTGTCAGACTTCTTAATCTTTTCTAGGGGAGTGGGCATAATAACTCATCATGGGCCTGATTTGTATTCCCTGATTAATAATGATTCATCTGTCATATCTCTTCATGTTTGTTATATATCTGTGTATTGTCTATCTGTATATTGTAAGTATGTCTGTCGTTTTTACCCATTTTTTTTCTGCTGCATTTTCTGTTGATTTGAACCTGTTCTTTATATATGTTCTTGGGGCAAATATTTTGTCAGTTTACAAATGTCTTCTCCCAGTTTGTTGCTCATCTTTTCACTTTCTTCAGGTATCTTTTTTGAAATATAAATCAAATTTAATTTGAATTCATAAATTTTTTTGTAATAGAGTGATTGTGTCTTATTTAAGAAACCCCTTGTCTCAAGGTCAGAGAAATACTCGTATTTTCTTCATAATTTTTAAAGTTTTGCTCTTGTAAATTAAGTCCTTAATTCTTCTGGAGTTGATTTTTTAGTATGGCATAGTGTGTGTGGGAACCTAATTTCACTTTTTTTCCATATGGATAACCAATATTTTCAGCTCTTTTTATTGACTGCCCTCTTTTCTCTACAGCTCTGCCATTCTGCCTTTGTTTATGAATTTTCTATTCTGTTTCTTTGGTCACTTAACCTATCCCTGCACCAATGCCACATTGTCCTCATAAAATCTTAATATCTGTAGGGCTACTCTCCCTCTTTACTTCTCTTCTGCAGCAGTGTATTGGTTGTATCGAGTCTTTTGTTTTAAATTCCAGAACTGGCTTATTGAGAGGCAAAAACCCTGTTCACATTTTAATTAACATTGCATTGAGTCTGCAGATTTTCTGGAGAATTGACATCTTAATGATATTGCCTACCTATCCTTGATTATGGTATATTTTCCATTCAATTAAGTATTCTTTAAAGCCTTTCAGAAAATTTTTATAATTTTCTACACCATCACACTACCAGTATCATCATCATAATGATTACAGTTGTCACTTTCTAAAGCACTCTTAAGGGTTTCCTGTGTGCCAAGCCTCATTCTGTTACTTTGTATTCAGTCTTCCTAACAACCTTATGAGGTAATCCTAGTAATATGGGATATTTCACACAGGAAACTGAGGCACCTAGAGGTTAATTGACTTGCCCAAGATCCTACAACTAGTAAATGGCAGAGGCAGGTTTCTAAACCAAGGTGCCTGGGTATAGAGTTTGTGCTTTTAATCACTACTCTATATTGCAAATAGGTTTTTCTCTTTTTGTGTTGGATTTATTCCTATATATTTTATAGTTTTTTATTAAGATATAATTGACATATAATGTTGTGTAAGTATAAGTTGTACAACCTGTTGATTTGATACATTTATATCTTGCAATATGATCACTGCCTTAGTGTTAGCTAACACCTCTCTCAGGTAACATAATGATCATTTCTTTTTTGTGGTGAAAACAATTAAGATTTAATCTCTTAGCAATTTTGGAGTTTATAATATGGTATTTTATAGTTTTGTTGGTATTAAAATGGTAGCTTTTGAAAATTGTTTTTTAATTACTTACAGAAACAATTAAATAGAAATGTAATTTATTTTTGTATATCAATCTTATATCTAGTAACCTTGTTAAATTTATCTGTAGATTTTTAAAGGTGTTTCTAAGAAGATTATGATACCAGTAGAAAATAGTAACATCTTCTTTCTTCCTTTCCAATCCTATGCCTTTAATTTCTTTTTCTGGACTTAACTACACTGGCTAGTACTTCCAGTGTTGATAATATCTTGTTCCCAGACTCAGGGAGAAAGACTTCAACATTTTATCACTTACTTTCTATAGATGTTTTATAATTAGATCCTGTGTCAGATTAAAGAAGTTCCTCCCTAGTCTAGCACAAGAGTTTCTGTCAAGAATGGGCATTAAATTTTATTACATGCTTTTTCTCTATCGAGGAGATGATATTGGTTTTTTACTTTAATCTGTTAATGTGCTGAATGGCTTATATATATGTGTGTGTATATGTGTGTGTGTGTATATAAATGTAAACACAATTTGGTCATGCTTTTTTTTTATACATGGTTGGATTCAGTTTGCTAATATTTTACTTAAGATATTTGTGTGTCTGTCTGTGTGTACTATCAGTACAAGACCATGTTAAAACAAGTTCACAGGTTGAAATTTTTGTACCCACTCAAGGTTTGCTCAGATTCAGGGTACCAGTCTAAATGAGGGCAATCAATAGCAATAACCTTTCAGAGATAGCTTATCATTTTTTCTTTTATTTTTCATTTACTTCTTCCATCTTACCCTTTGGGTATCAGCTTAACATGGGAAAGTTATCCTATGAGATGATCCATGTTGGGCAAGCCCTGGATCTTGACTTCTGGCCTCTTCTCCCATGAAGCCACGAAACCAAAGCTCAAGTTCAGATATGGACCGACACTCCAAGGCAAAAGTGGCCTTGGGATGCTGAGTTTCCACTAACCTCTTTGGATTCAAGCTGCCTCAAGAATATAGCCTGTCCCCACTATCTTTGTAACTCAGTGCCTTTAAGATAGTTTTGTTTTAGTATCTTATTTACCATTTTTGTTTTTTTCAGTGGGGGAATTGGTCTGACTATCCAAAAATAGAAACTCACATGAATTATTAAAGACTTTTTCTATCAGGCTTTTCTTTCTAAATTCTCTTTTCCAGATATTGATTTTTTAGACAGAACATTAGATTTATTGGGCAGAACATTGGATTTATTAAGTTTTGGGGAAGACTAACCACTTACTTGTAAGAGATGATGAAAATATATAAAATTAGTGATGCATTCCTACAGTTTAGTGATTCTGGCATTTTAGTTATGCTGTATCTTCTATTGCTATTTGAAGGATGTACCCAAGTATTTCTGACCACTTACTGTTCTTGTCTTGAATGTCACTTAGAAAGGTATAACAGCTAAATATTTATTTTCATGTGACATAAAAGCATATTATCAGGAAATAGTGGTATAATTGAATGAACATGCCATTGAATCTCAACTTGTTTTTTTATCCATTATTTATGAAAAGAAACAATACAGTGTTTTCTATTTTCATCAAGATGTTATATCTAAAAGTCTCTTTTCTTGAACTTGACTTCCAGATTTATTTAAATGCATTTTTTACTATACTTATACCTAGTGTAAAGTAATTGCTAATAATAATCCATGTCTGAGTGTGTTGATGGGACCCCAGGACCACCACCAGCTTTTATGATTCGCTGGAAGGACTCAGCATGTAACTGTACTTTCAGCTATGATTTGTTACAGTGAAAGGATATGAAGCAAAATTAGCAAAGGGAAAGGCACACGGGGCTCAGTCTTGGGGAAACCAGGTGCAAGCTTCTGAGGGTCCGCTGTCAGTGAAGTCACACAGGATGTGCTTAATTCCTCCAACAAGTTTTGACATCATGTGTGAAATGTTGCCAACCAAGGAAGCTCATTAGAGACTCAGCACCCAGAATTTTTATTGTGGGATGATCACGTAGGCATTCCCTGCCTGGCATGTACCAAAATTCCAGACTCCCAGAAGGAAAGCAGGGGTTCAGCATAAACCATATTGTTGCACAAAGAGTTTTCAGCACAGTGATCCACTCTTACGACTTAATGTTGGTGGGAGGCCAGCCAAGGGCCATCCTTGTAAGCAGTATGGCCATCAGGACAGCTATGTTAACTCTTTTCTGCACATGGAGTCATGACTAAAGTTTTTAAACCATTTACTGTGTGTCAAACACTGTTCTTTCTTCATTTCATCCTCACAACGACCGTTTCTTAGATGAGGAACTGAGACACAGAGAGGTTAAGAAACTTGTCCAATGTTGCACAGCTAATAAGTAGAAAGTCAGGATTCAAACGCAGGCTTCAGAATCCATGATTTATCAAACACTTTATTGATTTTTTAAAATTATTTTCATTTTGTTCCACCTCATGGATAAGATGTTTTATACATTTCTGTACAGCTATGATTCAAAGAAATTGTCTCCATATGACCTCTTTTAATCTTCAGTGTTGTTTCATGGCTCTTAATTTTCAGATTTGGAAAATCATTCTAATTGTCATATGCAAAACTTTCCTGATCTCATAGGCTTTCCTCAGCCTTTCTGTTTCTAGATTAGAGGATCTGAATTCTTTTTGTTTTTCCATCTTCCTACAGAAGGCTTGTCTGGTTCTTGACCACTAATTTTAGTTCCACTGTTCTTTCTATACCTCCTTTTGGCATCTTCTGAGATGTAGCAATTAGAACTGCAAACAGGGAAGGTATCACTGCATCATGGTTTATGAACAAAGACAGGACAGCATTTTCTGTTTTATTTCCTTTCTTGTAATTCTCATTGTGTTAACCACATTGTCTACCTCAGTATATTAGACAATGACGTAGGTAATAGTCTTTAAATACCCCTAGATGGACATCTGGGATATTGCTGATAACTAATATAGCTGATAGAGCTTGCTTCTTTGTAAGTCTGCTTTAGATTATTTTTTTCTGATTGAAGTGAAGAGATCCACTGTTCACTATATCCATTCCCAAGAAAATACATTATAGCTTCAAGAAAAGTTTGAGTGTTAACACATGTGCTGAAATATGATACAGATGTTTAATGTCTTACTGTAATATTATTTTACTGTTCATAGTCACCTGCTTTTTTGATCCCTGCCTTAGCTTGCTTGCTTTATTCCATAACATCTGTTCCCAAGAGTATATTTACAGTCTGTTGTCTTTTCTAAATTGTCGGTACGTACGTTAGAAAAAGGTTGATTTTTACTGGTGTCATTCAGAAAGTACCTTGAGGATTCCTTGTTATTTTATTCTCAGTGTTATTTTATTTCAGTATAATACCAAAGTACTATTTTTACTGAAATACCAGATAAGTCAAGCTAGATGACTGAGGTGTGATACTTAAAGTGCCCCTGGATAGGAAACAAGGTATTTCTAGTTCTAACTGCTTTAAAAGAATTGTAAAACTTTTAAACTACTACCTGAGGATAAATGTCCTTGTATTTCTATAGGCTTGGTAAAGCTTACGTCTATTTTGTTATGCTTATGCGGTCCCATGCATCTGGTTGTTCAAGATTTGCTGCCTTCTATTCTGGGTCTTTGCACTATGGTTCCCTGTTTAAACATTGCATCATCAGAGAGGCCTATTGTATCCAAAGTGGCTTCACCTTATCCCTCCTTCCCCCCAACAATAAATCTCTACAACCCAGTTTTATATCATTTATGGCACTTAACCAATCTCTGAGACGATCTTTTTTCTTTGTTTCCTTACTGTCTGTTTCTTACACTTGACTATAAAGTTCCATGAGAGCAGTGATGCGTCTATTCTGTCTTGATTCCTCTGGATATTCAAGTTAGCACAGAGCACATGGCCATTCAATTCTTGTCGGATGAATCAATGAATTCATTTATTAAAGACTACAGAAAAGTAAGTTATTTATGTTAGATATAATATTCGATCTTTACCAATTCAAGTGCATCAGATTTTCTTTAAGTTTCTTAGAACTTGAGGAGGATGTCCAGACTGGCCTTGGATTTAGTTTCCTTTAATTAGCTAACTAAAAAGTTAATAACGTGTATATTTAATCTCTAGGCTTGATCAAGTTTTCTGATTCTTCAGACTCTGAAGATTTTGTATCTGTTATAAATCACGACATCTACAATAAACCAGAACTCCTGCCAAATTTTAGGATACCAAATACATACTTCATTTTTTGTGTGTGTCCATTGGAAATATTTTAAACACGGAACAGCGTAGATAGTAATATAATGTAACAGTTGCATTTCAGCTACTTAGCTTTCTTCAGTCTTAACATTTGCCATATTTATTTCAGATTTTTTAAGAAATAAACTATTACACAAAGAGTTGAAAACCCCTGTGCATCCTTCCCTGATTTCTTACCCTTTCTCTCTGGAGAGAACCATATGATCTATATTTTGGTATTTATCAATCTTGTGCATGTTTTAGTATGACTGCATAGATATTTATTCACAAACAATCCGTTATCTTGTTTTGCATGTTTTCAGATGTTTAGTACATGGTGTCATACTGTATGTAATCATGACCTTGATTTTTTTCACTCAACATTAAATTTTTGAGATTCATCATAATGATACATAGAGCTCTTGTAGCTCATTCATTGTCACTGCTACATAAAATCTCACTGAAAGGTAATTCTGCATTTTATTTATCCATTTTCTTGTGGATGGACATTTAAGTTGTTCAGTTATTCAGTAATTCAGTTAACTGTGCAGTAGGTTTTCTTGTATCTTTCCATCTGTACTCATGTGCAAGAATTTCTCTAGGACAGTATCTTACAATCTCTTTCATCTTATTGCATTCAGAGACAATGAGAGTATTTATAAAAGCACATTAGGTAAACAGACAAGTTGCTTTTAGCTCAAGGCAAACAGCCTGCCTGCCCAAGAGACTTTGGAGCTCAGTATCTCGCCACACCTGCAAACCATCTGTGGCAGAGTTTGGGGGAAGCTATCTTCTAGAGCAGGAGTCTTCGTATTTCTCTAAAAGGATTCTTTAAAACTATACATTTCCTTGTGCGTTTTTAGAATGATAGCTAAAACTTTTCAAAGTAAGTTTAATGGTTGCAAAGCATATAACTTCCAGTGTATTATAAACACTGACATTTAAAAATAAAGCTGTTATGTCACTCTTAAGTGTATCAGGTGGAACTTACATACCACAGTGATTTGACAGTCGTTATTTTTCTTTCAAAAATGTGTGAACAGGGCTTCCTTGGTGGCGCAGTGGTTGAGAGTCCGCCTGCCGATGCAGGGGATGCGGGTTCGTGCCCCGGTCTGGGAAGATCCCACATGCCGTGGAGCGGTTGGGCCTGTGAGCCATGGCCGCTGAGCCTGCGCGTCCAGAGCCTGTGCTCCGCAATGGGAGAGGCCACAACAGTGAGAGGCCCGCGTACCGCAAAAAAAAAAAAAAAAAAAAAAAAAAAAAATGTGAACAAGCATTTAAAATTATGTGAAAAAGTTCTTTACCAATTTAAAATTTTACATCCTTTCTTTTTGAACTCATATTTCAATTTTTCTTCCCCCACTAAGTTTCATCCTAATGTGATGTTTTTTTCATATTTTTGGCTTTCACTGACAATATTGTAAAGTCAGGTTTATTAAGGTATAGTTTACAGACTGTAGAATTGTCCATTAATAGTTGTATCATAGTCATGTGGGTTTTGACACATGTATACAGTTGTGTAACCAGCACCATAATCGACATATAAGATATTTCTTTCCCTTTCAGTTCCCTCCCTATACTCCCAGCCTCTGGCACTACTGATGACGATGATGATGATGATAATGATGATTTGCCCCTATGTTATTGCCTTTTCCAGAATGCCATGTAAATGGAATCATATAGTTTGTAATTTTTTGTCTCAAGCTTCTTTCCCTTTACATAATGCATATGAAATTCACCCATGCCATTGCACATATCAGGGGTTAATTCCTTTTAAATGCTGAGTCACATTCTGTTGTACAGATGTACCAGTTTATCTGTTCACCAGTTAATGGACACTGGGTTGTTTCCAGTTGGAGTGATTATGCATGACACTGCTATATAAACATTTGTGTTCAGGTTTTTGTTTGGATATTTATCCTCATTTCTTTTGAGTTAATAAGTGTGATTTCTGAGCCACATGGTAGGTGTATGTTTTAATTTTATAAAGAAACTGGGAAACTTTTTCTGAATCGACTTTACTGTTTTGCATTCCTGCTAGCAGAATATGAGACTGCCATTTGCTGTCCATTGTTACTAGCACTGGGTATTATTAATTTTTTGTTTTGTTTTTGTTTTTACCCATTTCTAATAGGTGTATAGTGGTATCTCATTGTGATTTTAATCTGTACTTCCCTAATGACTAATGACTTAAACAACTGTTTCTTGTTCTGTTCGCCATCCACACCTTTGTAATGAAGGGTATGTTAAAATCTTATGCTTACATGTTAATTTTTTTTTTTTTAACTACTGAGTTGTAAGAGATTTCTGTATATTCCAGATACAGGTCCCAGTCTGTGACTTTCATTTTCATTTTCTTAACATTTGCTTTCAAAGACAGAAGTTCTTTATTTTGATGAAGTCCAATTTATCAATTTTTTTATGATTCATGCTTTTTTTGGTTTTATCTTATTCTTTGCCTATGCAAGTGTGATGTTTAGTTTTATGTGTGACCCTGGCTAGGCTGTGGTATCCAGTTTTTCATCAGACACCAGTCTAGATGTTTCTGTGAAGATGTTTTTGAGATGTGATTAACGTTTAAATCAGTAGACTTTGAGTAAAGCAGAGGACCCTTCCTAATATGGGTGGGCCTCATCTAATCGGTTAAAGGCCATTAAAAAAAAAGAGAGACTGAGATTCCCTGAGGAGGAAGGAATTCTGCCTCTAGACTGACTTCAGACTTGAGAGACTGTAATATCAACTCTGTTATTTTGCCTTGGTCTATTTGTCTATCCTTGTGCCAATACCACACTCTCTTAATTATATGGCTTTATAATAAGTCTTGATATCTAGTAGCATAAGTCCTAGAGCTTTGTAATTTCTTTAAAATTATCTTGACTGTCCTTAACTCAGTGCATTTCCTTCTAAATTTTCAAGCTTACCTTCTTAGCCACTATGTTCTACTGCTCCATAAGTTTTATTAGCTTTCATTTTAATGAAGTAGTCAAGAGAACCAAGCCGATTGACTCCAAAGCCTATACTGTTAACAACTACACTAGCTGCCTCTCAATAAGCCATAGAGTTTATAGACAGACATAGCTGGCATGTTTTTTTGGGTTTTTTTTGGCAGTATGCGGGCCTCTCACTGCTGTGGCCTCTCCCGTTGCGGAGCACAGGCTCCAGACATGCAGGCTCAGCGGCCATGGCTCACAGGCCCAGCCGCTCCGCGGCATGCGGGATCTTCCCGGACCGGGGCACAAACCCGTGTCCCCTGCATCGGCAGGTGGACTCCCAACCACTGCACCACCAGGGAAGCCCCAACTGGCATGTTTTTATCATTTGTTTTAAGTGATTAACATTTTTTCCAGTTTATTATTTCGTTTCCACTGTTATTTTTCAACTTATTATAAACCACCTTCAAAAGAAAAAAAAATGGAAGCCAATTCTCAGTTTAGGATCGATTTGAAATATGGTAAGAACCTTTGACTATGAGGTCAATTAATTTGAGCCCTTTCATCTGACTGTGCAGTCCAGTATTCAAGAGAAAGGAGTCATACAAATAAATATTAAGAAGGGTATACTTGCAAAGTTTAGATTAAATAGAACTTGAAAAGTATTATTAGGCCAGATGTGAAAGAGGATATATTAATATTAACATGTGTACCCATACACATCTCTGACATTTCTGATAGAACAACTTTGTTCCAGAGAGTTTATCCATAATGAATCTTACTTAAACTTATTCTGTAACTCTGTAACATCCCTATGTTACAGTAGGCGAAGAATCATCACTTTTTTCTTTTTACAATTAGAAAAGCAAGACCTTATACGATTATGACCAGAGTAAGTCAAGCTGAATATCAGGTAATCCTGTGTCATAAACCCGTCCACACTCTACTTAGAAATCATTGTTTTCAAGAATAATAATAGGAACAAGAATCTATATGAGCCCAGCAGTACAAGTTAGGCTACAAGTTAGCTTGGTTTGGTAAAGGTAAAGTGTGCTCTTTGTGTTCTTTAAGAATGTTTATTCAGACATATATGTAAAAGAAAATTAAGGTATATGTAAGTAATTGATGTGCTTGGTTTTTTGTTTCTTGGTTTTCTGGGGGAACTTTTTGTTTTGGGCAGCTTCCCATAGCTAAATAAATTAAATGCATTGTAGCTCATTGAAAAATAGAACAAATTTAAGTTGGGTAAGTGAAGTGGTTTCATAGGCTTATACCACAGTCAGTATTATAATCACTACAGTAAGATGAGGAAGAGAGCAGACCAGGTGCTTTGGTCCTGAAAAAACCAACATCTGGAAGAGCAAAAGTCATAAAAGGAAAATAATAGGAAGTGACCTAAATTTCATAAGAGATGTCTTTCTAATGTCTTTAAATACAAAAGAAAGAAGTAAGGCAGAGTAGACTAAGAAGAAAAATAGTCATACGCTATGAGCCTGTCCACCAGAGCTTAACAAAAACAATGGAGAACAGAGAAACATGGGGCTAAATATTGAATACAATAGCTATTAAGTAGTGATCAAAGGACAGGAAGATGGGGGAACATGTTTTGACAGAAAGAAATGTCAAAAGAAAGCAGAAAGTACAGTTTAGGTCAATTCAAATGAGGTAAAGGAATAGAGGAAAATAATACCAAGTAGACAGTGTTCTAGAATAATGAATGTATATCCTAATGTTATGCACATTGCTTAACAGCAAGCAATTTTGTAAAAAATGAAAAAGGAGGTACAAAAAGCAATTAAAGGAAGAAAGAGACATATGCCTTGTAAAGTAATCAGGTACAAGGTGGAAATGAGAAAAGCCAAGATGAAAAGTGAATTTAGATCTTAAAGAAGGTTAAGATAAATATTCACATTTTTAGATTGTCTCTTAGGTCAGTTTTAAAAAACAGACACTGGGTTGTAATAATCATTAAATAAAATAACTGCCCAGAGTAGACCTACTGATTGCTCTAAAAAATGTTCTCCATACTCTTTGTATAAAACATTGAAAATAGATTTAGATATTCATATGGTTTAATATTTTAAGAAAGTATATTTTAATTCAGTATGATAAAAACAAATCTGTGAAAATGATTCTTTTAAAATATGATTTAGGAAGGCGTTTGGCAATGATTTCCATCTTTCATTTTCTTATTTTGGATATAGGTTGTTGCTTTGTACATATCTAACCTTATTGAAAATATGTAGACAGTAGGTAGCATCCAACATGTTTGTAAAGTTCAAAACTACCTTTATGTAAATAATAGCTTCTAAAGGCCAGAAGACGCATTTAAAAATAAGCAAATAAACGGATGCAGCCCGTACTCAGCAGTGAAAATAGAACCCATTTCCAGTATATGAATTTAGATTTGACCTTGTAAACACTGAAAGCATTACAACCCCCAAATAACACCACAGGTACCACAGGGTTCATCTGGTGAAAGCCTACTGTCTCAAGATATTCTTCAGAGTCTGTCCCACCTGCAAGCTAGAATTTTCCTCCTATCTTTTTTTTTTTGCGGTACGCGGGCCTCTCACTGCCGCGGCCTCTCCCGCTGCGGAGCCGAGGCTCCGGACGCGCAGGCCCAGCGGCCATGGCTCACGGGCCCAGCCGCTCCGCAGCATGTGGGATCTTCCCGGACCGGGGCACGAACCCGTGTCCCCTGCACCGGCAGGCGGACTCCCAACCACTGCGCCACCAGGGAAGGGAAGCCCCCTCCTATCTTTTGAAATAGAGTCTCAAGTCTTTTTCCTCTGACCCATGTAGTAAGTCATCAGCATTCCACAGTGTTGGAGAGAAGGCACAGACTTAATTACAAATGTAGAACCAATTGAACAGAAAATGGTAATAATCAGGCTCTTTTTATTCCTGAGGTTTGGGTCCTGAATGTTGTTACTCAGGGTATAGCGTAGCAGAGCTTTCTGTGAATTAGAGTTCTTCCTGCTCACTGTTTTGGGAGTGATCAACTAAAGTGCACAGTTGGGCTCTCAAAATAGTTACTCAGTGACTTAATATGTGAAGGGGTGCCTTTTGAGATACTCTTTTTTTGAGATAGTACTTAGAGTTTACCCATCGCTAAAGCTGAGTACTTTTATTTATTTATTTTTTAACATCTTTATTGGAGTATAATTGCTTTACAATGGTGTGTTAGTTTCTGCTTTGTAACAAAGTGAATCAGTTATACATATACATATGTTCCCATATCTCCTCCCTCTTGCGTCTCCCTCCCTCACTCCCACCCTCCCTATCCCACCCCTCTAGGTGGTCACAAAGCACCGAGCTGATCTCCCTGTGCTATGCGGCTGCTTCCCACTAGCTATTTTACGTTTGGTAGTGTATATATGTCCATGCCAATCTCTCACTTTGTCACATAAGCTGAGTACTTTTAATTAACGCAGCAGATCAAAACAACTGCCACACCCTTTCATAGAGTAAAATGCCATATCATGAAGTTTAAGACACCACTGATTCTAGAGCACCCTCATATCATCTACCACTAATGAAAAAAAATTCTGCCCATTAAAGTATGACAGTGCTAAGATACCAGTTATTGTAAGATGCACCACAATTTTAGAGATTCTAAATTGTGGGGAAAGGTGTCCTGATTATAAATGAAATAAGATAATGTGCACCTTAAACCCTTAACAAACATTTCATAGCCACCTGGTTCTGAATTGTTTTCAGATTTCCTGTGTTAAATGTTATCCCCATCCAGTTTGCTTTACTCTGCCTTTTAAAACCCTCTTCTTGGCCTCATTCCCCTATTTCCCTAGATGTAACCTTGATTTCAGTCAGAAAGAATTTGGGATCTACCCGGAGAGGTGGTCTCTAACCGACTCAGTTACACATCCCTCCCTGACCTATCCTAGTCTTGTGAGAGGATGTAGACATCAGGTGTGGATACTCACTGGGCTCATTTCTTGCCTTGTGAGCAGGACTGGGTGTCAGGGCATGAAGACCTAGCTCTAGGGCCATGATCTCTACATGGTACGGCCATGGTAGAGCTCTCATTCTGAATTTATTGGGCTCCTTCTAGGTGCCTGGAGCTGTGTGGGTGCTCTAGGTAACTTACTGCTGCAGTCAGGGAACTTGCAGTCTGGTGGGAGAGTAAATGCATAGCAAGGGAGTCGAATTCACCTAGCTTCAGCCATGACAGTTGTTGCCAGGGTATAAAGTTCCTCTTCACCTCCTTCTTGATCTCCTGTCCCCCTCTTATTTTTCCCCTGACCCAACTTACCCCTTCATGATATCAAGTGAATATAATCTACCTCACCTTGCAGAGAAGTCACTGAGGGATTCTCCACCAATGGGCTGCCTGCACCCATGACCATACTTTGACCAGCAAATTACTCTAATCCAAATCAGCCACCCCAAATGGGAGTTAGAACAACTCATTGTAAAGATGACGTTTGATTTCATCTTGAAGAAATAACATGTCAGAGAGGCAGGCCCAGCATCCTCTGACCTTAGGATGTGACCACCTGCTTAGTAGTACTATTCCCCCCACCCCTCCTCCTCCACCACTGCCAGTACCACCGCTACTGATGATGATGATGATGATGATGATGATGATGATGAGAAAACCCACCCTGAGCCCTGCATCACCTAAGCTCCAACTTAGCCAAGCTTCTTGCAAGAGTGATCTGTGCTTGCCACTTTCATTTACCCCCAGTCTCTTTACTTGTCAGCTCAGTGCAGCATGACTCTCACCTCTGACAGCTCTACTGAATAATTTTGCTGAGTTCACCAATAAGCTCCTAATTGTCAGATTCAATGGATAATCTTAAGTCTCTGACCTCTTTTCAACATTCAACCCTGATGACCGCTCCCTCTTTGAACACCCTTTTCCACTGATGTCTGTGACAATCGTCATTCCTGGGTCCGGTCCTACCGGCATCCCTTTCTATCTCCTTCACTGGATGCATCCTCCTTCCAATATTCTCCTTTACACCAGTATACTTTCTCTGAGAGATTTCGTTCACAGCCTCCACTTCCACGTGGAGGACTTGCAGTTCCCTGCCTTGATCTCAGTCCTGTTCTCTGAATTCCAGACCCATGTCTTCACATCCTACTGAACTCCACATGTTGTAAATGCTTGATGTTGTCTTTTACCTCAGAACTGCTGATCTTTCTCTTTTCTTGTATTACTTTTCTTGGTCCATGATATGGCCATCTACCCAGTTACGCATACCAGGATCCTCTAAATCAACTTCTTCCTTGACCACTTATACCAACTGGTCACCAGATTTTGGGTATTCTACCACCCAAGTCTGTCTCAGGTTTCTTCCTCCTCACCATCCTTGATCCAGGCTGTCATCGTCTGCCATAACAAATGCCACAGATGGGATGGCTTAAACAACAAACATTTATTGTCCCACAATTCTGGGGCTAGAAGCCTGAGGTCAAGGTGTCAGCAGGGTTGGTTTCTTCTGAGACCAGTGGCTGTCTCTTAAGACCCTGTCTCCAAATAGAATCACATTCTGAAGTACTAGGAGCTAGGACATCAGCATAGGAATTTTAGGGGGACGCAATTCAGCCCATAACACGTGCCCTTGTCGTCTCCTTACTAGCTAATTGTGTACCCTCCTGATCTGTTTCCCTACCTCCAGTGTCATCTGCATTCTAACGTGGCCTCCATTCCACCATCTAGAGATTATTCTGATTTCAAATATGAGCACATTACTCTCCTGGCTTAAAACTCTTCAGTGTCGGGCATCCCTGGTGGCGCCATGGTTGAGAGTCCGCCTGCCGATGCAGGGGACACCGGTTTGTGCCCCAGTCCGGGAAGATCCCACATGCCGCGGAGCGGCTGGGCCCGTGAGCCATGGCCACTGAGCCTGCGCGTCCGGAGCCTGTGCTTCGCAACGGGAGAGGCCACAACAATGAGAGGCCCGTGTACCGCAAAAAAAAAAAAAAAAAAAACTCTTCAGTGGCTCCGGGTTATATAGATTGTCCAGATTCCTTCAGGTGGCACATCCTCATTATCTGCTCCAGGCACCTTTCCACTCAGTGTGTGCGCCAGCCACTCTGAAATAGCTGAAGTTCCCTAAAGGTTTTGGACCTGCACCTCTGTGCCTTTGCACATGCGGCGTCCTGTATCTGGAATTTTCTTTTTCTTAACCCTACCTCCCTTTGTTTTACCAACTCTAATTCATTTCAGACTCCATGTAGGTAGCACATTCTGGAGGAAGTCTTACTTCAGAGTGACCAGGAGGAAATATGGCAAACAGCAAGAGTACAAGCTGAGGGAAACGTGTTAACATGTGAAAAAGCCTCTCGTTTATTTGAACTCAATGAAAAAGAATGTGTTAAATGTAAGCTAAGTTAGTTGTGATAGACTTTTCTCATCCTATGGAGCCCCTGAAACTTTCTTAAAGGACAGATGATAAAATGTTTATCTTCCTGGGCTTCCCTGGTGGCGCAGTGGTTAAGAATCCACCTGCCAATGCAGGGGACACGGGTTCGAACCCTGGTGTGGGAGGATCCCACATGCCGTAGAGCAACTAAGTCCGTGCGCCACAGCTACTGAGCCCGCGCGCCACAACTACTGAAGCCCACATGCCTAGAACCCGTGCTCTGCAACAAGAGTAGCCACCGCAATGAGAAGCCCGCACACCGCAATGAAGAGTAGCCCCAGCTCGAGAAAAACTAGAGAAAGCCTGTGCACAGCAACGAAGACCCAACACAGCCAAAAGTAAATAAATAAATTTAAAAATATAAAATAAAATAAAATGTACATCTTCCTTTTCATCATCTATTGATACTTAGTCAACAACTTAGGACCCAGCTCATCATCTTTCATCACTTCCTAACATCACCTTCCTAAGTTAGGAGCCCTGTCCACAGGCCTGTAGTGAAGCACACACGCTCAGCAGTCTCTGGTCTTCAGCCCTAGACACACAGTAACAAGGTGGCTTTCCTCCAGCTTTTCTGAAAAATGAGTACAAATTGCAAGAAATGCAGTACAAATTGTGAGCTGTCAGTACATTAGTAGTGACATTAGGAAATCTGATGGAGTCAGAAGGAAAAGGTGTAAATTGCAGGATAATATAAAGGGGAGGTCAGTCTGTTAGTAATGCAGGGAATGTGATGGACTTAAAGAAAAGGCATAAATTACAGGATAATATAAAGAAGAGGTCAGTACATCAGTAACATGAGGAAACTGGCAGATTTGGGAAGAAAAGGTGCAAATTGTAGGATAATGTAAAGTAGGGGCTTCACTGTAAAGACGAGCTTACATCATATCAAGGAAGCTTGCTGGCCATGCAGACCGTGGCTAGAACTTTCAGTATTCTTATAGTTCTGTCTCACAGCAGATCTTTATGTCTTTTAGAATTATTTATTAAATTCTAAGGTGATATTACAGAGGAAAATTACTGTTCTTAGTAGAGAAAAAAAAAAAAAACGGAGTCAGAAAGATTCCCTCAAAGCCTCTGAAGTCCTGAACCTGTAAAGCACATATTTGTCAGCTGTAATAAACAAGTATCTTTTGGGGGACCCTTTCCTGCACATTGTCACACATTCCTCCACGAGGCTCTGTAAATATGATTGTCACTTCTGGGCTCAAGATAGAATTTAAAACAATCATGCCATTAAAAACGTTTTAAATATAAATTTTAATTGAAGTATAACAGATAATGGTTGACTATGGGAACTCTATGGACTCTCTTGTTTCTACACATCTTATGAGTAAGGCACTGACTGCTTTTTGTTCCACAGTCTCTTTTCAAGGACATTTGTATAGTGAACATCCTTGGAAAATGGAGTTAGTGGCTCCTTCCAGAACAAAAGGCAGGCATGCTGGACTCCATAAGCTCAAGGTCCCTCTTCTGTGATGCAGCCCTCTGTGTGCACAGGCATCTATCTGAGCCCATCCACACTACCCCGTAGAATCTGGGGGACAGGAAACTGATGCAAATGTGTGATGCTCGTGCTGCTCTCTGTGCCATGAGTAATGAAGTCCTTTGTCTCTGAACCAATAGACCTGGATCTTCTGCCAGCATCCGTGAAACTGTGGCGAGCTACCTTGGTAGCTTGCAAGGAGGCTGAATTCTCCGGCCCTTCGCAGTTCTTAACAGTTTTATCAACAAGGATGGGATGCTGACAGTGACATGCCCCCCCTCATATTGGGTGGGTAGAAAGTTCTACCCATTTCAGACAGCAGCTGTGTAGACAGACACCTATTCTGAGAATGCAGGAAATTTTGTGACTGCTGTGGGCACAAACCGAGAGAATCCTTAGAACTTCTGTTGACTCTCTTGGGAGATGAGGGGCAGGGCACATAATGCCTATTAAGGAAGAATGGCAACAGCTGAGACATCCTAGGCTCTGTGGCGCCAACTTTAGATCCATTTGGAGATAAAGGTCTCCAAGTTTTTGCAGTGTTTAGCCAAAGTAAATAATACACACTTGAAGGTCCATCTTTGCAAAAAAATATTTTGAAGAGCAAGGGAATGATAAATTCAAAGTTTAAGAAAGCGATTACTTCTGCAGGCCAGGCACGGGGCTAAGATTGGGAAGGAGCGCACAGGTAGCTACACTAATATTGGAAATTTTCTAGTTCTTAAGTTGGGGTTGGGCTCACGGGTTTTGGTTTTATTATCAAGCTTCATAATGTAGCTATTTGTTAACATATATTCGTTCTTTTGTGTGTATCAACTATTACACAATAAATTTTTATGACCAGCTTAGGGAAATTTAGTTTATAATTAAAATTATTGGATTGCTATGAATGGCATAGCATCTGTTAGATTTCTATATGGATTTTGGTAGAGGATAATGTCTTCCCTTGAGAGCCCTACCACATGCAACAGGAAAATGGTACATCTCTATACCTTTGTGCGAGAAATACTGGAGAGGTTCAGTGGTTTGACCTTTCTTGGAGAGTGGATCCATCATGAAATTTTTGCAAATTAAGTGCTCTCATATTTGCCTAAGCTAGGACCAATGTAGAGTTATTTTTAGCTTGATGTCTAATTCTAGATACTGTTCTTTTTCATTATTCCTAAAAACAGACTGTAAACACTTTGTATGTTTATAGTACTAAGAGGGCATTACCCATGCATTTGGGAAATTTGGGGAAGTATTATATGTACTCTACCAACTTCTCTGTCCAAGGGGAATGGAGAAGTCTTATTTCCTTTCCTAAGTCTATCTTCTATCTAGTCGAGAGAGAGAGACACACAGAGAGAGAGAGAGAGAGAGAGAGAGAGAGAGAGAGAGAGAGAGCGCAAGAGAAAAGCAAGGGCCCTTCAAGCCTTTCTCAGGTGGCAAAACTCTGAAGAGAATTTTGTCCGTGTCCCCCAAGAATGACTGCAGCTGCTTGCTGACAACCCCACACAAGACCTCTGGGAGCTCTCCAACCCTTCTCTAGCTGACCTTGAGAGTTAAGACACTAGATTCTTTGTGAGGTCACCCTTAGGTTGTCATCATACTACCGCTAAATATTTTTATCACCTACTGGAGACTAAATGCTTTTCATACTTTGTTTCATTTACTCTTTTCAGCAGCCCCAGGGTGGCTGTTATCATCACCCCCATTTTGTTCATTGAAGCAGGGCTTAGAGAGAAGTGCAGTAACTTCGTGTTCCCCCAGCCAGAATGCAGTCTGTTTGTGGATTCTACAGCTCATGCTTTTAGCAGTGTGACAGCCTTGTCATCTCATCCATTAATTCTAACACTGTCATGTGAGCATACAGAATGTTTTTATCTGATGGATATCAGAATGCCAGAGGGTTGTGGCGATAGGAAGTTACATAGTAGGGACAAGTGGGCAAGCTCTGTGGCCTGCAGGCAGGAGGGAGACTACGTTGCCGAGATCCCGTTACCCCTCTTTTTTAGTGAATCTTATACTTTTTCTTCTTATCAAAACCCTGTCGTCGGTATCTGGGTGGTTGATATTTTTGGAAAAGCTGGAGGTAGCATTCCTAAAGTCTGAGGAGGAGGGACAAGCACCTTAGAGAGATTTTTATTTTGCTAAACATGGTGATAGTTCTCTCAGGTGAGGGAAGGAGACAGGGCATGCACACCTTTGTTTCTATGAGAAAGTAAGCTGGGTGCGAATCGTGTTTCAGTCTCTGGTATTCTGGTGAAAGCTGTGAATGCTGTTTTCCCCCTGATCTATAACTGGTCCCTAGGAGGGAAGTCAATTACTTGCCGTGAAGTGGGCTTCAAAGGCAAGGTTTGAAGTGTCTTTCTTTATCCTTAGCTTGCAGATTTATTTTTAGTCGGCTACTGAAAAAATAAACAAATACTTTAATCTGACTTACGGAGCACTTAGAACAAGGAACTGCAGCAGAAAGATAGCAGGAGGAGCCTGCCCCGGAGGGTGCCTCAGGCTGGCAGCACCTGGAAGGCCAGTGCTGGGTGTTTATGACTCAGGAAGAGAACCCCCAGCTGTAGTGTTTCCAGGAAAGAGTTTGACAGGAGTCAGTTCACTCCTCAGCTCTATGGGGTACTTTTATCTCGATATGTACTTATGCATGCCTTCTTTTGGTGGAGCTTGATGCCAAATCAAAATCTCCTTGTCGTAGGAATATCTCATATCGTAAACTTCCTGAGGACCACACAATCTCATGCGCAGTGACGGTTGAAATATAATGCATGATTCGAAACGCAGGCCACTCTCACAGACTACGTGCAGGTCTTGGAAGATGATCAAAAAGAAACCTTTCCTTTTGTTTAGTCCTTCTGAGTTTCTCCCCAGGGATCAGGCTCTTTGAGGCAGTGATCAGGTCGTACACTGTTGATCCATCAGTTAAATGGGTGTTTATTGCACACTTACTATGGGCTTAGTACACAGTTTTCCCTTTTGGAAGTGACAGAGTATAGTCCCCAACTAAGAACGGATTGGTTTCTAAAGTTTGGGAAAGTTGAATCTGGAGCTTGGAGTGTAGTGCCCCGACAATGTAGTAAACTGCTGCTTAGTTTCCCAGGCTAGCCCACCAGCATCTTTAATCCCTAGAGCAGGGGACCCCCGCCCTAATGCCTGTGGGCCTGTTAGTGTTAAAATGCCAAGAGAGGAGGAGGGGGAGCTCTTCCTCTGCCTTTCTGGGCTCCGGGCTCATCCTTTCTTTCGTGTCCTCCTCCCTCAGGGGTCCCCAGAGCCCCCTGATCGCAGTGCTCCAGGATCACCTGCTGCCCCCTCTCCCTTCCCCCACCCCATCCCAACTCTCATTTCCTCCGTGTAGCTGGTCTCAGTCGGCTCTCAGATTACACAGTGAGTTTTGTGTCTGATGCCCTGTGCTGTTGGCATTTGAACCTGGGAGTCTGAAGTTTACATAGGCTGAGTGTAGGGGGTGTGGTAGGTGGAATTCAAA
This sequence comes from Mesoplodon densirostris, assembly GCF_025265405.1. NCBI lineage: Eukaryota > Metazoa > Chordata > Mammalia > Artiodactyla > Ziphiidae > Mesoplodon > Mesoplodon densirostris. The sequence continues at coordinate 15,239,094 of NC_082664.1, forward strand.
AAAGGTGTGGGTCCTGTTTGTTTAGGACAGTTATGCATTATTTTTTTAACATCTTAATTGGAGTATAATTGCTTTACAGTGGTGTGTTAGTTTCTACTTTATAACAAAGTGAATCAGCTGTACATCTACATATATCCCCATATAATGATGCATTATTTAAAACTGTTATTAAAATTTTTTTAAACAGTGTTCCTCACTGATGTATTAGAATGACTTTATAAACTGGAGTTTGGCAGAGGGCAAGGACAAATAAGGGTTACTGGTTAGTGAAAGGTTTGATAACCTTTTGTTCTCTGTATATTTTATCTAAGTTTAAAGAGATTTCAAAATTGAGAATAAATGAATTTTCACTTTTTTAATGAGAATTGTTTTATTACCATTTTTACTTGTCTAAATAATACAAAGCTGTACTGAATTCTTCAGAAATCTTGCCAAATAAGGCAAAATATATAATATTAGAAGATTTTAACCCCAGGTCCTTTCTTCAAAATAGTAACCAACTAGATTTTGTTAATATTCACATAAGTATTAAAAATGAGCATATGCATCCTCATCAACAAGCATTTATCCTGTGCAGGGTGCTTCCTAGTTGCTGGGGATACAGAGAAATAGAAGGCATACTTCCTGTCCTCAGGAAACAGCATATGATCTATTTGGGGAAAAAAGGCGAAAACATGGAAAATAAATAGTAGCAGGTTATTCACTGTCTGGTTCCACCGGGTAAGATGAAATAAGCAGTTCAGAAGAGGGAGCAGTTGCTGGGGTGACGGGTGGTCCTGCAGAGGATGGGAGAGGCTCAGATACAGCAGGGAAGGGTAGGGCTCCCCAGGCCACCAGGTAACTTTGCTTTTGCAGTTGCCTTTTATTCCATTTTCCCTAAAATTATTATTGAGCATATTGTTTGATTCCAAGATTTTCTTTGTTGTATTACAGTTTCCTGTAGAATTGTTAGGATTTGGTTATATGGATCACTTCCAACCGTTTGTTATTTTCCAAAATTTCTGTAATGATTCCCTATTGTTCTTTTAGAATTGTTTTATAATGATATAATAATATAATTCTAAATTTCTTTTATAGTGATGAAGAAACTATTGCCAAAAGCAAGCTAGAAGATAAAAGTATCAACAGTTATATTTCTTGTGAAATAAATCTAGGAACCATTTCTTATCTGTAGGTGCTAAAGACTGTTCTACCTACACAGTCACTATTTTTCAGCATCTTAAAGTGTTCCAGACTGTTCCTCACTGCTGTCTTGGCTTGACACATTCACATATGAGAATTTCAGAAAACTGAATCTGACTGTGATCAAGTTGGCAGAGTTCTTCACTGCCTTTATTTGACATTGATTTGTCGGATTATTCTTTAATTAGTAAATTAGGAGTAAACATAAAATTTTCCATTTCAGTGTTACTTCTTCCCTTTTAGTTATTTCCTGTTCTTTGCTCTCCATTTCTTTCCACCGAGCCCGTGAGTGCCCCTCTTTGGCCTGTGAGTTCATTTTGGGTAGGAATCATTGAATCCCTGGAGCTTTGGACAGTGCTCAATAAATGTTCAGTGAATGAATGAAAACAACATTTCACATATGATTAGAAAGAAATAATAGAGAAGAGATTAGGTATAAATACATGTGTATGATTTTAATTTTCACATTTTTTTAAACTATCTTATTAAAGCAACTTCCTGCTAGTTTTACCTAGTCAGGAGCCAATCTTGATTTGAAGGAGGTAAGATTTATGAGCCTTGCAAAGAACTTTTTTTTTTTTTTTTTTTTAATATATATATTTTTTTATTTTACAAATTTAATCAGTTATACATATACATATGTTCCCATATCCCCTCCCTTTTGCGTCTCCCTCCCACCCTCCCTATCCCACCCCTCCAGGCGGTCACAAAGAACCGAGCTGATCTCCCTGTGCTATGCGGCTGCTTCCCACTAGCTATCTACCTTACATTTGGTAGTGTATATATGTCCATGCCGCTCTTTCACTTTGTCACAGCTTACCCTTCCCCCTCCCCATATCCTCAAGTCCATGCTCTAGTAGGTCTGTGTCTTTATTCCTGTCTTACCCCTATGTTCTTGATGGCATTTTTTTCTTAAATTCCATATATATGTGTCAGCATACAGTATTTGTCTTTCTCTTTCTGACTTACTTCACTCTGTATGACAGACTCTAGGTCCATCTACCTCATTACAAATAGCTCAATTTCATTTCTTTTTATGGCTGAGTAATATTCCATTGTATATATGTGCCACATCTTCTTTATCCATTCATCCGATGATGGACACTTAGGTTGTTTCCATCTCCGGGCTATTGTAAATAGGGCTGCTATGAACATTTTGGTACATGTCTCTTTTTGAATTATGGTTTTCTCAGGGTATATGCCCAGTAGTGGGATTGCTGGGTCATATGGTAGTTCTATTTGTAGTTTTTTAAGGAACCTCCATACTGTTCTCCATAGTGGCTGTACCAATTCACATTCCCACCAGCAGTGCAAGAGTGTTCCCTTTTTTCCACACCCTCTCCAGCATTTATTGTTTCTAGATTTTTTGATGATGGCCATTCTGACTGGTGTGAGATGATATCTCATTGTAGTTTTGATTTGCATTTCTCTAATGAGTAAAGATGTTGAGCATCCTTTCATGTGTTTGTTGGCTGTCTGTATATCTTCTGTGGAGAAATGTCTATTTAGGTCTTCTGCCCATTTTTGGATTGGGTTGTTTGTTTTTTTGCTATTGAGCTGCATGAGCTGCTTATAAATTTTGGAGATTAATCCTTTGTCAGTTGCTTCATTTGCAAATATTTTCTCCCATTCTGAGGGTTGTCTTTTGGTCTTGTTTATGGTTTCCTTTGCTGTGCAAAAGCTTTGAAGTTTCATTAGGTCCCATGTGTTTATTTTTGTCTTTATTTCCATTTCTCTAGGAGGTGGGTCAAAAAGGATATTGCTGTGATTTATGTCATAGAGTGTTCTGCCTATGTTTTCCTCTAGGAGTTTGATAGTGTCTGGCCTTACATTTAGGTCTTTAATCCATTTTGAGCTAATTTTTGTGTATGGTGTTAGGGAGTGATCTAATCTCATACTTTTACATGTCCCTGTCCAGTTTTCCCAGCACCACTTATTGAAGAGACTGTCCTTTCTCCACTGTACATTCCTGCCTCCTTTATCAAAGATAAGGTGACCATATGTCCGTGGGTTTATCTCTGGGCTTTCTATCCTGTTCCATTGATCTATCTTTCTGTTTTTGTGCCAGTACCATACTGTCTTGATTACTGTAGCTTTGTAGTATAGTCTGAAGTCAGGGAGCCTGATTCCTCCAGCTCCATTTTTCGTTCTCAAGATTGCTTTGGCTATTCGGGGTCTTTTGTGTTTCCATACAAATTGTGAAATTTTTTGTTCTAGTTCTGTGAAAAATGCCATTGGTAGTTTGATAGGTATTGCATTGAATCTGTAGATTGCTTTGGGTAGTAGAGTCATTTTCACAATGTTGATTCTTCCAATCCAAGAACATGGTACATCTCTCCATCTATTTGTATCATCTTTAATTTCTTTCATCAGTGTCTTATAATTTTCTGCATACAGGTCTTTTGTCTCCTTAGGTAGGTTTATTCCTAGATATTTTATTCTTTTTGTTGCAATGGTAAATGGGAGTGTTTCCTTGATTTCACTTTCAGATTTTTCATCATTAGTATATAGGAATGCCAGAGATTTCTGTGCATTAATTTTGTATCCTGCAACTTTACCAAATTCATTGATTAGCTCTAGTAGTTTTCTGGTAGCATCTTTAGGATTCTCTATGTATAGTATCATGTCATCTGCAAACAGTGACAGCTTTACTTCTTCTTTTCCCATTTGGATTCCTTTTATTTCCTTTTCTTCTCTGATTGCTGTGGCTAAAACTTCCAAAACTATGTTGAATAAGAGTGGTGAGAGTGGGCAACCTTGTCTTGTTCCTGATCTTAGTGGAAATGGTTTCAGTTTTTCACCATTGAGGACGATGCTGGCTGTGGGTTTGTCATATATGGCCTTTATTATGTTGAGGAAAGTTCCCTCTATGCCTACTTTCTGCAGGGTTTTTATCATAAATGGGTGTTGAATTTTGTCAAAAGCTTTCTCTGCATCTATTGAGATGATCATATGGTTTTTCTCCTTCAACTTGTTAATATGGTGTATCACATTGATTGATTTGCGTATATTGAAGAATCCTTGCATTCCTGGAATAAACCCCACTTGATCATGGTGTATGATCCTTTTAATGTGCTGTTGGATTCTGTTTGCTAGTATTTTGTTGAGGATTTTTGCATCTATGTTCATCAGTGATATTGGCCTGTAGTTTTCTTTCTTTGTGACATCCTTGTCTGGTTTTGGTATCAAGGTGATGGTGGCCTCGTAGAATGAGTTTGGGAGTGTTCCTCCCTCTGCTATATTTTGGAAGAGTTTGAGAAGGATAGGTGTTAGCTCTTCTCTAAATGCTTGATAGAATTCGCCTGTGAAGCCATCTGGTCCTGGGCTTTTGTTTGTTGGAAGATTTTTAATCACAGTTTCAATTTCAGTGCTTGTGATTGGTCTGTTCATATTTTCTATTTCTTCCTGATTCAGTCTTGGCAGGTTGTGCATTTCTAAGAATTTGTCCATTTCTTCCAGGTTGTCCATTTTATTGGCATAGAGTTGCTTATAGTAATCTCTCATGATCTTTTGTATTTCTGCAGTGTCAGTTGTTACTTCTCCTTTTTCATTTCTAATTCTATTGATTTGAGTCTTCTCCCTTTTTTTCTTGATGAGTCTGGCTAATGGTTTATCAATTTTGTTTATCTTCTCAAAGAACCAGCTTTTAGTTTTATTGATCTTTGCTATCGTTTCCTTCATTTCTTTTTCATTTATTTCTGATCTGATTTTTATGATTTCTTTCCTTCTGCTAACTTTGGGATGTTTTTGTTCTTCTTTCTCTAATTGCTTTAGGTGCAAGGTTAGGTTGTTTATTCGAGATATTTCCTGTTTCTTAAGGTGGGATTGTATTGCCATAAACTTCCCTCTTAGAACTGCTTTTGCTGCATCCCATAGGTTTTGGGTCGTCGTGTCTCCATTGTCATTTGTTTCTAGGTATTTTTTAATTTCCTCTTTGATTTCTTCAGTGATCACTTCGTTATTAAGTAGTGTATTGTTTAGCCTCCATGTGTTTGTATGTTTTACAGCTCTTTTCCTGTAATTGATATCTAGTCTCATAGCATTGTGGTCGGAAAAGATACTTGATACAATTTCAATTTTCTTAAATTTACCAAGGCTTGATTTGTGACCCAAGATATGATCTATCCTGGAGAATGTTCCATGAGCACTTGAGAAAAATGTGTATTCTGTTGTTTTTGGATGGAATGTCCTATAAATATCAATTAAGTCCATCTTGTTTAATGTATCATTTAAAGCTTGTGTTTCCTTATTTATTTTCATTTTGGATGACCTGTCCATTGGTGAAAGTGGGGTGTTAAAGTCCCCTACTATGATTGTGTTACTGTCGATTTCTCCTTTTATGGCTGTTAATATTTCCCTTATGTATTGAGGTGCTCCTATGTTTGGTGCATAAATATTTACAATTGTTATATCTTCTTCTTGGATTGATCCCTTGATCATTATGTAGTGTCCTTCTTTGTCTCTTCTAGTAGTCTTTATTTTAAAGTCTATTTTGTCTGATATGAGAATTGCTACTCCAGCTTTCTTTTGGTTTCCATTTGCATGAAATATCTTTTTCCATCCCCTTACTTTCAGTCTGTATGTGTCTCTAGGTCTGAAGTGGGTCTCTTGTAGACAGCATATATATGGGTCTTGTTTTTGTATCCATTCAGCCAGTCTGTGTCTTTTGGTGGGAGCATTTAGTCCATTTACATTTAAGGTAATTATTGATATGTATGTTCCTATTCCCATTTTCTTAATTGTTTTGGGTTCGTTATTGTAGTTCTTTTCCTTCTGTTGTGTTTCTTGCCTAGAGAAGTTCCTTTAGCATTTGTTGTAAAGCTGGTTTGGTGGTGCTGAACTCTCTCAGCTTTTGCTTGTCTGTAAAGGTTTTAATTTCTCCATCAAATCTGAATGAGATCCTTGCTGGGTAGAGTAATCTTGGTTGCAGGTTTTTCTCCTTCATCACTTTAAGTATGTCCTGCCACTCCCTTCTGGCTTGTAGAGTTTCTGCTGAGAGATCAGCTGTTATCCTGATGGGGATTCCCTTGTGTGTTATTTGTTGTTTTTGCCTTGCTGCTTTTAATATGATTTCTTTGTGTTTAATTTTTGACAGTTTGATTAATATGTGTCTTGGTGTATTTCTCCTTGGATTTATTCTGTATGGGACTCTCTGTGCCTCCTGGACTTGATTAACTATTTCCTTTCCCATATTAGGGAAGTTTTCAACTATAATCTCTTCAAATATTTTCTCAGTCCCTTTCTTTTTCTCTTCTTCTTCTGGAACCCCTATAATTCGAATGTTGGTGCGTTTAATGTTGTCCCAGAGGTCTCTGAGACTGTCCTCTGTTCTTTTCATTCTTTTTTCTTTATTTTGCTGTGCAGCAGTTATTTCCACTATTTTATCTTCCACCTCACTTATCCGTTCTTCTGCCTCAGTTATTCTGCTATTGATCCCATCTAGAGTATTTTTTATTTCATTTATTGTGTTTTTAATCGATGCTTGATTCGTCTTTAGTTCTTCTCGGTCCTTGTTAACTGTTTCTTGCATTTTGTCTATTCTATTTCCAAGATGTTGGATCATCTTTACCATCATTATTCTGAATTCTTTTTCAGATAGACTGCCTATTACCTCTTCATTTGTTAGGTCTGGTGGTTTTTTATCTTGCTCCTTCTCCTGCTGTGTGTTTTTCTGTCTTCTCATTTTGCTTATGTTACTGTGTTTGGGGTCTCCTCTTTGCAGGCTGCAGGTTCGTAGTTCCCGTTATTTTTGGTGTCTGTCCCCAGTGGCTAAGGTTGGTTTAGTGGGTTGTGTAGGCTTCTTGGTGGAGGGGACTACTGCCTGTGTTCTGGTGGATGAGGCTGGATCTTGTCTTTCTGGTGGGCAGGTCCACGTCTGGTGGTGTGTTTTGGGGTGTCTGCGGACTTTTTATGATTTGAGGCAGCCTCTCTGCTAATGGGTGGTGTTGTGTCCCTGTCTTGCTAGTTGTTTGGCATAGGGTGTCCAGCACTGTAGCTTGCTGGTCGTTGAGTGAAGCTGGGTGCTGGTGTTGAGATGGAGATCTCTGGAAGATTTTCGCCGTTTGATATTATGTGGAGCTGGGAGGTCTCTTGTGGACCAGTGTCCTGAAGTTCGCTCTCCCACCTCAGAGGCACAGCACTGACTCCTGGCTCCTCAATTTGGGATGATTTGTTGTCTATTCATGTATTCCACAGATGCAGGGTACATGAAGTTGATTGTGGAGCTTTAATCCGCTGCTTCTGAGGCTGCTGGGAGAGGTTTCCCTTTCTCTTCTTTGTTCTCACAGCTCCTGGGCCTCAGCTTTGGGTTTGGCCCCGCCTCTGCGTGTAGGTCGCCGGAGGGCGTCTGTTCTTCGCTCAGACAGGACAGGGTTAAAGGAGCAGCCTCTTCGGGGACTCCGGCTCACTCAGGCCGGGCGGGAGGGAGGGGCACGGACTGTGGGGCGTGCCTGCAGCGGCAGAGGTCGGCGTGACGTTGCACCAGCCCGAGGCGCGCCGTGCGTTCTCCCAGGGAAGCCGCCCCTGGATCCCGGGACCCCGGCAGTGGCAGGCTGCACAGGCTCCCGGAAGGGCGGTGTGGACAGTGTCCTGCGCTCGCACACAGGCTTCTTGGCGGCGGCAGCAGCAGCCCCAGCGTCCCACGCCCGTCTCTGGGCTCCGCGCTTTCAGCCGCGACTCGCGCCCGTCTCTGGAGCTCCTTTACGCGGCGCTCTTAATCCCCTCTCCTCGCGCACCAGGAAACCAAGAGGGAAGAAAAAGTCTCCTGCCTCTTCGGCAGCTCCAGAGTTTTCCCGGACTCCCTCCCGGCTAGCTGTGGCACATTAGCCCCCTTCAGGCTGAGTTCTCGCCGCCAGTCCCAGTCCTCTCCCTGCGCTCTGACCGAAGCCCGAGCCTCAGCTTCCAGCGCCGCCTGCCCCGGCGGGCGAGCAGACAAGCCTCTCGGGCTGGTGAGTGCCGCTCGGCACCGCTCCTCTGTGCGGGAATCTCTCTGCTTTGCCCTACCCAGGTATGTGGGGAGTTTCTTGCCTTTTGGGAGGTCTGGGGTCTTCTGCCAGCGTTCAGTAGGTGTTCTGTAGGAGTTGTTGCACGCGTAGCTGTATTTCTGGTGTATCTGTGGGGAGGAAGGTGATCTCCGCGTCTTACTCTTCCGCCATCTTACCCGGAAGTCGCAAAGAACTTTTGAACATAGGTTATTTTGTGAGACAGACCTGTTATCTGTGACGTATTAACACGTTTGATGATGTGGATGATCACATTTTAAAAGATCTTTGGCTTCCTCTTCTGCATAATTAAGTTCTTCTCAGAACAACTTCTACATTGTAGATTCCACTTGTGTATTTCTGACCAGTCAACACAACTACAATTTGATTATGATTACTAGCTTTTCAAAGCCTTCCTTCATTCCCCAGCAGGCAGCTTCCTGTCAGAATTCATTTCGCATTTGGAAAATCTCTCTCTGACCCACAGCGTTCTGGATACAATTCATCCTTCACATACTTGAGTCTATCCGTTCATTGTCATCCATCCTTAGCTCTTCAGATGCCAAAAGACCGTTTTGTAATTGGAGTGATAAGATCACCTAAAACGTCAGGGGAGAGAAAACTAAGAAGAATATATAAAGATTTTTATTCCATTGATTTTCCTAATTAAAAAATGCTTTTAGTGTGTATCTATTTCTGTTATTATAGTTTAAGAAACTGAAGTATTAACTGTTATGGTTGGAGCAAGATCTGCTGTCTACATTCCTTCAATCTTTATATAATTTAAATTGAATTTTGGCAGAGCTGCAGTAAATTCAGTTCAGTTTAGCAAACATGGAGATGCTTGTGCTGGCCCCCCTATTATGGTGGTCTCTACAAGAACTGCCCTTTAGGGCTTCCCTGGTGGCGCAGTGGTTGAGAGTCCACCTCCAATGCAGGGGACATGGGTTCGTGCCCCGGTCTGGGAAGATCCCACATGCCGCGGAGCGGCTGGGCCCGTGAGCCATGGCTGCTGAGCCTGCGTGTCCGGAGCCTGTGCTCTGCAACGGGAGAGGCCACAACAGTGAGAGGCCCACACGTACAGCAAAAAAAAAAAAGAACTGCCCTTTAGTTGCAATAAAGCGGGTGTGAGAGAGAGTGATCCAGATATGGTTGCTGAGGAAATTAAAATTCACTGTGGAAGAGGATTAGGTTGGTATCATCCAAGAAGGAATTTCATGTTGGATCTTGGAGAAAGCAGAATATTTGGCTTACAGAGGGGAAAGTCATTCCAGGTATGGGGCACTGACGTTGGCTTCAGCAAGGCATGTACTGATCCTTGGACAAGGAAGGGGCATGATGAAAAGGATCTTCATCTGGCCTCAGGCTGCAGGATGTACCAGAGAATGATGATCTGGTCCACTGGAAGCCATGGTAACTGACTAGGGCTTAATCGATGAGGTTCCAGAGTAAAGGACATGGACATATGAAGGGAAGGTCAAGTCTTGGGAATGTTACACAGAAAGAATTTGATAACCTCAAAAGCTGATTGGATATTGCGAAGCAATGCCAAAGCAATGCCAGTTAGCTCCTGGGGCTGGGGAGCCTGTGTGAGTGGGAGAATCATGGTCGCATGTTAGCATAAACGGAGGATTAGAAAGAGAAGCAGACCAGACAAAACCTTGAGAGGATGCCCATGATTAGGACGGAAGCCAGGCAAGGAGGGGTCAGAGGAGAGCCAGGAACCTACAGTTTCATGGGAACAAAGGGAAGACAATGTTTCAGGAAGACAGGGTGAGCAGAGAAATCAAAATATAAGAGGTCTGAGTTTGATTTTGTACCAGAGAAGGACAAAATGTTGACCCTTGAGTAACCTCAGGAAAGTGGCAGGAGTAGATGCCAGATGGCAAAGACCCAGAAAAGGGAGAAGATTTTGTATTATTGGTGAGATTGTAAGACAAGATCCTTCCTTCAGTTATTTCCAGTGATAAACCCCTTTGAAGGAAATCTACTCCTTAGCTGACTAGTGTTATGTCACAAAATTCCAGTATATCATTAATACCTGTAGCTCTAAAATGTACCTATTTCCAACTGTAACCCCAAAACATTATTTTTACAAACCATTTAGAGATAACAGTTTTATTTTCTTTGATTCTACTCTTTCAAAATTTTGCTTATCCCTCTTGGAGATTTATTTCTAGGTCATTGATTCAGATTCCAAAACTGGTGTTTTCTGTAACCTTATTTTATGCCTACTAGAGTTGAAATTCAAACATTTTCCAGCAGTAGCAACTGAAATAGCTTCAAAGACATTTTTCACATCCACCTTGTTTTTTTCTTCACTGATTGTATCTTTTCAAAAATGCCCCAGATTGATAGCTCCTAAGATATAGTATGCCTATAGTAACAACAACACAAGCTTTTTAGAACTGAGAAATATTCTTTGTTCTTATTCTGGTTCATGAAGATGTGCTTTACTCCTGAGAGGAACCGATCAAGAAAAAAGTAGGTAAGAACCGGAGTCACAGGACCTAGATTCAGTTCTCTTCTTTGCTGCATGATGTTGGGCCAATTAGGTCTCTTTTGAATAAAAAAAAAATGTCAGAATCCGTGAATATACTTTATCATTTAACTTAGTCACCAAGCCTACCGTACGGTGTGATTCCACATTTGGAGGTGCTTTGCTAATGGTGGAACATCATCTGTTCCTTCATTTGGCTGACTCTCTTTTCCTTCTAACTTCATGTTGTGTATTTTCTGGTATACAGCCTCACCCACCCCCCCCACCCCCCAGCAGCCAGCACCCACGGTACAGATCAGGTGCTCAGTAAATATTTGATAATCGAGTAAATGGGCTGTACTGTATTATCGTCCACCCAGGTGGTGGAGAACCATCGGACCAAGCATCAGAAACAATATGAGTGTAAAACCATGGAGATCTCCAGGTCCCACTCGCCTGCCTTCAATATTTGAGTTTCGAGAAATCGGCCTTTGCATCCATATTTAAAAATAGGTCAGGCTCATATGAGAAGCACTGGTCTACCCTCTATGAGTTCCTGAAGGTCACAGACTATAATTTCCATCAGTTCATTCCCAAACCCTAGGGGAATTTCTGGAAGAAATTAGGTGTACAGTAAATGTTTGTGAATAAATGAATCTTAACTTTGAGATCAATAATAAGTGAGAATAAAATGCCCTTTCTTTTGGCTACAGATATAACACCTCGAAACTTTAAATACTAATTTATACTACCCATAATAAATTATATTTTTCAAGAAATGAAATAGATTGAGTGCCCAAATCATCAGTTCTGATAAATTCAAAACTCATAGTTTGTTACCTAATATTTGTGGCTAGAACTACGGTGCTTTATTTGCTTAATTCTTACAATCTAGTGATAAGTCATTTGCTTTCATTATTACTTGCCTTGCCATATACCTTGTTTTAAATTGTCTTTAAGAAGTCACAACGCATCACTCTCTTTTAGTTATATAAGTCTGGTATTTTAAACTATAGTTTCCTTTGGGGGGTGGTGATGTGAGGCAAGGAAGGAAGTAGAACCAGCATTAACCCCTCATTGCCTCACAACCTGCCATCGTGTGTATCATATTTCTGTGCTCCAGAGAAAAGAAATGGAATTGGTTTTTAACTAAAAATTATGCTGTCCTGAATACAAAAACCTTCTCACTAATACCCTATTGACCTGTGTCTTAGGTATGAATTTTTGAGTAACAAATTACCCTGATACTTAGCAGATTAAAGCAATAAATATTAATATTTAGTGCTTCACATAATACCTGTGGGTCAGGAATCTGGGAACGGCTTAGCAGGACTCCTGTCCTCTCATGAGGTTACACTCAAGATGTTGGCCAAGACCGCAGTCATCTGAAGATTTGACTGGGGCTGGAGGTTTCACTTCCCAGGTGGCTCCTTCAGACACCTGTCTTGTTTGCATGAGGCCCTCTTGTCAGGGCTCTTTGAGTGTCTTCACAATAGAGTGACCATCAGGTGTTTTGTTGGTGACTTTATATATGAACTTTCAGGAGGACAAGAAAAAGGTTGCATCAGTAACAGTTGTAAGCTTAAATGTGGGTTTAAAAAAAAAAATCTCCTCCCTCTTGCGTCTCCCTCCCACCCTCCCTATCCTACCCCTCTAGGTGGGAGATGCAAGAGGGAGGAGATATGGGGGTATATGTATATGTACAGCTGATTCACTCTGTTACACAGCAGAAACTAACACACCATTGTAAAGCAATTATACTCCAATAAATATGTTTAAAAAAACCCTAATATTAAAAAAATAATTAAAAAATTAATCAATTAATTAATTAATTAAAAAAACAACCAAAAAACATTTTTTAAGTGAGCCAGGTATCAGGTGTTTACATAATTATCCTATTTCGAATAAGTTCTCTTTCAGTTCTTCTCCATCATCCCCAACCTTCCCTCTTCATGGAACTTGCTCACATCTTGATTCCAGCACTCACGTATGTTGTCACACTTGTTGGTCCATATCTGTCTGTCCCACTAGACTGGAAGTGCAAGGGGCTGAGCTGTGACTTTCATCTTTGAATCTCAGGTGCTCAAGGCAGTGCCTGGCCCTTAGCTGATCTTTGTTTGTTGTTAAGCTTAACAAGCCTTATATACAACTGCATACCATTGTCTTCTTTTTCTCTATAAGATTGTGTAACTTGATTGAAGCCCTGCAGTTAGTAAGTGGCAGAGTTTGGGTTTCAAAGTCAGGTCTATGTTTTGTTCATCAGCATAGATGGTGTTGGGAAGACTCTAGTAGGCACCTGTGTTGGGAGGCCCACGTAGCATCCTTACAGATTTCACCTGGGAGAAATTCCTTAGGCGGTATCTCTGTGTTTACCCAGAATGAATCACTGTGATTTAAGAGAGATTGCTAGAAGGAGACAGTTTGTTGATTGAATAAAAGGCTATTGAAAATCAACTGGCCTATTATATTTGGGCTACAAATGAATTTTTGGTGTTAACCTGATGTTCTTTCATCTCTAAGTGAGATGCAAAAAGTTTCTCACACCTAAAGTGCTAATCTTTAGCACTTTAGTGCTAAAAGGGAAAGGGAAAATCTCCTTTCTCTTTTCCCATTTTTTCCAGGGATTCTACCCTGGTTGATTCAAAGGAATCAAACATGATATTTAGATATGAAGTTGGAGCTCAGTAAATGAGGAGATTGTCTATCTGACCCCCTGACCAAACTGATCACTACTAAGAAGCCTCCTTGCAAGAGTCTAGGTCCTAAACTAAGGGAGTAGTGGAAGAGCACATGCATTCAAGTGATGTTTTACATGTAAATCACCATGGCGACAGGATATGAAAGGTGGAGGAGTTGAGAATGGGCCCGAGGCCCCGTCCTGGGAATCTGAGTGAATGGTGGCTCCATTCAGTGTGACGGGGACACAGGAGGAGGAGCAGGTGTGGGGTTTATGATGATGTCAACTTGGGATGTGTCTGTGGGACAACCAGGGAAGGTGTTCTGTCTAGAAATGGGCATCAAGGTCAGATGGCCCCATGAGAGAGGAGTTGTCAGGGTATCTGGGAGAGAGCCTAGGTCTTAGATGCGTGTCTGTTGATGGTTCATGGACTGTTGGTATAGAAAAGAGCCCAGTGGCACAGGCAGCCTTTCTTGGCTGTGCTGTTCTGTTGGGAATCTCTATAGCTATCATTATATCTCAACATCCTGGATGGACTGGGGAGTAATGAGTGACCTCTTGCTTGTAGATGTAGAAGGGAGCTGCCACATTGTCCTGGACGACGAGGGCTCATCTCTCTGCCAGGTCGCCCAGAGGCTGCTAAACGGAGCTTGCTTCTACTCATGATTTGGCAATCTTAAATACCTCCTTTTTTTTTTTTTTTTTGGTTTGGTTAGCTTTCAGTGTTGCCTGTATCTGTTTTGAATTGTCATTCATTTTTCTTTTTAAAAGACAACCACAGGGGCTTCCCTGGTGGCTCAGTGGATGAGAGTCCGCCTGCCAATGCGGGGGAGACAGGTTCGTGCCCCGGTCCGGGAAGATCCCACATGCCGCGGAGTGGCTGGGCCCGTGAGCCATGGCTGCTGGGTCTGTGCGTCCAGAGCCTGTGCTCCACGGCAGGAGAGGCCACAACAGTGAGAGGCCCGTGTACTGAAAAAAACAAAAAGACAACCACAAATTCATGTTTTATTTTCTTGGGAAAATGCTTCTAATAAAACTGTAGCTTGGGGAAAAAAAAAAGGGGGGGAATGCCCTGCAGTCCAATGGTTAGGGCTCTGCGCTTCCACTGCAGGGAGCATGGGTTCAATCCCTGGTTGGGGAACTAAGATCCTGCATGCCGTGCAGTGTGGCCAAAAAAAACTATAGCTTGGTTTTTCCATGTGGGTGTTGATATAGATGGTTGTAATGAGACCTCTTTGATTAGTCACTTATTATCTGATTCTATGAATTATTTTAGATGTGCTCTCTCTTTTTCTTGATCCAAAGAGTTATCTTGAGACATAACATACTTAGCTTTTATTATATTCTATAAATTTTCCAGCTTATTCTCTTTTTTGTGCTAATCTGATAGCATAATTAAAATGTCTGACTTCAGTTCTTTCCTTACAAATTCTGCCTAACTCTTCTGTCTTTGATTAACTGAAATCATTCCTATATAAACAAATAACAATTGCAGATTGTATTACCTACAGTCCTGTCTTACGAGAATTTAAGTGCCTCCCGTTTGTTAAATTATAGTCTTAAAAAGACTACCTGTGACATATTTTGTCATTTTGTGTGATGCCAGTAGAAAACAAAGGCTCACTTCTGTGTTTTTCTTCTTGTTACACCTTTTATTTAATATTCATTTGAAGAGCCAGTGTGGCAGGTAGAGTGGGGACAGGCTTTGGATTCACACCAACTTGAAAATCTCAGCTCTGCCACTTCTTAGTGGTGCAACTCTGGATAAATTGCTTGAGTACTTCTCTGTGCCTCAGTTTCCTGTAGGTATTATAAAATGAAGATGATAATATTTGCCTCACGGATTATGGACATTAAGTGACACAATGATAGTTACATGCTTAGCACAGTGCCTGGAACATAATAGGTGCTCAGTAAATGCTATCAATATCTATTTTTATAAAGTAGAAGCAGCTCTCTTAACCAGTTCGGCAGCTTAAAGGAAGCTTCCAGTCCCTGTGCAGAGCCGTCTAGTGGATGCCCACAGCATGTTGAACAGTTGTAATTGGAGCCTTATCTCTAGTGCCCTCATGTACTTCTCCAACTGTCTGAGTTGCATTTGTCCCCAGACCTGTTCTATGTTGTTTGTTCTCAAACCTATTTATGCCAGTTGAACTTATAATTGTAATTAGGTGATTTAATTAAACATTAAGCAAACAGGACATAAGTGCAATCCAAAAAGACAGTGCTTTTTTTTTTTTAACTTGTATGCATGTACATTTGTATGTATGTATTTAGTCTTTTGGCCGTGTGGCACGTGGGATCTTAGTTCCTCGACCAGGGATTGAACCCATGCCCGCTGCAGTGGAAGTGCAGAGGCCTAACCACTGGACTGCCAGGGAAGACCCACAGCTGCTTTTTCTATACAGAATAAATTTTGGAAAGACTTAATAAAGGTAACTCAATAAATTAAAGAAAAACTTCCAAGGTACCTCGAATAGTTATTTTCATGGAAACAGAAAGTAGAATAGTGGTTGCCAGGGACTGAGGAGAAAGGGGGAATGGAGAGTTATTATTTAATGGGGACAGTGTTTCAGTTTTGCAAGATGAAATGAGTTCTGGAGATGGATGGTGGTGATGGCTGCAAAACCATATGAATGTACCACTTAATACGACTGAACAAAGATGGTAAATTTTATATGTAGTTTATTAAATTAAAAAGTTGTTTTAGGGCTTCCCTGGTGGTGCAGTGGTTGAGAGTCCGCCTGCCGATGCATGGGACGTGGGTTCGTGCCCCGGTCCGGGAGGATCCCACATGCCGCGGAGCGGCTGGGTCCGTGAGCCATGGCCACTGAGCCTGCGCGTCCGGAGCCTGTGCTCCACAACGGGAGAGGCCACGACAGTGAGAGGCCCGCATACAACAACAACAGAAAAAAAGTAAAAGTGTTTTAATCTGTCACAT
This sequence comes from Mesoplodon densirostris, assembly GCF_025265405.1. Lineage (NCBI taxonomy): Eukaryota > Metazoa > Chordata > Mammalia > Artiodactyla > Ziphiidae > Mesoplodon > Mesoplodon densirostris. Next base: position 15,255,353 of record NC_082664.1, read on the forward strand.
TAACTGTGGGTGAGATACCTGTTAAGGATTGGTGGAATTTAAAAAGCTAGAGGAATTCCACATCTAGGTTGTTTTCTAGTGGTCTTTAAGTTTTCTTACTTTCAGGAAACCAAAATCGGAAATAATAGATAATTCTAAAATTTTAGGTGTAGTTTATGCAAGAAAGAGAACAAAGCACGCTGATCCATGGACCGGTTCTCGAAGATGAAGGCTTTGGCATAGATCAAAATATCAGAGAATGAATGCATGTTTATATTTATTTATTTATTTATTTATTTATTTATTTTTATTTTTTTTTTTTTTGCTGTACGCGGGCCTCTCACTGCTGTGGCCTCTCCCGTTGCGGAGCACAGGCTCCGGACACACAGGCTCCGCGGCCATGGCTCGCGGGCCCAGCCGCTCCACGGCATGTGGGATCTTCCGGGATCGGGGCACGAACCCGTGTCCCCTGCATCGGCAGGCGGACTCTCAACCACTGCGCCACCAGGGAAGCCCCATGTTTATATTTAAAATTTAAAATTAACTGTTTAAGTTATGTGTGTGTCTTAGATTGGGCTCCGGGGAAACAGGCTCTGAGATGGAGATTTGCAGGCAGGAAGCTTGCTGGGGAGTGAGCGCTCTTGGAACCAGGCCTGGATGGGAGTGAGAGACGCAGGACTAATAGAAGGAGAATTGAAGCTCAGACCTCAGCCAATGGCGTGGGGATGCTAGTGCCGACCACCCTTCAGAGATGTGGCCGAGTGAGGCAGTTCGTACTGTCCTCCTGCACTGACCAGACATCAGGTGTGGGCTACCCCCCAGCAGAGGTGGGCATCACCTTGAGCAAGGCGACTTCCTTTGGCTGGAAGTGAAGCCCGAGAGGTTCTCACCTGTGTACTCTCAGCAGGTGACACTTCCAGTTGGGGGATGTGGTGGTCCCCAGCATCCACAACTGGCTGTGTCCATTTTTTGCATGTTTCCCCTTTTCAACAGATTTTTTTAAATTGGCTGATTGACTTTTGGTCCAGATGGCTTCAGATAAGAGCATCTTAACTGCTTACGCATGATCTTCTGAAGGTCTCACTGTGTTTGATCTTTACATACGCCAGTTGTCCCATTTGTGATATATTTGGGTTGGCCCAAAAGTGCGTTCAGGTTTTCTGTGAGATGTGGAAAAAACCCGAACGCACTTTTTGGCCAACCCAATATCAAGCCTGCGAGGCTTAATCACAGTGGATACGTGTGTGATGTGTTTGAAGCTCAAGTGATGTTTGGGACTCCATCGACTTCTAAATACTTTCCAGTATATATTGGGTTGGCCAAAAGGTCCTTTTGGTTTCTTCTGTTAAAAACTCAAATGGGCTTTTTGGCCAACCCAATTTTGCAATTCATGAAACCTCCGATTTTTGCTTCTTAAATTTTCCAGACTTTTTTTTGGCATTTGATGATTTTTTTTCCTCCTTTGGTCCAACTCTCCATGCTTGTGCCAAAGGTCACCTTCCTCTCACGTCCTGTGACCTGTAGTTCTTTATCTACAGATTCTTCAGTTACTCTTCCATCTGCCACAAGTAACCATGGACTCCTGCTCCCCTTACTTTACATCTTCCATTTAGACCTGCCTGTTTATCCTGATCCTCAGGCTCGACATAAATGATGGCCAATCTCCAGGATACCTCACTTCATTTTTAAATATACTCTTCCAGTCCTTAAAACAGAAGTCCTATATATGTGGTTGTGTTTTTTTTTTTTTCCTTTTACCTTTTTTTTTTGCGGTATGCGGGCCTCTCACCGTCGTGGCCTCTCCCATTGCGGAGCACAGGCTCCGGACGCGCAGGCCCAGCAGCCATGGTTCACGGACCCAGCCACTCCATGGCACGTGGGATCCCCCCGGACTGGGACACGAACCCGCGTCCCCCGCATTGGCAGGCGGACTCTCAACCACTGCGCCACCAGGGAAGCCCTCTTTTTACCGTTTTTAAGTGTATAGTACCATAACTTTAACTATATTCATATTGTTGTACACCCAATTTCTACAACTTTCTCACTTTGCAAAAACGAAACTCCCATTCCCCCTCCCTCCAGTCCCTGGCAATCACAGTTCTCCTTTCTGTTTCTGTGAGTTAGACTACTCAAGGTACTTCATATCGGTAATATCATACAGTATTTCTCATTTTTGACTGGCTTATTTCACTTAGCATCATGTCCTCAAGGGCCATCCACATTTAAAAGGAATTTCCTTTCTTTAAAAGGCTGAATACTATTCCATCGTATGTATATAACACATTATCTATTCATCTGTTGATGGACACTTGGGTTGTTTCCACCTTTTGGTTATTGTGAATAATACTGCTATGAATGTGAGTGTGCAAGTTTTTATTTTTAAATACAGGTGTATATGTATATATATTTTTAACATCTTTATTGGAGTATAATTGCTTAAATACAGGTATATATTTTCGTTTCTGTCAGCTTGCTGTGCCCCAAATTGTAAATGCTAAAGAGGGAGTCTGAGTCCCTTTGCAAGTGTGGCCATAAATATAGCACAAGGATACTACGATTACCCCATGGTGTCTCATTTTCCTTTCGAGTTTTGGCACGTGCTAACCTTTTAGTAAGAATACTATTCAGTCTCGTTTCTACTTGCCCTTCATTTAGCCATGTTTTGTTGTTTCCTTGGTTTCAAATTTTATCTCTTTATGCGAACTGGGAACTGAAGGCTTTCATTTGACTTGTGATCTTGTACATTCTGGAAGCTCATACATGTAATTGTGCAACAAATAAAGCAGCTGGAAGAAATCTTTCCTGAACAAAACCCAAGTGGGGCATTTGGGTGCCAGCCAAGATTTCAGCAGCTACAGAGGGAGATGTAAAAAGGCTGCCTATATTACAACAACAACAAATCACTTCTGGCCCCATAGGAATGTCCTTTAGGTAATGATCAAATAGAGGGTAGGGACCTTTACACATTTAATTACCTGACCACAAAACAAAGTATGTACTGTAACCTGAGGTCTCTATACCAAGTTAATTACCGTGATATACCTGAAGGTAGAACAGCACTGTGACTCCGTACACTCAGCCATAGGGGGAAATTCCAAGGCTGCTCAGTCTGAACCTGGCCTCCCGTTAAATTGCTGTGTGGTCCTAGGCAAGACGCTGTGAGTTTACCTTCCTGGGGTTCTATTCCTGCAACCAAAATTCAGAACTGTAATGCAAATGTAGCCACTGAACAACTAACAAATAAGAAATGAAGCCTTGTGTTAACTGCCTGTTTATAGAGAAGAAAGTTTAATGTCCTACAGTGATCCAAGGAGTCAAATTTCACTGGACATCTTGAAAAGATTGGTTATTTATTTTACTTATGTATATACATATACATCGGTCCAGGTTGACACATATAAAAGCAAAAGCTTGGACTGGAGGTATGTTTTTAAAAATGTAAAGGAGGGCTTCCCTGGTGGCGCAGTGGTTGAGCGTCTGCCTGCTGATGCAGGGGACACGGGTTCATGCCCCGGTCCGGGAAGATCCCACATGCCACGGAGCGGCTGGGCCCGTGAGCCATGGCCACTGAGCCTGTGCATCCGGAGCCTGTGCTCCGCAACGGGAGAGGCCACAACAGTGAGAGGCCCACGTACCGCAAAAAAAAAAAAAAAAAATGTAAAGGAGCATCACAGGTTTTTAACCATTTATCAGTTCATTCAGCCAACATTAAGGAGGACCTGGGTCAGTGCTTCTCAAACTTTTGGTGCATGAGAATCACCTGGAGGACTTTTTTTTTTTTTTTTTTTTGCGGTACGCAGGCCTCTCACTGTTGTGGCCTCTCCCGTTGCAGAGCACAGGCTCCAGACGCGCAGGCTCAGCGGCCATGGCTCACGGGCCCAGCCACTCTGCGGCATGTGGGATCTTCCCAGACCGGGGCATGAACCCGCATCCCCTGCATTGGCAGGCGGACTCCCAACCACTGCGCCACCAGGGAAGCCTGGAGGACTTTTTAAACACGCCTCCTGGACCCCATCCTCAGAGTTGCCCATTCAGTAGATATTGTGGCAGGGCCTGAAAATGTGCATATCTAGTAGCCACAGTCCCAAGTAATACTGATACTGCTGGTCTACAGAACACGCTTTGGGTACCTGAGTTCCAGAGACACTCAGAATGCCAAGGTGAAGAAGGCACAATCATGTGCATAGGGCAGATAGGAGTATTATTGATAGTCTATGGTGTGGTCATGTTAATCACATCATGTCACGCTGTGTGTGCACATATGTGTTTTAAAGGCATTTCAGAGCACATAGCACATGCAGAGGCATGGAGAACTGAGGCCACATGACATGTTCAGGGACATGGAGTTTGTGTTACTGGGGCAAAGGGCACATGGCTGGCCAGGGGGATTACAGTTGCAGCTAGAAATAGGGCTGCTAATCAGCTAACAAGATAAGATTAGTCTGGATGATCCAGGTGAACCCAGTATAAACACAAGGGTTCTTAAATGGGGAAGATGGAGGCAGGAGAGTCAGAATTAGGGAGACTGCAGTGTGAGAAGGACTCAGGCCAACATTGCTGGCTCGGAAGTTAGAGGAAGGGGGCCATGGGCCAAGGAATGCAGGTAGCTTCTAGAACCTGAAACAGGCAAGTGAATGGATTCTCCTGTAGAGCCACAGAAAGGAATGCAGCCCTGCTGACACCTTGATTATATCCCAGGGAGACTCATTTCGGACTTCTGACCTCCAGAACTGTAACATAATAAATGTGTCATTTTAAACCACATGCACACACAATTACCTGTTTTCCATTATTTTCCAGCTTCTTTTTCTATCAAATGAATAGTCAGCCACTCATCCTTGTCCAAAATGGTCTATCATTGTGAAAAATTGGAATACAAAGACATTAACAATAAAAGGGCTTTATAGAAATAGGTTTTCTTATTACAGAAGCAATGCATGCTTATTATGGAAACTATAGACAAAAAAAAAATGCACAGAATCCCACCCATTATTTAGAAAATCACTGCTAAAACCCCTAGAGACTAGCTTCTCAGATCCTTCTCTGTGCCTATGTGCATTTTTCCCTACTGAAATAGGGTCATGCCATGTGTGTTTTGAAAACTAGTATAATTTGTTTAAGCAGTCTTCCAATTGTCTCACATTTGCACTATTCCAACTTAACTCCCGTTGTTTGACATTTACTCTGTTCCCGGTAATCCCCTGTGGCTGATGCCTAAACTGAAAGGTAAGGAAGAACCCGAGTCAGCCAGAGAAAGATGGCAGGCCGGAGGGATAGACGTTCCAGGCCAAGGGCACTGCAGGTGCGGAGACCGTGGTGCCTGGCAGGAGTGGAGAGCCGTCCGGTCAGGCTGGAGTGTGGAGGGGGAAGGCGGAGCGGTGTGGAGGCTGGAGAGATTAGCAAATAAAAAGAGAAAAAGTCCGTAGCCTATCACCAAACGGTATACTTTGTTGTTTGCACCAACCTGATTTTGACTAAGTTGTTTTTGGAAAATTGCTGTCAGTCAAGTTATCTGGATCTGAATTAACAGGATTTGGGGCCTTACGCATCCAGTAGTCTGCTGGAGCCGCTCGTGCAGGCCCTCAAGCCAGCTCTGCCCTGATGTCACCTTGGTAGCTTGAAATCAGCAAATGCTGCAAATCAGGAAATTTTTCTTTTTTGCATGACAGCCAGTTCCCCAGCACATTGCTAGATGTGGCTAAGACGGAAGAAGTCCAGAATAAATGCCCTGGGTTTTGGTGTGGGACTCGAACACTAAAGTCAGATACCAGGGCCAGGAAGCATTCACTTTGGAGTCAGGAGGACCAGGGTCTGAATCCTAACCATCACTTTCCTGCCACCTCCAGCAGAGTAGTTAACTTCTCTAAGCCTCAGTTTCCTTACATGTGAAATGGGGTCGCTAATATTTAACTTGCAGATTAGTGATAAAAATTAAAACTTGAGAGACAGAAGCTATTATGGTTATTACTACAATGAAGGAGGGGTATGAAGGCATTAAGTTCATGGGGTTTTTGTTTGTTTGTTTGTTTTGCTGCACCTTGTGTCATACGGGATCTTTGTTCCCCAACCAGGGATCGAACCCGTGCCCCCTGCAGAGGGGTTGCAGAGTCTTAACCACTGGACCGTCAGGGAAGTCCCAAGTTAATTTTTTTTATTACGTGAAGTTTGAGTTGCTTTGAAGGCTTTTAGATTTAAAAAATCCTGTAATAACAACAACGGTAGCTAACATTGTTGAGCATTATTAACTATGTGCTTTTTACATGTGTTATTTCAAAAGAAATAATTTACATGTGCTAGTCCTCAAAAGAACTCTAGCGTAGATACCAGTGATATGATTACTCCCATTCTGTAGCTGAGGAGACTGAGGTTTAAGTAAGATAACTTTCTGATGGCCAGAGAGCTGCTAAGTGCAGAGACAGGACTTGGATGCGAGTTTGTCTGAATTCAGAGTCTACATTTTTAAACTGCATATGGGGTCTCCATTCATCAGAGACATCTAAGCTAGATGGTACCCGTTTATGAGTCCTGGGAGTAGTTGCCGTCCTGGGTCTGAGTGGGTTACACCCGAAGGGTCTACAGAGTGAGAAGAGGAGAGGGCAAGGATGCAGCCCCGGGCAACGCTGGTTTTTAAAAGGCAAGCTGAGAGTTTAGAGCAGGAAGGAAGGATCAACCATTTCAGATGCCACAGGGCAGAGTCATAAAAGGTAAGAATTAGAAAGGATTCCTTGGACTGGGCAAGATGAACAGCATCGATAATCTTAACAAATGCAGTTTGGTTAAGGTAATGTTGGCAGAAGCCAGGTTGCTTTGGTCGAGGAGTGAATTGATGGAGAGCAAGTAGAGAGAAGTGGCGGAAACGACTTTTTTTTTTTTGAGGTACACGGGCCTCTCACTGTTGTGGCCTCTCCCGTTGCGGAGCACAGGCTCCGGACACGCAGGCTCAGCGGCCATGGCTCACGGGCCCAGCCGCTCTGCGGCATGTGGGATCTTCCCGGACCGGGGCACGAACCCGCATCCCCTGCATTGGCAGGCGGGCTCTCAACCACTGCGCCACCAGGGAAGCCCGTGGAAACGACTTTTGAACAATCAGCTGCTAGAGAAGTAACTGGGAATCTAGGGAGATATTTAACAACATATGTGTGTTGGGAAGGAATAGTAAGTATTGATAGAAGTGAAGGTATAGGAACACGATGGAAGGAGCCCAGTGCCTTAGGAGGTGGTTGGTGGGATCCAAAGCCTGGCCGGAGAATTATAACTGGACCGATCTTGAGTTTGGGTCGTGTGGGCTGGGTGTGTTAGGAGGAATGAGGAGGCAGAGAATTGAGGATACTGGTCAGTATAACTACAGGCTGGCCTGTGGGCTCTAGGCTCGGGAGAGGACAAGTAAAACTGGACGGCCATTCATAGACTGAGAGAACGTTAAGCGGTCAGGGTCCTAGGAGTCTCAGAAGATGTTGAAAGGAAGTTGGGAATAAATGAGCAGTAGAGTCGTAAGAATGGCGAGTTATCCACAGTGAATGGGATCTTGACACTCAACCGTTCATATGCAGAGAAGTTCTGGATAGTTGGCAAGGCCCCTGGTCTTGCCATTAAATTCAGTTTTTGAAGCAGAGTAGAGGTGAAGGTCATCAGAATTGAGGAGATCAAGGGACTCAAGGCCTAGAATTGTGGTTGGGACCTCACACTGGTGTCCTTCATCTGATAAGAGTGCGTCTTTTTATAATTCTTTGTTATTAATCCAAATGTTTATGTCTAAAGAGGTCTCCCCCCTTTGGGATTAGCAGATTCAAACTTTTTTTTTTTTTTTTTTGGCTGCGTTGGGTCTTTGTTGCTGCGCGCAGGCTTTCTCTAGTTGCGACGAGCGGGGGCTACTCTTTGTTGCGGCGCACGGGCTTCTCATTGCGGTGGCTTCTCTTGTTGCGGAGCACGGGCTCTAGGCGTGCGGGCTTCAGTAGTTGTGGTGCGCGGGCTCAGTAGTTGTGGCTCGGGGGCTCTAGAGCAGAGGCTCAGTAGTTGTGGCATGCAGGCTTAGTTGCTCCACGGCATGTGGGATCTTCCCAGACCAGGGCTCAAACCTGTGTCCCCTGCATTGGCAGGCAGATTCTTAACCACGGAGCCACCAGGGAAGCCCGATACAAACTATTATGTATAGAATGGATAAACAACAAGGACCTACTGTATAACACAGAGAACTGTATTCAATATTCTGAGATAAACCATAATGGAAAAGAATATGAAAAAGAATGTATATATGTGTATAACTGAATCACTTTGCTGTACAGTAGAAATTAACACAACATTGTAAATCAACTATACTTCAATAAAATAAATAAATAATAAAAAATAAAGATGTCCCTCCCAGTTGGGGTATAAACACTCCTCTTGGGGAGTGACATATTCTTTACTTGGTGGCCGGGAAACCTGATAGAATCTTCAACTTTTTCTTAGGAACCTCTTCCTGGGATTGGTAGGGGAAGAATATAAAAGTCCTAGATTCACTTTTTCTCCTTCTGGGAAATGTACAGCTTACACTTTCTGAAGAAGAGTGTTAATACTAATAATAATAGCAGCTGTCATTTGTTAAGCATTTGCCACATGCCAGCTACTGGGCTAGGCACTTTACGTAGATGATTCTTTACAGCCTTATAACAAGATGGGTACACGTTCTCTAGCTGTTTCATAGTTAAGCACTCTGAAGATTAGAGAAGTCCCTTGCCCGAGGTCAGTCAGCTTGTAAGTGACGGAGCCAGCATTCAAACCCAGGCCTTCTCCCTTCAGAACTCAAGATCCTAGCTTCTCAATGGCTGAGGATACCTAGGCCAGCCTCGTGTTGGACTTCAGCATATTCCTGTTTGTGAAGGAAGAGGAAGGTGGTCACCCTCAAGATCCCTTGTCCCAGAGATGCACCATTGGAACTAGGGCTCCTGGATGGCCTCCATCTCCCCAGTGCCCACCCACCTTCAGCCTGCTTCTCCTCAGAGCACAGACTCTGTGCCTTTGAGCATCCATCACCCCATACAGTGCTGCTTTCTCACCACAGTACCCCTCACTGCCAGGGCAGCATGAGAAGTCTTCCCAAAGTCCCCCCAGAAGTTAAACCTCTGGCCTCTTCTCGCAAGAGAGCTGAGGAATGGCAGGAAAAGTGTTTCATTCTATCACCAACTCTTGGAAAATATTAAACGGTTGTTTCATACAGACACATTACTATGATGGGAGCTTGACTGTTCAAAACACAAGGAGGTAGTTATGCTGATATGGAATCTTTAGTTCAAGAATTACTCAGAAAAGTATAACCACTATGGGGAACAATATGGAAGGTTCCTTAAAAAACTAAATATAGAACTACCATATGATCCAGCAATACCACTCCTGGGCATATATCCAGAGAAAACCATAATTCGAAAAGATATATGGGGCTTCCCTGGTGGCACAGTGGTTAAGAATCTGCCTGCCAATGCAGGGGACATGGGTTCGAGCCCTGGTCTGGGAAGATCCCACATGCTGCGGAGCAACTAAGCCCGTGCGCCACAACTGCTGAGCCTGTGCTCTAGAGCCTGCGAGCCACAACTACTGAGCCTGCGTGCCACAACTACTGAAGCCCACATGCCTAGAGCCTGTGATCTGCAACAAAGAGAAGCCACTGCAATGAGAAGCCTGCGCACTGCAACGAAGAGTGGCCCCCGCTCGCTGCAACTAGAGGAAGCCCCCGCGCAGCAACAAAGACCCAATGCAGCCAAAAATAAATTTAAAAAATAAATAAATTTCTTTAAAAAAAAGAAAAGGAAAGATACATGCATCTCAATGTTCATTGCAGCACTACTTACAATAACCAAGATAGGGGAGCATCCACTGACAGAGAAATGGATAAGGAAGATGTGTACATATATACAATGGAATATTAATTAGCCATAAAAGAGAATGAAATAATGCCATTTGCAGCAACATGGATGGACCTAGAGATTATCATACTAAGTGAAGTAAATCAGACAGAGAAAGAGAAGCATCATATGATATCACGTATATGTGGGATCTCATAAAGAAAACGATACAAATGAACTTATTTACAAAACAGAAACAGACTCACAGATCTCGAAATCAAACTTACAGTTACCAAAGGGGAAACGTAAGGGGAAGTGATAAATTAGGAGATTGGGGTTAACATCTACACACTACTATATATAAAAATAGATAACTAACAAGGACATACTGTATAACACAGGGAACTCGATAATCTGTAATAACCTATATGGGAAAGAATCTGAAAAAGAATGGAGATATATATATATATAACTGATTCACTTTGCTGTACACCGGAAACTAACACAACATTGTAAATCAAATATACTCCAATAAAAATTTAGAAAAAAGAAGAATTACTCAGAAAAGTAATATAAGAGGTATGCAAGGAGAAGAAAGTATTCCTTGTGTAACGATAAAAATGAGTTACTCAATAGGAAGGACCACCTTGAAAATTATACTAATTTGTTACTAAGTTAATATGCTATTTGCTGAAAGCTATTTTCAGGAAATGATACCTTGTTCTGTGCAGGCCCAACTCCAACTTTCATATTTAAAAGATGCATTTACCAAGGTCTCATACTTGGATGAACTCCTGATGCGTATTCAGAAGGTACTGATGGGAGAGAAATGGATGAGCACACATCTTTAAAACTGTAATATGTTGGTCATTTCTTTCAACTTATATTCACTGACCAGATGAAGGTTTTTATTTGACCCCTATCTGCAAGAGTATAAGAATAGTTCACCTTGTCTTACAAGAAGTAAAACAGCAAAACAGTTTTGTTTTACTTTCAAAGTTAGGTACATCCCTAAACAATATCAGTTTGTACCACATCTCTAACCCTGTACTTCCCTGCCCCACTGCCTTCTCCAGCACACACAGTGCAATACACAGAGCTAGCAAGAGGTAAACCTGGCCAGTACACCCCAGAATGATCCAGAAAAATACTCCTCATCATGGGGCCTAAGGCCAGAGGGCTGATACCCAAAGCCGGGTCCCAGAAATAACAAAAGTGAAACCAGGAGATGAGGTTCCAACCAGGACTTAAGGCCCAGGTGTCAACACCTAAGGGTTGGATGGGAGGAAGCAACTAGAAGCCCAAGAGCAAAGAGCAGAGGGGTCAGCCATGCAGGAGGTGCTCAGGCTGGATTTCCAGTTGGGAGGGCCAGTGCAGGACAGCAGTATCACCAGCGCCCAAGCTGGCTTGCGGTCTCCTTCCTTGTATTCATTCATCTGGCCCAGCAGTTCTGTAGTGTGATCCCTGGCCCCAAGGGGTCTATGAGGTCCAAACTATTTTCAAAATGCTAAGGCACTGTGTGCCTTGTCTCACTCTCTTGACATTTGCATTGATGATGCAAAATCTGTGGTAGGTAGCATTGCATGAATCGTTTCACCTGTTTTTAGCATAAATCAAGGCAGTAACACCAAATTGTACTGATAATCATTGTATTCTTCACCACTTTGCCCTCACAGCTAAAAATAAAAGTCAGTTTCTCTTGAGTATCCTTGATGAAGCAATAAAAACTTGTTTTATTAAATCTTAATTCTCAAGTGCACATGTTTTTAACATTCTGGGAAGTACCCATACTGCATTTCTGTCACACGTGGAGGCACGATGATTGTCTCCAGGAAAAGCTCTTGCCCAGTTAAGTTGAGATGTAGGCTGGCCACTGTTTTAATGGAACACTATTTTTATTTGAAAGAATGACTGACAGACAAACTACGGTTATTTAGACTTGAGTACTTGGTCGACATTTTCTTTAAAATGAACGAAGTAAGCCTGTCATTTCAAGGAAAACAACTGTGACAGTATTTGTTGCCAATGCTAAAATTCAAGCTTTCAAGTGAAAATTAAAATTGGGGAAACCTATCTGCCACTGTGAGCTTGACAGTTTCTCAATACTTAAAGACTTTTCTGATAAATTCAGTGGTTATATTAACAAATGTAGTTTTTAAAATATTGTATAATGAAATGTGTTAACATTTAGAAGATAACCAATGCATGATGTTACAAAATCATGGTTGGGTAAAAGGTCCATTGAAAATAGAAAATACACCAAAGGATTTTAATGTAGCAAAGTATGAAAAGTTAATTGATATGATTTCAAATTATACATTGCAGCTAGCCTGTAAGAAATTACCACTTACTGAGTTATGGTATAATATCAAAAGCAATATCTACAGTTATATGAAAAGACTATTAAAATACTCCTCCCTTTTCAACTACATATCTGTGTGAGGCTGTATTTTTCTCTATATACCACAATCAGAATGCCACAGAGGGATTTCAGAAGCAGATAGGAGAATCCAGCTGTAAGTATTAAGAATTTTAAAGACATGCAAAAGTGTAAAATGATTCTCTTATCACAATTTTTTGGTTTGTTTTGGAAAGTTTACTTAGTTTTCATTTTAAAAATTTATGTTAAAACGTAATTAACTTATTTTTAAATGAATTAATCTTTTAAATTTTTCTCCGTTTTAATTTCTAGTATGGTAACAATTGATAGATTTAATGCACGTAAACAGAAGCCTTCGGAGTTCTGTTTTTAAGAGTTTAAAGGAATCCTGAATGCAACAAGTTTGAGAACCACTGGTTTAGTACATAAAGAATACTTACCATGTACTGGGCCTGCGCTGGTACAGGGATAGTATGGTGCACTGGACAGACACAGGCCCTGCCCTCAGAGCTAGCGGTCACCCACAATTAAACAGATAGTTCCCATAGAGTGGGAAGTGTCATGATAGGAGAAGCACAAAGTGATATGGTAGCACCTGGCCCTTTTTAGGGAAGACTTCCAGGAGGAATTAATGTCTCTGGTGATGCTTGAAGGATGAGTAAGAGTTAGCCAGGCAAAGAGAGCTTGATTGCTTTGGGTATATGGAAAAGCATGTGCAGAGGTCCCCATGTGAGAGAGCATGACTTCACTGCAGAAATAAAAGAAGTCGCGTGTAACAGGAGCACAGAGTGGAGGGATGGTGAGATGTGAAGCTGGACTAGAAGACAGTAGCCAGGTCGGGAAGGGCTTTGTGAGTGTGTGAGGTGTGAGGACCTCCCCCTAGGGGAATGGAGGATCCCAGGGGAGGGGGTTAAGTCAGGAGAGTGACTTCAGATTGCATTTTAGACAGATCTCTCTGGCTGTAGAGAATGGAAGTCTAGGGGCAGGGAGACCGGTTAGGTGTTACCATGGCAACCAAATCAAGAGATTATGGAACCTGGGCTAGGGTATGGCCCAGGTGTTGGAGAGATGTGGACAGATTTAAGGGAGATTTGTGTGAAGTTTACAGATCTAGGTAAATAGATTGGGTGTGGTTAAGGAGGGAAGGGTAGGCATCAGGACTAAATTTAGTTCATTTGTATCATTTTTTTAGATTGCACATATAAGACATGAACAAATGAACTTATTTACAAAACAGAAATAGACTCACAGACATAGAAAGCAAACTTGGGGTTACCAAAGGGGAAAGTGGGGGAGAGGGATAAATTAGGAGTTTGGAATTAACAGTTACACAGATACATGCTACTATATATAAAATAGATAAGCAGCAAGGACCTACTGTATAACACAGGGGACTATATTCAATATCTTGTTATAACCTATAATGGAAAAGAATCTGAAAAAAGATTATATATATATATATATATATCTGATTCAAGTATATATATATATATATATATATATATATATATATGAATCTGTTGTATACTTGAAAACAGCACAACATTGTAAATCAACTATACTTCAATTAAAAAAATTTTTTTTTACAAGACTGAATTTAGGTTCCAGGTTTAGCATCTGGGAGTAATGATGATGCTCACTGACAGAGGGAAAACAGAAGGTACAGGTTGTAAAAGGGGGAGGATGTATTCCATTTGAGCCATCTCCGAGCTATCCAAGAGGAGATGCCCAGTCAGCATTTGCATATGTGGTTCTGAAGCTGAGGAGGAAGAGTTGGACAAGAGACATAGATTTGAAGAGTGTGCAAAGCTGGCCGGGAAAAGTTCCCAGAGAATTAAGAGAATCCAGAGACTATGTGGTCATCGAGACCAAGGAGATAGAGGAAGAAGGAGGGGTCAGTGATGACCAGTGTTGTCAAGAAGTCAGTGAAATGATTAAGAGAGTCTTCTAGATGGAGCAACAAGAAAGTAGTTGTTGAGTCATTGACTGTATCCAGAACAGTGTCTATGGAGTGGTAGGCTCCAAGAGCTGGAAGAGTGGGGAAGAGGAGAGAGGAGGGGCTTGGTGGAGGACAGGAGGGGAAAGACAGAAAAAAGTGCAGTGGGTGAGTGGGGGGAGAGAGAGAGATGTTGAGATTTGAGTTATTATAATTCTATGGGAAGGAGCCCATAGAGAGAGAAGGTTGAAGATACAAGAGGCAAGGGGCAATCAATGGTGAGATTCCAGAAGACTAAGGAGGGAAGGGGATTTGGAGAACAGGTGGAGGGAAGCTATGTCTCCAACAGAGAACCAAGTTTCAGTTAAGGCATAGGGTACAGTGAGCATTAGCTGAAGAAGATGTAGGATAGTTTAATTGGAAACGGAAGTTCCGTGGTGCCCATTGGAAAGGTTTAGGAGGAGAGTAATGGGAATTTGGATCAAAGGAGAAAAAAGGCAGAGCAGCGTGAGGAAGAAGACAGGGAAGACAAAGGCTAGAGGGGCTCACCAGAGTGGCCATATGTGAGGAGACAGGCAGGATACACAGAGTGGCCAAGTAGAACAGTTATGTGAGGAGACAGGCAGGATACACAGAGTGGCCAAGTAGAACAGTTATGTGAGGAGACAGGCAGGATACACAGAGAGCTGGATCTTATTTTAGATGTTGGTAATTTAATTACAGATATTGGTAATTTAATCTTTTCTTTTTGCACAATGATGCATTTGTATCACAACCTAAAAATTACCCTCTATAACAGTGATTCTTTTTTTTTTTTTTTAACCAAAGCATTTTCTGGCCAATTCAAATTATTCCTGTGTGTTCTGTTGTTTAATTTTATATTCACCGGGTTAAATCTTCAGCTATGCTCCTGACATTGAATTCCCCATGTAGAAAAATCTATTCATTATGAGCACATTTATTGCTCTATTGAGTTGTCTATTTAAAACGCAGAGAACCGAAAATTAAATGCAATGCGTTTCTATTTTGGAAAAAAAGTGGATGAATGGGTACTATTTTCTTGAATACACCGTGTTTGTCTTAGATAATTAACAGTCCAGATTCATAGTCTAACAGATGCCAATCCTTGCTTGTTTTGATACTTGTTCCTTATTGAAAGGGATGCTTCCTAAGACTTATACATGCCATGTTCTGCATCAGGGGAAATGATAAGACAGATGTAATGGAGACAGTTGCTTTTGGGGCACAGCTAAGCTAAGTGATCAACAGAGACGTTGGTCTCCAAAATCTATTTCTCTGAGGTTAATTATGCAAAGTATGAAACAGTTTCTTTGTTGAAATTGTAAAATAAAATATCTCAAGTAACTTCAGTATAAGATTAAGCCATTAAATACTTATAGATTCCAAGTTTACAGCCCTCTACTAAATTTTTATTGTATTTAAGACTTTGGTGTTTGTCCCAGATACATTCTTTAATGACATATCCTAATTTCTCTAGATTTCTAATTTTAGTAAATGAGAATATCCCTGTGTTGTGTACATATAAGTGTGGACTACAGTACAGTACAAGGGCACTGTCAAATGAGAAATCTGCAGTTAATACTTAGTGGATCTGACCAGGAGGTCAGAGTTTATTTTTTTATTTCTTCCCAGTGTAACCCCCAAGAGGCCGTCTGTTCCATTTCTTTTTTTTTTTTTTTTTTTTTTTGCGGTATGCGGCCCTCTCACTGTTGTGGCCTCTCCCGTTGGGGAGCACAGGCTCCAGACGCACAGGCCCAGCGGCCATGGCTCACGGGCCCAGCTGCTCCGCAGCATGTGGGATCTTCCCGGACCGGGGCACGAACCTGTTTCCCCTGCATCAGCAGGCGGACTCTCAACAACTGCGCCACCAGGGAAGCCCTGTTCCATTTCTTAACATGTATAGTGGATTCTCCTGTCAATATCCAGGCTGGGGCAGACTAACGGAGAGAGCTTTGTCTTCCATGCCACCTAATCCCATCCGGCTCCCAGCCCCACCATCTCTGTTATAAACAGAAGCCCCTTCACTCTCTCTGGGTGTCTCATGCCTATTCTACTTGGATCTTCATTTGTTCTGACTTGGCCTCCACTCTTCCCCTCACTCAGGCTTTTCAAGGACATCCTTGGAGTCTTTCTTTCATTGTAAGTGAACTTCCCTGCATCCTTAACTGAGTGGTAGAACATTGCATCTTCCTTCTTGCCTTAGCTGACATTCAGCTCTTCTTCAAGAGCTTTGCCCAGTTGGTCTTTTGAGGGAACACTACTTCAGAAGCACAGTGCTGTTTGGAGACCAACATTTCCCACCCTACGGTAGACCCTCCCTTTTTGATCATCCCGAATCTGATTGATTTGCTTTCTGTGTCCATGGCACTGTCATCCATCAAGCTCCAGATCACCTGCATCACATACAGCCTCTTTGCAAACTCAAAGCCGTGACATCATCCTGGGTGCTACCCAGTACTTTAGATTTTCAGTTCCTTCGCCCTCTCAGTTCCAGTGACCTTTGTCTCCATTACTTTAGCTGACTGCTCACTTAGCAGGACCATTGTTTGGTCCTGGTAATGTCTGGACCATTACCAGGAAGTGCACCATTTCTAAAGTCTCACATTCAAATAACTCTTTTCTGTGAGTCAGGACCTCTGATACAGTATTGAGCGGTAGGGATGGTAGTGGGCATCCATGTTGTATTTCTGGCTTTTTATGCAAATGCTTCTAAGTCTTTATATCACTTTATATCAAAGGAAAAAAATCCTTTATATTCCAAATCTGCTCAATTTTTTCATTTGTCAGTAGATGTTGGGCTTCTGTGAATTTTTTTTTTCCTACACATGTGAAGTTCTCATATTGTTTTTCTCCCTTAATCTGATATTTACAGCATTAAATTTTTTTTCTTCTCCATTTTTCCTCTCCTTTTGAAACTTCTTTAATGTCAGAGCTTTCCCTTACATCTTCTCCTTAATTTTTTCCCCTTGCATCTGTCTCCTTAATTTTCCTTTCAGTTTTTCCCCCTATCTCTTTTTCTCTCTCTCTACTGCATCCTGGGAGATTTTCTTAGTTTTGCCTTCCAGTTCATTAAATCTCTCTTAAGCTGTATGAAACTTGCTACTTATATTTTTTCATTACAAGATTTTCTGTTGGTTTCTTTGCATTTCTACCTCTTTTTCTTTCACACCCTTCTGATTTCACAGTCTTGTTTGATAGCTATTAGTCCCTCCATTATGATGACTTTGAGGATTTTAAAAGTCTTTTTCAGAGTGTTCTATTATAGCTACTTCCTCAGATGTGAATTGTCTCTTTTGTCAGAGTGCATTTAATCATGCTGCATATCCTTGCATATTTTGTAGTTTTCTTTTCTTTTCTTGAGAGCTTACCTCCCCTGTGGATCTGCTCTACAAGGGTTCTCTCTGAAGGGTGGTTTTGAGATTTCCTCAATCCCAGACCCATGAATTTCTTAGCTCTGAAACAAGTCATAAATTAAGCATGGCTTGGGAATCCTACTACAGGGACGTAAAAATTTCTGTGCCCACGTGTGATTCAGACTCAGTTGCTAGTGAGATATATGCATCTTATCTTCATTTCTAGTCACAGGTAAATGTGGGGTCTTGGTCCTAACCGAAAAAAAAATGGAACTCTTCTCACCCCACCCTACCCCTGATATCTGTGAGGCATATTCAGTCCCTTCCCCTGTGCAGATGTAGAAACCTCAGACCCCTCCAGTCTTTCTGGCACCTGCCCCCACCCCATCCTCACAATGGCCACAGCGTCTTAGTCATCACTTAGCACCGTGGGCTTATGATCCTTTTCTATTCAGAGACTTCCCTCTCTTGTTTTTGAGAATGGTTTCAATCGGTAAAGGTCCCAGCAGAAAACAGAGCATCACTCAGATACTTAAATTCAAAAGATTTTAATGAAGAAACTATTTACAGAAGTATGCACAGGGAGAAAGAATCCAACAAGGTCATTTGAGGTACCAGGGACTAGGAAGCTGTCACCACTCCCAGTCTGAAGGGACAAGGGAGAGAATGTTATTATTGGAGGCCAGGGACAGCTGGCGCTATGGAGGAGGGTAGAGGCTGAGTTTGGAGGGAAGTAGCCACTACCAGAAGGAAGACCTGAGGCAGGGAGAGAGCAGGAAAGAAATACCCCGTCCTCTCTCCCCCTCTTCTCCTATCTCTTGCTGGTAACTTCTGTTGGCCAAACCCAGATGGAAGGCACCAGCAAGGAAGCCCAGGTAATAGGGCCCAGAGGGGCACAGAACAAGGCAGGGAATGGATTGGAGGGATATGAAAGTAGAGAATAAATAAATAATACAAAGCTTATGTGATTTTTTGGTTAAAAAATTTTCATTTGTTATTTCTATATGTTGCAGCAGACTGAGAATTTTCAGCAAGTGTTTACCCTGCCATGTTGACCCAGAAGTCTAATAATCCCTTCTCCAACCTCTTACTCAGCTGAATCTCTCATTCGAGCACACCCCTAACGTTTGCAGGGCCTGGGGCAAGGTACAAACAGAAGCCCACATGCTGTATGTCTACAGATATGAAAATTATAAATCAAGGTAAACTATTAGGTAAAATATGTTTTATCTTCCTACCTTGACAAATATACTTTCATCATGACTCGAAGGCAAAGCTGTGATTTGGAACTCATCGGTTCCTGGGGGATCCACGTGGGGCACTCATGGCATGGGGGAGAGCTGGCCTCTGTCCCCGGCTCCGCTCCAGGTGGTCAGGACCCTCACATGCACTTGTGTGGACACTCAGCCCTCACATCCCACCTTAATCCACATGACCTACAAACAGCCACCCTTTGGGTGGACCCTCAGGAAGAGGCCTGCACAGGCACTGAAAGCGTGCTTAGGGCTGCTTGGGTAGGGAATCCTAGGGTCCCAGGTACCTGGAATGGGGTCTGAAAGGTGGAGGATGTAGGATGTAGGGGTGGGCACATCTTGTTTGTCTTGCAGACTCCTTTTGTGGAGAGGGGTGCAGCCAGAGAAGGGCCAGAACAGAGCCCTCGAAAATTCAGGGCCCACGGCAGGGTCCCCTCTGGCCTGGGTTTAGTGCTGGTCCCATAGCACCTGATCTTCATCTTCATCAAGACCTCCAGTCCCTTCTCTTCTCTCTGTTTTTCTCAGACTGTGAGCCTCCCTGCCTGCTCTGGGTCCTCTGGTCCATCACGCTCTCAGCAAGGCCCTCAACTTCTTAGCCCCCTTGTCCTCCCATCATTCGTACCCGGCTACCCGAGTCTCCATCTTCCTGCTTTACGCTCGGCTTGGTGAGGGCCTGCCCTGTGAACAGTATAAGCAGTATACACATCCCAGTTGGACCTCTGGACCACCAGCTTCTTCCTGGTTCCCCCGAAACATTTTCAACACTTCACCAGCCTTCTCAGGCTCCTGCCCCACCTCTTCTCTGTCACTCTCATCAAAGGGCCTCGCTTCCCATTTCTCTAAGAAAATAGAAGGCACCAAAGCCACAGTGTCTTTTACTTCCTGCCCCCTCTGCAGTTTCACTGGACACTGCTGACAAGGATGGTGGGGATAAGGATGGAGGATAATGGCTAACTTTTTCCACCCCTAAGCCCCACCTGCCGCCAGGACGCCTTCCTCCTGTCACACAGGTGAAGGGGCTGCTTCCCCGCCCCCCAGCCTCTGGCAGGTCCTTCCACCATGACTTTGGATTCTGACCCTTCCTGCTTGCTGGGGACCTAACTGCATCCGTGATATCCTCTGTCTAACACTCTGCCTTTAAGCTGCAGTCACTCCTCTGCCTCTCATTTCCAAATCCCCTCCAGTCCACAGTGGTCTTATTTCTGCCCCAGTAACTCTGCTGAAACCTCTCCGATCAGGTCCAACAGTCACCTCTACTGGCTAAAGCCAATGGGTACTTTAGTCCTTCTGTGCAGTATTTGACACAAGTGAGCTGGCCTTCTAAACATGCTCTTTGCCCTTGACATCCATGCTCTTCCTCCATTTCCAGGCAGCTTTCTGAGTCTCCTTCCCTTCACTGTTGTCTTTTTCAGAGCTCTGCCCTCAGCTGCTTCTCTTCTTATTCATTAAACTCTCAGCACTGACCTGTGGGTGCTCAATCCATCTCAAATATGTATGCAAATCAGGCAGTGGTTTCAAATTCAAGCAAGGAACTCAAGTCTTTAAAAGTTTAAGCAAGAAGGAGCAAACTTTTTTTTGGAGGGATACACATTTCCAATTATGAATGATGTATTACTTATTGGAACTGGAGTCCACTGAGGGGGAAAAAATCATAATAGCTTATTTCAGAACTAACACAGCTAAACGTTAGCAACAGAAATGATGTCGCTATCTTATTAGAAATACAACAAAGAGATAACTTAGCAGCTGTCTCCTGCACTGTCATTTCATTTTGCTCCGTAGTTCTTGGCAGAGAATCTAGAAAAGAAAAAAAAAATAATTAAGCCACACTGTGTTCTCCTAGACTAAATGAGTTCTGCTGTTCTGAGAAACAAATCTTAAAAGGCAATGTATGTTCCATGATTATTAGAAATAGAACATTTTCAAAATTGTTTTTTTTTCCCTAGAGACATGTGATTAAACATTATGGCCTTTTCCCTTCCAGCTAAGAGAAACGTCGTAAAGTTTCTCTTGGCTCCATATTCCAAACCCAAAACTCGAGGGCCAAACATCAGCCTAGGGGCCATAATTAGATCTTGGAACCCACTTTGAAAAAAGAATTCCACAGAGAACTATTTAGGGCCCTCTTTTCATTGAGATAAAGAGATGCCACATGTAGAGCATTTATTTGTTTATTCATTCATCATTCATTCCACAAATAATTATGTTAATAGCCACTTAAAGTCATCTTAGAATGGGTATTATTTAATGTGCAGGAAGATGCATGGCAAAAAGAGACGCTGAGTTTATTTTTACTTTATTTGGCCTTTACCTGCCAAGGTTTCTTTTCCCCACCTTCAGAATGTGTTTGCCAGCAGGACCTACTTTACATATGTGTCATATTATTATATTCCATCTTTCCCTGTTGCAGTCACTTTAATAGTGATTTGGGTTATGGTATCTTTGTGCTAGCCTACACTTAAGCAGAGGGAAACTCTTACCAGTCCAGGGAACAAAGGAATTGTCAAAATTAAATCAGAAGTCAGGGTTCCATTGCCTGCTGATTTGTACAGTTCACGTTTTTACAACGTAAGTATGAACTAAAACAGTGATATTACGGCCACTTTAATTTTTATCAACATGTCTAAGAAGATGAATATGGCTAAAAGGGAGATAGATGAGACGTGCAGATTTCGTGGGAAACATTATTAATGCTCTTAATCTTCTGGCGTTACCTAGGGGCCCAAGAGAGCACAAGGCAGAATTGAATACAGTCCCAGCCAGAATAAGAGCCCAATGCATGTTAGCCTAGGAGTGGAAAAGCCATTGCCTGCAGCAGTAACATAAATGTATGACTTAGGCTGTGTGGGAGATCACAGGCAGTGGTGGGGCTTTGGCAACCTGGAGAGCTCCTAAGTTGCCTAAAGGCATCCATGTTTAACAAATTGAAAAACGCTGTGCTCGCCAAACAAAAACATGTCTAGAGATTCAGTACTGTCTCAGCCCAAGTGTTAGATCTCTGAAGTGTGCCTATTCCATGCTTTATTTCCTCCATTCCCCTTTCCACATACCCTCTTTCACTCTTTTTCTTCCCACCACCATCCACCCTGTATCTCGGACTGCTTGCCACTTCAGCCGAGAGCTGCAATCACAAAATTTCTGCCTCATTTCAAAGAATATCTAATGTCCATCAACAGATGAATGGATAAAGAAGATGTGGTGTGTATACGTACATGCACAATGGAATATTACTCAGCCATCAAAAAGAATGAAATAGTGCCATTTGCAGCAACAGGGATAGACCTAGAGATTATCATACTAAGCAAAGTAAGTCAGAAAGAAAAAGACAAATACCATATGATATCACTTGGAATCTAAAATTTGACACAAATCAACATATCTACGAAATAAAAACAGACTCAGATACAGAGAACAGACTTGTGGTTGCCAAGGGTGGGGGGTGCGGGGGTAGAGGAGGGAAGGAATGGGAGTTTGAGATTAGCAGAGGCAAACAATTATATATAAAATGGATAAACAACAAGGTCCTACTGCATAACATAGGGAGCTATATTTAATATCCTATGATAAACCATAATGGAAAAGAATATGAAAAAGAATATATAACTGAGTCACTTTGCTGTACAGAGGAAATTAACACAGCATTGTAAATCAACTGTACTTCAATAAAATCTAAAAAAATAACAATAACTAATGAAATGTGCCTGGGTTTGCGAGTGTTTGCGTACATATTAACCAAGCATCATTTAAAACACTTTTTAAAACTTTTCAATCTTTGTTAGCTTTTATATTATATATATAATACATGTTCTTCATTTGAAAAGTTCTAACAGTATAGAAACTAAAGTAAAATGAGTTTCTTCCTTTTTCCCCTCTGCCAATCCTATTCCCTGGATAAATATTATTAGCTGTTTGGTGTATATTCATCCACATTTTTTCTGAACATATAAACTAACATATACATGCACATACTTACACACACAGATTATGCATAAATATAATATTAAACTACTGCATACCATTCTGCAACTTGCTTTTTCATATAATACATCACAGACAAATTTTCATAAGAGTATGATTATATCCCATTCTTTGTAACAGCTATTTATCAATATATAATAATTTACTTAATCAGTCCCTATTAGTGACATTTAAATTGCTTCTAGCTTTTCTATTTTTCTGCCTCCAACTCTCTCCAAGGATGTGTGATAGCCATCTCCACGTTGAAAGCCAAACTCCTGATCTTCTCCCCCATACCTGCTTCCCTTAAAGTTTTCCATCTTAATTCACGGAACTCCATCCTTTGCGTTGCTTATGCCAAAACCCTTGGAATCATCTCGGGCTCCTTTCTCTTTCTCCACATCCGTTATGTCACCACCAGCTCGGCCTCCCAAGTAAGCTCCATGCTTCTGCCTTTACCCGACAGTCTGTTCTCAACCTGAGGGATCCTGTTCAAATGTGCGGCAGGTCAGGCCATGCTTCTGTGGATTCTTGTCTCACTTGCATAAAAGCCAAGGTCTTTACACTGGTGGACAAGGCCTTAAATGATCACCCCCACCCCCGCCACCCCCCGCCGCCCTGTCCCCCCCGCCCATACTCACCTATAGTTCTCCCACTGTGCTCATGCTGCCCCAGCCATACTCGCCTTCTCACTTTTCTTCAAACGTGCCAGGTATGCTCCTGTCTCGGGGCCTTTGCACATGCTCTGCCTTCTGTCAGCAATGCTCTTCCCCCAGATATACACAAGCCTGCTTCCTAACACTTTCAAGTGTTCAATAGACTCCTTCTCAGTGAGGTCTTCCTTGCCCAGGGTATTTATAAAGAACATTTCCCAGCCTTTTCTAGCCCTCTTCTCTGTAGTTACTTATCACCATCTAATGTACTTTACAATAGAGGTTACTTTTTTGTTTTGTTTATTATCTGTCTCTACCCCTGGAACATAAGGAGGGCAGGAAATTTGTCTGTTTGGTTCTCTGTGGAATCCTCAGCATCGGGAAGAGTGCCTGCCCCACAGTAGGCTGACAGTAGCTACTTGTTGAATGAACAGATGCTATGAACATGTCAGCTGTGAACGTCCACATCCATGTTTATTTGCTCGCATGTGGGGCTATCTCTTCAAGGTGAATTATTAGAAGTGGAATTGCTGAGCCAAAGGGCATGCTTATTTTAAATGGAATAGGTATTGTAAATTGCTTTCCTTAAAGGTTGTACATTTGGTATACTATATGATTCTTCTTGTAAAAAAAAAAAAAAAGATGTATTTTAAAATAGAACTTAACCTGGATGTAGTGGTGAGGTTACAAGTGAAAGGGACCTTTTAATTCAGGGATCCTTCATCTGGAGTCCATGAACGTAAACTTTATTCAGCATCTTTTTAAAGATATTCAGCATCTTTTTAAACTGGAAATGTTGCCAACAAAGCACAGTCATTTTAACAGCATCTGTGACTTTGTCACTAACAGAAGTCACAGATATTTTTGTATCATAGTATAAATGTTGCGGCTGTCTTGAATTTGTTCACCCTCTTCACTGCTTTGGAATCACAGTGAATCCTCTTTCCCTTGAATCCTCCCTTTCCTTTACCCACCACTAGTTATTTGTCTCGCCACTAGATCTTGTTATTTAATGTGTTAATAAAGAAGCACCTATAATACCTTATTGCTAGTTTGTTTTTGTAATACTCGTATCTATTTCAGTGTAATTGGTTTCATTTTATGCATTTAAAATTAGTCTTTATCAAACTGCCACAAGGGTTCGTGGTGCAAAAACAGTTAAGAGCTATGTTCGTTGAAGGGGCTGCTGTTCATTTGAAGGAGTAAGTTAGTCATACAGATAATCATTAGGCATTTTATAAAATTAAAGTGGCGCAAAATTTCAGTACCAGAATAGAAGATACACTAATATTCATGGCTATTGTGTCTTTCATTCGTTCATCCAATGCTTATTTATTAAGTGCTTCTATAGGCAGTGCTCTGTGTCAAGAGTTCTGCAGATCAAAGATGAAGATCTGCTCCTTGCTTATGCTCACTGGGGAACGTTGAAAATGACTAATCCAGTGACGCACATCAGAACCGTCTGCCCAGAGCCTTTCCATCCTTGACTCACTCCCCTCCTCTACCCACCTCTTCATGTTGAAGAGCTCGGGCCTTGTTCCTGGTTTTCTTCTCTATCCACGTTTCTTCCCTACGTGATCTTATGCAGAGTGACAACACCTAAATGCTGGTGATTTTCAAAGTTACACCTTCGGACCAGATCTTGCCCTAAGATCCAGGCTCATCCATACTTACCATCTCTACTTGGGTGACTCATGGCATCCCAGACTTCACATAATCAAACATATTTCTCCCTACTATTTCAGTAAGTGGCATCACTATCCATCCACTGACTCAAGCTAAAAATTGCCCAAGGGTCTTCCTTGAATCCTACCTTCCCTTTACTTGCCTCCCCTTATCCCACATCCCTAATGCAGTTCATCAGCAAATAATATTGGTTTTCTAATCATAATACCTTAATTACAGTGCTATTCAAAGTGTGGTCAGCAGATCAGTGCTGGTCCATGATGAGTTAGGTATAGACATTGAGAGTAAGCATTAAAAGCTTTTACAGCAGTTTGAAATTGTCATGATGCCACATTCACAATGGCAGACTCATCTCATTGAACAGGGTATAGACGTCTTTAGTTCTGGCAAGCTCAAATGGTGAGTCATATGTGGCGCAAGTTGTGTAATAAATAATCCCGTGCAATAGGACCATATTACAGTATGTGATAGCTCATGATTGGTTTATCAGCTGTATTCTCAAAGTGTATAAAAACCTGTGAAGATGTAAGCATTTCTTTTTATAACATATTTACAAGTTTTCATTTTTAATCAAAAATTTTCATTTTATTGTTTAACATTATTAGCTAATTAAGGAAACAAAATTTATGTTGATTATTTTCACCCTCAATTTACAGAAGGTAAAACAAGCCTCACTGGCGTTTTTTGTTAGCTTGTTGGCAAGGAAACACTTGTCTTTTCTGAATGTGGCAAGAGTATAAACCAAATGGTGAAGGTGGAAGTGATTCTGAAGTAACAAAGGCCCAAGAGTACATATTTGTTTTCCTCAAAACTGTGATCCCTCACATACTGAGTTCAGTTTATAGCTGTCATTGATGTTGACATCCTAAAAGCATAATGTTCAGTGATTTGTAGAGACATACTGGCTATGAAGCAATGGAACCATCTAAACACATAGGGTAGGGCTTCCCTGGTGGCGCAGTGGTTGAGAGTCTGCCTGCCGATGCAGGGGACATGGGTTCACGCCCCAGTCTGGGAAGATCCCACATGCCGCGGAGCGGCTGGGCCCGTGAGCCATGGCCGCTGAGCCTACGTGTCTGGAGCCTGTGCTCCGCAACGGGAGAGGCCACAGCAGTGAGAGGACCGCATACCGCAAAAAAAAAAAAAAAAAAAAAAAAAAAAAAAATACAGGGTAGTAGAATCCACAATGACACACAAAAAAAGTATTCTTTAATAGCATCCAAAAAAAATTTAAGTTCAAAGCCACGAGAATTTTTTGAAAGAAAGAATAGAGGATTAAAAAGTTGATTCAAACAGATGTTCAGTATTTCACTTATAAACATGAGGGTTCTACAGGCTTCTTAGTAAGTAGTGTTTCAGCTCCCCAAGACGAAAATCCATATACAGTTGGTGAGACATTGGTGAAGGATTGTATCAAAGGTATTTGCTCAGAAATATTGGGTGAATCCGTGCACAGAAGGTAGCTCAAGCATACTTCCAGGGCCCCCGCAGCTCAGCCTATTCTGGAACCAGCTAATGGTGTGGAGGACCAATTCATAGAGCAACTGAAGCCAGCAA
The DNA here is from genome assembly GCF_025265405.1 of Mesoplodon densirostris. NCBI lineage: Eukaryota > Metazoa > Chordata > Mammalia > Artiodactyla > Ziphiidae > Mesoplodon > Mesoplodon densirostris. Next base: position 15,281,946 of record NC_082664.1, read on the forward strand.
CATGTTTTTTCATTGTGGTGCGATAATTTCACTCATATTCCTATTTATGTGCAATTTGAGCATGTTTTTGATATGAAGGAAGAATTTCTTTTTTCAGTTTTGTCGCTGACAAACAACTAAGTCTGAACTGTGTAGATGAAGGATTAGTTGTCAACAAACATGGATTGGAGTTTACATTTTGTGTAGGAGCGTGTTCCGATGGTGCAGAAAACATCCTGAAGACATCGCCCTGATTTAGGGGCTGCACCAGAATGTAAATCAGTGAGCTGTCTCTCTCATGAGGAAGTCCTGCTATGAAAAGAAATGGTGGTGGAAATAAACTGTGGGCTTAGTGCCGTCCAAAAATCATGAATTAGGTAAAGGCTGGTGTGTTAAATTCTGGATTAATCTCTTGCGTTACATGATGATGTGTAGGCAGATCATGAACAGCTATTACTACATGCTGAGGTGTGATGATAATTAAGAGGACAAGTGTTTGAGAATGTTCAATTTATAGAACAACTCTAAACGTTTCTGTAAAATCAGAGGACAGTTTGATCCTGGCTTGTTGAAGATATGAATTGGACAAGCAGGATTGCGTATGTATCTAATACCTTCAGTATTTTTAATGATCTCAATATTTCCATGCAAGGAAGAAATGCAACATGTTTTTCAGTGGCTGATAAAAAAAAGAAAGGAGCTTGGAAGAACAGAATTTCTACAGATTATTATGACACACGTTCCATAAATTAACAATTATCAATGATGCAGGTGATGATCTTTATACTGCACATCTGTGAAAAGCTATCACAAAACACCTTAAAATTTGATAAGGCATTTTGAATTTTATTTTCCCTCAAAAGAAGATCTACGCCTAAAAAAATTCATGGATCCAGAATCCATTTCTTTCATCAAAAGATAAATTTAACCATAACTTACAAGTTACATTGCTGGAACTGACTTCTTTTGAAGGATTTAAAGGACTCTGAAAACACAGTAGCACTTTCTCCATTTTAGATAAAATTTTAAAATGAACAAACCAAACTTGCTGAAATTGCTCTAAAACCTCTTCTATTCCATTCTGTGAGACTGGTTTCTTTCCTCTTATTATTATTAACATAAAACATAGAAGTCGTTTAGATGTACCTTATCAACTACAAGTAGCCTTGTTGGCAAAAGCACCTAGATTAGATAAATTATCAATGAAGAAGCAAGTCAAGGGGCTTCCCTGGTGGTGCAGTGGTTGAGAGTCCGCCTGCCGATGCAGGGGACACGGGTTTGTGCCCCGGTCTGGGAAGATCCCACATGCCGCGGAGCGGCTGGGCCCGTGAGCCACGGCCGCTGAGCCTGCGCATCCGGAGCCTGTGCTCCGCAACGGGAGAGGCCACAACAGTGAGAGGCCCGCGAACCCAAAAAAAAAAACAAAACAGAAGCAAGTCAATTTGTCACATTAAAAATTTTAAGCATTTATATACACTGTGTTCATTCAAAGTGTGCCTATAGACATTTAATATGGGGATTCATTTTTTTCCCTCAAAATGAAAAAAATGTTACAAGTGTAATAGTGAGCCTATACTGCGTATTAGTTGCCTACATACATACTTTCAGTGAACAAACAACATGTACAATTTTCATACTTTTTTCCTTATGTATATTTTGGTAATATTTATTGCAATATAATTTCCTGTTGATTGAACTAGTAGTACAGAATCTTGTAAGTCTTTTTATTTCATTTTCCTAGAGATTTTTATTAAGTTTTACAAAGTAGCAGTTTGCAACAGACTGGAAAAAATTTTAAAGTGGTCCTTTACCAAAGAGACTTAAAGCAGCACTGCCTTAGGGGACTTAATAGAAAATGAGGCTTTTCTTCAAAACATACCCTCTGAAAAGAATTAGTTCTCCTATGAAGTCTTTCAAACTATCAGACATGTTCTCAGTTACTTTATTTTGAACACGAAAAGAGTGTTGAGCCTGAGGCAGCCTCAGTCAGTGTGAGTTTTTGATGCTTACAGAGGTTACCTGATGAAATTGGCAAATAAAGGAGGAAGGAAATGTCACACAGATCCAGTTCTTCTGCCTGATGTTATAAACTCATAACTGCAAATACTGGCTGTCATTGTAAACAAGCCTTTAAAGATACTTTAAGAGCAATCTAGAGCTTCCCTGGTAGCGCAGTGGTTGAGAGTCCGCCTGCTGATGCAGGGGACACGGGTTCGTGCCCCAGTCCGGGAAGATCCCACATGCCGCGGAGCGGCTAGGCCCATGAGCCATGGCCGCTGAGCCTGCGCGTCCAGAGCCTGTGCTCCGCAACGGGAGAGGCCACAACAGTGAGAGGCCCGCGTACTGCAAAAAAAAAAAAAAAGCAATCCAGTAAGTGGTTACATATTAGAGATCACAAATACACATCTCAGACTGAATGAAAAAGAAACCCAAAACATACATTTTATAATGTTATGCAAATAGCGACCAAGTGGCTTTAGGTAAAAATTTCTAGTGTCAGTACCAAGCATGGAATTTACAAAGTCCTGTTTTCCAGACAACTTTAACAGATGTGAAAATGACATGACCTGGAAAACAGAGTTGATGTCTCTAAAAGTGGCTCTGGTGATAATGAAAACATTGATATGAAGGCGCATGTCAAGAATGAATAAAATTGTTTCATGAAACGTGATCATGGAAAAAGCAGCGTTTGTTGGTTATTAAGCTCTTGTCTCTCAGCCTCAAACCCACCCTTCTCTACTCTGCATGGTGAGGCTGGGACTAAGACTCTGAAAGCCACATTTCTCCTTTACCAGCTGCCTCTCAGCAGGTTCCATCTTCCCAACGTGCAGAGGATGCCTGATGGCTGGAGAAGGGAGCAGCAGTGGCTCTTTCCTCCCTGTCTCCTCTCGGTTCCCGGAAGGGTCACTTCATTCCAGCACCTGCTGTTGGTTCTAGTTTCCTGCTGTTGGTTCTAGTTTCCCACTGTTTCTCACCCTGGACCCCTCAGAGACATCAACCACAGCTCCCAGAGGGTGGGCTCCAGCTTCCCAGGACCCTCCACCAGCCTTCTAGGTCTACCTCAGCCTCTTCCCTCTGTTTCTTCAGCCCTGATGATGGTAGGGGCTTCATATACTCATAGTTACAACTTTTTTTTTCTTTTTAATAACTGCAGTGTTTCCCTTTTGCCTTGTAGTCCTCCAATACCTGTCTAACTATTTCTTGGGTTAAAATCTATCTTTTAAAATAACTGTTGTAGGGCTTCCCTGGTGGCGCAGTGGTTGAGAGTCCGCCTGCCGATGCAGGGGACACGGGTTCATGCCCCGGTCCAGGAAGATCCCACATGCCATGGAGCAGCTGGGCCCGTGAGCTATGGCCGCTGAGCCTGTGCGTCCGGAGCCTGTGCTCCGCAACAGGAGAGGCCACAACAGTGAGAGGCCCACGTACTGCAAAAAAAATAAAATCTGGCCTGGCAGTGGTTTGGTTGTGTCCCGCCCTGAATGCAGTGCCGAGCAGCTTGCCAGTGGGACGTGGTAGTAATCCATGTCATGCAGTGGCATCGTGATTAATCAGATCACCCCCAGGGGTTGATGGTAATGGAGTGCTCACTGAAGCAAGAAACTTGAGGCTGCTGCGTGTACCCATCATTGCAGTAATGATGACGACTAAGAGTGGGGAATGGGGTGGCTATTTCTGCCTGGATGTGTATTTGTAGGAAAAAAAAAAGACAAGCTTGCGTCTTTAAACACTGAGGTCAAGTCACAGATGGCAAATCTCAAATGATCCCACCTCTCTCCATCTGCACTGCACCATCCTACCTCACACCATCCTCATTTCTCCCCTGAAGTTTACAGTAGCTTCCAGCTTCCAGTCCTTCTTTCTGACAATCCAGTTTCTATATGGTGACCCAAGTGCCTTAAAACCAGCTCCTCTGCTTAAAACCTCCAGTGACATCCTATTGCACTTAAAATCTAACCTCTTCAACCTCATCTCAAACCGCTTTCTTCTTCTCAGTTGTTCTAGTCTTTCTAGCTCTTTCCGGCTGTGGGACTCCCACCTTTACAGTTCCCTCTCACTGGAATTCACTTCCCCAAGCTCTCGTATGTGACTGGTTCCCTTCAACCCTTTCCCCTTGTAAATATGTCATCACGGGTTCATTTCTTTCATAGCACTTACCACAGTCTTTGTAGATCTTTTTTACTTCCTTGTTCATCTCCCCCCTACCAAACTGCACTCCATTAGGGCAGAGACCTGTCTGTCTGATTGGCTACTATATTCCCAGGACGCTGCTCCAATGCCTACCACATAGTAGATGATCAATACATATTTGTTGATGAATGATTCTGAGAAATAATTTTTCCTCAATTAATTTATAATTTTAGTTATGAAGCATTTCAAGCATGCAGAAGATATCATAGCAAACACCCAGGTACCTACCAACCAAATTTAACAGATTTTGACATTTTGCCATATTTGCTTCTGATTGTGTTTTCTTCTCTCTCATTCTCTTTTTTAAAATAAATGTTAAATGTAAAAGAAATGTGTCCTTTTCATCTAAGTTCAAAATTATTAGCACAAATTATGCATGGTATTCTCTTAACAATACTTTTAATGGCTGTAAGATCTGCCTTCAATCCAGATATAGGTAATTTGTGGGGTTTTTTTCCTTTCATCAGTCTAGCTAGAGGTTTATTAATTTTACTGATCTTTTTAAAGAGCCATCTTTGGTGTCATTTATTTTCTGTATTATTCTTCTATTTTCTAGTTCATTGATTTTTGCTGCTGTTATATTATTATTTCCTTCTACTTATTTTGGTTTACTTGATCTTTTTATGGCTTCTTCAAGTAGATGTTTCCATCGTTGATTTTATAGTTTTTAGTCTTTTTTATTTTTCCAATGTAAACATTTAAAACTTTATATTTCCATCTAAGCACTGCTTTAACTGCATTCCACAAATTTTGTGTTTTCATTATCATCCAGTTCAAAATAGTTTCTAATTCTCTTTGTGTTTTCTTCTGTGAACCATGGGTTATTAAGAAATATGTTGCTTAATTTCCAAATATTTAGATATTTTCCAGATTTTTTGGTTACTGATTTTTTATTTAATTCTGTTCCCTTCAACTCCTTTAAATTTATTGTAAGTTTTTTTATGTCTCAGGATCTGTCTTGGTGAATGTTCCATTAGAAATGGAGTGGAATGAATATCTTTTAGATGTCGATGTTTACTACCAGAGGAGTATTAAAATAACCAGCTATAATAATAGATTTGTCTGTTTCTTCTTTGAGTTCTCTCAGTTTTTTGTTTCATGTGTTTTTAAGCTCTTTTATTAGGTATATATACATTTAGGATTATGTCTTCTTGATTAATTGATTGACTCTTATTATTATGAAAACCTTTTTTTCTCTGATAGTATTCTTTGTTCTGAAGTGATATTGGGATAGCCATTCCTCTTTTGTTATCTTTTTTTATTCTTTTACTATTAATTTATCTATGTCTTTATGATTAAAGTGGATTTCCTAAGGATGGCATACAGTTGAGTTGCTTTTTTATTCATACTGACAATCTCTTCTTTTTAATTAGAGTGTTTATCCTATTTACAGTTAATGTAATTATCAATAGGGTAGGGTTTAAGCCTGCCATCTTCATATCTATTTTCTGTTTCTTCTATTTGTCCTTTTTTTCCCCTTCCTTTCTTACCTTTATTTCCAGGACTCTTCTTTCCTTTGTGTAGATCCAATTTTCCATTCTTTATAATTTTTTTATAAGCCTAAAGAACTTCTTTAAAATTTCTAGTCTACTGGTGACAAATTTTCTCAGTTTCTGTTTGTCTGCAAACATTCTATTTTACTTTCATTTTTGAAGGATATTTTCTTTCAGCACTTTAAAGTTATCATTCTAACTGGTTTCCATTATTTCTGATGACAAGTCAGTGGTAATTTTTATATTTTTTTTTCTCTGAACATATGTGTCATTTTCTCTGGCAGCTTTTAAGATTTTATTTTGTTTGTTTTCAGCAATTTGATTATGATGTTCCTTTTTATAGTGTTCTTTATTTATCCTGCTTAGAGTTTGTTGAGTTTGGATCAGGGGTATTCTAGTGTTCACCAAATTTGGACAATGTTTGGCCATCATTCCTTCAAATGTTTTTTCTTCTTCCCTGATATTCTGGTACTCCAATTGCATGTAAATTAGACCACTTTGTATTACCGCACAAGTCACTGATGTTCTTTCCATTTCACTCTCAGCCTTTTTTTTCTCAGATTCAATTTGGAAAGTTTCTATTTCCATTTCTTTAAATTCACAAACAGTTTTTTTCTGTAATGTCTAATATGATGTTAATCTCATCCCATGAATTATTTGCTTCAGATATTATACTTTTAGTCTCTAGAAGTTCCACTTGGTTCTCTTTTATATTTTCCATTTCTCTCTTCATTATGTTTATCTTTTCTTTAATCCTGGAGCATACTTATAATTAAAAGTCCTTGTCTACCAATTCTGTCATCTTTGTTGTTTTTGGTTCTCTTTCTTTTGGCTGATTTTTCTCCTGTTTATGGGTCACATTTCCTTACTTCTTAGCATGTATAATAATGTTTTTATTGGATTCCAGACTTTATTTTATTAATCTTCTATTGCTCTGTGACAGATTATCAGAAATTTAACAGCTTACAGCAGCCTCTGTTTTCATCTCACGGTTCTGCAGGTTATAAGTCAGATGTGCTCACTTGAGTTCTCTGCCTAGGGTCAAGGTATTGGCTGGGCTGAGTTTTTTTTTTTTTTTTTTTAATTTATTTGGTTGCACCAGGTCTTAGTTGTGGCTGGCGGGCTCCTTAGTTGTGGCTCACTGGCTCCTTAGTTGTGGTGCACCAGCTCCTTGGTTGTGGCATGCAAACTCTGGTCTGGGCTCTTATGTGGAAGTTCATGGGAAGAATCTGCTTTCAAGCCCATCTGGGTTCTTGGAAGCTTCCTTGTGGCTGTGGGTCAGAGGCCTTCGTTTTCTGGCTGGCTGTCAGCCAGTCTACTCTGCACTCTTAGAAGATGCCTGCATTCCTTCTTATGTGGTCCTCTCCATCTTCAAAGCAGCAGTGGTGTGTCACATCCTTCTTAACTCTTTGAGTCTCTCTGATCTCTTTTGCTTCCAACTGGAGAAAGTTTTCTGCTTTTAAGGGCTCATGGGATTAGATTACGCCCGCCTGGATTATTTTACCTGGATTATTTAACAATCGTGGAAATGATCTCTCATAACATTCACAGGTTCTGAGGACTCGGGGGTATGGAATCTTGGGGGCCATTCCTAGAACTTCTGCCTACCACAATTATGAATGTTATGATGTTGAGAGTTGAGATTTTGATGTCTTCTTTTGAGTATTGAGATTAGTTCTGACAGGTTTTAAATTTACTTGCAAATGGGCTTGATTTTCAAGGCTTGTTTATAAGCTTTGTTTGTACAGTTGATTCTTGAACAATGCAGAGATTAAGGGCACCGATCCCCTTGTAGTCAAAAATCCATGTACTGCTATCCCTGCCTCAAAAAACAAAGGAATTGAAAGATGACTCACCCAAGGTCAGGAAGCTAAAACTGTTTGGATGGAATCAGGTCTCAAACCCTAGTTCTTTTGATTCCACATATTGTGATCTCTAAGCAAACACAAACTTTCCCCCACACTTGATTAAAGATCTGTGAAATGAAAATACAGGTATTATATTTATTGAAAAAAATCCATGTATAAGCGGACCCATGCAGTTCAAACCCGTGTTGTTCAAGGGTGAACTGTATAGTTTTAGAGTACCCTTTACAGCTAATTTAGCCCCACTCCGGAGGTATGGCCTTTCCAGTGTCTACTCAGTAGCCAAGGTGTGCAGTGCTCTCTCCAGTCTCACTAGCAGGAACCTCAACAGGTACAGCCCTGTGTGAGATCAGTGGTTGTTCAGCTGGCTCATCCCTGGCAATTCCTTCCCCCAGGTTTTTGATTCTCACCCCTGCGTGTCCTCAGGGAATCCCATGCAGATTTCTGGAGCTCTTTCTCTGTGTGGCTCCTTCCCCATGGCACTCCACACCACAAATTCCAGACCCTCAGCCACTCCCAACCCAGGTACAGCAAAGGTTAGGGTGAGGGAGCTGTCCAACCCAGGTGCTGGGAATTTGGAGGTATGTAGTTAGAAGAGAATTTTAAAATAATTATAAAAATGACTAAAAGTCTATCTTGTATTTATCATCATGTCTCTACAACTCTGACTAATCAGGTGATAAAATACTTGGGATGGGGTGGGAAACGGGACTTTTGTTGGCCTACATTCTAAGCAATTGCTGAGGTTACTTTTGAGTTTTAATAATACACGTGTAAACTTTAAATTGCACATTATTATGTATTTCTTTTATTAAACAGCTCAATGTGCTTAGTTTGAGAGTACATTTCTAGCAGTAGCAGTTCAGAATCATTTGGACTGGCTTCAAATATAGTTTGTGTTTCCATCTCCTGTAGTATAAGAAACTCCCATGTTTAAAGAATAGATTTGGTATAAACAATGATAGCACAGTTGTTGTGAAGATAAAGAAATAATGTGAGTATTAAAGTCTGTCATTGTATGTGACCACTTAAGAGTTTTACTTTGTGTTTACAATGTAAAATAGTGAAACCAAGTGGGAAGTGTGAGGCATCATATTTATGTTTGTTAAGTGTAAGGTTTAGTTTACACCTGAACTATTTTACAGATTTCAATAAAATTTTGTAAAATGATGTTTATTCTCCTTTTTGCATCGTTAATGGTTTGTTTTGAAACCAGAGAATAAATCAAGAACATAATGATTATTGCTGATTATTACATGATTATTGCTGAAAATAATTTTGTCATACAGAGAAGAGAGGTGTTTAAGAAATGACAGGCTCCTGCTGTCAAATATGTTAGGTGCTCTGTGCCCCAGACTCTGACCTCTGTCTCCTCAGCTCAGTAAGACCGCCATCCCTGCTTGAGTTTCCCTTCCCTTTACCTCAGTTCTGATGGTACCTCTAGGCAGAAAGCCAGGATAATTATAGGGCTCTCTTCACTTGTTTTTCTTCTCAGAAATCATAAGCCCTGCTCTCTGCTGTCCAATCTCTGAAAGCCACTTTAAAAAATATATCTTTGGGGATTTCCCTGGCAGTCCAGCAGTTAAGACTTCACCTTCCATTGCAGGAAGTGCAGGTTTGATCCCTGGTCGGGGAGCTAAGATCCCACATGCCTCGTGGCCAAAAAGCCAAAACATAAAGCAGAAGCAATATTGTAACAAATTCATTAAAGACTTAAAAAATGGTCCACATCAAAAAACAAATGTTTTTTAAAAAATCTATATATATCTTTCATGGTTTATGGCAGAAGGGCTACTCTGGTACTCTCCAAGTTTGATTTAATTATTTGTGTATATTCCTATTTCTTGGGTTAGCCTACGAGTTCCATAAGTGTAGGAGCCATATGGTATTAGAATTTTCTAGAGAAACAGAAACAATAGGACATACACATATAGAGAGAGAGATTTATTTTAAGGAATTTGGCTGACACGATTGTGAGCCGGCAAGTCTGAAGTCCACAGGTAAGGCTGCAGACTGCAGACTCAGCCAAGGTTTCTTTTCTTCTTTGTTTTTTTTTAATTTTATTTATTTATTTATTTTGAGGGCCACACCACATGGCATGTGGGATCATAGTTCCTTGACCAGGGATGGAACCCACAACCCCTGCGGTGGAAGCTCAGAGTCTTAACCACTGGAGCGCCAGGGAAGTCCCTCAGCCAAGGTTTCTATACTGCATTCTGGAGGCAGAATCACTTCTTCTTTTGGAAACATCACTCTTTGCTTGTAAGACCTTGAACGGATTGGATGAGGCCCATCCATGTGGAGGGTTATCTACCAGACTCAAAGTCTACTGATTTAAAGGTTAATCACATCTAAAAAATTAACCTTCCCAGCAACATCTAGACTGGTGTTTGACCAAACAAGGAGGCACCATAGCCTACCCAAGGTGACACAAAAAATTAACCACCACACAAATACTATTCATTTTTATACCCCCAGAGCCTAGGGTGGTACATAGGAATTAAGGACTAACAAATAAGAGTCTGGGAATAAGGAAGTAATTTTGGAAATAAGGCTGGAAGTAGAGGTTGCAGTAGCTCATGAGAGACTTATGTTAAGGAGTTAACCATATTGTGTGGGCAGCGTGGGAGTCTTCTGTTTTTATGAGGGAAATTGGTGATGTAGTCTGTCTTGATGGCAGCATAGAAACTGAGGTTTAATGTGCAGAATCGTGATGATAGCTGAGGGAAGAATGGCAAGGACTGGAGGAAAGCAGTGTCCTGGGGATGGAAAGATCATGGCAGTCGTGGGACCAGTGGGAATGGAACAGAGTGCCTGTAAAGAGAGAGGAGAGAGGCAAATAATATTTTGTTGGAGAATCAGCATTGAAATTTCACTTAGTTTCTTTGTCTCCTTACCACAGAACTTCCTGAATACTTTAGAGAGAGCTTTAGAAAGATGTTAACAAAACTCTAAAATACAAGCATACTATTCTTTTTTTAAAAAGAAAGAAACTTATTTCAACAACTCTACATTTATACGTATAATGTATTACTCTGCAAGAACAGCTGTTAGGTTTCTCTATGGCCTCTTTCAGTCTTCAGCCATGTGTAATCACAGGGTTTTGTATAGTTTTAGTAATGTTATGTATGTCATTTCATATTCTACTATGAGAAAATATTAGTTTATATCTACATGGCATCACATATATTATTTAATAACAGAAAAGCTTTACGGTACATTGATGAGCTGTAATTTACTGAGCTATATTCCTTTTGTAGGACACTTGGATTTCCTACTGGGTTTTTGCCATTGTAAAAGATGATGGTAGAGATGGTTTTCTACCTAAAGCATTTTTCAACATCTATGCTGTATACAGTTTAATAGTTTTTGAGATGTATATACTCTTGAATTATCACCACAGTCAAGATAATGAAGATATTTATCACCATCAAAAGTTTCCTTGTGGGCTTCCCTGGTGGCGCAGTGGTTGAGAGTCCGCCTGCCGATGCAGGGGACACGGGTTCATGCCCCGGTCCGGGAAGATCCCACATGCCGCGGAGCGGCTGGGCCCGTGAGCCATGGCCGCTGAGCCTGTGCGTCCGGAGCCTGTGCTCTGCAACGGGAGAGGCCACAACAGTGAGAGGCCCACGTATCGCAAAAAAAACCCAAAAAGTTTCCTTGTAACCCTTTGCAATCCCACTGTCCTACCCCTTCCCATCTTCCTGCTTCCTCTTTACAGGCAACCACTGAACTCTTTTCTGACACTACAAATTAGTTCCCATTTTTAGAATATTATATAAATGGGATCACACAATATATACTCTTTTTTTTTTGTCTGGCTTCTTTGACTCAGTCTAATTACTTTGAGATTTATTCGTGTTATAGGGTGTATCAGTAGTTTATCCCTTTTTAATTGCTGAGTAGTATTTCATTGTATTGATGTGCAACAGTTGACTTACCCATTCACATGTCGATGGACATGTGGGTTGCTCTCAGGTTTTGGCTGTTGCTAACAAAGCTGCTCTGCACATTCAGGTACAAGTCTTTGAATGGATATGTGCTTTTTCTTTTGAGTAAACACCTAGGAGTAGAATGAATGACTAGATTATATGGTAGGTGTAGGTTTTCCAAAGTATTTTCATTCCCAACAGCAGTGAGTGAGAATTCCAGTTGCTCTATATCTTCCTCAGCACTTGATCTTTGTAAATTGAGCCATTCTTTAAGGTATGCAGTGGTTATCTCATTGTGGTTTCCAATCTTATGTTCCTGACAACCAGTGATACTGAAAATCTTTTCATGTGCTTATTTTTCATCTCTATATCTTCTTTGGTGAAGTGTCTGTTCAAGTGTTTTACCCAGTTTTTATTATGTGGTTTACTTTATTATTATTGATTCTTTATGTGTTGCTTTATCAGGTCTATGCTTTGCAACAGTTTTCTTCTAGTCTGTGGCTTGTCTTTTAGTCTCTTAACAGTGTCTTTTGAAGAGTAGAAGTTTTTAAAATGTGTTTTCTTTGGATAAATTTTCAGAAATAGGATTAAAAGGTCAAAAATATCTTTTGTGTGTGTGTGGTTCTAGTTACCTCTTGTCAGACCACTTTGGGAAAAGTATGAAACACTGTTGTTGAATAATAGTATGTTCCCTGGGGGCTTGCCAACTCTGGTCTTTATCAGTTGTATTTGTTTGCTATTTTGGTAAGTATAAAGTGTTACATCACAGTTTTATTGCACTCCACTCACCTGGCAAGTTGAACATTTACTTAAATTTGGTATAGTTAAAATTTTTCATTTTGTAACTTTTGGCCATTTATAACTAGAAAATTTGAGTTATTCTTACAGATTTGTACGAGCTTCCCTTATAATTTAGATGCCTAAACACGTGTAATATTTATCACAAATGTTTTCATATCAATATTTACCTTTTATCTCAGTTTTACCTCCCCACCCCAGCTGCCACTTATTTATAATTTCTCCTATTTCTTAAATAGTAAATCTAAATGGCCAGTTGGGATAAACAGATTATTCTGTTTTGTTCTAAATTTGGGAAATTGCATGTTAAATTTTTCCTTATTATAATTTTATTATGGTTTGTAGTATGCAGTAGGAGTCTAAGTTTATATACCTGAATATTGTTAAAGAATAATCTCAGGAGTTCTCTTTTCTGTTGCACTCAGATTGTCATATATATATATATATATATATTTTTTTTTTTTTTTTTTTTTTTTTTTTTTTTTGCTGTACGCGGGCCTCTCACTGCTGTGGCCTCTCCCGTTGCGGAGCACAGGCTCCGGACACACAGGCTCCACGGCCATGGCTCGCGGGCCCAGCCGCTCCGCGGCATGTGGGATCTTCCGGGATCGGGGCACGAACCCGTGTCCCCTGCATCGGCAGGCAGACTCTCAACCACTGCGCCACCAGGGAAGCCCAGATTGTCATATATTAAATTCCCATATAACTTACGCCCTATACCTAAATTCTTTACTTTTGTTCCATAGATTTCTGAAGTCAGCAGCATACTTTCAGTGTGGTTTGCTTTATGACATAATCTGGTATTTCCTAAGACAAGTTCCCCTTTATTGTCCAAATTAATCTCTGAGATGATTTTTACAATTTTTTACATGCCACTAATATCTGTATATCCACTAAGAACAATATCATTAAGGCTTTTGTTTAGTTTTCACAAATTCAAAATCAAGCGTGTATGTTATATTTTACAGAATTCCCCTTGAAGCCTTCTAACATACAACTAATTATGCGTGCCAGCAAAGTATCTGAGGGGTAAATTAACTATATTATAAAAAGAATGTATTTCGGGGCTTCCCTGGTGGCGCAGTGGTTGAGAGTCCGCCTGCCAATGCAGGGGACACAGGTTCGTGCCCCGGTCGGGGAGGATCCCACATGCCGCGGAGCGGCTGGGCCCATGAGCCATGGCTGCTGAGCCTGCGCGTCTGGAGCCTGTGCTCTGCAACGGGAGAGGCCATAACAGTGAGAGGCCCGCGTACCACAAAAAAAAAAAGAATATTTCTTTTTGGTTACCTTCCATTTTGCTTCACAAATTTTTCATCTTTTGCCCTGAATTTTGAGAGGCTTTAGCATTCATTCATCTTGTTGCTCAGGCTCCTGTAGACTTCATGTTCTCTCTGGTCTCAGCTCTGTCTCTAACCTGTTCGTTTGACTTTCCCCTTGATTTTTATTTTTCCAGTTAGATGCTCTATCAAATCAGTCAAAACTCGAATCTTCATGATGCTCCAGGAGCACTCACTGTCCTCTAATAGTTTATCTCCTCACCATTGCTCAAAACTCAAGTTGACAGCTATCTATGTAACATTCATTAAAAAGTATTTTATAATGAAATTCCTCTAATTTTGATGCCAGTGCTTCTCTTAAACTCAAAGTTTGCTAAGGGCTCTTAAGTACAACCCAGCATCTGTGGGAGAAAAACCTAATTAAGAACTTTAATGGAAAATTTTCAAACGTACACTCACTGCATAATTTTGAAGCACTAACATTTTGAAATGTTTTTGTGCTTTCTTTTCCCAGCCCTGAATGAGTGGAATGTTCTCTGTGCTGTCCTGTGGTACTCTGGGGAGGACACTCAATGTGATGTCATGGTCTAGGGCATTCCAGGTCCAGGTCTTCTTCAGCCCGTAACTCTGCACGGCTGTGAAAAGCTTGGCTGATTGTACAACAAAGTCATCCTAACCCCAGAGTTTATCCCATATTCCCACATACAGTGAGAACAGTCTAGGAGTTGGAAATGAGTCGCAGAGTCTTGCTTCTAGTACTACATGCAGTGTGTATGTTGTAGCTTTGAGCTGTTTGTATTCTACAACTTGGCTTTTCTTTCTGTGTAAAATAGGATCCACGTGGATTTCTTTATGATCTCAGAAAGCACAGAATTACTATTAGCTGGGCATGGGACTGTGCTGTGAATCAAGAGACCTGGTTTTCTGGCCTAATTTTGTTGCTAGCTGGATAGGTAACTTTAGGAAAGTTGCTTTACGCTTCTGAGCCTCAATTTCCTCATCCATAAAATGGCAAGAGTGGGTTGGAAAAAAAATGGGTTGGGTGATTTCTAAAGTCTCTAGAAGGAAAAAATGCCTGCACGCTCTTATTCTGGGGAGGGGGTGGGAATTTGGAAGCATGATAGGCAGGTTAGACCCCGCCTCCATCCCAGGGTCCCAGAGCCCGTGGGGCTGACAGGCGGCAGATCTGAAGCCCTCATCGCAGCAGCCCACTCCACTGGGCGGGGCGGGAGGCAGGGGTAGGGGTGCAGAGAAGCGACAGGGAAGAAAAGAAGACATGAAGCGTTCCCACCTCAGGGTGTTTGTTCTGTACGGTCCTCCAGAGATGAGAACACCAAGCGCGAAGTTCAGACTCGTTTTATCCCTGCGGTTTGATTCAAACTAAGAGAAGGGTTCTGTTTGTTTTCTCTCCCCGCTGGGAACTGTTTTCAGTGAAACTTCCATACGCGGGATATATTTATTGCTAAAGAGTGTCAAGTGTGCCGAATAGTCAGACCATGCAGTCACAGAAAGAAAACTGCCGCGGAGGAATGTGCGCCCAGACGGCGGCACCCGGGACCCTCCTTCGAACACACTTGTTTCTTTAACAGCTCTGTCCATAACATCTTTCCTTTCATTCCTTTCTTATAAACTCAAATAAGCCCTCGAAGTGCTAAATGTTTTTCCTTTGCTGGCCATCAATCGCAGCATGATTTTATCAAACATGAATTTTCCCTTAGCTCGCAGTTGCATGCAAGGGGAAGCTGGCAAAATAGAGAAGAGGTGGTTGTGTGGAGGGGGGCGGGGCGGGGGGCGCTTGTGCGTGTGTGTGTGTGTGGCGGGGAAGAGATCTGGCTACAAAAGTAACAAATGCTCCTTGTACAATATTTTGGAAATAGAGAAAGGTAAGAAAAAGAGAATAAAAACCAACCACATCCCTAGCAAATCAAAGATAACTGTTGTTAATATTTTGGTATTTAGTCTTTCTTGTTTCTCTCCATGTTTTTGTTAAGTGAGTTTTAGATCCCATGCTTTTCAGTCATTTTGCTGTTTTCACTTTATAAATAACCCTACAATCAACATATTTGTTCACACTTTTAAGTTATTTCCTTAGGAGAGGTTCCTAGATGTGGGTAGTATGAACTTAGTTTTTCATTTTTAGGACTCCTGATTCTTCTTACCAAATTGCCTAATTAACAAATGTAACTGCCTCTTGCAGCATCCGCCCCTCTGTGCTCTCACTGATGATTGAATGTTATTTATTTTTCAAATCTTTGATAATCTAGTAGGTGGAAAACAGTATCTCATTTTTGGTTGTTTCCCTGATTGCTAGTAATACTGAACGTTTTCACATGTTGATTAGCTCTTTCTATTCCCTCTTCTGTGAATTATCTATCCATGTCATTTACCTCTTTTCTATGATGAGAATATTTACCTGTTTCTATTTTTATCACAACTATTATTCCCAGTGTGCTGTTTTCCTTTTATTTTATGATGACTTTTTGATCTGCAAAGTTTTAAGTTTTCATATATTTCAAACCTGTGATCTTTTCCTTTGCAATTTTTTCCCACTGCTTTTATACTGAGAAAGTTTTCCTCATCTAGAGGCCAGGTTAATATCCACTTCCATTTTCTTGGTTGCTTTGAATTTTAAGATTGTTTAGTGCTTTGGAATTTAGTTGGGTATTTAGCATGGGGTGATGATCTAAACATTTTTGTTTGCAAATTGCAAGCCAGTTTTCCCCTTATCATTTGCTAGATAAACCCTATTTATATATAATGACTTTTTTTTTTTCTTTTTTTTTTTTGAGGTACGCGGGCCTCTCACTGCTGTGGCCTCTCCCGTTGCGGAGCACAGGCTCCGGATGCACAGGCTCAGCGGCCATGGCTCACGGGCCCAGCCGCTCCACGGCACGCGGGACCTTCCCGGACTGGGGCACGAACCCATGTCCCCTTCATCGGCAGGCAGACTCTCAACCACTGGGCCACCAGGGAAGCCCTGTATATAATGTCATGATTATCATAGTCTGTATTGAGTTCTTTTACATCCTAGGGGACCTTTCCAGGCTGTGATCTACTCTCTTCCCTTATTCTTACACTAAGGGCACACTTTTTCCCCCCAGTTCTTATAATATGTTCTAAAACCTAGTATTTCTTGTTTTCAAATTGTTCTCAGCTCTTCCTGCCTGTTTATTTTCCAGATGAATGGTAGAATCATTTTTGCAGAGTTCCAAAAACCTCCCTGTGGGGTTCCGATGAAAATTGCATTCAACTTATAAATTAATTGGGAAGAATTTGGCATCTTTACTACGCTCAGTCTTCCCATCCAGGAACACACATATGGACATTTAAAAATATCCTTTTGTAGGTCTCCATGGAATTTTGTAGTTTTCTTTATATAAATTCAACACATTTCTTATTAAGGTATTTAAAGATAATTTTATATATGGGGTGCGTTTTTTAATGGAATCTTTTTCCCCTTTAGTTTAGATCCACTATTTTTAATATCACTTTTTCCCGAATGACTGCCAAGTACTGACAGGAATCTAAGGGAAAAGCATATTTGTTTCTTTTCAAGCTTATAAACTCAGAGATTTAGAAGTAGAACTGACCTTAAATAAAACTTGTTTTTATATATGATAAAACTGGGGTCATGAAAAGTCAAATTTCTTTACAGATCATGTAACTTATTAGAAAAGTAGCTAAATAGATGAATACTTCCAAATGTCCATATTCTTTGTGTTGAGGACATATGAAACTTAACTGTCCAAAACAAAACCCACGATCTGCCCCCTTGTATTAATTTCCTATGGCTGCTGTAACGAATTACCCCAGACTTAGTGACTTAACACACATATGTTAGCTTTCCATACTAGAGGTTAGAAATCCAAAATGGGCCTCCCTGGGCCAAAATCAAGATGTCAGCTGGGCTGCATTACATCTAGAGGCTCTAGGGGAAAATCCATTTCCTCTCCTTTTCCAGCTTCTGGAGGCCACCTGCATTCCTTGGCTCATGGCACCTTCCTCCATTTTCAAAGCCAGCAGCTTAGCATCTTCCAATCTCTCTCTGACTCATTACTGAGTCTTCTACTTACTTCCGTCTTCCACCTTGAAAGATCCTTGAGATTACATTGGGCCCACCTGGATAATCTAGGATACTCTCCCATTTTAAGGTCAGTGGCCTTAATTCCATCTACAACCCTATCCCCCTTTTCCCATGGAACACAACCATACGTTCCAGGGATTAGGACATGGACATCTTTGGAGGGCCATTATTCTGCCTACCTCAGCAAGGATGAACTTTCAAAATGTATATTTAATCACATTAGCTCTCTTCTTGAAGCACTTTGGCAGCTTCCCATAGCTCTTTGGATTATAACCAGAATCCTTAAGTGGCCCACCAGGTCCTGAGCAGTTTCATTCCATTCATCCTCAGCCTCATTGGGCTCCATGCTCATCTCCACTCTGTACTCTGGCCACATTGCTTCTTCCGGTTCCTTGAATGTACTTGCTATCTCTTGCCATGAGGCCCTTGTGAATGCTGTCCCCTCTGCTGGGCAATTCGTCCCTGCCCTGTACTTCACCACCTTCTGTCTCTCCTCCAGGGCACTTAGCACACTGGTGCTTCTACTTTCTTGTAGAATTATTTAATTCTCTCCCTGGCTGAACTAAAAGCTGCAAGGAACTCTATTTCTTTTCTGCTCACCCCTACATCTTCAGAACGTAATGCACCTGGTCCATAGTGGCTCTTAGTGTGTGTCTGATGAATAAGTAAATGAACTCAAGAATCTATTTCTCAGAAAAAGCATTTTTAGTGAGTATGTTCATTGACACAGCTATAAAAGCAAAAAGACTGGGGCATTTCAAAAGTCCAACAAATAGGGGCTTCCCTGGTGGCACAGTGGTTGAGGGTCCGCCTGCCGATGCAGGAGACACGGGTTCGTGTCCCGGTCCGGGAGAATCCCACATGCCATGGAGCGGCTGGGCCCATGAGCCATGGCCGCTGAGCCTGCGCATCCAGAGCCTGTGCTCCGCAACGGGAGAGGCCACAACAGTGAGAGGCCCGCGTACCGAAAAAAAAAAAAAAAGTCCAACAAATAAGTCAATTATTATAATTCCATTTGATAAAATCATATACAGCCATTAAAAATGGAAATAATAGAGACTATAACAATGGGGGAAATGTTTATAGCACATTTAAAAGAGCAGAATACAGAATTTCTTACCCTAATCAGAAAGAAAAGTGCTACAATGATCATAGCAACTGGTTTAAGATCATGGGATGGTAAGCGATATTTCTTTTCTCTCATTTCCAAACTTTCCTATTCACATGTTCATACATACAGCACATGTTTCTTGAATGCCAGTGTGGGCGTCAGGCACTGCATCAAGTCTCAGAACAGCACAGTGAACAGCATGTATGTGGTCTCTGCCTACTGCAAGTTTACAGTCAAGTGAGGGGGAAAACTAGTAATCATATAACACAGGTGGTCCCGTATTCACGGACTATCACTGTATTTGAGAAAACATGGACTCCTTTACCACATGTGCACCATAGGCTAAAGAAAGTATTTGTAGTTTGGGTTCATCATCATCATGGCACTAAAAATTTTAATTGAGGGGGAAAATTGTAGGAATAGACCCATTTCCTTTAGTCTTTAGGCTTTGAAGGAGATTTCCTAAATTGTCTTTCCAGCCCTTAATCACCACTTTCCAAGACGTAGACTGTACATCCTACAAGGAAAACATCTGGGGAGGTGATGAACTTTTCCTGGTTACCTTAGTTCAACCACAGCAAAAAGATGTGTGCAGGTGGTCACGAGGTCACCATTGATGCCTGCTCAACACAAACTCATTCCCAAACAGTTAGTGCGTCCTCTGCACCCAATTCAAGGAAACTGGAAAAAACAGTTTTCCCAACATAAATTTTCTTGTTTTCATATTCTCATATTTATGTACTCTATGACTGTGCCTCTGTGCTTGAGCATGATGTAAATACTTAATTGGTTTAATAAATATCCTGAAATAGCCTCGTTGAGTTGTTACTAGAAGGGCACAAACATTTTACCTCACTTAGCCAGCACAGATCAACACTTAGTATCTTTAATGATGATCCGGATCTTTTTTAGTGGCTGAAATACTCCGTCATCAGTGATGTGGCCCTGCCTGTGGGCAGGAGAGACTAGATAATGGGTAGAAAACGTCACGCTGGTTGGGACCAGTAAGTTGAACCCCTGAAATCAGTATTGCTGTGGCCGTTTATGGGAGAGTCCAGTTTCTTCCCAAGGCTAAGAAGGGCCCCGCCCCTACCCCCCAACACACTCCTAATGTCCCTTGGTGATTTACGCATTACTGAAACCCTCCTTGAGCCAGCTTCTGTTCTCAGCCTGAGACCTCTGAAGGCAAATGTCATGCCAGCTTCCGGCACTGTGGTCACCCCGCTGGAGAGTGATTCTCAGTGCTGAGCGGGAGGGGAGAGGCCCGTCAGGATTGGGACGGGGGGTGTCGTGTACTTTGTGAGACCTCATTAAGCGGGGTGCATCCCCTCTTCTTCCCCCATCCCCATACCAGCCTTGGGAATTATTAGTTCAGGGATAGAAAAGGAGTCCTGTTTTCTAGCTGTTATGTGAAGAAGCCCTTCCAGGTCCCAGTCCTAAAATATCCCCTCTGCAGTTGCACTTGGAGTCCCTTGGTCTTAGCCTAGGATTTGATTAATTTGGCCATGTTCATTCTCTTTGCATTTCATAATTTTCTAAACACTTGCCATATGCCCTCTGAACTTTCATCTCTTTCCACTGAAATTCTGTTTCGACTGAAATTCTAAAAAAGCCCTCATGGTTATTCCATTTGGTGTGACTTTGTGATTATAAGTGGGCTTTATTAATAGACTACTTCTGATAATCTGAGGGAATTGTTTCATTATGAAGTGTTATTCATTTTTTATGTTGCTTATTATTGTCCACAAACCCAGAGGTTTTAAATGCTGAGAGTATGCTGTAAACAAAAACATAAATTTATTGCAATTATGAAGTAAGGCCAGATTTTCTATTGGCTCAGTGATGCATGTCATTGAGAACTGGCCTGAGATGTAAAATCTTATTTTCCCTAGGGGATTATTTAAAACTACAGTGTAAGCAGTTAAAAATCTTAATTTTTATAAATTCCTATACTCTCATTTAATGAAAAAAAAAACCACCCTGACATGATAGAATTTTAAAATATTGTTCCTCTACCAAGCTATATAGAGTTAATCCCTTGGATTACTGTGAGTCTCTGCTAGCACAGTATGAGAATATCTTTCAGGATCTGGCTGTGCCACAGTCCCTGGGGTGACTGTCAGGTCCTGTACACTCCTTTGAAATGTGAGTGCTTTTAATTAGATGGAGCAATGGATATTCTTTGTTTCTATATTATTATATTATTATCCTTCTCTTGCCAGAACTCCCAGTCCCGTCTCATTGCAAGGGAGGCTGGAAAATGTGGTTTAGCTACATTCTCAGGAAGAGAAGGAAATAAGTTTTGTTGAACACATAGCAGGCTCTGCCATGGAAACAGACTCCAGCCATTCCCAAATGGATAAATGGATAGTCAATGATCCCAGCTCCTTTTCCTACCAACCTGTTTATCCCCACCAATTTGAAATAAGCAAACAAAAAATTCCACAGTCCCCCATCATATATTATTAAAAATATATTCTTCTCGAATAAGCATTATCTGACAATTGGTGTTTTCTGACTCCGAGGAAGTATGCTTTTTAAAAAAGCAAGCTTCCTTTCTGACAGTGGCTGACAGCATTATTAGCAGGGCATTTATAAATGGCTTGATGTTTATAGTTCATATTTCAACTTCAACTCTATTTGTTGCATTAGCAAAATGAAGCTTATTAAGCTTTATTCTTTTAGTCCGTCTCTCCAAGCATCTGAACCCCCTAATACTCAGCTTTCTTTTTTTTTGCGGTATGCGGGCCTCTCACTGTTGTGGCCTCTCCCGTTGCGGAGCACAGGCTCCAGATGCGCAGGCCCAGCGGCCATGGCTCACGGGCCCAGCCGCTCCGCGGCACATGGGATCCTCCCAGACCGGGGCACGAACCCGTATCCCCTGCATCGGCAGGCGGACTCCCAACCACTGCGCCACCAGGGAGGCCCCTACTCAGCTTTCTTGTCTGGAAGTATGTAATCTTTCCTACATTACACTTGAAGGTTCAGCTCATTCCTAAACCTCCAATCAAGGATATGAACTTGTTGCTTTCAGAGAGGCCATGTCTGTTCATGGAGCCATTACGCCATCAGTTAAAGTGGTCAGAGTTCATTTTATTGCCTCCTTTGTGGAAGAACTTGTAGTGTAAATGCCTGTGTTATTGAAAACATAATTTTCCTCATCATTATGCTTTCTTTCTAGCCAGATCATAACCTGCTAGAAATCTATTGAGCATAGAGTGAAAAGCTCTTCAAAATAGCTGTTCTTAAGAGATTAAATGATTGCCATCTCTGTCCCATTTCTGTTATCTCATAATCAAGTTCAAGATGATACTAGATATCTCAGCTGAAGTGATTATCTATTTGAAATAGAAATGGTTTTATCTCCATTCATATTTCATACTATTGAAGGCAGGATCATTTTTTTTTCCCATTTACATTTATATATGTTTATGGTTCCTCTCACTGTTGTGGCCTCTCCCGTTGCGGAGCGCAGGCTCCGGACGCGCAGGCTCAGCAGCCATGGCTCACGGGCCCAGCCGCTCCGCGGCATGTGGGATCTTCTCGGACCGGGGCATGAACACGTGTCCCCTGCATTGGCAGGCGGACTCTCAACCACTGCGCCACCAGGGAAGCCCTCAACCTACTTTTTAAAGGCTAAAAATGGCTAACGGGGGTTGGCTTGCCTTTTTAGACTTCCAGTACAAAGACACTAGTTGTAGATTAAGATCCAGCATAGATTCATCAAAATGTACAGCTGTATCAAATCTTAGCAACCATAGCCGAGCAGCTTGACCAGAGAGAAGCTTGAGATTGACAGCTGCTGAGACACTTGCCCAGGGTCACCTAGCCTCGCCAAGACGAAAGCTCACTCCTAGGCCTTTTCTGGTGGATCACACTGCCTCCCTGCTGTATCCAGAGTAAGCCTCTTACACAGATATGGCGTGGGGAGAGAACGGAGGACCTAGTGACTCAAAAGTACAGGAACCAGATTTTTTATGATTAGCCCAAAGAGGCTCACTTTTGTTTTTGTTCTTTATCCTTAAAGCTGTCTGATCCATGCTATTTTCTTCCATCACAATTTCTCTTCCAGAGATTCAAACTGAGAAAAAAGATCATGTCACTATTTATTAGCAGTTCTGCTAAAACACTTGATAGAGAAGGAATATGAAACTCTTTGCCAGAAATGGGACTTTGGGCTATATGTTGATTGCATTTATCCACATGCACACAAGCAGTCAATAATCAGGCGTACTGAAAGTACATTCTTTCCTCCTTTTAAAATATCTCTAGCTTTACATAAGACTTCTCATTGTAAAAACCTAGTAAATAGGAAAAAGTGAGTCATTATTTATGGTTAATCGCTTTTGCCAGCTGTGACTGCATTTCACATCCATTTTTCTTTCTTTTTTCTTTTTCTTGGACTAGAGAATCTATCCTGTCACTCTTTAGGGAAAAACCATATCGGTCCCATCAATACCTTCTTTCAGCACATAATCACAGTAAGCCACTGTAAACAAAGATTTTTGTTGGATTACAGCAAGAAAGTAACTTCTTTAGAATGCAGAACTGTGGAGAATAATCCAGAATCTTGAGATAGCACCTAAAGAGAAAAATCTGAGTTATTTTAGGGTTTCTTTCAAAATGGAATAATTATTTCAAAAATATTGAATTTATGAGTGTCTACTTTATGTCTACCAAGTTCCAGATACTATAAGGTTTAGAAAAGATTTCAGATGGAATACCTGGCATGTCAGGACACTTTTATTTGCAAGTACCAGGAAATCCATTTCATACTTCCTTTAACAACCCAGGGAATTTATTGGATCAGGTGGCTAAGAGTTTTGAAATTGGGCATGCTTCAGGCCTGGTTGATTAGGCTCCAATTCACTCTAATTTTTCTGATTCTTCCCTTCACTGTGTATAGCTCCATTTTCAGGCTGATAATTGACGATGAAAAGCAGGTGCAAAAATTTTTGGATCAATAGCTCATAGAACTGTTGTGGACTTTGTACTCTTGTGGTAGGAAAAGGACCATTGTAATACCGTGTCACCTCTGCATCCCACCTGAAAGAGCTTCTCCTTTCTCAGCTCGCAAACAAAATTCCCAGGCTTCATTATGGTTGACCCAACTCTTTACCCATCAGCAGTAGTCAGAGGAGGAATGCCATGGACTAATTAACCAGCGAATCCTTAAACCAGTCACCACACTAAGGAGAGTGGGATTAAATCGGTTGGCTTAGGCCAGTTGGATCCCGCTTCTGGAGCTTGGGGTGGGGACCCATCCACCCAAATCACACAGCTGCTGAGTAGCACAGGGGATGGGGGCATAGATGCTGGGGAAGTAGCTGACAGCATCCACTGTGTCCTTCATCTCTCATCAGGCTGAGCCTGATCCTAATGAGGCCAAAGTTTTGCCTGGCTTGTGTCATTCTTCGTTCCTGGCCATCCTTTTATCCTCCACAGTTCATCCTAAATGGCCAATTCCACCACCTGCCCACAGCCAGTCCATAGCTGTACCTCTGCATCCAAGTGGCAGAAGAACTCTCTTATATTGAGGAATATATTGTCCTCACCTAAAGTCTAATAATACCATTTATTGTTGGCAGGCTAGATAGTATTAAGTAAGACATGCATATGATACAATGAAGAGAATGCTGCTCTCTTTTTCTGGTTGACTTTGGCATTTCAACTGCCTGGAACTTCAAACTTCAGAGCTCTTCTTAAAGGGAATATTTAATTTGCTCTAAAAATCATGTTCCAAATAGAAGAAACTGATCTGTTTCAATAGTGAGTTCCCTTTTACTTGAATGAGAATCTGATGTGACATGCTGTTGATGATGGCAATTTAAATGCCCCGTGAGAACTTCATCTCTCAAAATAAACTTTTCACTGTGTCAGCCTGGGATCTCTCTGAAAGCAGAGCTTTGGATGAGGGCTTACACTGGAGGTTGCTTGTTTGGGGCACAACCTTGGTGTGCAAGAGCGGAACAGGTAATGAAAGCAAACCAGTGCAAGGACCTCTTACCGCGGTTGTTACTTCTGTGAGCGACTCAGTCCCACCAGAACCTCCCATGAGCCGAGAGAACAACCTCAGAGGGACCGAGGGAAAGTGGTTATCCATTGACGCCTGTCCCCTCATTGGTCAAGGGTCACTTATGGGGTGTTAACTCCTTTTTTCATACTTCCGGGCTGTAAGGGTGAGGCCCCGCCCAGGTGATTCCAGGCAATCCCAGGTGAACAGCGGGAGGTACCTGGTGATGTGAGGCACCCCCAGCAAAGGCTGGAGCAAAAGATGGGTGGCGAGTGTGTGAGGCGGGGCACGAAGGGGGTGCAACACACACTAAAGGGAAGGCATCTGCCAGAGCCGTGTAGGAACCTGCAAAGGACCAGAAACCATCTACGTGGCTCTTTTGTCTTTCCTGGGTGTCTGAATGGCTTTTCTTTCTTTCTTTCTTTTAACATCTTTATTGGAGTATAATTTCTTTACAATGGTGTGTTCATTTCTGCTTTATAACAACACGTCTCTAAAAAGATAAAATTAATAAACACATCACCGACTGAATTGCTGTCGAGCCCTGCAGGACTCTCATCAACAAAGAGGCAAGCATGCCAGTGGGGAGAGCCGGCAGGGTCCTCAGAAGAGAAGGCTGCTTGCGGGCGGAGCTGTCAGCCTGGCATCTTCAATTGGCGGGTCCTCTCATGCCCAGCAGGGGCTCCTTGCTTGGAGGGTAATTTTTACTCTCACTCTTCAGTCAGTATGACGGCTTTGTCCCTAATATAATGGTAGTTCTGACTTTCCTTTAAATTATTCCGTAAAGAATCAGAGAGAAAGAGGGCCTCTCTCCCTTTTCCCTGCCCCCAAAATTCCACTCAGAAAACTTTTCTCATTTACATCTTTGCCTCCACATTAAATTTCTCATTCATGTTTCAGGTGAATCAAATGCGGTGTCAACTTTCAACACCCCGTGTAACTATCACAGTCACTCAAAATAATTGCCGACTGTCAGTGTATGTGCTGCGAACACAGATATGCCCGCCACTGGCTCTGTTAGCACCAGAAGAAGGCAGAGCTTGCCTTCTTCTCTGGGCTCCATTCAAAACCTTAGTGTCAGCGAGGCAGAGTGTTGAGGCAATTATCTGCTTAATCTGTCCAAGAAACATGTGCCTCTCTGCCCCGAAATCACTTGTTTAGAAAAAAGAAAAAAAAGTCTTTACAGCAATTTTCTAGTAAGTATAGATTTAGCTGGAATGTTCCAGAGAATTGCCTCCAACTTTGGCTCCTCTAGCTCAGTGGTTTTCAATCAGGGATGGTTTTGTCCCCCCAGGAGACACTTGGCAACCAGGGGAGACATTTTTGACTGTTATAGCCGGGGAGGCCAGGGGAGGGCCAGGGGAGAGTCCTACTGGCATCTAGTGGGTAGAAACCAAGGGTGCTGCTAAATATCCTACAGTGTGCAGGACAGCTCCCACAGCAAAGAATGATCCAGCCCAAAATGTCAACAGCACCGACACTGAGAAATCCTGCTCTAGCTGTTGAGGATTTATACATAAATAAGGTCACTTGTTTAGAAAATTCAGACCAAAAAGAAAAAGATATTCCTTCCTTCAGTTGAAAAAGAGATCAATATTAAAGACTATTTTAAGCTAAAATAACCCATAAGACGAGTTTGTGTTTAGCCTATAATCTTCAACTTCTGCCCAAATGAATATAGGTGTTTATAAGATTGTAGTTATATATAGTTTGTATTCTTGTTTCTACCTAAAAATGTCACTTTTATAGTCTTTACATCATTTTAATAGAGAATATTCCATTGTTTCAATTCCTCTCTCTTTGTTTCTTTCTTACCTTCCTTCTTTCCTTCTTCTTCTTCTTTTTTTTTTTTAAAGTAACTTGAGCAAAAGCACGCACTCTTTGAAATCTGGCTCTGGAGACCTGGCTATGGGGCACTCTTGAATTATTATTTTTATTTTAAAAAAATTTACTTTTATTTATTTATTTTTGGCTGCATTGGGTCTTTGTTGCTGCACATGGGCTTTCTCTAGTTGCAGTGAGCGGGACTACTCTTTGTTGCGGTGCGTGGGCTACTCCTTGTGGTGGCTTCTCTTGTTGCGGAGCATGGGCTCTAGGTACACAGCTTCAGTAGTTGTGGCTCACGGGGTCCACAGTGCAGGCTCAGTAGTTGTGCTGCACAGGCTTAGTTGCTCTGCAGCACGTGAGATCTTCTCAGACCAGGGCTTGAACCCATGTCCCCTGTATTGGCAGGAGGATTCTTAACAACTGTGCCACCAGGGAAGCCCATCTTGAATTATTTTACAACAAAAATTATTTTCAAAACATTACAAGAAATTGTTATGATGTAAATTTACTATTTGTGAGAAACATTTGCTATTTATGTATTTTTAAAATTTAAAAACAACCTATGTTTTTCTTTAGAATGTAATATTAGAGCAGCATTGGTGCTGAGCTTAATAAAAAAATTCATAGTGTGAAACCCTGGCTACTTCAAGGTGGGGACCACTTAGCCTCTAGGTCACAGGAACATATCTAGTCTGGGCTAAGTCCACACTGCATCACAAAAGGAAAGAGTATCTCTGGGCTTTCTATCCTGTTCCATTGATCTATATTTCTGTTTTTGTGCCAGTACCATACTGTCTTGATTACTGTAGCTTTGTAGCATAGTCTGAAGTCAGGGAGCCTGATTCCTCCAGCTCCGTTTTTCTTTCTCAAGATTGCTTTGGCTATTTGGGGTCTTCTGTGTTTCCATACAAATTGTGAATTTTTTTGTTCTAGTACTGTGAAAAATGCCAGTGGTAGTTTGATAGGGATTTCATTGAATCTGTAGATTGCTTTGGGTAGTATAGTCATTTTCACAATGTTGATTCTTCCAATCCAAGAACATGGTATATCTCTCCATCTATTTGTATCATCTTTAATTTCTTTCATCAATGTCTTATAATTTTCTACATACAGGTCTTTTGTCTCCTTAGGTTTATTCCTAGATATTTTATTCTTTTTGTTGCAATGGTAAATGGGAGTGTTTTCTTAATTTCACTTTCAGATATTTCATCATTAGTGTATAGGAATGCAAGAGATTTCTGTGCATTAATTTTGTATCCTGCTCCTTTACCAAATTCGTTGATTAGCTCTAGTAGTTTTCTGGTAGCATCTTTAGGATTCTCTATGTATAGTATCATGTCATCTGCAAACAGTGACAGCTTTACTTCTTTTCCAATTTGGATTCCTTTTATTTCTTTTTCTTCTCTGATTTCTGTGGCTAAAACTTCCAAAACTAGGTTGAATAATAGTGGTGAGAGTGGGCAACCTTGTTTTGTTCCTGATTTTAGTGGAAATGGTTTCAGTTTTTCACCACTGAGGACGATGTTGGCTGTGGGTTTGTCATATATGGCCTTTATGATGTGGAGGAAAGTTCCCTCTGTGCCTACTTTCTGGAGGGTTTTTATCAAAAATTGGTGTTGAATTTTGTCGAAAGCTTTTTCTGCATCTATTGAGATGATCATATGGTTTTTCTCCTTCAATTTGTTAATATGGTGTATCACATTGATTGATTTGTGTATATTGAAGAATCCTTGCATTCCTAGGATAAACCCCACTTGATCATGGTGTATGATCCTTTTAACGTGCTGTTGGATTCTGTTTGCTAGTATTTTGTTGAGGATTTTTGCATCTATGTTCATCAGTGATATTGGCCTGTAGTTTTCTTTCTTTGTGACATCTTTGTCTGGTTTTGGTATCAGGGTGATGGTGGCCTCGTAGAATGAATTTGGGAGTGTTCCTCCCTCTGCTATATTTTGGAAGAGTTTGAGAAGGATAGGTGTTAGGCCTTCTCTAAATGTTTGATAGAATTCGCCTGTGAAGCCATCTGATGCTGGGCTTTTGTTTGTTGGAAGATTTTTAATCACAGTTTCAATTTCAGTGCTTGTGATCTTTGATAAAGGAGGCAAGAATATACAGTAGAGAAAAGACAGCCTCTTCAATAAGTGGTGCTGGGAAAACTGGACAGGTACACGTAAAAGAATGAAATTAGAACACTCCCTAACACCATACACAAAAATAAACTCAAAATGGATTAAAGACCTAAATGTAAGGCCAGACACTATCAAACTCTTAGAGGAAAACATAGGCAGAACACTCTATGACATAAATCACAGCAAGATCCTTTTTGACCCACCTCCTAGAGAAATGGAAATAAAAACAAAAATAAACAAATGAGACCTAATGAAACTTCAAAGCTTTTGCACAGCAAAGGAAACCATAAACAAGATGAAAAGACAACTCTCAGAATGGGATAAAATATTTGCAAATGAAGCAACTGACAAAGGATTAATCTCCAAAATTTACAAGCAGCTCATGCAGCTCAATATCAAAAAAACAAACAACCCAATCCAAAAATGGGCAGAAGACCTAAATAGACATTTCTCCAAAGGAGATGTACAGACTGCCAACAAACACTTAAAAGAAAGCTCAACATCGTTAATCATTAGAGAAATGCAAATCAAAACTACAATGCGACATCATTTCACACCGGTCAGAATGGCCATCATCAAAAAATCTACAAACAATAAATGCAGGAGACGGTGTGGAGAAAAGGGAACCCTCTTGCACTGTTGGTGGGAATGTAAATTGATACAGCCACTATGGAGAACAGTATGGAGGTTCCTTAAAAAACTAAAAATAGAACTACCGTACAACCCAGCAATCCCACTACTGGGCATATACCCTGAGAAAACCATAATTCAAAAAGAGTCATGTACCAAAATGTTCATCGCAGCTCTATTGCCAGTAGCCAGGACATGGAAGCAACCTAAGTGTCCATCAACAGATGAATGGATAAAGAAGAGGTGGCAGATGTATACAATGGAATATTACTCACCCATTAAAAGAAACGAAATTGAGTTATTTGTAGTGAGGTGGATGGACCTACAGTCTGTCATACAGAGGGAAGTAAGTCAGAAAGAGAAAAACAAATACCGTATGCTAACACATATATATGGAATCTTAAAAAAAAAATGGTCATGAAGAACCTAAGGACAAGACGGGAATAAAGACACAGACCTACTAGAGAATGGACTTGAGGTTATGGGGAGGGGGATGGGTAAGCTGTGACAAAGTGAGAGAGTGGCATGGACATATATACACTACCAAATGTAAAATAAATAGCTAGTGGGAAGCAGCCGCATAGCACAGGGAGATCAGCTGGGTGCTTTGTGACCACCTAGAGGCGTGAAATAGGGAGGGTAGGAGGAAGGGAGACGCAAGTGGGAAGAGATATGGGGACATATGTATATGTATAACTGATTCACTTTGTTATGAAGCAGAAACTAACACACCATTGTAAAGCAATTATACTCCAATAAAGATGTTTAAAAAAAAAAAAGGAAAGAGCAGAATCTTGCTTAACAAATCAGGATGTAATGAGACAAATGCTAAAGCTCATGGTGATAAAAGTAATTATAACCACTTATCTGATGAGTCAAAAAATGTTCGTATTTTAACAGATATGAAAACTATCGGAATTCAGCTGATTGGACAGAGTCTAGTCCTGCCTGAAATTCTCAGTGTATCCCATTGTCACCCTGGGTCTTCTGCCCTTTGAAGTCCAGATAGTATTGCCTGGGACTCCCATTCCATATCCTGTGGAATTTTAAAGCACTTCCTAGGTTGTTGCAAATTTTTGGAAGGCCTGTGGCTCTGAGTTCTCACCTCTCTAATTCAGTTGAGGGTCATCTTACCGTACCCCACTTTTGTTGCTCCCTACTGCTCCCGCTGAGACAGAACTCATCTCCAGTGCCGAACCAGCACACACTCCCCAAACGCACCATCCCCCCTTAGACTGTGTGCCTGTCAAGCCCTTGGTGAAGATAAAGGAGAGGTTATAACACGCAACACGAACAACTTCAGAGCACACAGTAAACGTAGCAGTTAATTAAAGGACCTTTGATCACTGGGACCTTTTTCTTGGGCCAGTTCCCATCGTATAGCATCCCAGCCTCCTCCCTACCCCTCAGTAGCCCTTCTCCCTGCATCCTGTCTTATCTTGCTCATCATCTCCTTCCTCCCAGATGGTCCTATGTTGTTCACACTGAGTTACACAGAGCAGTTCAGCTGTCTTCAGTCCGTACTCCCCAAATCAATTCCAGCTCTCCCTTTGCATCTCAAAACCAAGCAAACCAAAAAGCCTTTAATTTAACTGGATTTACATGTCTAGAAAGCAGTTATTGTTGTTCATAGCAATTTATTTTCCTCTCGTCCATCTGTATAAACTTTGTTCATTCCTTTAAAAAGACAGTTGTGAAATATAAGCCTGTAGGTATGTGTGTATATATGCATATGTCTATATCTATGTCTATAGCCACATGTCCAGTAAAAGAGCAGTTAGTTAAGTGGCTTCAAGTGCTTGGACTTCAGCTACAGGGCAGGTTAGACACAGATGTGTCCAGTGCTCTTTCTTGGTTTCCAGTTTCCAGCTCTTTATCTCTAAATTGTTCAGCCTGACACTCAAGGGGTTCCTTCCATTCAGAGTCCATGTCTTACTTGGTCTCTCTGTACCTGGTCTGTATTTACAAAATGCAGTCGAGCATGGAGACCACAATTGACCGTTCCTTATTGGTCCCTGAGTGATGGCTCCTAGGTGCCTTCTTCAGTGTGTTATTATTTCTCTGGCTAGTATTTTAGACTCTATAAAAACAGTGATGATATACTTTCTTTAATCCCCGCAAACCTCCTGGGAGGCAGTAGATATTCCAAAATGTTGTCCACTGTTTCCCCAGATTCATTTACTCCACAAATTCATTCACTCTGCAAACATTCATTACCTGCTATGGGCTAAGAAGTGGGGACACAGCAGCAAACAAGAGAAAGTTCTTGCCTTCCCAGAGTTTATTTCTAGTTGGAGTGACGGTGGTGGAATATTTCAGTGCTGAATGTATGTTGGTGACACCAAGACAGCACACTCTAGTTTCATAAGGAGAGTATACTCCTTTTAGGGTTAAACACTGTAAACAGAAACAATGAATGACGTTGTCTTCTAATGACGTTTTCTTCATCTCCTCAGCACACCACTAATTCTACCCACCTGCCACATCTGCTCATCCATTACATGGTGACTTGAGTGTGGGTGCTGTGAAACTTTCCTTCTTTGGAATAATTCCGTCTGCAATGAAAAACAGTATTTTAGCTTTTAAAATTATAGCTCTGAAATGTGAATTTCCCTTTCATTCTCCTTGAGATGACCATATATATATGTGATGAGGAAGAAAAGTTGAAGACAGTATTTTACCATGTCTCATTCTAAATATAAACATGATGTTCCTCCATTCATTATAAAAACGCCACTCCAAGCCTTATGAATAAACTTTTCCATTTTAATACCTCTTGGTTATACTGTGCCCATTTTATGATGAGAAGCTTTGGCAAAGGCAGCAAGAAAAATAAGAAGTTAATGGAGTTACAATAAAGTTATTTACTGAGAAAATCAGGCAAAAGGATTTCCTTTTCTACAAGCATTCAGCATCTCAATAAGTGAATAAACACACACACACACACACACACACACACACACACACATATATATATATCAGAAACCGTTTATTCTAAATATTACTTTTCTAGGTTATCCACTTAACTCACCCTATGAGATTTATAGTTCAATCATACCAGTTCAGAGTGGGAAGAAAAAAGGCCATTTGTCTAATCCAATTCCTTGAGAAAAAATACGTAGGCAATATTAAGAATCTTCAATTATCTAATTTAATAGAAGGCATGATTTATACTCTGTAATCAGTAACATGTGATACTGATTATTTCTAATCCCTTAGAAGAGATCCGACATTCTGCTTTTGGTCCTGTATAGCATGAAATCGTCATGTATATTTTACCAAAAGAAGTAACAGGAATAATCGCCCCTACAGTCTGCAGTCATTTTATATGAACCTACTGCAACATGGTGTTGCCCTGGGGCAGAAAAGTAGGGATTTTCTCTACTTCAAAAGAATGAAAAATTATTATCACTCTATCCAGTACCATTATAGACTTCAGAGACTTTGGCATGAAATATTCAGAAAGTTTATTTTAGAATTCAATATTTTAAAAGCCTGCTTTAAAGCTATTACGGTGATTAGTGGCTTTGTTACTTGGGCCAGTCCTTGCTTTAAAAAGCCCTATGTCATGGTTAATACCATTTGCTGTTTCAACAAAATATAATTTGCACCAACCCAATAAGGCAAATAAGGCACATAATGCATTGTCTTAGAGTGCCCCCCCAAGAGGAATTGGAACCACAACTCATCAGTTATCTTTCAAACACACTCTTTTTTTTTTTTTTTTTTGCGGTACGCGGGCCTCTCACCGTTGTGGCCTCTCCCGTTGCGGAGCACAGGCTCCGGACGCGCAGGCTCAGCGGCCATGGCTCACGGGCCCAGCCGCTCCGCGGCATGTGGGATCCTCCCAGACCGGGGCACGAACCCGTGTCCCCTGCATCGGCAGGCAGACTCTCAACCACTGCGCCACCAGGGAAGCCCCAAACACACTCTTAAACATTGCTTTCACTGGTAGCAGTTGAATGTACTGTGTATGCCATGATATTGTCCTTCTGCTATGTGTTGTCTTAACCAGGTGGAATGGGTGCCATTCCTCTGCTCCCTGTTCAAGGAGCAATGCCCCTGTCTCAGTGGCTCTAGGGACACACACGGACAACCCAGCTGAGGCCGCCCACACCCTCTGCTGACCAGCCAGAGGCTCACATCTTCACCTCTCTCCATAGGAGTCAGAAAAGCTTATCAGGTGTTCGTGAGGAATTAACCAAGCTTCCGAGGCCATGAATGAAGCCAGTGAAAACTTCCGGAGCTTGAGTTAGCTGCATGGGAATTGCAACACAACCGCTTCTCTCTGGACCATCCTATGTACATAAGGAGACATGTGGAATAGAGTATAGAGCCCTGGTTTGGGAATTTAACAATCATGATTTGAATTTCAAGTCTGGTTACTTATCAGCAACATGATCCTTCAGAAACCACTGAACCCCTTTAGGTTCAATGTCTGTAAAATGGACCCATCCTGGCATCTGTGCACAGATTCGATGAGACAGGTGATGTAAAGACAGTGCAAGGCAGGGTGTCAGTCACTGTTCCCATCATTATTATTTACTCCCAAATGTTTTTCTTATCTCTTAATTCTTTATTCCACACTTCTGTTGTGTAATGTGTGAAAGGAAAATCAAAATGGAGTTGGTGTTGCTAAGAGAGTTCTCTAAAATGGAGCCAGGAGACCATTAAGGAAGTGTGACTTCTGCACATCAGAATCTTTTGTCCTGATGACGTCATCCAGAACACCTTCCAGAAACGCAAAATATTTACTGGACCCTTACCTTAAAACAACGTGTGATTCCTCAAGGGCAAATCTTCTCTAACTTGAGTCAGAGTCAGTCACAGATTTCACCAGGCAACTTTTAACAACCCCGTGGCTTTTCGTCTCTTCCTCAGAACACTCTTTTGGGGTTACCCGAATTTGTATCTCCCAAATTGTAATTCTTCAGACCCTAAATAAACTCTTTTCTTTGCAGCCTCCTGCGTTGTGTTTTTGGTTGACAAATGCATGTCTATTTATTGATACGTCACAGAAAGGATTTGCAGGATGACTAGAAAAACCATCACTCCTGCCTTTTTTAATATAACCTGTGCATTTGATGACATTCCTTTAAATGTATTGAATATATTATTTCTGTAGGTTTTAATTAATAACTTTTCCTTTCCTCCACACCTTATGTATTATCAAGGAAAAAAAAAGAGATAAGCATCAACCTCAGCCTTCAAGTAGATAAAATAGGTGCCTCTCACATAGACATGAAAAGAAATGAAGATTCTGATGTGCTCTTGATGCATAAGGTGAGACGAAACTAACCTGTAAATAACTTTCTGTTTCATTTTCCAGGGAAGTCGATCAAGACTCAGATGGTCACGTCAGCTTTAAAGACTTCGAATATGCCATGAACTATGGACAAAGGTAAGCCTAACTATTGTGTGCTGCTTTTGGCAACCTGTGGGGGGACCAAAATAGATTGTGATATATTTAGATGTCGAATCCCACTCTACCGATGATGTCATGCTGCATACCTTCCATTGCTTAAGCTCTTCATCATGGTTCTCAGATGCTCACAGTTGCTTGCACTGCCACTGGGATGGTCCCCAACCCCTCCTCTTTACTCTCAGCCCCCGACTCCCCCCCACAACGCTGCCAGCCAGGATGCTCCACTCATCTACTGGTCCTTGCCACCCTACCCACAGCCTCCCTGATCCTCAGCAGTTCCTAGTGTCAGGAACTGCCAGTGGTACCGGTTTCCTTCATGCATTCAGCTTTGGTTGAACAAATAATAGCATGTACATGCAACTGAGTGTTGACTGCGTTCCAAGCGATGAGCAAGGCTTTTGGAAAACAAAGTTAAGACTTCTCTAAGACAATGTATCCTTAGTTGTCATCAAAAATTATCATTGCAAAAATGGCCCTAGGGCGCTGGCTGTGCAAGATGGAAAAACCAGATTGAGCTGACATTAGTATGAGTCTTCTCTAGCTGCATACAGAGGAAGAACAGGGTGCAGTAAGGATATCGGAGGCAAAAGACTTATCTGCAGAACCCATTAGAATGGCCTGGGCCTGGGGTTCCTGCAGCAGAACAACAAGCCCTGGGCTGCCCGCCTGCCCTCTGCTGTACCCTCCCTGGTTCTGGGCGGCTCTGCCCTGCAACAAGAGCCTTAGCCATCTGTGTTCCTGTCCTGTTTTCTGCCCATCCATACCTGGGATGCGGGGACTGCTGTCCTAGAACAAAAACTGTGACCCTGGACATTCAGCACTTATTTTAAATAAATACTCCTATCAATACTAGTATTTTATCTGTAAATGTTCAGAATGCTAAACATTAACAACACTGTGAAAACATCTAATATAATTCAAATTTTAAAAGTATTAAAGGTCAAGGAAATATGTACATTTGTCAAAGAGAAACATTAAATAAGCATCCTTCTGACACAAAGTATTAGCAGATAAACTTAATAAACTGTCATAAGTCAGAGGAGCCTAAAGAGACATAACAGCTAAGTGTAATTTGGTGTTCTGGAGGGGATCCTGGAATAGAAGAAAGGACATTAGGTAAACACTAGTGAGGTATGGCCTTTAGTTCATAATGCTATATCAGTATTGGTTCATTAATTGTGACAAATGTACCACACTCATAGAAAATATTCATCCTAGGGGAAAGTGAGTGAGTACATGGGAACTCTCTATTCTATCTTCACCATCTTTCTATAAACCTAAAACTATTCCAAAATAAAAAGGTTGTTAAAAGATAAAGTCTTATTCCAAAATTAGCATACTAAACACTATCTAAAATGAAGAAGACTTTGAAAATCATTAAGAAGTACACATGAAATATTATTTCAAGAACAAAGTGGATCCATGATATCATTGAGCATCACGTGCATTTTAGGACGAATTGTTCTGGCTGATGAAAAGCCCTTTCTGACTTTGGGTGGAGTTGTATTCAGCAAGTATTTTCATCATAAATTGAATAGTTGAGTCATTGGTCCTCATCTCAGTACATAAGTGATACTGCTTTTAGATGTTTAAAATATAAAAATTAGAGTAATCTACCAATAAAATGCTTACATTTCAGTAATTGCCAGAATACCAAAACCTGGTATTGCAATCACTATTTGGACCTTATTTCTTCCTTTAAACATGACAAGAGAGAGGGAGAGGTCACGTCCTCCCGTTGAGTGGCAGGCAGGAGGCCAGGGTGGGAAGAGCTACTGGGCAACTGCCTTGATCCGGGATTAGTCCAGGGTGTCTTCGGTCTCAGTGAGGTCTCAATGACAGAAACCTACCCAGACTCGCTTAGACAGAAAAGGAATTTACTAGAAAATACTGGGCTAGCTTATATAATCCAACATAGGAAGGGCAGTGGTGCAGCCGGATTTCCAGGAAAATGAGAACGAGCAACACAAGCACGTCCGGACTCTGCCCCCGTCCCATGGTCACCGCAGCCTCACACCATTCTAAAAAGGAATTGGCCCGTCATCTGTGCAAGTGCAAAGACCCTAGAAAGAGGCTTCAGTTGGCCCCTGGATCAGTCAACTCTGATTCCTCTTGAGGGTATAAGGCTTGGTCCCTAGGCACTCAGCCAGGTATGCTGAGGGCTGGTCACAGGAGGGGAAGTTGATAAGAGCTGGGCGGCCATCCCCTGTTCTTTTTTAGAAGAAAGCAATATGATCTGGACCTTCTCTAGGAGGGAGAGCACCTCGAGGATTTGATGCTTAGGAGGGCCCAGGCTCTCAGGGCAGAGCACAGACCAAAACAAGGGGCAGTGAGAAGCTGCTCATGTCACCTTCCCTCCTTATCCCTCTACACTCAGTCCAAATCCTTGTCTTGTAAGCTTTGCCCCAGCTTCTCACTTCCAGGCCCCTGCCCCACCCTCGTCCCCAAGCCACATGATGCTGTCTGCAGTGTGACCCTGTTGGTCTCCCTTCAGTTGCATGGCCCAAGGATGGGCATCTGTGCAAGCTGATCAGCTTGGTCTCTCCCCGTGGAAGACCTCAGGAATGAGAGTGAGGGAAGCGGAACAGCACTTCTCTGGCCGAATGAGTGTTTATGACTCAGGCGAGGGGCAGACGTGTTTGCCACCATGTGGCCTGGAAAACCAAGGCAGCTGGTTTGCAGTGAGAGCAGAAAATGAAACAGACACCAAGAGGGGAACAAGAGAGGAGCTAGAGAAACGCATGGTACTGGATTTCTGATTAAAGCTTATACACAAGGCCCAGTCATAACCCTTTGGGTCCTATGAGGTAACTCTGTATCCTTCCAATAAATCTTTCTGCTCAAGCCAGCTGGAGTTGCTTTCTGTTATCTGAAACCAAGAGAACCCTAACTGTTACAAGCATAGAGCCAAGGACAGATACTAGGTAACATCAACATTTACTGGGGCAGCAGAGAAAACAGTCTTCTAAATAGACTAAGAAGAAGCAGCCAAGATGGAAGAGGAAGCTGTCGCCAGATCTCTCTCGCTGATACCTCTGCCTCTACCTGATCTTTCACTATGACCAGCTCCAGTCTTCCCCTGTGGCAACAGCTCTCTCTCGGAGATCACCAGTGATTTCCAGTGGCCAAACCCACGAGCCCCTCTCGGACCCCATCACACTTGTCCTTTCTCTTGGGTCCTTCTCTCTTTAGCCTCCATAGCACTGCTCTCTCGTGGTATTTCTGTGCCCATTCTTTCCTGACTCTCTTTTCCTGTATCTTCAACTATCTCGTAAGTGTTAGTATTCTCCAGAGTACTCTCATTGGCCACTCTTCTTTTTTTTTTTTAATAAATTTATTTATTTATTTTTGGTTGCGTTGGGTGTTCATTGCTGCGTGTGGGCTTTCTCTAGGAGCGGTGAGCGAGGGCTACTCTTCGTTGCGATGTGCAGGCTTCTCATTGCGGTGGCTTCTCTTGTTGCAGAGCACGGGCTCTAGTTGCACCAGCTTCAGTAGTTGTGGCACACGGGCTTAGTTGCTCCGCAGCATGTGGGATCTTCCCGGACCAGGGCTTGAACCCGTGCCCCCTACATTGGCAGGCAGATTCTTAACCACTGCGCCACCAGGGGAGTCCTTGGCCACTCTTCTTGATCAACACATTCTCCAAGGATGATTTCATTCTCTCCCAAGACTTCAGCTATCACCTTTATGGGTGTGACTCCACCAACCAAACTTTATCTTCCGTCTTGATCTCTGCTGCACCCAGACCTGTGTTTTCATTTGCTGGTTGGACGTTTTCACCTCAACCCAAGCTCACTGAACTGAAATCAGACTCATTGTTTTCTCTGATTTCCAAAATTGGCTTCTCATTCTGTGTTTTCTATTTCTGTTAATGGCATCCATCCCATCCCCCACCCCAAGCTCTCATCTGAACCAGACACCTAGGAGTTTCTTTCAAATCTCCCCCATCCTCCTTCACTGTGACATCCAGTCAGTCACGCATCCTTTGAGTCTGCATCTGCAAAAACTTTCATGACATTTCCTTCCATCCATCATGATCTCTCAGCCCATGTTCTTATCCCCACTCCCATCCGTCCATCGGGCCATATGTTCTTCTATTCGTTGTTACAAAGATGAGTAAAGGGTGTGGTGACAAGTAAGAAATAGACCCCACTGTCATGAAATTTAGTCCAGCATGTCAGTTATCTTCTCAAAGCACAAATAGAATTGGTTTTTTTTTTCTCTGCTCAAAAGCTTTAATAGCCATCTTTTCTATTGGGTCATGTCTAACCCTTAATGTGCCATTCAAAGCCCTCTACAGTCTTGTTTCCACTTGCCTGTTCAGCTTTATCTTTCACAACTACCTCTACCATACCATCCCACAACCAGGCAACTCACACACACACATACAAGTCCCTTAGCCTAAAAACACCAAAATAACAACTAGATCTTTGCCCCAAATAGAAAATTAACAAATAACCTTGGAATTCATATCTGATGAGGTAATAGGAAAATACACCATAAGATAAAATTCCATTTAAAAAAAACATTGGGTCACCTTCATCCTAGTGAATTTGTTTTTTAATTTTTATTGGAGTGTAGTTGCTTTACAATGTTGTGTTAGTTTTTGCTGTACAGCAAAGTGAATCGTATACATATATCCCTCTTTTTTGGATTTCCTTCCCATTTAGGTTACCACAGAGGATTGAGTAGAATTCCCTGTGCTATACAGTAGGTTCTCATTAGTTATCTATTTTAGGTATATTAGTGTCCTAATGAATATTTTTCCTTCCCTGTTGTCACCTTTGTGGGGGGGAGGGGGGCTAATTTTGCTGGGTATTTTGTATTATTTTATTTTATTCTTGAAAATTGATGAGATAGACATTAGCATCCTCTCTTATAAATGAGGAAACCACCTCAGAGAGTCTAAGTAACGTGGCTCAGGCCAGGTGATGGCGATGGGTGGAGTGTCAGGGTGGAGATCCAAACCTGTCAGCCTGACTAAGCATAAATAACAGCTATTATGCTACATCACCTCCAGTGGGAAAATCATCTATGACACTGGTCCGTATTCTTTGGCCACACTTCATTTTTGATCCAAAATTAGTTTATCCAGATTCATTGGCCATCCCAGGTCAAGCTTCTATCACATGATAGGTATTAAATACTAATTCCCATCTTACACATCACCAAGCTTAATCCAAATTACATTGGGTTATTAATCAAATCCACTTTCAAAAGACAAAGATTTGCCACCAGAGACAATATCTTTTAAAATGTGCTGCCAGCTCTAAAGGCGATTTTCAAAGAGGATTTCTAGAAATGCTCTGAACAGTGGAAGCATTTTTTGAAATAGATGTGCATCTTCATTGGGCAACACTCACTTATGTGTGTAAATTCTAAACCGTAGTTTTCAACAGTCACGGTACTTGGGATTCACGCTTCACTTACAGAATTGTAATTTAGGGTTAATAAAAACGGTTGCGGGCTTCCCTGGTGGCGCAGTGGTTGAGAGTCCGCCTGCCGATGCAGGGGACACGGGTTCGTGCCCCGATCCCGGAAGATCCCACATGCCGCGGAGCGGCTGGGCCCGCGAGCCGTGGCCACGGAGCCTGTGTGTCCGGAGCCTGTGCTCCGCAACGGGAGAGGCCACAGCAGTGAGAGGCCCGCGTACAGCAAAAAAAAAAAAAACAGTTGCTTTCCTTTTTCTTGTACCTTTTGAGAAATCTGTTTAGAACTGCGGAATTAGACAGTTAAAACCCACACAAATGGAAATGTAATGGCATTAGGGATAGCAGCTCACAAAGTGACCTTTCTTACAAAACAAATTTAAATTGGCTTGGCCACGTGGATTCAAAAGTGGCTTAAAACAATTTAACATAATAAAATAAGGAGTGTTCAATCTAAATTTCTCTTAGATTGCTAAATTGGTAAAATGCTCAGAAGTGTGAATCAAAAAGAACATTATTCTAACTTCACAGAAAATGCAGATTAATTTATATGAAGACATAAACTGAAATCCAAATATACTCCTTATTTTATGATTTACTGATCCTTGGCAGGGGAAAAAAACTTCAAAGGAGAACAAAGCAGTTAGGTTTGCTGTAGTATATTCATTAGGAAGAACAATTTCAATAATACTACATTTTTACCAAAAAATTGACTGGAAGTACATCGCAAGTATTATAATAATAGTCACTGTAAAGTAGAAGCCAGGTTTGGTCATCTTCTTTGTTTTAAAGAAGGAAGCCAACCTTGACTTTAAATGATGTTTCTAAGGTTAAACATGGCAGAAATAGTGCTTGAGTCAACTTCTTTACCAAGCATTCTCTACTGCTACTTACATTGGACTGCTTGTGGGATGAGGTTTATTCATTGTCTTTACTTTTTTTTTTTGCGGTACGCGGGCCTCTCACTGTTGCGGCCTCTCCCGTTGCGGAGCACAGGCTCTGGACGCGCAGGCCCAGCGGCCATGGCTCACGGGCCCAGCCGCTCCACGGCACGTGGGATCTTCCCGGGCCGGGGCACGAACCCACGTCCCCTGCATCGGCCGGCAGACTCTCAACCACTGCGCCACCAGGGAAGCCCCATTGTCTTTCTTTTCTCCCCCTTTTTCCCTTCCCTCCCTTCCTCCCTCCTTCCTTCCTTTCTTTCTTCCTTCCTTTCCTCCCTCCCTCCCACCCTTCCTGCCTTTGTTTCTACTATCCCTGTCACATCCGTAGGTAGAATTACATACACTGAGCCATCCAGGGCTCTATCTGACCTGCTTTTTAACGGATGTCCTTGTGTCAACAGATTCCACCCCCCAACTACAAATAGAAACCAAAATTCCAGCATACTTCATGTATTTTATCAAATATGAAAACCTCTTGGCCATTATCTCTTCAAACACTTCTTTTATGAC
This sequence comes from Mesoplodon densirostris, assembly GCF_025265405.1. NCBI lineage: Eukaryota > Metazoa > Chordata > Mammalia > Artiodactyla > Ziphiidae > Mesoplodon > Mesoplodon densirostris. Next base: position 15,323,580 of record NC_082664.1, read on the forward strand.
ATCCTTGAAGAGAATGTCCTCTCAGAATCCAGTTACACGTATGTTATGCCGCCGATGTGATCTGACGTCTCTCTCATTCTCTGTTCTCCTCCTCCCCCTCTTCCTCCCTCAGTTTAACTTTCAGTTCAGTAATTTCTACTCACTCACTGCTGGTGGGAATGCAAAATGGCACAGCCACTTCCGAAGACAGTTTGACAGTTTCTTACAAAGCTAAGCCTAGTCTTACCAAATGATCCAGCAATCATGAACCTACATATTTACTCAACTGATTTGAAAACTTCTCTCCACAAAAAAATTTGCCCAAGAATGTTACTAGCAGCTTTATTCATCATCACCCAAAGCTGGAAGCAGCCAAGATGTCCTTCAGGAGATGAGTGGATAAACAAAATGTGATACAACCGTACAATGGAATTATTATCCAGTGATTAAAAAGAATGAGCTGTTGACCCACAAAAACACATGGGTGAATCTTAAATGCATATTTCTAAGTGAAAGAAGCCAGTGTGAAAAGACTGCATTCTGTATGGTACCAATATGACGTTCTGGAAAAGGCAAAACTATAGTGATGACTAAAAGACCAGTGATTATCAAGGGTTTTTTGTGATGGAGGAGGGTTGAATAGGTAAAGCACAGGGAATTTTTTTTTTTTTAGTGTGGTAAAATATGCAAGATGAGCCAGAAAGTGAGGAAGTGCTCAAAAAGCGAAACAAAACAAAATTAAAAAAAAAAACAACTTACATTGGTAGGGGTATATCAAAGGGACACAAGAACCAATAGAAAGAGCTCCAAGTGGCCAAAGCTGGAACAATTTGAGTAACAAAATAAAGTGGTTTGGATTATAACTCAAAGTATAAAATAAATATCCATGAGTCCACACTGATTTAAATAAATGATTGAATAACTAAGTAGCAGCGTTGAGACAAATCTCCTTTGCAGAAGAATTCCAAATGATTTACGTAGTTACTCTGCCTTCAAAGAGGTGGAGCATAACTCTCCGTTCCTTAAGTGTGGACTGCATATAGTGACCTTCCTCCAATGAGTGCTGTATGGAAGGGAGACATAGAGTAACAGTGGTGAAACCTGACAAACACTGCTTGAGCCAGGTGATCAAGGTCAATATCAACAGTGATAAATCTTGTTGATACTATGTACCCTTATGTATGTGATGAAAATGACCCTTAACCTCTCTGGCTTTCCTCCTCAAACCCTACAACCTCAGTCCAATCATGGGAAAAACAGCAGACAAATCCTAATTCAGAGACATTCTACAAAACACCTGACCAGCACTTCTCAAAACTGTCAAGGTCAAAAACAAGGAATGCCTGAGAAATGTCACAGCCAAGAGGAGCCTAAGGAGACATGACAGCTAAATGTAATGTGATAGCTGGGATGGAATCCTGGAAAAGGAAAAATACATTAGGTAAAAACCCTGGAAAACTGAATAAAGCATGGGCTTTGGTTAAGAGTAATGTCAAAATTGTTTCATTAATTATAACAAATGTATGATACTAATGTAAAATGTTAATAATAGGTGAAACTGGGTGTGAGGTGTATGGGAAATCTGTACTATCTTCACAATTTTTTTTTGTAAATCTAAAACTGTTCTAAAATAAAAGTTGATTTTAAAATTTTCAGGTATTACTGTATGGTGGAAATTATATCCCTTGCCACTCTAAATTTATATTACAAGTCTAGATGTCGATTAAAAATATATAAAGGGATTATATATAGTTTTTCAAAATAATGTTATAGGATACATTAGCAAAAAATGGAAAACCACCACTTAATGGCAACTTTATAGGACTCTGAACTCTCAGCAGTGTCCCATTGGGGTCAGGCTTTTGCCATAGGGAAGTATGCTCAGAACCTGTTGTATGGATTGGTTTCTGACAAAGAAGAGACCTCATATATCTGCTTTTGAATTGCATTTGGAGAACCTCAAAAAACAAACAAAAGTGCCTAGCTTTCCTGTAATACTGCTTGCAATATACATTTCAAAGGAAGAAATCTCTTAGCTTTGGACCTATCGAAATGAAAGCCCTTTGCATGTGTTTTGAACTTCATAATTCCTACAGCACTGAGAAAACCCACAGGTATGGTTCCTAGATTCTCCCTGTGGCCAGTCTCAGAAGGCCTGTAAATATGTTAATATAGCCAAACATGGAAACAACCTAAGTGTCCATCGATGGATGAGTGGATAAAGAAAATATGAAATATATCTGTATCTGTACCCATACAATGGAATATTATTCAGCCATAAATAAAGAAGAAAAGCTGCCACTTGTGACGATGTAAGTGGATCTTGAGGGCACTATGCTAAGTGAAATAAATCGTACAGAGAAAGACAAATACTGTACTGGTTTTCAGCCTTTTTTCTTTTCTAATACTTATATTTAAGGCTATAAGTGTCATCTAAGCCCTGCTTTAGCTGCATCTCACAAGTTTTGGTATGTCTTGACTTCAATTATATTTTGTTCAAAATATTTTCTAATTTCTGTTGTACTTTCTTCTTTGACACATGGGCTGTACAGAAATGCGTTGTTAAATGTTCAAAGGATGTGGCATTTCTAGTTTTTGTTATTGATTTCTGGCTAATTCCACTGGTCAGAGGACTTATTTTTAATGTTTTCAAATCCTTGAATCAATTCTCTTTTAAGCCCTTCAGTTCTCCAGTGAACAAATACATCTTCCCATGTATTTAAATAAATTTTAAGTATAATTAAGTAAACTCTATAATCTGATGTCTGAAGTCTCTTGAATGTTTCAGTAGTATTTGTAAACTCGAATTTCAACTCAAAATCTTAAGTCTAAACCAACTTGTATTTTTTTTTTTTTTTTTGTGGTACGCAGGCCTCTCACTGTTGTGGCCTCTTCCATTGCGGAGCACAGGCTCCGGACACGCAGGCCCAGTGGCCATGGCTCACGGGCCCAGCCGCTCCGCGGCACGCGGGATCCTCCCGGACCGGGGCATGAACCCGTGTCCCCTGCATCAGCAGGCGGGCTCTCAACCACTGCGCCACCAGGGAAGCCCCAAAACCAACTTGTATTTTTAAAAAATATTTATTTATTTATTTATTTTGGCTGTGTTGGGTCTTAGTTGCCACATGCGGGATCTTTCGTTGTGGTTTGCGGGCTCTTCGTTGAGGCACACGAGCTTCTCTCTGGTTGTGGCATGCGGGCTCTGGAGTGTGCGGGCTCAGTAGTTGCGGTGCTCGGGCTCTCTAGTTGTGGCATGCGGGCTTAGTTGCCCCACAGCATGTGGTATCTTAGTTCCCCTACCAGGGCTCGAACCCATGTCCCCTGCATTGGAAGGCAGATTCTTAACCACTGGACCACCAGGGAAGTCCCCCAACTTGTATTTTAAATTGGAATCACAGAGTGAATCTGTTAATCAGTCTAAAGCTGTGCTAAAGTCACCAGCACATGTGACTACTTAAATTTAATTTTAACTAATCAAAATTAAATAAAGTTAAAAATTCAGTTCCTCACTGGATAGCCATATCCAGTAGCCATATTTCAAGTGTTTGATAACTACCTGTGATTGGTGGCCGCCATGTCGAACCACGCCAAAGAGAACATTTCCATCATTGCACAGAGTTCTGTTAGACAGCACTCCCTAGACACTCCTGTTGGCCGACCTGGGGCCCTGATCCTGGTCCAGTCAGGTGACGGAACCCTGTGGTGATTTATGCGAACATCATCCCACACAAGGGAGCTACTGTGGGGACTCCTTAGAAAGGGATTAAGGGAGATAAAAACATTCTGAGGCAAACTCCTGCTCACCCTTCAAGGCCCCATGCCAACCTCACGTCCTATGTGACAACGAACTCCTAACGCCTTGGGAGATGAGTCATACTTTCTTCGGGACCCACTCCCACAGCTGTCACTTCTGAGCCCTCCTCACATTGTAGTGTGGTCGGTACACTTCCAGTTCCGCCTCCAGCTTTGGACTACGAGCTTCCCGAAGCCGGGACCATTTTTTATCTTTGCGTCTTTAGTGTCTGGCACCGTGCCTGTGCGTGACAGGTTTGCATACATTGATGAATGAGAGGGAAGTTTCTCTGAGCGGCAGAGCTGAGAATCCGAAGGTGTGAATTCCCCTCTCCACTCGGTGTTTGAATTACGCTCCTTGGCAAGTCAGACACTTTCCTTGGGCCTCAGTTTCCTCTTCCTCATCAATGTCAAGGAGGAGGTTGACTTAGATAAGATTGCTCATTGCCTGTTAGACGTAAATAAGTGTTATATGAACAAAGGGTGCCGTGGCCAAGGAAGCTCGGGAAACACTTGGTCAAACATGACAGATGGGTGTTTTCTTACTGTAGGAGTTCACAGAAACTTTAAAATGCCGAAGTCCGTTATGGCACTCCAAGGAATGGGTAGAATGCAGAGTTTCTCAGACTTATTGGATGGACCATGTAATTCTGTGTTTGTGTGTGTGTGTGTTTATGTGCACGTGAGGATATAGAGAGAACCGTCTTCAAGAACTAATGTTCCATGGATTATACTTTGGGAAATGACTGATTAGCTGTCTCTAAGCCATCTTCCAGTTCGATGTTTTTATGTCTTACGAACACGCTGCCATCTTACCGTCCCTGGTACCTGACTTGACTAGTGGTGTGACTGTCAACTCATAAGCCACACACTTAACCTTCCACTCCCGCTGCCCCTGCTTCCTCATCTCCCCTTGCACCCCTGCCCCACCCAAGTGAAGACACTGAGCAACTCGACTTGAAACACCGGGAAGGAAGGGCCTGGGTGCAGCCACTTAACTTCAGACCTCAGATAGTGAGGTCACGTCAGAGCTGATCTAAGAGCAGCTGCCTTGAAAACTGAAGCATAAGACAGAATGATTTTATTTTAATTTAAATTGATTTTCTCAGCTCTATCATGTTTCTTTCATGATATCATGGAGGTGACTGTTTAATATATCTAATCTTAGCCATAACTTAATATACCGGGCTTTCATGCCCAGGAATTGTTAAAGCGGCAACAGATTATTAATGTTATGTTCATAAGAAAGCAATAATGAAATATTATACAGAGTTCCTATTCCATATATTAGTAATGAAGACCTTTTGTGTTTTTGTGGACCTGATACTTTACACTGTGTTTGCCAAAAAGATTAGAAAATGTTTTTGCCTTCTCAGCAAAAAGGCCCCCGATTAGGCTACGTGACTAGAAAATATTTGCGACAGGTAACAAAAATGGCCATGGGCATGGTGAGACAGGAGGCAATGAACTTATTTTAATCTGAGGTGCCAGGAATAGCAACATTCTTGTTGCTCAGGAGTGAAACAAACCAGCTTATCAGCTGCCTTGGAAATACAAAGTAGAAAACAACAGTGTTACCACAAAGCTCAGTCCTGTGATAAATTGCCACACGGTCTGGAACTTAACCAGCATTGATGGTAGAAACCCGTGTTTAGTATGTGCCTGCCGTTGGCTGACACTGCTGTCGGCACTTCACACGCACTATCACAGATCATTCTTGTGGCGACTCTAAGACAGAGGCATTACCTTATGGTCAAGATGGGGAATAAGTGCGGAGGAGTGCAGGTCAGTGGCAGACCTGGGATTTGAACCCGCACAGCCTGTCTTCTGAGTCTGCCCTTATAACCACAATGCTGAGAATGGAGACCACTGGCCTTTCAGGTCTGAGCTCGGGGTCAGGGGAGGCACCGCAGGCCTCCAGCCTATCCAGAGGAGCTTCACGTATTTCCACTAACGCACTCCTTTGCCTGCACCTCCAAGGTTACCTCGGGTCTCACAGTGAACCCCTGGGCAGACTGTGATTTGGTGTGGGTGTAGCAGGTCAGACAGATCTCCCATCACTCTGCGACTCCCCAGTGGAGGTGACCACAGTCACACGCTCATCAGAAAGTCCACTTGGTTCTTCGTGGAGCCAGTATCACCTGAGGATTGGTGACTTGTAAACACGTACACACACACACACACACCCGACGTCTCCTTCTTCCCCACACCCACACACGTCCTCCAGCCCAGCGGTCAGCCCTGCACTGCGCTCAGTCGTGTTGTTCTCTCTGCACTCCCAACAATTTCTTGAAGGAGACAGGCCTCCTCTGTGCTCTGTTGGCCTCTCTTCCAAGAACATGGGCTGCGTGTTCATCCCCTCCTGGGCCCAGTCTTATACTCAGGTGGGTGAGATGCACCTGGGTGTGAGGCCCCCTCACATCATGAGGAGGAAGAGTTTGTGTAACCTGTGGATTCCAACACCCCAAACTTCATGTCACCATCTTGGCTTCTTCCTTTACCATCGTTGGGCTTTGGCCAGACACGTAGAAATTCTGAAAAGCAAAATGCCATTTTCTTCAATCACGTGATTTTTGAAAATGGGAGAAATAATATGACATTGACTTAGCCAGTGCCCTTTCTGTGCAGATACAAGGGTCATTGGAACTGTGATTTAAATACTAATTATATGCCAGTTTTAGTTTAAAGTTTTTTGTGTTTGTTCTTTTGCAGAAGCAGTCAGGGGAGTGACTAAAAGCTTATTCATTCCCAGGGTTTTTATTTTGGAAATGAACATGCTGGCACAATTTTAATTGGGTTTTAGTTGTTGTTGTTTTAATTCTCACAGTGATGGCTTGGCTATGTCTTTTGGGACTGCAGAGGGAAACTGGCATCTGGTGTTTGAGGATTCCAGGGATTTGCACCATATTTATGTGTAATAACTCTACAGTAAATAAACAGAATGAATAATTAAGTGAATAATGAGTTTCTCAGAAAAGAAGACTCCTCTTAAAACTGCAACAGAAATTCTCACGTGTGTCCCACCCTCCCTCCTGTGTGGTGATTCCATGCTGCTGTCACTGTGTCACTGTCCCTTGGAAACCAGCAAGGACATTTTCCAAGGGGAAATCAAGCATGCCGTTTGTATCACGGTTTGATACAAACAAGATATTTTCTTCCAATTGCAAGGATGTTGGATTTATGTCTCTTAGAATTATCTTTTTTTTACCCTAGAGAGAGAGTCATTTGCCTCTTTAAAAATAAAATCCATGAGATTAAATTTCACTGAACAGTGTTGCTCTGAGGGAGTAAAAACTTGAAATTCCAGGAATTTGCTGTATCTAGTGAAATTACATAAATGCATGTTAATACTCATAGTAGCCAGGACAAGGTGCCCTTGCTTCCAGACGCAGCCCTGGCCCAAAGTGGATCTTTCCAAAGGTAAAACCACTGTGTAATTACTGTTTCTTCTCCATGTGTGTTCATCCACTCATATGTTTTTACTTGTCTATTCATTCGTTCATGCCCCCAAGTATTTACTGAGCACCTACTATATGCCAGGCACCGTGCCAGGCTCTGGAGATACCATGGTGGGCAAAACCAGACCCAGTTCCTGTCCTTACAGAGCTTGCATTCTTCTCAGGGAAATAGCAATCAAATAATGAAATGAAAGTTAAGTTGCAACTAATTTTGACAACTAACTTTAACTATGACAGTTTCTATGAAAGAAAGGGTCAGTCTGCTCAGGCTGCCATAACAAAATACTGCAAACCGGGTGGCTTAAAAAGCAGGGATTTATTGCCTCACAATTCCGGAGACTAGAAGTCCAAGATCAAGGTTTTAGCAGATTTAGTTTCATCTGAGGCCGCTGTCCTTGGCTTGCAGATGGCAGACTTCTCATCGTGTCCTCACATGGTCTTTCCTCTGTGTGCGTGCATGTCTGTGTCCAAATCTCCTCTTCTTACAAGGACACCAGTCAGATTGGATTAGGGTCCACCCTCACAGCCTCATTTTAACTTAATCACCTCTTTAAAGGCCCTATCTCCAAACAGTCACATTGTGAGTACTGGGAGTTAGAGCTTCAACGAATGAATTTTGGGGGACACGATTCAGCCATAACAGAGAGTAATCTGGTTCAGATGGAGATGTTAATGGGAAAGGGTCAGATATTAATGGGTACCCAAGCAGGGACATAGGGTGGGCTTGCTGAGGATTAAATGGGAATCTAAAGGATGATTAAGAGCTAACTAAACACAGTGGAGGGGAAGGGCATTCCAGGAAGAGGGAAGGGCACTGCCAAGCCTCCTGGTGGGAGGGGCATGGCAGGGAGCAGAGACCAAGGGGAGGTAACCATGGTGTCTGAGGAGCTGTGAGACACGGCGTGGGGCTAGGATGACACTGACATTGTCAATGGGGACAGCCAGGCCATGCAGGGCCCTCTAAACCAGGGCAGGGAATTTTGTCTTTTTCTCGAGAGCAATGGGAGACCATTGGAGGTTTTCAGTGAGGGCAGAGGTGGAATGACCAGATTTGCCTTTGGAAATTATCAGTCTGGCTGCAGGTGGACGACGGATGTGAGGGGTTCTGGAGTGCATTCTGAAAGAGTGTTGGATACAGGAGAATGCTGCAGACATCCAAGCAAGAAATGAAAGTGGCTTGTTTTCAGGAGGTGGGGTGGAATCAGAAAGAAACAAGTGGATCTGATAGATCAGTGGGGACAGTGGGTTAAATTTGGTGGCACTGGATGGCAAGGGTGGATATGCTGGGCACCAGGTGAGGGAGAAGATGACAAAGCTGTCTCCTTAACTGGAGATGTCTGCCTTCTATAACTGGGTTACCTAGGTGCAAGTCAGTGGGATGGAGAGCATCAGCAGAGGCTCACGTTAGAATTGACTTTTGATCATATTGACATCAGTAGACACCAAAGGCCCCATGGGTCCTCAGCACAGATACCTCTTTCCCCTGCACATGCTGTTCTGCCTTGAACACTCTTTCCTGCTTATGCTTCACCACCCACCCACCCTTCATGGCTCAACCCAAGGGTCAACTTCCTCAGCAGCAAGGCCTTCCTGCATTCCTCAGACTGGGCTACATGTCCCTTTTACTTACTCTTGTAACACCTGTACTTTTTCTTCAAAGCAGTTGTTAATGGTTAAAATTACATAATTGTGTGTTTAAATTCTGTTTCTCCCAATAGAATACAAAGCTTGTGAAGGTCAAGAGCATTTCTGCCTAATTAGTGCAGCAGACTGGTAGTTCTAGAGCCAGACCCTCTGGCTTCAAATCTCGACTCCCCTACTTCCTAGTGATGTGATCTTGGACAGGGTGTTTCATCTCGCTGCACCTGAGTTGCTTTGAATGTTAAGTGTGGAATATGATGGTACATCCTTCATAGAAGCGGATGATGGATGATTAAGTGAGTTAATTAGCATAAAGTGTTAATAACAGTGTTTGACATAGAGTAAGTAAGTACTCAGTAAATGTTAGCTCTTATTATTGTTCATCACTGTACCCCTACGTATTTGATGGACAGATGATCAGATAGATGGCTATAGACCGATGCATGGGTGGATTGAAGAATGGAAGGATAGGTAAGGTGGAAAAGCAAGGAAGCTCAAATGGGTATTGTGGAAAGAGGGACTGGCCCATACTTCAAGACATAGTTAAATTCCAAGATATTGGGTCCCACTAAAATAAACTTCTCCTGTATGGTTACTTTCAGGCAGGGCCTTAAAGAATCTCCATCAATACCTAAATAGACATTTCTCCAAAGAAGACATACAAATGGTCAATAGGCACATAAAAAAATGCTCAACACCGCTAATTATTAGAAAAATGCAAATCAAATCTACAAGGTACCACCTCACACTGGTCAGAATAGCCATCATTTAAAAGTCTACAAATAATAAATGCTGGAGAGGGTGTGGAGGAAAACTAAAAATAGAGTTGCCATATGATCCAGCAATTTCAACCCTGGGCATATATCCAGGCCAAACTATATCTCAAAAAGATACATGCACCCCAATGTTCATAGCAGCACTATTCACAATAGCCAAGACATGGAAACAACCCAAATGTCCATCAACAGATGAATGGATAAAGAAGATGTGGTACATACATACAATGGAATATTACTCACTCATAAAAAAGAATGGAATAATGCCATTTGCAGCAACATGGATGGATGTAGAGATTATCATACTAAGTGAAGTAAGTCAGAAAAAGAACAAATACCATATGATATCACATACGTGGAGTCTAAAATATGACACAAATGAACTTATCTACAAAACAGAAAGAGACTCACAGACATCGAGAACAGACTTGTGGTTGCCAAGGAAGGGTGGGGGTGGGGATGGAGTGGGAGTTTGGGATTAGCAGATGTAAACTATTTTACATATGTATAACTGAATCACTTTGCTGTATACCAGAAACTAACACAACACTGTAAATCAACTATCCTTTAATAAAATACATTAAAAAATTAAATTAAAAAAAAATCTCCATCAAGCCTTAGTCAGTGATAAACCTAAGTATTTGTTTCTTGATTTCAACAGAGGAAGAAAAATCACCACAACCCAACTATCCCCTCCTTAATTAAACAGTACATTTCCTAACTTAACTGTAAAAATTTTTTAAGGTATAATAACTAAGTTTAATGTGATTTTAAGGCTAAATTGATTCATTGATTTATTCATTCTTATGTTCCTCCCTCAGACACGTATGGGATTCCTACCACGTGTCAGATAGGTACGGGTGGTTACCAAGTCACATACGCTATTGTCCCTATTCTCAAGGAGCCTAAGACTCCTAATAAACTTTATAAAGAGATTTCAAATAAATATTTATACTCAATATACCTGATCAAAACAAAGCAAATACAGCAGCAGAAGCTGTTTTATAAACAGGGGGCCACAGATGATGAAGGATCATCCTCACTCTATTGTTCACCCCAGCTCAGCTCTGTCTTCAGTAATGAAGCCTCCAGCAGAGGCTGCTCAGTCCCAGCTGGAAGGTATTTGCATTGCTGTCACTCTATTTATGACAGCAACTCATGTCTGGTATTTTTCTTTTTGCCCAGAGGATTCTCTTTCTGTAATTTATTACAGAATTCAAGGCCATTTCATTAGGAGGAAATGTGCCATATCATTATTATAACAACTGTCCCTATTTTTGTTCAATTTTGAAACTGACAATCTAAAGACTATTTTTAGTTCAGTCATGTGTGATTATTTGTTTCCTTATTATGAGAACTTTTTTCCGTCGGACTAGTTAACATGAATTTTATGCTCACATATTATGTCACATGCTCCAATTCAATTTATTTTAAAGCAGATTCTTTGGGGGAAAACTGTAAAGCTAATTTGAATTGATTCTTTAGAGATTCCATTTTAAATGAAGTGCTATAAAATTGGCAGACAAAGTGAAAAAATGGAATTGAATTCTCTTCTTCAGCTACTTATTGGATTCAGAAATCTTTTTGACAGTGCCAAGGGCTTTGATATAATGTTTTACGCAATTTTCCTAACATTTATCTCAAACTCCACTGCCTTTATTTTGGTTGTTTGACTCAAAATGATTTCCTGATATATCCATAGATAAAAGCAGAGTTCTTGCTAAAGGAAATATTTGGTGCTCTGATACAAACTTCTTACCATCTACAGTGGTGCCCGTCTATAAAACATCTGCTATAAAGCGCGTATTTTAATTCCAGAGTGAATACTGAACATTTGTGGACAAACTTTCTGAGAGACGTGTGGAATAAAACTGCATCTCCAACTTCCTCCAATTTGGCCCCAATTTATATTTCCGCCTTTCATATTTGATGGATTTACAGCTTGAGAATAGCGTGAGAATAATAGGCAAGATGCCTGATGGCTTGATTTCCTGTCCTCCACGGCCCGAGAGGAGACCATTGTTCATCAGGGCAGGGGGCTCCGTGCTAATCAGAAACAGCCGTCACTGGTGGGGAAAGGGACCCCAGGATTGGTCCATCTGATTGCACTGGATGATTTATATCCGATTATTAACAATCTAATGGAAAATACATAGCAAACACATGTCTACAATTTCACCTTGAGACACACGTGTTTTCCTTGATGTGCTTTTAAAAGGGAGTTTTATTTCACACTCATCTTTTGCCCCGAATTCACTAAATCGCATCCATCATTTCTATTGGTCCAGCTAGTGGGCTAAGAGGCAGACTCGTGGAGGGCCCTCGCCCAATTTTGCTCTGTTGCCATTGACGGCAGCCTCAAGTACTTGGAGTTCCTCCCCTAAACTCAGGCTGGTCTTGAAAGAAGCACATCACTGCTGCATGTGTTTTTGTTCTGATTACAAAGAAGATAATTGTGGGAAGTGAGAACACCTGTTAGGCTCCGGGGGAAGAAGCAGGCCCAGGGCCAACTCCTCTATCAAAGACACAATGCTTAGGGCTCCCCCTTCCTTGAAGGGGCCCACAAAAGCTCTAATTTTAGTTAAAATGAGTATAAAAATGAATATCTAATAATAAATCCAGCCTACATAGTATTTGTTTTTATACCAAAATAGCCTTTGCATATCATCTTTTATTTTTTATAGAGGAAGGGTCACATGACCGTCATAATGCAGCCCTGAGCGGAACAGCCCTGAGGAACACCAGATAAGGGACTGACTGTGGGGTTAGACTGTGACCGTGGGAGCTGGTGGCGAGGTCGCAAGGGGTCGCTGAGTCATACGCCTCTGCGTGTGAAAGTGGGCCTGAAGTTGCTGTAGGTCACGGGCCGGAAATCGGGAAGGAAACATGGATATGACGACAGTGGTCTCAACCCGGGGTGATTTGCCCCCCAGGAGACATTCAGCAAAGCCTAGAGACAGTTTGGGTTCCCACAACTGCCGTGACTGTTGCTACCAGCATCTAGCGGGTAGAGGTCAGGGATGCTGCTAAACACCCCACAATGCACAGGACAGCCCCACACAACAAAGGATCATCTGGCTTAAAACAGCATCAGTGCTGAGGCTGCGAAACCTCAAGGTTAGGGTAAAGAAAGGCTGGGACCTGCGAGGCCGGCTGGAGCCCATGTTTGTCTCTCATAGCATCTAAGCGCCATGCAGGGTGACCCACGGAAGCTGCTGGCGCCCTGTGCTGTGCAGCTACCCTTGCACTTGGCCGAGGACTTGGAAAATCTGAAAGAGGAGGTTGGGCATTGGCTGAGAGGCTGCAGACCGCTGCCCACTGCAACAGGTGAGCAGCAGAAGAGCTGCGGCCCGCGAGCTGCGGCCATGCGGGGTGCCCTGCACAGACCTTCAGGGTGTAACGGCTGCTGCTTCACCGCCACCTTCTGGACCTCACGCTCAGTTCTCTTGTGGCCAAGCCCGGCGCAGAGCCACATGGGGAGCGGCACGCTAGGAAATGTAGTTCCCGCTTAGCTCAGTTGCCCAGGTAACACACCTCCGAGGTGGACCACGCGGAGCTTCACTCACCAGCACTTTTTACTTAGGATGTGGCTTTTCCCCACCTCACTCCCAACCTTGCGTGCACTTCAAGGAGACTTGGCATTTCAACTGTTCTAATCTGCAAACAGCTGGTGTGCTTTAGACGGAGAGTTGTGCATCCACATCTGTTCTTTCCTTCAGGAATAGAGTCATGGCTGGACACACAGCTGCCTCGATGGACTACATGTCCCAGAGGCCCCTGCAGGTGTAGCTGTGACGTTAAGTACTGACCACAGGGCTCTGAGGGAGGCAGTTGTGCCCGCTCCCGAGCCGGGCCTTCAGGCACTGGCTGTGCACTCCTCCGTGTGCTCTAGCCATTTCCAGCTGGAACCCAGAGGTGGGGGCAGTCAGCTTCAACCGCGCAAGGACAAGAGCAGAGCAGCAAGACGGAAAGATTCTGGAGGCTTTGTGGTCCAGAGAATCTTTAAGCATCCTTTTTCTTAAGGAGTTCTGAGTGAGCAGATTAGTCACTTAGGTTGCAGATGATAAGAGTCAACTCAAATCCACTGAAGCAGGGAAACGAGTATATTTGCTCACGTAATTGGGAAGTCTGGGGTAAGAATTTCAGGCATAGCTGGATCTAGGGGTTCAAACGATGTCCATCTCTCAGTCTGGGCTTTCTGCAGAAGTCCAGGGAAGTTGGCCTTCAGAAATTCCAGGCTTAAAATCTCCTTATAGCTCATGACCCAGGAGAAGACAGGAGCTTCTCTCTTCCAACATATATTTTTAATTATGCAGAACAAGTGCTGGATGGTCCTGCTGGGATCACAGGCTCACCCCTGAACTCATTGCTCTGAACTCCAGAAGGAGATTGGAATGAATCTGTAAAATCACTACCTGCAACAGTCTACTTGAGAAGTTAACCAACATTACCAGGAGTGAAGACAGTGCCGAAGAGGGGGTAAAGTCAGGAAATATAAGTTGGGGTTCAGAAGATGGAAAATCATGCTCACTGGGGGGAATTTGGAAAGGCTTCACAGCAGAGGTGGGATTTGAACTGGGCCTTGATAGACTTAGAGCTTAAAAATGCATAAAGAAGAAAATACTGTACTTTCTTTTCTGACCATTTTCAAAGGCTCAGGCAAGCTCAGTAGCACTGTGGGATGGAAAGGATCCTGTTGTTTTTCTCTCCTCTGCCATTGGTTCGGGATGCGAAGCGCTTCCCTTTGAGCACTGAATCCTTCCAGAGGCGGACAAACATGGGGAAGAGTCTGGTTGCCAGGACACACTTCTCCAGCCCAGGCACTCTCATGTAAAGCAAGAAGAAACGTCGTGCTTCTCTGTAACCTGAAGAAAGGTGGTGAGTGTAATTGGCAGTTCCCTTAATCAGTCCAGAAAGACTTGTTATATAAATAAATGATTCAGATATGAAGTGACTTACCATAGGAAACAGGCATTTCTCCTTTTCATTTTTCATATTCCTGGAATGCTTTCTTTTACATTTGCAGTGGAATATAGGCTTGTAATTTTACTACACACTTATTATTTCCGAAACTATCTAGTGTTAGGATTTTACAAATACATTTTTATGCAGTTTCAAATAGCTTAGTGATTTTCCAATTAATCAGGCAACCAGAGCCTGTGGCTCATTTCTTTAGGACAACGGTCAGTTATCTGGGATGGAGATGCCCCTTTGGCCAACCGGGGTGCTATTGGCTGGCTTCAGGAGTATGGCAGCTGGCTGGACCTTAAAGTGTGGTGGTTGTGGCAGTGATGATGGTGATGATGATGATGATAGCAACTACTGATCATACGGGTGATGCAGCCAGGCTATGAATACCAATCTCCCCTGTTTTAAGGAGACTGCCGTACTGTCTTTCCTAGAGAATCGAGGTACCTTTAGTTTGTTTGATGGCTGCAAGAACATCCAGGGATTTATCATTTCCTAGTTGTTTGATGATGAAATGATTTCTTTAGGTACAAAGCTCTTTTCATTGATTGTACCTTCATGCAGGGAGTGGAGATGTAGCCATATTTGCTTTAAGCTTAGTCCCTCTGGATCAGTTTGTCCTTAGAGCACCTTGGAAGCAGTTCAGAAGCTCAGCGTCTGTTATCTGTCCCCTTAGGGGGCAGGGGCCACAACACCCCTGTGGGACTACAGTGAGTCCTAAAGGATTCCTGACTTCAGGTGGGTGGAGCCACATAACCAGTTTAACTTAACTGGATTGATTTGACTGGTGGGGTGGATCCTATTAGTTCTCAATCATTTGCTCACCTTTTCAATCCCCGCCCATTGCCATGTGACTTGCAGTGTCTCTTATGGTTGGAGCATACTTCTCCACCCCCTTGATATTGGGCTTGGTGCCATGACTTGCTTTGTCATGGGCAAAATGAGATGCAAGCAGGAGAGATTGAGTGACAGGTAAGGGTAGAGGTTATAGCAGACTTCACTCTTACTCTTGATCATTTGTTCCTCTCTGTCTGCCATTAGAAAGGCATAACCCCAATAGGCACTGCTCTTTCAGCCCAGGTTCTCACATGGAATGAGAGTGAGAAATACATATTTGTTGTTGTAAGCCCCTGAAATGTTAGGGTTGTTTGTTACAACAACATAACCAAATGAAAGCTGACTGATACAAATGGTCATTTATTGTCCTACGCAGTTCAATGAAAAATAGTCCAACTAGATATGTGTGTATATGTGTATCTATATAGTTGAACTATTTTATATAGTATTGGTAGATACATGGATATAGACTGAGGTTGTGACTGGTCTATCCAAGAAAAACTAATTCTAAGAAAACTAATGAACTACAGTCAGATTAAACCAACTATAACAAGAAGCCACTTTTGCATATGAAACTTGTAAGAGCTATAAATATAATTGTATTGGAGAGAGAGCACTGCAATCAGGCATTCGTGGACGTTGTTAACTGGGGTATAAATTAGTATAACAGTGCTGGAGATGGATTCAGACATAGTACTGGTAATAATTGTAGATGGCATTTATAGAATGCTTTTATGTGCAAGGCGCTACTATTTGAAGTCTTATTAACCTTACTTGAATTAATGAAATTGGTTTACATGTACTAGCTCGCTTAATCCTCATAACAACCTTGTCAGGAGAGGTATTATTATTAAACAATATATTTTAAAAGGCTTAAAACTTTGAGCACAGATGTGTGTTCTTTGACCCACATGTGGGAATTTATCCTAAGGAAATAATTAAAGATGGGGTATAAAGTTTTAAAGTAAGAACGTTGATGGCAACATGGTTTATAATTATGAAACTAGGAAGCAATATAAATATCCAAAAGATGGGGATCTTTTAAATAAATTGAGCCATTTAAAAGTGATATAAAAATGTAGCATGGACATGAAAGGACCTTTATATTAAGTAAATAGTGTAGCTTGTAATAGTGCAGTCCTGTGTTGTCTGGTACAGTCGCCATGAGCCACATAAACACTTGAAATGTGGCTAGTCTGAATTGAGATGTGCTGTAAGTAAAGGCTTAGTATGGAAAAAAAAAGGAATATAGAATATCTCATTAATAATTTTTACATTGATTGCAATGTTGAAATGATAATATTTTGGACATGCTATTCAAATTTATTTCACCTGCCTCTTGGTACATTTTAAATATTTATTTACTTTTATTTTTAAAAAGAACAATTGTATATGTTTAAGGTATACAACATAATGTTTTGATACATACACAGAGTGAAATGATTACTACAGTCAAGCTAATTAACGTATCCATCTCCTCACATAATTTCTTTGTGTGATGAAAGTACAAATCTATTCTCTTAACAAATTTCCAGTACAGCATTACTAACTATAGTCATCATACTGTACATTAGATCTCTAACTTCATTCATCCTACACAACTGCAACTTTGTACCCTCTCACCGACATCTCCCCATTTCCCCCATCTCCCCACCCTTGGTAACTACCGTTGTATTCCCTGCATCTATGTATTCGACTTCTTTTAGATTCCGCATATAAATAAGATTGTGCAGTAGTTTTCCTTTGGGGTCTGGATTATTTCACTTAGCAAAATGTCTTCCAGGTTCATCCATGTTGTTGTAAATGGCAAGGTCTCATTTTTTTAAGGCTGGATAATAGTCCATTGTCTATATATACTACAATTTCTTTATCCATTCATCTGTCAGCGGACATTTGGATTGCTTCCATATTTTGGCTATCGTGAATAATGCTGCAGTGAATGTGAGAGCACAGATATCTCCTTGAAGTACCAATGATTTCATTTCCTATTATATAAGTTTAGAAGAGGGATTGCTGGATCATATGGTAGTTCTATTTTTAACTTTTTGAGGAACCTCCATACTGTTTTCCATAGTGGCTACATCAATTTCATGCCCACTAACAGGGCACAAGTGTTCCCTTTTCTCCATACCCTCACCAACACTTACATTTTCTTTTTCATTATAGCTATCCTAACAGGTGTGAGGTGATACCTCATTGTGGTTTTGAATTGCATTTCCCTGATGATTAACGTTGAGCACATTTTCACGTCCCTGTTGGTCATTTTTATGTCTTCTTTGGAAAAATGTCTATTCAGATCCTTGGTCCATTTTTCAGTCGGGTTGTTTCTTTTGCTATTGAGTTGTCTTTGTACTTTAAAAAACTCTGGATACCAGAAAAACTTAAAATTTCATGTGTGGTTCACATCTATTTTAGGCTTTGCAGTCCACACAGTCCCTGTAACAACTACGCAGCTGCTGTTTAAGGCAAAAGCCTCCAGAGAAAACATGTAAATGGATGGACGTCTTATTAAATCCATCCAATAAAAGTTTATTTATAAAATCAGGCAGCTAACCAGCAGGGACTTTAATCTGCCGAACCCTGGTCCAGACCAGTGTTCCTTAACCTTGGCCCTCTTGACCTTCGGGACTAGACAGTCAGTTGCTGTGGTGCCATCCTGTGTGTTGTAGGATGTGTAGCAGCATCCCTGGCCTCTACCCTAGATGCCAGTAGCACCACTTGCCTCAGTTTTGGCAACTGAAATGTCTCCAGACATTGCCAAATGTCCTCTGAGAGGAGGACAAAAATCTCCCTGATGGAGAACCATCGGTCTAACCTATATGATTTTATTTTCATGGAAACAAAAATTGTATGCATGTCTAGGTGTTCTGGAAGAATACACACCCAAGGTGGTGGCATTACACTTTCCCCTGTCTCTTTGCTTTTCTGTGTTTTCTAAATTAAGCATATGTTACTTATTTAATATGTAAACACACACACACACGCACACACACTTGTGTAGAAAAAGAAAGCAAAAATGACAAAGAGAAAATAAGATGACAGAAAGAAATCCACATGTAGGAAAGAAAGAGCAGGTAGAGGGAGAATGCAACCTTGTCCCCAAAGGACAAGTTCTCCACCTGGTCAGGCCTTCGAGTACCACCCAAGATGTGACATCCACGCCATGCATGTGTGTGGGCTGATAGACCAGTCTCCGAGTTGACGGTTTGGAAAGATGAATCTGCCACATGGAGTAGGCAGGCATTTGCGTGGGGCAGTGTAAGTATTTACCAAAGAGAAACAGACTTGATTCTAATTTACACGTGGCACCTCCTCGGATTTAAGGCATATTGGGACCTCCACAGCTGGACCCTCGAAGGGGAAGGAGAAACAAGGGATTAGACAACATATCAGAACAAAACAGAAAGCTGACTCTGTACAGCTACTTCTCACAAAGGCCCGGGTAGTAGCATTTTAGCAACTAAAAATCAGTGCCAATCTACTGATATTTAAAATTCAGTAATCATAGTCACAATCATAGGTAATATTTACTTTGTGCTTACCACGTGCTAGGCAGTGTGCCAGCAGATCTTTGTGGTTGTCTCATTTAATTTTCCACAAAATTTTTCCAAGCTCTGCGTGGTACCAGATGTTCTTATGACAGTTTTACAGATGTGCAAACTGAGGGTCAGAGACAGTAAGTTATTGGCCCAAGTCACCCAGCTGGCAAGAGGTGGGACAGAGACTGTGGTGCGTGTTCTCTGAGCTGAGAGGTCCCTCCCCTCTCAAAGCTGGTGATCTAAGCTACAAGGCTGCATATTTTTCCTTGGGATTCAAGTTCTCATTTTGAATGAAAAAAAATACGGATTCCCTCAGCATTTCATTTTTACCAGATCAGTCTTTGTGGGGAGGAAAAGAGTTTGCTCACCCTCATCATTGGTGGGAAGCTGAGAAGCATGTCAAGTTCAAGGGCATTTGAACAATTTAATAGGGAGGTGGGGGGAGGTGAGGCAATGGTCCAGGCAGGAAGTGACACTGAAAGTCCCATCCATGGCCTGGTACTGGCATGTGGGTATATCTTTTCCATCCAGAGAGGACCCTGATGGGATCTAACGGGGGATCTCTTTCATTCAACGAGGGCCCTGGCCTATGTCTGGAGAGATGGAGGGCATGGCAGAGAGAGGGACCAGACTCCTGAGGGAGGGCATTGGCAGTATCTGGACAGGGCAGCATCATGGGGGAGGAGTTCAGGTCCGCGCCCATCCCATCTCCCCACCCCCACTCCACCTCTGGTCAGGGTCTCTAGGTACAGGTCTAATAGGAGGAAGAACTGAAGTTAGAGACAGAGTGCTCCTCTCAAGCCAATTCAGAGTCACAACCATCATGACCACATCCTCAACTTGCTCCCCCATTCCAATCCCTTTAAACATCTTCAGCACCTCAGTGTCCTCCCTTCCTGTCTCTGATGAAGCTTAGTTCCTGTTCCCATCCCTTGATGTCCTGGATCCCAGCCCTTCCTGCCTCTCCTGAAACTGAATCCCACCCCTCATCCCATCTCCTGCCTAGAAAACAACCCCCTCCTACAATAACCCAATATCCCCGTAAGAAATTAACCTTCTTGTTTGTTTGTTTATGTTTGTTGTTTATTATGTTATTGTTTGTTTATGTATGAGAGAAAAGTAGGATTATAGGGACGGTTCCTCAGAAAACAGACTTTGAGACAGATATTTACTGGGGAGCACTTGTGGGAACAACACCTGTAAGAGAGTGAAGGAAAGATTGGACAGTAAAAGAAGTTGAAGTTCAAAGCAATTGCAAAAGAGGCCTCAGCCCATCCCATGGGGAACTCTGAACGTGGGATGGCCCTTCAGAGATGTCTTGAATTGAGGCAAGGGGCTGAGTGCCTTAGTCCTTTGGGCGTCTTGGCAACACATCACAGCATCCACTACAAGTGCACTGAAGGATTTTGGCTGATTGTGGTGAGACTCTTGGGGTGGCCGAGTGACAACCTTCAGGGTCAGATACTTAATCTCTGAGACCCAGAACCTGAATTTTCTTTGTGTGTCCATAGATAATTGGCATCTCCATGACAAGGTCACACTAACTAAATTCAGACAAGACTAATGAATACACAGCAAATTGATTTGTTTACAATGAGACCATCCTTTTGCAGTGATCAAAATATTTGTGTTCTTTATCTCTAACACCCTTTTCCCAGGTTCAAGTTGAAACAGGAAGTAATTGGGCTCCAAGAAATCTCTCTGTAAGAAGAAAAATTGAAGGCATTCAATTATTCTTCTTCCAGAGATGGGATGAGTAAGATGCCAGAAATGTTTGTGACATGATGAAGACAGAATATTTCTTTTCTCAACAAGAAAAAAGAGAGGTCTAGGAAAAGAGATACAAGAAAAGCATGATCCAAAAAGAGGCAAACTAAAATGAACCATGATTTTGAGTCATTGATGGAGTATAATAAAAGAGAATCAGACCAAGCTACTGGGAACACGCTCCCTAAGTCACCCAAGAGTTGTGACATTGGACCCAAAAAGAAGAAGTGTGGTGCCGACACAGTCCTTGGCTCTCCAGGGAACAACATCTACCTACTCAAAATAATGTTGTTTTTAAATTTATTTTTGGCTGCATTGGGTCTTTGTTGCTGAGCACGGGCTTTCTCTAGTTGCAGCGAGCGGGGGCTACTCTTCGTTGCGCTGCGTGGGCTTCTTATTGCGGTGGCTTCTCTTGTTGCGGAGCACGGGCTCTAGGCGCGCAGGCTTCAGCAGTTGTGGCACGTGGGCTCAGTAGCTGTGGCTCGCGGGCTCTAGAGCGCAGGCTCAGTAGTTGTGGCGCACGGGCTTAGTTGCTCCATGGCGCGTGGGATCTTCCCAAACCAGGGCTTGAACCCGTGTCCCCTGCATTGGCAGGTGGATTCTTAACCACTGCGCCACCAGGGAAGCCCTACTCAAAATAATTCAAATGCAGTTTTTTGGTTTTCAACTCAGAATTAACCGGCAGACCAAGCAGAGAAGACTTATGGTTACAGAACAGAATGTAATGCTGTCAATCAGAACAATGGAAATGCATAGATCAAACTGACAGAAGTTGAAAGAGGAAAGCGGGGGAGCTGATATCTTCATCTCTCACTGTGTGGAGTTAAGAAATACTGTGTCAAGTTCATGGAATGAGAAATAGAATTTTAAGTACATTAAAGTATACTTTTATAAGAGTAACCCAAAGAAGAATTAAAAATAATACTGAGACTACCAAACTTTGGAAGGGAGAAGCGGCAGTAAAAGCAGAGTAAGTAAACTTTCATCTTCTGTTATTGATAGGTAAGTATTGACAGTATTGATAAATTAGCATATTATTTACAGTTATGGGGTAACCACCAGACACATAAACAGAACTGGTCCAGTGGTTGGCTTTGGGATGTAGTTGTGGATAGAGATGATCTGAGGGGAAAGAATGTTACTGCTGTAGTAGCTTTTTATCCTTATATACGCATTCCTTTCAAATTTTGAAAAATACGTGTAATCTTTAAATTACCAGGTAAAGCTTAATTATTAACCAGAAAGACGTTTGGTGGGTATAAACTTGGCCTGATTTGGGGACAGATCTCTTACATTCTGGGAAAGCCAGCAAAATTCCCTTCACCAGCAATGGAGGATTCATCTTTGGTATTCCCCCAATTTCAGGACCTGTCCCTACCAAAAAGACAAGGGTCCACACAGATGCATTTTAATTGGCTGGACTCCATTTCCTGTGCATCCCAACAACACAGATCAATGTGAAAGTCATCTGACCTCTCCCAGAGGAGCTGTTTCAATCCTGTGTGGCTCAAATAGGTCATAACTGGAACAGTGGTTCCCAACTGTGGCCACACACTAGGCTCTCTTGTGGAGCTTTAAAAATGTATGCTGGCCCAGGCTCCACCTCAGACCAATGAAATCTATGACCCAGGATTTATTATTTTAAAAAAAAGTCCCCAGGTGTTTCTACTGTGAGGTTAGAGTTGATAATCCTCCACCTGGTCATTCTGTGTGTGGCTCCCCAGAATCATAAAGCACGTTCACCTCAAGGCAGCTCACACTTCTCTCATCATCACAATTCTTCCATTTTTTCTTCTCAACACAGCATTTGAACCTCCTCATAAATCCCCCTTATCTCAAAACTTTCTCCCTTGTTTCTTTGAACCCCACTCTCCCTGATTCTCCTCCTCTCTGCTGAGCCATCTCAGTCTACTTCCTAGGGTCCTCTTCCCCTGCCTTCTTGGGACTCTACTCTCTGTACTGTTTCCAGTCTCTCAAGGATTTTAACTACCTTCTTGACCCACCATTATCATTGTGCTCAGGGTGGCCCCCAAATCATCCCCTCCATCCCAGATCTCTCCTTTGAACTTCAGGACTGGATATCTGATTGCCTACTGGGCATCTCCACTGTGATATCTCACAGGTACTTCAAACAAGACCCGCCCCCATTGGAACTCATCATCCTTTCTCCCATCTTTCTTGCTGTGTTGAATGGCACTGGTTGTCCAACCCATTTCGGTTATACAAACACAAACTCCAGGAATCCTCTAGACACTTCTGTTTTCCTCCTCTGTACACCATCCAACTCATCTTGTCTTAGCCCCCTTCTGTTTCATCTCTGTAGCTCGGCTTCAGGTCAGTCCAACAGCATCTCTTCCCTGGATATCTGCAACGATCTCCTACCCAGTCTCCCTGCCTTAATCACGTGCCCTTTCAATGCTCACTTGGGCCAGAGTGATCCTTCCAAAGCACAAATATGACTGTGTCAATCTCCTGCTTAAAACCCTTCATCGCTTCCTCGTGGCTTTCCAAGTCCAAACTTAGAAAGGTCCACCAGGCACATAGTAACTCAGTGGTCCCTGCCTCTCCAGTTTCAGCACCTGCCACCAACAACAAATGCCCTGTGCGTCTCCCCACACTGTGCCGCCCCGCCCCGCCTCTAATCTGCCAGCCTGCTTCTTTGCTGCTTTCCCCTGCAGTCTCCTGGGGCTGGCATGCCCTCCCTGACTTTCAGCTGTCTCCTCCTCACACTTCAAATTTTTTCTCAGGCCTCACCATCTCCATGCCACCTCCTCTTCCTGGGTGCCTATCCCAGGTCCTGGAAAACAGTAGATGTACTCAAGAAATGTTTACAGAATTACGAACACATAACACTGTGAATTTCAGAGACGAAATAGAATTACTACATGAAGAAAGTGAAAAAGAGAATTATATAACTTATCTCTAATTCTCAAATGCCTTGACTTTAAAGGAGGCTTTTCAGTGTACTCTAAAGAGCCCTGGGGGGGCGGTCCCACAGAGCCCCCTCAAAGACCCTCAGTGGGGATCCTCATTTTAAACAAGACTGCTTTATTTTCATCAATATGTTGGTCTTCTGAAAAAGGTCTAGTTGGTTTTGTTTGTTTTTGTTTGTTTTTGGCTGGGTCGGGTCTTCGTTGTGGCACGTGAGCTTCTCTCTAGTTGTGGTGCGTGGGCTCTGTAGTTGTGGCAAACGGGCTCTCTAGTGCGGCACATGGGCTCTCTAGTTGCGGCACACAGGCTTAGTTGCCCCACGGCATGTGGGATCTTAGTTCCCCAACCAGGGATTGAACCCGCATCCCCTGCACTGGAAGGCAGACTCTTAACCACTGGACCACCAAGGAAGTCCCGAGAAGGGTCTAATTTGAACAAAGTTTTTTGTGGCTGAGAAATCTGAAAACCAATGGTCTAAATTATTCAAATAATTAAGATGAAGTGTAATTTCTATTTGAATTACTTCCCTCCAAAATTCTCATCAATCTATGTTTATTTTTTTTAGACAGAATAACACAGGGATGTTTTCTCCTGGCTTTACTTAGTGTCTTAGTGACATATTGCCTTTTTTTCTTTTTTAGCTTTAAAAAGAAATTCTTATTTTGAGTGGGTAATACATGCATATGGTCCAAAAGAAAAAGGCGGGAATTCAGTCAAAAAATCAGCCTCCCCACAGACACGCAACCCCCATCTCCAGAGACAATACTGTAGCTGGCTTCAGCGTGTCCTTCCAGAGATTTCCATGCAGGGGTCACTGCTCTGGTGGGCAGGAGGCACATCCCCTTGCCAGGGACAATGGAAGGACAAGCCTTCTAAATGCCACTGATGGTTTAATCATTGCACACCCAGAATGGCCTTGGAGAGACACCTGGTCCCACTATCCAGTGACTGTCAGGAAGAAGGGCTTGACATCAACCCTTCCAACATCAAAACCATTTTTGGCAGACAACTTCTAGCATTTGCTTGGCTCATATCCAAATACCCATTTAGGTCAGCTTCTTTACTTACCTAGGGGCACATTTTCCTCCTAATACATTTTGGAGGAGTTATCAGAAAATTACACTACTTAAAATGAGATGGTCTGTGGGTGCTTTACTGAGATTTTTTTTTTTTAGTTAAGTATCTGCTATTTCAGTAGATGGTGTTGGGACAGTTGACTCTCACAGGAGAAATAATTAGAAAGTCCTACCTATCCCAATCACAGAAATAAATTAAAGATGTACTAAAGATCTAAACATGGTGAAAATGCTCTAGAACTATTAGAAGAAAACATAAGAAAAAAACAGAATTGTGAGAAAATAAATTATGAATTTTGGAGAGGAAAGGTTTTTTTTTTTTTTTTAGATGACACAGAAAAGACAAACTATAAATAGAGGTACACCTGATTACACCTAATTAGAAAACTTTTGTCAAAATAACACCATGAACAAGATTAAAAGACAAGTGGTAGCCTGGGAGAAGGATTTATAAAACAGCTAGCAGACAGAGGATTATTATCTAAAATGTATATAATTCCCACAAATCACATAGAAAGAGACATACAACCCAAAGTGAAAACATGCAAAGGATATGAATTGAGAATTTATAGAAGAAGAAATAAGAATGGGCAATGCATGTATGAAAAGATAGTCAACTTCATATATAATTAGGGAAGTGCAATTAACAAAACACTTTTTTTGCCAATCATATTGGCACAAAATTTTTAAGTCTGAGGATATTAAACGTTGGCTAAGATGTGAGGGAATTAACTGGTCCTCTCATTCACTGTCAGTGGAAGTGTAAATTGACACATGCTTCAGAGAGTAATTTGACAGCATCTTGAAAGTTTGAAAATGTGCCTCCTGTATAACCCAGCAATTTCCTTTCTAGGTATTACTCTAGAGATACTCCTGCAAGGAGTGACTCCTACATGGAGCCATGTTCAAGGATGACTCTTACAAGGAGCCATGTTCAAGGATGAGTATTTATGCTTTTCCATCTAAATGTCCACCACTAGGGGAATGGCTAAAAACACTGTAGGCTGTGTATTCTGTGCAATACTTTGCTGCCTGTATTAGTTTGCTCGGGCTGCCATGACAAAGTACCACAGATCAGGTGGCTTAAACAGAAAGCAGAAGTCTATTTTCTCACAATTCTGGAGCCTAGAAGTCTGAGACCCAGGTGTCAGCAGGGTTGGTTTCTTCTGAGGCCTCTCTCCTTGGCTTACAGATGGCTGTATTCAGTCTGTGTTCTCACATGGTCTTCTTCCTGTGTGTCTGTGTCCTAATCTCCTCTTCCCTAAGGGCTAATCATATTAGATCAGGGCCCACCCTAATGGCCCCATTTTAACCTAATTATCTCTTTAAAGACCCTATGTCCAAATAGTCACATTCTGAGGCACTGAGGGTTAGGACTTAAACATACAAATTTTGGGGGCACACAATCCATCCCACAAAACAGCCCCCATGAGGAATGGGTGAGATACACATCTAACAATGCAGCTTCAGCTCAGAAAACAATGTGGAGTTGAAAAATAGTTGCAAAATCTATGTTGATTAGCAAAATAGTATGTACCATATGCTACCACTCACCACTATGGGCATGAAACACACACACAAACCTACACAGCTATCTTTTGTATATGTATAAACCTTTCAGTGTTCTGGAAGGATCAATTCAAACGCACTGGAGGTTGCTACCAGTCACGTTGGTTAAACGTGACTTTAGCTATATGTAGTACTTTATTTCTTTAAAAAATATTGGAAGTGGACATAGAGAACAAATGTATGAACACCAAGGGGGGAAAAGGGGGTGGAATGAACTGGGAGATAGGGATTGACATATGTACGCTAATATGTATAAAATAGATAACTACTGAGAACCTGCTGTATAGCACAGGGAACTCTATTCAGTGCTCTGTGGGGACCTAAATGGGAAGGAAATCCAAAAAGGAGGGGATATATGTATACATGTAGCTGATCCACTTTGCTGTACAGCACAAACTAACACAATATTGTAAAGCAACTCTATCCCGATTTAAAAAAATAAAAAATAGGGTCCTCCCTGGTGGCGCAGTGGTTGAGAGTCCGCCTGCCGATGCAGGGGATACGGGTTCGTGCCCCGGTCTGGGAGGATCCCATATGCCGCGGAGCGGCTGGGCCCGTGAGCCATGGCCGCTGGGCCTGCGCGTCCGGAGCCTGTGCTCCGCAGCGGGAGAGGCCACAACAGTGAGAGGCCCGCATACCGCAAAAAAAAATAAAAATAATAAATAAAAAATAAAAAATATTGGAAGCAAATATGGTGAGATGTGAATGGTTTCTTATTCTAGGTAGTATAATATGGGAGTTTGGTTGTTACATTCTTTGTAGTTTTTATATATTTAAATTTTTAAAGAGGTTAAAAAAGCAAAAGGGAAGACCAACTCATCCTTTCCTAAAGATACTTTACATTTATTTTGGGGTGAAGTCCAACCATAAAGGAACTGAAAAGCAGGACTTCATTTCACCTCTACCTCCCTCACAAAGCGTTACTCCTTCCCACTGCATTTTGAGGTCATGCAACTACAGGATGCCTTAAGGATCAGCCCTCTGAACTTCCTTTTGAGTTCATTATAAAAAGGTGGCCCATGGCCTTGTCTACCACCCCATACTATTTTTCCCCTATGAAGACTAATTTATCCTGGAGATATTTTCCTGAAGTGATAAATTCCTTTTAGAGTAAAGAGGGGCATAAATAAATAAAACAAGTATAATATCAAATGCAATAAACATTTCTCCACTGGTGGATAACAGGCTCATGCTTTTAGAAGGAGGAAAGCAACCTTCACGGAACTCCTACCATGTACCAGGCACTCTGCTAGAAGCCTTAAATAATTGTCACTTGAATTTTCATTTTCATAACCTTGTGAAGCAGGTTATGAGGAACAGTAAGTTTCAGTAACTTGTCCGAAGCCACATAGTGAGTGATTAAACCAGACTAAATTCAAACCTTAATAGGATATTTTGATGAAAAAAATATTTGGGAAGCCATAGTATTTTATGACTGTACAGGGAATGGAAGAGGGGAAAGAGACAAGTTCGTGTTAATTTGTTGAAATTCTAGGGGACTTCCCTGGTGGCATAATGGTTAAGAATCCGCCTGCCAATGCAGGGGACATGGGTTCGAGCCCTGGTCTGGGAAGATCCCACATGCCGCAGAGCAACTAAACAACTACTGAGCCTACATGCCACAACTACTGAAGCCCGCGTGCCTAGCACCCACGCTCCGCAACGAGAGAATCCACCGCAATGAGAAGCCCACGCACTGCAACGAAGAGTAGCCCCCGCTCGCCACAACTAGAGAAAACCTGTGCGCAGCAACAAAGCTCCAATGCAGCCAAAAATAAATAAATAAATAAATAAATAAATAAATGTATTTTTTAAAAAAAAGAAAATCTACTTCCAGAGCAATAATTTGAGACTTTTCATCCCAGTTTTGAAATGAGAAGACTCAAGCTCAGAGAAGTAAAATAAATTTTGTTTTTGTTGTTGCTCATGATGACAGAAGAAACAAGTCTATGAGGTAGGTCTATTAGAATGAGAGAAAAGTTTCAGGGTAAGGATCTTCCATGGAAAATACGTTGTATTCTTGTCCCTACTTCTTTTATCCCATTGTATTGGTCAGCTCAGGCTGCCATAACAAAGTACCATGGTCTGGGGAGGCTTAAACAACAGAAATGTATTTTCTCACAACTCTGGAGACTAGAAGCCTGAAGTCAAGGTGTCGGCAGGGTTGGTTTCCTCTGAGGCCTCTCTCCCTGGCTTGTCGACGGCCGCCTTCTCCCTGTGTCTTCACATGGTCATCCCTATGTGCGTGTCTGTGTCCAAATTTCCTCTTCTTATAAGGATACCAGTCATATATTGGATTACAGCCCACCCTGATGACCTCATTTTAGTTAATTACCTCTTTAAAGACCCTGTCTTCAGGTACAGTCCTGTTCTGAGGTACTGGGAGTTAGGACTTCAACATAGGAATTGTGGGGGGATGCAATTCAGCCCATAACACCCATTACTCAGGGTGAGGGTCACTCCACACTCAGCCCATGCTACTGAGGAACAGGTTGTTTGGAAGATACTCTGACCTGGAGAGCTGGTAGTCCAAAAAAAAAAAAAAAAAGAGAGAGAGAGAGAAAAAGAGAGCCCTAAGTCATAGATCTCTAGAGGGATGATTAGGGCAAAAGCTGCCATTTTCGTAATGAATAATTCCGTATGAACTAGTCTCCATTTCATTTGACTCATGTTTCATTTCCTTTAGTTATGCTACTGTTACAGTGTTCAGACAGAGCTAGGAAAAGAGAAACTCTTTCTTCATTGCATGAATGAAATCACCTAACACCCAGATAAAGCAACTTGTGTTTCCTGCCCAAATATACACTGCACTTGAAAAGGACAAGCAAATGTCAGCTTGAATGGGTGATTCTTGAATGGGTGATTCTAAATAATTGTTATTATTTACCAAAATGATCTATTTGAGGAGAGAGAATGGTCTTCCTTAAACTAAATGAAGTAACTTATTTCCTTGGAATGTAAATCTTACAGGAAAACTCCTCTACTTTATCAAGTGATTGAGTGACTCTGCAAGACGATAAGCGTCTTTCTCACGAGTGACCTGTATTTGTCTTGAGATCATTCAAGAGGAAAGAAAATCTTGTCCCCACTACCTTATTTTTTTTGAAAAAATCTCCATTTCAGGAGTACCACGTAGCTTGGGACACTGTTTTCCTCATTTGTATTGACTTTCTCTGTTGGTGCACATTGCGTCTCACAGCTTTAATTATCACTTATATACAGATGATATTCAAATTTGCACTTCATTTCCAGCCCTTTCAGATGATGTCACCCTTCGCCTCGCCCCAAATTTGGCTCATGTCTTGTCTTGGATGAGTCACAATTTTCTCTGATTGAATATGGATGAGATGGAGGCTTTGTAGTTTAGTTGTAAATAAACTCTAAATGCCCTGGAGTTAATTTACCTCATTGATATCCTGCCCCTCCAGTTAAGAACAAGAGTGTTCTGTGACTGACTCTGAATTATTCTCCTTCGTTCATCAGAGACGACCCAGCCAAGGGATTAATCTCCACAAAATATCCAAAGATATGTGATGGTTTCCATCACTCCCAATTTTGGCCAGAATTCTGGTCATCGCACAGCTGAAATTCTGCCATGATCTTTGGAAAGGCTTCCAATCAATCCCCTGTTTATGGTCTACTTGGAATATGGCTGCCCTTTGGCCTTGCTCTGTGTACACTATCCCAGGACACATTTTCCTTCAGGCAGCTGTGCTAGTTTCTTGTGCACTGAATAAAATGTAATTTGTCAAGATCTTGGCCAGGTTCTCTGCCTTCATA
Source organism: Mesoplodon densirostris (assembly GCF_025265405.1). Lineage (NCBI taxonomy): Eukaryota > Metazoa > Chordata > Mammalia > Artiodactyla > Ziphiidae > Mesoplodon > Mesoplodon densirostris. The sequence continues at coordinate 15,353,693 of NC_082664.1, forward strand.
TAAACTGGCTTTTGAAATGTCTTAAAATTATGGTCTCTCCTTTTCAAGAGTTGTTTGCTGTTTTGTTTCATCATGTGGTTGGAGAGGTACCCTGCATAGCACCTCGATACTCACAGAACGTGCTGTCTTAAACAAAAATGTGTATTTGAAAACACTAGGAATATTTCATCATAAGCGTTAACTTATGAGAGCCTGACACATAATAAGCAATATGCACTCAATATGTTGGAATAAAGACTGAGTAAATGAATTTGTGATCCTTTGACCCATTTGTGGATTTTGCTGCTGTAGTTATTTATAACATTTTTATCTACCTCTTAGGTTATTATGTAACTGTGCTGTGTAATTATTATTTCAACTAGAACATATTGGAACTCTCCTTTAACATAACTGAAGGGTATAAAATAGAATGTTTGGAGTTGTCAATTAGCCGATTTGTGTTGCTTTTCTTCATTATTTCAGTGTAGCTAACGGTTCATTCAGCACATTTTAATTAAAAACAAACATATGTGGGTCCACTAAGAACTCTAGTATCTGGTAGTGCAGTTAGACAAAGATGGCAAATATTTCTAGCAGTGACCATATGATATCTTCCATTCATCTCAGCATAATCCTCCGAATCTAATTATTGGGAGGATGGCAGCTGCACTTGGTTAGGCTTTTCTTTATTTTTACAGAGATGTGTTTTTTTCAGCCTGCTGTATGGTAGAGACTCAGCTGCTGCTGGAGTCCTTCCCAAGGCTGAAGTCCCAGCATCTACAGGACTTTCCCCCAGTTGCTTCCATTGCAACATTACCCGTTTGTTCCTGCCCACGTGCCATCTGGCCTGAAGATGTTCCAAGGAAATGTATGGTCTTCTGACAAGCTCTCTTTCTCTGTTTATACAAATATATTAGGTATATAATTATGACCTGAAGGTATCAGCATGGAGCAGGTGCCACCAAGGAAGCCTCATTGATGGGTGTGGCAGTACCTGCATGAAGTTACCATGTCCTGTCCTGGGGGCTGGTCTTCAACTTTGCAGACTCAGAAGCATGATTCTGTCAGGTTAGTTTCTTACTAACTGAGAATGCACAGGAGAATGTATTCATTTAAAAAGAGGATTATGACAATTGAAAATATGTACTCATACCAAATGTCCCTCTAGTATGATAATTGAGAATGGGGACTCTGGAGTCAGACCACCAGGGGTCAAATCCTATTTGTGGGGCTTACTAGCTATGTGATTTGGAACTCACTGCTTAATTTCATTACATGTGTCAGACAGCCTTTAGGGGGACCCCATGATCCCTCCCTCCTGGTATTCATACCTTTGTGTCGCTCCCCTCCCCACAAATGTGGGTGGGGCTTGTGACAAGCTCCTAATTAATGGAAGGTGGCAAAGGCAATAAGACGTATATGATTATGTGCAAGGGATTTTGTAAGAGCATAGCACCCATCTTGCTAGAGTTTCTCTCTGTTTCTGTCTCTGTCTCTCTCTCCTTGAACCCATGCTTCTGGAGTGCTGAGCTGCCATGTAAAAGTCCAACTACACTGAGGCCACCATACTAGAATGACCACATGGAGAAACCAAATAGAAATAGAGATGCCCAAGGAGCTGCCTATCTTCCAGCCCTAGCTCCCAGATCTTTTGGGTGTTCCCAGTCCAAGCCCCAGACATGTGTGTGAAGAGGTCTTTGAGATGATTCCAGCTCCACTCACAGGCTGACTGCAGCCGTGGAGCCACCCCAAGTGAGAATCACCCAGCTGAGCTCAGTCAGTCCCAGAACTGAGTGAGAGAAGAAATGATGGTTATTGTTTCAAGCCACTGTTTGAGGTAGCTTGTTATGTAGCAATGAAGAACTTGAAAATACACACATGCCCACACTCACGTTTGTATGCAAATGTATTCATACAGACACATATACAGTTTGACACACACACAGTCACACAGCTTGGTAACTAGTGGTATCAATGCTATTGTCACGTTTGCTATTATATCCTAGATACTTACCGTCTTTAGAGTCAGCACACGTGGTTTTGATTATTTGCAAATCCCAGATCCATGATGTATGGTCATTTATAATTTTGCTGAGCCATGAATTTGAGTCCCAGGCTCGTGGGTGGGAACGAGTTTCTCAGCTAGTGAGTGATCCTAGCTGACCACCAGCACAAATAACATTTTGTTCTCTACTAGCCATTCCTTATGCAATAAATTTTTTATGTAATTTTTTTAAATGCTTTGCTCCCCCAAAAAAGTGCTAAAAAATATCAGCTGACTGCTAGTCTTAGTGATAGAAGTGAAAGGAAAATAAAGAGGCCTGAGAAATAGAGATTCCCCACCTAATAATAGACATTTCAAAGAACAGAATGCCAAATGTGATGGCAGCTTGGCTTTATGATGTGAAAACAGTTAAAGGATGCAATCCCCAAGCCAGGGAGCATAATTGGGTAAGTCATTTTGGTGAGAACCCCAACCAGAATGTGGTAGTTTATAAAGTCATTAGAAGCCTCAAGACATCATTCATATTTTTCAGTTAGAATAGATTGCATTTTGGGAGAAAATTATATGCATAGTTACATTCACCAATTTGTGGGATATTTGAAGGTGTAGGGACATCTCTTGAATTTCAACAGAATGTAGTCCTTAACTTCACATATGAGATGCTCTGCTAGGCTTGTGCAGCATTAGTAAGAGTGTAAGTCATGGTCCTGCCCTTGAGATGCATACAGTTTATCCAGGCAATGGGTGTGGAGTGAGGAGAGGCAATGAGAAACAAACAAATGATGAGTTAAATATTATCACACTCAAGTGTGGTGGTGAACATCACCTATGATTAGTTAGCGTAGAGAATAAGGGCTGTTAGTTCAGAGGAGAAAGAGCAAGAATTTGAGATCTCTCAAAGGAAAAAGTCCAAGCCGCTTAGCCTGGCATTCAAGGACCTCCATAATCTTGTCCCAACTTTACCTCCAACCTTCTCTCGTAATATCCTCTATATAAACAACCCTTCTAGTCAATTTGGTTGATTCATTAAGAAATACACCTGCCTCTCATTTTACACTCTGTTAATTTAAGGAGTTTGAAATAAAATGAAAGCAAAATGAGCAACTTTAAAATGTGCTTTTAAATGTCATCTTAAAGAATTACATTCTTTAAAATGAACAATGAATGAGCAACACACATGCACATAAAATAATTTCAGAATAACACAATTTAAACTGCTTGCCAAATTGTTTTAACAAAAAATTCCTTAGCAATAGTGATTTTAAAAATTCTCATGCATGATCTACCATGTTCCTTTCCCCTTCTGGCTAGCTGGAGTGGAGTCAAGCCCCAGGGTGACCTTGGAACCTACATGTTGAAGATGGCAGAACCTCAAGCAGCTGGGTCCCTTGAATGAGTGTGTGAAGGAAGGTCACCTAGCAACCAGGATGGCCCCTGTCAAATGGCTACAGATAGATGTAAGCAGTAAATGTCTATTGTGGTTTGCCTCTGAAATTTGGGGTTTGTTTATTATGGCAGCTAGCTTCTTAAGCAATTTGCATTATCTTAACCAATATGGTCATTTAATTTGAAGAAGTGGTAAAAAGCTACTAACATAAGAATAGAGGTTACCAGCTGCACTGACAAGGGCTAACAGGACAGTTCCCATCAAGAGTACGGATTTTGGCATCAGACTGCAGGATTGAAAGCCAGTTCTGCCATTTACTGGGTATATAACCTTAGGCAAGTGTATTAGTTGGGGCTCTCCAGAGAAACAGAACCAGTAGGATATGATACATATGTAGAAAGAGATTTATTTTAAGCAATTGACTTATGTGATTGTGGAGGGTTGGCAAGTCCAGAATCTGATGGGGGAGGCCAACAGGCTGGAGCCACAGAAAAGAGTTGCACTTCAAATCCAAAGGCAGTCTGTTAGTGAACCAGGAAGGGCCAATGCTGCAAACGGAGTCCACAGGCAGTCTCCTGGTAGAATTTCTTCTTGCTTAGAGAGAGGTTAGCCTTTCGTTCTTTTCAGGCCTTCAGCTGATTGGATGAGGCCCACCCAGCATTATTGAGGGCAATCTGCTTTGCTCAAAGTCCACTGCTTTAAATGTAAATCTCATCCAAAAACACTCTCATAGAAACATCCAGAATAATGTTTGACCAAATATCTGGGCGCCATGGCCCAGCCAAGTTGACACATAAAAGCAACCCTCGTAGGAAGTTAATCTCCCAGTGCCTCAGTGTTCTCATCTGTCAAATGGAGATAATAAAGGAACCTATCCTAGTGGGTGAACTTGAAGGCTAAATGAATCGACGCGTGTGTTTAGAATAGTGTCTGCACATAGTGCTCAGTGAGTGTTTGATCTTGACTATTATTATTATTAATTAGTATTGTCATAGGCTTTGGCTGTATGCTTCTCTCTGATGAAAACGCTAAGAAAAAATGTAAGCAGGGCCACCAAGAGTAACAGGAGTGTTTGGCTGGGAACACCAGTAATGTGATGAGAGACTTCACACATTAAAATTCTCATAATGTAGAAAATGGAGACTTGCATACTCACATTCGCAGGCTATATTGGCCAGTGCTCCATTAGTCAGTGGCTATTTTTTTCTTGTTATTCCATGAATAAATTTTAATATATTCAACTTTCCCCATAAACTGCTTATTTACTGTTCATATTAATGCAATATAGCAAAAACATTTACATGACTGGAATATTTTGCAGTCTACTAGAGCATTTCTCTTGCATTTCTTTCTCTTCATTTCTGGTGAGAAAATTCATTTTTGCTCTACATGTTTTTGAATTAACTGTCACTTCTCAGGAATGCAATATCAGCATAAATCAAGAAGCTGATGTAGAGTGGAATGATTAGGAATCTGGCTTGTGGTTGGGCAAAATTGGGCGTGAGCCTTTCCAAGCCCTGGCTTCTTCACAAAGTGTTGTTGTGAGGACGGAATGGTGAGTCTCAGCACAGTGCCTGGCACTCAGGAAGCACTCAATGTATGGGAACTATGATGATTCCTTTCATTAGGAATTCTCTGTATTATTGTTACAATGTTCCACCCTGCGCTGGGGAGATGTAGCATCCTGGGTCCCTGAATGACTGTGTGGAGGAAGCAACCAGGATCGCCACTGTCAAACTGTTACACATGCAAGGAGTAAACTATTGTGGTTAACCTTTTAAATTTGGGGTTTGCTCAGAATTCCAAAGGATGCATGCACCTATTTACAATAGCCAGGACATGGAAGCAGCCTAAATGTCCATTGACAGAGGAATGGATAAAGAAGATGTGGTAATATATACAGTGGAATATTAATCATCTATAAAAAGGAACAAAATAGTGCTATTTGCAGAGATGTGGAGGGACTTAGAGATTGTCATACAGGGTGAAGTAAGTCAGAAAGAGAAAAACAAATATCATATAACATCGCTTATATGTGGAATCTAGAAAAATGGTACAGATGAACTTATTTGCAAAGCAGAAATAGAGTCACAGATGTAGAGAAAAAACTTACGGTTACAAAGGGGGGAAGGGGAGGTGGGATGAATTGGGAGATTGGGATTGACATATATATACTACTATGTATCAAATAGATAACTAATGAGAACATACTGTATAGCACAGGGAATTCTACTCAGTGCTCTGTGGTGACCTAAATGGGAAGGACATATAAAAAAGGGTGGATATATGTGTATGTATAACTGATTCACTTTGCTGCACAGCAGAAACTAACACAACATTTTAAAGCAAATATACTCCAATAAAAATTAATGAAAAATAAATAAATAAATACATTTGGGGTTTGCTTATTATAGCACCCAGCTTGTTAGGCACAGTGCCTCACCTTAACCCAGTGGTCCCCAACCTTTTTGTCACCCGGGACCGGTTTTGTGGAAAACGATTTTTCCACAGATGGGGGAGGGGATGGTTCAGGTGGTAATGTGAGAGATGGGGAGCAATGGGGAGCGGCAGCTGCCACTCTCTTCCTGCTGTGCGGCCTGATTCCTAACAGGCCGAGGACCACTATGGGTCCGCAGCCCGGGGGTTGGGGACCCCCGCCTTAACCAGTATGGTCAGTTAATATTGCAAGAAAGTCACTGGCCATTCGTGATGTCCTCTCCACCTCCACAGTCTTCAAAGGCCTTGAGCTTCTATAGAAAGTGTCTGCTACACAGCTTGTTTACTCTCTGTATCTACTAGCCAGTGTCAATGCTTCTCTTCTTATGGAAATGTATTCCTTTCCCAGATAGACAATATCATAGGTATTGATTTCAGGGTACAAGAAATGTGACTTTCTTTATTCAATTCCTTTCTTGAGTTTCCATGCTTCTGACATAGCAGGACAGGAATTCTAGTTAATTGGGGGTTTTCCTAATTTCTTTTGGAGTTCCATCTAAGTTTTAGGTTGTGGGGATGGGCATCTGGTCTTCAATATCATCATTGGATGCAGGCATTCTCGTTTCTGTCTGGGATTTCATTGTCAGCTAACTGGGGATTTTTCACTCATTCTTGACTGTAGGACTTCCCTCCATTGGGCCAAGACTCGGCATTTTCATGCTGCTTATAGGTATGGGAGGGTAAAGAAGCTTATGTGAGAGTCCAGGGTGTATAGAAATTTGTTTGTGGGTCAGTCGGTAGAAGAAGGTACTAAGGAAAAGAAGAATCAGTTAATATTTTAATATTTCAAAAGTATAATTCCACCACAAGAAGAGAGCCCCTTGAGGGCAGGAATTGTATCTTGACCATATTCTGGTACCCTGTCCAGCAAATCAAGTTGACTTCATTAAATATTCCCGCTGCCATTAACTAATAAAGAACAGTCAATGGGCCATAGAAACAGAGGAAGAAAAGATTTCCAGTCTTTTTGGAAACAGTAACTTCAAGCATGGGAAAGCACTGTTACATGTTGGACGTGGGCACCTCCTCCCAAATTCATATGTGGAAGCCCCAACCCCCAGGACCTCAAGATGTGACTATATTTGGAGATAGGGTCTTTAAAGAGGTGACTAAAAGTTAAAATGAGGTTACTAAGGTGGGCACCAATCCAATATAACTCGTGTTCTTAAAGAAGAGTTTAGATTACAGACACACACAAGGGAAGACCATGTGAAGACATATAAAATTCCTTTTGTCCTCAACAGTGGCTGCCAAGACCAAAAGAAGGCCGTGCTTTAATTTGACAGTGTAAGACTGAGCTGGGAGCTTCCCTGGTGGCACAGTGGTTGAGAGTCCGCCTGCCGATGCAGGGGACACGGGTTCGTGCCCCGGTCTGGGGAGATCCCACATGCCGCGGAGCGGCTGGGCCCGTGAGCCATGGCCACTGAGCCTGTGCGTCCGGAGCCTGTGCTCTGCAACGGGAGAGGCCACAACAGTGAGAGGCCCGCGTAAAGCCAAAAAAAAAAAAAAAAAAAAAAAAAAGACTGAGCTGGGTCTTCAGTTCTATACTTAAGGAAGTTTTTTTTTTAAAAAAGTCATGTTATGGAAGCAACCTAAGTGTCCATCAACATATGAATGGATAAAGAAGATGTAGCACATATATACAATGGAATATTACTCAGCCATAAAATGAAACGAAGTTGAGTTATTTTTCGTCAGGTGGCTGGACCTAGAATCTGTCATACAGAGTGAAGTAAATCAGAAAGAGAAAAACAAATACCATATGCTAACACATATATATGGAATCCAAAAAAAAAGGTTCTGAAGAACCTAGGGGCAGGACAGGAATAAAGACGCAGAGCTAGAGAATGGACTTGAAGACACGGGAAGGGAGAAGGGTAAGCTGGGATGAAGTGAGAGAGTGGCATTGACATATATACACTGCCAAATGTAAAACAGATAGCTAGTGGGAAGCAGCTGCATAGCACAGGGGAGATCAGCTCGGTGCTTTGTGACCACCTAGAGGGGTGGGATAGGGAGGGTGGGAGGGAGGGAGACGCAAGAGGGAAGAGATATGGGAACATATGTATATGTATAACTGATTCACTTTGTTATAAAGCAGAAACTAACATACCATTGTAAAGCAATTATACTCCAATAAAGGTGTTAAAAAAAAAGTCATGCTATATAAATTTGTTTCTCAATATGCAAAGTTGCACACATTATATTCTGCCTCTAGCCGTGCTGGAATAACCAGTACTATTTGTTCCCTTCCTGCCATAAACAAGTAGACAACTGTATAAAATATATGATACAATTATTTTCAGATGTTGGACAGCAGGACTATAATCCCTGAGGGAAGGGAAACAAAACAAGGTGAAAGAACCACAAGGGAGCCATAAGCAGAAACATTCTCAGCATTCACAATTATCTGGAAGACAACTGAGTTCCACCCAGTCAGTGTGGAGAAATCTCACTGACCACTGCCTTGGTTTTCTACTGCTGCTGTAACAAATTACTCTCAATGTAGTGGTTTAAAACAACACAAATTTATTAACTTACAGTTCTGTAGACCAGAAGTCTGACGCAGATCTCACTGGGGTAAGACCTAAATGCGGGTATGATGCATTCCTTTCTGGAGGATCTGGGGAAGAATCTGTTTCTTTGCATTTTTTCCCTCCGAGGAACCACCCACTGTTTTTTCACTTATGGCCCCTTTCCTCTGTCTTCAAAGTCAACAACACTGAGCTGCGTCCTTCTCACACTCTGTCTCTCTGGTTCTCTCTTCTGCCTCCCTCTTCAGCTTTTAAAGACCCTTGAGCCCACCTAGATAATCCAGGATAATCTCCCTAATTTAAAGTCAGCTGATTAGCAAAACTTAATTCTTAAACCCCATTTCCCTTTTGTCATTTAACTTAATTATTCCCAGATTCCAGGAATTAGGATGTGGACGTTTGGAGAGGCCATTATTTTGCTTATTACAACCACTGAGGCATTTACTAGAGACCTCAGAACAGTTAGGCCATAGTAGTAGAGATAAATTAGCCCTAAAACAATGGATGTTCTAGATTCGACCTAACAAAGCTTGAAAATAAAAAAAAATTAAGCTAGTCCATAAGTAAATTAATGCTTGCCAAAATAAACATCAATACTCTAAAGAAAGACAACAAAAGCCAGACACAAAACTATGTGAAATTTAAAATCACATCAAGGGGCTTCCCTGGTGGTGCAGTGGTTAAGAATCTACCTGCCAATGCAGGCGACACGGGTTCAAGCCCTGGTCCGGGAAGATCCCACATGCTGTGAAGCAATGAAGCCCCTGAGCCACAACTACTGAAGCCTGTGCCTAGAGCCTGTGCTCCCCAACAAGAGAAGCCACTGCAATGAGAAGCCCGCAGACCGCAACGAAGAGTAGCCCCTGCTCGCTGCAACTAAAGAAAGCCTGCGTGCTGCAGTGAAGACCCAACGCAGCCAAAAATTAATTAATTAATTAATTAATTAAAAAATATTTAAATCACAGTCAAAAGTTACTAAACATTCAAAGAAGCAAGTTGGTATGATTCATAATCAGGAGAAAAATTACTCATAAGAAACAGATCCAGAAATGATAGCAATAATGGAATCATCAAACAAAAACTTTAAAATAGCTCATATTAATATATTTAAGATATCAAAGGAAAACATGATCATACTGAGGAGAGAAATACAAACTATAAAAAAAGAAATGAATAGAATTTCAATGGAACCAAATGAAGTGAAGAATTCACTGGACAAGTTTTACAAGAGATTGGACACTATAGGAAAAAAAGATCAGTGAACTTGAAGAAATCACAAAGGAAACTATCTAGGCTAAAACACAGAGAAGAAAAAGAGTCTGATAAAAATGAAAAGAGCTTTAGTGACCTGTGGAACAAGATTAAGTGGTCTAACATATATAAAATGGGTGTACCAGAAAAGGGGGGACAGAAATGCTATTTGAAGAAATAATGGCCAAAATTTTCCCAAGTTTAATGAAAACTATAAATGTATAGATTCAAGAGGCTCAATGAATCCCAAGCAGAAAATATACAAATAAAAACACATCACAATACATCATTATCAAGTTACTGAAAACCAGTGATAAAAAAAGTTATTAAAAGGAGCCAGAAAAAGAGACATATTACATATACAGAGCAAAGACGAGAATGCTCACAGACTTGTTGTGAGGAACAATGCAAGCTAGAAGACAAGGAAAATGCGTTCTTAGAGAGCTGGAAGGGGGGAACAAAAGGTTAAAGTAGAATTCTGTATCTAGAAAAAATAATCTTCAAAATGAAAGCAAAACAAGGGTTTTTATCCAGGAGACCTACACCATAAGAAATGTTAAAGGAAAGTTTTCAGGCTGAAGGAAAAATGATACCAGTTGGAAGCCTGGCTCTACACGAAGGGAAGAACACTGAAGTGGTGAATGTGTGTATAACTACAAAATAAATGTCTCCCTAATTTAAATTTTTCTTTTAAAAAGAATTGACCATTTAAGGAAAAAATAATAATAGCAATGTATTGTGGGGGTTATTATATATGTAGAAGTAAAATGAATGACAACAATTGTTTAAAGGACCCCAAGGGAGAAATGGAAGTACAGCTATTGTGTGGTTCTTAGGGCACATATTAGTGGTATATTACAGTTTGAGAGTAGACTGTGATGTTAAAGGTGCTTATTGTGAACTCTATACTCCATCAAAAAAATAAGGCAAGTGGATATTGATAATAAGCCAATAGAGAGAAACTAGAATCTAAAAATAATCCAAAAGATAGCATGAAAAGAGGAAAAAAATACAAATAACCAAGTAGAAAATAAAATAGTAAGGTTGGACTTAAATCCAACCATATCACAAACTACCTTAAATAAAAATACTTTAATTAAAAGTCAAATTGGATAAGAAAGTAAAACCCAATCGAACATCGCCTACAAGAGATCTAATTTAAATACAAAGGAATGGAAAAAGATATACTATACAAACATTAATAAGATGAAAGCTGAGTGGCTATATTAATACCAGACAAGGCGAACTTCAGGATAAAGAATATAACCAGAGAAAAAGAGGAACAATTCACAGTGATAAAGGATCATTCATTAAAAAAACATAACAGTTCTACATGTGTATATACCTATTCACAGAGCTTCATATACACAAAGCAAACACTAAAAGAACTGAGAAAAGATTTTACACCTCACAGTTATGAGCGTTTTCAAAACTAAACATTGTGGGGTATTTTTTTTTCCACAAATGGTGACAGGAAAACTGGATATTCACATGCCAAAAAATGAAGTTGGACCTTACACCATATACAGAAATTAACTCAAAATGGATCAGAAACCTAAACATGAGTCAAAGGTATAAAACTCTTCAAAGAAAACATAAAGAAAAAACTTCATGACATTGGATTTGGTGATGATTTTGTGGGTATGACACCTAAAGCATAGGTAACAAAAGAAAAAATAGATAAATTGGTCTACATCAAAATTTAAAACTTCTGTGCATGAAAGGACATTATCAACAGAGTGAAAAGCCAACCCAGGAAACAGGATAAAATATTAGTGAATCATATATCTAATAAGGGATTCATATTCAAAATATATAAAGAACTCTTACAACTCAACAATACAATACCAAATAACTCAATTAAAAAATGAGCAAAGGACTTGAATATATAGCCATTCCATCAAAGAAGATATACAAAAAGTCACTAAACACATGAAAAGATGCTCAACATCACTGATCACTAGGGAAATGCAAATCAAAACCATAATGAGATACCACTTCACACCCATTAATACGGCCATTATTTTTTTTTAAAAAAAAAAGAAAAACAGAAAATAACAAATACTGGTGAAGAAGTGGAGAAATTGAACCATGGTGCATAGCTAGTGGGAATAGAAAACAGTATAACTGCTAAGGAAAACAGTGTGATGGTTCCTCAAATAATTAAACATATAGATTTACCCCATGATCTAGCAATTCCACTTCTGGGCATATAGCCAAAGGAATTGAAATCAGGTACTGGAACATGTATATTTGTACACCGATATTCATAGAAGCATTATTCACAAGAGTCAAAAGGTGCAAGCAATGTAAGTGTCCGTCAACAGATAAATGGATAAACAAAATGTGGTACATACAATGGAACATTATCCAGTCTTAAAAAAGAAGGAAATTCAGGCTCACGCCACAACATGAACATTGAAAACATTAAGCTAGGTGAAATAATCCAGTTACAAAACTACAGATACAGTGTGATTCCACTCATATCAGAGACCTAGAGCAGTCAAATTTATAGAAACAGAAAGTAGAATAGTGGATACCAGAAGCTAGGGGGAGGGGAAATGGAGAGCTGGTGTTTAATGTCAACAGTTTCAGGATGGGATGAGAAAGTTCTGGAGATGCATGGTGCGGACGGTTGCACAATGTGAAGGTACTCAGTGCCACTGGACGGCACACTTTAACATTATGGATATGGTAAATTTTATATGTATATGTTACTACAGTTTTTCTTAAAAAGAGGAGGAGGAGGAGAAAGAGGAAGAAGAGACTGAGGAGAAAGATAAAGGATTTGGGAAGAAAACCTCAGTACATTTTTGACTGAGATGACTGAAGTTCATTTTCTTTTTCCTTTTTTTTCGGCAATGGAGGGAAATTCTGCTATTGCAGTCTGGCCCAGTTCCCCAGTTCTCCTTTAAGACAACTCCCGTGTGCTAGAAATCTGTAGCCAAGTGGGCCTGTGGGTCTGTATGCTGGCATGTGAACTAGTTTTTTCTTACTTCCCAGTTTAATTTAGGGGAAGGCACTTCACCAAAGTGCTTAAACAGGAAGGAGAAATTACCAACACTGTTATTCTCTCTTACAGCAGCCTCAGATTCAAGCTAAAGCTACCATTATCCTTTTCCCTCCGTTCCCTTAAAAATACTTGTTTCCCTACTGGATTCCACAGAGAAGGGAAATTTGCCTGGTTCCACAGGTGCAGATGGAGCCACAGGCTGCCTGGTCCTGACAGGCTCTTGTAATGATAAGGACCCTGTCCTCCAGGGCTCTCCTATTTGTCCACGGGTGCTCCCTGTGGATTCAGGAGTCAGGCCAGATCCCAGACTTGGATGTGGATTTCCTTTCTGGGGGTGCCCCGCAGCATGTGGGATCTTAGTTCCCCGACCAGGGATTGAACTCGCTCCCCCTACACTGGAAGTGCAGTCTTAACCACTGGACCGCCAGGGAAGTCCCTTTGTAATTCTTTTTTTTTTTTTTTTTTTTTTTGCTGTACGCGGGCCTCTCACTGTTGTGGCCTCTCCCGTTGCGGAGCACAGGCTCCGGACGCGCAGGCTCAGCGGCCATGGCTCACGGGCCCAGCCGCTCCGCGGCATATGGGATCCTCCCAGACCGGGGCACGAACCCGTATCCCCTGCATCGGCAGGCGGACTCTCAACCACTGCGCCACCAGGGAGGCCCTGTAATTCTTTCTTTCTTTTTTTGGGAGGGGCCGGGATTTCCTTTCTGAATGATTGAATAAATGCTCAATTTATCCAATAATAGACCCTACGGGTAGTTAATTCAACTTGGTAACAATTCAAATATGACTCCAAAGTAGAGCCTTCACATAGAGCAATAGAACTCTAGCATTGATATAATCATTTTTACGATGGAAATAGCAATAATAGTAACAATAACTAATAATAGTACCAATCGTATCAACATTTGGGATACTTGCATATAACACTTTTCTTATTGACTTATTTAATCACAATAATGCCACGAGGGAGGTTTCATTATTATCCCCATTTCACAGATGCAGAAACTTGGGCACAGACAGGGGAGGTAACTTTCCCAGTTCCACACTTGTCCATAAATTTGTAGTCCTTTTTCTTTTGTTTTTTTTTCAAGTTTCAGACTATTTATTAATCAGTGTAAACCCCAGCACAATACACCAACATGATTTCGTGCATTTAGGGGGGAAATATTTCCTGGTTAAGTGGAAAATTGTGCAGGTGGCTTCTGGAAGAACTTCATTCTAAGCAGTTTTATAGTGAAACATTTCATTTAAAAGTCTGGACCTTCTTTCTTCAGTTTGCTGTAATCTACATTCACCGAGTAGAACTGGTACTGATCATTGGAACCCAGTTTGTTCCAGGGTTCTGGGTTATTCTTTCTGTTCTAACTGACATCTGGATTGAACAATGCCAGGTGCAAGACATACAGTGCTGCTCCAGTATGTCCCAGTGCAGTAAATATGAAGATGGGGATCAAGCTAGGATGCCTCTTGGCCTGAATGATCTGGCGAAGCATGATTGTGGCAGAAGCCTCGAGTCCAGATGGAGAGAACAACAAACTTTCAAGGCCTGGGACTAAACAGTCTACTGTATTCCTTTTCTTGACAACTACTTTCACCATGGGATGTCCCACTGAGAAGCAGACTAGTTTGAGGCTTGCTCTGTGTTGTATTATTCAAGTTATTTTGCTAGAAAGCCCGGGAAACCAACTCAAATTTGCTGAAGCACTATGGGAATTTATCGGTGGTGTGTATCCAGTTTCAGGCACGGCTGTATCCAAGTGACTAAATGGTGGCTCGCGTGCTCTCTCTCTCTCTCTCCCTCTCTCTTTCTCTTTCCCTCTACCCCCACCATGCCCAAGCGTGTGCACACCCAGGCACGAGTGCACGCGCGCACACACACACACACACACACACATTTTCTCCACCTCTAGAGTTGCCTACCTCTCTGCTAACATGGTTAAACTGACTAGCATCAGGCCTACATCTAAAAGTCTAGAGTTTGGGACTTCCCTGGTGGCGCAGTGGTTAAGAATCCGCCTGCCAATGCAGGGGACACGGGTTCGAGCCCTGGTCCGGGAAGATCCCACATGCCGCTGAGCAACTAAGCCTGTGTGCCATAGCTACTGAAGCCCACATGCCTAGAGCCCATGCTCCACAGCAAGAGAAGCCACAGCATTGAGAAGCCCGCACACCACAACGAAGAGTAGCCCCCGCTCTCCGCAACTAGAGAAAGCTGGTGCACAGAAACGAAGATAAATAAAGTCTAGAGTTTGGTAAAAAGACAAGGCTTTTCTCTCTAAAGTCCCATCATGAATCTGGGCTTGAGTCTTGTGGACCTGTCTTGAGTCACCTAATATCCCTAAACCAATCACTGTGGTCAAGTGGGAGGCAACCTTGGCTTGGCCTGACCTGAGCCAATTGCCCATCTTCGCTGGGTGGGGAGAGGGTTTGGCTCCACCTATACTGTGTGAATCAAGACTGAGAAAGGCAAATTGAGATGTCGGTATTCAAAGAAGGAGGGAGTCCATGCAGGACAGACCAAAATAACAGACATTCGTTGCCACTGCCAGTAAAGCAGTCAATGGTAGACACTGGATGATATTTGACCAGGAGGTTGAGTGTAGGGAATCTTTATCTTTGGATTGGATGTCCAGTAGCCTGTTTTTTTCCCTACAAAGCTTGCTGACCAAAGTCCTTTTAAAGATTCTAACAGTTTTGAATTCATGACTCGTGGATCACTCAAGAAACTGAGCCACTGCCATATTTTTACTTCTATTTTGATATTCATTTATTCATTCAACAAATATTAATGCAGCCCTAGCTAGGTGTAAGGATCTTGAAATACAGAGGTGAATCAGTGTCATGGCCCTGGCTTACATTCCAGCAAGGTGCTTAATATCCATTTAATATAGGTTTGCTTGACTACCTAAATCACATGAAGCTTTTGAATATAATGTTGGATTTTCCTATGACACCATGGATAGAATTTCAAATAGTAGCAGGTAGTCAATACATGTTTGCTGATTGATTATATGATGGTAAAGATTCATCCTTGTGTATCATTATTTTTTCTCTATTGTTTATCTGTTCCTGGACCAATCAGATCATTAGTGATGGAAACCAGCTATGTTTCCGAGAACATTGATGTAATGCTATTCCTTACAGGTGGTGGAAATGGAAATTATTTGCTATGGGAACCCCACATCTACTAATTATTGGCGTGGTGGTAAACGTGCGTGGGAATGGGAGGTCTTACAACTGTCTTTCTTTCCTTTCTGTATTTTTGCTACCTTTGATCTGGAATTTTAATCTTATTGGGTTAAATTATTTCTGGTGAGGTGTTCAAAGACTTTCAAGTATCTCTGCCTTTTAGAACATTAGCTTCTTTGTTGTGCATTTTTCCTAACTATTCCAAATATAGTATAATGACCAGAAAGCAGAAAGAAAAACCATGTTATGTTCTTGAATTTTTTTTTTTTTTTTAGATGTTGGGGGTAGGAGTTTATTAATTAATTAATTAAATTTTTGCCATGTTGGGTCTTCGTTTCTGTGCGAGGGCTTTCTCTAGTTGCGGCAAGCAGGGGCCACTCTTCATCACGGTGCGCGGGCCTCTCACTATGGCGGCCTCTCTTGCGGAGCACAGGCTCCAGACACGCAGGCTCAGTAGTTGTGGCTCACGGGCCCAGTTGCTCCACGGCATGTGGGATCTTCCCAGACCAGGGCTCAAACCCGTGTCCCCTGCATTGACCAGCAGATACTCAACCCCTGCGCCACCAGGGAAGCCCTATGTTCTTGAATTTGATATCATATTCATAGCTTCCACTTAGCACCTTTCTAGTTCTTAGGTTCATTTCAATATCATTTTCGAGGTGCCTGCCAGGATTATAATCATTTCAATCCAGGTTTCTATACATTTAGGGAATAAGTTGGTTCATTTGATTTAAACACAAGACCTTAATATCTGTATTTATACATGGCTCAAAGCTCCTAGTAGAGTTATTGTAGAGCTAGACTACTGTGCATTATTTAATATATTTAGTAATTAATTAAGCAACTATTTACTGAACACCTACCATGTGTGAAGGTGGTCAAAAGGTACAAACTTCCAGTTATAGAATAAATAAGTCCTGGGGATGTAACATACTGCACAGTGACTGTAGTCAGTAATATTGTATTGTACATCTGAAAGTTGCTAAGAAAGTAAATAGATCTTAAAAGTTCTCAGCACAAGAAAAAGAATTGTAACTATGTGCAACGGTGAATGTTAACTAGACCTGCTGTGGTCATCATCACAGTATATATATATAAAATCATTACATTGTACACCTGAAACTGACATAATGTTATATGTCAATTAAATCTCAATTTTAAAAAGTATCGACAACAAGGTCCTACTGTATAGCACAGGGAACTATATTCAATACCCTGTGATAAACCATAATGGAAAAGAAAAAAATGAAATGAAACAAAATGAAATTAAATAAATAAATAAATAAATAAATAAGTTCGTACTCTCAAGGACTAGGAAGAGATGTAAACCACAGAATGGGGGAAAGTAGTCAGGAAAGGGCCCTTAGATTGGGGGAGTGTATTAGCTTGGCGGCCATAACACAATATCACAGATAGAGTGGTTTAAACAACAGAAGTGTGTTTTTCCACAGTTCTAGAGGTTAGAAGTCCAAGATCAAGGTGCCAGCAGTTTTGGTTTCTTCTGAGGCCTCTCTCCTCGGCTTACAGATGGCCATTGTCTCACTGTGTGTTCACTTGGTCATCTCTGTGTGTCTTTGTCTGTGCTAATCTCTTATTCTTATTAGGACACCAGTCATATCGAATTAGGGCCACCCTTACAAACCCCTTTTAACTTAATCACCTCTTTAAAGGCCTTATTGATGAATATAGTTGCATTTTGAGATGCTGAGGGCTAGGGCTTCAACATGAACTCTGGGAGGACACAATTCAGCCCATAACGGGGATTCAGGGAGGTCCTCTCTGAGGAGGGGAGACATCTGAGCAGAGACCAAATGAGGGAACAAGTCACAGGTGTAGGGTGAGTCATCTGGGGGAAGAGCGCTTCTGGCAGCGGGACAGTGAGTGCACAGGCTCAAGGCTGGAGGCTGGAATATCAAGGAGGCCATGGTGACCAGAGCCCATGAGGGAGGCAAGGATGCCACAGGTTCAAGCAGAGGCCAGCCATGAGGAAACCTGGAGGCATGGTGAAGACTGAATTTTCTTCCGAATGTCATGGGAAGTTAGGGGAGTGTTTTGAGCAAGGCAGGGACATAATTTCACATATGTTTGTATAGGATTATTTTTAAATTTGCAACAGATTTTCTGTAGACTCCCAAGAATTCTCTTGGAAAGATCATACTGATCATGAAACCCAGAAAAGTTGAGATGCAGACCTCAGCGGTTACTCTCCACTGATTTCCTAGGAATTCCTTCCCTCAAAGATTAAGGTATCAGCTAAGAATTCTCTGGAATACTGGATTACTGCTGAGGTTTCTCCTGCCACATGCAATGATGCTGAGTTTCTGACAAGAGAAATAGCTGGATCAATTTGCATATATGGAAAAATACCCTTTTCTTGAAGAAAAACTTTGGTTCTGATGATTGGGTCTGTAGTAATTTATTTATAAGAAGTGATGTTAAATTGACATCACTTGGGACAACTTGAGTCAGGGCAAAACTCTGAGGTGTCTTTTCCATCTTTGACAAATGTCATCTCTAGAATAGATGAAGTAACAAGAGAGAATACCAATTACTTTGGAAGTCTTGAGCAACCTGTTGCCAAAAAAATAAGGGATCTCCACAAAGCAAGTCATATACCTAGACCCTATTCTGAAATAATCAGAGACTGGCATTCTAAAGCCTCATGTACGGGAAGCCTGCACAACACTGGATTATAACCCAAACCATCAAGACATTTTAAGTCACTTAAAATGGCCATATCCATCTGTACAGGGTATTTATGTTGTACTCAGATTCAGGCACTATACTCAGTAGAAAACATATTTGTTGGATAGATTGGTAGGCATTTTCATGGGAACTTGTGAACATGAGCCATCAACTTTTCCCTCTTGTATCTCCATTAAACTTTGTTACTGAGGGCTGCCTTCTGGAATCTGTAAAAAAAACTTCCTCATATAGAAGAGTATAACGGTTTTGGACACACACACACACACACAGAAACTTTCAACTGTAATTTCTTGGTTAAAGATGGTAGAATTTTAGGTGAGATCAGTTAGATTTCAAAAATAACAGTAGGTCACTTTTTCAGTCTCTCTTCTTTTGGAAACACACTCTCTGTTTTATGAATGGCGAGATGGTAAATAGAAAACAAATTTATCTAGTATATGCCATGGAAATCGTTTAGAGATAACTGGAAACAACTTCAATATGAATATGAAAGCTTCCCTCACCCCCAAAGGGAGAGAAAATGGACTAACCTACTCTGGCCAAATAATTAGAATTATATATGTGTGAATTTCCATATCTAAATCCAAACGTTCCTTGTTTAGAACATTCCTCTGAAGATTGTCTTCAGGCACCTGAAGACACGAACTGGCCCAGGATCACAATACATTTTCACAGAGTCTTGGTACTGAAGGATAGAATTCAAGGCATTAACCAGAATATCTCAGTCAAGTTCTCCAGCATTTTGAAGCTATCCTTGAAGCCTGCATTAAAAGGATAGCACAGCGGTAAAGTACTGTCTCATTTGCTTCAATAAGCAAAGTTGGAGATTATTTATGATAATACAGTCATCAGAAGAATGTGTTCCTGTGCATTCTGAAGACATGAAGCCTCACTTTGAGTCTTACTATTAAGTCCTTGCTGTGAAGGGGTGGTAAGTGTGATTAAGCTGTTAGATTAGCAAAGGTTCTACTGCGTTTTCGCTTTAAGCCAGAGTGCTTTCACAGCTGAGCTGTAATGCTCTGAAAATGCCTGCATAACAAGATCCAGACGTGGAGTTGAATCCCAAATGGTAAACGGCCAATGGCATTTATCCACTATTACATTGCCGAAGCCATAAAGAGTCAGCACGTCTGAAAAGACACTGTGCCTAAATCCCAAAGCACAGAGGAAGCCAGTGCAGGAAATAGGTGGCTCTTTCAATAATAACATACCTCTACAGGGTGGGAAGGTAGTTCCATTTTCTAGAGACTACCAGCGTGAACTCCAATCCCTTCTTAGAAGTCAAGTAGAAAGAATGAACCTAAATTATCCTGTTGATGACTAAATGTTACATTTAGCTCCCTGGAGTCCATGCTTGGAAGAAAATTTCAAGGAATCGTATTTAGCTTGCTGGCCAAGTGGGACTTGCCACATACTTGAGTAAACACAGGTTTCCTAATAAACTGCCTTTCTTAGAAATCTGAAGTACTGAAATCCTGGAGTTCAGGAGGACTTAGATGTCTCAGGGAGGCAGGAAAATGGGTCAAGTTGTAGAACGATAGAGCTAGAAAGAAAACCAAGTGCACCTTACAACAGATAGCTAAAGGAGTGTGAGAAATTACATCGTAGAAAAGTACATTGCAGCTGCCAAGGTGAGGCTCTAGCTTGCAAAGTTGCCTGGACCCATGAATAGGTTGAATCTTGTACAAACCCTATTTACCTGGCTTGATAGACTTTCATTTCCCATGAGATTGATACGTTTGGCAGGTGTGACTCTGGACCCGTGCCGAGCAAAATAGGGGAACACAGAACTACAAGACTTGGCCTTAGGCTTGGAGAGGTAGGAAGTGAACATGCACGCCTGCAACAAAGGTGACAACATGCTGATGGGGTTTTAGGGATAGATTTTAATGAAGTTAGGAAGAGTTTAGTGATTGTGACCAAGAACAGAAAGGTAAATTTTTCCTTTGCTTCATTGGTAGCTTGTCAGAAGAGTTTAGGGCAGGGCCAGGGGTGCGGAAGCACAGTGTGCTGAGTCACAATATCAGGAATGCTGGATCTAGAAAGGTGAATGAAATCTATCAGTGACTCCATTGACAGCATCCAAAGTCACAGAGGGCGAAGGTATTACTGTTTTCTAGGAGGATGAAAGATAACATTTAATTGGTTATCTTTGCAAACTTTGGGATATAAATATGAAACGAAACCTTTACCCAGGATCGAAAGTAACCATCATTGTCTTAATTATATATACAAGCTCCGTGACTCCTTTTGGTCCTAATGGTTCCTCTCTTTCACAGACAAAACATTTTAGTACATTGATGTCCTTAAATGTATTACATAGAAATTATTTTAAATGGGGAAAGTCCAAGAAGAAAAAATAAGATACATTTTATCTTCTAAATGGAATAAGTAAAAATAAGTTTCTGACTGCGTATCTGCTATCACATCACCTAGGAGTGACTGGGTGGATTTTTACTGGGTTGGAGGGCACCTTTGCAATGATGTAACATGAAATATGGGCTCTGTGGTGAAACTTACTCGGAGTTGGGTCCTGGAGGGCTACTTCAAAGAGAATGACAATCATCACTCAAAGACGTGGAGCTGGTAGGGTGGGGTGGGGTGTATGACTGCCAATGACCAAAGGAAAAACACACCATATGTATTATCTTAGGTCAGGTTCTCCCAGAAACAGACTTGGAAATGAAGATTCATGTGCAAGGAATTTTTAAAGGAGTTGCTCCCTGGGGAAAATCAGAGGGAATGGGGTGGGAGTGGGAGGCCAGACAGGCAGGACAGAGAACACAAAGAAGCCAAGCCAAGGAGCCACTGCAGGCAAGTCCAAGCCTCAGCCTGACCCTGGGAGGGCTGTGGAGTGTAAGTTACACCTCAGACTTGATCCCAACTCTGGGCAGAGAGCTGAGCTTTCATGTTGGGTACCAGTCATTCATTGACCAAGGGCCCCCCAGGAGAATCTAAATTCCAGTCTTCTGAAGAGAGTCACGGGTGCTGGCCATTGGATGCAAACATAGAAGCCAAGGGTAGGGCATCCAGAAGTGGAAAAAGAATTTTGAGGGGATCAGAGAGACACCCAATAGTTCATCACATGTATTAAAACCTGTGTACAGGACAAGGAATAGGTATTTCAGATGAGTCCAAAATTCTAAAGGCAGACCCTTCAAATTGCAGAAGCTGGTTTTCAGTTGAGCGGCTTCTCTCACGGGTGGGCAACCCTTTGCAGCTGGCAGCAGCAGAGGTGTGTATACTTGGTCATACTTTTGAACAATGCCTGGTGATTCCCGTTCGTAGCTGCTGTATAATCTTAGGTGTCTGCTGAGCTCTTCTCCTGCTGAGCTCTTCTCCTGCTGCCCTCGTTGCGGTGGCTGCAGGACTGCTCTGGGGGTACGTCTGACCCAAAACACCTAACAAGCCTCTTTCTTATTCAGCCTGTGTCTGGAGGAGCCCTTTTTTTCATTCTCTCCAGACTGAGGGAAGGAGAGGCTGAGACAGTTCTCTTTGAGAAGACTACATAGTCAAGGGCTAGATTCTGTGATACAAATACTGTAAGAGTGTCATGAAAATGCAGGTTAATTAGGATTGGAGGAATCATGGAAGGATTCTTGGAGGAGATGGGGCTTCATCTTGGCCTTGTAAATCAGTGGAATTCAGAGAGGTGGTCAACAGAAGGATGGGCATCCTGGCAGAGGGAAACAAACTGGGTGGAGGCACAGAAGCGAGACCCGATAGGAGCTTTAATAGCACAAGCTGAAGACTGGCTTAGCCCAAGTAAAGAATCACGGCACAAAAGGCTAACTGTTGGGACTTCTCTGGTGGCGCAGCGGTTAAAAATCCGCCTGCCAATGCAGGGGACACAGGTTCGAGCCCTGGTCCGGGAAGATCCCACGTGCCACGGAACAACTAAGCCTGTGCGCCACAACTACTGAGCCCGCGTGCCACAACTACTGAAGCCCGTGTTCCTAGAGCCTGGGCTCCGCAACAAGAGAAACCACAGTGAGAAGCCTGAGCACTGCAATGAAGAGTAGCCCCCATTCACCGCAACTAGAGAAAGCCCGTGCGCAGCCCCGAAGACGCAACGCAGCCAAAAATAAATAAATAAAGTTATTTAAAAAAAGGCCGACTGTTGGTTCCCCTGGGCCCGAGAATTGGGTCATGGTCTTAAGCCGTCTCCCACTCCTGCTTGCTTCTGCTTATTTCGGATTCTCTGCCCAGTTGCCCACTCAGGCTTGCTTTCCATCAAGCTGCGACGTGCGCTGGACCATCCTCCTAATTAATACGTGCCAGGTTCCATGAGCTGACAAGCTTTCAATACAGAGAAACAAATGATACAAGCCAGGACGAAAAGCAGAACAAATAAAGACGGCAGGGGGGGCTTCGAGTGAACAGCATCAGGGAACAGGCAAATTTCCGAGACTTTTTGGAAAAGGGGAAACCTGATGTGTTAATTAGGCGTCTATGTCAGTAATAAGCCTGCTCAGAGGAAGGTAATGAAAGAAACAAAAGGGGCAGCAGAGGGGGCTGTTCAGGCAGAATGGAAGTTATGGTGTAAGGAGAGGGGAGAGAGTTTATTATTCTTCTCTGTTATTTTATGTACGTCTGTGGTCTGTTGGCTCCATGAGACAGGACTCAGCCTTCTGTGTTTTGTAAAGCCCCACGAATAAAGAGCTTTGGGTATAAATGACATTGCAGTTTCTGCCCCTAGGACCCAATTCAACAGGAAGTACTGCAGCCTTACCAGCTCCAACTGGTGGCGGATTTGGGCTTTTCTGAGCATATTCGACTCAGAGGAACTGTCTGCTGCTGAGATGGGCCAATAGAAGGGTTCAAAGCAAGAGGAAGCACAGCAGGGCCATGAGGCACCAGAGCACCCACAATGAGGGAAGAGGGCTGTGGAGCCTAAGCCTTCATCCAGCTTCAGTCCACTTGGCTGAGGGGATTTGAACTCAGGCACTGGAATCAGACAGATGTGGTTCTAACCCCAGCTCTGCCCCTTGCTGGCTCTGCGGTTGGATCTTCCAGCTGATACTACTGAGCCGAGAAAAGACAGTCTCTCTTCTACGCGACTGCCAGATTCGTTTTCCAAAAGTGCAGCATCAGATGTACGTTTCTGCTGTTCAGAACCGGCTCCCAACTACTTAGCCGGGTGGATCCCTGCAGGCTTTGGGGACTGAGCAAGTTACTTACTCCTCCTACACCTCACTTTCTTCTTCTGTGAAGTAAGGATAATAGTCACTGCGTTGTTGCACTGCTGTAAAAATTAAAGATAATCCTTATAAAGCATTTGGGACATACTAAGTGCTCAGTTAACATTCATTATCTGTTAAGGGACTGCTTGAGTACAAAGCCCAGCTCTCCACTTGCTAGCTCTGTGATCTTGGGCAAATTTCTTTTCTTTTCTTTTTTTTTTTTTACATCGTTATTGGAGTATAATTGCTTTACAATGGTGTGTTAGTTTCTGCTTTATAACAAAGTGAATCAGTTATACATATACATATATCCCCATATCTCCTCCCTCTTGAGTCTCCCTCCTTCCCACCCTCCCTATCCCACCCCTCTAGATGGTCACAAAGCACCGAGCTGATCTCCCTGTGCTATGCGGCTGCTTTCCACTAGCTATCTATTTTACATTTGGTAGTGTATATATGTCCTTGGGCAAATTTCTTAATTTCTCTATGCCTCAGTTTCTTACCTGTAAAACAGAGTTGTTGAGAGGATTAGATGAGTTAATGCCTCTTAAGCATCTTGAGCAGTACTTGGGTGTGTTCAGTAAGTTTTAGTTTTATATTATTATGCTATCACTGTCATTAGCAGCACCATCACCATCATCATTTAGATCTGGGAGAAAAAAGAAGGACATTGGGAATATGCGTATTGAAAACTGTCCCTGAGGTTGCCTGGGTAGGGGAAGCAGTGGAAGGAGCAACTGGACACTCTCCACGCTCCTCACCAGGGACTCAGGCAGGCCCCTTGGTCACTGGGACATTTATGATGAGGGAGGGGCTTCCAGATACCGAGGCCTATGGCTTCTGGCTGTTCTCTCCTGGCCTGTCTGGCTCTAATGCTGGGCCCCCCTCCCATCCCAAGCCAACTGGAAATGGGGGGTAAATCTTCCCAAATTAGCCTGTGGTGATCATGGGGGTTAAGTGGAGAACTCATGTTCTCTCTGCTGTCATGAGTGTTCCTCAGGGAAAATTTGTTATGTGGACCGAGGTGGATAGTTATTGCTTCCCTTTCTAAAGGTAATGGGTAACATTACACCAATTTTGTGTCATGTCCCTGAGGCTGTCAAACATGTCCCCACCCCTTTGCCAAAGGGATGGCTATGCAACCCAAACAGGGTAAATCAAAATCATTATGGGGGTTTGTATGAGAGCTGGGGGTGAGGGTGGGGTAGGGCTGAGTTTCTTTCTCTTGCCGTGAGATCAAGAGAGGTAGGGATCATAGGAACCTAGATATGCCAGGGCATTCTTGCTGCCACGTTGGAGAGATTCTATCTGAGAGAAGTCAAACCAAGTCAAAAGATAAACAGACAAACTCTTCATGTCATTGCTTGAGCCACTTGATATAGCCATGCCTGGAGGCAGCGCCCCCAGACATCCCAGGTACCTGAGCCAGTTAATTCCCTAAAACTGATTGAATTGGGGTTCAGTCGCTTGTGCTGACTAACACGGTGCCTTTTTTTGCAACCATGAAAATTTTGCTTCATATACATGAAACTCATTTCCGTTAAGAATAATCAGATGAAAAAAATAGTTGTTGGGAATCAGCTAAGAGTGAGGAATAGGAAACTGAGGTACAGCAGAAGGCAGAGAAGAAGCACTTAAGCCTTGGGAAAGATCAAGGAAGCTGAGAAGTAAACAAAGGCTGGAGACCAACCAGCTGGCTGAGTTTGAGAGGAGGCAGAGAACAGGGTCACATCTAAGAGGAACAGCCAGAGTAAATTTAAGAAAATTGAAGTCATATCAAGCATCTTTTCTGACCACAATGCTACGAGATTAGAAATCAATTACAGGGGAAAAAAACGTAAAAAACACAAACACATGGAGGCTAAACAATACGTTACTAAATAACCAAAAGATCACTGAAGAAATCAAAGAGGAAATCAAAAAATACCTAGAGACAAATGACAATGAAAACACGACGATCCAAAACCTATGGGATGCAGCAAAAGCAGTTCTAAGAGGGAAGTTTATAGCTATACAACCCTACCTCAAGAAACAACAAAAATCTCCAATAAACAATCTAAACTTACACCTAAAGGAACTAGAGAAAGAAGAACAAACAAAACCCAAAGTTAGCAGAAGGAAAGAAATCATAAAGATCAGAGCAGAAATAAATGAAATAGAAACAAGAAAAATCTCAAACAATCTAACCTTACAAAAAAAAAAAAAAAAAAAAAAAAAAGAGGGGCCATGTTATACATCACTAGTTCTAAAGTTCCATCTTTTAGGATTCTAGGACCAGTCTTGCTTCTTGTTTGTTTCTTGGTTATTTTTCTCTTTTTCAGTCTTCAAGAGCTCGTCACAATAGTATCTCAGATTCTGGTTTTATTGTAAATAGCGCAGACAAGAGGCAGGGATTTGTCTCAGTGGCTGGAGGAGAAAGTTGAGAAGGTCAAAATGTAGACAGCTCTTGGGAGGGTCAAAGCATGAAGGGTTTTTACCCAGGTGAACTCTCCCTTGGTAGTGGGTTGAATTACATCCCCCCAAAAGATATGTCCAAGTCCTAACCCCTAGTACCTGTGCATGTGACCTTATTTGGAAATAGGATCCTTGCAGATGTTAAAGATCTTAAGGTCAACCTGGATAAGGTATTTGCTTATCTGCAGAAGTGCGGGCCCTAAATCCAGCAGCTTGGAGTCCTTATAAGAGAAAGGAGATTTGAGACACATACACAGACACACAGAAGAGAAGGCCATGTAAAGATGGAGCAGAGATCAGAGTGATGTGTCTACAAGCCAACAAACGCTCAGGATTGCCCACACCACCAGAAGCTAAGAGGTATGGAAGGCATTCTCCCTCAGAGCCTCCTGAAGGAACCAATCCTGCTGACACCTCAATGTTGGACTCCCGGCCTCCAGAACTGTGAGAGAATAGATTTCTATTGCCGCCAAGTTTGTGGTAATTTCTAACGGCAGCCCCAGGAAGCTAATACACCCTCTATATCTTATGCTCTCTTCTTTCATTTTATTCTTGTTTCCCGACTTGCCTGGTGAGCCATTGAATGCCTTTTCAACAGACCTGGGAAGTCAGTCCTGGTAAGTGGGGTCAGGCCTACTTCAGTTTCCTGAACAAAATGTTCAGAAAACATTGGAGTTTTTCCCAGAATAACAGCATAATGTACAAATTGGGCCCCCTGGCTCTAAAAATTCAAACTGATAAAGGCAGTTTAAGACTCTGAGCAAAACTACAGTAGTGATTTATGGTTTACAAAGTATTTAGACCAAAGTCCACTAGAACTTCCAAAATAGTAACAAAGTCCCAACTCCCAGTACTTGTTTTAAAGTCACCCCATTCTAGAGAGCACTGGGGTCCGATTAGGAATGCCCAAATTATCAAGTCTCATCTCTTTGACTCAACTGTTATTGCTGCTGATAATAGCTGAGGAGGTATCAAAGCAAGAGTGTGCCCTGCACAGAGAGAATTCCCTTCTAAATAAAAATCAATTTTGCTAATAAACACTATATTTTAGAAGCATTTTTTTAGATCTTCTTAGCTATTTTTCTGTCCTGTACTAGCACTACATGAAGCACATCTTACTGTATTTACCCTTCCTTTCATTATTAGACCAGCAGAAGAAAATGCATGTCACACTTTCTAAGAAAAGTTGCGGAGGGAGGGTGAGAGGCAGCGTCGTCTAGCGGGGCTTATTCCCATAGAATGATGGGAGTCTGTAAGAAATGAAAATAGATGGATTTGGAAGCAGTACTGGGGTCTAACATTTGAGAACTGGTTTCCAATTTTGCACTTTACATTATAGCAATGAATTTCATGTGGTTAACATTTCAAAAGTTAATTTTGTTTTCAGGAAAATTTTCTATTGTGCTAACAGCTTTTACTTTACGTAAACTGTCATTCATTTGGATTGAAATGTATAAACTAGACTAATTACAATTTAGATCCGCTCAAAGTAGAGAAACAAAGGTTACAGGAGAGTAATGAGAAATACATTCAACCGATTTTTATTTTAGTGTTTTTAGTTTCTTGCGTGAACCAGGTCCCTGTGCTGGGTGTCGAGACACTCCGTCTAGGAGTTCAGAGTCCAGCAGGGGAATCAGACAACGCTAACGCAGTGGGGCTGTGCCGGGAGCCATAGCACCCTTGAGGAGGGCACCGAGCCTCAGCGGAGGGAAGGCTTCCCAGGCGGTGACATCTTAGCGGGGACCTGTGGAGGCCGGCTGGGCTCGGGGTTGGGTAGGAGAGGAAGGGGAACAAGATGGAGGGAACCACAAATGCAAAGGCCCAGGGCTTTGGAGATCATAGAGAATTTGAGAAACCAAAAATAGAACAGAAGGGTGGGAATACGGAGGCTGGAAGGTGGGGAAAACCTCTGAAAGATGAAGTCAGTCAGAGGAGTAAGGACTGGATGACAGAGGGCTTGGATATCAGGCCAAGAAGTGTACCCTGTCTTGAGGGGCCTGGGAGAGTCAGTACAAAGTTTTAACCAAGGTGTGATGTGACCAGATTTGTGTGGCTCAGCCAGGATGGCACGAAAAGAGAGGAAGAAGGCCAAAAAAGGCCAAGGAAATTAAGCTCAGTCGTTCACATCTTATTAGGGAGAAAATCCCACTGCCTGAAATGGCAGAGTCCACTTTTATGAAGCAAAGGATGACTGTATAGTCAAACCCTCCCATACGTTTTTATCTGTGTCGAGAAACCAAAGCAACTTAATCATAAAAACTGTTAACTATTATTCTGATTCCAGTACCTGAAAACAATGAAATATGAGACAAGACTTGAGCTTCCTTCCTCCTTCGGACAAATTGTGTGGCTAAGCAACCATCTTTCACTTCATGTGCTTGGAGTAGGCAGGCCTAATAAAGGGTGATGTTTGAACATTTCAAACCAAATTCCCTCAGTGGCGGGGGTTAAACAACTTGTTATTTTAAGCAATTTAGACAGATATTTGCATATACAAACAAGCACATGCTTTGAACCAGCCCATTATATAACCTCGCTTATCCCTGCAGGTAATAAGCTGCTATAAAGGCAGAATTAGATATAATCCTGGGTTTTCTGTGTGTGCGCGTGCAGTCAGACCAGTAAGAAATGAACACACTTGTTAGGGACAATAGCCACCTTCCACTTCACTTACCTCTTATGAATTATTTTCTGCTCTCAATTCCAAATCAAGAAAAACACATCCTATTTCCTAAGTCATGCTATCAGATAAGCACCGGCAGAGGTAATATTGGTAGCAACTGCAAAGAAACGTGTTGGGGGGTGAGACGTTTGAGTCTGCTGGTGTGATATCTAGAAACAGAGCCTTCTGTGCGTTCCCTTTTCTTTTCTCTCCACATCCTATTCAAGGCATCTCATTCATTCATTCATTCATTTACTCACTCACTCATTCAGCCAACTTGTAAGGCTCCTACTATAGCCATGTTTTGAATATTAAAAGTGAGATTTCATATCAAATAAGGTACATTCCTGCCCTCCAACAGTTGACGAGCAGCGGCTGACAGGTTGGAGTTCTTTCTGGTGCTTCAGAAAAGGACAATGTTTGGGTGGCACTGATCCCCATCTCTTCCCAGGTCTGAGAGCAGCATAGGCTCTGGAGCCAGGCTATCTAAGGCTTGAATCCCAGCTCTGCCACTCACAAGCGTCAGACCTGGGTAAGTTATTTGTCCTCTGCAAGGCTCATTTTTCTGCTCCAAAATGGAAATCCTAATCTGATCATCAATGAGGATTAAATAAATTAAGATTTGTAGGGCCTCCCTGGTGGCGCAGTGGTTGAGAGTCCGCCTGCCGATGCAGGGGATACGGGTTCCTGCCCCGGTCTGGGAGGATCCCATATGCCGCGGAGCGGCTGGGCCCGTGAGCCGTGGCTGCTGGGCCTGCGCGTCCGGAGCCTGTGCTCCGCAACGGGAGAGGCCACAACAGTGTGAGGCCCGCATACCGCAAAAAAAAAAAAAAAAAAAAAGATTTGTAAAGTGTCTATAACAAGGCCTGGCACATAGTAAGGACTCAATCCATTTTTGTTATTCTCATAAATGCCTGGACTTCCTACCTAGAAATCATTATCTGTGTGACTGCTATGTGCAGGGCAATACCCTAGCTGCTGCGGGGAGACCCAGAGGTGGGCACTGCATTCTAGCAGGTAGATATAATCTGTACACAGATAACCATCTGTAAGGAGGATATGCTCAAGCCTACAGGCCAGCTGCAGAATGTTAGCATTTGTTATCTATTGCTGCATAACCAGTTGCCACAGACTTAGTGGCTTGAAATAAGTATTAATCTTATCTCACAGTTCTTATGGGTTAGGGATCTGGGATTGGTTTAGCCAGCTACTATCTTCAGGGTCTCTCAAAGGCTGCTGTCTAGGTATTGGCCAGGGCTGTGTTCTCATCTAAGGCTCAACCCACAAAGAATCCTAAACTCATGCTGGTAGAATTCAGTTCCTTGAGGGCTATTGTACTGAGGGCCTCAGATCTTTGCTGGCTGTTGGCTGGAGGCCTCCACCTCTTCCTTGCCACGTGGGCCTCTCCAACATGGCAGCTTGCTTTATCAAGACATGCAACCCATACATACAGTAGAGAGAGTGTACTAGCAAGATTGAAGTCATAATCTTATGTAGCCTAATCACAGAAGGCAATAATCTGCTCAGGGCAGTGAGGGAAGCAAAAGTCTCCATAGCACCCAGCTCTGTGATGCTCTGAACGTCCATGCACTGTGCCCCCCATCAACACACATGGGGACCCAACCTCTCTAGGTCTCCCTACCAGTTTCTTCAGAGTTAGATTCTGGGAGAAGGCAGAAGCTCAACTTAGTTTACCATCTTGTCAGCAACCAGAAGCTCTATGTCAGTTTTCCATATGTGAATCTTAGCTCCTTTAGCAATTGTGGCTCTCTGTCTAAGTCCCTGTAATCCCTCCCATTACTGGTTCAGTGCACCCATCCCCCAGTTTCTACAGGCTCTGCTCCAAAGAGTTCATATCTATCACTTTCTTCAGAGCATTACCCTGGATCCCCTGGAACCACTTCATTCAGATGCTTCCAGAACCAAAACAGCCTGGGAAATTTCAAATCCCCATTGTGGCCTGTAGCTAATGACTGACTGGTGCAGAAGTATTAAAACCTAGCTCCCTTACTTTCAGGCAGGATAAACTCTACTGGGCAATTTATTCTCAAAAGCTCCTCAGGGGGTCAAGTTGAGTCTGGAACTTTACTTGAAATCACAACCTTGCCTGGCTAATTTTTGTTCCCTATTCTGCTTTTCCTACTCCCTTTCTAATTTCTCTTGAGGCAACTTGCTTAATAAATTATTTACACAAAAACCCTTTCCTCAGGGTCTGCATCTGGGGAACCTTCCTAAAACAGATGGTGCCATAAGTAGTCCCAGGAAGCTGACTTTAAGAAAGGGATTCTGGATGCAGCTCATTCACCAGCAAGCTGAAAATGGAGATCTCATCTCTGGTGGTAGGTGGCGTTCTGTATTTTTTTTCTGTTTGTTAGAAAATCAGCATATCTTCATTTTATACAAAAGAAAATTACATATAATAATTTATCTAATTTTACATTTAAGGACATACATATTGATACAAACCTCTAAGTAGTAGTTTATGATGAAGCATCAAGAAAGCAGAATAGGGACTTCCCTGGTGGTCCAGTGGTAAGGGATCCGCCTTACAATGCAGGGGATGTGGGTTAGATCCCTGTCAGGGAACTAAGATCCCACATACCACAGGGCAACTAAACCCGCACACCACAACTACTGAGCTCGCGTGCCTCAAGGAGAAAGCCTGCACGCCACAACTAAAGAGCCCACACGCCCTGGAGCCTGCGTGCCACAACTAGAGAAGAGAAAACCCGCACGCCACAACTAGAGAGAAGCCCGCTTGCCACAACTAAGACCCGACACAGCCAAATAATAAATAAACTTTTTTTTTTTTTTTGCGGTACGCGGGCCTCTCGCTGTTGTGGCCTCTCCCGTTGCGGAGCACAGGCTCTGGACGCACAGGCTCAGTGGCCACGGCTCACGGGCCCAGCCCCTCCGCGGCATGTGGGATCTTCCCGGACCGGGGCACGAACCTGTGTCCCCTGCATTGGCAGGCGGACTCTCAACCACTGCGCCACCAGGGAAGCCCTAAACCTTTTTTTTTTTTAATGGACAAAAGCACCTTTATCTTTTAAAAAAGAGGAAAGCAGAATATTTTTTATGTACCAAGCATTAATTGTGGCATTCTATATCTTTGTATCATTAAAGTTACTAAGACTTTCAGTCTTGGTGAACTGTGATGGCATACAGCTAAAAGGAGCTGCATTGGCTTGTGCAACATCTCTAGCTTTTGAGAAATAGAGGAAATAACAACTATAAGGACTATGTAATTGGGTGGAATTGGGCTTGAGCAGGTCCAGAACATATGAGTAAATTGCACAAAGTAGGGACCCAGACTCTATGTTATCCACCAACCAAGACATCTTCATCAGCTCACACCTATGGCCTCATGGGGTATCCCCCATGACCAGCTAATAGAGGAAAGATCCCAAGTTTGGTTCACAGATGGGTTGACTCAGTATACTGGCACAAACTGAAAATGGACAGCTGCACTGTAGCCCCACCCAGAGGTGGCTCTGAAGAGACCAATGAAGATAAATTGTTGTAATAGGCAGAGCTTTGGGCATTGCACCTGGTGATCCAATTTGTGTGGAGAGAGAGGTGGCCCAAGGTAAAGATACAGATAGACTTATGGGCAATGGCCACTGACTCCACAGGTTGGTCACGGAACTGGAAGGCACACAACTGGAAGATGGGGGACAAGGAGGTTTGAGGAAAGAGGACCCATGGGAGTGAAGACCTTTGTATTGTACACTGATGCCCACCAGGGAGCACTGACTGCAGAAGAGGCATTAAGCAAACTGGTGGGCAGGATAACACATCAATAGATGTCAGCCAGCATTTGTTGTTAGCTACCTCAGTTCTTGTCCTAAAGGCTCTTGTCCTAAAGGCTCATTTTTGTTACTGTAGCTACAGTAACAAAAATGGAGGCTACACATCAGTCCCAAAGCCTGGGGCTCCTTCTCACTACAGCTGATCTAGCTGTTGCCACTGCTGAATGTCTGACCTGTCAGAGGTTGACTTTGAGTCCCCACTATAGGTCCATTCCTTGAAGAGACCAACCAGAGCCTTGATGGCAAGTTAATTATGTAGGACCCCTTTTACCCTAGCAATGGCAGCATTTTGTTCTGACTGATTGGTACAAATTCACTGTATGAATTTGCCTTTCCTGACTGCAGTGCTTTGATAAGATCCACTATTTGAGGTCTCAGAATGTCTGATTTATGGACACAGAATCTCACAAAACATTTTTTGTCCCAAGGAGGTATGGTAATGGGCAAATGACTAGGGGATCCACAGATCCCACAACATACCACGCCATTCTAGCATAATATATTGTAACCACCTTCTGAAGGCAGAGGAAGGCACTAACTTAGAAATGATACCCTGTGAGGTTGGGGCACCATCCTTCAGGATGCATCATGTGCCTTAAACCAAAAGCCATTATGTTGTGTTGTCTCCAGTGAGTTGAATACATGGGTCTGGGAACCAAGGGGTGGAAAGAGGAGTAGCCTGGCTCACTGCCACTCTCAGTGACCTGCTTGGGGAATGCATCCTTCCTGTCCTCACAACTCTAGGGCATTGGGTCTAGAGGTTCTAGTTCCCAGAGGGAGAATACTTCACACTAAACCTAAAGCTACTGCTGTAGTCCTATTGTTTTGGACTCCATGTGAGCAAAGAAAGCTATGATCATACTGGCAGAGGTAACTGACCCCAATCATCATAAGAATGCAGGGCTGCTGTTACATAATGGGGAAGGAAAGTGTTTGGCACTCAGCTGATTCACTGGAGTCTCTCTTGCCGAGTTTTAACTGAAAATAGGCAGTCGTGGCAACCACTGCCTGATAAAGACCTGGTAGCAAGGAACTCAGATCCCTCAAGGATGAAGATTTGGGTCACTCCACCAGGCAAACCCCTAGATCGGTAGAAGGGCTAGTTGAGGATGAGAGGAGTCTAGGATGGATGGTAGAGAAGAGAGGTGATGGATGTTAGTAATAATCTTGGGACCAGTTGCAGCAGCGAGGGCTGTGGTTTGTCCCACTAGATTTGTGACCAATTACAATCTTGAATAAGCTGTGACAAGATGGAGACTTAATGTGAGAACATGTGAGTCTGAGTGTTGCAAGGGGTGGACTGTAGTGGATGCTTCTGGTGCTCTGCCAGATCCCTTCAGAGACCTTTGACTGGTTCAATGTACACATCCCCCAGCTACTGGGTGCTTCTCTCCTGATGGCTCACACCTCCAACCTTCAGAGAACTACCTTAATCTACCAGAGCCACTTCACCCAGGCTCACTCTGGAATCAGAAGTGCTGGGTGCTATGTCCCCCACGCCCTCCAGGAAGGCCTGGAGCCGGTGACTGATTAGTGCAGAGGTATAAAAATCCAGCTCCCTTACCTCAAGGTGGGATCAACTCACTGTGTAATTTGTGCTCCAGAGAGCTGCCTTTGGATCAAGCTGAGGCTGGAACTTGACCTTAAATTGCTGCCTTGCTTGTCTTCTCCTGCCCTATTCTGTTTCCCTTACTAGTTTCTCCTGGAAGCATGTCCTTAATAAATTACTTGCAAAGAAATCCTTGACAAGACAGTTCCCTAGTAGCACATAAACTCTTTGTGGATAGACACTAATTAGAGGAAAAAAAAACCTTTTAATCTCCCACCATATGTAGCCCGGCATGGGATACCTACCAGGAGTTGATCTGGGTTTTGGCAAATTCTTGCGTTTAGACTCTCTTCCCTTAGTAAGAATCTGAGGATGCTAAGTGGTGATTGCATTAGTATATTACAGACGGGGACATCTGTAAATTATCAGTGATACATCAATGTAAAACACATGTCCCAGGTTTTTTGGACAACACTGATTTCAGTTGTTTAATCTCCCTGTCAGACCATTTCCAGACAGTGTGTCCCAGTTGGTGTGGTGTTTGGATAGCAAAGGATAATGTGCTAGCCAAGAGGCAGCGGAGGGAGAACACTTAAGCATTATGAAAAGGCAGGGACCTTGAAGTTAAGCAAGACAGGACCTCAAATACTGCCTCCACCCAACCAGCTCTATGACCTTGGCCACATTTTGTTCATGTTCTAATGGAGTTAACTAGCTCCTACTTCACAGAACTGAAAGTGAATTAATGTAGGCAAAGTGCTTAGCGTTGCTCCTTGACCTAGTAAAGCTCAAGAAATGGTTCCTTTCGGAAGGGGAAGAACGGCGGATACTGCGTCTTCAGTGGAGTCCGGGGACATCACTACCCTTATAGAGCCAGCCTGGGCAGAGGCAACGCCCAAGTGTTTTCATTCACTTTTCCTCCCAGGGCACAGGACACCCTACTTGCAAGGCAAAGGGAAAGAGGACGTCGTGCCGTTCGGAAGGGCAGGCCTCAAAGGAGCAAGGCCCTGACACCCTCGGCCACCACGTGGCTCCTCGACCTCCTCTCCGACCCTCCCCTACAGCCCTCTCGGCAGGGTTGAAGTAGGTGAAGGGTGGAAGCCGAGAGCCCACGCCGCGGAGGCTGACGCCCGCCGGCGGTGTCCTAGCAACACCCGCCCCGCCCCATCCCGCCCGGCTTGGCGCGGCGGCGCCGGGAAGCGGGGGTGGGGGGGCAGACCGCCGTTGCCATGGTAGCGCGTCTGCCGCGCCCGACGCCGTCGGCGCCGGAGGGAAACCAGGGTTCCGGGCCCAGCGTGGGCGGCCGGGCGGCGCCCATCCACCTCCGCTGCTCCAGCTCCGGCCTAGAGGGGGCCAGCCGCTCGCTCGGAGCCCAGGGGGACCCGAGCTGTCTGCAACCGTGGCCGGGGCGCAAGGTCGTTGGTCCCGACTCGCTCCCCCGCCGCCTGAGCCAGCTAACGGCCTGGAGACTTTACAGTCTGTCTCGTGGGGACGGAGTTGGTCGTCCGGGCCAGGTCTAGGCTGAATGAACTGTTTGGTTTTGGAATCTTATCGCACCTTTTTCCCCCAGCTACACAAGAAACACGTACCCACACGGCCTAGCGTCCCGTGCTTTTCTCTCAAGTGTTTCACCTGAAGGATCTTTAATCTTGGAAAGAGAATATGCAGAAAACAGAGCGGCTTCCAAACCAGCCTTTTAAAAACAACCCTACAGGGCTTCCCTGGTGGCGCAGTGGTTGGGAGTCCGCCTGCCGATGCAGGGGATACGGGTTCGTGCCCCGGTCTGGGAAGATCCCACATGCCGCGGAGAGGCTGGGCCCGTGAGCCATGGCCGCTGGGCCTGTGCGTCCGGAGCCTGTGCTCCGCAATGGGGGAGGCCACAACAGTGAGAGGCCCGCGTACAGCAAAAAAAAAAAAAACAAAAACAAACAAAAAACAACCCTACAAATAAGTATCGTGTTTCACGAGGGCCATTTTAAACTGAAAATGTCCATGCCTGGAAGGGTAGTCTGGATTCTGGACTTGAATTTGCATTCTCCTAAATCCCTCTCTGCAGTGAGCTGCGTTTGGAGAATTCAGTTGTGGGGTGTTAAATTTAAACGTATACGCCCCTAGCTAGTATTGTGTGTTATGAATGCTCTGTTAAAGGACCCACTCACAAAGACAAAGCCACACGATTCTCACTCATTCTCTGGCCTGAGAGTTTTTTTGTGGTTTGTTTTTTTTTTGCGGTACGAGGGCCTCTCACTGTTGTGGCCTCTCCCGTTGCGGAGCACAGGCTCCGGACGTGCAGGCTCAGCGGCCATGGCTCACGGGCCTATGCGCTCCGCGGCATGTGGGATCTTCCCGGACCGGGGCACGAACCCGTGTTCCCCGCATCGGCAGGCGGACTCTCAACCACTGCGCCACCAGGGAAGCCCTGGCTTGAGAGTATTTTTAACAGAGGCGGAGTCAGTCACGTGCTCGTGAGTTTAATCAAATGGACAAGGGATCTGAGCGAGAAAATCTTGCTATGTAATGCGAAGACTGCATTGGGTACATAGAGATGCATTCTCTTTGGATTTATTTGAATCAGAGCTTTTCAAATGGAATCTTCTCCTGCATATATTTTTTTCGATCTGCTGCAACTGGAAAATTTAAATCAAAATCCTATTTCTTATATTCATTTTTATGGTACATGTGTCTAGGCTGAGATTATGCATTTTCTTGATCAACAAGCAAATGCGCAGCAATCACTGTGAATTGAGCACCTTGCTGAGTGAGCAACACTTGAAGCTGGAGGCAAGAACCACCATAATCTCAGAACGAGAATCCTCCTCAGCGTAGTTCACAGGCATGTTCACAGCTCACCTTTTCCCACTCTAAAGGATCATTCACTTGGAACGTCTTTATTCTTCATTTTGCCAGAATATTTAATCTCTCAGAAAACCTCTTTCACATACTTTTTCGTTTGAAAATGTAATTGTAATTGGGCAAATGATCATATTATTTATATTTATATATGAATATGTGTGTTTGTATCTTTTTCCCCCAGTATCACAACAGAACCTTTATTTTGCATTCGGAAAGCTAAATCAAGGATCTGAAAATAATAGTTTTATGTTTAGCACTAATTGGAGGGGGAAAAAAGAATGTACAAAACTATGTATAGTAACAACTTTTTTGTGCGTAAGGCACATTGCGGAATGTGCTTCAGATTCGGTAGTTTAAATGGTAGAAACAGCAATATATTTTATAATAAAATATTAGCATTTGCAAACATTAATTTTTCTTTGGTAATTTTCCTAGTATCTGATTCTTCATTCATTACCCTGAAGCTCTTTTCACAGAAGTTATTCATCTGTATGAGCTTAGACCAGCTTGATTGCAAGATATTGGTAAGGATCCACACGTGCCTGGCACGGCAAATAGAACTGACCAGCTCAGCTCTTTAACTGGTTGGTTGTTCTCTCTAGGTAGGTAGAGGTTTGATTATACCCATGAGTTAGCCCAGCCTTCACTCCTTAGAATTCATTGACCGTTTTAGAGAGTTACTGCATGCCCTACTTTATTAAGAATACATGAATGTCGAGAACCTTACTAGATTTTCTGCATAATTTCCTAATGTGAAAATGATCTCCACATAGCCATTGCAGTTAGTTTCCATTATTACAAGGTTTCTACCTTATCATTTATGGTTATTGTTTCTTAGGAACCTAATATTTATCAAACACAGGATCCATTTTGCATGCTCACCTTTCCTGTTTTCCAAATGATCAGTGACCTTAAGCTTTGAGCATCTTATCCTTATTACTGGCTACCAGCCTCTTATTTAATCCTGTGTTAAACTTGATTTACTGCTTTATCTATACTACTTTAATCCTTTAGAGGCTTATCATAATATGGGCTCTTTAATGAAATATTTTATCATAAGACTAAACTAACCTTTCTCTACTTTTCCAGATTTCTCTATTTTTGCTCATTTACCTGTGTACCTTTTTCCTTCTTTAAATATTCATGTTTCCCACTTTCATTATATGATGAAATAAACCAAAATGCTTACTTGTTACTACAGAAATGACTGTGTTACCACAAAGTGTTCTTGTTTAGTGCTTAATTAGTTAAGACATTAGTTCTTAATGTCTTAAGTTTAGCTCTCCCGATCTCGGGAAAATATAAATGCATCTGTTGCTAGAAGGTTCCCCTATCTTGAAATCTCAAAATATTTGTTCCCATCCAGCTGCAAGGTCACCTAATATTCTCAGATCATTCCGTGCGATTTGAGGAGGCAATGTAGTATAGAAGTTAGGAGACTACTACACTGAACTCAGACTGGGATTCAAATCGTGGTTCTAACGCTTACTAGCTATGTGATGTTTTGTTTTGTTTTGTTTTAATTTATTTAATTTATTCTTTTATACAGCAGGTTCTTATTAGTCATCAATTTTATACACATCAGTGTATACATTCAGCTATGTGATGCTAATCAAGTTTTTTTTAACCTCTCTAGGCCTCAGTTTCCTCATCTGTAAAATGGAGATAACAGCACTTAGTTCATTAAGTTTGGCAATTTTAAAGGATTAAACGACATAATTCTTGTAAAGCTCTTGGCACACAATCAACACTCAGTGAATGATGTTAGTCAGCAGTGGCTGTGCTCATCATGATTATCATCTATATTAAAACATTGTTTCCACTGTCACCAATTAACTTAGGCTAAATTAGTTTATTAGATTAGACTATCCACAGATAGACAGGATTCTGACAGCACATAAAACAGACATTTCGACTAAAGAAGGGAGCGTACAAGGAGAAAAGTCCAGACACCTAGCAGGCTAGTATGGGCACCAGTGTTAACCTTGTTGACCCCAGTGGCTTCTTGAGCATGCTTGCTGGCAGGAACAGCCCAACCCAGAAGTGAACTTGGGATAGTGCCAGTGTGCCGTGAGAACCTAAATTATATCCAGAACTTTGCTTCAAGGAAGTCTGAACACTGTGGCGTTCCCACCACCTCTGCAGTCAAGGAAGGCATATGAAAGGGAGGTTGGAACTTGGTCCACTGCTCTTCCCAAACTTAAACTTCCAAATTATAGCAATAACGGGAATTACCTGGAGGTCCAGTGGTTAGGACTCTGGGCTCTCACTGCCGGGGGCCTGGGTTCAATCCCAGGTCGGGGAACTAAGATCCCACAAGCCACACAGTGCGGCCCAAAACAACAACAACAAAAAAAAAAAAACAAAGAAACAAAAAACACATTATAGCAATAACAACAGACCTTCCCTAACATACAAATGCACTTGCCCTCCCCACGAAGGGAGACCAACACTTCCCTGTATCTATGTGGGGAATGTTCATTTTCTCTTAAGCCCAGTCACAATCCAGGCTTGATGTTCCACAACCTATGGGCTGAACTGTAAAGTTAATCATGCCCCCCAGACCCTTTATAAAACATTAGGGGGCTTCCTTGGTGGCGCAGTGGTTGAGAGTCTGCCTGCCGACACAGGGGACACGGGTTCGTGCCCTGGTCCGGGAAGATCCCACATGCCGCGGAGCGGCTGGGCCCGTGAGCCATGGCCACTGAGTCTGCGCGTCCGGAGCCTGTGCTCCACAACGGGAGAGGCCACAACAGTGAGAGGCCCTCGTACCGCAAAAAAAAAAAAACAACACATTAGGGACAAAGGGGAGGGGAAAAAAATGAAAGTGGTTAATGTATGTAAATGATACATAAAGAGCAAGAAAAAACTATGATCTCTACTACGATCCTCCGTTTCGCTGTGGTTCACAAGTCCAGGGCTGGCAGTCACACCTTCCTTCCTCTGCTACCTGCTCCATGGCGTCTCTGCTCCCAGCAGGTTTGCTCAGTGGGCCAGCATCTTTGCCCAGTGGCATGATCTAAACCTTCCTTTCCCAGGTGTCTGAGTTCTAGGGCTGCTGACGTCTTCTCTAACTTTTGCCCCTGGGTGTGGAAGTCCTGGGAGGCGCTCCAGAGCACCTACTGGCCCTCACTGTGTAGCAGCGACCTTCATTTTCCCTCATAGTCAGGAGCCCAATGATGACCAGGTGGGAGCCTCAACTTCCAGTCCAGTGAAACCATGTGTTCCCCGATGGGGGAGTCCACAAACCTCCAATTCCATGATAACTCCAAGTCACAGTGAGGCAAATAAAAGCTTTTACATAGCACCAGGTTTACTAAGGAGAGGTGCCGTTCTCTTTTCCACCCCTTGGTTTCCAGATCTGTGAGAGCCGCCTGTGGGAGCAGCAGCACCCCCTATGAGCACCTGTTTTGGAGTGTATGTCACACCGGGAAGGAAAGCACCTCGCGAGGTGTGGCTCAGCTGTGTCCCCTGGCCGTTGCTCTCTGCCTGGCAGCCTTCTGAGTGATGGGCACATAGGTAGGTCAGTGAGTCCCATGGAGGTCAGCCACCTGTTTTTTTCTGGCAGTAACATTCGTTTCTTGGTCAGAAATAATGTGTGGGGCTTCCCTGGTGGCGCAGTGGTTGAGAGTCCGCCTGCCGATGCAGGGGACACGGGCTCGTGCCCCGGTCCGGGAAGATCCCACATGCCGCGGAGCGGCTGGGCCCGTGAGCCATGGCCGCTGAGCCTGCGCGTCCGGAGCCTGTGCTCCGCAAAGGGAGAGGCCACAGCAGTGAGAGGCCCGCGTACCACAAATAAATAAATAAATAAATAAAATCAAAAAAAAAAAAAAAGAAATAATGTGTGGAATATTGTGAGAATGAATAATGCATTTAATGCGTCCATAAATGGCATTGCTGGCAGAAGCATGGCAGGCGGAGAAGGCGAATCCAAACCGAAATAGTCCAGTGAGGACAAGTTGTCGCCCGCCCCACGATGGAGGAGGTCAGTTATATGAAACCTGCTGCCAGGCAGTATGATGTGGCAGGGGCTCAGCATTAGTCCGCTGTTGGTAAGGCGGCCCTCAGCAGTGAGAGGTATCCAGATGTGCCTTGATACGTGGAAGCCCCTATGACTGAGCCCAGGTGTGACCCCCATCCTTGCTTTTTGGCTGCTTTCTGGGCAGTCTGGTGTGGTTGAGGAAAGCAGCTGACTCACAGGCACTGAACAAGACATCTTATCTGCCTTATCATTTGGATTCATGCCTCCCTCCCAAATGCCTGTGCTGCCCTTTGGCAAGCAAACCTGTGGGATGCATCACACTCTGGGTTTATTCCAGGAGGCCTATACACATCCCTATTCCCCAGACCACCATGTCACCAGTCACCTCTTTTTATTTCCAAGTCCCTAAATAAACCCATGCTTTTCGTGGGGAACTCCTCATGAGGGTTTACGTGTGGTTTGAAGGAGACAAGCAACCAGAGCAGGCACTGTGGGAGTGTGAGCTAACCACTTGAGCTCCTTGGACCATCTGAACATGCACAGGCTCAGTATCCCATAGACCACTTCCACTTCTGCCAGCTTTGTGGGTGAGTGGATCCATGCAGCACCCACTTCATGATGGGAAGACAGGTCACAAGATCACTTGGTTTTCCATTGTCAAGCATTCAGCAAACCGAGAGCTGTTTCTTAATAGTTCTTTGCAAAGAAGATGCAGCTTTAGTTTCAAAATATCAAAATCCGGGCTACCCTGGTGGCGCAGTGGTTGAGAATCTGCCTGCCAATGCAGGGGACACGGGTTCGAGCCCTGGTCTGGGAAGATCCCACATGCCACGGAGCAACTGGGCCCATGAGCCACAACTACTGAGCCTGCGCATCTGGAGCCTGTGCTCCACAGCAAGAGAGGCCGCGATAGTGAGAGGCCCGCGCACTGCGATGAAGAGTGGCCCCCGCTCGCCGCAACTAGAGAAAGCCCTGGCACAGAAACAAAGACCCAACGCAGCTAAAAATAAATAAATAAATGTATTTAAAAGAAGTCAGGAGACACTTTCTAAAAAAAAAAAAAAAAAAAAAAAAAAAATCAAAATCCTATGCTGTGACCCTCCCACTGGGGCTCATCACAGGCTCCAGAGAGCACTCTGACCTGTCGTAGATGCTGGGCCCACCATTCGATACTCTGAGTCATAAGAACCAAATTGCAGAACTGCTTGCATTGGATCAGCTTGAGGTCTTTCTCTTGCTCACTCTCTCTCCCACTCAAAACTGACTGCCCTACAGCTTACTTGGTAAATGGATCCGTCACCTTAATACAATGTAGATTGCTTCCTTCAGACTCATCTGTTCTGGCCATGGTCTGGAAGGCTACCATATTCAGGGAGTGACCACAGTCAAGAATCTTTCACTAGACCCAGCTCCAAACCACTGTGGTCCGCTGAAAACTCTCATAGAAAAACAAAATGCCTCCATGCCCATGCTTTCCAGAAGAAACAGCAGAAGCAGGATCTCTGCCCCAATTTTGTCTTCCAAATTTTACTTGAGTACTGAACCTACATTAAAGCCACCATCCCAATGTCAAGAGAATTCAGGAAAGATACTTTTAGCCTTCCAGTCTCTGCTGTCAAGCCTATGGACATGGACTCTGTCCATGGATTTAATTGTGTCCCCCACAAAATTCATATGTTGAAGTCCTAACCCTCACTACCTCAGAATGTGACCTTATTTGGAAATAGGGTTGTTGCAGATATAGTTGGTTAACTTAAGATGAGGTCATTAGAGTGGGCACTAATGCAATATGACTGAAGTTCTTATAAAAAAGGAGAAATTTGAACACAAAGACATACATACACACATGGAGAATGTCATATGAAGCTGAAGGCAGAGATCAGGGTTATGCTTCCACAAGCCAAGGAATAACAAAGATTTCCAGCAACCACCAGAAGCTAGAGGACAGTCCTGGAACAGATCCTTTCGTTACAGCCCTCAGAAGGAGCCAACCCTGCCTGCTGACACCTTGATTTTGGATTTCTAGCCTCCAAAACTGAGAGACAATTAATTTCTGTTGTTCAAGTCACCCAGTTTGTGGTATTTGGTTATGGCAGCCGTAGCAAACTAATATAGACTGTTGTGACCACCCCTACTGTAATGTATGGTGCCCTTGTCATGGCTCATAAATGGAGCTCAGCAAGTCCCATCGCTGTTGCCAAGAAATGTCCAGTCTGTTATCTCCACTGCTATTACTGCAATATCCATCATTGAGAGGGGAGGCCCCCAAACTATTTATAATGATGATATAATTATTTCCTTAATGAGTTGCCATATTTTAACTCTGAAATGATTTAGAATTAAGCATAGAAACATGTAAGAGGATCCAACCTTTAATATTTATATTTTATTTCAAGAAGGAATCTGTTCATATCTGTTAATTTTTAAGAGAATTTAACCTTTTGGTTAAATAGGTCAGTCTTGTTATCTTAAATAGAAATTATAATCGATTTAGGCGCCTGACTTCTAATTGAAACTTTTCCACATTTATACAAAGTATTGAAACATTCAAGGGAACGTAATAGTTGTAGGATTATAGTAATGGTTATAAGTTATATAAAAATAATATAAATATATGGTTATATTTACAAGATTCAACATGGTTTACTAGATTTACAAGAATAATACAAACACTTGGAAAGTTGTTTGTTAAGATAGACACCTGAGTTACATTAAAAGGAAATCTAATACATCAAGTATATACCTGTAGTTAAAAATGTTTGATGGCATTTTAACTGAATTGTCAAGTGATTGTCAAGATTTGCTAACTTTATATAAAGAATAATAAGATCTGTAAACTGAACCCAAGAGAGGGATTGGCAAACTTTTTGTAAAGGGCCAGTGGTAAATATCTTAGGCTTTGTGAGCCCCGTGGTCTCTGCTGCAACTACTCACCTCTGCCACGGTAGCACAAGAGCAACCATAAACAATGTGTAAATGAACAGGTGTGGCTGTGTTCCAGTAAAACTTTATTTTAAAAAGTAGGCAGCCTACCAGATTGGACCCATGGGCTATAGTTTGC
Organism: Mesoplodon densirostris; assembly: GCF_025265405.1. Lineage (NCBI taxonomy): Eukaryota > Metazoa > Chordata > Mammalia > Artiodactyla > Ziphiidae > Mesoplodon > Mesoplodon densirostris. The sequence goes on from NC_082664.1 coordinate 15,397,812, forward strand.
CAACCTCTGACCTAAAAGATTGACAAATTTTTTAATTTATACCTTGCTGTATAATTTCAGAGCTAGAGGGAATCTTAGAAATCATTTTGTTCAATCCTATAACTATTTACAAATGAGGTTATGGAGGATTTGATGGGCTACGTGACTTGTCCAAGAGTACGTTATTAGAAGCACATTTATAACTTAATTCCATTATAAATTAAAGCACAAAACCAATAATGATGGAGTCTTTGTATTTGTAGAACCTATTTGGTGTGTATGTTCCAAACCTTCCACAAATAATGTGCAACTAGAAGGAGCAGATAAGTGCTTTACAGCCAAGAATGCATACTATAGTCTTTTCAAAGTTTATTACAGTGAACCACTTGGAATCATAGGTGTAGGAAAAAAGATTGCTCATTCCTTTGGGTTCTTTATTGTTCTCATTTGTACTATAATTCCTCTGTAGATTTCCTAGGATTTATCGATGGAAGAAAGTAGTAAACAAATCAACTCTAACATCCTTTTTCAGTGTTTGTCCAGAGAGGGTTTGCCTGTTTTGTTTACTACTTTATTTTATTTAGTCTAATTAGCTCCCTGTAAGAAATACCACTGAGGAAGATTGTCTAAGGTATATGTTTTCATGCTGGCATTGAAAAGCATTAATAGAAGTTAAATGTGGAAATCCCAGCATGCTGAAATCAGTTTACAACTGTAAAATATAATTTCCTTCCAAGCCTTTTCAAATCTGGAAGGTTGAGAATGGCTCGTTAAACTCAAATATTTATGTCATTTTGATAGTATCAGAAAAAGGAACTTATTTTCATTTTTTCTTTTATCTTAGTCTTGTTACAGAGTTTACAACACAATCCACTAAAACTAGGTTTTCCTCAATTTGGGGGACAGGCGTCTCACACAGACATGCACTTGTACGACCAGCATGGATTTATGGGAGTGGGGATCCTTCCTTTCTCACCGAATTGCCATCCAGTACTTTCTATATGTATAGAATGCACATATGTGTGTATGGTTTATTACACAATCAGTGTTATGCTTTTTTTTAATTAATTAATTTATTTTTATTTATGGCTGTGTTGGGTCTTCGTTTCTGTGCGAGGGCTTTCTCTAGTTGTGGCAAGCGGGGGCCACTCTTCGTCGCGGTGCGCAGGTCTCTCACGATCGCGGCCTCTCTTGTTGCGGAGCACAGGCTCCAGACGCGCAGGCTCAGTAATTGTGGCTCACGGGCCCAGTTGCTCTGTGGCATGTGGGATCTTCCCAGACCAGGGCTCGAACCTGTGTCCCCTGCATTGGCAGGCAGATTCTCAACCATTGTGCCACCAGGGAAGCCCCCAGAAAAAGGAACTTATTTTCATTTTTTCTTTTAACTTAGTCTTGTTACAGAGTTTACAACAGAATCCACTAAAACTAGGTTTTTCTCAACTTGGGGGACAGGCGTCTCACACAGACATGCACTTGTATGACCAGCATGGATTTATGGGGGTGGAGATCCTTCCTTTCTCACCGAATTGCCATCCAGTACTTTCTGTATGTATAGAATGCACATATGTGTGTACGGTTTATTACACAGTCGGTGTTATGCTTATACATTGTTGTGTAACCTACTTTTGTCACTTAGTATGGATGTTTTCTCCAATGATGAAGTGTTCTTTTGCAGCCTGATATTTAATGGCCTCGTGGTATTCCGTCAACCACATGAACCATCATTAATTTACCCACTCTATTGTTGGACATTTGTGTTTCCAATTTTTCACTATTATAAATGATGTTGTGATGAATATCCATGTACATAAATCTTAATGCTCAGTTCTGATTATTTTTGTAAGATAAATGCCTAGCTATGAAATTGCTGGTCCAAGGAATGTATTTGTAGAACTCTTTGTTATAAGGATCACAAATATACATTCTATTGGACTCCATATGCTGGGGAGTATGCTATCAACATATTCCCATTTAATCCTCACAACAAATTCATGAGATAAGTACTATTAATATCCACATTTGTTTTCAGAAGAAACTGAGACCTGTGCCCAGAAAATGGTTACTACATGACAGTGGTTGGCAGACCTGGTGTTTGGGCCCAAGTCTGTCTGATTTTGAGACCAATATTCTTTTTTTTTTTTTTTTTTTTTTTTTTTTCTTTTTGCGGTATGCGGGCCTCTCACTGTTGTGGCCTCTCCCGTTGCGGAGCACAGGCTCCGGATGCGCAGGCCCAGCGGCCATGGCTCACGGGCCCAGCCGCTCCGCGGCATATGGGATCCTCCCAGACCGGGGCACGAACCCGTATCCCCTGCATCGGCAGGCGGACTCTTAACCACTGCGCCACCAGGGAGGCCCGAGACCAATATTCTTAATCACTGCACTATATGGCCCCTTCCATATTGCCAGAATAGCTTCCCCCCAAAATTATTACAATCTAGATTTCTACCAGCAGTATGTGAGTGTGCCTGCTTCCCTGTACTGTTGAGGATTCTTTGATTACAAGTGAAGCTGAACAAATTTTTTCATGTTTGTTGGCCGTTTGTGGATTGTCTATTCACGTCCTTTGCAAAGAATACATGTCTGAAAAATTTCCCTTTGAGATAGAGAGTCAGATGATCTGAATTCTAATCACAGCTCTATCCCTAATTAGCTATGCGATGTCAGGAAAAAAAAATCACTGCAGAGTTCTGAGTCTCCATTTCCTCTTGTGGAAAACTAGATGATTAAATTAAATCATCTCATTGTTGTCCTCTAAAATTTTGTGATTCCATCCATTGGTCCACCCATCAGCAGGCCTTGTCAGTGGTCAACGTGGGAGGAGATAGGTGACCACCTATACAGTATATTTTCATTTATGTATTTAAGGAAGGGCCTCTAAATCATCTCTCCCATCCCCTGGGATTCAGGTGCCCGAAATCCCACCCTTCACTCCCTGGGGCTTTCATTCTTCATTTTCGTTCATTCTTCTGCATCTCTCCTTCCTGCATGAAGGTTTCTTGTTCTTTGGCTTCAGTGGCATTCCTTTCTTATGGTTTACTCCTTCTCAGGTTTCTCCCCTTTCCCCTAAAATGTTGGGATTCCCCAGGTTTGCCCTTGGCCCACTGCTCTTTTAACTAGATCACTCTCAGCCACAATGATCCAGATGGGATTCCTTGCACACGCCATGATTCTTGCCTCTGAAACTTTGAACGTGTTCTCTTTGCCCGGGATACTTTTTTTTTTTTTTTTTTTTTTTTGCGGTACGCGGGCCTCTCACTGTTGTGGCCTCTCCCGTTGCGGAGCACAGGCTCCGGACGCGCAGGCTCAGAGGCCATGGCTCACGGGCCCAGCCGCTCCGCGGCATGTGGGATCTTCCCGGACTGGGGCACGAACCCGTGTCCCCTGCATCGGCAGGCGGACTCTCAACCACTGCACCACCAGGGAAGCCCTCCTGGGATGCTTTTAATCCTTTTCTTTCTAAACTGAGTCTGAGCGTGTCTTCTTCTGGGAAGGAGCCTGGCTAAAACATGATGCACGGGGTTGGAGTCAGTCAAGTCCAGGTTCTTCCATGTACTCACCGTGCGACCTTGGGTAAATTATGTATCCTTCCTAACCTCCATTTCCTCATCTGCATGATGGGAGTAATGAAAGTATGTACCTCTCAAGATTGTAGTGAGAAGGCACTGAAATCATGCATGCAGAGCTTGGCCCACTAGGCTTGATTTTTTCTGAGCTTTCAAGCACCTCGTGCATACATCTATCTTAGCATTTAACATACTGCATTCTGAATATTCATCATTTCATCTCCATTCATTAACACTGTGTCTGACACATGTAGGCTCCCAGCCACCGTTTGTTAAGGGAATAAGTGAATCACATTGTAAACACCTTTAGGAGACCTTTTTTTGGTGGCTATTGTTCTGGGGTTTTTTATTGTTATTATGGTTTGTTTCTTTGTTTGTTTCACTACAACCCTATCAGGAATGATTTCCAACCTGACATGTCAGGAAACAAAATAAATTCCCTAAAATAGATCTTTAGGGTTGGGGAACAAGGATGCCCAACCCAGAGAGACAGAATGGCACCAAATAAGGAAGTGAAACTGTATGGAAGACAAACTTTGTATCTTGGTGCTTTTGCTGTGGATACTCTAAGAAGATCCCCTAATTCCCCTGCTTTTCTCCCTAATTCTAGCTGAAACTTTGGCCCTGTTAGTTCATCTTCAATGGGCAGGTTCAAGTGCATCCATATACGGAGATACCTAATGTCACCTGTTTCTCCCTGAACATCTCAACACAACCTCAAAGAACAAATGAGCAATAAAATATCTCAAACCAGATATCATCGCTAAAATTTCTTTAAAAGTATACATGTTTAGGAAATGGACTACCTTGGAAGGTAGCCACAGGCTAGAGATAGCAAAGAAAGAAAGGAGAAGAGTGTATGGGAAGAGGCAGGCCGAAAGACTTGTTGAAAACTGAGATGTCTTTGGGGGAAGAAAAATCAATATGGGCTATGAATCTTTTAGCATAGACTGATGGTGAAAAGCATCACAACAGTCTTTTTTTTTTAAGCATTTAAAAATAATCACCCATGCCCATTAGCTGGTATTTCTTTTTTTTTTTAATTTTTTTTTTTTTTTTTTTACTACATTGGGTCTTCGTTGCTGTGCACAGGCTTTCTCTAGTTGTGGTGAGCAGGGTCTACTCTTCTTTGCCGTGCGTGGGCTTCTCATTGCAGTGGCTTCTCTTGTTGCGGAGCATGGGCTCTAGGCACACAGGCTTCAGTAGTTGTGGCTTGCAGGCTCTAGAGCACAGGCTCAGTAGTTGTGGTGCACTGGCTTAGTTCCTCCGTGGCATGTGAGACCTTCCCAGACCAGGGCTCAAACCCGTGTCCCCTCCACTGGCAGGCAGATTCTTAGCCACTGCACCACCAGGGAGGCCCCCTTACTTCTTTATGAACACAGAGAATTGCATATTTTTGACATTGGATAAAAGTATTTTCAAAAATATTTTTCTTTTGCTACTTTCTAGTGTTTTCCTCTCCATCTTTATCCACTTTGGATGATTAATTTTAAAAAGGTAAAGAGAATGGATGTAGGAATAAGAGTTTGAAAGTGACAAAAGGGGGCTTCCCTGGTGGCGCAGTGGTTGAGAGTCCGCCTGCCGATGCAGGGGACACAGGTTTGTGCCCCGGTCCGGGAAGATCCCACATGCCGCGGAGCAACTGGGCCCGTGAGCCATGGCCGGTGAGCCTGCGTGTCCGGAGCCTGTGCTCCGCAACGGGAGAGGCCACAACAGTGAGAGGCCCGTGTACCGCAAAAAAAAAAAAAAGAAAAGAAAGTGACAAAAGGAAACACACCTCTTTGCCTCTGCCTAGAATTCCTTCTTCTTCCTGATGTTATTAGCATATACTCATCCAGAAGACCTGGCTCAGGCGCCAGGTCCTCTGAGAATTGCTCCCTGACTCTGCAATCTGTGTTAGACATGGCTCCTCTGAACTTCTGGAGCCCCTTCCAGCCTCAATCACATCATCTCCCCCGAGTAAACCACATTGTTCTCAATGACGAGAACTGGACCTTTCTTATCTCTATCCCCAGAGCAGTACCCAGCACAAGTACACCTCAACCAATATTCGTTAAAGGAACAAATGAATGAATGAATGAATGAGGGAATGAATGAATGAATGAATATCCAAAGAAGGAAAAGAAAAAGGTGCAGGTGGTAAGCAGGTTTCAGAACGTAAGAAATAAGAGAACCAATACTCATTCAAACAATTTAAACACAGAGCAGTCTGAAATGAAATTTATTTTTCAGCCTCTGCTGACAGATCTGTTATACAGATTCTTGCCCAAAGTATGTCAATTCTCAGTAAACCACAGTCCCAGGAAATGAGGAAAACCGTGTAATGTGGAAGAGCTGAGGGCCACGTTTAAGCACAGTCATAACAATTTGATTTAAACACAGCAAAAGCTGTGTTTTCCAGAAATTTACTGCAGAAAAAGAAGTTCTAGAAAAAATCTATTTCTGTTATTTTCAAATGTAAATATTCAAATGAGTGCATTATCCCACACTGTAGCAAATACTTCTGAGTGATCTGTAGCAGTGGAAAAAACTTGGATGGTAAGGGCAAAGGCTGATATGCTTGGTGGTACTTTTAGCATCAAATGTTTTCCTTCTCCAACATGTTTGCTCTACTGCCCTCTCTCCTAGAACTTAAAATACCCTTCATAAGAAAGTCAGTTTTTTGATGATGGCCATTCTGACCAGTGTGAGATCATATCGCATTGTAGTTTTGATTTGCATTTCTCTAATGATTAATGATGTTGAGCATTCTTTCATGTGTTTGTTGGCAATCTGTATATCTTCTTTGGAGAAATGTCTATTTAGGTCTTCTGCCCATTTTTGGACTCGGCTGTTTGTTTTTTTGATATTGAGCTGCATGAGCTGCTTGTAAATTTTGGAGACTAATCCTTTGTCAGTTGCTTCATTTGCAAATATTTTCTCCCATTCTGAGGGTTGTCTTTTGGTCTTGTTTATGGTTTCCTTTGCTGTGCAAAAGCTTTTAAGTTTCATTATGTCCCATTTGTTTATTTTTGTTTTTATTTCCATTTCTCTAGGAGGTGGGTCAAAAAGGATTTTGCTGTGATTTATGTCATAGAGTGTTCTGCCTATGTTTTTCTCTAAGAGTTTGATAGTGTCTGGCCTTATATTTAGGTCTTTAATCCATTTTGAGTTTATTTTTGTGTATGGTGTTAGGGAGTGTTCTAATTTCATTCTTTTACATGTAGCTGTCCAGTTTTCCCAGCACCACTTATTAAAGAGGCTGTCTTTTCTCCATTGTATATTCTTGCCTCCTTTATCAAAGATAAGGTGGCCATATGTGCGTGGGTTTATCTCTGGGCTTTCTATCCTGTTCCATTGATCTATATTTCTGTTTTTGTGCCAGTACCATACTGTCTTGATTACTGTAGCTTTATAGTATAGTCTGAAGTCTGGGAGCCTGATTCCTCCAGCTCCATTTTTCTTTCTCAAGATTGCTTTGGCTATTCGGGGTCTTTTGTGTTTCCATACAAATTGTGAAATTTTTTTGTTCTAGTTCTGTGAAAAATGCCACTGGTAGTTTGATAGGGATTGCATTGAATCTGTAGATTGCTTTGGGTAGTATAGTCATTTTCACAATGTTGATTCTTCCAATCTGAGAACATGGTATATCTCTCCATCTATTTGTATCATCTTTAATTTCTTTCATCAGTGTCTTATAATTTTCTGCATACAGGTCTTTTGTCACAGTGCTGGAGAGGGTGTGGAGAAAAGGGAACCCTCATACACTGTTGGTGGGAAAGTAAATTGATACAGCCACTATGGAGAACAGTATGGAGGTTCCTTAAAAAACTAAAAATAGAGCTACCATATGACCGAGCAATCCCACTACTGGGCATATACCCTGAGAAAACCATAATTCAAAAAGAGTCATGTACCACAATATTCATTGCAGCTCTATTTACAATAGCCAGGACATGGAAGCAACCTAAGTGTCCATTGACAGATGAATGGATAAAGAAGATGTGGTACATATATACAATGGACTATTACTCAGCCATAAAAGAAACGAAATTGAGTTATTTGTAGTGAGGTGGATGGACCTAGAGTCTGTCATACAGAGTGAAGTAAGTCAGAAAGAGAAAAACAAATAACATATGCTAACACATATATATGGAATCTAAAAAAAAAGGTCATGAGGAACCTAGGGGCAAGAAGGGAATAAGACGCAGACCTACTAGAGAATGGACTTGAGTACATGGGGAGGAGGAAGAGTAAGCTGGGACAAAGTGAGAGAGTGGTAGTGTATATATGGACATATATACACTACCAAATGTAAAATAGATAACTAGTGGGAAGCAGTCGCATAGCACAGGGAGATCAGCTTAGTGCTTTGTGACCAGCTAGAAGGGTGGGATTGGGAGGGTGGGAGGGAGGGAGACGCAAGAGGGAAGAGATATGGGAACATATGTATATGTATAACTGATTCACTTTATTATAAAGTAGAAACTAACACACCATTGTAAAGCAATCATACTGCAATAAAAATGTTTAAAAAAAGCCAGTTTTTAGAAGGGTTGTCATTACATTTCTAGGAACTATTCAACTGAAGTTCAATTACATTAACTTTTATTAGCTAATAGGAGTAAGGCACTAAGATACTTATTGTAATACATATCACCCTCATACTGATTAAAGGGGAGCAGTTAAGTTTTGATAAAATAAAGTTTATTAAAAAAAAAAGAAAAGTGCATGAAAGGCCTAATCCATCCTTCACACTGCTATTGGGATTTTCCTCCTAAAATACAGAGCTGATTGTCATAGCCCCAACTCTAATGCTTTTGATGACTCTATCTACTATGGAATAAATGTCAAATTCCTTTATGTGAAAGATGTTTATCTGCCTTATCCAAACAAGAAGGTCCCCTGCCCTGTCCTCACCTCACCCCAACTCTCCCACTTAAGAAGCAAATATCTAAAGCATTTTAACCAGGACAAGAGCACTGAGACCATACTGGTTGATTAGATATCCCTTCTTTAAAAACCTGAAAGAGTTCATAAAATCAGAGTGACAATCAAAAGGGATTTTTGAGAAATTTCTAAGCAAATACTGTGGCTGATCTCTAAATGAAATTACTGAGCAGTATATTGACAAGCATCCATTGAAACAAAGCATATTACTAACATGACCTCCGGTATTCTAAAATGCGACTATGGCATTAACTGCCACCTCTCCTCAGCCAGCAACCTCTATGTACGTGGTCATTGCTCCTTGCCGCTCATTATTGTCTGCAGTTCACTTCTGGAAACCTACCTATGTCCCCATGAGATTTGTCACCCCCTTGCTGAAATGCACCAGTTTCGTGACAGTGTTCAAACTCTTCTGTCTGCAGTGTCTCAGACCTCTGTCCTTAAAATTCAGGCTTTCTGCCTCAACTACAGAGGATTCATCAACTACCATTAATATATCTCTATAATTATATCTCTATAATCTGCTCCTATTTTTTTTGTTGTTTTATGTTCTTGACTCTGGACAAACCCCAGGAGGCACTGAAACAGCAGGTTCTGCCTTACAGGATCCTGGGATAATGGACTTTGCTGTTTGATCATTTTATACCTACTGCACATGGGCTACATTAACAGACGTTCAAAGCTTGACTCCTTCTGCTATTCCATCCCAATTCCCGTTACCCCCCTCTTCATCCAACTGCCCTTGGGCACATCACGTGATCATTTTTGCTGTCACATTTATATCTATAATGATAGCTACTTAGTGAGGGCTTATTATGTGCCATGAGCTTTCAGGAAGGCAACATGGGGCAGATTTAGACTGGGGTTTAAATGTGGGCTCTATCACCTAAGACTCTGATGACCTTGGGCAAGTCTTTCCAACCTTTGTATCTTTTAGACCTTGCATTTCTTATCTGCAAAACAGAAATAACAACTACCTCATGGTATTGGGATGTGTGTGTAGATATATATGATATAGGTATAGATATACAATTGCTCATCTCTTCCCTTCATGTTTAGTGTTTGCTTTTACTGTTTCTTCCTCTCTCTGGAATGCCATTTGCCTGCATCCTCCACCTTTCAAAACCCTACTCATATTTCAAAGCTCAGCTAAAAGGCCACCTTTTCTAAGAAGGCTTCTCAGCTCTTGCAAGTCAATTGCCCATGGGTCCCCACAGTCCCTTTTTATAGGTTTTGTACCCTGTTTTTCCAGGGTACCCAGACTTGGCATAATGACAGAGCCATAACACCAGTCACAACCAGCTTTTTTCCAGTCCTGTCCCTGCCTGCAATTGTAGGAACTTCTCCATCCAACTCCCTTTGCCCAACTACTTCTTGCCTCAAGGAAGCATTTATAACCCCTCAGATGACCTTGCCCCTAACTTCTTTATACTTTCCCAATTCGATGCTTTTCCTTCAGAGCACTTACCCAATGAAATAATCATTTATGCAAGTATGAGTTAATACTTGTTTGCCCCCAGCAGACCATCAGCCCTTTGGGGCAGGGGCTAGTGTCTGACTGGTTGGTCCTTGTGGACCTAGGGTCTAATCCAATGCTAGGCACATGGGTGATGCCCAGTAAACATTCAGGTTGTAAAGAACACAGGCTCCATGGGGCACCTGAGTTTTGTTCATCTGCAGTTAGCCTTGCCCTCCAGGGTCTCTTATTTTCTCCCTTCCTGTTCTGCTATCTGTGATGCTATGAAGGCACAATTGCTGACGCCTGCCAAAGAGAAGTCTTTCAAAGGAACTATCTTCTGAGGCCACCAGGTTGCTGCTGACAATCACAATGGCAGATGCACATTGTCCTCTTACACATCTTCTTTGGTCCAGCTCCTGGCTGGACTGTCCAGCTGCTTAGAACAGTGGGTCAGTGCCATGTCCATATAGGCTCCAACAGTAACTCCAGAGGGAGATGAAGTTGGTCTATTAGCAAGGACACAATGTAATCTTGGGCCATAGATACCCCCATGGGCATGTAATTGATAGAAGGATTCTGTCCACTTGGGCCTCCCCCTGTAAGGCTCAGGGATGCAGCTGACAGCCCTGTTGCAGTGAGCGTGTCTCATTACTCTGACCTGGAAGCCCTGAATTTGCAGCCATCTTATGCACCTCTAATCTCTCTCCCCCCTACTTTTTCCCGAAAGGCCTCTCAATTCATTGGGCATTTAGACTTCCACCTGCATCCCATGGGACTTCCAGGCACTCTGAGACAAGCCCTATCCTAGGGCATTTTCTGGTTTCCTGCCACACAATCACAGCACTTGATATACTCGGTATTTTATTACAATCTTCATATTTATCTCCCCTGGATTTTAAATTCCTTTAAGAAAGTTATTATATCTTAATTGTCTTTGCATCTCTCTCTCCCCCTCCCCAAAGCCCCCTCTCTAAGCATCTAATCCAGGCTTTGCACATATTAGTTGCTTAATAAATATTTGTTGTAAGGGTCGGTGAATCAGCAGACGGGTAGTCATCAAGGAAGAAGGGGTTTGGCAGAGACTCACGCAGTCGGCATGAAACTCTGGAGGGGACGTGGAAAAAGGGAGGGCAGAGAGCAAAGGAGACACCAGAGGAGATGCCTCTTCAACCTGATGCGTCTGGATGTTTCCCTCGTTGCTCTCGTTCCCCACGATGAAAATGAAGGAAGCGGTAGATCTCTGCCTTACAGGGCTTCCGCCAAAATCGATATTTTCTGTTCACAAATTATTTCCTTTCTATTGATGTACAAGTCTTACAGAGAAAAGGAAGGAAAGAGGAGAGAAATAACTCTGAGACTTACAGTTCAGGAGGGGTCAACATGAATTAGCCAGATTTATGGGCCAGATTTGTGGACTAGGGAAGGTGACTCCATTTTCCTGATATCAGGTGACGAGGCTTTCACTCTGCTAATGCAGCCATACATTTTTCTGGAGGCTGAATATTTCAAAAATACATTTGTCTAGAGTGGTAGCTATTTTTTAGTTTTCTGTTTGCATGCAGAGTCGTTCTGTTCTAGCAGACAGAGTTTGCCACCATTATGCAATAAGTCTTTCACTTCTTCAGAAACATGTCGTCTATTTTTATAGTTCCCACTCTCTGGGTGAATGTTAAAGTCCCAGAAGGCGCGTGCAGAGACAGGCAGGATTTGTGTACCAGCCTCGCTACTGCTCAGGGCTTCCTGCTGTGCTTCCTTCTTCATGGTTTTGCAGGTGGGAAGTTATTTAACTTCTACTTGATCAAAGTTTCCTGATTAGAACGTGACTTTTGTCTCATTAAGGTGCACATACTTTATGGCTGAAGGCTTGAAAGTTTGGATTTCTATGCAGTAGGAAAAAAATTTCCCTTCCCCATCTTTCCTTTTTTGTATATGTTGAAATTAAACTTTTTTCTGCTGGCTGCAGCATTTGCCCTCCATGAGATGCTTTTGATGACAGATTCAGAAGCCACCCCTACTTCTAAAAAACAGACCAAAAAATAGGTCTTGGACATCAAGTGTATTGGAATGACTGTGCTGTGTTTCTTAAATCTTCTTGAGAAAGGGAAGACCTGAGATTAAAATAATGAAATCTGAGTCCTATATGGCCTCAGCCCTCCTGATTTACTGAGGGTGCTTACACCTTAGTCTACGCCTTATGGTTCCCCATCTAAAAGAGAGGTTCTGGATTTCAAGGTGGTGATGGTCTGACGTAAATTCTCAAACAAACACGACAATGTTTTTTCTCAGATTGGGGCTGGAAATAGGACACATCTACTGGAAGCAGGACTGAAAATTTGAGCGTAGTTTCTCACAGAATTCTGTAGAAACTTCTCAAACCATGTCCTAATCCCATCCACCAAAGGAAGGAGGATTAAGGGGAATATAGGTTCTGCTTGACACTCAGCCATACTGCTCATGGTTTTAAATATTTGGGTGTGTCTCCCTCTCCTCCTAGGCCACATACAGGCAACCCGTGGTGCATTTTCCCAACATTCTACCACTCCATGTGGAAGGGGAAGTTGCATTACAAAATCCGTCTCCTGAGGTGTGCACAATTTAGCTTTGTTTTTCCTTGCCCCTCCTTTCTGATTCTCTATACCCTTCTCTCTTCCATAGCACCTGACTCAGAACTTCATGATCTAGCTCAGTGGTGTCCAATAAAAATATAATGTGTGCATTAATTTAAATATTAAATTTAAACTTAAAATTTTCTAGTAGCCACGTTAAAACAGTAGAAAGAAACAGGTGAAATTAATTTTAATAATAGTATATAATATTTAATAATCTATCCAAAAGATCATCATTTCCACGTGTAATCAATATAAACATTTTCATGTGGTATTTTACATTCTTTTTTTCATTCTAAGTCTTGGAAATCCAGTGTGTATTTTACCCTTACAGCACGTCTCAGTTCAGACCAGCCACGTTTCAAGGGTTAAATAAGCTGCATGTAGTGGCTCCCTTGCTGGACAGCATGGATACAGGACATTCCCGTCACTGCAGAAAGTTCTATGGGATGGCACACATCTAGCCCGTTCATGAGGATTTTTATGTAGAAATACTTCTTTCTGAAGAAGGCATTACCTGTCATCTTTACTTTCCAAAGAGCCTTAGGCAGGGTCTTTCTGGTCAGCAGAATAATGAGAAGAGCCATTTCTGATTATTTGGACCTGTGCTTTTTTCCTCAGGGCTCACATTATACCATAGTCCCCCGAAAGCAAAGCAAACACCGTCAGAGGCTCTCTGCATCCTCCATTCACCTGCTGCCTGGAGCAGGGGTGGTGCTGCTTCTGTTACTCCCTAACAGGTGCAAAAGTTAATTTGCGTATCATTTCTTAAAGCACCCAAGCCTCATTTTTGTTTTTCATTTATATACGTTTATTTGGAAACATTTATATCAATACACTGAAACTAAATTTTAGAGACACTGGATGTCATTAGTTTGGATATCATTAGTGTATTTTACACAGAGAAATGTGAACATTATTTACACGATGAAAGATTTCAGAACTTCAGTGGAACGGGCAGCTTCACGTGATGCCATTTCAATAGTGACATATTTCAGTCGACATATTTCCAAGAATGTCACCATCTCCAAATAAGAAATAATCCTTGTTGTCTAGAACTACTTTGGTGCCTCCATATTCTGAGAGAACTTTATCTCCAACTTTCATGCTAACTGGTTGAATCTCTTTACCCTTTCCTTTAGAGCCTGATCCAACAGCTACTACCGTTGCTTGCAATACTTTTCCTTGTGATTTTTCTGGAAGTGTAATACCTCCTTTGGTTACAGTTTTGGCTGCATTTCTTTCAACGAGTACTCAGTCAAAGAGGGGAAGAAACTTTCTAAATGCCTGTCCTGCCAGGATTCCGGCCGCCACAGCTTGCAGTTTGTACTCTGCTCTCATGCCACCACTGAAAGGAGAGACCACCAAGCCTCATTTTAAAAGGGCCTGCCTTCCCCTCACCCTCAAAAAAGTGGTTTCCTTGTAAATGCTTGACAGTCAACTCTCTCAACGAAGAAACACTGATTTGTAGCGTTTGCCAACTACTGTGGTGTAAATACTCCCACTGTGGTCAATGATTTCAAGCTACCAATGTGACATCTCTGAACGCTGGAGTGGGGTGGGGAGCAATGCTCATGGTCTGGTAGAAAATGGCTCCAGCACATCACTTGGAGCACAGTGACATTTATGTGGAGTCCTCCCACTTCCACCCCCCCATTTTCAGGAAACTATAGAATCTATATCTTAGAATATCCTTCACATACAAAGCAAAAATGTCCAAGGGCCTTGGTGTGTTGGATAAAAGTGAAATTTTAAGCATAGCTGAATTGAGTAAGAAGGCTCACAAGTTAGTTTAACAAAATGCATAGAGGATTATAAACTTACCATTATTATTATTTTTTTTGTGTGGTACGTGGGCCTCTCACTGTTGTGGCCTCTACCATTGCGGAGCACAGGCTCCGGACGCGCAGGCTCAGCGGCCATGGCTCACGGTCCCAGCCGCTCCGCAGCATGTGGGATCCTCCCAGACCGGGGCACGAACCCGTGTCCCCTGCATCGGCAGGCGGACTCTCAGCCACTGCGCCACCAGGGAAGCCCAAAACTTATCATTCTTATAGTCCACATCTATACTCATAATTAACAACACAGACCTAATCAATATTACTCTGTTTAAATGTAGCTCACTGTGATAAGTGAGATAAGTCAGAGAAAGACAAGTACTAAATGATATCATTTATATGTGGAATCTAAAAAAGTTAAACCTGTAAAAAAACCAGAGAGTGTAATGGTCACCAAGGGTTGGTGGGTAAGGCGGGGATAAGAGTGATGATGTTTAAGGGTACAAACTTGTAAGGAGTAGTAAATAAACCCTAGAGAGCTAATGCACAGTATGATGAATATAGACAATAATATTGTACTATAATTACATAATGTGATAAATATGGCTACAATGGCAATTATATTGCAATATATAAATATATGAAAGTAACAGGCTATACACCTTAAACTGACACAGTGTTACATGTCAAATTTATTCAATTAAAAAAATGTAGCTGAAAGTGAGATCAGCTTTCATTAGCACTTTTTATTCTGGTCCAATGACAACTGTACTCATTGTCATTGGACAACCGTTGTTCCATAAAAAGGAACAACATCAAATACATAAATAGCTTGAGAATTTATCTGAATTTCTCATTGACTCATTCTTCCAGGAAAAAGATGTGTGTGCTCCATGAGGCTGAAATAAATGTTGTAAAGGCAAGATAGTCAATCTTAGGTGCAATACATAGAGTGTGGGGCTGTAAACTGTAGAATCCAAACTGCCTCTGACAAGCCATAGGATCTTGGGGAAACCTTTAAAACTATTCAGGACCTCACGTTCCTCACCTATACAATTAGGGGTTGGAGTAGGTCAGTATTTTCTAAATTTTAGTCATTCTTACATATGGCCATCACTATTTTTGTCATTTCCATATGCCACCTGCACTATTATTTTGTTAATATTTTTCTTTAATCAACTCACTTTTTGCTTAATTACTGATCCTTTTCCTAAGTAATACCATCTAGGAAATCATAGCTTCAATATGCTAGTTATGTTTTTTTCTAATACACATTGATATACAAACGTAACTTTAACTTCAACCAATGTGTGTGTAATTCCTAAAATTATCTTGTATACCACATGTGGCTGGCATCCTATGGATGAGGTGATCTCTGTGGGTCCCACAGCATTGCTGGTTTGAGAGCTGTCATAATTTCAGCCACTTTAGTGCTTACTATGGAAATCTCAGGATTGAGTCACATTGCAGTGACACTTGTCAATCAAGAAGACGAGTGAAACCGATGGATCATCTAGCCACATTGTTGTCCAGGTCTTTCATTACAGACAAACGTGGTATGAGACTTCTATTCTGAAATGTAGTTACTCCTATACCAATATAACTTTCTCATGCCATCAAGCAGCAGAAAGATCTGATCAAAAATTTAAATGAACACATTTTGCATATAATATTTTGTCTCTCACTATTAAGCTCAGTAAATAGGTTGAAATCTGCATATAAATCACTTATATTTGCCTAGATGTCTCTATGGGGGTTGCAGCAATGGTGCTTTAAATATCATGTAAAATTTTTAAGAGATTGCTGGGTATGGAAAAGCCTATGGAATTATTTTTATAAAAAAATAGGAATTAGAAAGTAGGACTTTCTTTAGAGTTGATGTGGCTTAAATAATTTCAACCAGATGAACAGTTGTCAGCAATTTGCATTTAAAATATAATTAATTATGTTTGTCTGTCTGCTATTATACTAGGAAATTAAGATACCATACATGTTTATAATAGGAAATTTCTCAATTGTCTTTTTAATCCACTATGAAGCTGCACATTTATTTCCACAGGAGGAAAGAAAAACATATTATGCTGCTAAGTAATTCCAGTCTTTTCTAGGATTAGAAATCAGTGGATGGTTTGTGGGATTAGTGATTTCTATTCTCAAATGAAAACCAGATGGGCAAAACCAACAGCATAAACAGTTAAGGGAAAAAATTGGCAGAAAAAGTCACATTTGTTCATTACATTTGTTGTCACACCTTCTCTTATTTATTGAGATAGTCAGAAACTTGGTTTGAAAGATAATGTAACTCCTGAGCTCTGGTTTAACTCAATAAAGGTTCAGACTGTTTTGTTCGGGAATAATTAAGTAACAATATGATAATCGAGTAGTTCTTTTTATTAGAAACAAAATTCTTGCCCACAAAAAAGTTTCAGCAAATGTTTGGCCTGTTGTTCATTTAAATGTGTAATAATCAGTTTATGTATCTATTTATACATAAAAAACAAGATAAATAAATTTAGTGTATGCCTCCTACTGTAAATGTATATATAATTATTAACCATACATCTTAGTAATATTTCGTGTTTTGGCACAAATGCCAGGAACTAATTTACATCTACTTACGAACTAGAGAGTAGGAACAGTTATGTTAATCACTCAGTATTTTAGAGAACATGATACTGAAGAAATAGTGCACAGTTTAATCTAGGCAATTTGTCTAGCATCCCAGATTCACTGGCTCGTACAGTCATCCACATTCCATGATGGTTGACCGTGAGTTGGCTTCTGTGCTGAGCTCCTTGCCAATATTATCCCATTTAGTAGCCCCACTTTTCAAAGGAGGAGACTGAGGTTCTGAAGGGCTAAGGTAACGGCCTCGGTTTACCCAGCCAGAATGTGGCAGAGCTGGGTTTGAACAGACACCCCACAGCTGGGCTGTGCTCTCAAGTCCCTGCTGCGTGCCAAACCCTCGGCTGAGTGCTGGAAACACAACCACGAGTAAGACGTGGGCGCCGAGTTTAAGGAGATTATGCAGCCCTTCACTTAAAACCTCTGAAATTTTGAGTTGGAGGACACCATGGAAATCATCTGGCCAAATTCCCTTTTATCACAGATAAAAAAACCAGTGGCCTAAAGAGGGTAAGTGTCTTATCCACAGTGCATATTGCAGAAAAGAGTATACATAAAGATAATGAATTGGTTGTTTAAAATGCTGACAATAACATTGCAGTATCTTTGAGGCTTGAATATGTATAAATGGATACTTTGGCCTATTTGCTCAAACATGTGATAAGAATATGGATGTCAGTGAGTATTATATATGTCGACAAAAAATTAGTCAGTCAATCTAAGAAAGAAATGGAAAATTTTATTCGAGCCAAATTTGAGGATTATAACTCGGGAACAGCATCTCAGAAAGCTCTGAGGACTCTTCCACTGGTTAGAAATCAAGGCCCAGTTATATAAGTTTTCTGAGACAGAGGGCTGTGCGTCAAATGACGTATTATTGACAGTTCACATAATCCAGATCTAAGCGTAATCCTGGTGGGTCACGTGACCTCTTACAAGATTAAGGAGGAATGTTATTTTTTAAGGAGTTGTCTTGTTGGTGCTGGGAGAATGTTGCTCTTTATGGCTGAGCAGGTGTTTCTGCCAACGGGGGAGGTCTGATCCATGGATAATGAAGATACACAATGCACAGTGGGGTGAGAGGGAGGCCAAAGAGCAGAGAAGAATTTATGTTTAAATTTGTCTTGTCTTGCCATAAAATATGAATTTTATTTCATATAACTACGGCTAAAATAGAAGTTAAGAACATAAAATGGGGTGGGGGAGGGATAAATTAGGAGTTTGGGATTAACAGATGCACACTACTATATAAAAAATAGATAGGGGCTTCCCTGGTGGCACAGTGGTTAAGAATCCACCTGCCAATGCAGGGGACACGGGTTCGAGCCCTGGTCCGGGAAGATCCCACATGCCGCGGAGCAGCTAAGCCCATGTGCCACAAATACTGAGCCTGCTCTCTAGAGCCCACGAGCCACAACTACTGAGACCGTGTGCCACAGCTACTGAAGCCCGTGCGCCTAGAGCCCATGCTCTGCAACAAGAGAAGCCACCGCAATGAGAAGCCCGTGCACCACAATGAAGAGTAGCCCCCACTTGCCACAGCTAGAGACAAGCCCACGGGCAGCAATGAAGACCCAAAGCAGCCAAAAATAAATAAATAAATAAAATAAAATGAATTTATTTTAAAAAAAATGATCAACAGCAGGACCTACTGTATAGCACAGGGAACTATATTCAATGTCTTGTAATAACCTATAATGGAAAAGAATCTGAAGAAGAATATACATACTGAATTACTTTGCTGTACACCTGATGCTAACACAACATTGTATTGGATTGGCCAAAAAGTTCGTTCGGAATTTTCCGTAAGAAGTTACAATAAATCAACTGTACTTCTGAAACTGTGCACCTCAGATTGGGACTTGAACCTCCATGGCAGGACTCGAACACAACCTAAACCCACTGTCTTCCAACTGAGATCACACACCTGGTTTCAGGACTTCATGAAGCTCAGGTTCTTGATGTCTCATCGCAGAAAGAATTCAGTGAGAGACAGTGATAGGTAAGAAGTGGATTTATTTAGAGAGAAACACACTCCACAGACAGAGTGTGGGCCAAGTCAGAAGGCGAGAAAGGCACCAGGGTATGGGATTGTCAGTTTTTATAGGGGTAGGTAATTTCATAGGCTAATGAGTGGGAGGAGTATTCCAGCTACTTTGGGGAAGGGGCGGGGATTTCCAGGAATGGGGCCACCGCCCAGTTTTAATCCTTATGGTCGGTCTTGGAACTGTCATGGCGCCTGTGGGTGTGTCATTTAGCTTGCTTATGTGTTACAGTGAGTGTATACTGAGGCTCAAGGTCTAGTGGAAGTCGACTTGTCCGCCATCTTGAACCCATTTGGTTCTAATCAGTTTATGTCATGTCCTTGGGCTATGCCATTCTTTCAAATGTTGTGCCCTGCCCCCTTCTCTCCTGTTTCACTTCGATAAAATTTTTTTTAAAAAAAGAACATAAAATAATTCTGGTTAATTCAATTCAACAACAGAAATTGAGTGCCTATGTGCAGGGCACAGAGATAACTTGCTGGGTAAATAACTATGAACAAGCTGTACAGGGTAGGAGAGCCAGATAATTAATATAATTACTATTCAGTGTGATAAGGGGAGGTTCAGGGTGTTATTGACACGTGGTAAGGACACATAGCCCAGTGAAGGGACATCAGAGCTGGAGAGAGTGTTAGGGCGAGGGCAGGAAGGAGGAAGGTGACCCAGATAGAGGGATGTTCCCATGCTACGCCCCCTCGAGAGATCGCTGGACCTGTTTAAGGACCTTGTGCCCTATTCCTTCCATTTGCTCCTTGAGGTCTACCTTCCACCCTTTGCCCCCTACTCTCTGAAGGGAGACTGCCTTGCAGGGACTACATTGGTGAGCACCAGTGTGCTCTATGGCTGCCAGTTGTGGTTAAGCCAGTGGGGAGCTCCAGGAGGAGATATGGATGGAGGAGATTTGGATGAAGGACCTGAAGTGAGTTCAGGTCCTTATGGAGGGGTTTCTGGCTGGCTGATGGTGTCCTGGGACACCTCTCCATTTTCTCTTCCAAGGTCCTGTAACTGCTCCCTCCTTCAGGTGATAACAGCCCTGAGGCACTGCACTATCTCTGTGGTTTTCCTACACCCCACCCAACGCTTTGTACACAGTCCCACAATTAAGCCTTCCTTGAATTATCTTAATTTCATGTGCAGGGATTCCTGAAAGGGAAGAAGCAGGAATGGGGAGTGGTATTGGTGGGATTAGCTAGGTGGGCGGGGACAGACTCAGGAGAAGGTTTATAATCTAGGTTAGCAGAGTTTGGAATGTAGCCCAAGGAGAACCTTGTGGGCACAGTAGGAATTTGGATTGTATTCTTCAAGTGTTGGAAGGGCATTGGAGGATCCACAGCAGGGAAGTGATAAGATCTGATTTATGCTTTTCAAAGATCAGTGAACTTTGAGTAAAGCAGATTACTCTCCATCATGGAGCAGTGCCGGGGGAGGTGGGGGAGCTCATCCAATTAGTTGAAGGTCTTTTTTCTTTTTTTAATGAACTTATTTATTTATTTTTATTTATTTTGGGCTGCATTGGGTCTTCGTTGCTGCACATGGGCTTTCTCTAGTTGTGGTAAGTGGGGGCTACTCTTTGTTGCAGTGTGCGGGCTTCTCATTGCGGTGTCTTCTCTTGTTGCAGAGCATGGGCTTCAGTAGTTGTGGCATGTGGGCTCAGTAGTTGTGGCGCACGGGCTTAGTTGCTCTGCGGCATGTGGGATCTTTCTGGACCAGGGCTTGAACCCATGTCCCCTGCATTGGCAGGCAGATTCTTAACCACTGCACCACCAGGAAAGTCCCAGTTGAAGGTCTTAAGAGAACAAAGACTGATGGCCCCTGAGCAAGAAGGAATTCTGCCAGCAGGCAGCCTTTAGACTTGAGCTGCAACATCAACTGTTCCCTGGGTCTCCAGACTGCTGGCCTACCCTGCAGATTTTGGACCTACCAAGCATCTATAATCACATGAACTTGTTTCTTAAAGTCAATCTCTCTCTCTCTCAATAAATATATGTATATATCTATATCTATCTATCATCTATCTATATCTATATATATATAGAGAGAGAGACTCGGTATACTATATGATCTATGTGTTTATTATACACATTTCTAAGATGTGTGTGTATGCATGGGTGTGCATGCATGCATGCGTATCTCCTGTTGGTTCTGTGTCTCTGGAGAACCCTGAGTAATACAGACAGCAAGTGCCCTTGATTTGGAGGCAGTGGTTTGGATATGAGCTTTGATACCCTGATCACTGTCGGATGAGGTGGCCACACTGTGCACAGAGCACAGGTCCAAAAACTGGTAGAGCTGCTCCTCCGTTCATGGATCTCAGATCATGCACCTCTAGCAGGTCTTTGAGGCCCCTTTGGGGCTCAATTTCCTCCTCTTTAAAATGGGAAAAGTGGGCTTCCCTGGTGGCGCAGTGGTTGAGAGTCTGCCTGCCAATGCAGGGGACACAGGTTTGAGCCCTGGTCTGGGAAGATCCCACATGCCGCAGAGCAACTGGGCCCGTGAGCCACGGCTACTGAGCCTGCGCGTCTGGAGCCTGTGCTTCGCAACAAGACAGGCCGCGACAGTGAGAGGCCCGTGCACCGCGATGAAGAGTGGCCCCCGCTTGCCACAACTAGAGAAAGCCCTCGCACAGAAACGAAGACCCAACACAGCCATAAATAAATAAATAAATAAAGCAAAACTGTCAAAAAAAAAGAGAAAATATTAAAATGGGAAAAGTAATATCTTCCCTGCCCAACTCACATGATTTTTTGCACATCAAATAAGACAATGTATTCAAGCACATTAAAAAATGACCACATACAGACACAACATATTAGGTATTATTTTATTTGGACTGTAATTCTGCCACACACATTCTTGAAATTGTGTGTTGGCAGCAGACAGTTTTGAAAGTCAGACAAACATGTGGCACCCATTCACCCATTCAGCGCTTGCACACGCTGTCCTTTCTGTCTGGAGTGGCTCTTCTGCTACCTTAAGTCTTAATTTGGAGCAAGGGGAGGGTGTTGGGTGGAGATAGAAAGAGGAGTTAAGAATCAGGCAAAGGTTTTGGGCTCAAACACATGTATGGATACTGATCGCATTAAATGAAATAACAAAATAACTTGGCAAAATGAAATATTGCAAATGAGCTCTCCATCTCAAGGATGCTATCTGACGTTAGGGTATGTTACTGAAGGAAGACTATATTTAGGGGTGTGTGTATGGGGTGACAGCGGGGACAGTGAGGTGGAGAGGGTGGGATGATGAGTTTTAAATGGAACCTGTTGCATCTGCAGTGTTTATGGGACATCTAAATGATAATATGCAAGATAACTCAGGTTGGAGATATTGGCTGGAAATAGACTCTAAGAAGAGCAGCTGACATTTCATGTGTTTTTATACCATGTGCCAGACACTGTACTAAACATGTTGTATGTATGATCTCATTTAATCATTAAACAGTCCTGTGAGATCAGTCCTTTTATTATACCCATTTCTGAGATTCTACAGCTAGAACATGGTTCATTTGAGATTTAAACCCAAACTATCTGGCTGGAAGGTCTCACTTTACAGGCAACAGATAAAGCTACAGGGATAAGTGAGTGTGCTTAGGCAGAGTATGCAGTTTAAGCAGAGGGCAGACAGTGGAATTCTAGGGAACAAGAACTTTTACTAGTAAATCATGAGAGATTTCCTTGGAAAAGATGGAAAGGGAGTGTTCAGAAGGAGAAGAGGAAAGCTGTGTAGAAGGTGAGTTAGTGAATTCAAGGGAGGAGCATGTTTCCAGAGATCCTTCACCTTTGCAGGGAGGCCAAGTGAAGCAAGAATGTTACATGAATATTGGAATTAGGAACCAGGGGTGGTGTTGGGGGGCGTGCAGATGTCTTCAAGAGGAGCTTCAGCAGATGGGTCGCTGTGGTAAGGGATTTGGGCTCAGTCATGGGCTTTCAACCAAGCCTGGGTCACCTGGCCTCTCCCCTGCGGAGGGCCACTGACACGACACACATCATTGATTTCTCTGATAAAGGAATGTTGCCACTCGCTCACTCTCTTTTTTTCTTTTCCTTGGCAATTTGTCATTTCGTTTATTTGGTTTTACCACGTTCCCAGCTTCGCTGCAATAATGAGACCATCTTTGCCACAAGTTGCAACTTTGAATGACGCATCTCTTCTTCTTTTTCCTACCTTCAGTAGGTTTCCTCTGACACTAGAGGGAAGATGTGATAAAGATAAATTTAAGAGTGGAATTGGGAAGTTAAGGCAGCTCTCAATCTGTTTATCTTTGGAAACCATTATACAGAGGAAAAATTTTCATTTAGCTCATGGTTGCTGAATACACACAAATATAATGCAAGGTCTTTTTTCCCCACAGATGATCTCTCAGAAAAGAAGCTGTTGCCTTAAGTTAGAATCTTTACAAAGTCACTCATATTACAGAGTGCTGTCTGAGTTGCTTTATTTTCAATAATAACCCCATTGGGAGAAGACGTTGTTTTAATATTCTTATAGTGGTAAGTTATGGCATCAGTTAAAAAGAAAACTTCAACACAGATTTAGTAATTATTAATAGTAAAATGAGCTCTCAGTCACGTGTGTTGGAAATTGTTGAGAATAAACCTTTTAAAAACACTGAGAAGTGAGATAAGCCAGACAGAGGAAGGTAAATACTGTACGATATCACTTATATGTGAAATCCAAAAAAGCCAAATTCATAAAAACAGATTGCAATGGTGGTTACCAGGGACTGGGGCTGGGGAGATAGGAGAGATGTTGTTTAAGGGAACAAACTTGTAACTAGTAGGTAAATAAGTTCTGGGGATCTATACACAGCATAGTGATTATAGTTAACAATACTGTGTTATAAACTTCAAAGTCGCTCAGAGACTGGATCTTAATTTTTTCACCATAAAAATGAAACGATAATCATGTGGCATAATAGAGGTGTTAACTAACACTACTGTTGTAATCATACTGCAATATATAAATGTACCAAATCAAAATATTGTACACCTTAAACTTATACAAAGTTATATGTCAATTGTTTCAAGAAAAAAAAGACAAACAATTTAAGAAGTAATAAAGTAAGTGATTATGGAGTTCACAAATACTAAATGGCTACTTTTAACCTAGGGTACAATTTCCAAGGTCATTCATTATTATATAGAGATTCCAAAAGTACTGTATCTTAAACAATTTAGAAGGAAACAAAGGTGATGTGTTCTAAAAAACTCTAGAAAACTCAAAAACTGACTCCAGTGATGACAGATATGGTAAAGCATATAAAGACTTTGAATAAAATTGTCACATGAGAGTTTATAACATGAGATTTTAAATATACATAATTAAAGTAAATATTATGCATAGCTATTTGGCTGTTTCATCTGCATTCCTGAAAGTTTATATTATATTCAAATTGCCAAAAGGCTTTTGTTCCCTATTTTCTCATAGAGTATTGCCTATATACACAATTGCCTTACATTTGGGCACGTGAAGTACTCCATAAGCCACAATGTCAACAGGGTAGGTATTTTGGGCTCAGTATTCATACGTGACTGCCTATAAGCACAGCAAAGAAAGAGCTGGACAACTTTAAAAGATGCAGCTCCTAAAGGCCATCCCAAGCATGGCTGTATCCACAGAGCGTTTGAACGTTCAATAATGTGCCTCGTGAATTTGATCAGCGTTGGCAGTGGCCACAGGCTGCATTGCCCTGATGGAATAGCCGAGGTTGGAGAGAGCTATCCCACTTATAGTCATACTCCTTTCCCAGGTCAGCCCACAGCCAATGGCTGGTCACCACAGTACAGAGGCCCCACCCCAGTGCCCCAACTCAGAACAACTCTGAATGGCTATCCCAGCTCCAGAGCTCCCAGCGGGGTCGGCTGACACCTAGCAGTGGCTACACTGCAGCTCAGCTTCTCCTCTTCCCAGTCTACCATCCTTCCCTTCCCCCGACAGGTGTTCCTCTCAAGAGCACTCCCCAAATAAATCCCCTACATGCTAATTTCTGCCTCAAAAGGAGAGGGAAACCCAACTGCCTAAGTGCTGAAGAAAATAGTGAAAAATATAAATGTGATTTATTTGACTCCACTGAGGACAAGCTTCTTTTTGTCAGGCAACACAAAAAATGGACAGTGAATAGAGATTCTGCTTTTCACATGAAAGCATGTTGGCCATTGCAGGCCAGAAGGGGGGCTGGTACCCATAACATTTTTAAATGAAGGATGAGACAAAGTTATTTCTTTGTGACACTAATAGTGCCAGTGAAGTCATTTTACGTTACCAGGTGGTTTTTCTCACTAATCATTTCGCTGCCCATCACCACAATTCTTAAGGCAGAGGACCAGACATTAGATTTTTCTAGAAATACAAACTCAGGTCCAAATGATTTCAGCACAGTGTTTGAAGATTTCTCAATTTTACACTTGATTTTTTAAAAAAATTGTTGAAGACATAAGAAAAATATACAATATTGGGTATGTTGGTTTTAAACACATCCAACATCTAAATGTTGCAACAAAACATAAACAATAACTATGATTTACAAATTGTAAATAAACATATAAAAGTGAGCTCAACCACATAAGCCATTAGGGAAACTAAAATTAAAACCATAATAAGATACCATTACATACACTCCAAAATGCCTAAAATAGGAAAAACCAAAAACCCTGACAGTACTGAGTGTCAATTAGAGCAATGGATCTTCTGAGAAAATGCTGGTGGAGTATGTGAATTGGTAGAACTACTTTTGGCATCATCTTGATCCAGTATTTCTAGGGCTTTATCAAATTTTTTGGACTTTTCAAGGACCCAACTCTGTACACTCCGCTGATTTTGTTATGTTTGTTTTCTATTTCATTAATTTCTCCTCTTATTTATGTTATTTCCCTCCTTCTCCTTTCTTTGGGCCTAATAATGCTATTTTCCCCTAACTTCTTGAGAGGTTGCTTAGCTAATTCATTTTTAGCCTTTTTATTTTTTCAAACCTATGCATTTAATGATAAAAATTTTCTCTAAACACTGCTTTAGCTGTATCTTACAAGTTTTGGTATGTTGTATTTTCATTATTATTCACTTCAGAATATTTTCTCTTTTGCATTATGCTTTATTTTTAACCTATGCTAATTAAGAACTATACTCTTTAATTTCCAAATATTGGGGGGGGTTCTAGGGTTTTTTTTATTATTATTAACTTCTATTAAATTCAGTTGCAGCCTGAGAAGCTGTGTATGATTTTAATTATTTTAAATTTATGGCTCAACATATGGACAATTTTCTCCATATGGATAATACATTCTCCATATATGTTTGATAAGAATGTGTATTCTACAGTTGTTGGGTAAAGTGTTCTCTCTATGTTAAATTTTTTAGCTCATGCTATTCAATTAACTTATAGTCTTACTGATCTTTTTGTCTGTTGCTCTATCAGCTTACTGAGTGGAGTATATTAAAATTTTTCATTATGTGTATGGATTTATCTATTTCTCCTTTTAACTTTGTCTTGTAGAGATATATAATTAAATATCCTTCATTATCTCCAGTAATGCTTCTTGCTTTAAAGTCTACTTTGACTGATAATAGTACATCAGTTTTCTTCTCATTTTGTTCACATAGTATATCTTTTTCTATCTTTTTGCTTTCAACTTATCTGTATTCTTATGCTTAAGATGTGACTAGTGTAAACAGTATGTCATTGTTTCAATCTAGTCTCAAATTTTTGCCTCTTAACTGAAAAATGTAGTCAATTTACATTTAATGTAATTACCAATGTATCTGGATTTAAATCTACCATCTTACCATTTGTTTTCTATTTGTTCTACATGTTCTATGTTCCCTTTTCTCTCTTCCTTGTGTTATTATTCATTAATTCCATTTTTGTTATTACATTTTCTAGTTCTCTTCACTTGTTATCTATGTATTTTAAACTATTCTTTTTAGTAGTTGCCCAATAGATTACAACATGCATTCCTGGTTTACTTAAAGTATGATATAACAAAACTACAATGAGGTATCACCTCACACCAGTTAGAATGGCCATCATCAAAAAAATCTACAAACAATAAATCCTGGAGAAGGTGTGGAGAAAAGGGAACCCTCTTGCACTGTTGGTGGGAATGTAAATTGATACAGCCACTATGGAGAACAGTATGGAGGTTCCTTAAAAAACTAAAAATAGAACTACCATATGACCCAGCAATCCCACTACTGGGCATATACCCTGAGAAAACCATAATTCAAAAAGAGTCATGTACCACAATGTTCATTGCAGCTCTATTTATAATAGTCAGGACATGGAAGCAACCTAAGTGTCCATCGACAGGTGAATGGATAAAGAAGATGTGGCACATACATACAATGGAATATTACTCAGTCATAAAAAGAAATGAAATTGAGTTATTTGTAGTGAGGTGGATGGACCTAGATTCTGTCATACAGAGTGAAGTAAGTCAAAAATAGAAAAACAAATACCGTATGCTAACACATATATATGGAATCTAAAAAAAAATAAAAAAGGTTCTGAAGACCCTAGGGGCAGGACAGGAATAAAGATGCAGATGTAGAGAATGGACTTGAGGACATGGGGAGGGGGAAGGGTAAGCTGGGATGAAGTGAGAGAGTGGCATTGACATATATACACTACCAAATGTAAAATAGCTAGTGGGAAGTAGCCACATAGCACAGGGAGATCAGCTCGATGTTTTGTGACCACCTAGAGGGGCGAGATAGGAAGGGTGGGAGGGAGACGCAAGAGGGAGGGGGTATGGAGATATATGTATACATATAGCTGATTCACTTTGTTATACAGCAGAAGCTAACACACCATTGTAAAGCAATTTTACTTCAATAAAGATGTTAAAAAAAAAGTAAGATATAAATTGTTACTTTATTTCTTCTTTGATATTACTTGAAACTAAAAATACATTAAGTCCATTTACCCCTCACATTTTGGGCTGTTATTGTAATGTACCTTAATTGTATCTGTATATTTCAAGCCCCACAGGACATTATAACTATTGCTTCATAGGGTAAATATTTAAATTTATGTACATATTTATCATTCATTCTTTTTCTGCAAATACCATCTAGGATCATAGTTCTTCTTCCTAAAATTTTCTCTTTCACATTTGCAAAAGAGAATGTTTGCTGCTAAAAGAATCTCAATTTTCACTTGCCTAAATATGTTTTTATTTTATCCTCATTTTTGAGGAATATTTTTGCTGGACATAGAATTCTAGGATGGCAGCTATCTATCTTCTTTCAGTACTTGGAGGATATGATTCCACTGCCTTCTGGATTCATTACTTCTGTTGAGAAGTCAGCTGTAAGTCCTATAGTATTGCTTCTTTGAAGCTCATATGTAATTTTTCTTCTGGAGGCATCTAAGATTATCTCTTTGTCTTTGTATTTTAGCAGCTTTACTATCAAGCATATGTATATACATACTGCTTGGGTATTCATAGCACTTCTTGAATCTATGAGACCACTAATATCTCTGCTTACTTTCTCATTTTCTCAGCCACACTCCACTCCAAATACCAGGCTTACCTCTTTGGGTTTTTCCTTATTCAAATCTTGATCCTACAAATTATCTCTGCTTTGATATTTCTATGATATCTTTAGAGTTTTGGGGTGTGTGTGTGTGTGTGTGTGTGTTTAATATTTGCTTCAGCTTTTCTAATTTTTCTCAGAAGGAGCATTGGTATAAAACACCTCATTTGTCACTCTAAAAGTTTTGATTAATCTTTTAAAAAATAATTTGCCTACATTTGAATATCCACATGTGTTCTTTTTTTTTTTCTTTTTGCGGTATGCGGGCCTCTCACTGTCGTGGCCTCCCCCGCTGCGGAGCACAGGCTCCGGACGCGCAGGCCCAGCGGCCATGGCTCACGGGCCCAGCCGCTCCGCGGCATATGGGATCCTCCCAGATCGGGGCACGAACCCGTATCCCCTGCATCGGCAGGCGGACTCTCAACCACTGCGCCACCAGGGAGGCCCCACATGTGTTCTAAATGGACATAAAGTTGTTTGAAGATATCAAAATTCAGAGAAACACTTAGGTGGATGGTTTGATAGGGAACAAAGTAAGGACAGTAAGGGATTGATTTGGACCACACTTCAAGAATTTTAAATTGTTTAAAGTGTTTGAGTTAGTAAAGTGCTCTAGGTGATGGTAAAGTGTAGTACAATCATGAGTGTGGAGGTATAAATCTTTGGAGTTGAGGTGTAAAAAAAGAGTGAGCTAAGGATTTTAGACAGGTTACCCTCTTGGAAACCAAGAACCCCTAAAATGACTGTGGTGCCTGTGGTGGAGGGACTGAATTGTCTTTGATGAATCTGGGGAATTATATTGATTATTTCATAAATTCCTTCCCTATTTGTGAAGTGCCTCTACCATGCAAACCTCTGGACCAGTAGATGCCAGACATGAGGGGTGGTAAAATGCTACATAATTGGATGGCACGAGGTTCAAAGAGGAAGGAAAGCCTAGATGAAGGTAGAGAAGTAATGACTTGGCTGTCACAATGAGAAGCTAAGGGAATATCAAGCCCTCTTGCACTCACACCACCCCCAGCTCCTGGCCTATTCACATGTCAATCCTGTGAGAATGAACAGCTGCTTAAGAGTCCTATAAAGAACACCCATGTCCTCGAGGGAGAGCAGATTTCAGTTATAATTAGGAAGTGGAGGGAATATTTTGTGACGTGATGGAATATGTTAGGAAATTTGCTTAGCATTTAATAGGGATTCCAGGGGATAAAATGGAGAGTTTGGGAGAGAGAAGATCACCCATAAAAAACACTTCCATGCTGTTTGAAGAGCATGATGATGAAGTTAGGGCTGAGATATTCTAGCAATCAGTACTGAGACCAGTGATGTTTACTCATGACAGTGGGAGAGTAAACTGAAAAATGGTTGCTGACAAAACAGCATCCTTCAGATAACTTAGAGCCAAAGAGATCTACAGGTGGTCCTAACTCAATTAGGAAATGATTAACAAAATGACAGGCATAGTTTTTATAAATTATGTAAATAGATAAGAATAACTTAGAGTGTAATGATTTACTTATTCAATTTAAATTTCTATAAGATAACCCATTAGGGCTTCCCTGTTGGTTCAGTGGTTGAGAATCTGCCTGCCAGTGCAGGGGACACGGGTTCGAGCCCCGGTCTGGGAAGATCCCACATGCCGCGGAGCAACTAGGCCCGTGAGCCACAGCTACTGAGCCTGCACGACCGGAGCCTGTGCTCTGTAACAAGAGAGGCCGCGATAGTGAGAGGCCCGCACACCGCGATGAAGAGTGGCCCCCGCTCGAAGCAGCTAGAGAAAGCCCTCGCACAGTAATGAAGACCCAACACAGCCAAAAAAAAAAAAAAAAAAAAAAAAAAAGATAACCCATTAAAGAAAAAGCATCATAGCCTTTGACATGGTGCTACACTATTGTGTTATATAATATATATATATTGAAGGCAAGTAATAGATTGAGCTAAAAGGAGCAACAGTATTAAAATCATTCTGAATCCCATTAGACAAATAGATGACATTCCCATCTCTAGAAAGTAACAAATAGGAAAAACAAGAAAGAACAAGACAACAAAGAGATTGTAGTAACATTAAGAGAGGGAAAGTTTCCAAAAACTATTGTTAAAAGAAAATGTAGCCTCGAGCAAGAGGCAAGTTTGGAAAAAGTGATCATTTTTTAGGAAGTTGCTAGTGCATGGGATCCTTTTCAAGTAGACGTTCTCCAGCTTGGGACCATCAATTTGCCTTTGAGATGCCAAAGGCGAAAATGGCATTTCTAGAACAAATGTGATACATGAATACAGAAAAATAAAAAGTGTAAGGCATTGTTACATTTTCCCCCATCTTTGTATACGGTCAAATTGGTAATTTTCATGGTAGTCTGTACATGGTGGAGAGTGGGCAAGGGCAAGGCATATAAAGGCTTTCGAGATAACATTTGGCAACCAGCATATTCTTTGACTTCCTTTTTTTAGACCATGCTTTAGGTTTTCTTCCTTGGATTTTTTTCTCTGTGTAAGTTATCTTTAAATAATAACATCCATTTTCTTACTAGTATGCACTGCTTGTAATGACTTCAATGAAATATGCAGGTCATTTGGAGCACAGAACTGTTTTGTGATTTACATCATTACAAAATATGTCCCATTAAGATGATACACAAGCTGAACTGGAGTTAATGAACCTGCATTCTTGCAGGATAATTCAAACTTTAAGGGTGATATTAACTTAAATAAAGTAAGAAAGGTAGGAAAAATCAGGTTCATTGTACACCAGAGATCATGATCTTTATCCTCTCAGTTCATTAAGGCATATCTATTGCTCACGTTACTCTCAGACCATTATTAGAGTGGTTGTAGAGCACATATACATATGTAATTAAGTACCCCTCTGCGTCCATAAAAGAACTGCACGTGTTTCCACAGGGAATGCATGGGGAATTTGATTCAGAAGCCTGTAAGAGAGTGTAAGTACCTTTAACCTTTATGGAATGCTGCATGGAATTGTGTGGAATATTCCCACTTAGTATTCAAAACAAGGGTGGAAACACTATAGCCCATGGCCAAAGCCAGCCCACTGCTTGTTTTGTAAATAAAGTTTTATTGGAACACAGCCACTCCTATTTGTTACATATTGTCTGCTTTAGCCCTGTAACAGTAGAACTGGGTAGGTGCCACAGAGACTGCATGGCCCAGAAAACCTAGAATATTTACTACCTGGCTCTTTAAAGAAAAAGTTTGCCAAGTCTCGACCTACCTGTTTTTTGTTACATACCTGTTGACCATATACATCATCACAAAATGAGTAAAAACCTCTCTTAATCAAATATTATTTGAGAGCAGAATATTTAAATGGTATATAGTGTCAAGATCCTAGGATCCACTTGACCTACTTAGGAATATCAGTCTTTTTAAAAAGCCTATACTTGGTATCTTAAACTCTCCTGTTGTCAAGAAATCAAATAAATAAATAAATAAATAAATACAATAGCCACCAGTTTCGTAAACCCTCCTGAAATACAATGTCTCGTGTTCCCCTTCTGGCTCTGTGGCAGCTGTTAACTATCAAATACTATTTCTAGAACTGTGCTGACATCAGTCGACAATCATACACAAAGCTGTTTGGCAGGACGTACACCGAGCAAGTTGAGGCTGTTAAAATGAAACGGCTCTGTTCAAATTAACCCTATTCACATGGCAGGGAAAATACCTAAGTTTGCCAAATCAAACCCTTCCTATATCAGTGGGGAAGAACCATTTGCCAACCTCTAAAAAGGTAATTTAGACACAGGAGAGGAAAAAAACAAAGAAGAAAAACCCTCCAAAATTAAAATGATAAAAATTTGCTTGACAGCAAAAGTACTTCCAAATGTATGAAATTGAATCCAAAACTGAGCCTGCAACAAATTTAACTGACAAGAAAATCTGCATAATGGACTTGGTTTTATTATTAATGCTAATACGGGTACTCTTTTGTTCTATTGTGCTGATGGCAAGAAGATAAATGCCCACCGAAGGCACTAAAATATCTCCACTCTGTTGAAATACTGATCGTAGTTAGAATGCAAACACTTATTCTTCACTTGTAACAGAAAAAAACTTTTTTAAAGGAAGTGCTACTATAGAAGCCATTTCAGAATCAGGTACAGCTTTGAAATAGAATTTCTTAAAATAACTAAATGCAACATTAAAAAAAAACCACTTTCTTTGTGGAATTTAAAATTATGTAGATACAATTTTATCAAAATGGTAAATACATTCCTTACATGATTTTTAATTAGCACCTCTTTAAAATGAATAATTAGCCTTACATAGTCCTTATAATTCATGGCTGACGTTTACCTTCAGGGCAACCAATCAAATACTGGGTGATATCACTTATATGTGGAAACTAAAAAATAATACAAAGGAATGTGTATGCAAAACAGAAACAGACTCACAGATATAGAAAACAAATTAGTGGTTACCTGAAGGGAGGGGTGAGGGGAGAGGCAAGGGAGAGGTACAGGATTAAGAGATAAAAACTACTACGTATAAAATAGATAAGCAACAAAGATAGATTGTAGAGCACAGGGAATTATAGCCATTATCTGGTAATAACTTTTAATGGAGTATAAGCTGTAAAAAACTAAATCACTATGCTGTACACCTGAAACGAATATAATATTGTAAATCGACAATACTTCAATTAAAAAAGAGAAACCAAATGGTGTAACTGCTTTTTTTCTGCCAGTGCACCTCTCCCTGAAAATCAATATTTAAAGTCCTCTCCTCCTCCGAAACCCAAGTCACTTGGGGGATGGGCAGCACCTAGACAGGGCTTGCAAGAGGAGGGGACTGTGCCCAAGAATGTTTGCAGTTGGAGGGGCCAAGGGTCTGGAAGCCAGGGAGTTCAGGCCAAGGCTGGACTCTGTCAAGCCAGTAAACCAGTAAATCTGAGAAGGAGCAATTGGGTTTTGAAGATCAAGACTTAGCAGAAGGTCAGAAACTGTTGGAGGTTAGTAACTGCAAGGAAATAGAATCTAGGGATGTCAGCTCTTAAGGTAACATCTATTTGTGTTTGCTTTTTTTTTTTTTTATGTGTTTGCTTTTATGGGTCTTGTTTATACTGCTCCCTGGTTGCAGGCAGAGTAGTGGTTACAGCTACTTTGAGGGTGAAATTACTGTGGATAAACCTTGATCCTGGTTGCAGCCAGTCTTTAATTACAAGAAGGCTGTTACAGACCTCGGTGATGTAGAGATTATTTAAATAGAGATTACACCTGTGGTCCAAGCCTGTGCTAATCACTCGAAATTCTCCCGCCACTTGCCTTCTCTATTTATTAATTTATTTAAGCTTTTCCCACTTTCTAGATCAGTTCTGTCTGTGGTACACAGAATTTTAAGATGGCCCTGAAGGTTCCCCCATGCCCTGGCATATACACCCTATATAATCACCTCCACTTGAATGCGTGTAAACCAGTGAGTATGATGGGATATCCCTCCTTTGATTAGGTTACTCTTCAGTTGACTGAGTTAGTCAAAAGGGAAATTATCAGAGGAGAAATAATATCCTGCTGGCCTCAAGGATAAAAAACAAACTGCCATGTTATGAGATGAGGGGGACACATGGTAAGGACCTCAAGGTGGCCGCTAGGAGCTGCAAGCAGCCCCTTGGCTATGTGGATACAACAAAATGAATTCCAACAACTAGGGGGCTTGGAAGAAGATCCCGAGCCTTAGAGGAGACCCTAGGCTACAGGCTGATTGCAGCCTGGTGAGACCCTGCAGAGAGGACCCACATAAGCTGTACCTGGATTCCTGACTTATGGAATCTGAAATAATACATTTGTGCTGTTTTAAGCCACTCAGTTTATGGTAATTTGTTACACAGTAAAAAGAAACTAAGACCCTGTCCAGTAGAATTTTCCATCATAATGGAAATGTTCTATATTTGTGCAGCTGATATGGTAGCCACTAGCCACATGGGCTACTGGGCATTTGAAATGAGGCTAGTACAAGTGAGGAACTGAATTTTCATTACTTTGAACTTAAGTTGCCATATGTGGCTAGTGGCTACCCTAATGGACCATGCAGTTCTAGATTAATCATAATGAAGACAGCAATCCTTTGATTTTAATGTTCTTGATTACCAACAGCTCTCCTCTGAGTCCAATTTTTGAAATTTAATCTGAAATTCTCTAAAAAGACTATATGAGGAACCATTCATGACCTAGCCCCTGCTCCCCGTCTTCAGCTCATCCTGTTCTCTAAACCTTCTTCCAGTCATCTGAGTGATCAAGTTCTTTCTCCCCTGAAGCCTCCGGCCTGTAAGAACATTCTTACTTTCATTCTTCATCTGTCTAATACCTACTTAATATTTTGGTCTCAGTCCAAATGTCACTGTCTGGGAGAGAATTCTCTGATGCCCTGCATCAGTTAGCTGTTTCTAACAATAGCTGTGTAACAAGCCAAAACTCAGTGGCTCAAAAAATAATCACTTATTATTGTAGTTCATGCACCTATAGGTCCACTGGGTCATCTGATGTAAGGTGGGATCACACATGAGCCTGTGGGATGGCCGGAGGCTTCGCTTTAAGCCAGGATTGACTGGAGCACATTAGGAGGGTCAGGGTGCTTTGAGTGTCTGTCCTCCTTCTGGGACCAGCAGGCTAATCTGGGTATAGTCTTCTCACAGCAATGACAGAAGTACAATAGGCAAATATAAATACGGTGGACTCTTGAGACTTAGACTCAAGACTGGCACAACATCATTTTTGCCTCCTTCTCTTGGTCAAACCAAATTCCAAGGCCAAAGCCAGAATTAAAGGTGGGAAGTGCCCTCCACCCCTTATGTGGGAGAGGCTGGGACAATCACATGACAAAAGGCTTGGATACAGGAAAGGAAGAAGAATTGGGGGTCAATGATGACATCTTCCATATTTGCTTCATTTAAATTAGATTCTTCACTCTTTTTTTTTTTTTTTTTTTTGGCTACGTTGGGTCTTTGTTGCTGCGCACAGGTTTTCTCTAGTTGTGGCGAGTGGAGGCTACTCTTTGTTGCGGTGCACGGGCTTCTCATTGTGGTGGTTTCTCTTGTTGCGGAGCACGGGCTCTAGGCGCACGGGCTTCATTAGCTGTGGCATGCAAGCTTCAGTAGTTGTGGCTCGCAAGCTCTAGAGCGCAGGCTCAGTAGTTGTGGCACACGGGCTTAGTTGCTCTGTGGCATGTGGGATCTTCCCAGACCAGGGATTGAACTGTGTCTCCTGCATTGGCAGGCGGATTCTTAACCACTGTGCCACCAGGGAAGTCCAGATTCTTCATTCTTAATGTCTCAGGAAAGACTTTTCTTTCAAGGCACTTGTACTTGGTAATTGTTTACTTATTTGTGAGATTACTTGTTTACTGACAGTCTCCCTCATAATGCTGTAAGCCCAATGAGGTCAGGAATCATATTTACTTTATTTGCTGTGGTGTCACCAGAACCTGTGACACTCAATTATTTAACTGAATAAAAATGAACAGAATATCTGAAAAACATCTTAAAAGCTGAATATGTTCTGATAAGCAGGATCTGATAACAGATAGTTAAAGGTTGAGCAAAATTTGGTAGCTGTTATCAGAGCATGAGGAGGTATCAGTTGTCATATTAATTCATGAAAATCAAGAGAAGTAATTGAACAATAGGAGAATGTGTGTGTATGTCTGTGTGTATACATATACATATAAAATTAGTATGTATGTGTATGAATATATAAGGGCAATAGAGTTAGAAGAAGGAGAGAAGGAGGGAAGGAAAAAAGGAAGGAAGGAAAGAAGGAGTAATTGACAGGTTAAAGCAGTCACTGACCAGATATATCTACCCTTGGAAGTGTAACACAAAAATCCCCTAATCATCAATGAGTAATCAACCAGAATATACATCATGTAGGAGCTCATAATAGAACAATAGACTCCGTGAATATAATATTGTTTACATTGGAAGATGCTGATTTTCAGTTCTCCGGGTATCCCTCCACAGGCAATTGTACCACAAATAGTCTTTAGACCCAGTACGCATATAGTCCACTGTTTATAAGCAGCCACATCAGATGTTCTTATAGGCTCTATTTTTTCTCTTTACCTCACGGACTGTAGAGAATCTCAAAAAATTTTAAAGTTCCTTCGTCTCTTATTGCCATCCTCCAATTAGTCTGTTACTTGGGAATTCTCAGCTGTGTTTGTAAAAAATACATAGAAAAGATCACTGAAATAGAGTTTCCCTCTCTCTGATGCTGCATTGCTGGGAGGAATATGGAACCATCTTTGATTTTCACTGAGTCATACAAGAGTTTCAGAGACAAACACAAGTTTTTGGTTTGGTGTCAGTCTAGTTGGTCCTAGATTCTAATAAAGATTTCAGATGTTTCTTCACTCTATTTGCATGCATGACGTATACATGTCCTCTTTAATCAGGATCACAAATAGCTACAGGGTGTTAACAACATATTACTTTCTTTGCTGCAAGCAGCATCTTGAACTCTGAGTCACTGACAACAGTCTAATCCTACTGACGCTAGCCGGAAGGGTGCAGGGTTTCTAAACGTCTTAGAGAAACAGTGTGTTTTTAAAGTTGTGCGTTTGCTATTTATACTGATTTAAAAGCCCGCATAAATACTTATTGAGCACCTACTATCTTCTGGTGCTGGAAGCTCTAAGCTGTATGACCAGACCCCCTGTTCATGGGGCACCCAATCTAGTGGGTGAAGCAGATATGTGTAAGCAAATGGTTGCAAAGAGATGCAATGCTCAGTAAAAGTGCGATGCTCGGTAAGATGCTTGGCACAGTCAGTGGGAACTTGAAAGAGAAATTGGTATTTTCCTGGACGGCATTCTGAGAGGGAGGTGATGCTTAGGCTTAGGATGAGTTGGAATTTGACAAGTGGGTAAAGGGTGAAGGGCAGACCAGGCAGGAGACGATATTTGAGAGATGTCGGGGTCCAGGGAGTGGAGGACCTACTTTGGTCTGGGTTTTACACTTAGGGCTGTGGTTCTCGAGATGTGGTCTCAGGCCACCACCATCACCATCACCTGGAAACTTCTTAGAAATGCAAATCGTTAGTCCTGGCCTCAGACTTACTGAGTCAGAAACTCTGGGAATGGAACCCCATGATGATCCGCATTTTAAGGGGTCCTCCAAATGAGTCTAATGTGTGCTCAAGATTGAGAACCACCGCTCTTGGTGATGAGGGGCCATGCATATGTTTGAGTGGGGAAGTGGCCAGATCAGATCTAGATTTTTAGAAAGGTATCTCTGGCCATGATGTGCCGGATGGATTTGAACTGGGAGAGGGTGTGGAGGTGAGTGGAAGCAGTGAGACCAGTTAGGGAGCTATTGAGAGCATCAGTGAGATTCGTGATAAGGAATCCAGAGGGAGAACCTTGCTTTTGCTCTCAGTAAGATGCAGAGGTTTTAAAGATGTATAGGTTATTGAGACGCTTCGCATCTCATTATCTAAATCAGTGGCAGAGGAGCCCTGAGGCTACTGAAGAATTACTACGCGGGGCTTATGAATCCATGTACCTGCCTAGACTAAGTAAATCATGGAGCTTGTGCATATGAATGAATAGGCACATTCATTTAAAATAACTTCCAAGTTCTTCCTAACTTTTTTGTTATTATGTATGTTTGCATCAGATACTAAAATGTGGCTAGCATTCTATAGGGGATCCCAGTGATTTTGGAAATATTATAGAGAGTCCTCCTAGTTGAAAAAGTTCACAACCCCAGACCTAGATAGGGTGTCTTTTTTTTTTTTTTTTTTTACATCTTTATTGGAGTATAATTGCTTTACAATGGTGTGTTAATTTCTGCTTTATAACAAAGTGAATCGGTTCTACATATACATATGTTCCCATATCTCTTCCCTCTTGCGTCTCCCTCCCTCCCACCCTCCCTATCCCACCCCTCTAGGTGGTCACAAAGCACTGAGCTGATCTCCCTGTGCTATGCGGCTGCTTCCCACTAGCTATCTACCTTACGTTTGGTAGTGTATATATGTCCATGCCACTCTCTCGCTTTGTCACAGCTCACCCTTCCCCCTCCCCATATCCTCAAGTCCATTCTCTAGTAGGTCTGTAGATAGGGTGTCTTGAGTGCTATTCTGCTATAATTATTGGCCATGGAGCATTTGAAGTTCACCCAGACATGGAAATCTTAATATAGTTTTGCTTCTCCGATATTTCTTTCTCTTTATGGGGTTGAGTCTGTAAGCCTGGCACTCAAAAGACTGTTTAGTTCCTCTTAGCGCTTTGCATACGATTAGGGTACTGGCCGCCATGTAAGTGACGATCCTTACATTAGAGCTTTGCAGTCTAAAAAACCCGAATCTCCCAAAGGTAGGATGAGTCAAAAGATTAATTTATTTCATAACCTAATTATAATTTCTTTTTACATAGACTATATCCCTTTATTAAAACAAATAATAAACATTAAAAAAGCAAACAAGATAGCCCCACAGAGCAAATTACTATAAAAAAATACATACCTAAGTACATTTGCTACATTTCTCATCCATCCTTGAATCTTATCAGCCACTGTTAATCTCTGTTTTGTTCTTTTTTTTTTTTTTTTTTTTGTGGTATGCGGGCCTCTCACTGTTGTGGCCTCTCCCGTTGCGGAGCACAGGCTCCGGATGCGCAGGCCCAGCGGCCATGGCTCACGGGCCCAGCCGCTCCGCGGCATATGGGATCCTCCCAGACCGGGGCACGAACCCGTATCCCCTGCATCGGCAGGCGGACTCTCAACCACTGCGCCACCAGGGAGGCCCTCTGTTTTGTTCTTAAAGCTCTGTAGAAAACTTCTTTTTCAGTCCTTGGAGTCCTTATACTTCCAATCAAAGCTTCTGGCTGTTCTAGCTGACTAGCACCATAGCTGTCTTCAAAGCTCCTGGCTCTCAGAATCAGAATCAGAATCTAGGATGGGATCTGCTTGAGGTCTGGTAGGATTCATTAAAGAAATGGACTTTTCTGTTCAGGTGGCCCCTCTGCTCTCACCTACCAACTGCGAGTTTAAGACCATCGGGTCCATCTCACATGGACCTGATGACTGGGACTGGGGTGACTCTTACCAGGAGAGCCCTGCCTCTGACTGCTTACCGCTACACCCACGAAAGCTTCACGTCTCCTCAAGCCTTGACTTACACCATCTGTCTCTCCGTGTAACAACAACAATTTAAAAAAAATTTAAGGACATGTAGAAGGTGTTTATATCAGCATATTACTTTATATGATGTTTATATTAGGGTTCTCCAGAGAGACACAACCAACAGGATGTATACACACACACATACACATACACACATATATACATATGCATAAACATATACATATACATATACAGAGAGATTTTTAAGGAATCGCCTCGTGTGATTTTGGAGGCTGTGAAGGATGGGCTAACAGACTAGAGACTGATGGAATAGCTGATTTTGTAGCTTGAGTTCAAAAGCAGTCCGCTTCCTTGGAGTACCTCAGTCTTTTTTTCTTTCTTTTTTTTTTAATAGACGTTATTTTTAGAGCAGCTTAAGTTTACAGCAAAATTTAGAGAAATAGAGATTTCCCACATACACCCTGTGCCCATACATGCATAGCCTCCCCAGGTATCAACATGCCCCAGCAGAGCTGATGAACTTTCACTGACACATCATCATCACTCAAAAGTCCATCAGCAAGCATGTCAGCTGGTCGTGGTTCTTTACCTGGTAGGTGTCCTAAACCTTCATTCCTGAAGGGTCTGGGCCATTAGTCATTAGTAGTCCTGCAAGAGTTGGGTTGATGTGGTTTTCCATCACAGCACATGGTAACACCAAGAGAAACTCTATGGGGTCTGCTGTATCCCATACATACTCTTCCTTACCTACATTGTGGGGTAGCAGTCCAATTTCCTCTTGGGAATCAGGATCAGTCACTTCAATCAGCACAGTAACTCCCATCTTTGCCTGTTGATTCAGAGGCATGAGAAGCCCAAAGTGCCTGGGTGGTAGTCTTAACTTCCAGTTCACTGGAATCATTGCTGTGTTTCCTAGTAAAAGAATCTCTCCCTGGAACTAAGACCTCTAGGCCAGTGAGAATAAGATCTTGGGACAAGAAACAAAAATTTTGCTAGTGGATCACTAGGGATAATAGTGACTGGTGTCATTCTCATTTCCACCCCTTGATTCCCAGAGTTGTGAATCCTGGCTATGGGAGAAATAGCACCATATACGGCACTCTGACTCAGAGCATATACAACTTCCTGGAAAACCTTGCCCTAGCCCTACAAGTTACAGCCCAGCTGATGCTGTAACTGAGTCTTCAAAAGGCCATCACACCTTTCTGTCAAGCCAGCTGCTTTAGGATGGTGGGGAATATGGTAAGATCAGTGTATTCCAATGGGAATGAACCCACTGGCACACTTCACTTGCTGTGAAGCAAGTTCCTTGATCAGAAGCAATGCTATGTGGAGTACCATGACAGTGGATGAGGCATTCTTTAAGTCCACAGATGGTAATTTTGGCAGAAGCAGTGTGTGTAGGGAAGGCAAATCTGTATCCAGAGTGTCTATTTCAGTAAGAACAAAACATTGCCCCTTCCATGATGGAAGTGGTCCAATGTAATTAACCAGGTAGTTGGTTGATCACCCCAGGCAATGATGCCATATCAGGGACTCAGTATTATTCTCTGCTGCTGGCAGATTGGACACTCAGCAGTGGCTGCAACCAAGTTGACTTTGGTGAGTAGAAGTCCATGTTGCTGGGCCCATGCATAACCTCTATCCCGGCCACTATGGCCACTTTGTTCATGAGTCCACTGGGTAATAACAGGGCTGGCAGGGGGAAAGAGGCTGACTGGTATCTACAGAGCAGGTCATCCTATCCACTTGACTATTAACATCCTCCTCTTCTGGGGTCACCATTTGGCGAGCATTCACATGGGACACAGATATCTTCACATATTTTGCACATTCAGAGAGGTCTGTCACATATGTCTTCTCTAGACCTCCTTGTCACCAATTTTCCAGTCGTGTTCCTTCCAAGTCAAACCACAGACCTCACATGGCCAGAGACTGTGAATTGTTATCTAATTGCTATCTAATCTGGCCATTTCTCCTAACAAGCAAAATGAACAATCAGGTGCACTGCTCAAAATTCTACCCACTGGGAGGATTTCACTTCACCACTGTCCTTCAGTGATATCCCAGAAAGGGTTGTAGTGCTGTAGCTGTGCACTTTGGGGTGGTGGCTGCATATCACACAGGACTATTATAAACAAGGCCCAAGTTTTCTCTTTCTCCAAGTGATCATACAGAACTCCCTATGAGGTTATAGGTGCAGGCTGGGAGAGAGAAGGTACTATAGCAGGAGTGGGAACCCAGGAAAGAGTTGATGCTACAGTTTGCCTCAAAAGGCAGTCTTCTGGCAGGATTCTCTGTTCTAAGGGGGCAGTCAGGGTTTTTCAATTAAGGTCTTCGACTGATTTGATGAGGCCCACCCACATTATGGTGGGCAATCTGATTTACTCAACATCTACTGATTTAAATGTTAATCCCATCTGAAAAATACCTTCACAGAAATATTTAGAATAACATTTGACCAAATATCTGGGTTCTGTAGCCTAGCCGAGTTGACACATGAAATTAACCATCATAATGTTCTTTCCTAATAGGAAAAAGCCTGTCCTCCCTCCCTTCCCCCTCCCTCTTTTCTTTCCTTCTTTATTTCTCTCCTTTTTCTTTCTACAAACACTTTCTAAGAGCCCACTAGATTCCTGATCCTAGAAGCCTACTGATGAAGTTGAGCTGTCTCCTTGGTAACCATCTCTAACCCAGAATGGAATACAAACTGCTTTCTGAAGCAGACTATCTTCTTTAGAGGGATCATATATCCCTTTGCAATTTTGAACCATAACTTACAGGAACAAGATTTTACTATGTCTTTTAAACAGAAAAATAAACAATTTTACAAAGAGATTAATGACTGATGCCACTGTTTAGCTGGTGGATGCCCTAATTTAGATGCTGCTGATTGAGAATTTGTCATGATTTGGTCAGAGATCAGCTCAGAGATTACTTTTGTATTACAGAGTTTGTAATGGAAATGAATGGTTTAAAAATATTTCAGAGGAAAATATTAAACCCAATTTACAAAATAAACTGTTTTCAAGCTGTTTAGGTGGTTGAATATATAATTAATGAAACATGTAAGTTACACTACATTTTAAAATAGATTTATTAAAGCAGATCCAAAGATGTCTTATTTGTCAAAACAAACTTGAAAAGACTATGTTAAGTCTACTTTGAATTCTGTGTCACTCATAAACTTTTTTATCACGAGGGCTGCTTTTCTAGAAATGGGACTGCCTCCCAAACCTGTACTGGAGTAGACTGGGGAAGCCCCATCCCGATGGAGTTATATGCTCAGCATCTCACATCACTATGCTGCCAACTCATGTCTATTCTTTCCAAATCCCCATAAAGGGCATAAGCCTCCCTACCCACCGCCCCACCCCACCCTACCGCCAGCCTGCAGGGAGGTTCATGATGTCCTTCACAGCATCAAAAGTTTCCACCAGTCCCAATCATCTGTTGATCTTTACTCTTGTTTCCTCAACTATTTCCATGAAGGTCTCCCAAGCTATTGTAAAATTGATATTTAAAATCCCTGGTGATACTCTTCCCTTAAAATCAAGTCCAGTCTTATCACACGTACACATTGCCAGTCATTGATGGGTTCAAAACTATCCAGAACACAAAATAAGTGTCGAAAAGAGAGGCCATCCTAAACTAAGCAACACATTACAAAACCCATTTAAGTGGCATAGCAGAAAGCTGATTGGTTGAGAGTATTTGCTTCATAGTACAGTAATGCTTATTGGACTGCAGCATATAGCAGAG
This sequence comes from Mesoplodon densirostris, assembly GCF_025265405.1. Classification (NCBI taxonomy): domain Eukaryota; kingdom Metazoa; phylum Chordata; class Mammalia; order Artiodactyla; family Ziphiidae; genus Mesoplodon; species Mesoplodon densirostris. The sequence goes on from NC_082664.1 coordinate 15,441,187, forward strand.
TCTGTCACATCCTGTCTCATTGGCTGAGAACACACGATCTCCTCAGCTCTGGGAAAACAGACATTGCAGTAGACTATAATGAATCATATGTGAAGATACATGTTTTCTTTCTTTAAATTATGAATATGGAATCATTTCAGAGACAAGTAGCTTTATAACAAATTATTGTTGCAAAAGGTAATACTAAATGTAGTGTACATGTAATTGAAAAATTACTTTGTATTAAAATATATCATCTTTGGGACTTCCCTGGCCTTCCAGTGGTTAAGACTCTTCGCTTCCACTGCAGGAAGCATGGGTTCCATCCCTGGTCGGGGAATTAAGATCCCGCATGGCCTGTGGCACAGCCGAAAAAGAAAACCAAATCATCTTCAGTGCAGACTTTTCATGATTTCAGACCTAGTGTCTCCCCGTGCCAAATTATTCCAATATTTACAAAAGAAGACAATACCTATTTTTGAACAAAAGCAAGTTGACCACTTGTGTCAAATTTTCTCAACTTATGGGGTATTTTTGTCATGCCTACTATTACGTACTTAGAAATTCCTAGTGCCTCATGGCATGTCCACCTGCTTTTGTAAATAAAATTTTATTAAGACACAGCCACACTCACTCTTTAGATCTTGGACATGGCAGCTTTCACACTGTAAGAACAGAGTTGAACAGGGAATTCCCTGGATTTCCAGCGATTAGGAGTCCGTACTGTCACTGCCTTGGCCTGGGTTCAATCCTTGGTCAGAGAAATAAGATTCCACAAGCTGTGGAGAGAGGCCAAAAATGACAGAGATCATTTAGTCCTGACAACCTGAAATATGTACTATCTGTGCCTTGTAGAGTTTGTGAACCTGTGCTATAGACACTCATAATATTTTTGTCCTTTTAGGCAGTTAGAAGGGATTTTCTGGACTTAAAGGATAAATTAGCATAGACTACTTACCTCTATTTCTGTAAATCTTCAAAAATAAACTATACCACCATCCATCTTGAATGTTTTACAGAAAAAAATTACCTAGAGAAGCTCTGTCCTATATAAACATACTGTGAGCCACTTAGGTAATTTAAATTTTTCTAATAGCCACATTAAAAAGGTAAAAAGAAACAGGTGAAATTAGTTTTAGTAATAGATTTTATTTAACCCAATATGTCCAATATATTACCATTTCTATATGTAACAAGTAGACAAAATTAGTAGTGGTATATTTTACATTCTCTTTTGTTCTAAGTTTTCATAATTCAGCATATATTTTATACTTATGGCACACCTAGATTCAGACTAGCCACATTTCAAATCCTCAGTAGCCACCTGGGGCTAGTGGCTACTGTGTTGCTCAGTGCAGGCCTAGAAGCAAGGGAAAGCAGATGCTCTTTTACATTCTTTTACATTTGTTTTCCTTTGTTCATTCAACTTTCATTCAAGTTTTAAAATTACTTAGGTCTTACAAAGGTAAGAAAGACTTCTGAAAGACTTTAATTCTTGCATAAATACTTATATACTGATGTTATTATTTTGCACTTTTCTGAGTATGAAAATGTACAGTGATGGTGGACAGGAGGAAAAGCCTGGTAGACATCTGGAAGGGGTCCACTTGCCAGAGCATAACAAGGTCATGAACAGGGCTACCAAGAAAAGAAGATAGGAGGAAATTTCAGTTTTGAAATACCTTGTATACTTGCTTTTTTTTTTTTTAATCAGAAAAAGTCAGCAGCTACTAGCTTGCAGGTCTCCATCCATGACCCAGGAATGTGTATGGGCCAATATAAACTTGACCAGGAACTCCCTGAGGGCAGGAGCCCAACATTCCTTGAATGAATTGAATTCCTTCTCTTCTCTCTTTTTTTTTTTCTCCTTTGATTTCTTCTCAAGAGCTGTCCCCCTCCCATTTAGTTTTTGGTCAAATGTACCTTCAAGTATATGGAATTATATGGCTAATTTGTTACTATGCCATGAATTGTCATATTTCCTGTTCATCAATGTTATCAGTTTTTCCCCTTTTTAATGATCTGGTTGAAAACTTGCTCTCTTTGATTTAATTTTTTTTTTAATTCAGAAGAGAGAGAGATTAAGAAATGGTGCTAGGTTAAGAAATGGAAAAAATCTTCATTGGGATATAGATGTTGTTCTTTCTTCCTCTCCCTCTCTCTCTCTCTGTGTTTGTCATATTTAAAGTATATTTGTGTTAAATACTCTTCAACTGACTTAAAATATGTCCATAATTTATATAATCCACCCACCAAGTGGCCAAGAATCAAATTCATATACACTCATCCTCTTCAAATGCAGAAACAACACACTTGCATATTCCACAAGCTGGTATTGGATATAGGGAGTTGATCTTTCTAATTAACAGGAAGTCCAGTGCCCAAGAGAGAAGCTGAGTGTGAACCAGCCTCTCTTGGTTCACTGTTGGCAGGATATAGGAATGGGATGGCGATTTTAAGGCATGCATATTTCCATCACCTCTGTCTTGCCCATGGTAGACATCACTAATCAACCACTACATTCCTTCCTGCTGAGCACAGATGTGAGCTCAGAAACTTTCTAACTGTAACCCTCTAGGAAGGCACCATCAAATGATTGGAGTTTGCGTACAAGGTAAACCTATATAACATCTCTGGTATACAAGGTAGAGTTTAGAGTCCAAGGCTGTGGTTAAAAGATAAGAAGCTGCTTATAGGCTACTGATACAATAAAATATCCTTCATGGCCACCTGAAGATAGTCTTAAGAAGAAGGGTAGAGGTAAAGGAGAGGTATTTGTCATGAGGCAGGTGAAGAATGAGCAGCATTAAAACCAGATAAAGGCCTTTAAATCTTTATTGAACAATTTCCAAGAGTATAAACCTCTGAGCTCTTAGGAATTTTCTTCCCATTTTGGTGTTCTAAATCCTTTTACTAGAATTTTCCATTTTCAAATCCCTTACTATACTTTAAACTACAGAATCTAAAAATAATGGAACCTCTTCTGAATAAATGAATCATCCTCTCCATTAATGAGCTATCGATGTCTCATGAATAAGTTTTACAAATCTATTTATACAACAATTTGTTCCCCTGCATATGTAACCCTTCTAGGCATTGTGCCTACGCTATTGCTTTGTTTTGTTTGGGTCTTGTTTTTTAATTACAAAGGACATCTAAATGAATATTGGCCCTGCTACTCTGAAGTTCATTTTCTGCTTATTGACTTTTCAGTGTATGAGCAAAACAACATTTATTTTCCTATCAACTTAGCTATTCATATAATGTGACTCACTTTAGGTCTTTTTCCCAGAGTATATTGCTCCACCTTTTTTTGTTGTTGGGTTTTTTGCTCGCTTCTTTTTAAACAAAGAATCCATTCCACAAAGAAAATGGAATATAGTATTAGCTGCCATTCTTATTCATTTTAGAGGAAACAATGCCATTTTGTAGCAATAACTCACCTACCCAGAGGTCATTTTTCCAATAATGTCAGTCACTGAGAACACAGCTCAAAGAAAAAGGCCTCTGAGAAGTTAAAATAAACACCATAGATCTCATTCGCTAAGCTCATGAATTTGATTTCCATCCTTTTACTCTGTCATTCAGCAACTGTCTTTTCCCATTTTAGACATGATCCTAATAAACCTGGTTACCTGGTTTCTTAGCCCACAGAAGATTAGAAACAACTAATTCAAAAAAGATCAAGAGGCTTCTAGAAATTGACATGATGGCTGGTGACAAAGGAGAAGATAGAAAAAGACCCAGACTCAGTAATCCAAAAATTACAGCACGGGAGAGGGATAAATTAAGAGATTAAGATTGACATATACACACTAGTATATGTAAAATAAATAACTAATAAGAACCTACTGTAGAGCACAGGGAACTCTACTCAATACTATGTAATGACCTATATGGGAATAGAATCTAAAAAAGAGTGGATATATGTATATGTATAACTGATTCACTTTGCTGTACAGCAGGAACTAACACAACATTGTAAATCAACTATACTCCAATAAAAATTCATTTAAAAAAAATTACAGCAATGAGGAACCAGTTTGTGTCTGGTCAAATAGCTCTACATTCTGCAGCAATCTCCATTACCCTAGAAATTATGTTCCTAACTACATCTTTTTTTATTTATTTTTATTTTTGGCTGCATTGGGTCTTCGTTGCTGTGCGCGGGCTTACTCTAGTTGCAGCGAGCGGGGGGCTACTCTTCGTTGCGGTGCACCAGCTTCTCATTGTAGTGGCCTCTTGTTGCGGATCACAGGCCCTAGGGCACGTGGACTTCAGTAGTTGCGGCGCATGGCCTCAATAGCTGTGGCTCGCGGTCTCCAGAGCACAGGCTCAGTAGTTCTGGCACACGGGCTTAGTTGCTCCGTGGCATGTGGGATCTTCCCGGATCAGGGCTTGAACCCGTGTCTCCTGCATTGGCAGGCAGATTCTTAACCACTGCGCCACCAGGGAAGCCCCCTAACTACATCTTTAAGTCATCAACTTGATTTCATGTTCAGTATTTTCCATTTAAGATGAGGTGGGTATACAACATACTTTAGGAGACTTTTGGATGATGAGATGATATGGTAAAATGGAAAGAGGACAGGCTTTGAAGTAAAACAGATCTTTTTGCTTCCTGCAGTTTAACTGAGGTCTATACATGGAGTGAGGAAACTGGGTGCTTGCACTGGGCTCAGAGTTGAAGTTGGGAAGAGGGAGCGTAGGAAATATTTCACCTCATTCCCCTTTTCTGAATATTATTAGAATTTTTTTTCAAAATAGACTCTTTTTTTAGAGCAGTTTAAGTTTCACAGCAAAACTGAGGGGAAGAGGGGCTTCCCTGGTGGCGCAGTGGTTGAGAGTCCGCCTGCCGATGCAGGGGACACGGGTTCGTGCCCCGATCCCGGAAGATCCCACATGCCGCGGAGCGGCTGGGCCCGCGAGCCATGGCCGCGGAGCCTGTGTGTCCGGAGCCTGTGCTCCGCAACGGGAGAGGCCACAGCAGTGAGAGGCCCACGTACAGTAAAAAAAAAAAAAAAAAAAAAAACTGAGGGGAAGGAACAGAGATATGCCATATGGCCCCTCCCCCCCGCCACCCCCCCCCTCCCGCATGCACAGTCTCCCCTGTTATCCACATCCCCCATCAGAGTGGGACATTTGTTACAACTGATGAACCTACATTGACACAGTGTTGCCATCCAAAGTCCATACTTCCCATTAGGATTCACTCTACTGCTTGGTTTGGACAAATGTACAAGGACATGTGTCCATCATTATGGTATCATAGACGGTAGCTTCCCTGCCCTAAAAATCCTCTGTGCTGTGCTCCAGTCCCTGGCAACCACTGATCTTCTGACTGTCTCCATAGTTTTGCCTTTTCCAGAATGTCACATAGTCTGTAGCCTTTTCAGACTGACTTCTTTCACTTAGTCATATGTATTTAAGGTTCCTCCATGTCTTTTCATGGATCAATAGCTCATTTCTTTTTAGTGCTGAGTATCATCCCATCGTCTCAATGTACCACAGTTTCTTTATCCATTCACCTACTGAAGGATATCTTGGTTACTTTTAGGTTTTGGCAACTATGAATACAGCTGTTCATAAACATCTATGACAGGTTTCTGTGTGGATATAGGTTTCTACTCCTTTGGATAAATACCAAGGAGCACAACTGTTGGACCATATGATAAGAGCCAAACTGTCTTCCAAAGTGGCTGTACCGCTTTGCATTCCCACTAGCAATGAATGAGAATTCCTTTTGTTCCACATCCTCACCAGCATTTGGTGTTGTCAGTTCCAATTTTGCTGTTTTACTAGGTGTAGAGTGATATCTCATTGTTTTAACTTGCATTTCCCTGATAACATATGATATGGAGCCAGTTTGGGACATTTTAAAGTGAACTGTAAATGCAGTCCTGCTCTCCGCCTTCACAGCACATAAAGTCCTTCCCCAGACTATAAGGATGTCTATTCATTCATTCATTCATTCACTCAGCTTTCAGCAAATACAGTGTGCCTACTACATACCAAGCACTGCACTAACTGCTGGGGATACAGTAGTAAAAGTAACTGGTTGTTAAAAAAAAGAAGAAGACTGTCAGGAATGTCTCCTGTTCTACCACCACCAAAATCCTGGAAAATCTGGAAGCTCCCCACTCTGAAACTTGGCATACGTCAAATTTGAGTTGACATTAAATTGGGTCAACATTTAGTGGTGACAGCGGCAATCAGGGTTCATGTCGAGTTTTATTTCCCCCAAACATAGAGAACTAACTGAACGAAGCAAGATACGGGAAGAGAGGCCTTGATCTTGCGTGGGCAGTCAGTAAGCAGAAGACTCCTCTTGCACTCAGCTGTCGGTCATTGGTGTGGCATCAGCCCCCAGCAAAGACCTCCCAGATGGGATCAAGAAGAGAGAAAGTCCTCCTTCCTGAAAGGGGACACCCCCTGGTTTTGACAAGTGGTCTCTTGTTTACCAACCTAACGTTAGAGCACGTCTTCACATTAGGCTAGTCTTCTACCATATCTTCAGGCATTGCAAAGAACGCATCATTTATATTTGCACTGAAGATTTCATCTGAGATCATGTTTGAAAGTTGGATTTATATGTTGTAGTTAGTGGAGAAGTTACTATGACGTTATTTATAAAATGGTGTTTACTACTTTAAAGACTCAATAAAATACCAAAGAAAAGGTATTTTAACTGGGGGCATAAAGAAAGGGGGTCAAAGGTAGGTGACTTACCGAGTGGCTGGTCACAGCTGTGCTCCAGCGTAGAAAAAAATTAGTCTCACACGACCTTAGAATTTATTTTTTTCTTTTTATTGATTTTGGCCTTGGCAAATGTTGGAAATATGATTTCAAAGCCCATGGGAATTCTCAAGCAATCACCTGCTTCATTTTACTGACCAGGAAATTGAAGCTCAAAGAGGTTAAATGATGCTTATGTTTGTCTCCTGTGTTGGTACCAGGAAGTTTGCTGGATACAGACAGAGGGGAAAGGCACAGATGTTGCTTTCTTCTCAGAAAAGTCTCTCAGATGTGGATGGACCTAGAGACTGTCATACAGAGTGAACTAAGTCAGAAAGAGAAAAACAAATATTGTATATTCACGCATGTAGGTGAAATCTAGAAAATGGTACAGATGAACCAGTTTGCAAGGCAGAAATAGAGACACAGATGTAGAGACCAAACGTATGGACACCAAGGGGGGAAACTGGAGGGTTAGGGGGATGAACTGGGAGATTTGGATTGACATGTATACACTAATATGAATAAAATAGATAACTAATAAGAACCTGCTGTATAAAAAATAAATACAATAAAATTCAAAAAAAAAAAAAAAGAAAAGTCTCTCAGGCAGAACAACATCTGGAACATTCTATTTGGAATATCTTCTATAGTTATCGAGAGTTTCATAAACAAGTCAGAGGTACATTTGTACAAGGAATTATTGATCATTTATTGCCACATTCTTTTATCTGCAGTGCCTAGGTTAGCTTTTTGCTGCTAAATTGGAAAGCAGTTAACATCAGTTTCAACTTCTTGCCTCTTTCACTTTATTCTAAGTGAGCCAACACAAAATGTCCACGGTTGTTCTTTTCAATCTCACAGCTTCCTTCTGTACCACTTTGCTGTAGCAGGAGGACACACACTTGCTGTTTATCTAAGGAAACTGTAAATGTGTGTGTGTGTGTGTGTGTGTGTGTGTGTATGTAACAGCCAGTGGTCTAAAGAATTTTACTACCCAGTTTAACAACTCAGGTAATGAGATTTTACATTGCAAGTTTTTTTCTTCTATATGATGAAGAAACGATTGGCCTTTTAATTTAAAGTCTTCTCTCAAAAAGGTTGCCTCAGCTACAATAAATTCTGGATAAAAATGTTTCTGCTAATTCATTTTTCACTGAGCCAACCAGTCTGCCAACCAAGCTGCTTCTTTATTTGAATTCCAATTGATAGTGAAATATTTTAAAGCAATCTATTTGTGGTTTCTTTTCCTTTTAAACTTTTTTTTGTCATTTAAAATCCAATATTGCACAGAGTGTAATTATCTCATTCAACAAATATTTGCTATAACTTTGGAGTTAAGTTGCACTATTTTAGAAGCAGAAGGTAAATAAAACTACACTGAACCAAGTAAGGAAATCCTAGACTCTGATGGACTGTATGACTATGAAAAAAGCACTTCACCTCACAAGGCCTCATTTTTCCTGTTTATAAAAGAATAGGATTGGACTAGAGGATCTTTAATGTCTTTTCCAGTCCGAGATGTCATGTTTCTATATACTTGGCCAAGAAATATAGACGTCTTATCTAGTCCCAAGGCTGATTCAAATGGCATCTACATGTGAATGATTTCCCACTCTTTATCTGTGCTGAACTTCCCTCTGGAAAGCTAGAGGCGTGTACCAAAGTATTAGTTTGCTATGTCCATTGGGATGGTGAGTGGGCATCTCTAATTTAACGTGGCCAAAGCAGAATTCCTAATCCATCCAACTGACCTCCAAATGAGCTTTCCCTTAGTTTTCCCAAATCAGTGGGATGGCTTTACTGTCCACCTAGCTGCTTATGCCAGAAATCTAGGATTTTTCTCTAACTATCTCTCCTTTCTCATTATATCGAGCTGTTGGCAAGCTCTGTGGACTCTACCTTCAAAAGCAATCCTGAGTCTTTCCATTCCTGTTCATCTCCACTCTCATTATCCTCATCCAAGTCCTCAACATCCCTCTCCTGGACCACTGCAATCACAGCCCAACTTGTTTCTCCATTTCAATCTTGCCTCTCTGCAAACTGCTTCTTTCCACACAAAAGCTAAAGTGAGCTTTTAAAAATATAAATCAGGGCTTCCCTGGTGGCGCAGTGGTTGAGAGTCCACCTGCCGATGCAGGGGACATGGGTTCGTGCCCCGGTCCGGGAAGATCCCACATGCCGCGGAGCGGCTGGGCCCGTGAGCCATGGCCGCTGAGCCTACGCATCCGGAGCCTGTGCTCCGCAACGGGAGAGGCCACAGCAGTGAGAGGCCCGCGTACTGCAAAAAAAAAAAAAAAAAAAAAAAAATATATATATATATATATATATATATATAAATCAGACCCTGTTCCTCTCCTACTTAAAGCTTTTCAGTAGCTTCTTACCACGTTTAGGATAAATCTGAACTCCTTACTCTGACTTATAAAGCTCTAAAGGATCGAGACAGTCTCTGTCCACTGCCTCGTTTCTTTCACTTTCAATTTCCCCCATTTATACTTGGGTCACTCTGACCTTCTTTCTTTTCCTTGAACATTAGTCAGCATTCTCCAGAGAGAATCAGTAGCATCTTTATATTTACGTACATAAAGAGGTTTATTTTAAGGAACTGGCTCGCACAACTATGGAGGCTGAGAAGTCCCAACATCTACCATCTGCAAACTGGAAACTCAGGAGACCTAGTGATGTGGGTTGTAGTCTGAATCTGAAGACCTGAGCACCAGGAGAGCTGATGATATGAGTCCAAGTCTGAAGGCCTAAGAGCCCGGGGTGCTAGTGATAAATCCCAGTCCTAGGGTAAGAGAAGACCAATGGTCCAGCTCAAGCAGTAAAGCAGAGAGAGTGAATTCTCCCTTCCTCCACCTTTTTGTTCTATTCAGGCCCTCAATGGATTGGGTGATGCCCACCCACATTGGGGAGGACAGTCTTGTTTACTCAGCCTATGGATTCAAATGCTAACCTCACCTGGAAGCACCTTCACAGACACACCCAGAAATCATGTTGAAACAAATATCTGAGCAACTAAATATACCATGACCCAGTTAAGTTGACACATAAATTTAACCATCACATGTGTCAACCTCATTCCTCTCTTAAAGACTTTGTGCTAGTTCTCCCTTCTGCCTCAAATCCTTTTTCATACTCGCATGGCTGATTCCTTCTTGTCATTCAGTTATCACCTTGAGAGTCACCTTCTTCCCAAAAATCCTTCCCTAACCATCCAAAGTAAAGTATCTCCCTAAGTTACTATTTATCAGGTCACTCTACTTTAATTATCGGCAGAATACTCATGACTTTCTGAGAGTTTTCTTGCTGTTTATTTGTTTATTTTTTGCTGTCTTTCCCCCATAAAATGCAAGTTTCTTAAGTACAGAGACCTTATCTTGACCACCAAAATAGCCTTAGCACAAGAATAGTGCTGGCACATAATAGGATTTCAAATACTTGTTGAATGAAGGAAATCCCTCAGAACCCTAAGAAACCTAGATGTTGTTAACCAGATAGTGATGTTTGTCCCCTTAGATATTTGCTCACAAGTAGATGTCTTTGTGATTTGGGAAAGAAGCTTCTGCCTTACACACATATTATAAATATCTGGAGATCTCTTAAGGATTTATCTAATCGAGGTGGTCACAAAAAGTGATACAGCTGATACAAGCCCCATATGAAGTACCATAAGACTGAAAACCAAGAGGAAAAATAAGCAATAGAAATAGGCCTATAACCCAGACATTGGAAATAGCAGATAGGAGCTTTAAAATAACTATGATTACTACATTCAGGAAAATAAAAGAAAATTTTACTAGAGAGGAATCTATTTAAAAAGAATAAAATAAAAATTTTAGAGTTGAAAAGCCTGCTATCTGATGTTAAGAGCCCATTAAATGGGTTTAATGGTTGATTAGGTACAAAAGAACAAAACTTAGTGACTGAAAGACAAGTTAATAGAAAATGTTCAACTGAAGCAGAGACAAATGAATGAGAAAAAAAAACCAACAACAGAAAAGAGGGTAAAAGATATATGAGATACAGTGAAAAGGTCTAACACGTAGGTAATCAGAGACTTGGAGAAGAAGGGAATAGGACAGAAAAAATATTTGAAGGGTATTGGCCAAATATTTTCCAAAACTGATGCAAACCATCAACCTCCAGATTCAAGAAGGTCATTGAACCCCAAGTTGGATAAATACAAAGAAATCACACTTAGGGACATCATAGTAAACTGCTGAAAACTGAAAACCAAAGATGGAGGAAAAAAAACTCATTAAAATCAGCCAGAATTGTGAAGCCGGCAATGAAGTTGTAAAGGGCCTAAATAACCCAGACACTGGAGAGTTTGTCCTTGGATAATCTAGGACACAATGTGAAACCATTTTAGTTAGAGCTATCCTATAATTTTATTTATTATAATATGTTTGAAAAATAAATTATATATTGCCACGCATTGGATTCCTTGTTATTGCCTACTACTCAACATATTTTTCATTCATTCATTCATTCACTCTTCCATTTAACATTCTTGAAGATATTTATCCAAACACCTTCTATGTGCCAGCCCGTGGGTTACGCACTTGTGATATGGTAGCAAACAAGAGAAATGTAGTTGTTGCCTTCTTGGCACTGCTCCATATGCTTTTAAAAAATTATCTCATTTATTATTCCCATCCATTCTACAAAAATGCCCATTTTACAAATGTAGAAATGTAAATCCAGAGATATTAAATAAATTTAGCATGGTTACAGAGCCTGTAATCAACAGAGTGGTGATTCAAACCCAGATGTATCAGATGTCAAAGCTCACATTCTCTCTCTTGAACCATATTGTCTCCACGGAAAGCATTCACATTTCCCTTTTGTTGATCTAAGCCCTACAGATCCTGTCAAGTGCAACTGAAATCCTTCTTTCTCTATGAAATCTTCTTTGTTTAAGCCATTGACCCTCTACCACACAAATTGGCACTGAACTCTACACGGTCTTGTTGAAAGGTACATCATGTAAGTTTGTATAGTCATCTTAAAGTCTTGAGACTCTGGGGCAAGGATGAGGTTTTACATTCTTCTGGGTTCTTTGTACCCAGCACAATGCTAAGCATCATGGTATATTTGCAACTTAATTGGACTCTAAATTTCATCCATTTATTCTAACTTCTGGATTAAGATTGAAGCAAAAGAAGGGGGAGAGTATTTTGATGACCCCACAAGGATCTTTTTCATCTGAGGGACATAAAGTCCACAATTCCCTTGAAATTGTTGCCGTATTTTATATATCTTTGTGTATGTATGCAATTGCTTCAAATTCTCGAAGGAGTGTGAGTGACATCCACAAAAGATTAAGAACCATTCAAAGCAGTCCTAGTGGTCCACACCTTAATGCCCCATCTTAAGTTGCTCCACATCTTTTTTATCTAGAAAATTAGAATTTACCTTTTTATAAGGCATCACAGGTCATTTCCCCCTTGACATCCATTCTTGAGACCTGGCAGAGAAAAAGTGCCTGTTTTCACTTTGGAACAAGAACACAGCAACAACAAAGTTCAATCCTAATCATTCCAAGGCAATTATGAGAAGTAAGACACGCACCACTACATTTCTGACAGGCTTTTACAATCCACTTTTATTATTCAGCTCTTACTAAAATGCTAATCCCCTGGGAGGAAAAAAAAATCTCTGTATGGGTTCTTTAGCACAAACAAACATCTTAAAGGAAATGTGAAATAAAAACCACGTTGACATAATCTCAAAGATACAGTAGGAGAAGGAATGACCAGACCCCTGTCTTGCCATTGAGAAGGGGAGGGGTGGGGAGAATATGGAGCTTATATAAAGTAGGGTGAGCTGAATTGGGAAGTGGTAAGGTAGGGAGGCACATCTTCCTAAATCCATGAGCCGTGTGACGATAGTAAAGGTAAGCCACCAAGGAGAGTTGAGACCGGGATTATCTGGTGACGTACATCCATGATCTTTAGAGCAATGTTAGAACACTTCCACCCAAATAAACTGATGTTCCTATTTTGCCATTAGCGAAGGCAAACCCCACCACATGGTCTAGCCTATAAAACCACCTTCCAATAAAAAAGTATAAAGCACATCATGAGATTTTACACTTATAACTACCAAGAAGTGATGAGCTTTCCATTTTTAAATTTTCTGTGGCAACACCAGTAGAATTGCCCTTGGAATTTTGTTCTAGAAATTAAAATAGTAGATCCTATAGAGCCTTAGATTACATCAGTGGGTTGGACTAAATCAGAGCTTCTAAAGGTTCTCACTTCTACTAAATGCTTATGAAAAGGAAACATTGCCCAAAGGAATAAATTTGGGGCTCCTGTCTGTAGTACTAACTTTGTTTTTAATCCCATTTTGCTGAGCAGATATTCTGAAGAGGCACACATGATGATCAATCCCAGTTTTCAGAGAGCATGAACCAGGGCATGTGAGGATAAGGAAGGATGCTGGCGTTAAAGTAAAGAAATGTTATATATTTGAGGCAGTGGTTGGCTTTTGGACCCAGGACATTGTCCAGGGCTGCCTTGTTTACCCTCTTTGCCTTCTACTTCAGCCCTGTGATGGGGTATTGTTGACTCCTCTGAATCCTATAAAAAGGAACATAGAGATGATTTCTGAAGCCCGTCTCCAGACCTCAGCCCTCTGTATATGTCCCTCTTCCTTTTTGTTTTGTTCAACTAGCAAAGCTGGCTTTGCTCCAAAGCCATGGTATGTTCTTTGCCATACCCCACCTGGAATTGATAACTAGATTCTTGTGTTGCTTCCCTGTTCTGCTAAACCGCCTAGTAGTACAGGTCCTCTAAGAGAAGCTCGTCAAACTCAGCCTAAAAGCTAGGGACCCTTTGTTCACCAGTGGGCTATGTTACTTCTGGCTATTGACCATACCTCTGGGTCCCTATTGCTTTGCTGGGACATACCTGAGCATGTGAGTCTGCCCTGCAATTGTCCCTATTGCAGAGTAGGGCACCTGCTGCAGTGGGTGCAATACCAGCACCTGTGACTGGGCTGGCTCCATCTTGGTCCAGTTCTGGGTCCAGTTTTAAGTCTTGCTCTGGGTCTTGATAGCTCCCAACCTTCCTTGTCCTGTTAGATCCCAAGACACATCTCACTGGGTTCTGAGGTATAATACATGCCTCGTTAAAGAGTAGATTGTTAAAACTCCCCTGCCCAACATCTGGACTTGTTCTAGATTCTTGAACTTTCTAGAATCTCAAGATTGAAGTAAGGCTAATACTGCATAGGTGGGTTAATGGTTTCAGCTGTGGGGAGAGGAGAGCTGGAAGCTGGGGCAAGTGGAGGCTCTCAGGGAATAGTATATAAGCCTCTCCTGAGAACAGAAAGAGAATTGTAGGAAAAAACAGTAAAGAGAATATTAATCCCAGCTTAATCTTCCTCTTTTGTTTCTCTACTGATGATTCAAAGGCCCTGCTCTGGCTCAGGTTCACTACCTGGGAAGACTCTGATGTGGGTGGTCCAGGGACTGCACCCCAAGAAACACAACCAGGGGCCCAGCACGTGTGGCATCACGGGCAGTCATGTTCACATCTAGGAAAGGATCCAGTTGGAGCAGAGAGAGGGAGGAGTCAGACCCACTGGTTGGGACCAGCATCTCAGTACACCAACCCAGGGTGTCCGGTGGTCCTGTAGCTGTCCAGGCAGGGATGGTCAGGTGCAGTGCCTGCTGGAGGCTGCAAGCAAAGGAAGGCTGACTTCCTCCAGCTGGGCCAGGGAATCTTGGGCCTCCATCCACATTTTCATGAAAGGCCACTGAAAAACTTGTTTGAAAGAATGGTTTGCCACAATTGTGCTGCAGGAAATCAGATTTAGCTTTGAAGAACACCCTCCTCCAAGGCCCAATGGCATCTTTCTGAAACATGTACTTAACCCCATGTTAGTGCAGCGTTAGCTGCCCTGAGTGACATGTGCAGTGGGTACCCTGGCTTTGTTGCCCCCATGTGAGGGGCTTGGGCCTCAGGGATATAGCAGCAAGCCCCCTGCACATCCCATCTTGTCACTAATAACTCAGCCTTCAGCAGCAATACGTCCTCAGATCAATCTTTTTTAAATTTTAATTTTTAAAAGCAATATGTAGATATAAAAATTCAAACACAATAAAGGACTTAACTAAAACTATTAAGGACTTATGAAGGTACAAAAGGTATGCAATTTCTTTTGCCCTGTTCTTGTGCTGTGGAAGAATATAAAGATGTTAAAAAAAGAAAAGGACCCTACATTTAAAGAGTTATTATTTAGCAAACTATAGAAGCCATATATGTAAGCATGTAGATTACAAGGCAGTATCTGGTATGTTTTGTGAGTTGCGAAAACAGTAAACCCCTTAGCAATGTTTTTCCAAGTGTGAACTGTGGCCTCATCTATTAAGTTCACTGGGGGGTTTACTAAAAATGCTTATTTGTAGCCCCAAGCCCAGACCTACTGAAACAGAATCTCAGGAAATGGACCCTTGGAAACTGTGTGATTAAACAGCACTCCACATGAATCTTTGTACCACAAAGTTGAGAATCACACCCTTGGAGTTCAAAAGAGAGACAGTATTTCCTCCATAACGTGACCCAATTGTCTCCGTGATGATGAGATATGAGAGATTCCCAGAAGGATGCTCCCAGGTCATCGTCTGGTAGCACCATTGCCGAATTGATCACATTGTAACGTAACTTCCTTTCCCTTGCCTGTCTGTCTTTCCAGTGGATGAGAAACTCCTCAAGGTCAGAGATTTGCCTTCTTCACTGGAATCCAGTTGGCCCACAGTTGGCTCTCAATAAATATTGGTTGAGCAAATGAATAATCATGTGTGATCGAAACAAACAAGTTTGAGGAATTATATGACAGGGTTCTAGGAAGAGAAAACGCATAGGCAAAATTTCAGCAATTGAAAAGTCACGGTCAGTAGTTCAGAGGAGAAAGGTTACTTTCAGAAAGCGAAGATACACAGGGGAACAGAGCCATGAGAGAGTTATAGGGCTTCTGGAGTGCTGAGAGGAGGATGTCAACTCTATGTTGTGTATTCTATGGCCGATGGGGAGTCACCAAAGATCGGGGGTCAGAAAGTGATGGAGCCAAAGTGGTCTTTTAGGATAACTAATTATATGGCCATGGGCAGCTTCCCTGGAAGCAGGAAGTGGGTGGAGGCAAGCAGCCGTGTACGGACCCTGAGAGTGGCTCCAGGGCTTGGCTTGGTCACGGGTAGAGGCAGGACTTGCTGAGGTTTCATAACTGTCTATTCCATTCAAGCCGCAGAATCCTCCAGGGTCCTGACCCCCTGAGAAACCTTTGTTCTTTTCCTCGCTCCCATCTGCTTGGATTCCCAGGTCTGATGGGCTTTTCTCCCTTGGCTGCCCAAGCAGCACATCTCATCTGGTGCGAGGGTAACTGGAAAGCCGTGCCGGGTACGCTGCGGGCAGTAGCGGTGGTCAAGATATGAAGGGGCTGAACCGAGGCAGAGGCCGTGGGGATGGAGTGGAGGGGCCAAGTTTCAGAACAATTTCTGAGGCAGAATCTATAGAATTCGGTGCATGAATGTAGAGCAGGCAGGAAGAGGGTGTTAAGGGTAATGTTGAGGTTTCTGGACGCTGAATATGGGAATATAGAAAGAAGAGGTTTAGAGCAGGAGGATAAATAATTCAGACTGGGACATAACGGATGTTGAATTTGAGGTGACAGCAAAAGATCCAGGGTCGAGTGGTCCAGGAGCTCATTGGAGACAGAGATTTGGAATTCCGGAGGGAGCTGGGTGCTGGTTATGGATTATTGGTGATCATTCTAAGGCACAGACGTGGATGTGATCACCTAGAGAGAGCGCAAGTGGAAAGAAAAGAGAAAAAAGCCCGTGATAGAATACCAGCATCAGGAAGCAGGCAGAGGAGAAGCCAGGGAGAGAAACTGGGAAGGACTGGCCAGAAAGGTAGGAGGAAAACCAGAGGCAAGTAGAGCTCCAGGAAAGCAAGAGTTCCCAGAAAATGAAGCAGCAGCGTCACACAGCACAGCGGGTAGAGTGAGCCGTGGGGGACTTGTTAGTGCATTAGTGAGATGGATCGGGGGAGTCAGGGTGAGGAAGGCATGGGAGGGAGGAAGGTGGACACCGTGGCCCCCTCTTTGCAGCTGTGTGGTGGGACGATCACCTTCCTTCTCGAGTAACAAGTCTGCAGACAACTGAACGCACGGGGATTCAACAGGAAAGGCAGGGGGCGACGCCTTTCACTGAGACCTCCACTCCCATCTCTTCAATCCACCCTGCTCTCATCTGACACTCAAGCATTTGCTCCTGGGCTTAGTTGCTCAAAGTAAGTGTAAGTGGGAAGCTTAATGATCTCTCTGCCTTCTCGTTTTGTTAAGAAATGAGCCCACTTCCACGTTTAACTTGTTGGGAGAATAATGTGAAAGACTTGCGATCCTGGTTTTCATCAGCGGAAGTTCATATTTTCTCAGTCTCTTAAGGAATCAATTCTTTGCTCTTTGAGACAAAATGATCCAATCTCACATTGAAAGTTTCTTATTGCCAAGTTCAGTGTCATCAAGAAGAGTCAGTGGATGAATTACAAGTATGCACCGCAATGCGATTTCTACAAGACAAACGGAGAGACTGAATAAGGAAGATGAACGGAATATTGAAACTGTTTCTTCTCTATTTAAAACAACAACAAAAATGATGTTTTCTCTGTCACTATGAAGGTTTATTTTGTTTTATATTTTATTTTTGCCCAGAACTCTAGTGTCTTACATTCTTTAGTGTCATTAAAAAAAAAGAGAGACTACAGTACCAGAAACATGTGTACAATACATGCCTCATTTTATCCATGCAGAAATGTATCTGAGATTAAATTTGCTTACATTTCTGGTTGATTCGCTTAGCACCAGCAGCCAAGGTAACTAGTTAAATCCCCCATGGGAGCAACTGGCTTATTCCATGACCACAAATGGCCCCGTACCTAAGTGTGTGTTATTATAAGGAGTCTGGTGACAGAGTGAAGGATCAGTGCAAACCCAATGCTGCGGCTTGAAAAATAATGGCTGGTTGGCTCAATTGGTATCCACTAGGGAGACTGGGGGCAGGGCCCTTGTGTCAGTCAACAGAGGCTGAGTCTGGATGGTCTAAGCAGAAAGGGCATTTATGTTCAGCATGGCAGGTGGCCCCCAGAAATCCTCAGGTGGGCTGGAGGTGGGATCAGCAATGAGGTGATGCAGCCTGGTTCAAAAGCCTGCAGTTTTGCTGCAGACGGGTCTGGCGGTGACCCTGCTATGGACCCCAAAGATGCTGCACTGTGCCCTGGAGGCTGCCACCACCCCTATGGCTGCAGAATTCTGCAGCATCCCACTCCTTGGTATCGCCAGTTGCAGGGGGAGCCTAGGTCATGCCCCTCCCCTCCCAACCACAAGAAAGGCCGGGAAGTCTGTCTCTGGCACTTCCAGGGGACTTTCCGGTCTTTAGCGGGAGGTGGCTTTGACTCCCGAGGTTGGGGATTCCCCCAAGCACAGGCAGGAGGTCACATCCTGGGCAACTAAAAACAGTGACAAATGTCGTTCTTGCCCTTGAGAACTGGGACCATGTCTTCATCTACTCTATGGGTCCAGACCCAACCCAATGCCCTGCACGTAGTAGGTGCCAACAGCACTTTCAATTATGAGATGCTTTGCCAACATATGTTCAGGAGAGAGTCACACTTCACAGATTCTTTTTTTTTTTTTTTTTTTTTTTTTTTGCGGTACGCGGGCCTCTCACTGTTGTGGCCTCTCCCGCTGCGGAGCACAGGCTCCGGACGCGCAGGCTCAGCGGCCATGGCTCACGGGCCCAGCCGCTCCGCGGCATGTGGGATCTTCCCAGACCGGGGCACGAACCCGTATCCCCTGCATCGGCAGGCGGACTCTCAACCACTGCGCCACCAGGGAGGCCCTTCACAGATTCTTAATAGCCTAGAGAGCTGGGCAACCTGATAGCATATCTATCTTCACATTTTAAAGCAGTGGCTCTTTTCCTGAACCTGTTGTAATGTGGCCACAGGATATTCACATTCTTTGATGAGATCTACGTCAAAGCCATTAACAAAACTCACCCTCTGCCTTTGGCAAACCTCCTTCTGACCCCCATGAGTATCTCACAATGTGCCTGGTACAAGAAGTAAGGAAATAAAAGTATGTAAAGCCTCTGGTCTCCTTTAAGTGAGAGAGAGAAAAGATCTCAGCCTTTTAAGATGAACATCTCAAAACCTGTACTCAGGGTGGCAAGCAGTATAATCTACGGCGTTATTTGACAAGATCGTTCTTCGTAGTCACTGCCCACTGGAAGGGAGAGCGTGGAGCTGGTTGACTGGCAAGTCGTCCATTTCCTGTGAAATAAGGGAAGCACTGGGGACTTCAATGGTAAAGTTATCAAATATCTTACATCTGAACAGCTACCTTAAAACGACTTCCACGCAGGCAGCGTTTTTTTCCTGACAGTAATGTTTGCAGTTTTAACGTACAGTATGGTGCCTTGCAGACACTGGAAACTCAAGGAATTTTTCTTGGTGGTGAGGACAGCGAGAGATAACATTAAATTGCCTCTCCTTTTGGTACCAAAAAACTTGGCATTGTTTTGAACCCTAAGGAGATATTTGACTATAGTATACTAAAAGTATAGGTGAAGTATTAGACCTATGTGTGAGTGTTACTGATTTTGATGCATTTTAATTACATTACTGTTGTTGTCAGATGAGCATTTGTTGCAAAGAAAGAAAGAGTTCCAGTATACCATTCACCCAGCTTCCTGGATGTCAATACTGTAAATAACCATGATACATTTATCAAAACTAAGACACTGAATATGGTATAAGCTGTCAACTAAACTACAGACTTCATTTGGATTCCCGCACCATTTCTTGTCAATGAGAGACTTCAGTGCTAATTTGAGATAAAGGTTAAAGGTTCCAACACAGCTAGAGAACTACATTAATTCAGATGGACTGGGATTAGATAGAGAGATGGTTTTGAAATATACCATTTTATGTGCCAAAAATAAATACGCTTTAAATTGTGGCCCCCAATATTTTGCCCGCGTGATCTGATTCATCCTCCTCAGAAACCAAAGAGGGGGTTTGGTGGATACTATCATATCCTCTTTACAACTAGGACAGTGGGATTTAGGATTCCAAGCCACGTGTGCAAGACAGCTCAGGTGGGAAGTGGCAGGGCCGTGGTGTGGAATAAGGCCTCTCTGATTCCAAAGCCCATGACCGTGACCGTCACCACTACAGTACAGACTGAAGGGCATTCATCACACGCGTGATACAGATACTGCCTCTCAATCAGAGCCTTGCCTGGGACCCACCTTCCGAAGGTCATCTGGATCAACTGTGGCGGGTGACCCCGAGGTGGGAGGTTGTTCTGTGATGCTGACATGTGACTGTAAAGTGAATGGGGTTTTCTGTGATGTGTGGAGTTGGTGCAACCCTCTTCACCCCAACCCTGTCTGCTCTAAGGAACAGGGTCCTTCCTCCTCGGGGTGAGTGGGGGCTGCCCTCCTGCTGGCCTGCTTCCCAGGGGGAGCACTGCTGGGGGGAGCACAGTGCAGACCTCCCGGGGAACCTTTTGTTTTTCTTTCCTGGGTGTTTCAAGGCTTACTTAACGTGTGTAAAGTGATCTGAAATGAGGGGATAAAAAGAGCCGGGGAACTGCAGAGTGTCGATGATTACCTGAGGCGAGACAGCTGAAAGAGCGAGGCCCGGGGAGACAAAGCGGGTCTGGGGAGACACCGGGAGTCTCAGCTCAGAAGCCAGCTGGTTGGCCTGGAGCCGGGCCGGCCTGTTTCTGGCAGCGCTCTGCCCCAAGCTCTGCTCAGGAGTCAGACCCCGGGATAAATCACTCCACAAGGGCTGAGCCAGAGCGGAGGGAAATGGGTCTGAGGACACGAATTGCAGCCAATTCTGTAACTGGTCCTCCAGAGAAGGGGATGCCACCCGTTCATCACTACTGCCAACGCAGGACCACCTGCAAATTACCGGATTTGGTCGATAAAGGAGGAAATGTGATAAATATCAAAGACATGAATGAAGCAAAGTGACGTTGGTTCGTTCCTTTCGACAAGCATGGCTTCACAGTAGTGATTTAGTGCCGTCACCTGTGGGAGGCATTAAATCCTTAGAAAGTGGTGGGTAAAGATAATGAAGTCTGAGTCACGTGCTAGTGCACCGTCTCTTCAGTGTGTTAGTAGAAGAGTGACAACATTGGTTTCATGGAGGATGTTAAGGTTTGTGACCTCATAGGGCAAAGGCAGGTGGCATTTTATTGCAATTTAAAGCATCCAAAGAAGGAAGTGGAAAATCTGCCTTTCAATATCACCTGATATCACCTGTATCTAGAAAGTTAGTGTTACAACATAATTTCCAATTGAGTGAGGATTTCTGAGCATCTCTGTGTGTATCTCAACGGTGGCTATCTATACAGCCTCTTCTAAACCGTTTATGATGGTAGAGGGGGAAAAGGTCTATTTGGAGAATCCAAAGTTTATTTCATGCTTTCATCATGTTTTTATGTCCTGCTTGGGTTAAGAGTTGGGTTGTGACCCACGTCCTGAGCCCACAAACTGAGGATGTGGCTGCAGGCAGCACCCTACAGCTTGGAAACCAGAGCAGAAGGAAGCCCACTTCCTCTGACTTCAGTTAGAAAATTCCAGAAGACTCTGATCAGCCTGGCATGGGGGCAAGGGCCCAGTCTGGGGCTAATCCTACAGTCAGAGAATGATGGTCACACTATAAGATGCCTGCTCCCATTCAACACCAGGACCATCTAGTGAAGTGGAAAATCCCCCAAAGGAGAGCCAAGTAGCCACCCCCACTTATGTCGACTCCAACTGAGCTGTTAAAGAGGCCAGAAGATGCTCTTGTCCCCAGCCTGCCGCAAGGGGACTTCTCAATGACCAGGACCCACCATAGTCCTCCAGTTTGTTCTTTTCTGGACATTGCACTTCTGACTGATTCCTCCTGGCATCGTGTCTATGTGATACCTTTGGTATGTAACATCACATATCACCCATGGGTCACAGAAGGGTCATCTGGAGCTACCAATGATGGCTTCCTGAAGGTCTGCATCAATTCTTGCCTGAGCTGGTAATAATAATATCCTCCTTATGAGTCTCCCTGCCTTTGTCTTGCTCCCTTGTAAATTATTCTCCTTACAGGTTCTAGAATGATCGAGTCCCTTTCAAAACTGTGATGGTGAATTTTATATATCAACTTAACTGGGCCATGGGGTACCTAGATATTTGGTCAGATATCCGGTTACATCAGTGATGGTGTTTTGGGTGAGATTAATATTTGACTCAGCAGACTGGATAAAGCAGATTGCCCTCCCTAACATGGGTGGGCCTCATATAATCAGTTGAAGGCCTGAATAGGACAAAAGGGTTGAGTAAGGAGAACCTCTTCCTGCCTGACTGCCTTGAACTGGGACATCAGTTCCTTCCTGCCATCAGACTCCAACTGAGACATCTGCACTTCCTGGGTCTTGAGCCCGCCATTGTTCAGGCCGAGACCACACCAATGGTTCTCCTTGCTGACTGCAGATCTTGGGACTTAGCCTCTATTATCATGTGAGCCAATGCCTTACAAAAACTGCTTTCTATATATCTTCACATCCTATTGGTTCTGTTTCTCGGAAGTATCCTGGCTGATACAAATACTTTCTTAGTTACTAACTTCATTCATTCATTCATTAAAAAAAAAATCATTGAGCACCTCCTGTGGGCCAGACACTGTTTGGTGTTCTTGGAAATTATCACTGAATAAAACAGATTCCTGGCCTTGTGGAACTTTTATTCGTATGGGGGTTGGTGGTGGAGGGAGACAAACAATGAATAATAAGTAAATTAGTAAGGGGTAAGTACAAGGGAAGAAGGAAGAAAGTACAGCAGGATGGGGAGGCTCAAGAGACATTGAGAAGGGGACATTTGAGCAAAGGCTTAAGGGAGATAAATGTGTTTGCCATGTGCAAGTCAAGATAAAGTGTAAAACTGGGTGGTCACTGGCCCCTGCCAGCATCTCCAGTGGGACCTACCGGCACTTCCTCACTTGAAACCTTTGTTTTAGCCTCATGGCTCTCCATGCAGCTCTCTGACCTGCCTGGCTTTCTCATCCCTCCATGCCCTTGCCCACACCTAGGATGTCCCCTCCGTGAAGTCCTTCTTCTCCCCACACTTGCTCACATCTTAACCTCTACTTGTCCTTGAAGACTCAACTTCATGGCTTCTACCAAGGGTGCCCAGCATGGTGACTTGTTGGCCCTCTTTTGGTGTCCTACAGACTTGTATTTGAGCTGTTAATTCTGCCCCTAAATATCTGTGCAATTTGGGGCAAGTTTGTTCATCTGTAAAATGGGAATAAAAACAGTACCCTGCTTATAAGGGACTAGAAATGAGAAAATGCAGGTAAAATGACTCAGTGACTCTTAGTTGCTATTATTATTGTTCTTCCTTTTCCCCTCTTCCTCCTCATGCCCCTCCTCCCCTCTTCCTCTTCTCTCTGTTCACCCAGAGAGGCCGGGGCCAGCCCTTCCCCCACCCCATAGTCTTTCAAGCAGCCTCCCTTCTCAGCCATCACCCTGGACCCTGGCTCCACACCCAGGCTGGCTGTCTTGCTTTCCTCACTCACAGCCATCTCCCGCCTCTCATCATCCTTGCCCAGACCACATTCTGGCTTCAGATTCAGGTTTTTTCCTGGCTTCCTAGAGCTGCTTGATCCCTTGCTGGGATGTCTTGATGTCTTGACCATGAAACCCCCTGTTTTCGTTCCCTGTAAAAAAGCCCTAGACCTGCTGGATCAGACCTAGCCCCTGCTTGGGAAGGGAGGTAGTGGGGTTTCTGTAGTAGGGAAACAAAACCACTTCAAATGTTTACCACGGAAGAATTTTTTTTAAATACACTTTTTAAAAGTAACAGTTTTAAATTTACAGAAAAATTGAGAAGATAGTACAGAGAGTTGCCACCTACCTCACACCTACTTTCCCCTAGTACTAACATCTTACATGTTAGTGTATGGTACATTTGTTATAATCAATGAACCAGTATTGATACAGTATTACCAGCTAAAATCCATACTTTATTAAATTTCCTTAGTTTTTACCTGATGTCCTTTTTCTGTCCCAGGATCCCATCCAGCACACCACAATACATTTAATCGTCATGTCTCCTTAAAGCTCCTCTTTGCTGTAATAGTTTCTCAGCATTTCCTGGTTTTTAATGACCTTGATACTTTTGAGGGGTACTGCTCAGGTATTTTGTAAGTTGCCCTTCCACTGGGATTTGCTGATGTGCACAGAAGGAATTTAATGCAGGGGATTGCTCCACAGGTGATGGAGGATGTGAGATGTAAACAGAGGAAGGTGAAGTTACCCAGCAACTAATTTTAGCAGAAAGCCATTAATATCACTAAGCTGGAGAGTTAACAGGAAGTGACAGTGTTACCTGAGCCAAGGGCTGGGGTCACCTGGCAGAAGCCTCAGCTAGATGCAGTCATGGCTAGAGATGCTGTCAGAGGCAAGAGGGAGGTGAAGAAATTCTCTGGCCTCTCCTTTCCTCCCACCCTCCACTTTCCCTCCAATGCCTCTCATGGGCCATATCCCTCTATTAGCCAACTGACCCAGGATTCTGTAAACCTTGGCCTGCACGAGTCAGCTCCTAGCAAAACAGAGCAGAGGCAAGGCTGAGAATGGCTCTAAAGTCAAACTGGCCCAGGACTGCAACCACTGGCATTCGAACACACAGTGCCTGTAACATGGTTTTACTGCAGCCCTTACACCACCGCTCTGCAACTGTTTGCCTGTCTGAGGGCTCCATATAATGCATTATTTATTTTTTATACCCAGAGCCTAGAACAGTACCTTGCTTACATTAAACATGAAAACATTAGGTTTTCAACGTTTGAGGTATAGAGAATGAATGAATGAATGAATGAATGAATGAATGATGGTTTCTTCTGACCAGTCCCTCTTCTGGTGCACTCTTGCTTTGAGGAATTGCTCACCACCAGCTCTTCTTTTCAGCTTCTCATCACCTCCTGTTGGTGCTAAGATGACTTTCAGCCTAGCATGTACAACATTTGAAGGCCACAGTGGATGGTGTGATTATAATTAGACCAGTTTTCAACAAAGGAATCACACGATTTCACCACGTAAGTTTTGCATTAATCCTTCTAAGTGGTTCCCCAGGAAGGTCGTACACATCTTTTGAGGACATTGCCACGCCCAGACTCTTCCTTATGAGCTGCCCACGAAAAGGAATGAATCATTTTTTAAGAATCAGATATTTCTGTCTTTTCAGTTAAATGTCACCCAGCCCTCACCTGGCCGGTATTTAGCTGGTTTGGGACACATCATAAGAGAAGTTACATTTCCTTTCGGCAGAGGAGAGGAGGAAGTGGAATGCTACAAACAGAACTGACTGGCGACTTTCCCAGGGGTGCAGGAGGGCTGAGAAGTAACGCCTCGATTATCACCAGGTCTGGGCAGGGATGCCCTGGATCTCATGAACAGGCCACCAGGTATCTGAAACTTTTGAGGTTCTAGGGTTCTTGTGGACTTTCAGTGCTGGGACTGCACATAGAGAACAAAGTTCCACTTGAGAAAACCTCTCTCCTCCATGTGTCAAGTGGAGTCAGTTTCTAGCCTCTGATAAAGAACAAAAAGGTGTATAGGTGACAGGGACATTGCTTAGCCCCAGAGTTTCAAGTTTTCAGTCTGCCAGGGTGCCCCGGACAGCCACAGGACAGAAGTCCGACCAGCCAGCTTTCTCATTTAGCAGAGACTAAAACTTTTGCAACTAGCCTCTTATTTCCATTCTGGTAAATCGCTCCTCTAAAACAGGTAAGAAATGATGACTACAGGAACATAACTGAATTTTTGTTTTGGATACCTCATTTTCCATAGTATTTGTAGAGAAATAGTTGGGAGTCCAGATGGGCACTTGAAAAAGCAGGAGTCTGTTGGAGATGTTGGAATCTGAGTTGGGGAATCCCAGATGCTCTGAGGACCAGCTGTGTGATTTTGGACAAGTCACTGTACCCTTCGGGACCTCCACTTTCTCGTTTGAAAATCGGGGATTACAATGTCTGTTTTATCACAGAAGTATGGTAAAGATCACATGAGATGTCTGTGCGAGGGCTTTGAAGATCGACAAGTGTACATACTACAACTGGTTCTTTGCGTGGACATCAGGCAGCAGGAAAGGTGCCTTTGATGTTTAATTAATACTAAAAATCTTCCATTACATTTATTTAGCTATAATTGGGAAGGAGGAGGGCAAGAGTAATTTTCAAAGGGACTTTTTGAGCTCCAAAAATAGAACTCAGAAAACACACATTTGATTTTCCTCTTGGTGTCAAACCACAGCGCCATTGTTACTAGCAGTTTTACAGAATTGTGACCTTCAAACTTGGTGATATCAAAGACTGAAAGTAAAGCTCCCAGTCTTGAAGCCTTTCAAACAGGCTTTTCAAACTAAAGCACTTTTATTTTGAATTAAGAGCTAATAGAATTGTCCTCTTAAATGAGCACTTGCAAGTTTAAAAGTTGCCTTCCAGGTGGGCTGTAGTAAACGAATGTGTTGAGAGGGCGCTGAAAGCCCTTTTGGGGGCAAATGAGGGGAGTCTCTTCATGTAACACACTTTCTGCAGTTAGAGAAATCTAGAACTTACATTTCCCCTAACTGTACATAAGCTGATTTGTGTATATATCTAGGGTCATAATTTACTTTCAGTTTACTGAATTTGTGAATTTTTGCATTTGTTTTAATTTGTAATTCAGTTTTCTCCATGAAGCACACCATATGCCACCATTAATTCTTGCTCGTTGATTTCTTAGGAGATACATGAGTGCATATTCTGATGCAATTGTTGAGGTCTTTTGAAAATCAAATGACTACGTGTTTTGCCATATGGGCCTTTGTTATTTAAAATAGCATATGATAAAGTAAGAGAAAGCAAAATGCAGAAGGACGTGTTAGGAAAAAAAATCATTGGAAAACTGTTTAAAACATCGTTTTAAACACACAATTTTCAACCTTTTTCTTCGCGGGGGCGCCGTTATATCTTCGGAACCTATCATTACTGATCCCGCACTCTCTCTTATCGTCTGTGAATGTACAATATCACAAGTGCACCGGGCGAACCTACGGAAACCAGTTACTGCCCTACGCTTTACACTGGGGCTACAGATGTTAATATCCGCTTTCAATGAGTTCAGTTGTCCCCAATGTTTTTCTTTTAACATCTTAGGCCGGGATTTGACATTAAGCTCCAGTTCATCCGCACCTACCGTGTCTGGTTTTGAAAGAGGACGACGGGGTTTTCGGTTTTCCCGGGGAACCACGGTGCTCGCGAGCCGCCTGCCGTACGTGCGGGCTGCAGACCTGGCCGCCGGCAGGCGCGCGGCGCGCACTAGGACCCAGCAGGGCTCCGGGCCCGGGTGGGAGCCGCGCCGCCGACCCCGGGCGGGCGCCGGGGCTGGAGCCGGGGTTCCGGCCGCGATCGGCTGCAGCTCTGCCGGGAGACGGCGCGACCCGGCGGCGGGGCCACCCGCGAGTCCAGCGCCGCCGCAGCCCCCCAATGCGCCCGCGAGAAGCAGAAGGGGGGTCAGGCGATCGAAGGTAACGAAAATGGGGCTCATTTCCTGCCTCCTGACCTTCTGCTCTGGTTCAGCATTGTCACGAGAAGCCCTCACTGTTCAGGCTGCTGCATTTTGGGGCACCCTTTGATTTTTTAAGGTGTCCGCCCCCGTATTTCCACCTGGTTTCAGATTGATTTATAGCATGCAGTCCGAATGGGAGAGATCCAGGGCTGGCAAGTTGCATATTTTCATTAGTTTTGTCTCAAAAGTAAGTTCATTAAAAAAAAAAAAAGTTTCTCAGGAATTTGTGGATAGTAGTTAAAAAAATTTTTTTTAAATAGCAGGCAAATGGATAATTTTTAAAAATTATGAAATAATTGATGTAATTCTGTTAATTACTTCCTAGGTCTTTACTTTTGTGGGCTCCCCAGGCATTACTTTTATTTTCAAGGAACTAACGTGTTAAATGTGGAGTTTGGCTGGGGCAGAGTTTACAGCATTGCTGTCGCAAGTGTTTTGCTATCAATTATAAACAGTGTCAAATCTGTGGGCAGTTTAAACCTCTTCTCAAATACTGTAACTGGTTATCCTGATGTGACATATACAGATGAGAGTTGCCTTTGAGGGCAGTCAGAATATTTCTCTTTTTGGAGAAACCTGGTTTTGAGGAGAAAAGCATGATTACTGGCTGAGGAGGCTGAAGAGACTATTTTTCAGGCTTTGTTTATACTCTCGGATTTGACATTTGGGAAAGGGAAACACAGTCTTTCTTGGCAGCTTTTAATGGTGGGATTATTAATTTATTTAATTTATTAGTTTCAATTGGTTGGGCTCGGGGAGCCCTCTGTCACAGGATGTGCCTAAGGTGACACATTTGCCAGCAGTTGGGACACATGATTTGCACATGTAAAATGTGCTTCAGCCGAAAGGTCTGGTCTGCTGGGAGCTCCCATGTGGAGCTGTTGTGGGCAGGGTGCGGCTGGCTCATTGAGGAAAAAGGGAATCATTTTCCTTAGCTAAGGAGACATCCTGTTATATTCCTTTTGTTCCCTGTTTTTCATTGATCGCCAGCGCTGCCTTAGAGAGGGGAGAGCAGCTTGGAGAGCTCGGAAGACTGCACAGATGACTCCAGCCCACTCTGCTCTCACACTGATTGGTCAGTTCGATGAAGACTTAGGGAAACAGTCACCCAAAACCTTCTTTGAAAATCATGCTGTAATTTCAGAGTAGCCTTCTTGTGCCCAGATTTCTGCAAGGTTGATTTTTAATTTGGGTGCAGTTTGCTTGAGATACCTTTGTGTTTAATTTTTTGTTGTTGCTTCTATCCAAAGAAAGTAGGCCATTCTGGTGACAAATTTCTTTGCAGACATCAGCTTTTATAGACATATCACTTTACAATACGTTCTCAGTGGTTTCTCCTTGGGAGTTATAGAATGCAAAGTTGTTCAACTTAGAATAATTTTTCCTGTTTTTTTTTTTTTTGATCTGAAGAGTTAAATATCACTGTCAGCAGATGGTGCTTAACTGTATCTTTACTTTGATAATGTAAGTGTCTTGTGCATTATTAGCATGTATCATGCACTAAATTTAAGTCTGTAAGAGTGAAAGAAAAAGGCCACGAAGAGCCAACAATCAAAATCAGCTTGCACACTGTTATAAGAAATTGTGGCGTCTGGTTTGAGGAGAATGCATTTCAAGTTAAAAAAAAAAAAAGGGCATTCTTCACCTTAAAAGAATGAGTTGGTAAATATTGTGAAATGTTCTACATAAGCGGAAAAATATAAGGCCGGTGGACAACTCCATCTGAGCCTGAAAACACCCCAATTAAAGAAGCACCGTCCCAGAAGTTGTTAAATGTATAAACACTTTTCCGATTGGCTTAAAAATTTAGACACAGGAAGTGGATGGTATCTAACAACCGATGAGTAGAGACATGGTTGTCATGGAAACTGAGACGGGTTACCCCCTCCAACACTCGTACACTACCATAACCACCATTTAAAAAACAAAAAAACAAAACCTGCATGTCATCACAGATGCCTGGAGAACATGTTGCCTTCTGTAAGCTTTCCCACAGCATCTGTTGAAACCTGAGACCGTGCCTGTCAAATCAAGGTCATTTTACAACAACAACCAAAAATGCAGTCTCCTGGATTCCATAACTGTATTTTTACTGAAAAGATGTGAGGAAAAGGGCTTAAAGCAAGGATGAGCACGCGTGCTTACTTTGCATTTTGCTATCTCGGAGTTGCGCCAGGGAAGGCTAAGAAGAATGTGTTTGATCACTTAATTGTGGAAGTGAACTGATTTGTAAGTCTACTGTTAGAACAACACTCTTTGTGGAGCTGTAAAGACTAGGCTGTTACCTGTGGCTGAAGAGTCATTTGGGGACGGTATAATGAAGAGTTTCTGTTTGCAAGAGGCTTCTACTTGAACTGTTGCAATTGAATTTGAAGAACTGTGGCATTTTGGAGCTTTGCTCTAAGGCTGCCTGTACAGGATAGATGAAGACTCTGTCTGGTGCTTTGGGAAGTATAAGGAAGGGTGTTCTTAGTAGCGAAGCAGGGAAAGGATAATCCTAAACAGAAATAAGGGCTCTTTCAAAACTGCAATTATTATTATTGGTTAACTTAGAAAAGTTTCCTCTTCTTCTGTGGATGGAGAAGAGTGCTTTAGTTTTTAGGATAATTGAGAGGTTCCCCAACTCAAGGTTGCGAATATTTTCAATATCTTGGTAGTGGTTTTAGTGAGGAGAGTAAAGAAAGGAGAAAAGTTTGGAGATCTCCCCCTTTCACTTTGCTAAGCAAAAAATAACCGAGGAGGCTAAATTTTGAATTTGAGGATCAACATTGAAGCTTGTAAATATAAAACCGGTGCATTTCTTATATTTTTCTAATCTTGTCAATGGTAGTCTTTAAATTTGAAGTGCTTGATATTCATTTAGAAGTATCCTTCTTATAATCGTGATGATTTATAGCATGGTATTGCTTAATCTTAACTGAAAATGGTCAATTTTACATCTCACTTAACTAACACTTTGGTCTTTTTAAAAAGCAGAAAATATCCCTTGTTTTCATCAACTAATTGCATGGTGGCAGGGGAGAGGAGGTGGAAAGAATCCTAACTATACTGTAATATTTATTTAATATCCTGCATCTATGCCATAGGAAATACAGAGGTTAGAAGCAATATAGCATCATTGGGGTGATTTAGCATGTACTTCATGATCCCGTCTTGTCAAATATTTAACTGATTGAGATGTGGTGAAAAAGGTTAAGCTTAGTGGCACAACTGTTCTCTTTTAGCAAAGGATTTCCTGTAGGGAGCTTTCTTATCTTCAGCTATGTTCATTGGCAGGAAACATGTCAGTTGCTTGTTTTTACAAACTGAAGGAAATGAATGGGATTTGTTAGGTTCTAGAATCTGCCTTCATGCTCCATTGTCTGTCAAATAGTTTGCTCGGAACAGTTCATTTTTAAATGGACTTTTAAGGAGTACAATTAAATTACTCCAAATCTTTGGCATTTCTGTTCATTTATTTTTGACTCTGAGATTAGAAACATTGGTCATTATACTGCTATGAACAACTTATTTGACCAACACACATTAACAAGACGTTCAATAAAATTCCAATTCATTTTCAGTTGTCAGATATATAGACATTGACTGAAGTTGGCGTTTTTTGATGATGATGCCAAATTTCTAATAATTAGCGCTGAATACCAACCAAATGCCAGTTTTGTGGAGAGGTAAAGGGAAAGAGGCCGCTTCATTCTTCTCTTGGCTTGTAACAGTAAAATCCATAAAGATTAAATGTCAGGTGTATGCCTCCTTTGCTGATGGAGTGGGGGAGAGTTGGAATTTGGGGAGGGGCTATAGCTAAAGCCAGGCTAGAGTCTGTATGAGGAAAACGAATCATAACCTTGAAAAGATTCATTGTGCAAAACTCTGGATTACTTTTTGAATATTATAAATAAATATATTTAATAGTTTCAATTCATGTATGTTTCAAATTCTGGAAGA
Source organism: Mesoplodon densirostris (assembly GCF_025265405.1). Taxonomy (NCBI): domain Eukaryota; kingdom Metazoa; phylum Chordata; class Mammalia; order Artiodactyla; family Ziphiidae; genus Mesoplodon; species Mesoplodon densirostris. The sequence goes on from NC_082664.1 coordinate 15,472,516, forward strand.
GGAAACAGGGTGAGGTTCTTTAAAGGAAAGTAAGTACAGAAACCTCCGTTTGAAGGGAACAGCCTGGGGAGGGGGTTAAGAGAGCCTAAGGGAGGGCACCATTTGTTGCGATGGTTTTCACGCATTTTTGAAGACATCATTTTGGTTTTATATTTAGCACCAAATGGAGTCTTATGCAAGACCCTAATATATGAGTGGAGTAAAAACAGAGCTGCTCTGGGGGAACCAAGAGCCAGGAACCCAGAATCTGCTCTTTTCTCCTGGGCTGTGCCTGGGGCACACCCTAGGACCCTAGTATCCCTGTGAACTGTTTGAAAACCACTGCTTTTTAAGTGCCCCAAATATTCTCTAAGGAAGGCCCCGAGGGAGTTGCTTGCAGAGTCCTGGAACTTCTGAGCTGAAGAGAGAACTTTTGCCTTGACAATTTAAGAGGGCACTTGTGCTCAGAGGAGGAAAAAGGAATGGCCGACAATGGGCTCTAATAAGCCATTCTGTGTATAGCGCTAGGCTGGACTGGCTATAAGTGTGGAGGAGCCCTGGTTCCATCTGTAATAAGGGAAGGGGAAAGGACTTTTTTTTTTTTTTTTTACATCTTTATTGGAGTATAATTGCTTTACAATGGTGTGTTAGTTTCTACTTTATAACAAAGTGAATCAGCTATACATATACATATATCCCCAGAAAGGATGTTTTTAAAGGGCCCCCTTCCCTCATAAGTTACAGGAACATCACGTGGAGGTGTTTGAGATTAGTCGGTTATCATTGTCCTGGAATGTGTGGATTTATTCTAGTACCACCTCAGGATCTGTTATATCACTGTTACTCTGTCAGTGAAAATTATTTCATATTAAGTGTCATTCATGAAGTGAAAGTTTGCCAAGCTATATAATCTGCTTGGCAGACGCGGTAGTGTTTTGAGTAAAATGATAACACATGGATGATATTTGAATATCATCAAACACATTCAGATTATCTCTTCTATTATGAGATTTACTGAAATGGCAGTATTGGGATTGAGTTCAGTTCCCCTTTTTTACATCCCAGAGGCCATAAATATTAAGATTTCTAGGGGTGGCAGACAGAGGGATCTCTTTCACTTCCACTCCTAATTTTCACAACCCCTTGATTCACATATGCTCGGTTACAGAAAGAAGGAGCAAGCGGCAGAGACTTCACGCCAACGGTATCAATAGCATTGTGCTTCTTAGGGTCACAGCAAACCTCCTTGCATTGTTTCTTGGAGGCTGCACAGTTGGGGAGTTTATAGAAGTAGAAAGGACAGCGCCCTGTCTGCGTGCTCCTATTACTTCCACTGTGCTTGCCATGTTTCTAGTACCTGTGTGGGTCAGAGATGGCGATTAAAATAATCAATATTCTGGGAAGCCACAGATCTTCCAACAATTTGTGCCGGAACTTTTTCTTTTTTTAAAGAAAATGTTTCCTCTAGAAAGATAAAACTAGTATAAGCACAAAATAGTTGGCCGTGGTAGTGGATGAAAATGACTGTGGTTAACTTTTGTTTGTTGAATTGGGTTGAATAAAGCTTTTCACGTTTAGGCTGTTTAAAGCGATCTTATTCCTCCTCCCACCTGCATTTCAAAGAAGAATGAGTGTGTACAGCCATAGAAAACCAAGGGAGCTGTCCCAAGGCGTATCCATAATAATAGACCAGTGACTCTCCTTGAGTGAGCATTTATACTCCGATGTTCTTGGGGACTTTGTTTTGGAACTCAAGGATGCTGTGCAGTTACCAGGACCTTGCTGAAGCTGTTAATGGAGGACTCCAGATATTACACAGAGTGTGTCCGCTACCTTTGCAGATGTCACTTTCTTAAGATTCAGACAGTAGCAAGTCCTACTGGAAGAGGTGATTTTAGAATATTATACAAGGTTAGATTTTAGATAGCCTCAGATTTCTCTTTAAGGTCTGAAATGTTCTAATTTGTCAAACTTAACATTTTTGCAGCCTGTAAAATGAAAACAGTTACCATTTAATGCCTAGTTAATAAGGTCTCTAAATTAAGATGGTCATATTGTTTCGTGGAATTGGATTTAGCATTTAGAATGGTCTCTCGGAAAAGAAATAAGTTGCTCATGGTAAGTTTGGCAATATTGGGTAATATAGAAAAATCACATCAAACTGATAAGGGGTTTTCGTTTATCAGGTGCTGCCCCTATTAATTATTATAATAATCTAGTATTAATATAATATTACTACTACTAATAATAAATAATAATAATATGCAGTAATGTCCCTTCACAGATGAAGAAACTGAGGTAACTATGTTTCCAGGCCACACACTCTTTGGTACAACTAGTTCTCACCCTCAGGCCCCCTGACTCCGAGTTCCAGTCATTTTCCATCCCACTGGCTACCTTACAACTACCCCTCTGTTTCTATTCCAGGGTTGATAACTCCCCCTTCTATGCTTGAAATGGAGTCTCCTCCTGGGAAAATTTTCAAGGGGCGGGAAAAAGATTGTGATTTTGGCAAGAAGTAGAGTTTTACTTCTTTACATTCTGTATTCCCATGTTTGACCATTAGTGATGGGAGGAACCTTTTAGTTCCCTTGTCAGAGCTTACCTTCCTTAATTTATCTTCATCTTTTCTTTCTTTGAATGAATGTTTTAAAATTAATTAATTAATTTTTGGCTGCGTTGGGTCTTCGTTGCTGTGTGCAGGCTTTCTCTAATTGCAGAGAGCGGGGGCTACTCTTTGTTGCAGTGCGCGGGGCTTCTCATCGTGGTGGCTTCTCTTGTTGCGGAGCACGGGCTCTAGGCACGCAGGCTCAGTAGTTGTGGCGCACGGGCTTAGTTGCTCCGTGGCATGTGGGATCTTCCCGGAGCAGGGATCGAACCTGTGTCCCCTGCACTGGCAGGCGGATTCTTAACCTCTTGGCCACCAGGGAAGTCGCCATCTTCATCTTTTGAAATTCCCTTCATGCATCCCTGAGCACATTCACCTAGTTGGTAAACAAAAGGCTCTTACCACAGGGATATGATTTTCTTTAATTACCCAAATATTACACTTATAATTTCTGTTGGTGGCATCCAGAAAACAGATTTCCTAGACAATGTTCTCTTTATAATTCATATGAACTGCTCAACAAACTCAGAGATGCAAATTCAATGATATCTCCTTTATTTTTTTTCAGAATAAAAAACAAGTGGCTTAAGTTGTCCGATTAGGAGGGTGTTGGGTGTCTCCTTCTTGAGAACCCCTTACCTGTAAATCAAACAAACTCCACATGGGTTTATATAGACCAAGTGAAACTGGGTTAGTCTGACTTTCTCATCTAAGCAAGGAGCTGTACTCTCATTCTGGCAAAGGGGAAAATGACAAGTTAAATCTTCACCTGGGCACCCCACTATGCCTGGCATGTATGTGACTGGTTGGAACTAGCAATGGAACCGATGTGGACATTTTCAGTGATGCAGGTGGCTGGCACTTTCTCATTCTCTGGAAGACTTCAGGTAAATGATCAGCACTTGAATGGAACTAATTCATATTTCACACGTGTACTTTCACAGATCTCACATGTGAAATCATTTTAAAGAATTGATCTAGGGACGTGTTCAGGATATATATGCACCAATTTGGGGGAACGAATCATCCACCCATTCATTCAATGAACAGTTATTGCGTGCCTACTGCATATAAGCGACTGTGCCCTGTGATAGGGCACTAAAGGGGAAGAAATCACCAGCAGAGCCAACCGTCTGTTCCCTAACTCTCACTGGCTTCTTAAACTGTAAGTATCCCCAAATTTGGCCCTATTGAAGTTTATATTCTCAGCTGATGTCGACAGATTGAAGTGACGCCCTCCCCGAGTTCCTCTCTCCAGGTATAAGCGGACCGTGCAAGGAGGATTCCAGGGTGGGTAGTTTACTTGGGAGACGATCCCAGGAAGACAACAGTAGGGGGCGCGAGTGGGAGACTCATCTATGCCCCCCCACCCCGCCCCCTCCACCTCCATCCCCGGTTACACTGCGAGGGGAGCCTAGGCGTGCTGAGAGCTGATGTCCAGCATGTCGCTTCCAGGCACTGGTTGATGACTCAGGAGACGCTGATTCCCAGCACTTGAGGTTGGTGCGCAACAAGGTTCTCAGGGAGGTTCTTGATGCCTCTGGTTGAGGTGAAGGTTGGACTGGTGGCGCTGAGTAGTGAGGCCTGAAGGGGACGTGGGCTGGGCACCAGCAGCCTCTACGATGTTCTCCACTTCTCAGCTCCTTCCACAGTCTTGGATCTGAGAATGCTTTACAAGAGTCCTTTTTAGTGGTCCTCTGAACTTCAAAATGAAGATCCTGAGAAAGTGGTTTTTCGGTCTGAGAAATGGGAACAAGAGAAGGACATAAGCTCTGAGTCTAAGCATTCAGGCAGAAATTTTCAATAAGAGCACTTATTTTGTTGTGTATGTTTTTGTTTTGGTTTGGTTTTTCTCTGTTACAACCGTGATCCTTGTTCCCCAGGTTGGGAAACTTGGACAGCCACTTGTTTTACGTGCCAGGTATCTCATTGATCACCAGGGCTGCTTGCTGCTTTCTTTGAAATCCACCTCATGGTCATCTCCTCATCTTGAGTTCTAGTCCTCACTCTGAGAATACTGCTGGGAACCTCCGAGGTGCTTTGTCCCTCCTGGCCCCTTGCCTTCCTCTGTCCTCCTGAAGACTCCTGTCCCTAAACCACTCTGGAAGTGAAGGGCTTTGAAGTGAGACTTCTTGCTTTCACACCTACTTACAACTGTGTGACCTTAACCTCAGACTCAGTAATGTGAAATAAGACTCATTAATGTGGGAATCCTGAAAGGATGCTTGTGAGAGCTAATGATAAACCCTTGACAGGCAGCCTGATGCCTTGTTCCAACTTAAATGATTGTAGCTATTTTTATGTTTACATTGTTATTGTTGTGTTGTGTCCCTCGTCTACTGAGAACCTCTGCGGGCTCCCTGTGTCTCTCCTTACTCTCCTTACCGAGTCTGTCCTCCTCTGCCTAACTTTCAAGACCTTCTATAATCTGACCATCCCCATTAGTGCTCAGGAAATGCCCCCAGACCTGGTCAGGGTTCATTCATCCATGAACTTGCCTGATTCCTTCCAGCTCCCCTGACTTTCTTCATACTGTTTCCTGACCACAACCTTCTTCTTCCCCGCTTCACACATTGTAGGGTCACCAGTTTCACCCACTCTGCAACTGGGAGGTGCAGAAAAATGCGATTTGTCTGTTTGGTCTGCAGCAAACCTTCCTCCCAGCAAACACCCATTGGTTATCAGGAAAAAGAATAATAACTTTTGATCCCATCCATTTAAAAACGTAGTTTGGGGCTTCCCTGGTGGCGCAGTGGTTGAGAGTCCGCCTGCTGATGCAGGAGACACGGGTTCGTGCCCCAGTCCGGGAAGATCCCACATGCCGCGGAGCAGCTGGGCCCGTGAGCCATGGCCGCTGAGCCTGCGCGTCCGGAGCCTGTGCTCCGCAACGGGAGAGACCACAACTGTGAGAGGCCCACGTACCGCAAAATAAATAAATAAATAAATAAAATAAAAACGTAGTTTGATCGGATAGTCCAAATAGTCCCTTAAGATAATTCTCAGTCTTCCTGGGAAAACAATATCCCTTCCTTCCTGTTGTTCCCTTTCTTTGCCTGTGATGTCAGACTGTGAGGAAGGGGTGTCTCGTGTACTCTGATTTCTTACAGAGGACTAGCAACTCTGTTTCCTTAGTTACGGTGGCCTTGGCTCTCAGAGGCTGGGCCTCTTGCCATGGTGTTGCTTGTTCTGTATTAGCCGATGAAGTCTGTGGCTCTTATAACACATAGTCTGGTCCAGTGGTTTCCAAAGGTTCAAAGTAAAATACAGATACATGTTCATGAGATTCCAGTAAGCATATATGGACAGGTGATACAAAAGTTTTTACAAAATAACCTATATAGCTGAAATAGAAATTTTACAAGGTATTATTATCCTTTTTATACTTGATCTACTCTGATCTTTTCCATTCTATTTTATTTCATGAAAAAAAAAAACCCAAAACAAAAAACCACACTTGGGACCCAATAAGGGACCCACAGTTTGCAAAAAAAGTTGATCTGGTCACCCTGTTGGCTTTATCAGAACCTGACGTGTCATCCCCTGCTGGCTGGGTCCACCCTCAGCTCCCACTGGCAGCAAACTCTGAGTATGTGTGACACCATCCATCAAGCCCACTGGCCTGGTGGTCCTTGCAAGGGGTCCAGTACTCTGTCCACAGTCTACCCGAGGCACCCCACCACACAGCTCCCTCTGTTTGATCAGGCTGCCGTGCTGGGCTGAGGAAGCTGTGTTCCAGGCTGGTGCAGACCCTCTCTGGCTAGGGCTCTTGGATGATGGAGGGGGATGGACACAAAGACATCCCTCTGCACTCAGGGGTACCTCCTCTATCAAGAGGCAGAATCCACTGTCTTCTTCTCTTATCTCCTTTTTCCTTCCCATCATTAACTGGACCCAGAAAGAGGTGAGCTTTTCTTTCACTTCCCCTCCACCATCTCATCCTTCTACCATTCAGGCAGAAAGATTAGCAACTTCACTGTCACTCATGGAAGAAAGCAGTATCTTCTGTTGCCTTCAGGTCAGTTCTTTGAGCTGGGTCCTCCAGACTGCTGCTAATAGGTGAAAATCCTGTCCCAGGAGAAAGACTGACTTTCAAGGCTATGGAATTTCTACCTATGGCAGAGTCAACTAGTTTCCCACCTATGTCCATTAACTACATTTCTAAGACTCCCTTGCAGCTAAGAATGGCAAAATTTGGGCTTCCCTGGTGGCGCAGTGGTTAAGAATCTGCCTGCCAATGCAGGGGACAGGGGTTTGAGCCCTGGCCCAGGAAGATCCCACATGCCATGGAACAACTAAGCCCGTGCACCACAACTACTGAGCCTGCGTTCTAGAGCCCGCAAGTCACCACTACCGAGCCTGTGTGCCACAACTACTGAAGCCCGAGCGCCTAGAGCCCACGCTCTGCAACAAGAGAAGCCACGACAATGAGAAGCCCGCACACTGCAACAAAGAGTAGCCCCCCCGCTTGCCACAACTAGAGAAAGCCTGCGTACAGCGTTGAAGACCCAACACAGCCAAAAAAATAAAAACAAATAAATAAATAAATTCATTAAAAAAGTCAAAAAGAATGGCAAAATTCTAGCCACTTGGATGTGAGTAGATGTGAAGTATGTTGTTTCTGGTTTGTGCCCTTGTTTTTCTTTATAATTTTACTACATACTTTTAAAATCCTGAACCTGTATATAGTTTAGTTGCACACAATTTCATATAGATGGAAACATTATATATATATATATATATATACACACCCACACACCATTTGTAGTATATACAGATATATAGTATAGATACCTATGTATTTATATATATGTAAACATATGTTGTGTGTGTATTTATGTCTACAGTTACATCTGTAGACAGATGGATTTTTTTTTTTTCTTTTTCGGTATGCAGGCCTCTCACTGTTGTGGCCTCTCCCATTGCGGAGTACAGACTCCGGATGCGCAGGCTCAGTGGCCATGGCTCACTGGCCCAGCCGCTCTGTGGCATGTGGGATCCTCCCGGACCAGGGCACGAACCCATGTCCCCTGCATCGGCAGGTGGACTCTCATCCACTGCACCACCAGGGAAGCCCCAGATGGATTTTTTTTTAAGTGAACACACCTATGTAATCAGCACTTATATTAATAAATAGAATGTTGGCTTCACCCAAGAAGTCCCCGTATGCCCCTAAGGCACTATCTTTTGCAAGATGACCACTATCCTAATTTTTAAAAAAAAATAAATTTATTTATTTATTTATTTTTGGCTGCATTGGGTCTTCGTTGCTGCACATGGGTTTTCTCTAGTTGCGGTGAGTGGGGGCTACTCTTCGTTGCAGTGTGTGGGCTTCTCATTGTGGTGGCTTCTCTTGTTGCGGAGCATGGGCTCTAGGCACACGGACTTCAGTAGTTGCAGCATGTGGGCTCAGTAACTGTGGCATACGGGCTCAGTAGTTGTGGCTTGTGGGCTCTGGAGCACAGCCTCAGTAGTTGTGGCACACGGGCTTAGTTGCTCCGTGGCATGTGGGATCTTCCTGGACCAGGGCTCAAACCCATGTCCCCAGCATTGGCAGGCAGATTCTTAACCACTGTGCGACCAGGGAAGTCCCTATCCCAATTTGATCTATTTTTTTACCGAGCGAAGTGTATTAAAAATCTCTCCGTAAGGTGGTAGATTATCATTTTTTTTCTTGATATATTTTGAAGTTACACTATTTGGTATATACACATTTAGAATTCTTCTATCTTCTTGGAGAATCAAATTTTTTATTATTATGAAGTAGTGCACTTTAACTCTCATAATGCTTTTTGTCTTAAAGCATATTTTTTTTTCTTTTTTTTTTCCCATTTTTTTAAATTAGTTTCTGCTTTATAACAAAGTGAATCAGTCATACATATACATCTGTTCCCACATCCCCTCCCTCATGCATCTCCCTCCCTCCCACCCTCCCCATCCCTCCCCTCCAGGCAGTCACAAAGCACCGAGCTGATCTCCCTGTGCTCTGCGGCTGCTTCCCACTATCTATCTAGCCTACGTTTGGTAGTGTATATATGTCCATGCCTCTCTTTCGCTTTGTCACAGCTTACCCTTCCCCCTCCCCATATCCTCAAGTCCATTCTCAAGTAGGTCTGTGTCTTTATTCCCGTTTTACCCCTAGGTTCTTCATGACATTTTTTTTTCTTATATTCCATATATATGTGTTAGCATACGGTATTTGTCTTTCTCTTTCTGACTTACTTCACTCTGTATGACAGACTCTAGGTCTATCCACCTCATTACAAATAGCTCAGTTTCGTTTCTTTTTATGGCTGAGTAATATTCCATTGTATATATGTGCCACATCTTCTTTATCCATTCATCCGATGATGGACACTTAGGTTGTTTCCAGCTCCGGGCTATTGTGAATAGAGCTGCAATGAACATTTTGGTACATGTCTCTTTTTGAATTATGGTTTTCTCAGGGTATATTTAAAGCATATTTTGTCTGGTGTCCATGCAACAATACTAGTCAACAGTAGGATATAATAGCTTCTTCATTATTAGTTCTTGCTATTTGTTTTCCATTCTTTGTTTTTTCAAACTCTTTACGTCTGTATTTTATTTTATTTTATTTTCTATTTTTTGGCCATGCCACACAGCATGCGAGATCTTAGTTCCCTGACCAGGGATCGAATCCTTGCCCCTTGCAGAGGAAGCGAGGCATCTTAACCACTGGACTGCCAGGGAAGTCCCTACATCCTGTATTTTAGATGTATCTTTTGTAAATGACATAACACTGGGTATTGTTTTTATGCAGTTGTACATATCTTTTAAATGAAATATGTAAGCATTTATATTTCTTGTAATTTCAGATTGATTTAAATTTATCCTTTCATGTTATTTTATTCTTTCCATTTGCCCTACCTCTTCATGTTTCTTTTTCTTTCACCTCTTCATGTTTCTTTTTCTTTCACCTCTTGCCTTCTTTTGAATTGATTAACATTTTTTCCTTATTTCATGTATTATTCTGTAGTACTTTGGAAGTTTTACACTCTATTATTATTCTTGTAGTGGTTCTCTAGAAATTTAAGCATGCATACTTAAAAGTCTAAAGTGAATCATTATCTTTCCTCTCCTCCTAAACAATGCAAGGAGCTTAGACCATTTAATTCCAGTCATTACCACCTCTCACACCTCCCCCTGCTAGCTTGGGTCCCATTTTTGCCCAGTGTTTTAGTTTTATCCTGTGGGTTTTTTTTAGCTTCATGGGTTAGACATTATCATTTAAAAATAGAAATTTGTTCAGATTTACTCACATATTTATTACTTTCTTTGCTTATAATTTCTTCCCCAACTTGTACTCCCCTACCCATCACTTCTCTTCATAGATTTCGTTAAGTGAGGATCAATTGAGGGAGACCTATTTTACTTACTGTTTGTTGGAAAATTCTAATTCTTTCCTTTTTTTCCTTAAAATATAGTTTTGCTAGGTATAAAATTCTGGTTACTTTCTTTCAACACATTAGAGATGTTCCGTTGTCTTCTGACTTCTGCTGCTAAGAAATCAGTACTAAATCTAATTGCCATTTGTCTTGGAAGGTATTCATTTTTCAAGAAAACCTTATAACTGCTTTGAAGATATTCTTTTTATCTTTGGCATTCTACAGTTTTATTATAAAGTGTCTACTGATGTGAATTTCTTTTTTATGTATTTATTTTGCTTTGGATATTTTGTTTTGTGAATTTGTGGATTGATTTTTTTCATCACTTCTGGAAGGTTCTCAGAGTATTATTCCTGCTTAGTGCTCTTTTTTCTACTTCTGGATTTTAGATTAGGTATATGTTAGACTTCTGTTGTCTTTTCTATGTATTAACCTCTTTTTCATATTTTCTGTCTATATAGTATCTTTATATGCTACAGTCGATAATTTTTTCAGTCCTTTTTGTTTCTTGTATCTAACCTGTCTGATCTTGCTCATAGTTTATATACTTGTTTCCTTCTATTATTTTTTAAACATTTATTTTATATTGTGCATCTGATAAGTTTTTAGACTTTTAAAAAACTGAAAGAGTTGACCAACAATATTGTTAGTTGATAATTTAAAAATTTGTTGTCTATGGGTTCAGTTCTACTATCTCTTATTTCTGCTAGTTTTTGTTCATGATGCTTTGTTTCTATATGCATGTGTGTGTTTGTGGTTTCTATTTTACTTTGTTTTATTTTACTGTGACCTTATTTTTTTTGACTTTATCAATGGGAATAATTTGAGGTTTGAATTGAAGGTGAGTTTCACTAGATTTTGCATTTGTTTCTCCCAAGTGCCTGGGATCATCACCGATCTGCAAAGCAAGGACTTAAAAATTCTCAGCTAGAGGTTTGGGGACCGACCACGTAATCAATTCATACTCAAAACCCATGTAAGGATTGTCTTATGGTTATAAATGTTCAGTAAAGACTTTCTCCCCTCTACTGAGCGCTGATTTTTGAGACAGGCAATTCTGGTAGCCTTTTGGAGTCCTATCTTGAGCAGGACACCTCCTATTACACTTTGTACCTTGGTGGGCCCTGGCTTTGTCAGTGCCAGCAACTTTATCACTGACCCTTATGCCCTGCTAACTTGTAAAAACAGAAGCCTAAATTAGCATTTCAAACTGTTTTTGAGGAAATATTTTGTCCAGCAGTTTTGATTGTTTTCAGAAGATTTTAAAGGTATCTATTCTGCCATATTGCCAGAAAAAGAGCTATTCTTTCTCTTTGTATTCCTTATTTAATAATTCTAATAGTCCCTGAAACATATGAATGCCTCTGGGCAACTAGGGTGAAGATTATATGTGCAAAAAACAGTAGAGGAAAAGCACAGTCATTATTTTCAAAATATTACCTCCTGACACACATATTCCAGGGTAGTTTAAGCCCTAACTTGTATTAGTTGAGGAAACACTAGTTGCTTCAATAAACCCAACATAGTGCAGTGAATCAAAACAATAGATGTTTATTCCTTATATGTCCAAAACGGGTATTCCTGATTAAAGGATGGCTCTGACTCAGGTGGTGATTTAGGGAATGAGCCACTTTCCTTCCTATGGCTCTGCCATTGTCAGCCTATGGCTCCCAAGGCCATTGTGCTTATTTGGATCACACTGGCAAAAAATGAAAGAATGTGAAGACTCATGAGTGGCATGTTTTTACCAGCCAGACCTAGATGTGGCCCATTCCACTTCCTTTTCCATTCTATTAGCTAATACTTGGTAAGATTGCCACATCTGACTGCAAAGAGGGGTTGCTGGGAAAAGTAGTATGGATGCGTGTCTAGGACAAAGAAGAAACAGGTTTAATAAATAACCAGTCTGTCTCTGCCATGTATTTCCTCCGTGAAACTTCAGCCCAACCTGATTTCTCACTTTTCTGAGCTCCTGTTTCACTTATAATCAAGGCCACCAACTTTAGGACCTAATTATCCTGAATTATTTCATGTTTGTACAGTTAAAATCCCCAACTATATAATAACTTCCTTGAAGGTGTGAATTTTGTGCTCGACTTCTTCTTTTTTTTTTTTTTTTTTTTTTTTGCGGTACACGGGCCTCTCACTGTTGTGGCCTCTCCCGTTGTGGAGCACAGGCTCTGGACGCGCAGGCTCAGCAGCCATGGCTCACAGGCCCAGCCGCTCTGTGGCATGTGGGATCTTCCCGGACCGGGGCACGAACCCGTGTCCCCTGCATCGGCAGGCAGACTCTCAACCACTGTGCCACCAGGGAAGCCCTGTGCTCAACATTTGAAAATGTCCTCTACCACTCAGTTTTGAACATGCTGTATGCTCTAAAAAAAAAAAAAAAAAAAAAAAAAAATTTAAACCTCTGAATGAAAGGAGAAGGTTCTTCTTGTAACGGATTTAGGGATGTGGTGTTGTGGTCTGCAACTTATTCATTATGTTATGCCTTCAACTTTTCTTCTTAGATTTGAAATATGTCGAAATAAAAATTTGGAGAAAACCCCAAACGTCGGGAGTCTGGAGGGGGCACTACAAACAATAGTTGCATTTCCATGGGGGATCAGTTTAATCTGTCTCTGTAGCTTCTTCTGCACTGTTGAAATCAGCCTTTTCAGCTCTCTCTGGGTTGTTTCAAGAATTCATTCAGTCATTCTGAAAATATTTGTTGAGGTCTAAGGAGTGCTAGATATTGTTGAGAGGCAGGGCACTGGGAGATGAGCAATACAGATAAGACTCTGCCTTATAGGGGGTTGGATGAGGAGGTGCAGACAAACTGCTTTGAGTGAGAAAACACCTTTGTAGTTGGCTTTGTGATTGATACAGTGATGGTGAGGTTCTAGTTATTTGTATGATGTGGGAAGAAAAAGGCTTGGTGCCGTCTCAAGCCCTTAAGTAGAGACCTTGCCCTCCTTTTTCCTTTGGTTTAGGTCTTGCTTAAGGAGGCCACCCTTTCTCCAGGCTAGTAGTTAACAACAAGCAGAGGAATTTAGCTCTTGAATATTCTTCAGAGCCACAGATAATCTCAGCTAAACTGGGCCCTAGGTTATTGGCCTCAGTATCACTCTTTACTTGAGTTTAACTCATTACTTTGCTTGCTAGGCTCGATGTTTTCAATGCTTCATTTTATTTTCTGTTGCTATGGGTCTTAGTAAATGAGAATGACATGTGGACCTGAGTTAAGTTGTTGGAATCATAATTTGCTTTCATTGAGTAGTTTTCTTTCTCTTCTGCACTGTACTGTGGATGGGAAAATGCACTGACATCTTAGAAACTCTAACTAATCTATTATCCATCTGCTCAGATGCAAACACAATGCATGTGGCAAATTACTTTATATGCTGATAAAGCCTGTGCTTTGGAAAAATGTTGTGCTGTTTATATACAAAACATTGTTTTGAATCAAGCCATCTAAAATATGCAGATGAAGAAAAGGAAGTGTATTCTGAATACAACAAAATTGCAGGAAGGGTCAGGCTGCAAAATACAAGATGTGGAGAGTCTGTAATTAGGTATTGACCATGTTTTATTCGATTGAGCAGCTCCTTGGGCTTAGCTCTGACATTGGTCAGAGAATAGCTTTCCAGCCCAAAGGAGTTCACTTTAGAAGATGACCTAGGTGGATAATATAGCTCCCTCAAAAGCCAAGGCAGAGCTAGCCTTTCACTTATTATGTTGTTTCCTTCATGGAACAGGGCATAGAATTTCTGGCAGATGAGAGTAGAGTACAGAATTTCTAATAAGAGAGATGAAGTTGGGAGGGGGGTACACAGTGCTCTTTTTGAAAATTATGTTCATTTTCTTCTCAACTCTAAGGCTTCTCTCTTATCTTTTTAGAAAAAAATCTCTCTTGTTTGGAAGAGTTTCCAAAACTACTCTTTTGGAGATGCCAAGTCTCAGCCAAGGACATTAATAAGATATAGAGCCCATGAACTAGCAGGCTGGGTAGAATAGTTAATTTCTTCTACTGATACAATGAGCTACTGAATGGTGTCTTCTCATATTGAACAAGGGCTCATTTGTATACTTAATACCAAATATTCTGTCACTACAAAGGGTAGGGAAAAAATCTCCACATTCTTGATATGGCCAATGTGAATTTTAAATTAATTTATATATTTTAAGCAAAGTACTCCATGCATTATTATTGGGGTGACCATATATCTTGATTTGTTTGTGATAGTTTGGATTTGTGCCTATTGCCCCAGTGTAATGACTAATACTACCTCTTTTCATTTTCAAAAGCATCCTGATTTGTATGATAAATTATGGTCACCTTACTTACAGTGGTAGTCAATATGTCTAGCAATAGTAGATCCAGTTTGTTTAGAGACCAACTCTTCTGCTGAGAAAAGATGCTTAAAATTAAAAAGAAAGAAAGAAAAAAGAAGTCAGTTTGGAAGCATTGGAGAGCCATCAAGGCAATGAGGAATAGCAGAGCTAAGATTTGGGGGCAGGAAAGTCCCCTCATCTAAGAGGTGAGCCCAGCTTTTGTATCTTCTTCTTGAGACAATTATCAATTCCAAAAGTAGTGGCTAAGAGACTAAAAACTTAACAGAGCTTTCAACAAACTCATGGGGTTAGGTAGTCAAGTCCTGCCAAGGAGCAGAAACCCTAGTAAACAACCTCAGTTTTCATTTGGAGCTCTGAATCAAGATGAACCAGAAATAGAAAAACTCTCACAGGGACTGAAGCCAAAAGTGAAATATTTTCAGATTAGTGTCACTAGCTTAGATGCCTGCCAGAAGCAAAAGCAAAAATCCTCTCTGGAGGAAGATACATCTTCCAGAGCCTCATGTTCACTAGAGTTTTTCATGTACTATATCTGTCACCCAATGAAAAATAACTAGATATGTGAGAAAATGAGACATAATCAAAAACCAAGAAGAAAATTTGACAACTAAGATATACCTACAAGGGATCCAGATAGTGAATTAATTAGATATAGTCTCTAAAATAACTATGATTAATATATTCAAAGAATTAAAAGATTTAAAAACTTGCCAGAGAACTGAAATTATAAATAAAAACCTAGAACTGAAAAATATAGTTACTGAAGTTAAAATCTAAATAGATGAACTTTTTGGGGTGATGGAAATCCTCTAAGACTGGATTATGGTGATGGTTGCACAACTGAATTAACATACTAAAATCATTGAATATACATTTACAATAGGTGCATTTTATGGTATGAAAGTTATACTTTAATAAAGTTGTTAAAATATGGATGGATTCACCAGATGTAGTTGAAGAGAGAGTTAGTGAACTAGAATATAAGGCAGAAGAAAATACCCAAATAAAGCACAGAGAGGCAAAATAATGGAAAGTAATTTGAAAGATTTGTGAAATATAGTAGAAAGGCCTCATATACAAATAATTGGAGTTTCAGTAGGTAGGGAGAGAGAAAGTGGAACAGGAGAAATAATTGGGGGAAAAAAATGACTGAGAATTTTCCAAAACGAACAAATGACACAGAGCCGCAGGATCAAGAAGCCCTAAGACACCAAACAGGGTCTGTATAAAGAAACTTCACCTAGGAACAACACAGTGTGATTTCTGAAAGTAAAAACAAAGAGAAAAGCTGAAAAGCAGTCAGGGCTGGAAGAGTGGGTACCTTTTGTCTTCAAAGGAGCAACAATAAGATTGACAGCTGACTCACTGAAACAATAAAGTCAAAAGGGAATGGATGATATCTTCAAGTTGCTGAGAGAAAACAACTGTTAACCATGAATTCTATATCTACCTAGAAGGATTTTCAGAAAAAACTAAAAATGTTTTAAAAAATTATTATGAGCACATTTATCCTAAAGAAAATACTAAAAGGCATCCTTTGGACAGAAGGAAAATTATCCCAGATGAAAGCTCAGAGATGTAGGAAGGAATGAAGAGCAATAGAAATAATAATTAGTTAAATATAAATAAATACTAGCCATACAAAATAATAATAATTTTGTCTTGTGGAGTTTAAAATATATAGGGAATAAATATATATGATCAAAGTGGAACTCAAGTCTGGACAGATTAATGAAATGAAATTGTTCTAAGCCCTTTATATTGTAAAGGAAGTGATAAAAACTAATTAGTGTTAGCCATTAATAAGTCAAGGGTGCATGCTTTAAACTCTGGATAATCTTTAAAAGAATGATGGAGGAATATATAAATAATAAGCTAAGAGAAGGGGGAAATAGAATAATAAAAAATACTCAAATAATTCAACAGAAGGTGGAAAATGGGAGAAAAAGGATCCTAGACTAGGATCTTATGAGACAAATAAAAACTAGTAGGTTTAGGCCCAGATATATCAGCAGTTATATTAAATATAAACAGAGTAAATACCCTAATTAAAAGTCAAATATTATCAGATTGAACTTTTTAAAAACCTATATACTGCTTTAAAGAGATACACATTATTTAAAAATATACGGAAGGGTCAAATATAAGAGGATGTAAAAAGATATACTATGCAAACACTAACCAAAAGAAAGATTCTATAGCTAAATGAATGAGATAAAGTAGACCCTCTTAACAGGCAAAAAGTGTTGTCAGAGATGAAGAGAGATTATTTCATAACAAAAAAGATTCAATTTGCCAGGAAAATAAAATATTTCTAAATTTGTATGCACTTTAAAAACACACACACATATTCTCATACACATACAATTATAAGACCTATAAGTAGAGATAGATATTGATATAGTTAGAAATTTTAACATATCTCTCCTGGTAATTGATACAGTGAGCAGACAGTAAGAATCAGTTAGGATATAGTTTGAACAAAGTTAATTAACAGACCTGATCTAATTATAAAACAGTGCACTTGACAAATATGAAATACTCATTTCTTTCAAGGGCACAGAAAATATTTGTTGACATTGCGCATAGTCTGAGTCATTAAGCAACTCAGCAAATTTCAACGGATGGGGATCATACAGAGTGTATTTTCAGATAACAGTGACATTAAACTAGAATTCAACAATGAAAAAGATAACTGAAAAATCCCCATATGTTTAGAAATTAAGCAATCGTGGGTCAAAGAAGAAATGGCAATGAAAATTAGGTAATATTTACAAATTAATGACAATGACATATGAGATACCAGACATGGAATACAGCTAAAGCCATGATTAGAGGGATATTTATAGCCTCAAATATATACATTAGGAAAAAAAAAGTGGTTTAAAAATAAATAACCTCAGCATTAATTTCAAGAAGTTAACAAAGAAAAGCAATTAAATTTTTTTAAAGGTAGGAGGAAGGAAATAATACAAATAAGAGAAGAAAGTAATGAAATAGAAAACAGACATCCCATAGCCAGAATCAACAGAGTCAAAGGACTAACAAAATCAATAAATTCTGGTGAGACTAATCAAGGGAAAAAAAAGCACAAATTGCCAATATCAGGGATGAAACAAAGGACATCACTATATTTAAATGATAAGGACAGAATGTGATGAATAACACCATGGCAAATTATGAAATGAAATTTTAGAAGAAATGGACAGATTTTCTAAAAAGGCCACTTATCAAAGCTGACATAAGAAGAATAACAGTCTGAGTAGCACTATATCTACTCATATGAATATGCAATTAAAAACCTTACCACAAGGACAATTTCAGACCCAGATGGTTTTTCTGTTAAATTCATTAAATATTTAAGGAAGAAATAACACATTTTTTTCCACAAACTCTTCCAGGTAATAGAAAAAGAAGGAACACTCCCAACTTGTTTTAAGAGGTCAGCAGAATTCTTATACTAAAACCTGACATAAATAAGAAAAATTCTGGGCCAGTTTCACTTATGAATATGGATTCAAAAATCCTAAACAAAACACTGGCAAAGTGAATCCAGCAATAAATTACTACATTATGATCAAGTTGATTATCTTCCAAAACTGTAAGATTGAGGTCATATATTTGAAAATCAATCAGTGTAACTCAGTATATAACAATAAAAAATCATACGATCATTTCAATAAATGCAGAAAATGTATGTCTTGTAATGCAACATTTATTCAGGATTTTTTAAAAGGGTCAGCAAACTAATAAACAGGAGAAAATTTTCTTACTCCAAGAAGAGTATCTACAAAAAATACCATGTATCGTTAAAAAGTAGAAAACATCATGAGTAATGGATGAAATGTTAAAAGTTTGTTTGAGAGTAAGAAGTAAGACAGATATGTCAGTTATCACATCTACTCTTCATCATTGCATGGCAAATCCCAGCTAATGCAATGAGGCACAAAAGAGAAATAAAGATATTAGGATTGAAAAGGAATAAATAAAACTATAATTATTGGGGGATGAAATTGCTATGTAGTAGAAAATTCAAAAGGAATTTCAGATAAATTGTTGGAACTTAAAAGTGAATTTAACAAGTTGGCTGGATACAAAGTAAATATGAAAAAAAATTCTATTTCTACTTATTACCAATAAACAGATTTACAATGACTTTATGTCAGAATAAAAATAATCAAATACCTAGGAATAAATCTAACAAAAGTTATGAAGACCTATGTTGAAAACCATTTGACATTACTGAGAGAAATTAAAGAAGACGTAAATAAGTGGAGGGATATGTTATGTTTATGAAATGGAGGCCTCCGTTTTTTTAAAAAAAGATGTCAACCTCAAACTGTCAGCGAAATCTCAATCAAAATCCCAAGAGGGTTTTTGTGAAAATTTATAAGCTGATCCTAAAATTTATATGGAAACACAAAGGACCAAGAATAGCCAAGATACTCTTTTTTTTTTTTTTTTTCTTTTTGCGGTATGTGGGCCTCTCACTGTTGTGGCCTCTCCCGTTGCAGAGCACAGGCTCCGGACGCGCAGGCCCAGCGGCCATGGCTCACGGGCCCAGCCGCTCCGCGGCATATGGGATCCTCCCAGACCGGGGCACGAACCCGTATCCCCTGCATCGGCAGGCGGACTCTCAACCACTGCGCCACCAGGGAGGCCCGCCAAGATACCCTTGAAGAAGAATAAGAAAAGAGGACTTAGTCCACCAGATATTAAGATTTATTGTTGTCCTGCTAGAGTAGCTGGAGGAGCGTGGCACTGGTGCAAGCATAGATGAATAGATGAGTAAAAAAGAACAGAGTCCCCAAACAGACCTGTGTATATACAGACACACTATCAATGATAAAAATCCCATCCCCTTGGGGATGGGATGGCCATTTTTTAATAAACAGCCCTGGAACAATTAAATATCAACATACACCCTTGACCCTAAATTTACACCATACACCAAAACCCATTCCAAGTGAATTCAAGATCTAAATGTGAAAGACAAAATAATAAAATATCCCGAAGATAATGTAGGATAATATAGTCATGACTTTGTCTAGGAAAGGAATTCCTACACAGGACCCAAAAGAAAAAATCATAAAAAAGATAATAAAATTGGACTGTATTAAAATGAAGAACTTACATTCATCAAAAGACATAGTTAAGAGGGTGAGAGACAACTTAAAGGTATTTGCAATATCTATGATTTACATAGGGCTCGTGGGAAGGATATACAAAGAATTCCTCAAATCAGTAAAAGAAAGATAACATAGAAAAATGGGTAATAGACCTAAACAGGAGCTTCACAAAAGATGCTATCCATATGTCCAATAGACTTGTGAAAAAAGTGCTCCACTTCATAAGCCTTCAGGGAAATATAAGTTAGAAACCACATAAAATGTGACTACACTTCCACCCACTGCCTAAAATTAAAAATGACTTTCAATACTAACAGGTGGTGAGGATTTGGAGAAATGAGAATTCTCATACACTGCTGGTGAGACTAAATTGGTACAACCATTTTGGAATACTAATTAGCATTATCTAATAAAATTGAACAAGGGCATATTCTGTGAGTCCACAATTCTAATCTGATGTACAGTTTCAAGGGAAAAGTGAATACAAATATACCAAAAATTATGGAGAGAAAAGTTCATAGCACCAGTATTCATAAAGGCCCCAAACTGAAAACCACCCAATATCCATCAAGAGTATAATATAATGTGTGCATGTGTGTGTATGTGCACACACACTTTATGGTATATTTATATAAATAAAAAAACCAATAAAAACAAACTGCACCACAACCTGGCTAAGTCTCATTGACATTAATGTGTGAAGGGAGCCACACACACACACACACACACACACACACACACACACACACACACACACACACACATACACACACACCCCTGTGTTTCATTTATATAAAACACAAAACACAGGCTTGATGAAACTATAGTCTTTAGGGATGCATACTTAGATAGCAAAACTATAAAGTGATTACTGTCAGAGTTAACATAATAGTTGTTGGGGAAGATCAGGGTGCTAATTAAGAGGAGAAGGATGAGAGTTTCAGGGGTGCTGTCAAAGTTCTTTGTTTTGATTTCAGTGATGATTACCTGGGATGTCTGCTTTTCGATAAATCATTGAGCTGTACATCTTGTTGTGTTCACTTTTCTCTATGTTACAGTTCACAATGGAAATTTTTAAAAATCAGTAATGTACCTTTACCATCATTTTCTTGATTTTTAATCAATTTAAATATTACCCCTTGACTTGGTACTGTGATAATTAAGACCTTTTCCCTTCCCTTCTTTTGAATTGACACCGTTTATATTATTACGTAAACACTATGCATCAGTGAGACCAATGATATACTATGATTACAAATCCTTTCTTGTGCAACTTTTCATTTTTTCCTACTAGTAAACATTGCTTCTCTTTGATTTGTGTATATATTTGTAGATATACAAACATACACTTTCCTTTTACCCTCCCTCCCTTCCTTCTGTTTTTCTTTCTCTTTAATTCTTCCCATGCCTTCTAATAGCATCCCTCAATCTCATTTTGCTCTTGGCCAAACGTATCATATCATGTACCCCTTCTGTATTGTTTTTCCTGCTGTCATCTGCTGTGGTTGCTCTATAGCCTGTTCTAGAAGAGGTTTTGTGCAGGGATTTCCTTCTCACCTGTGTCCTGTATGGTTCCCATTTCCTGGATCCCATGTTTTTTCTTGTATGGTTTGCTGCTTTTGGTGGAGCATATCTGCTAACAGTTTACTAATGCACAAACATAGGAGTTAAATTCTCAAAGAACTTAATCTTGGGAAATGTCTTTAATTCACCATCTTCCTTAGTCAGCAGTTTGGGTATATATATGATTCTAGATTGAAAATCATCTTCCCTCCATATTTTGAAGGTAATACTAATTGACATCTAGCTTCTCTTGTTGCTGTTGAGAAGTCATATGCCATTTTGATGGTTCATCTTTTCTATGTAAACAGATTTTTTTCTTTCTGGAAGTGGATTTAATCAAACCTTTCAACTGAAAGACTTACGTTCCTGTTTTAGGAAAGGTTCTTACGGATTTGTGTTTACTTGTTTGTTTATGTGTTGTTTTTAATCATTTTCCTCTCACCATTTTCTCTGAACACTTAGAAACTCCAAGAGTTGAACTTCAGACTGATTTTTAAATTTTCTTATTTTTTTTTCCCTTTTGTCTTGATCATCTTTCTGTCTTATTACCTTACTTTCTGGATGGTTTCCTTTTCTTTCTTTCCAAATCATCTACTGAATTTTTTATTTTGTCCATCATATTTTTAATTTCCAAGAACTTTACATTTTTCCTTGAATGTTTCTTTTTGCAACAGCCTGCTCTTTTTTTTTAAAGCAATGCCTTCTCTTATCTTACATAATATATTAATTCGTGTTTTTGATATTTTCTTCTGTTTCCTGCATTATCTCTGTTTCCTCAGACTTTACTGTTTTTCCTGATTGCTTAGGTTTCTGACTTGTAGTGTAGGTTTTCCTTGGATGTCCTTTCCTATTTAAATGGAAGGTTCTGAAGAGCTTATTGGAAGCTGTGTGCTTTGGGAGGGGGCTTCCTGTGGAGTGGCTGGGCTGGGACCCAGTTTTTTCAAATTTCGGTCTCACTCAGGAGGTTTCCTTCTAGGGCCATTCCGTTTCTTCAGAGAAGGATCTTCTAATCCTGTAGAAGGGATGTAAGTCTGGGTGCTGGTATTCTGATACCCAGCTGGGCAAGGGGCTACAGGCTCTTGTTGTCCATTTCACCTTCTGTTTTTAGTCTGGTGTCCTACCCCTGTGCTCTTCTTTTCAATTTACCTAGAATTAAAATTGACTTTATGGGAAAGGGGAGGAGGAATCACCTGGTTATGCCCCCAGGAAGTGTTGAGAATGTGAAGGTCTAACTTTTCATTGTAGAGTCTAACTAACCTCCACATCTCACTCCCATAGTGCACTGTGCTTGATGCCTCCAATTCCAAAGCCTTTGTGGGATTCTGTGAGGCTAATCCATTAGCATCTGATCAGTTTTCCCTCGGCTGGAATTTTAGTCTCAGCTTTCTTCAATATGCCTAAATTCAGCCATCACTCCTCTATCTTTAGACGTTGCTTGACAGCTCTCATCTGCTGTCGTCTCCTCTCTCATTCTTTTTGTCTTTGTGGGTTGTGTTAACTCTTTAAGGACAGAAACCATGACTTACACATCTTTAGTTTACTTGCAGGCACAAGCACAAAGGCTTAGGAAACATTGATTGATTGACTGATGCCGACCTCCCTAATCATTGCAGTACTCTGCCTTCTTGCTTTCCTTTTTTTTTTAAAATAAATTTATTTATTTTTGGCTGCGTTGGGTCTTCATTGTTGCGTATGGGCTTTCTCTAGTTGCGGTGAGCAGGTGTCTGCGTGGGCTTCTCATTGTGGTGACTTCTCTTGTTGTGGAGCACGGGTTCTAGGTGCACGAGCTTCAGTAGTTGTGGCTCTCCGGCTCTAGAGCGCAGGCTCAGTAGTTGTGACACACAGGCTTAAGTGCTCTGTGGCATGTGGGATCTTCCCGGACCAGGGCTTCAACCCGTGTCCCCTGCATTGGCAGGTGGATTCTTAACCACTGCACCACCAGGGAAGCCCAGTCTTCGTGCTTTCTTTACCCTTTCCCCCATGTTCTCTCTTGTCTCTCATTTGCCGGTGTGTAGATGCAAATGATAGCATCTCCTTGGGTGCTGCATCCAACTCTTGGTAGGTTCTTCCTTCCTTCTGTCTCTTGGGTGCCCAGCAAACCTGGACCCTGCCGGGCATCAGCCCATTACATGTGCCCAGCACTTCTGCCTCCTTCTAAGCTGTCTTTGCTTCCAAACTGTCTGGAAAAGAGGAGTAGGAAAGGGAAGGGGAATAGCTCTGAGGTGCCCGAAGGGACTGAGTTTCTCTCCCCCGCCTAAGTAGAAATGAGGTGCTCTTAAAATAGCCTTCGAAGCTTTGTGATGTGAATACAGCCACACAGCCGTTCTCAGGATTGGCTTATTGTTGAAAATAAAAGCCTCTGGGAATACGCATGCCACACTTCATTCTCATGGCAGATTTTTAGAAGCTGCATCTTGACCGCTGTTGCTAAGTGGTCTCAGGGTAGCCAACTTCCAGTCCTAGGCTGGTGTTCACAGCATCTCTGATTGATGCTGCATGGCACTCTGCAACTCTTCTCCTGTAGACTTCAGCTGAGTAGGCTTTTTCTCCCTCCTCTCATGCATCCAAAGCTGGGAATGTGAAATAGGCTGCATGGGTATGGGATTCTCATATTATGAGGAGCGTTGAGACCGTGCCCAGTGGTCAGTAGGGTCCTTCTCCCTTTCCCTTCCTCCTTAGTAACTGGAAAATTGTTTAAGCACGGTCAGTTTCTTTGGCTACCTTGAAATTTTTAAATGAGACTCCTTTGACTTTCATCAGTAATTTGATTTGTAAGAAGTTAATAAAGGTTCTGGTAAGAGTATTGTGTTTTGAATGGCCCATACCTATAGGTAAACTTGAAATGCTTAAGTAAGTCTGGTTTCACGGTGATCTGGAGGGAGGAGTGCCTCTTTCCTAAAGATGATAAGAATACATCGTCTTATAGAAAGACAGATATGGGGCTTCCCTGGTGGTGCAGTGGTTGAGGGTCCGCCTGCCGATGCAGGGGACGTGGGTTTGTGCCCCGGTCCGGGAGGATCCCACATGCCGCGGAGCAGCTGGGCCCGTGAGCCATGGCCGCTGAGCCTGCGCGTCCGGAGCCTGTGCTCCGCAATGGGAGAGGCCACAACAGTGAGAGGCCCGTGTACCGCAAAAAAAAAAAAAAAAAAAAACTGATATGTCTTGGGTGGGGTCCAGTGGTTAAGACTCCGCGCTTCCAATGCAGGGGGCGCGGGTTTGATCCCTGGTCGGGGAACTAAGATCCCACATGCCGTGCGGCACAGCCAAAAGAAAAAAAAAAAGACAGATATGGTTTTAGTCTCATTATCTGGAAGTGTCTGTGGTAGGCAGTCAGCTCTGCTGTTTAGTTACTGCCAGAAAAAAAATGGTTGCAGTTCAAATACTCTTAAGTGATTTAATTGTTTGGTAGGTGTTTCCGCATCTTAAACTGGTTTATAGTTAATAATATCATACATTGGGTCACTAAATTTGTGGTGTACGTTTTGCAGCTAGTTAATCTTGGAGGGCACATCAAGAAGTTGTCTGATTGGGAGATAGGCATGGTACACCCTTTCCAAGATGTGTGTTTGATTATGTTTTACAAAATTCCAGGCTAGAAGTATTTCAGTCGTGGAAACTTGCTTGCCCATTTGTCTGTATATTAAAGTGTCTTGAAATCCTTGTTGCACAGGGGAGTGTTAGCTCTGCCCACGGGTACTGAGTGCCTTTTATTAGGCTTTGCCAGGTCCTTCTTCATGAAGATGGAAGCTCTACCCCACAGCCCTGCTCTGTCTTAAATCACATCTCTCCATACTTGACAAGCAACACAGATGCCAACCAGGAATTTAACCTCAAAGATGCTATTCAACACTGATCAAACCTTTGATTGAACAAGGCCATGTTTATGAAGGATTGTTGGTTGTCTGACCCATTCCTAATTTCAGCCTGACTACTAGAAACTCCATATCTGATATAGTATTAGCCTGGAACTTTGATGGAATTGTGTTTTATCCTGCTGCCATTGGGCAGTATCCCCTGTGGACCCCATTGGTGTGTTTGCTGCCTAGGTGATTCCTAGGCTTTATTTGTCCTGCAGATGATTGTTGCTTCTCCCAAACAGTGGTTTTAAAATTGTCTTTAGATGAAGCAAACACCCTCCCGCTGTCCCCAGTGCCCACCATTCCCTGTCATCTGACACTAGCTTCACTCAGTTACTTTGCCTGCTTGGCTCCTGTGGGAATTTGAGTTTGCAAATCCTCCTTTGCACAGTGTGATGGTTAATCTTGTGTGCCACTTGGCGAGGCCACCTTGCTCAGATATTTAGTCAAATACCAGTCTAGACGTTGCTGTGGAAGTGTTTTTAGGTAAGATTAACATATAAATCTGTGGACATTGAGTAAACTGTATAACCCTCCATAATGTGGTTGGGCCTCAGTCAATCAGCTGAAGACCTTAGGAGAAAAAGACTGAGGCCCACTGAGGAAAAGGGAGTTCTGTCTCCAGACTGTCTGAACTCGAGCTGCAACATCAGCTCTTCCTGTGTTCTCCAGCCTGCTGAGCTTCACTGCAGAATATGGAGTTGTCAGCTCCTATAATTATATGAGCCAATTCCTTAAAATAAACTCTCTCTCTCCCTCTCTCTCTCTCTCTCTCTCTCTCTCTATATATATATATATATATATACACACACACACTCACCCATTGGTTCTGTTTTCTGGAGATCCCTGACTAATATACGCAACAAGGTCTTTATAGAGAACTACAGGAGCGAACAGTTGGTTTGCTTGTATCTTACGGTGACTGAGTCATGTGACTGAAGATATTTCCCTTTTTACATTGACTTTAAAAGCTTAGAACTTAATCTGCATCTTAGCTTTAACAGCTTTAGCAAATAACTATTGAAGGATACGGACTGCACATCACTGGTAGTAGAGGCACACTAAGGGCATGGTGGTAGGGGGTACTGGATTCAGGTTGTACTAGGAGGACATTTGGTTACCATGTTTAGTTTGAGTCCACCTCCCCACCTCCTGCATTTGGTAAATATGTCTGTCCGTTGGGCTGCTATAACAAGGTACTGTAGACCAGGTGGCTTGTAAACAATCCAATCCTCGATATTTGCCTAGGAGAAATAAAAGCACACATTCACCAAAGATTTGTATATAAATCTCCATAGCAGCTCTGTTTAGAATAACCCCAACCTGGGAACAACCCAAATGTTCAAGAGGTGAATTGAAAAACAAATGATGATACATCCGTACAACAGAACACTATTCAGTAATACAAATTAATAAACTATTATACATGCAACAACATGGATGAATGTCAAAGTGATTTTGTTGAGTGAAAGAAAAAGAGTATACTGGGGGAGAGCAGTCCCAGTTCTGGAGGGTTGATTACACAATCAGGTATTGGTACAAATGATTATACACATGGGGGCTGGTGTGGGGGACCTTCTAGAAACCACCTATTCCCTTCTCTTCCCTAAAACCCTCTAGTAGGATGAGATCACCTCCCCTTTAAAGGGTTTTGGGAAAGTGGATTCCACATTTGGCAGTATTTTGTGGTCTATAACTCTTGCCTGTATGTATATGATTACTCAGTGTAACTGAGAACCCTGCACAGTGGTGTCTGCACAGAACACATTTTAGTTAAAACTGCTCAGCATGGTAGTCCTGAAAAACAATCATCTGAGAGTTTACAAAACTTTTTTTTTTTTTTTGCGGTACACGGGCCTATCACTGTTGTGGCCTCTCCCGTTGCGGAGCACAGGCTCCGGACACACAGGCTCAGCAGCCATGGCTCACAGGCCCAGCTGCTCCGTGGCATGTGGGATCTTCCCGGACCAGGGCACGAACCCGTGTCCCCTGCATCAGCAGGCGGACTCTCAACCATTCCGCCACCGGGGAAGCCCTACAAAACTTTTTATAATCAGGAAGGAAATTATGTCTTCTAATACTTCCATGAGAAACTCATTTTGTTCACCCATTTTATAGATGGCAAAGTTGTGGTAGAAGAAATTCTGAGTCTAATACAATTTCCCAGGCAGTTTGTTTCTGGAAAATCTTAGAAGCAGAGTTTCTCTTGATTGGATTTTTTAAAAAAATATTTATTTATTTGGCTGCGTTGGGTCTTAGTTGCGGCATGCAGGCTTCTCTCTAGTTGTGGTGTGCAGGCTCCAGGGCACGTGGGCTCAGTAGTTGTGGCATGTGAGCTCAGTAGTTGTGGCACGCGGGCTCTCTAGTTGTGGTGCATGGACTTAGTTGCCCCATGGCATGTGGGATCTTAGTTCCCCTACCAGGGATTGAACCCGCATCCCCGGCAGTGGAAGGTGGATTCTTAATCACTGGACCACCAGGGAAGTCCCTCTTGATTGGATTTTCAAGACTCTTCTAGAATACTAATCTGGTATCTGGAAGGATGGTCATTGGAGTGAAATAGGTTCAGGTTCAGATTCTGACTTTGCCTCCAATTACCTGAATGACCTTCGACATACTCCTGGAAACCTCAATTTTTTCCCCTTCAAAATAGGGATAATCTATCTCATAAAGTTGGGGGGAAAGTTAGGGGAATATATTTATTCACTTATGTACTTACTGAGCAAAGATTATTGGGTGTCTATTCTGTAGCAGTGAGGAAGATAGTCCTGCTGTCATGGAGCTGACATTTGATTGAAGGGACAAGGAAACAATAAGTAGCTAAACAAATAAGTGTATAAGATACTATCGGCTGTAAAATAACCATACAAGGTAAAGAACGATAAAGAATGCTGGTGGGACCACTTTGATAAGAGTGACCAGAGAAGAGTTCTTTAGTTATAAAGGGCCAGCCAAAGGGCACAGTACATGCAAAGGCCCTGAGGTGGGAAACAGCTTGCACATTTGAGGAACCAGAAGAAGGACCAGTGTGGCTGGGGGTTGGTGAGTTGTGGAGTGAGTAGGAGATGAAATGTCAGGGCCTCATCTCGTAGGGTCTTATGGGCAAGGGAAGTATGGACTTTATACTTGGTATACTGGGTATAATGGGAAACCACCAGGGAATTTTAAACAAAGGAGTTGCCGCATATGATTTATTTTTTGAACGTTCTGCCTACTGTGTGGAGGATGGAAGCAGAGAGACCATTTAAGAAGTATGATGGTTTCTGGGAGAGAAGGAGCTTCAACTACAGTGGTAAATTGGAACGGTGAGAAGTAAAAAGATTCAGGATGTATTTTGGAAGTAGAGCTCATGGATTAGAAGTGTGGGGAGGGGAAAGGAACAATGGAGGATTATTTGAGGAATTTGGAAGGCAGTGTCCTTTCGTGAGGTTGGAAAGACCTGGGGTGGGGAGCGGAGATCCGGAATTCTGTTTTGGACAGCCTAGGCTTGAGATGCCTGCTGGGCATGTCAGAAAGGCACTGGACATTGACACCTACAACTTGGGTGGGGGGGGGCGGTCATTGGCACATAGGTGGTGTCTACAGCTATAAGGTTGGGTGCTATCATCCATAGAGAAGGGGCAGAAAAGAGAAAAGGGCCCAGAACAGAGCCCTGAGCACTCAAATTTAGAGATCCGACCAAGAAGAGATGAGCTAGCAAAAATAACTGAGAAGGAGCTTTCATTGCAGCTGAAGAAGAATTGGGTGTGGGGTGTCACAGAAGCAAGAAAAGAATCGTATCGACTAGCCAGCGCTGGACACGCTCAATGAAAGTTAGTTTCCCCTTAATGGAAATAGTATCATTCATTTACTTTAGGTCTTTCAAAGGATATAATATTACCTTTCATCCCAGCATAAATTCAATTTGCAATGGCATTTTTTTACCTCTTTCATATGTCTTTCAAGACTGAAATATGGAGCCCCGAAGAGCTGTGGGTTGGTTACCCCTCTTCGAAAGCATACATTTACCAGCTTGCAAATCCACCAAGCAAAGATTTCTCTTCTTCCGCCTTAAGTTCTCATGGTTTAATTTGCCTGAGTAACCTGCTGTCATAGGTTTTCATAGAGTCCTGACATCTAACAGAGTAATTAATGCTTTAGGCTTTTAGGAACTGTTTCAGGATTTTATTAATCACCGTTGTGATTGCACATATGAATTATGAAGGAGTTATTTTGGTAGTTGGATTTCCCCCTCAGAAAAATTTCCATATTTGTTCATTATGAACTGATAGCCTGGAGAAGAATTAAAAAAAGGAGAATGTTCCCTGGGTCCTGTGCAGGCATTTCAAATTATCCAGAGTCAGGATGACTTCATAGTACATGGACAGGGTGTGAGTTGTTTGAAGTTGGTCCTCAGATGCTTTCTCTTTCTCTTTCCCTCACTGTAAATTAATTAGAGATTCTGTGTGACTGGCCCAAATATATGGATTTTGTGAACTGTTTAAAGATGCATGAACATCAGAAGGAATTTGTGTGTTTTGTTTGATTCTGCTGTGATTCTCATTATTGGAGGAACCACTCTTAGAACCATCATAATTAGTGTGCTATTCTTTGGGGGGTTTTCCAGGAGAAGGAGGGTATCCAGGTAACTGCGAAGAAATAGGAACCTATCCTTCTAATTCCTTTTTCATTTTATTTAGGGAAAGCATCATGGATTTTCAAAATTATGTGATTATATTTGAAATCAGTGTATCAAAGAGGAGCGTGTTGGGTGCTGTCTGTCTAAGTCCTTAGGATTCAGTCTGAGGTGTGAAAAACAAAACACCATCACTGTTTTCCTTGAAACTCCTGCTCGTGAGGCATCCGCTCACCCCAGACATTTGCAGATTCTCTGCATAAATGCTCCTGCGGCTGCAGGTGGGTCCTGCTGGCCATTTTCCTTGGCATGGGGGTAAATGCAGGTTCCCCCGTGCTTGGAGGAAATTTTACTCCATGCCTTTTACCCTGACAAGAGAAGACTTGCTGCTTTACTGGGAACAGGGCTCTTTTCAATGATTAGAGTGATTTTCTGTGATTCTGCCATACTTGGGGAAGATTTTTCAGACTACAAATAAAAGACAGTAGTTATATCAGTGTACGGACGGAGGCAGCCACTCTGCTTAGAATCTAGTGCCTTGACTGTTGAGTGAAAATACCTGTTATTGCTCTAACTGCCATTTTTACTCATCCTAAGTGGCCGGTGGGATAAGGGATGGGGAAGGAGCTGGATAAGGCAGGAGGAAGTCCATTTGCAAAGTCAACAGCGGAAGTATTCAGGCAGAGAAGCAGACATCCAACCTGAATTCTGTATAGATAAGGGAAGGATTTGATACCCGCAGCTGGGCCACCCTGCTAATTCTACGGTAGCTTGCTGTGACAGACTAATCTCATGGTATTTTCATCTTAATTTACTTGCATCCTGCTTTTTGTAGGTAACAGCATTTCTGCCAAAGGTGATAAATTTGCTAAAGCTTAACATTCAGATTCTTTCCTCATATGAGTGTTATATAATTATATATACATTTGGGCTCAAAGGTCCCCGTCTAACAAATTCCCTTCACCGGAGTCCCATTTGAGGGCCCATTCTCTCATTAATTTTATTTGACATTTATGTCAACATTACATTCCTCACCTAAAAGGAGAAATCACATGCGTACACGGGGGTATGCTTTAAAGTGGAGTATTTAGTTTGGCAGTGAAAAGCAGTCAGCTAAGTCTGCGAAAGCAAAATGTTCTACATTAGTTAATGCAGAGTGGTCTAAAGCACTAAACTGAAGTTGCTCAACAAAGTGCCAAGTGCCCACGCACGTGGCCGTTTTGATATTTCTAACGTTTTTCCTCCAGAGGTTCCCAGAGTTCACTGACATGGTGTCTGGCAGATTAACTAGGGAGTCATCAGAGGGGAAGGAAATGGGCTGAAAATAAATTGTTATGGTGTCAGGAGTGGAAGTTGCAAAAATCAAAGTCCTGATTCTTCTCCCACTCGTACTAACTTCAGAGTGAGGAGTTTATCAGTGAAACATGGCGCGTCCAGCTCCCAGTTCTGCTGAGTGGAGAGTTTTATCAACGGCTGCCGCCGAGGCAGGAGAGCAGTTGGGAGCCCCATCCAGGCATCGAGAGTTATATTATTTCTTGGACCACGTGGCCGGGGCATCGCTTAGCGCTTCCAAAAGTACACAAAAGCGTGATCTGGGGTTGTTAACCCTGAACAACAAATGATTGTTAGAGAACCTTGCTGTCCTCCGAATTTTTTAATTTTTTTAAAAATTTTTTTGCGGTACGCGGGCCTCTCACTGCCGTGGCCTCTCCCGTTGCGGAGCATAGGCTCCAGACGCGCAGGCTCAGCGGCCATGGCTCACGGGTCCAGCCGCTCCGCGGCATGTGGGATCCTCCCGGACCGGGGCACGAACCCGTGTCCCCTGCATCGGCAGGCAGACTCCCAACCACTGCGCCACCAGGGAAGCCCCTGTCCTCTGATTTTGAGTCTAGGTTGAATTTCGAATCCGTGGATGCCTCGAGAGAGGAAAGGAGTCAGCTGTAATCAGCATCCAAGGGACTGAACGTGGCAGTTCCTTTTGGTTCCAGAATGCTGACTTTTACATACTTTGTGGTTTGTGTGTTCGCGAGCTGTGTTTTGTGCTTGGCTGTAACGGTAAACTGCAGACTGGGCTTTTGTTTTGCAGAGAATTCACCAGCGGTGGAGAGGACCGGCCTTTGGCATAAGTGGGGGTGGGCAGGTTGTCTAGCCCCCTCACTCTTTTTCATTCCAGTGTTCACACCTACCCCCGCGTCCCCCAGCCCTGCCAGGCTTCACTGACCCAAAACAAACACTGGAGTCCCCCTCCATGCTGTCTTCAGCATGAATCTAGAGGATCAAGCGGTTGGCGACCAGCAGACCTGCAAGCCTGTCCAGGTGCCCGGGTCCCTCAAGGTCATCACTTGAGTGCTTTTAACTATGACCTTCTGGAATCAGTATCTCCTGGGGGTCCCCTTGGTGGTCTGGCCACTTCATGTCTCTGAAGCGTAGGGATTTTATCCGGGAAGGAGAGGAGGAGGAGGATTGCAGTTTGTGAAGGAGAAACTGAGTCTGGGTCGACCTCATCATTGTCAGCTCAGACAGCTTAGTTCTCAGCACCTCACGCTGGCTTTAAGGACTTTGTGATTTTCTCACCTGATCTCATCTGATTAAGCTTCTGGCTTGTGTTGCTAGGTTGTTTGGGTACAGGGTGAGCTCTGGCGGTGGTGTGTGTGTGTGTGTGTTTTGTTCTGGAGTTCTGGTGTGCACTTCTAACCTCTTTAAAGGCACTGCATACAGAACTAAGAAATTCATAGTTTTCTGGCTATCAAGGCAGCTCTGGATTTCACAGGGAAGAACGAGCTTTTGAGAGCCGGAAGGGCCACCTTTCATGTGTGGAAAAACCCAGAGAGTTAAGAGCCAGATCTGGGACAGTTCCCCACTCTTCTTTTCTCCTTCTGGCCACTGCCTGTAGGATGATCAGAGAAGCTTCCCACTGCAATGCCAGTGTAGTGAGATGGAAAGTGGTGGGAATACCTTTGCTGAGAGCTGATGACAGTTATGTTCCAGCACCCTAGAATGGAGGGGCCCTTCAAGACTGTGGAGTCAGGGATTTCCCTGGGGGTCCAGTGGTTAAGAATCCACCTTCCAGGGCTTCCCTGGTGGCGCAGTGGTTGAGAGTCCGCCTGCCGATGCAGGGGACGCGGGTTCATGCCCTGGTCCGGGAAGATCCCACATGCCGCAGAGCGGCTGGGCCCGTGAGCCATGGCCGCTGAGCCTGCGCGTCCGGAGCCTGTGCTCCGCAACGGGAGAGGCCGCAACAGTGAGAGGCCCGCGTACCGCAAAAAAAAAAAAAAAAAGAATCCACCTTCCAATGCAGGGGACGCACGTTCGATCTCTGGTCGGGGAACCAAGATCCCACGTGCCGCGGGGCAACTAAGCCCACACGCTGCAACTACTGAGCACACGGGCCACAGCTAGAGAGAAGCCCGCGTGCTGCAACGAGGAGCCCGAGCACCGCAGCAGAGGATCCTGCATGCCGCGACTAAGTTCCCGCATGCTGTAACTAAGACCCAAAACGCAGCCCCCCAAAAATAAATAAGTAAATATTTTTTTTAAAAAAGACTGTGGAGTCAAATCCTGAGGCCGTTAGCTCGGGGCGGCAGAGCCAGGACTGACCCCTGGCTCCCTTGAGCCCTTAGCTCAGTCATCCCCCTCAGCGCTTTCTGGGTGCACGAGAGTTAGAGGCACCCACTGACTGACACCTGCTCTCTCTCTCTGTCCTCTTCCTCCTCCTCTGCTCTCTCCCAGGCCGTAATCAACCCCCCAAAAGACCTAAAGCCTTCTCAGGGGAGTGTTTACCATGGAACTGATCTGTCCTTTTGAGCCTCTGCCTCCATTTTAAACTCAGTTAAGTGAACCACCATTCCCTCAGAAAACAGCCATTTCTCTGGACCTCTTGCAGCTGACACCAGTTGCCAATGGGTGTCCTAGTCTGTTCAGGCCGTTAAAACAAAATCCCACAGGCTGGGTGGCTTATAAACAACAGAAATGTATTTCTCCCAGTCTGGAGTTGGAAGTCTGAGATGAGGGTGCCTGTATGGTTGGGGAGAGCCCTCTTCTGGGTTGCAGACTTCTCATCATAGCCTTACATGGTGGAAGGGGCTCCGGAGCTCTCTGGGACCCCTTTTATAATGGTACTAATCCCATTCACGAGGGCTCTGCCTTCGTGACCCAGTCGCCTCCCAAAGGCTCCGCCTTCTAGCACCAACACATTGGGCATTTACATTCCAACAGGTGAAATTTCAGGGGACACAAACGTTCAGATCATAGCAAGGGGTGACACCTTCCAGCCAGCAAGTGGCGAGGGTCTGTTGTGGAGAGGACTGGATGATTGGGGGTGCTGCAGGGGGAGTGGCTCAGATCAACGGTACTTGTAGACAGTGACCATGGAGATAGTTCCCTCTGCCTCCTGTCCCCTTAAAAATGTCCCCTCTTTGGACCCTCCTACACTGTTGGTGGGAATGTAAATTGGTGCAGCCACTGTGGAAAACAATATGGAGGTTCCTCAATGAACTAAAAATAGAGTTGCCATATGATCCAGCAATCCCACTCCTGGGCATATATCTGGACAAAACTATAATCCAAAAAGATACCTGCACCCCTATGTTTGTAGCAGCACTTTTCACAATAGCTAAGACATGAAAACAACCTAAATGTCCATTGACAGATGCATGGATAAAGAAGATGTGGACTATGGAACATTACTCAGCCATAAAAAAGAGTGAAATAATGCCATTTGCAGCAGCGTGGAGGGACCAAGATAATATCATGCTAAGTGAAGTAAGTCAGAAAGAGAAAGACGAATACCATATGATATCACTTATATGTGGAATCTAAAATATGATACAAATGAACTTATCTATGAAACAGAAACAGACATAGAGAACAGACCTGTGGTTGCCAGTGGGGTGTCAGGGTGGGGGAGGGATGGAGGGCGAGTTTGGGATTAGCAGGTGCAAGCTATCATACAGAGAATGGATAAAGAACAAGGTCCTACTGTAGAGCACAGGGAACCGTATTCACTATCCTGTGATAAACCATAATGGAAAAGAATTTAAAAAAAGAATGTATGTGTGTATATATACATATACATATATATACACACATACGTATATATATGTATATAACTGAATCGCTTTGCTGTACAGCAGAAATTAACATATTGTCAATCAACTATACGTCAATTAAAAAAAAAAAGTCGTCTCTTTGCTACTAAAGACCTTGCTTTGTATAAATGCCCTCGCTTCCTTTAGCCTTCAGGCCTGGCATGGAGAGCTGTTCCTGAGGGGACCCCTAGTTCTTGTCCCTCAGAACTTGTACACGTGGCATCTGGCTTGTTGCTTGGCTGGGAATAGGAGCTCAGGTGATGTCCGTGCTGTTTGAAGCAGGGCTCACAGGCAAGCTTTCTTCTCCACACAATTTAGAAATTGCTAGTGGACTAGCTCTTTGGATGGAGGGTCCAGTCCCTCCTGTAACGGAAATATTCGGAAAGCACCCAGTGCCCCTGGTCTTCTCTAAGTGCAGCTTTATTGACATTTGGCTTCTTGTAATATATTTTTAATATACTATGTATGCTGTATCTGAGTAAATCAGTAGGTATGTTTTGAAATTAAATATTTGCTAAGGGCTAGGTTCTCCTGTTGTTAAATTATTGATAACAAACTTCACAGACACTGTATGAGACTGGATGATATATGAGTTTTGAGGGACCTGCCATTTATTAGACTTTATCTGCCCATGAAATCCATTTCCAATTCAGACCATATCTACCTCAGGATTGCTTGCTAGAAATCTAGTCCCAGGTTTCTCCTTATTTCAGTGCAATATCTCTGGCTCAGCACCTTTCCCAAGGTGGCTGATCTAATCGGGGCCCAATCACTTATCGCTTCTCATTTCCTTTGGCAGGTTTGTCAAACTGGGAAGTGCATCTCGGGGACACTCCAAAGCAGTAGTCGACCCACCCCCTTCGCCCTTCTCCTGTTTAGAGGAAGGTGAACTCCCTGAGCCACAGCCCTGCTCCGGGGTCTGTAAACAGAAACAGGACCACTTGTGGTCAGGAAAAGAGAAGTGGTCTCCCTGCATTCCCCGGTGTCAGGGGCTCTCAGGAACCTCCCCAAGATGAGCAGTACATGGGGCTTCCCTGGTGGCTCAGTGGTTGAGAGTCTGCCTGCCGATGTAGGGGACACGGGTTCGTGCCCCGGTCCGGGAGGATCCCAAATGCTGCGGAGTGGCTGGGCCCGTGAGCCATGGCCGCTGAGCCTGCGCGTCCGGAGCCTGTGCTCCGCAGCGGGAGAGGCCACAACAGTGAGAGGCCCGCGTACCGCAAAAAAAAAAAAAAAAAAAAAAGATGAGCTGTACTCAGTGACCCCGAGCAATTAGAGCTCATTTGCATGGTGTGGCAGGCCACTGACCCCCCAGTCTCTTTCTGCTCGCCCCCTCCTCTCTGACTTCCCCGTAGACAGGTGCATGCTCTGGCTGCTGCAAGGTCCAGCTGGCAGGAGTACTCTAACTTGTCATCACAGAAATAAAATTTGTCACCTCCATGTTCCCAACCTCTGTTCTTTCATGTTTAACCAGCATTTGGAATCTTTATAAACATGTCAGGGGTTCTATTTTTATTTCCTAATTAATTCAGAAAAGGAGCAGAAGGCATTGCTAATGATAGAAAAGAGAAAGGGGCAGGTAGGACTGAGGGTGGCTTTAGTTTTTCACTTAGAAAAGGCAATTGAATGAATATGGGCGTCCAGCAATTTGAGAAATTACTTGGGACCTGCCAATGCCTTGGTGATTTTTGGGCTGTCCTGGAAGTGGTCAGAATTTATGAACAGGTCTAAATTGATCAAATATGATGGCAGGCTTTTCTGCTCATACTAATGGACAGCGGTACCTCATTTCCCATGCACAAGGGAGAATAAAAATTTCCACGTATATTAACTTTTTAATTATTTGAAATGTATTCTTTTTATCCCTACTTCTGAAATTATATTCTCTGAGGACATTAAACCTAATTTAACCTTTGTCTTGATGATTCACAATCATCTTTCTAAACATCTGGAACTGTGTATTTTAGTGATTTCAGAATCTTAACAATCTCAAGGGTGTAGTGTTTTAATTAAATGAGCATTTCCTCTATCCATTGTTGCCGAAAGGCTAAAATAATAGACATGGAATAATGGAAAGAGTTCTAAACATAGAATCAAAACCCTGCTTCTAATTTAAGTTTAATCATTAATTAGCTGTTTGACCTTTAGCAAGTCTCTTAACCTCTCTGAGAATTTATTTCCTCATGTGTAAAAATGGGAAGTCGGACCATAATATTCCCAAGGCTGTTTAGATTTCTAAACTTCTATAATCTTATGATGAAGGACCATGATATTCTGTGATGCCAGTTGTCCTAAGGGCTGTTGAGGTTGGGATTATTTGTTTCTTTAAGATATGGTCCCAGACTGCTGAGATTTTCTAGATACTGTGTTGGCGTTGAAGCTTTTTTTTATTCCACGGTTTGCAGACTGTAGCCTCTGGGCCAAACTTGACCTACCACCTGTTTCTGTAAATAAAAGTCTATTGGAACACAGCCATGCTCCTTCATTTACACATTGGTCTGCGGCTTATTTTGAGCTACAAGGGTGAAGTTGAGTCGTCACAACAGAGAAAGTATGATCCATGATGCCTAAAATATTTACTCTCTGATCTTTATCTTTACAGGAAAAGTTTGCCAACCTCTGCCTGATTCTTTTTTTTTTTTTTTTTTAAACTTTCTATCACTTTTCATTGTAATCACTCTCTCTCCCTCCAGGAATCCATTATAATTGACCACATCTCCCAGGCCAGAGGCTAAGAAATCAGAGAACACAAGTGATTAGAATTGTGTTCAAAGAAAGAGTTAATAGCTTTCTGAACAAAAGTTCAAGGGCACAATCTCTGAGTGCAGTGTTGAGGGTGTGAGCTTTTTACCTACTGAGAGATCCTTCTTATTTAAATCTCTGGGTTATTCTGGAGAGTTATTCTAGGTGGTTGAAGTCTTACCACAATTTGAAATTTCTAGAAATAGTTGCTTTTAGGTTGCTGACTGTGGTTATGGATTGGCCGTAAAATCTGCTTCCTGCATATACATGCTGTTCATACATGTGGCATTTCCTATCATGGTGAGGCTCAATGCCAGAATAGTGAACTGAACTTGAGATCAAAAGACCTGGGTTTAGACCCTCCTCAGCTGTCCCATGGCTGTATGATCTTAGGCAGTCATTCCCTTTACTTCCCCAAGCCTGTTTCTTCATCTGTAAAACAGGAACCATATTAACTACCTCATAGGGTGTGCTGCAAGGGATGTGTGTTTCAGCGCCTCCCTCAACTGCCTTTCCCGCCACTTGGGTGGAGCAGGTTTGAAACTGATGTGCCACATATAGAACGTGAAATGGGCCACAGCAGTGGTGGGCAAGATCACTATGCCTTAAAAATTACCAAGTGACTCCAAGTGTTTGCCCTCGTCTACAAGGCCAGGTGAGGAACCCTTGCCAGAGTGCTGGATTGGCTCAGCTCTTGATATAGTCAAACTTTGATTCCTGTTAGGCCCTTGTTCCTGTGTATAGTGCCATGGGTGGGAAAGTGAAGGAGTTAGGGTGAGGGGAAAGATGCAGACATTCCTGGGTCCCCGTTGTAATAGCATCAACCCCGATTCCTATCAGCTGCTGCTGATAGTACTGTTTCCTGGCGTGGATCTGAGGCCATGTATGTATAGATGACTGCCTCCCACTCTGGTCTGTAAGTCCCGTAAAGGCAGGAACTATTTTTTTAATTTTAGCTGCACATTTCCATTGACTAGAACAATATCTGGCTTCAACATGTATATGTTGAATTGATTTGTCATGACCAAGAGTTTCTGGCAGCGTAAAGGTTTCTTTGAGGTTGACTGTCTATGCCAACTGTATGTTTAGGTAGTAGCCATAAAGTGCTCCGTGTCCAAACAGCCCCCTGATGGAGGAAGTAGCCCTTCCCTTAGGATATAGAAATAGAAGGCAGGCCACAGCTACAGGTGCAGCAGAGCTGGGCTGAAATCTTAGCCTGCTACTCACCCAAGATCACCAAGGCTTTCCACCACTGCTGTTGTTTCCCTGGCTCGGAGGCTGCCACCCATTCCTCACCTCCATCCCTTTTGCCCCTCTGCTGCCCACGGATAATCTGGATCAAACTGTGGGAACTGAAAAGAAAGCCTAATCTACAACTCAGCTTGAAGGTTATCCTAGAAAGGGCCAAACCATCCATGATCCAAGCCATGTATAAACACATATATTTATGTATATCGTCCCCATGTGTTATTTATGTCTTTTGGGAAATGAATAACAAACACTTGATTCATTCATTTAAACAAACATTGAATCTTTGATTTGTGCCAGGCTTTATGCTAGTTGTTAGGGTTATAGCCCGGTGGAGGCCCAGTAGGTGATCTGGGGCAGGCTGCTTGGGGAGGGGGTTGGATTTATTCTGTGCCCTGGGAAACCTTTGGCCAGGTTCACACGTGCGAATGGCACAGTCAAGTTTCTGTTTAGATCATCACTTTTGCTGTTGTGTATAGAGAAGTTCCGAGGTGGGTGAGAGGCAGTCCTGGAGGCCAGGTGAGGGATGTCCCTGCACTAGACAGAATAAAGTGCAGATGAAGAGGACTTTCTCGTGGGCTGGAACAGAAGTGGGGAGGGGCAAGGAGGTCCTGGGATGCTGACATCTAGGAGGTGGCATTTACGGAGATGGAGAAATTTGGGGGAGGGGTGGGAGGACAGATGTGGGGGAAGGGTTTCAAGTTCTGCTTTGAAATTAGGTGCATTGGCGGCACAAGCACCTCCTGGAGCTGGTAAGCGCAAACCAGTGTAACCTTTCTTGTCCTCACCACTCGTGAGTTGTACCACGCTCTGATAAATGACTAGCTTTTTTGTTTTTTTTTTGCGGTACGCGGGCCTCTCACTGTTGTGGCCTCTCCCGCTGCGGAGCACAGGCTCTGGACGCGCAGGCCCAGCGGCCATGGCTTACGGGCCCAGCTGCTCCGCGGCATGTGGAGTCTTCCCAGACCGGGGCACGAACCCGTGTCCCCTGCATCGGCAGGCGGATTCTCAACCACTGCGCCACCAGGGAAGCCCTATGACTAGCTTTCTTCCTACACGTGGCTCTTCCCTGGGTACCACATTGTACCTATGTTTATACCATGTCGCCCCCTCAGTAGTTAACACCATTGCTCACTTACAGTAGATGCTCAATAAATATTTGGAGATGATTTGCCTGCACCAAGCATCTCCAGCTTGTTCACAGAGCTCGACTCTGAAGCGGGAACTCTGTGGGTAAAGGGGAAGAGAGGCAAATGAAGAGGGGTTTTTTTTGTGGTGTTGATGATGAAATGGCTATTTTTCTGAAAAGAGACTTCAGATGAATGAGGAGGAAGAAATAAAAGAGAAACCGGATTGAAGAACACGTCTAGACCTTTGGCCCCGATGCTCCCTTTCTTGGCCTCTAGACTTGGAGTCTTGGGTCGGCTGTTGTTGGAGTCAGGGTCACACCTGCACACCTGTCTTCTCTCCCCTTTTCCATGTAGCTTCCTTTCTCCTCCCTGTTCTCTTTTTCCCACCTTAGAGAAGACAAGGCAAAGTTTACTTGGAAGAAGAGGAAGAGGAGGAGGAGAGTGAAGCCGAGGGCTTCATTCAGGTGTCCAGGGGCAGGGCTATTGCTTGGAACATACAGCTGCTGACACATACAAACCTGAATGAGTTGTGAGTGTTTCATCCCCTGGAAACCAGCACGATGTACATACTTTTCACCACGTTGCCTCGGTGTTCCGGAAGATTGAAGCTGGTGATAGTGGTGGCTCTTATTAACTCAAAAGTGCATTTCTGTGATACGTCCCATCTCCACACCTAGTATTTTTGACAAAGCAAAATAAGGAGGGCAGCATCTTGGCAATTTTAAAAGCTAAGCGCTTGTTGCATTTTTTTAAAA
This sequence comes from Mesoplodon densirostris, assembly GCF_025265405.1. NCBI lineage: Eukaryota > Metazoa > Chordata > Mammalia > Artiodactyla > Ziphiidae > Mesoplodon > Mesoplodon densirostris. Next base: position 15,512,967 of record NC_082664.1, read on the forward strand.
AAAGTTATTTCTTCCCTGCAGGAAAGTAAAGAAATCTGTGATAAAATAATAATTAAATGCTGACAGTGCTAAATTTCTACGCTGCGTGAGCTGGCCGCAGTTTCATATCAAAACATTAGGTCATTGGAAGAAAAAAACATCTGATTAAATACCTCTGTAGGCTTTTCTGATTAGCTGTTCTTAAAAGCGTCAATGACAGTAATGAAAGGGTGTAATTTGACAGCCGCAATTTACTCTTGGAAAAAAAGGTACAATAAAATAGTGCGTATGTATGAGGTTTTTACAGGAATTTCTTGTTGGTCTTTCCTAGTGGGGTTTGTTTCATAATCATTAGTTTCTAGCAGTTTCGAAGAGCCCCCCAGCTGCAAACACGTTGTATGACTGGGATGAGGGGTGAGGGGACAGTTTCAATGCCAGCCTTCCTTTTTCTTCTTCTTTTTTTTTTTTTTTGTCTTCTCCAGGCAGCAGGTTTCGTATTTCTGGGGTTAAATGACCTTGACACGAGCAGGTTTGGGAAATGGAGTGTAGCTCGTCGAGATTCTCTTATCCCCTGTATTAACCTTCTGCATCTGGCAGCTCCCAGTGTCTCTTTGTATTAACTCGCCATGGCATGGGGGCTGCAGGCTAGATTTGACATGAAGATGGAATGATAATGTGGCATATGGTAAATGCAAGGACCACCGCTAATTACTCTTTCTTTTCCCTTTCTCCTTGACTTCTACTGGTGATGGGAGTTTTCTTGAATTTGTGTTTTCCTTTTTCAGCCCCATCATATGCTCACCTTCAGTAGATGTTTGAGCAGATGACTTTCTTGGCTATGATGTGATGGATACAGAGTTTGAAACCTAAAGAGGACTTAGGGCTCATCCAGCCTGAATGCTTCATTTCAAAGATGAGGATTCTGGGTCCAGGGAGGGTCACCTAGGAGGTGGTTGTAAAATGGAGCCTGGAATTCAATTCTCCAAGCCCCCAGATGTGCCTGGCTTTTCCTTTTCTGTCCTACCTCCCAGAATCTGAAATGAAGCCAGCGTATTGGTGCCCTAGGGCTGCTCTAACGAAGGATGCAACAAACTGAGTAGCTTTAAAGCAACAGAAATATATTCTCTCATATGTTTTGGAGGCTAGAAATCCAAGATCAAAGTATTGGCAGGGCTATGCAAACTGAAGGCTCTGGAGGGAACTGTTCTGTGCCTCTCTCCTAGCTTCTAGTGGCACTGCCAATCCTTACCTTTCCTTGGCTGTGGCAGCATAGTTCCAGTTTCTGCCCCCAGCATCTCGTCGTTTCCTCCCTGTGTGTGTCTCTGAGTCTTTTCTCTCCTCATGAGGACACCCGTCATGTTGGCTTTAGGGCGCACTTTACTCCAGTATAACCTCATCTTAACTAATTGCATCTGCAAGATCCAGTTTCTGAATAAGGTCACATTCAGAGGTTCCAGGAGTTAGGATTTCAGTGTATTTTTTCAAGGGGACACAATTCAACGCAGAACAGGTGGGCTTGGGTAAGGTTTTCCATGGAGGGTTTTTGGAGACGTCGAACTGCGATGAATCATTATCACCTTCAACTGTACTTTCAGAGCTTGTTCTGTCTTGATGCTTTTCCCATCAAGTGCAGGAACCTGAGTCTTTTCCATTTATTATTAATGAGGATGATGCGTAGCTTTCACTTTTTAGCAAGGAGTGAGAGCACGTGAGTCAACCCGAGGATTAGCCACAGGAAAAGGATAAAGTTAGAAACAATTCAGAGACAAGATTTGAGCTGTAGACATTATTGTAGAGATTCTCTGAGTTCTTTTTCTGTCTCATTAAAGCCTTCAATTTGGAGAGTTGATTCTCTTTACTCTTATACTTGTTCTATATTTATTTATAATTTAGAATAATTATAATTTAGAATATACAATGTATTCTATATTACTTATTCTATAATTTATTCAGCAATCACAGTTATCCTACTTGTCTCCTTAACTATTATTTTTTCACTATCCCCTCACTCTAAATTCACCTTCTGGAAAGCTTGAAATTTTAATTCCTTCTGTCCTATCATGCTCTAGACAAAATTCATAATTGCACCCCATTTCCACCATTGTTATCTCCTTGCGGTTGCCCTAAGGAGCCTCCTTCGAACCAACATGATCTACTTCCTGATCTCCAAATACACACGGCACCTGTCCACCTCCATGCTTTGCTCTGGCTCCTGTTGCAGTCTGCAGTGGTGTCCCCTTCTCTTTCTACTCTTCTGAGCACAACCTACCCTCAAAGGCGTGCATCCATCCCTATTCTCCATGGATGCTGCCCAAATAGGAAGTGATCTCCTCCTGAGTGAAGTCCTATAGAATTCCTTGTCAGTACCTCATTTGGATCTCACAGGACTGCCTTTTAAGCTCTTTATAGAAATTATGGATTAGCAGCCACAAGCCCTACCTTCTACTCAGGGTTCTGCCATTACCACTTTGCGTGCCTGTGTCTGATGCTGCCGGTCTCATTGTGGTTCTATGAAGATCAATGAGATAGAACATTAAAATTATTTGAAACTCATCTATGAGAAGTACTATTTAAACATTTACTACTTAATGTGCCTCAATTTACTCATCTGTAAAATGGACCTATTAATCAGTAGTACCTGGTGAAGATTAATTTAGTAAGGCACATGGGACAGTACCTGGCTTATAGTAAGTCAGCACTAATAGTTAGCTGTCACACTCATCCTCATCCTCATTGTCAGCATCTTTGGATGGAACTGTGTGCCCCGTTAGGACAGAGGTTGTGACTTGGAATTTCCTCCATGCATAGGATGGAACCTTGTACTGGATGCTCTGTAAACGCTTGCTGGCTGAATTGTGAGTTCCAGTCTTGTTGCTGTGTGCAGTACTCACATTCTCTTTTTTCTCCCTTTTCCCAAGACATTAAAATTCCCACTGATCACTCTTGAGCCTGGAAGTTTTTAAATGAATAGAAATCAACTCTCTGACAGCAGTGTTGATTTGGGCTCTAAGCCTAAATTAGTTTGATAGGTGAATTGCTGTGAATGCAGATGTCATCATTCAAAAGTGATCCAAATTCATTTTCTTTTGATACCTCCTTATCAGGATGTAACACAGTCATGTTTTGAAATGGAACAACCTCTATTAGTTTAATTGAGCATAGTTTTGACACTGTCGAGGTTTGTGTAATGTCCTCGTAGTAACCCTTTGAAGGCATTATTCTACAAAATGGTGGGGCAGAAAATTTCTGGTACAGCTTTTGGTTCCATGTCTGGTGTAGGGTAGCAACCCCTGTCATCTCAGTTGAGGCTGTACCTCTTGTACCCCTGAGCTTACACTCAGAGCTGATTTCATCCGGAAGGCACATGGACCCCCTTACCTGTCATTTACTACCAGTGTCCTTTCCAACTGGTCTAGGCATGGGCATGGCGGTTGTTACATGTTTTAAATAATCTGGAGGACTCTGTTGGAACTTTCTGAACTGAGACTGTATCTGGATGCCACAGAGCAAAGCTGGGAAGGGGAAACCTGGTTTCCAATGTCAGCTTGTCTAGTAATTGGCTGTGTGACCTTGAGAAAGTTAGTTATGGCCTCAGAGCCATGTGTGTAAAGCGCTTATCCCAGTAACCGGCATGCAGGACGCATTCAGTAAGTGTAGCTAGTTTTATTTTTCTTTCGAATATCCTCAGAGATAACAAAAAGTAGATCACTTGCAAGCAGGTAATACTTGCTGGGTAATGTAATTTTGGGTCCATGACGATAAGTTATTGTAAAGTAATGAGGCTCAGGCTTGTAAACCGGCTCTGGAGTCACTTCTAAAATCAGTGACAGGACTTCCCTGGTGGCGCAGTGGTTAAGAATCCACCTGCCAATGCAGGGGACATGGGTTTGAGCCCTAGTCTGGGAAGATCCCACATGCCACAGAGCAGCTAAGCTTGTGCACCACAAGTACTGAGCCTGCGATCTAGAGCCCACGAGCCACAACTACTGAAGCCCGTGTGCTGTAGGGCCCGCGTGCCGCAACTGCTGAGCCCACGTGCTGCAACTACTGAAGTCCGTGCACCTAGAGCCCATGCTCCACAACAAGAGAAGCCACCGCAATGAGAAGCCCGCGGACCACAATGAAGAGTAGCCCCCACTCATCGCAACTAGAGAAAGCCCGTGCACAGCAACGAAGACCCAATGCGGCCCAAAATAAAATAATAAATAAACAAATCAATAAATGCAGAAGGAATGACAGAATTAGAAAATTATTTAATTAATAAATAAATAAAATCAGTGACAAGATTACTACTTTACATAAAGCCAGTGCATCCCAGGGCTAGAGTTTTGCTGCCCAAAGCTTCCGTACCAGGACTGAGTTGTATGGGTAACTGGGGGCGGGGCATGCTTCCCCCTCTTTGCGTTCAGTCAGGACAGGTGGAGTGAGGGTGGTTCCTGGTTTCTCTCCGCATTCCTTCACCAGTGACCCTGGGTCTGCACGTGGCCACAACCTGGTCCAGCTCCTTGCCAATGCTCGTTACTGGCTTGTGCAAGAAAGACTAGCCTGGCAGACCCTAACTGCTCTGGGCAGACTCCCTCTCCCCAGGGTGTATTTTTGAGTGAATACAGCTGCCTGTTTCCCTTCCCTGTTGCTGCCTGGTCCCAGAGAATAACTTGACTCTTTCCCGACACCCTCCACTCAGTGGTAAGAGGAACTTGGCCGCCAGACGCTATTTGTACAGAGAAGTTCTGATACACTGTGTATTGTAATTGTACTTTGTTATCTTTTGGTAGTGCTGTGCCTTCCTCCCGTGCTGAGAAGGCAAGTGAGAATCTTAAAGTGATAAATAGGAAGAAGTTTTGTGTTAAGAGAGGCCTAAGCCTGCTCAGATGTCAACAGGTTTGCAGGAATGCATGGAGCATCTCAGCCAGGTAGCGAAAACTAAGTTGTACCCATCTTGCCCCGTTGTCACCCCTGCTTTCCAGCTGGCTCCCCAGGGCCTGCTGGAGCCTCCGTGATGGTCTGCCTGGCCTGCTTCCTCCCTCACCCCTGATGTGGCTGGATGTGCTGGACCCCTGGGCTCCAGACCTAGGCATCTCTCCTCACTGCACGGCCAAAGCTGGCTCAGCCTCCCCTGAGGGATGAGCTTGCCCAAATCCTAGGACAAATCTTGATCTGAGGCAGGGTTTAAGGAACTCCATTCCAGAATCCTTGTTGCCTAGTCCAACCTTGACCTTGAGTCTTGGTTCTTTTTATAGGTTCCGCAAACTGTTCCCTACCCTGTTTCTGTGCCCAAACCTCCTGCCTTGTTTACCTGGCTGAGAACCCCAGGTACTGAAAGGCCTGTGATCAACCCTGCCCTGTCCATGCAGTAGAGCCTGCCTCTCAGTACCAGCCCAGCAGATGGGGGCTCTGCTCACCTCTACCCACCGTCTGCCTATCAGTTTTGCACTGATCCTTTCCTGGTTCAGTCACCCTGTTTCTGGCTTCATACTGCCTCTTTCCTGTACTAATTCACTTGTTCTTTGCCCCCTACCCTTTGTATACAGTGGAGATATTTCATGGCCAAGATATGCTCCTGGACAAGATAGATGATAGAGAAAGAGAGAGAGAGAGAGAGAGAGAGAGATTGTCTGGAGAAGTAGAAGCAAGTCTTTAATATCCATCTTCGTTGTCCCATCAATAACTACACATTGTTAATTTTTATATCTGAAACCACACAACTCAGATTGGGACTTGAACCCATAGGCCAGGACTCGAACCCGGCCAGAACCCAGGTTGGGACTTGAACCCACTGTCTTTTAATTGCAATCACACACCTGGTCTCAGGACTTAATGAAGCTCAGGTTTTCGATGTCTCGTTGCAGAAAGAATTCAGTGAGAGACAAAGTATTAGGTAAGAAGTGGATTTATTTAGAGAGAGTCACATTCCAGAGACAGAATGCCATCCATCTCAAAAGGCAAGAACGGCTTTGGGAGTGTGGGCCGTCTCAGAAGGTGAGAGGACCCAAAATACGGTGTGGTTCGTTTTTATGGGCTGGGTAATTTCATAGGCTAATGAGGGAGAGGATTATTCCAACTGTTTTGGGGATTTCCAGGAACTGGAAATTAGCCTCAGAAGTGTCATGGCACCTGTAGGTGTGTCATTTAGATACTAATGCATTACAGTGTGCGTGTAATGAGGCTCAAGGTCCACTGGAAGTCGAATCTTCCGCCATCTTGGACCTAGTAGGTTCTAACCAGTTTTTGTCATGTCCTCAAAGGCTATGTCATTCTTTTAAAGGTTTTGCCCTGCCCCCTTCCCTCCTGTTTCACATCTGTAAGGTTCCTGTATCTTAATTTTTTTTGGCTGTGCCGCGCAGCATGTGGGATCTTAGTTTCCCGACCAGGGATCGAACCCGTGGGCCCTGCAGTGGAAGCGCAGAGTCTTAACCACTAGACCGCCAGGGAAGTCACACTCTATCTTAATTTTTAAATTTTAAAGTATTTTGTCTACACTTGCTTTTTTGCCTTATGTTTTGGCTTTAGTACCTAACTTCTGCATAACATGAGATCACATTTTGTGTGATGTCAAAGACCTCCTTCACGCTTGCAGTGGAATCTTTGCCTTTGGCACCTGTCCCACCTCAGCGAGCAGGTCTACTGCTGAAGACCTGCCAGGAGGCCCGGTCTAGCCAGCTAACCAGGCAAAGTCCCACTGTAGGGTGGCATCTCAGCCAGCTCTTGGGGCTGGCTGGCTGAAGCCAGTAGGGGCGCCACTGAGAGTGAGTTAAGATACACTTGGAATGGTCCCTTTCATGCGTTCAGCTGCATTGCACGTATCACCCACCTTATATGTGGGACAGGAGCTGCAGCAAACTGCCATGGAATTTCTGCACAGTCCTGACATGCTTACTCTCCCAGGGCTTGAGTGGAAATTAGGAGGAGCGTTTTATGGAAAGGACTGCCTTTGAAGGGAATGAATGAATGACACAGTAACTAAACTTAAGGATGAAATTGGCACCTTTCACTAAAGGCTCAGATTTATGAAATATCGCTCATCATATGCTCTGGCCACACCGGCTTTGAAGACAGTCGAGAGCTTGGGTGACAATCTCAGGGTTTTGGATCTAAGTCCCACCTAGTGCAGTTTGCTGCTGGTGTTCCCCCCAGCTTAGCACCTGAACGACTGCTGGGCCCAGCGAGCCCTTTTCTGCCCTGTAGGGTCTGGTGGCAGCTCTGATTGTATTTTTCCTCATGATGCTTTTGTCCCCATCACTCACAGCTTTGGATCCCTTGCCCCACTGCCCCCCATCCACCCCCCCCCAGCAGAGGCGGGGGAAGCAGAAGAAGGTCTTCCAGCTTTTTTAGAGCCTTCCTGTCCCTTTTCCCAAATTAGCTGGGTACTTTCCACCCCACAGCCTCTTCCTGGTAGACTAGAGACCAGCTCCCCAGGGACGGGCTGGAGACTACGTGGGCATCAGTATCCTAGGTTGAACCCAGAAGTGCTCCTTGTCAATAGCACCAAGTTGACAGACCCCTATGGCTTGTGACCTTCTTCTCCTTTGTCCTGGGGACTCCTCCTCCTGCCCCCTCGTAGGAGTTCGTGTATTCCTGCTCTCCCCCAGGACATTCAACATGGGAAGGCCTCTCCAGGGTCCCCCTCTTCCTGGGGAGGATGTATGTCAGTACTGTTCTATCTCCCCTCCACCCAGTACTAGGTCCATCCAGGTTGGTAATAAAAGGTTGATAGCTTGGTGATGTACAATACATGAAGAGTCAGTGCTTGTCCATGCTTTGGCCTGCACAACAGAATGAGAACAAATAAAGTTTTAGTTTCCTTTATTTGCTATACAATGAAAACTGGCCAGGTAAATAGAAAATGCAAATTCATCGTTAGAGAAGAAGAGAATATTTCCTTTCTCATCTTTTCTACAATCTAAGAGGCATTTTTTTTTTTTTTTTTTTTTTTTTTTTTGCTGTACGCGGGCCTCTCTCACTGTTGTGGCCTCTCCCGTTGCGGAGCACAGGCTCCAGATGTGCAGGCTCAGCGGCCATGGCTCACGGGCCCAGCCGCTCCACGGCATGTGGGGTCTTCCCGGACCGGGGCACGAACCTGTGTCCCCTGCATCGGCAGGCGGACTCTCAACCACTGCGCTACCAGGGAAGCCCTAAGAGGCATTTTAATGTAGTAAACACACACCAGAATGCACGCACGCACGCACAAATCATTAGACTAAAAGGTAAGCTACATGAATTCTAGTCCTGGCTACAAACTTCCAGTGAGCTTGTTGGTCAGACCTACAAACAAAACCTTGGCTTCCTCACCTATAAAATGGAGAAAATATTTTTATGCCTGCTTACTGGCTTATTGCAATTATTAAATTAGGTGATGTATGCACGGGCTTAAAGAACTATACAAAAGACCAGTTTGGAGGGGACGTCCCTGGAGGTGCAGTGGTTAAGACTCCATGCTTCCGATGCAGGGTGTGCGGGTTCCATCCCTGGTTGGGAAACTAAGATCCCACATGCCACGCAGCGTGGCCAAGAAAAAAAAATTAAAAAAAAAAAACCAGTTTGGATATCATTTGCTAGAGACGCTGCCTTTACTGATGAGAAAGAAAGTGGTAGAAAGTCACCTAAGATATGGACATGCAGTTGACAGGATAGGAAATAAATGGCTCTTAAATATATGAAAAGATACTTACCCTCCTGCTAATAAGAGAAATATAAACTAGAACTTTAAGAGATCATGTTTACCTGTCATGGTTGGTGCCATGTATTAGCCAAGGTGAGGAGAAGCAGACACTCACATTGCTGAGGGGAGTATAAATTGATACAGTCTCTAGAAAAAGCACTTTGGTAACATTAATTGAAATAGAAAATGCATATATTTGGGGCAAGCAATTCCATTTCTTGAAATTTATCCTACAGATGTGCTTGCACTTGTATAAAATTAGGCATCTCTGTATTTACTGATAGGGATTGACCTTGAAGATATGTTGAGAGAAAAATGCAAAGTACAGAACAGTTTATAAAAAACATTGCTTTTGTCTTTTCACAAAGAAAAGAAATGCTAATATTTGCATAGATTATATCTGAAAGGATACACCAGATTTAGATCATTGTTTTAGGGTTTTTTTCTTTCTTTTCTTTGTCTACCGCCACCCACCCTACCCCCCCCCCCAAACACACACACACCCTTTGGTGGTAATTGCTGGGTTTTGTTTGTTTACTGCCCAGGAGTAGAATTGGGTGGCTGGTGACAGGGGGGTGATAAGATTACTTTTCACTGCATATCCTTTTGAACCTTTTGAATTTTGTCTATAGGTAGCTATTACCAACAAATTTAAAAAATTGAAACAAAACAAAAGTAAACGAAAAATCAAAGTGAACAACAAAAAAATATGGACGAAGTCCCACCTCTCCTACTTTCTTATTGCTAAAATAAAGTAAAATAAAATGAAAGGAAGAAAGCCACTTAAGAGGAATTACTCAGGGTTGTTTTTTTTTTTTTTTCCTGCCCTTTACCATGCTTGACTTTCATATGCCTCTTTGTTTGTTAGAGTATTTTCCTTTCACTATTTGGAAAACTAACTTGAGCTGGCTCTTTACAACTGCAAAAGGAGATTTTAGTTTCACGATTCTAATGAACCGAATGATCGTGTCTGTGCTCTCTCCTTGATCTGCCAATCTTTATTTCTGAGATCTGAGTAACCCTTGAAAAGTTGTGAGCATCAAACCTAACCTAGATATTTATCTTCCCTGACTTCCCAATGAGTGATGGAGCTGGCTAGAAAGGACCCTTGGGGCCTGCCGCCCAGGGAATTAATCTCCGGGGTAATCAGATAGCTGTTCAGGGACTGTGGATCCTAATTGGGTATTGAGCATTTTGTTAAGTGACTCACGTTCTGCCTTCCTGCTTTATTAGAAATTACAAGTTGTGTATCTGGGGATCGTACCGCCTGAGTTTTGCTTTCTTTATTTTTATATATTATTTAAGCAAAAGGCTCTTTTTTTTTTTTTTTTTTTTTTTTGCGGTATGCGGGCCTCTCACTGCTGTGGCCTCTCCCGCTGCGGAGCACAGGCTCCGGACGCGCAGGCCCAGCGGCCATGGCTCACGGGCCCAGCCGCTCCGCGGCATATGGGATCCTCCCAGACCGGGGCACGAACCCGTATCCCCTGCATCGGCAGGCAGACTCTCAACCACTGCGCCACCAGGGAGGCCCCAAAAGGCTCTTTTAATGGGGCTTGTCTTTTGACTCGATGAACCCACAAGCACTACTTCATAGAGTTAGTTCTTCTTTACCAAATTGTCCCCTTTGTGTAATTATGGAGAACTGTGTGTTCTCTTTGCTATGAAGACCAATTGGAGCCCCGTGGACCAGGTGGGGTCTCTTGAAGATTTTCAAATGAAGAGGCCCTCCGTGAACACGTGCCATTCGAAAAAGCCCCTTCATGTTGACTTATCATGCCTTTCAATTAGGAGAATTCACCACAGCCCATGTGGAGACGCCCTCCAGGCCCAGTAAAGAGCTTGTTTTATTGTGTATACGGACAATTTGGAGTTAAAGGCTATCTTCAACGAAGGGTCATGTTTACATTTCCATTGTGAACTAAAGTCACTTGCTTGTTGGAATGGGGTTCAGCTTGTTTATACATTATTCATACCTGTAAGTCAGAGATCATACGTGTGGTGTGACACATGTGTGAACTGCATGCGTGTATTTGCTGATAGGGACTTGAGTTTGGCTAATATTTTCACAGAACGTTTCCAGCAATCCTTACAGCCTCGCTTAAGCAAACAAATAGCTATATCCTTTGCAAAACAACTGAGCACACAATTCTGAGTAATTTTTCAGATGCTCTTTACAATGATTGGCCCAAGGCCTATCCTAACATCATGTACTATAGAAGCAACTCTGAGTTCTTTGAAGAAGAAAGATAAATCTCAAGGCAACAGATTTCCTTCTGTTTTCCTTCAAGTGTTTGGCTCCAATTCAGTAATTAGTTTTATGTAGCTTATCAAATCATGAAAATGATGGCATACAGCATTATTACCTTTTCTTAGGTGACTATTAGGAGATTCCCAGAACCTCTGGATTCCCAGTTTTTTGGGGTCTTGCAAAAGAACTTTTGCCATGGCCTGAGATGAAAGCAAAAACAAATAAACAGCTCTGGCAAGTGAACGTTCTAGTGCCCAAGATTGAATCATCAGGGAGACCCTAAAATAGAGTGTACCCCAAGACAGAAGATACCTGGCAAAAAGGAAAGAGAAAATGTTGGGGTGGAGGTCACTGGGCCTTTCTTCTACAAGCGTGTCTTGAGTACTTACTATATACTCAACACTGTGCTGGCTGGGCACACAGTGTGCAGGGATGCAGTGGTTGACCAGATAGACGGGACCTACCATAAGGAAGAAACACAAGTCTAGAGGCCCTAGAAAATTGTGTGAAGGCAGCAGTGGGCACAAGGCTCCCCCTCACCACCCTGTGGGGGACGTTATCCCACCTTGGACTCCTACTCAAGAGGTAGCATTGGAGGGAGCAGGGGGTACCCTTTCTTTTGGGTTGGGGGGAGATGGGTTACAGAGATATAGTGGTGTTCGTAGGAAGCACAGGCATTGATTGGTAGGGCACGTGGGACCAGGGATGAGCTAGAAGGCGGGTGGCAGCAACAGAACCCACTCTGCTTCTATCACTTTGATGTGAGTTTCACAAAACCGATCTGAATGGTACCGAAGATTGAAAATAAAGGAGGTGGGGCTTCCCTGGTGGCTCAGTGGTTGAGGGTCCGCCTGCCGATGCAGGGGACACGGGTTCGTGCCCTGGTCCGGGAAGATTCCCACATGCCGTGGAGCGGCTAGGCCCGTGAGCCATGGCCGCAGAGCCTGCGCGTCCGGAGCCTGTGCTCCGCAACAGGAGAGGCCACAACAGTGAGAGCCCCGCCTACTGCAAAAAAAAAAAAAAAAAAGAAAGAAAATAAAGGAGGTTAACCCCAGAAAGTTAGATCTATCACTCTTGATCCCCTTAACACAGCGGGGTGCCCCCTATAAAGGATGTTTTCCTCTACCTCACCATTCTATCATTTGCTGTTTTAAAGAACCGGCTCTTTTGCCTTGTGCCGCAGCAAAAATATTTCTACAATTCTTTGTAAGTAAATGGAGTCTTAAAGCTTAAACCTCTGCCCTGGGCAAGGAACCAAAGGATGTCATTGTGCATAACTTCAAAGGCTGATAAGATGTTTAAGGTCGCTGCTCTCTGAAAGAGTTTCTTTCTTTTAAGGCCAGCCAGAAACATTCTTGTACACATCCCACCATTATTCCAATGAGAAGCAGAAGACCGTTTCTTCAGTGTGTTGAGGCTCTCATTTTTTTTGTTTGTTTGTTTTTTTCCCCCGCATGTCTCTACCCCACAGAGTATATTCTCTCTCTCTGCCCTACAATGGTTGCATTGTGCTTTGGATGATGGATGTCCAGTAAGCATGATATTAAAGACACTACCGGGCCTCCCTGGTGGCGCAAGTGGTTGAGAGTCCGCCTGCCGATGCAGGGGATACGGGTTCGTGCCCCGGTCTGGGAGGATCCCATATGCCGCGGAGCGGCTGGGCCCGTGAGCCATGGCCGCTGAGCCTGCGCGTCCGGAGCCTGCGCGTCCGGAGCCTGTGCTCCGCGACGGGGGAGGCCACAACAGTGAGAGGCCCGCATACCGCAAAAAGGAAAAAAAAAAAAAAAAAAAAAAAAAAAGACACTACCTTTTCCGTCTGGAGGAATCAAAGAAACAGTGGTTCTGTTGCATTATTTCCATGTTTGCATGAAGCAGTCACTCAAGGACTTGGGGGTTCTTGATATTTCGGGGATTATGACTGGTGTGGCATAAGCTGGTGAAACATCTCTGATCATCCAGCATTTAAAGTCTCTCAGTAACAGGTGACTCAAGAGAAGTTCAAAGTCTAATTGTGTCAGGGACACTTCTCTCTCTCTTTTCAGTTTTATCCCTGGGCACTGCAGAATGTGTTGGTTTCTCTCTGTCACCAGCAGGCGGTTTGATGCCCTCAACCTATGAAAGCAGGGGTGGAAGATTTTTAGTAAATTGTCCAGGAAATAGGAAAATACTGGCTGTGCTGTTGGAAATGTTTGCTATTTACTGCACATTCTTTCACACAGAATATCTTCCAGCTAAACGGGTTTTCTATACATTCTGATTTTGAAAATGGAGGCCTGCACTGTCAAGTCTAGGAGGAGAAGGCCCCCGGGATAGAAGGGATGGAGCTCTTGAAATGATTCATTACCCACTGGCTGGTGGAACATGGATGCTTTGATGGCCAAAGATGGTGATTCCTCCTTTGCGTCTTAATAACACAGTGCTCAGAGCTCCTAGGTGCTTTACAAATGCCTGTGGGTGGCTTAATAAAAGTATAATTTAGGGTTCTGGTGCTTGCTTGTAGTTTCCCTTGTTCCTCGCCTGGATTCCTGGCCCAGAGAATAGAGACAAAACTCTCTAGTTCTGTCTTATGATGCCATTCTGCGTTACTGCACTCCACGGGCACCCCATCGCTGCCTGCCATGGAAGGAGCATTGGCCAGCCTGCCAGAAAAAAAATGTAACGAAAGTGAAGACTTGGGAACCTCACTGTTTGAAGCTCCCGTTCTCGCATTCCAGACCGAGGCCCTCAGGCAGACTGGAGATAGCTTAATAGAAGCATATTTGTAACACTCCGGTTCCAACCAGATCAAAGGGCAGTGAGCCTGCCTGGGCTGCAGCTTCCAAGTGAAAACTGGACCCTGGAAGTGAGCCTGTGTGACTTGGCCATGCCTTGAATCCGAGAAGAAATACCAATTCTGTTATGGATGTTTGAGCCATCGGATGGAGACTTTGAAGTCTCTTTGCCTGTAAAAAATTGGATTCGGTGCCTCCCTCAACCTGCCCCCACCTTGGACTGGTTTAAGATTTGGGGTTTCTTCCGAAGTGGTGCTTCTTGTTGAGGCTGTTGGGGAAAATGAAGTGATCACGCAGAAGCCCAATAGGTGCTGGACTGCTGGGAGCCTGGGAGGGCTCAGCTCAGAGGCTGGATCTCTCGGGATGTTCCAGATGTTATTGGGATTGGATGACTAGAAGCACTAAAGCTGCAGGTAAAGGGGAGCCTCACTTTCTTTTCTTGAACAGACTATGGAAATGTTGGTGTTTTTGTTGACTGAATCAGTTTTTTTCAGACTTTTAGGTTCCCTGGATTAATAAGTTTCAAAAGAAAATTTTCTTCTTCTTTTTTTTTTTTTTTGGCAAGTAAGGGCTTTAAAAATTGCCACTTGTTAGCACTATAATTCGACAAAACAATGGACGTTCGAACAAACCAGGAAAAAAAAATCAGTAAGAACTTAATTTCAGAATAAAAGCAATCTTTTAAATATAATACATTTAGCATTATATTTTAAAAAATCTGTAATACATTGTTAGGATTTTTCTCCTTTTGCCTCTGGCCAGTGAAAACTTTGTCACTGACGAGTATTGGTCTGTGAACAGGTATTTGAAAACTATACTGTTAGGCTGTTAGGCTACATATATACTATATAAACAGACATATATACGTACATACAAATTGAAAGAAAAATCATAATTATTATGATACTAACACATTTGCATTATTACAGAGTAATACATGTTAATTACAGAGTATGTTTACATATATTATCTCATATGGTCTGTTAGTGTATGCCTTTGAAACATAAATTAGTCTTAATAGCCTAAGCTAAATAGAATTAAGAACAGAAGGGAAGCCTAATGTTTAAACTGTTACTGTCCTAGAGTCAAATATGAATAATTAAAAAAATTATCCACTGCTTTGATTTTCCCATGTCTCTGCTACTCTGCTATGTTAGTGAGAGTAAAGAAACAGATAATACTGTGATGATATGCACACATCTTTAGAAACCTATGTATAGCCTACTCGCATTCACACATATATTTATGATTTCTTTTCTGAATTAAAAAATCAGAGCATATATTCTGACGAACATAAATAAACATGTGGGGAAAAATAAAATTATCTGATATACATTATGAGAAAAATCTGCGGACTCTGTGGGGCAGGGGTTAAGGGGGGCAGGCAGGGAAGGACGAGAGGGTGGACGAGTGAGAGAGAATTTTTACTCTAAGTGAATAGGGGTGTTTCTAGTCCCAAACTTGTGTTTAAAAACAAATGTGTATTTTGACTTCAACTCAAGTGTCTCTGTCTTGAACATCTGAATATAGGTGTTTCTGATTTTGAATGTTCTCTTCGAATAAAATAACAGATATTTTCCCTTTGCCAGCTTCTCCTTCCAGCTCCTACTGGCTTTCCTAGGATTTCGGGCTCCCTAAGTTTCCCTAAAGGAGGGCACTAGCTTCGGTATTCTGGTTTGCAAGAGTTTCTCTGAAGCAAAATCTATTGCAGGACCAGTAGCCTGGTTGCCCAATCGTGATCTTATTTTGAAGACCCTCAACCAAGGCAGAACTTCAGTTAGGCAAGAATTTATTGGTCAATTAATTACTTCAGGCAGTGATAGTTCAGTAAGTGTGTGGGTGCCTCATCCATATCAGGCTTGGTGCTGGGCAGTGGGGATACTAATAGAATTCAAGATAAAATGGTTTCTACCCTTGGGGAGCTACCAGTCTATTGGGGAGACAGACAAACCAGGACACAACAAATAATAAATTACAAATAGTAATGAATCCTGGATAGGAAACATAACAAGGTGCTATTATCAATAAACTTGGAAGAAGCCATCTTGCAAACTCATCAGGTAAAGTGAAAATTTGACAATCAACAATTGGCTGTTGATATTGTGTGCGTGTGTGTATGTGTGTGTGTGTATATATATATATGAAAAAGATGAAGGCTATATAATACATTTGTAAGGCTTTTATAACATAGGAAATAGTTTCAAGAAAGGAAAACATTAGGAAAAAATTTCATCAACTCTTAATTTTCTCATGGCCTCTACTTACTGAATAATTCCTCTGCAAAGCTACAGTTTACTAGATTACTTACATGGTGCACAAGGTACTCCAATAGGAATGCCAGAGCTGGTTGGCTGACTTAACAGTCAGCCCACAGGCTCTTTTTTCCATGACACAGCACTAAGGGTTTGGCCAGATATCTCAGATTACCTACAAACTAAAAAAAAAAGTTTTTCAATTTTTCGGGTGTTGTATTTACCCACCATTTTGTTTTCTTCCAATGAAAAACAAAATCACCTAACATTGAACATCTGCTCTGAATAAGGCCCTGAGCTTGCTCGTGGGGAACATACACCTGGTAGCAGAGAGAATGGTTGTATGCACAGGATGTATATACAGTAGAAAAGGTTCAGTGCAGGAGCAGGGCTGCAGGTAACAGGAAGAGTTGAGTGTAGGGGTGGAGGGCTCAGTTAAGAATTTCTGGGGCGGTGGGGGGGGGCTTCCCTGGTGGCACAGTGGTTGAGAGTCCGCCTGCCGATGCAGGGGAGACGGGTTCGTGCCCCGGTCTGGGAGGATCCCACATGCCGCGGAGCGGCTGGGCCCGTGAGCCATGGCCGCTGAGCCTGTGCGTCCGGAGCCTGTGCTCCACAACGGGAGAGGCCACAGCAGTGAGAGGCCTGCGTACCGCAAAAAAAAAAAAAAAAAAAAAAAGAATTTCTGGGGTGGCATTCAGACTCGATCTTAAAGAGTGGGCAAGCATTAGACTTGTGGAGAGTGGCAGTGCCGTGCACCTGCTCAGCCACCTGACAAGCTCATGCGAAGACCCATTAAGCCTTTTTCATATTAAAACTAACAACTCTTTGTTTCCTGAGGGCATATGTCTTGATAGGGAGCGATGATAATATATCGATTTCCATCAAGTTGCATTTTATCATCATAATGGTTACAGAGGAGGCTGCTTTTAGTCCCGGCAGTGCATTTTAATGTGTTGCAAGAAACATGGAAGTTGACGAAAGGCATAATGGATCCATAATGGACGAGGGGCTGACGAGGCCACAAATGGGACATGCCACGTCTGGAACACGAATGCTTCGCTTGGAGTCATGTGCATTCTCCACATTAGAAGGGGCCGATGGGCACAAGCCGGTTTTGCCTGGAACTCCAAGGAGATGGGTGGGCACCTCTGCTGGGCTGCTTCATCTGGTTGCCTTTGCCTTCAGCATCCCCTGTGGTGGCCCTGTGGCTGCTGACTGACCACAGGTTCAGGATTGCACGAGAAGAGGATGCCTCTGTCCATGCAAGTATGTGCAGCTTTCTGAACGAAAGGATTTTTCTTTTTTTTTTTTTGCGGTATGCCGGCATCTCACTGCTGTGGCCTCTCCCGTTGCGGAGACGCGCAGGCTCAGCGGCCATGGCTCACGGGCCCAGCCGCTCCGCGGCATGTGGGATTCTCCCGGACCGGGGCACGAACCCGTGTCCCCTTCATCGGCAGGAGGACTGTCAACCACTATTGCCACCAGGGAAGCCCCAAAAGGATTTTTTTTAATTTTTATTTTTTATTTTGCCACACCGCACAGAGTGTGGGATCTTAGTTTCCCGACCAGGGATCGAATCCGTCCCCCCTGCAGTGGAAGCGCGGAGTCTTAACCACTGGACCGCCAGGAAAGTCCCCAAAAGGAGGTTTTTTTTTTATGAAAGGAGATACACTATGAATGTTGTGAAGGATGTTTTTCTAAAAGAGAAAAGTTTGGGATCAAGTGTGAGTGTATTTTATGGTATTCAGAGCCCTGGCAGGTAGGCCTGGTTCACCCCAGAACCCTGGGAAAGAACAGGTCTGGCCTTCAGTCTTCATCATTTGGGAAGTCTAGTCAGCTCGGTCAGTGTATCTTGGAGGTGGTTTTCATAAGCGAACACAATCAGTGCCAAAACTAACCTTTTGCGGAAGAACTTAGTTGGTGAGAGAAACCATCTTACCTTATGTCCTAATAGTAAATGTGTTCTGAATGAGGCCTTGTCCCAGAGTCTTACATTTTTTCCATCACGCCTACAGCACAGGGGTGGGATCTCAGAGCCCTTAGCGAGGGTTTGCTGATTATTGAGTAATGTGCTCAGATGTTTGCAAAAAAAGGTGCAAACACCTTCAGTGACGCGAGACACAAAGATGCATTTGAATCCAGAACTCCTCGTAACATTGAGGCTCCATCTTTATAACAATTCCAAAATATATTATTTTTATTATTTTTAAAATTATTTTATTATTATTCCAAAATATATATATATATATATTTTTTTTGCGGTATGCGGGCCTCTCACTGTTGTGGCCTCCCCCGTTGCGGAGCACAGGCTCCGGACGCGCAGGCTCAGCGGCCATGGCTCACGGGCCCAGCCGCTCCGCGGCATATGGGATCCTCCCAGACCGGGGCACGAACCCGTATCCCCTGCATCGGCAGGCGGACTCTCAACCACTTGCGCCACCAGGGAGGCCCCAAAATATATATTTTTAATGGAAGTATAACTGACCTACAATACTGTTAGTTCCAGATGCACAGCATAGTGATTCGATTATTTCTGTACATCACAAAATGATCACCCTTATAAGTCTAGTTACCATCTGTCACCATACAAAGATATTACAATAGTATTGACTATATTCCTCACGCTGTACATTTCATCCCTGTGACTCATTTATTTTGTAACTGGAAATTTGTACCTCTTAATCTCTCTCACCTATTTCACTCATCCCCCCACCCCCAAATATTCTTGAATGCTGTTTTTTCCCATTGCTTTTGGATATTCTCATCTTAAAATAAAATTGTGTGTATACTAGGATGTGTGAGAGATTTATCACCCAGCAGAATGATCTTTAGTGGATTCTACTTTTCCTGATCAGTTAGTCTTATGTTTGGTATTGGGATGTTTTCTGTCTCACCCAGATTCCTGAATTTGGAAATGAGTGACTTACAGTACCTTTTGATTTGGTTTTAATCCATCAAAATCAAGTTAGTTATAAGTGATGGAAGAGCTTACTTTGTGTAGTCCGGGCTGCCGGGAGACATCAGCCACATGCCAAAAGCTTGCTCGTTGCCCGGCAACCTTGCTGGAGGAATAGATTTTCTGCCACTGGCTCCCTTTTTAGTCGAGGCAGAATCTATTAACACTACTATTCTAGCCCAGAGAACCGGAGCTGGAGTTTAGCTGCAAAGAATGGTTGGAGTTTTTTGTTTTTGCTTTTTAAAATAATCCAGCACCGTGTTTCTGGCTTCTAAACTCTGCTGCTAATTTCATTGACTTCCAAGTAAAGATTTAGAGCTTATTAAGATTGCTTAACACTGCCCAAGCTAAAGAAGTTTGTTTTCTGCCTGCTTGGCCCCTGAAAAAGCTCTTTGTTTAATTTCTGTAGAAACTACCACGCAGGGAATGGGTGGGGGCTGTGAGCATCCAAGGTGAAGGTGGAGCAGGTAAGAGCAGCTTCATTCAACCCCAGACTTTTCATAGTCTTCACAGGTATACTTGCTGGCTCCCACTTTCTAGAGGCAAACTTATCATCTGGCTGTCGAAGCTGTTATTTCTTCAAGTATACACGATCTCTGATTGAAAAGTGGCTGTGTATTCCTTCCTTTTATCCTTCAGTCAAAGAATGTCTTTTCTCCTTCTGTAGCTAAATACTTCACCAACGGGATTGATGATTTCCGTCTACCAGGGGAGCTTGCATTGCTGTCAGCTCTATTGTTTTGCTTATGCTTTTAATGTAATAGCTTTGGGTTGTAGCAAGAGAAGATGATGGCTAAGCCCAGCGTCAGGTGGCTGGAGTTATTTGCCTCTGCTGAAATGCAATTTTAATAATGGACTGTATCAACTCAATGTGTTTTCTTGCCCCTTTGTAAAACAAAGGAAGATCTCAGCACATTAACCCGTTGGTGGCAGGAAAAATCAAAATCTCTAAGAACCACTTAATTAAATGACAGTTGCACCTCATATTAGAAATCTTGCAAACAGGCTGCAGAAATTATCTGAACAGGGGGGAAGGGGTTGCTCTTTTTTTAGAAAGTGGACCTTAGCCACCTCATCAATTTCACCCTTTCTAAGGGCCAAATGCTGAAAGGTAAATACACAGTGTGATCTGGTGGAGAAATGAGCTAACTTGAAGAAAACCATGACTTACTCGAGAGAACAATCTTGAAATTCACTTGTTTATTTGTTCTGATCATTGTAAACTTTATTAATTATGAAAATGCAGGTGTTTTGGGTTTATTTTCCCAAATAATCTTAGAATGTTACTGATGCAAGGAACCTTTGAGAGAGTAGTTCAAGCACCCCCAAATGCTCCTTTACAAAGAAGGAAACCAGAGAGGTGAAAAAGTTTGCTCAAGGATACACAGCTGTGTTGAGAGTGGCCAGCCAGTTGACTCTTAATGACAGCGCCACCCAAACGATACTTCTGAAGGGAAAGGAGAGAGGAAAAGCTCCTACTTCCACAGCGCTGATTCCATCTATAAAACCAACAAATCTTTAATGCACACCTTCTGCCTATGTGCAGGTACTGGGCTAGGTGCCGGGGGAAGCCAAGGTCTTTACTTTCATGAAGTTACATTTAGAAGTGGGAGATGCCCACAGTCAGCCGTGAAACCATAAGAAAATTACAGGTTGTGATAAGTACTTAGCTAAGATATAAGGAGAACAGAGGAATGTTGGTGGCAATTAGATAACAGAAGTATTACCTGTTAAAGTACTTAACTCCTTGGGAACACCAGCATTCTTACCACTAACAGAAAATACGTTGGAAAAAAAATATGTTGGATAAACTGAAACCTTTGGAAGGGTTCATTGTCACCCATTATGTTGTTCCAGTGGGGAGGTCTGCCTGGTGAGATTTGTGAGCTTCCCAAGACAGTGTACAAACCAAAACCGAAATTAGTAGGGATCTTAGAACTCTTCCAATTCATGAATGCTGGGATTCAGCCACTTTGTTCTTTTGTTTGTTCATCAGTTCGTTCCATTCCTTCATGTTGCAAATACTTATTAGGTATTTCCTACTTACTACTGAAAGTCTCTGCACAACAAAAATGTTTCCAAGACCTAATCTGGCACACTTCTATGAAGGAATATTTCATACAAACTCCTGTTATCAGCAATCTTGGGACATTTTATCCTAGCAAATTGGATTTTTAAGTCATATAACTCATTCTTTTTCTTTCTAACTGGTTGCTTTAGTGCTCCAGGCAACTTTACACGCAAGATTTTTTTTTTTTTAATGAGTACTATGAAACTCTAGTGTGAGGATTTGCTTTTGTTGTAGGTCTGTATTCAGCAGGTCTACTAGAGGGCAGTGGTGAAAACTAATGGACGTGGCCGAGTGAAGGATCTGTTTCAAAGTCTGGATCTTTCCATGAATCACATGGTCATTTGTTGCTGGCTTTGCCAATATCTCCATATATTTCCTCAGAAATGTGCTGGATCTCAAAATCTGCTGTAAATTTACCACGCATGGATCTTGTGTTTCCTTCCCCGGCCATGCTGCAAACACCGATTCGAAGGCTCTGACTGAGAAAGTGACTAAAAGCGTTTATCATGCTGTTCTGTGCATTTTCTTTGTTCTCCTGATACTTCGTTATATGTGCGTATCAGATGTCAGAGAAAAGTAGAAGCAGCCCCAAGGGCACTGTTTTTGTAATTTCATATAATTCATTTCCTTGAAAATTTGGCTGGAGAGGATTTTCCTTCAGACTTCTCTTCCATTTTGGCATCTTTCTTGCTCTTTTCCCATGTGGCCAATGTCAAGTCTTTCAGTTGTGTTTGAGTTGAAAGCATCTTCGTTTTAGCCTAAGAAGACACAGCTACAGCGGACTGACCGTAACGGGCCTCCCTGTCACCCTGGAGTGTCTCATGCGATAGTTTCTGAGCACTGAGAGCTTGCTCTGTGCTAAGCGCTCTGCTGGATGATTTGACTACACAAATATTCCCACTCACCCTTAGGGGCAGGTAATGCCATTATTCCCATTTGACTGATGTGGAAACTGAGGCCAAGAAAGTTTGAGCAATTTTAAAACCAAGGTCTCATAGTATAAGTGGTGAGCAGGATCCAAAGTTGGACTTACATAATTTTAAAGTCCCTCTACTGCTGCAGGTGCTAGCTATAATGCCCCCTTTATTTGTCTATTATAGGCACTCACTTTTTTCTTTAGACCTGTGACAAAGTCTGTAAAATTACAAGAAGGGAAGGTGATTTATTTGTCATTTATACTAGACCAGTATTTTCTATGTGTTTTAACAGAACACTAGCCAGCAAGATGTTAGATGTTTCTAAAAAACACAGAAAAAAAAAAAGAGTCTTGCGTTAAATTAATTTGGTCAAAACTGCATATTAAATCCCCTTCTAGGCAATTCTGAATTCACTTTTGCATATTAAGAGGTCTGAGCCATCCTTCAACAAAAAAGTATTTTTATTCTAAAATTTAAATTTTTAATTTAATTTGCCCAAATTTCCATGGGACTACAGAACCTTTATTTTTTCTCCTAATGCCTTTAAAAGTGTAATTTGGAAAAGTCTTCAAGTAAAAGGCAAGGAAAGAGCTTGGTGCATTCCACTATAGAACTGAATTTTTAAAAAAGGAAAAGAAGAAGAGAAAACAATGTTCTCAGGCCCTCTAAAGATCACAGCCTGCTGTTTCACCCTGTTCTACCTTAAAACTGTTTTTATTTTTTTACCCAGATTCCTCCAAGACAGGAAATGTGAGTCCCCTGGTCTTTATCTCCTGCCTTGAGACTTATTTTTGGCCCAGGTCTCGACTAGGTTTTTCGCCCTCCGCGCACTTCACCCACCATGTACATTAAGCTCCTTGAGGGGAGGAACTGGGCTGTAGCATCTTTGTGGTCTTACAGTGGCTCAGTAACTACATAGGAAATATAGAAATCAGCTGTATTTCGAATAAAAGAATAAACATGCAGGATGTGGATCTGTTTTTCTGAGTTGACTCTAGCCCAGTGAAGAACCCCCTCTTTGAGTGACAGTGAGAAATTCGAGAAGCTGCAGTAACTCATTTATATCACTAGGGTTCCATTTGGAAAATGATACCTCCCCTTGTCCAATTTAATTAGTAGTTGTGTTTTCAGTTCCAGTTGAAAGCCTCAGAAGAAAGGATTGTAGTAAACTGTGGTATTTGGTATTATTGTTGTTATCTGATTATATTTACTATTGTGACAGTTTTAGACTAAGGCACTTTTCAAGAGGGGCACATCGTGTTATCTGATTGGTTTTTCTCTCTTCTTCCCCCACCTCCTGTGTATTCTAAAGCCCATTGTTAAGTATGAGCCCTCTTTTACAGATAGAAATCGATGCATGCAGATTTGTGGTTATTTTGGTTTGTTTTTTAATACATGGCCTAAGGTTACATGGCAAGTCCATTCTGAATACGGAGGTTGAGCCTCAGGGTCTTTTCTGAGAGGTCACCCACACATTGACAAAGGCAGTGTGGTTTCAGGGAACCATGGCCCAACAGGAAGTTGGAAGATGTGGGGTCTGCTCTGGCCTTGCCATTTATTTGTTGGATGGCTTTGGACCATTCATTCATTCATTCATCAAGCATTTTATGGGCTATCTACCAGGTGTTCGGTGCTAGGCTAGATGCTAAGGCTACAGAGATGAATAGGACAGTGTTCTTGTTCTTAAGGAACTTCCTGTTTAGTGTATAGATCCAGATGCATAAACCAACATGCTCAGAAAAATGCCATGAGTGCTTTGCTAAAAGTGTGTCCAGGTAGAGTGGGAGCCCAAAGGAGGGAGGGGCAACACTATCTGTGGTGCTGCAGAAATGCTTCGTGGCAGAAGTGATTTGGGGTTGAGTTTTGGAAAAAAAAAAAAAATCTTATCCAGGGATTATGCCATGATAGGGAGTTTGGACTTTATGCCTCTTTCTAATTTCCTGGTCCTGAGAGCCACTGAAGAGTTTTTAACAGGGAACAGCATAGTCATTTTTGTGTTTTAGAAAGATATGTGAGGAGGATGAGTTTATTTAATCTCTGGGAACCTAACTTTTCTCAGCAGTAAGATGCATATAGATAATACCCACTCCTTTTGCCTCATGGGTTTGTTTGGGTTGCATTTCTTTAAAATGCAGTAGGAATAGCTGACCTGTACTCACTACTTTCTAAGCCCTTTAATCCTCACAGCAACCCTGTGAAGGTCATTATTGCTATTATTTGCATTTTATTTAATTTATTTTTTGGCCGTGCAGTGCGGCTTGTGGGATCTTAGTTCCCCAAACAGGGATTGAACCTGCACCCTCGGCAGTGGAAGTGCGGAGTCCTAACCACTGGACCACCAGGGAATTCCCATTATTCGCATTTTAGAGTTGGGGATGGTCATAGGCTGACTATCCGGCCCAGGGAGACACAGCCAGGATTTGAACCCAGGTCTGCCAGATTTGGAGCCCCTATGCCCTTAGCCCACCATCGATGCTGTTAAGATGCTGGCATGTCTTTCTTGCCCTTCATTTCTCACCTGAAACATTTTGGCTGGTCGCTGTATTTTGCCTCCAGTGACCTTTTAGCGAAGACCGTTGATGTATTGGAAAGACTCAAAATCAGCACCAAAGAAATGTGCCATTATTTGCAACTGACAAATTTTAAATCTGTCTTTTAAATTTAAAATTTTAAATTTGTCTGACAACTGACAAAAATTAAATTTGTCTTTACTAATGTAGTCTTGTATCTTAAATAGAACCAAGTTTACGGAGTAGAATATGTGACTTCAATTCTTTTGTACTTACTGGGAGTTACAAAGAACGTATGTTTCTATGGGCATGTACATAAATCTTCCTTCCGATGTTAACAGAAAATTGATCGTGATTCTGACACCCTCCTTTTGGGGAGTTCCTTTGAAGATCCATATTATGAATAGGTAAAAGTAAAATTGAAGAGGATGTACTGAGATGGATTAGAGCAGGGGAAAGACCTTGAATGGGGTAGCCTGTCAAAAGGAGTTGCCAAAGAACGGAATAGACAAAGGTAAGGAAGTAGGTTTGGCAAACTCAGCAAGCTCTGCTTGTTGAAACGACAATTTGGAAAATATTCTAGAAGTTCACACACAGGCAGTCGCAATTCAAGGACAAGTTAACGGCACCTCTTTGGTAAAAAAAGAAAAGAAGTGTATTCACTATATTTTCTCTGTACTAGGTCACTGCAGGGCGAAAAAAGGCTGCATTATCTGCTAACCATGAATGAGTTTCTTTAAGAATTGCTGCTTGAAGATTCAGGAGCTTCAAGAAGAAGAATTAAAATAAAATGCTGTCTCGACCTGTGTTCAGTGTGCCAAAAAATAGCCCTGAAAAATGCCAGGGTTACCCATTTTGTGGCTTGGGAGGAACGTTTTGATCAGCCTTCAGCTACTCATAAAAAATAAATACGGCCGTGTTCTTACTCGGACTCTTTCTTGAAGATCTTTTAGAGTAGATTTCCAGCTGAAATTTCACCTCCAGTAAAAAAAAAAAAAAAAAAAAAAAAAGGAAAGAAAGAAAGAAAGAAAAGCTGAGCCTTACTTAAAACATTAGGCATGTCATGCCAGAGTAAAATAATGGAATCACAAAGAGAAAGTGCTCCATTGAGATAAAACAGCTGTCCTTTACACTCACTGCATACGTATAATTCACCTGTTTGTAGGTTATGCTTTAATGGGGAGGAATATTAAGGGAATGAGAAAGAATTTCTTTATTACATGGAAGAGCATTGCAAAGAAATATACCCCCATTGAAGCAGCTGTTTCAGAAGAGCACGTTCTGGAACGTGAGTGAGAGTATATCCCCCAAGATTCTGCTGCCTGGCTCGTAGGAAGAATGGAGAAAATATAGTAGGTGCGGAGCCACGGATAGAACTGACCTCATGGCGTCAGCGTGAGGTTTTGTGGGTGTCACTTCCAGGCTCACTGGTTCTCAGACTTGGATGTGCATTGGAATCACCTGGGGAGTTTGAAAAAAAATATGATGCCTGGTTCTGTGCCCAGAGGTTCTGACCTAATTGGGGTGTGGCCTGGCCATGGGGATTTTTAAAACCTACCCAGAGGACTTTGACATTCAGCAAAGAATGAGAAACCATCGGCCTAGAAGATGACTGATGTCTTTCTTTTCCTGTGTTCTTTGCAGCTAGGGCAGTTTGCTTGTAGGGACTTTGGTTTGGAAGGCTCCATCCTGAGTGGGGAACAGAAACCTTCAAAGCCAACCCAGAGAGCACTTGATTAAGTCTTTAGTTTGATGGATTCCTCTCTTTAAGGGCTAAAAAGTAAAATTCCAGTGTTCCTTTGAAAAATGAATCCTGGGGTTTCTTTCCATCACAGAGAAAGTATAAGTATATTCTCTCTGAACTCCAAAGTAGGAAAAAAAAAAAAGTAAACAACCACATCCAGATGCAGGCAAACTTCCAAGTAGTGGGAAGATGCTGTGAAATAATATTGATCAAGATATCAGCAGGCATTGAGACTTGACCCTAATTTACTGATGGGGGAAGAAAAAAAAATAAGAAAGAAGGAAAGAAAAGAAAAGTAATAGAGTACATTCTTGATTATAGGTCCAATGGTCAGAACTACATTACTTAACTTAAGTGGAGCTTTTTCTTTTTCTTTTTGGGATTTCTAGGAAATACCAGACAGTATGGTATAACATAAGTAAGAAGAAACATGGCTTTTAGTTAGTACTTTGCTAATGCTAAGCATTGACCTTCAATAATTCTCTATTTTTCTCAATCTGTAGAACAGGAGTCATACTATTGGTTCTACTCCAGTTTGAACATTTACTTCTTTACAAGGAACTGCCTCCTGAGCCAATATTTGAGCTTGGGGTGATTGAGAAGGGGTGTCTTCACCTCAATACCAACCAGAAAAAAGTCAGGAAGTCACAGGTGGGTCCAAGAGACCGAAAGCAGGCTTGAGCAGCACTCCTCAAGTGGGATGTGCCCACAAATCTAGAGATGTTGTTAAAATGCAGATTCTGAATCAACAGGTCCAGGGAGGGGCCCAAGAGAGTCGGCATTTCCAGGTGATGTTGATGGTGCTGATCCCCGGCTCACACTTTGAGAGGGACATCAGTCCAGAACACCTGCTGGTGTGAATGCTTTTCTTAGGGCAGCTGGAAGAGAATAAGACATGGATGGAGAAGACTGGTGTGTAGCTGCCCTCTGTGCAGGTGATGCATAAAGTACAGGCACAATAATAATTTTTTGACTTTTGAGTTCATGTGGCCCCAGGCAACTTGGTATGATCAATGTCTACTTATGTTCTCAACTGCTCTTTTTATAGGTACTAATTTTTATATGCTTTGCATTCTCTACATGACCTTGAGGGGAGCCTGAGTATAAAATTTAGTTTCTTTTTTTTTTTTGGGCCGCGTTGGGTCTTCGTTGCTGTGCACAGGTTTTCTTAGTTGTGGTGAGTGGGGGCTACTCTTCATTGCGGAGCATGGACCCTAGAGTGCATGGTCTTCAGTAGTTGTGGCTCACGGGCTCAGTAGTTATGGCTTGTGGGCTCTAGAGCGCAGGCTCAGTTGTTTTGGCACAAGGGCTTAGTTTCTCCGTGGCATGTGAGATCTTCCCAGACCAGAGATCGAACCCATGTCCCCTTCATTGGCAGGTGGATTCTTAGCCACTGCGCCACCAGGGAAGTCCCCCAAATTTAGTTTCTTTCTCCATTAATTTTTTCCTGTTTTTCTTGAATTCTGGTATGTCAGCCTACTACCTTTCTCTGTGATTCAATCTAGTTTATCTTTTGAGTCTTTCTTACCTACATGTACAGCTAGTTCTCTTTTATCTGGTGCCTACCATGGTGATTTTTTAAAAATCTCTAGGTAAATGGCAAAATTATTCAAAATAATCTGGTTGACCTCATCCTCATTGGGTTATCAGTGGAAATGTTGGGGTAAAATCAACTTGCCAACATTGATCTAAATAAGATCCTCTGATTATGTGGTTTGCCCAATGGATAGATTTTTGTTTTGCCAGTCTAAATCGGGGGCTGTGTCGTGTTTTCCTGATCGTTTCATAATGTGCTCACACATTATTTAAGGTTTGTAAAGTTTAAGAATAGATGTAGTTTTGTGTGTTCTAATTTAAACATAGAATTTGGAAAGGGAAAAGGGTTTTAAAAAATATGGTTGTGACATGTTTATTATAAATAAGTGAAAATGGAGCCCGTGATTATGCTGGTGGTATATATATATATATTGTACCTTGTCAACAAGAAAGCTTTTATGTTCGTGTATTTCACATGGTATTTTCTTTCTTTAAAAAAATTATAGAGCTGATGATGTCTCTTGGAAGACTTAAACGCATTCTGGTTTAAAATAGTCCTCTATAACTGGGCTTCTTCTTGAAGTTTCCATGGCTTTCTCTTAGAACTGCAGGCCTGTTGAAATGGACCTGGTTTTCACTAGCTGCAGTCAGTTATTCCCTCTTTCTCTAAGCCAGAGGTTCTCAAATATCATTGTGCATCAGAATCACCTGGAAGGCTTATTAACACAGAGACAGCTGGGCTCCATCACCAGTTTCTGGTTCAGGAGGTCTGGGGTGAGGCTGGAGGACTTGCATTTCTCCCATGTTGCCAGGTGATGCTGATGCTGCTTATCCAGGTACCACATTTTGAGAACCACTGCAGTTTCAGCCCTTGCTAAGTGTTGACTGGAACCAGCAGCATGTATGTTGTACCTGGCTGATGCATCACCTGGGACCTTTTCAGAAATGCAACGTCTTAGGCTCCAGCCCAGACCTACTGAATCAGAATCTGCATTTTAACAAGCTCCCATGTGATTTATGTGCGCATTCAAGTTTGAGAAGCCCTGCTTTAAGCTACTTGCAACATCATTAATGTTCTGATGTTACTAGCATTGGGATTTCATAAGCACTGAGTGAAGGGGAAAGAGAAAATCTTAAAGAAATTAGAACTCTTAGGTACTTAATCTTTCTGACAGCATCTTCTCTGGCAAGCTGAGGTCAACCTGGCCATAGTTGAACTCAATTTTGTATTATTCCAAGAAGTAATTTTTAATCATTTCTTTAACTCCAGAGAAAATGACATTTATTTTAAATCACTTACTTAAAAAGCATCGTAAAATTACAAATTGTTTATCATAAAAAAACGAGCTCAACTAATCAGATTCATTCATTGCATGTTCTGCCCACAAGTTTTGCAAGTACTCAGGAGACCACAGCAGACAGATGAGCCTATAGACCTGGGAGACTGGGGCCACTGCACTGCAGGTTCTTCTCCACCCTTCTCAACAGCCACAGGACTATGGAATGAAACCTAAAATTCATAATTATAATCTGGAGGCTTTATTTAATCCAGTGGAAAGTAAACAACAACAGAAAAAGATTTTCTGGAATATCTAGACTTTTCAGTTATTCAGAACCCAAAGTGCCCCCTTCCTGGATAAATGAAGAGTCTAAAGTATTTTTCTTTCTTTCAAATTGATCGCGTGACAAACATTTGGAATTCTTAGGTGTTACTTCCTTTAAAGAGGAAAGTAGTGCCTGACATCAGCAAGTGTATTTTCTGCCCTTGTTTCCCAGTGATTTCAAGTAGAAAAAAAGAGGACTTGTGGTGGGAGAGAAACACTACAGGAAGCCAGTCAAAGCATCTAGACTTAACAGTTGTGCTACTGAAATTTTTTTTTTTTTTTTTTTTTTTTTTTTTTGCGGTACGCGGGCCTCTCACTGCCGCGGCGTCTCCTGTTGCGGAGTACAGGCTCCGGACGCGCAGGCTCAGCGGCCATGGCTCACGGGCCCAGCCGCTCGGCGGCATGTGGGATCTTCCCGGACCGGAGCACGAACCCGTGTTCCCTGCATCGGCAGGCGGACTCTCAACCACTGCGCCATCAGGGAAGCCCTCCTGAAATTTTTTTATACTCCTTTTAGTCATGTGCCGGGATAAGCAATGCCACAAAGAAAAGAGGGTACACCTTCTTGAGGTATCTGTTTCACCTGAAGATTTGAGGGGGGGCAATGTTACATACTCTGACTAGTTAAGTAATATTAAACATTATGTTTATATTAAAACATTATTAAAACATATTATTATTTATGGACTAGGCAGTAACATGTGTACAAATTAAGGTATAGCCTGAGACTTAAAGAAATTAGATTTTTGTAGCTGGCTACTATGGGTTATATCCCCAGGCCCCTAGGGTTTGATTCCTTTTATTCTATAGAAGTATGTTGGTCGAAAACATTAAGAAGCATGTCTTAAGATATTAGGTAATCTTTTCAAAAAATACCTTTATTGAGGTAGCATTGATGCATAGTACACTGTGTATATTCAAAGTGTACAGTTTGGTAAGTTTTGACGTATGGATACACCTGTGAATCCATCTAACAATCAAGGTAATGAAGATATTCATCACCTGCAAAAGCTTCTTTCTCCTCTGTAATCTCTCCTTTCATCCCGCCCCTCCTTCAACTAGGCAAGTGACCTTTAATCTGCCTCTGTCACTATAGATACACTGTCTAGAATTTTATATAAATGGAGTCACATAGTATGTAGATGTGTCTAGTGTGAGTGTGTAGCATAGTATGAGGAGGTAGGTCTAGCTTCTTTCATTCAGGATATTTACTTTAGGTTCATCCACGTTGTAGTGTGTGTTAACACTTCAGTGTCTTTACTGCTGAGCATTATTCCTTTGCATGGACATGTCACAATTTATTTTTCTGTTCACCTTTTGATGGACATTTGAGTGTTTGCAGTTTATGCCTTTTAGAAATACAGCTGCTGTGAATATTTGTATGCAAATCTATGTATGGTCATGTGTTTTCATTTCTCTTGGGTAAATGCCCAAGATTGAAATGGCTGGATTATATGGTAGGTTTATGTTTAATTTTTAAGAAACTGCCGTAATGTTTCGCAAAGTATCTGTACCATTTTACATTCCCACCAGCATTGTATGAGTTCCAGTTGCTTCACATCCTTGCCAAAACTTGGTATGATCTTTAAAAATTTTAGCCATTCTAATTGGTATGTAGTAGTAATATCTCATTATAGATTTAATTTGCATTTCTCTGATGACTAATGTTATTGAGCATCTTTTCATGTTATTTGCCATTAATATATCTTCTTTAGTGAAGTGTCCATTGAAGTCTTTTGCCCAGTATATTGTTGGGTTGGTTATTTACTCATTACTGAGTTTTGAGAGTTTTGAAATATATTCTAGATATGGTTTTTTTTTTGGCCAGGTATGTGATATACAAATATTTTATCACAGTCTATGCCTTGTATTTTCATTCTCTTAACTGTGTCTTTCAAAGAGCAGACTTTCTTAATTTTGAAGTCCAATTTATCAATTTTTTTTTTTATGGATGGCACTTTTGGTGTTATAACTAAGAGGTATTTGCCTAACATGAAGTCACAAAGATTTTCCCTTATGTTTTTCTCTAAAAGTTTTAAGGTTTTACATATATTTCTGTGGTCCATTTTGAATTTATTTTTGTATATGGTGCAAGGTACAATATATATTGAAGTTCATTTTTAAATATATGGAATTCAAATTGTTCCAGAACCATTTGTTGAAAAAAACTTCTTTTTTCCATTGAATTACTTTTGTACCTTTGTTTAAAATTAATTGACCAAATACGTGTGAGTCTATTTCTGGACTCTGTATTTTGTTTCATTGATCTATTTGTCTATCTTGATGCTAGTACCACACGGTCTTGATTATTGCGGCTTTATAATAAATCTAGGGTCATGTAGTGCAGTTCCTCCAAATTCATTCTTTTTGAAAGTTGTTTTGGCTATTCTGGGTCCTTTGTACTTACACATGAATTGTTAATCATCTTGGCGACTGCGACAAGAAAAGTCTGATGAGATTTTGATTGGGGTTATGTTGAATCTTTAGGTCAGTTTGAAGAGAATTAACACTTTAATGAATTGAGTCTTCCAATCCATGAACATGGTATTTCTGTCCATTTATTTAGGTCCTTAATTTCTCTCAGTAATTTTTTGTAGTTCTTACCATACAGGTCTTGCACATCTTTTGTCAGATTTATCCCTCAGTATTTTAATGTTTATATGTTATTGTAAATTGTATTTTCAATTCTGATTATGTGCCAAGATATAGAAATACAACTGCTTTTGTATACTGATGATGTATTCTGCAACCTTGCTGAACTCACTTGTTAGTTCCAGGGTCTTTTTTGCAGATTGTTTGGGATTTTCTACACAGATGATCACAACATCTGCAAATACAATTTTACTTTGTCCTTTTTCACCTGATTGCCTTTTATTTCTTTTTCTTGTCTGAAAGTTCTGCTAGAACCTACAATGAAATATTAAATAGAAGTGGTGAGAACAGAAAATCTTGCCTGTTTCTAATCATAGGAGCAAAGAATTCAGTCTTTCATCTTTAAGTATGATAGTAGCTATAGGATTAAAAAAATTGGTGCTCTTAATTAAGTTGATGAAGTTCCTTTCTATTCCTTGTTTGCCTATTTTACCAAGAAAAGAGACTGGATTTTGTCAAATGCTTTATCTGTGTCTATTGAGATGATCATATGAATTTTTTAGTTTTTACTATGATGAACTGTATTGATTGATTTTTCTAATGTTATTTCAACCCTGCATTCCTGGAATAAACCCCACTTGGTCATATATATATTATCTTTTACATTTAACATTGAATTTAATTTGTTAAACATTTTTGTTAAGAATTTTTGCATGTATGTTCCTGAAGGGTATTGGTCTTTAGTTTTCTTTTCTTGTGATCTTTGTCAGGTTTTGGTATTGGAGTGATCCTGGTCTCATAGAATATAGTGGAAAGCATTCTGTCTTCTTCAACTTCCTGGAAGTGTTTGTGACCAATTAGTATTATTTTTTTCCTTAAATGTTTGGTAGAATTCACCACTGAAATTATTTGAGCCTGGAGTCTTCTTCATGGGAGAATTTTTTTACCTAAAAGTTCAGTTTCTCTAATAAATGTAAACCTATTCAGATTATTTTTTCTATTGATTTTTGTTAATTTGTGTCTTTCATGAAACATGTCAACTTAATTTAAATTACTGAATTTATTGGCATAAAGTTGTTCATAATGCCCACTTAACATACTTTTAATATCTATAAATTGTAGTGACATCACCATTCTCATTCCTGATTTTGGCAATTTGTTTTTTTCTCTCCTTTTTCCCTGATAATATTAATTAGAGATTTATTAGTTTTATTGACCTTCTCAAAGAACTAGCTTTTAGTTTCATTGATTTATTCCCCCATTTTTTGTTTTTTTTTTCTATTTAAATTATTTTTGACTCTATTATTTGCTTTCTTATTTCCTTTCTTCTGCTTGCTTTGGGTTTCATCTGCTTTTTTTTTTTTTTCCCCCTAGTTTCTTAAGATGGAAGACACTGAAGTTATTAATTTGGGACCTTTTTTTAAAAATACAGGCATTCAGTGTTTTAAACTTCCTCTAAGTCTGCTTTAGCAGTGCCCCACAAATTGTATTACGTTGTGTTTTCATTTTCATTCAGTTCAGAATACTTTCTGATTTCTTTTTTGTTTTCCTCTTTGTCTCATAGGTTATGTAGAGATGTGTTATTTATTTTTCAATTATTTAAGACTTTTCCAAATATCATTCTGCTACTGATTTCTAATTTAATTCCATTATGGCTAAAGAACATATTTATATGACTTGAGTCTTTTTCATATATTGGTATATTTTATGGCTCAGAAAGTGATCTATCTTGGTAAATGTTCCATGTGCACTTGAATGTGTAGAGTTCTGTTGTTGGGCATAGTGTTCTTGACATTAGATCAATTTTGTTGATAGTGTTGTTCAATTCTACCCTTACCCATTTCCTGTTTACTTGTTCTATCAGTTTTTGAGATCTCAGACTATAATTGTGGATTTACCTATTTTTCCTTGCAGTTCTATCACTTTTCTTCATGTTTTTAAAAATTCTGTTATTAGGTGTCTAAACATCTAGGGTTGTTATGTTCTCTTGATTAATTGACTCCTCTATCATTATGAAAGTACCCATTCTTTGATTAGAAATCTACTTTGTCTTATAGTAATTGAGCCATTCCAGCTTTCTTTAGATTAATGTTACTGTGGTATGGGTGTATCTTCTTTCATCCATTTACTTTGTGACTTTATATTTAAAGTGGGTTTCTTATAAGCAGCCTGTGATTTTGTCTTGTTCTTTCTCATCTGACAATCTTTGTCTTTAAATTGGGATATAACTATAACTATTTACTGTAACGTGATTATTGATTTGGTTGGGTTTAAACTGACCCCTTGGGGCTTCCCTGGTGGCGCAGTGGTTGAGAGTCCGCCTGCCGATGCAGGGGACGCGGGTTTGTGCCCTGGTCCCGCATGCCGTAGAGCAGTTGGGCCCGTGAGCCCTGGCCACTGAGCCTGCGTGTCCGGAGCCTGTGCTCTGCAAAGGGAGAGGCCACGACAGTGAGAGGCCCATGTACCGCAAAAAAAATAAAAATAAAATAAAAAAATAAACTGACCCCTTTGTTATTTGCTTTATGTTTATTGAATCTGTTCTTTACTGCCCTTTTCTTCTTTTATGTCTCCTTTTGGATTGAGCATTCTTTTTCAACTATTTAATTTCCTTTGTTTACTTAATAGCTATATCTCTTTGTAGTATTTCAGTGGTTGCTTTATTGGTAGTATATATTTGTAGTATACATCTTTAACTTATGACAGTCTACCTTCAAGTAATAGTGAACTAATTAATATATAGTATAAGAATGTTACAAGGGTACATTGCTATTTCTTTTCTCCTGGTCTTCATGCTATTGCTGTCATAAGTTTTATTTCTATGTTTGTTATAAACGTCACCATTCATTGTTATTATTTTTGCTTTAAACAGTCAATTGCCTTTTAAAGGGATTTAAATAATAAGAAAAAAAGATCTTTTTTTTTTTTTTTTTTTTTTTTTTTTTTTTTGTGGTACGTGGGCCTCTCACTGTTGTGGCCTCTCCCGTTGCGGAGCACAGGCTCTGGACGTGCAGGCTTAGTGTCCATGGCTCACGGGCCCAGCCGCTCCACGGCACGTGGGATCTTCCTGGACCGGGACATGAACCCATGTCCCCTGCATCGGCAGGCGGACTCTCAACCACTGCGCCACCAGGGAAGCCCAGAAAAAAAAGATCTTTATGTTAACCTACATAGTTATCATTTCTGGTGTTTTTTATTCTTTTGTGTATATCCAAATTTTTATCTGGTATCACTTTCCCTCCTCCTCAATGACTTCCTTTAAAATTTCTTATCATGCAGGTTTTCTGGTGATGAATTCTTTTAGCTTTCATATGTCTGAAAAAGTCTTTATTTCACTTAGTTTTTGGAAGCTATTTTCACTGGGTATAAAATTCTAGTTTGACAGTTTTTTCCTTTCAACACTTTAAAGATATGGCTCCACTATCTTCTGACTTGCATTCATTCTGATGAATAATCTGCTGTCATCTTTATCTTTGGTCTTCTCTACCTAACATGTTTCCTACCCTTTCTGGATACATTCACCATCTTTTCTGTTTTTGTTTTTAATTTTTTTTTCCCTCCAGACGTTTGACTATCATGTGCCTAGGTGTGGTTTGGTTGTCTATATGTTGCTTGGTGTTTACTGATCTTCTTAAACGTGAAAATTTAAGTCTTTAACCAAATTTGGGAAATTTAGGATGTTATATCTTTAAATAATCTTTGTTCCTCATTCTTTCTCTCCCGTCCTCCTCTCCTCTCCTTCTCAGGCTTTAATTGCTATACATGGGTAGATAGATAGATAGATAGACAGTCTCATAGGTACCTAAGGTTCTAATTTTGTCCAGTCTTTATTTCTCTCTGTTTTACAGACTAAATTAATCTGTATTGTCTTCAAGTTCACATACTCTCTTCTCTTCATTCCATTCTGCTCTTAAGGCCATTCAGGAGACTTTTTAATTTCAGATTTTTATTTTTCATTTGGTTGCATTTGGTTCTTGTTCATTATGAGCCTATTTTGTTTATGCTATGAGTAGAGTTTTTGGTGGTAAAATATCATATGAATAGTTTGAATAGGCTTTTAAAATCTTTGTCTGTAATTCCAAAATCTGGATTTTATTGGGTTCAATCTTTTTGATTGCTTTTGACATTTCTCTTGAGTACAGCTTATATTTTATTTCTTCTTCATATGTGTACTCATTTTGGATTGTAACCTGGATGTTGTGGATGATACATTTTAGAGACTCTGGATTCTGTTATTCTTGAAAAATGTTGATTTGCTTTGTTTTGTCAGGCAGTTATCTTGAATTAAGTCTGATTCCAAGCCCTGTCTTTCTTGTGGTGGGAAACACCTAAATCTTTTCAGTTCTTTTAGCCTTTGCTTGAAGCTTGTAATCTTCCTCACACACATACAGCCAAAGATTTGAGCAGAGTTTTTACACAAAAACTGGGGCTTCCCCTTCTCAGATTCTCCCTTTCTGGGATCTCACCCTCACTTTATAGCTGCTGTGGATGCCTTAGACTCTGTTTTCTGGTTCTTTAAGCCAGTAACGCCTTGAAGGTTTTCCATCCAAGTTTTAAGTGCTTTATGCAGCACTGACTAGTGAAGTTTTAAAAAGCAGAAATTCCATCTATTGCCTTTTCCTTCATTCAGGTGTAGACAGTGTTTGCCACTTTTGTGACTCCTAATGCTTTCAGGTAGTATTTTTGTTTGTTTGCACATTTGTTTGTGTTTTAAATCTAAAGTTTAGTATTTGTTATTTGCAAGAGTATTATTCTGTTAGATACCCTTCTACTATTATCAGAAACCAACTCTCCTCTTTCCCTAATTTTTAAAGTTTTATCCATGGCTCTAGGTTCTTAAATCTCCCTTGGCTTTACCCCTACAGAGAAGGCATGACTGCCCCCTCCTACCCAAGTCAGTCTCAATCTTAACTCCTGCTTTTCCTTGAGGGACTTTGGGCTCTAGTCTCTCTATTCCTATTGGCCTCATCATCCCAGGTCAGGCTTTATCCTTTTACACCTGACCTTCTGGCTCTGGGCTCTCCTCCTCTAAACCATCTTCAACACCTTTGCCTAAAACTTCCTAATGTATCACATTCCCAGTTTCTACGTTGCCAGTAGATCTCCATTGCCTGTGATGGGGTCTCCTCACTCACAGATGGTGATAGATCGGTAGTTCTGGAGGAACCAGCTACCTTTGCATTCATTTTTGCAACCCTTTCTCCATAATTTTTAGCTTTCCTGAAGGTAAAGGAGACAGAGTGAGTAGAAGCATGTCACTTCAGCTCCACTCCAACACTTTACTATCAGAATGTAGCACAACTTCAGAACTTCAGGGAAATAAAAAAAACTGGTTTCCCTTCAGATAAATTGGCCTCCTCTGGCTTGCAGCCTGAGTGTCCACAGGCATCCACAGCTGGGTGCAGCCTACCTGTCTGATCTCAATCCTCCCCTCCCCTCCAGCTTCATGATTTCCTCCAGCTTGGTCCACCTTCCCTTTGAGCAGGCACCATGCTCATTCACATGCCTGTGGATGAATGCTTGTGAAGAACTCATTCTTTAAGGCCTAATTCCAATGCCTGTTTCTTTTCTTACATGAAGTCTTTCCTGATTGCCAGCGGTTGAAACTCATCTTGCCCTGTGCTGGGCTCTTTTGTATCTGTTTTTAAATTATTTAACAAGGTTGCAATACAAGTAACAGAGATCCCTTCAAACAAACTTAGTTGTTCTTAGAGTGGGGGAGAATATATTTTAAGGAAACTTGTGTGTCTAACTTGCTGTTTCCTATTCTCTAAATCCCGATTCCATATTCCCAAGAAAGATAATCTGATGCACGTAGCTTGGGTCAGGTATGTACCCCTTCCTCCAGTCAGTCCAGGCCTGGAGAGCAAGGTCACATGATTATAAACATGGCAGCCTGGTGGAGGAGATTCCAGTGATTTGAGGGCTGATCAAGGGGAAAGACATGACCACAAGGTGGCAGTAGCGCACACAAGCTTTATTGGGCAATACTTAGGCAGGTTTGCATGGGGAGGAGGGTAGATACCCCTCAGGGCAGTAGTCTGGGGCGGGGGGCGGGGCTTGTGGATTACAGCGAGAGGGTTGAGGGTAGGTCCTCGGAAGGGGAGGAGGACACGGGAGCTCCAGGGGAGAGGGTACCGGAAGAAGGGGTTTACATGTGTCTAGGTGATGTCACCCAGCAGCATGCTGGGGAGTCTTTAGGTCAGCGAGCTCCAAAGGGCAGTAGGTCGTGGCTTAGGGTCTTACAACCATAAGCCTCTGTCTTATTAATGACCGGCAAATTCTGGGTGTAGTTTTGTGGGGTATGCAAAGCAGGTCAGTTCTAAATGACTAAAAATCTTGTTTGGGCTATTTAAAAAATAATTGGATGTGTACAAATCTGAGTTTTGCACCAGCCGGCTTTTGAGCTAATGGGTCCCAGAGTGCACTGAAGACATAAACAACTTAGGGGCCAATACACAGGGGTCATCTTTGGCTCCTTTATGTGACACTCAGAAGCACCGCTGTTGGTCTTGGTAGCGGGGAGGGCTATTGGAAAGAGAAGAAGACAGTCTCCAAGCAAAGCCGGGGTTTCTACAATCACTCTTTCAGCCCTTGTCACGGCCATTTAAGCATTAGAGCTGTTGGTGTGCACACCATCTCGTGTTAGCTCCTTGGCATATTTATCTGTGTATTAGCTGGAGTACCCTATACCTGTTACACATGGAAGCCATGTTTGTTGAACAAATGAGTGAATGCTTTTGTCCTCTGAAATGCCCTGCATCTGCCTGACATCTGCTCATGCAAGGTCATCTCCCTGACGGGTCTTCATTTAGTCTTTTCTAGGGTCCTCTATGCCACAGCGTTGACACCCGCCATCTTACGTGGTTATGTTTGTACTCTGACGGAAACTGTAAACTTCTGGAAGCCTTGGGATATGGCATCTATGTCTTTAATCTTTCACATGGCTAGAGTCCTGCCCTGCCCTGCCCAGGGAGTAGAGAACGCGAACCCCTTTGGTTGGGGCGCCTGCTAGGTGGAGAGCTGGTCCTCAGGTGAACGGCAGGAGCAGAATCTGGATGGCAGTCATGTTTCAGGAAAGCCTGGGTGGCCGAGGAGATGACCACAGGTGACTGATTTTAGAGAAGCAGTGCAAACAGCAGGTCAAGGGGTAAAGTCAGTGCTGGGGAGGGTGTGGAAGAGGGCAGGTGAGGTCCGTGGACAGGTCAAAACGAGCAGTCCAGGACTGAGACTGTTGGGTCACTGTTGGGCAGGTGTCTGCTTTACAGAGCTGCTGGAAGCCTGACCCTTGGTGCCTACCCCAGAGCTTTGAATGCACTAGGAGGCCATTGAACACTGTTGTACTTTCCTGAGTCCTAAGTGGCATCTTAATTACAGAAGTCGGAACTTAGGTGACAGCAGAAAGACAAGTCACTGCATGTAGAATGCTAAGTGTGTGTCCATCCTTGAAATTTCATTTCCTTTATTTACTTCTACACCTTAGAGAAGTAGAGGCTTCCATTTCCATCTGGCCTATTAATGGATATAAAAGATTAAAGCAGTAGAGAGAGCAGAGAGAGGAGAAACTTTAGCCAGATCCCATTTTTCTAAAGTTCAAAGTCCCTGAAGCATTTATCTGCACAGATAGCCATCTCTGTACGCACAGTATCTGCACACAAATAAAAAGCTATTCTGTGTGTAGATGCTTCATAAACAATAATGCTGTGTCTCTGCTTCCCTGAGATGTACAACTTGCAGATGAAATAAACGACTTTTCTGTAACAATTTGGATGCTTAATTTGGACAATTTGGATGCTGGTTGGTTTGTGGGGTTTTTTTGCCCACAGTCAATGGCATTTTGAAAACCCTGTAGCCATTTCAAGTGGTGTGGCTTTTGACCGGTGCTCTGACAGACATGAGGGGCACACCTGCTCCTAGGTCCCAGAGGCAACCATGCTGTCATAATTATGGCTCCTTAAACGGTCCTTGGGTATCAGGAGCTGCAGGAATGGTTTGTGCTGCAGCCTGACAGCCTCAACATACATGACTGGTCATTCTAAAACCCAGGCCTTTAACTTTTCATTACATGTGTTATTTTAACAGTGATGCACACTGGAATACATTCTGACCGGCAGGTTTCCACCTAAATGGTCTTCCCTCTATTTGAAACACTCGTGAAAAGTAAAACCTAATACCTTCCTAAGTGACGGTGTATGCCATACGTAGACAGTGGTGACCTTATTCTTAGTGGCTGTAAATCGTGGAAGAAATGTTTTCCGCCCTTGCCCGAAGTGGACTGTCCATCTAGAACTGGCCCTTCAGAATAACACAGAACACGCTCAGCTGTGAATGTTTTGCCATCTCTGTGCTGTCGAAATGACAAACAGATGACGATCAATTTAAACTCTTGGACCCCTCTTTTTTTAAGGAGAGTGCCACAGATATCAATAGATAGTTGGGAGGCACTGAATAACGTGAAGCTAGTAGAATGGCAAAATGCACAGATGGAGTGGGGACTGTAAAATTCCTCGAAAGCACAAGCCGAATGTGTGACGAACTAAAATTAACTGTGGTGTGTTAGGCAGTGTGGGGGTGGAAAGAGGGCTGTCCTGACGATCGGCACCAGCTCGGCTCCTCACAGCTTATATGACCTTGACCGATTTCTCTGGGCCTCCGTTTCTGTAATAAAGTTGGGTTACGGTAGCTGATGTCTGTTTCTAAGGTCTAAGCCGCTAGCTCTACGATCGTGTGATAAGGAACGTTCCTTGGCAATTTAATTGCACTTAATGGAGGTAACATGGCTGTTGTCTTGGCATGTGATTTACACAGAGGTTCGCCCCAGGGAAGAGGTGAGGACAGGCCAGAGCTTACAACTGCAGACGCTAAGGTCTCAAGTCTGATTGATGCTGAGGCCAAGGGCAAATGCATTTACAGTAGCCGGCTCCCTCTGCGACCTGCAGCAGAAAAGCTCCATGGGATCAGTGTTGCTCCGTTGTTCTGGCCCAGGCGGCCTGTGCGCTGGCAGTGGAGTAGTGCCTGGTTGCCTGGCTGTTAGGACAGCTTCTCCCGTCCTCCACCCTCCTTGTCCCTCATTCACCTCTTTCCCTTTTTCTAACACCTTCTCCTCTGTTCTGGGTTGTCTCCTTAGTATCTTGTTTTCCATTATCAGCGTCATCACCTGGTCCTCAAGCAGCCCTTTCACATTAGCCTCTGACACCCTGGAAGAAAACAGAGATAGAGCCATGTCCCCTCCCTTCTAGTTCATCTGGAAATGCTATCAACTTTCCTCTAAGTGTCGAGGAGGGTGTGTGTGTGTGTGTGTGTGTGTGTGTGTAAGAGAGAGAAGGAGAGAAAGAAGAAGAGATGGTTACAGTTGGTGTGACAGTGGTTAGTGTTTCTTTTGTTGTTGTTGTTGTTTTTGTGGTACACGGGCCTCTCACTGCTGTGGCCTCTCCCGTTGCGGAGCACAGGCTCCGGACACGCAGGCTCAGCGGCCATGGCTCACGGGCCCAGCTGCTCCGCGGCATGTGGGATCCTCCCGGACCGGGGCCCGAACCCATGTCCCCTGCATCGGCAGGCGGACTCCCAACCACTGCGCCACCAGGGAATCCCAGTGGTTAGTGTTTTGAGATTAAAAACAAACAAACAAACTCAAAGGTGGTGGTATTGGCGACAGCATTAGACACCGTGGAAGCTGCATTTGGGAAGTAGGGTTTGGGGAAGCTGTGACTGCCTAGTTTCTCTCTTATATTTCACTCTTCTCACCTTTGACATGTGAGAGTCGTTCCCCAAGCCACCCGTCAGCCCTTGCTTCCCCATCCTGAGGGGATCAGAACATACCATCCCCAAAGCTGCCACTTTGGCCT
This sequence comes from Mesoplodon densirostris, assembly GCF_025265405.1. NCBI lineage: Eukaryota > Metazoa > Chordata > Mammalia > Artiodactyla > Ziphiidae > Mesoplodon > Mesoplodon densirostris. The sequence continues at coordinate 15,554,648 of NC_082664.1, forward strand.
GTTGATTATTTTGAGCTGAAGGCACTTGAAAATCAGCAGACTCAGGGAGAGCTCTCTGTGCTTCCCTCTCTGCCTACAAGCAGAGCATAAATTTCCTATGAGAAAGGTGTCCTCTCTGTACCAGGAAGAGGAAAACATTCTTATCATTGGAGAAGGGGAGTTGAAGCTGAGCTGTGTCTGCCCAAAGACACCTTTTACTAGAATAACCCTCTTTCTCATTAGTTTCCCCTGTGTACTTCCAGATCACTTTCCCATAAACCCATCTTCCTTTAGTATGTCACATCTCTACAATTTATCACTCTTTGTTAAACTGATATATAAACCCCTGGGTCTAATTCTTTGGGTTTCATTTCTTTCTTTCTTTCTTTCTTTTTTATACATCTTTATTGGAGTATAACTGCTTTACAATGTTGTGTTAGTTTCTGCTGTACAACAAAGTGAATCAGCTATATGCATACATATATCCCCATATCCCCTCCCTCTTGAGCCTCCCTCCCACCCTCTCTATCCCACCCCTCTAAGTGGTCACAAAGCACCGAGCTGATCTCCCTGTGCTATGCAGCAGCTGCCCACTAGCTATCTCTTTTACATTTGGTAGTGTATACATGTCCATTGCCACTCTCTCACTACATCCCAGCCTCCCCTTCCCCCACTGTGTCCTCAAGTCCATTCTCAAACTCTGCATCTTTATTCCTGCCCTACCACTAGGTTCATCAGTACCATTTTTCTAGATTTCATATATATGTGTTAGCATACAGTATTTGTGTTTCTCTTTCCGACTTACTTCACTATGTATGACTGACTCTAGGTCCATCCACCTCACTACAAATAACTCAATTTTGTTCCTCTTTATGGCTGAGTAATATTCCACTGTATATATGTGCCACATCTTCTTTATCCATTCATCTGTCAGTGGACATTTAGGTTGTTTCCATGTCCTGGCTATTGTAAATAGTGCTACAATGAACCTTGTGGTACATTCATTTCTTTCTGTGAAGTCTCCTATTCCACGTAAAAATATTAACGTCAAGTACAATTTGTAAGTTTTTTCTTCCGTTAATCTGTCTTTTGTCAGTTTAATCCACAGGTTCCAATCACAGAACCTAAGAGGGTAGAGGAGAAGTCTTTCCTCCCCTAGAGTTGCCAAGCAACTGGTCGTGCTGCCCAGTCCCTGCCTCAGTATGTCTTCCTGCTCTGCTTTGGAGAGATGCAGACACAGTTGTTTGTTCTACATTGTAGGCAGATGGCTGAGAACAGGGGTTTGCTGTTTTGTGAAAGCAGCGTACTGCCCTTTTTGCCTCTAGTGAATCTGCATTGTTCTTATCAGGACTGCAAAACCTCATTAAACCTGGGCTACTTTGGGTCCAGGGCCTTTAGGGGATGACCTTTAGACTTTTGGATGCTGAATATGAGTTATAATGTGAATTATAAACCAGGCAGGTTTTCTGAGAATCCTTACCCCTAAGGTGATCTGACTGTGAGTTGAAGAACTCTTTGGACACTCGTGAATTCTTCTAGGCCTGTTCCGGCTAGGTGTGCACATGTGGGATGGTATGGGAGCAGAAGTAGCCTTTGGGAAAAGGCAGATGGCAGTGGATTTGGTCATTCATTTCAATCTGTGACTTCAAAGTTGCAACCTCCAAGCTCCAAAAATGTCCTGTCGTTCTGAATGTGATGGTGACTATGATCATATATCTTTGGGGAGTTTATGGGGAGCTGCTCATGCCCCCATGCTTGTCTGTGTGATCGGGGATGTGTATTGGCAAGAGGCACAGCCAGGTCAGAGGGCAGCATGGGTCCTGGGGTTACCCTGGACACACAGCCCTCTCTGCTTAGCTGAGGCCACCTTTGGTGCATGTGCAGGACTCTCTCTGGTTCCATGGATATCATGAGACTTATTCTGGATCCCTGTCATGGATCTTGGAGCTGAAGTCATTCTCAAACCAGGTCCCAGATTCTGTTTGTAAGGAGAAGCACAGTGTAAAGAGTATTGGGAATTAGGGGGCATGGGTTCCAGTCCCAGCCCTGCCATCAAAGGGCAGTGAGACCGTGTGTGAGTCACATACCTCCCCAGGTATCAGCATCTCCACACGCACAGCGAGGAATTCCCCATCCTGCTTCCAGCTTTTCTCGACTCATCCCCATTTGTGTGTAGGAATGGGAGGCCCCTCTCATGGGGAGGTCTGCCTGCCAATTTTGATCTGTCTCTTGTCTGGGTCCTGTGAGAGGGAAGGAGGAGGAATCCAGGCTGAATGGTGAATGAGAGCTGAAAAACACGGGGAATGCCTTTCTCCACGAAGCCTGTGCTTGCATGACAAGATAAAAATATCTCCCACAATCTGTAACAACGATCCTTTTGAAATCTCCAAGTAGTTTCTTCAGATTGAAAAATACTATTAGAAGTATGCAAACAATCACTGAAGTTTTTGAGAATGATGGTCAGCACTTTAAAATTTCCACTAAAAATTAAATTCTTTCTTCATTTCACAGATATTTAAATGCCTGTTATGTGCCACACACTGGAATAGATACAGCGGTGAACAGAACAGACAAAATCCTTGACTTCTTGGGGCTGACATGCTAGTGGGGAGATGGACAATGAACACAGGAAATAATATATATCATTTGCAATTAGTAGTAAGTGCTATGGAGAAGGACATATACTTTTTTTTTTTAATTGGCCATGCCGCGCGGCTTGTAGGATCTTAGTTCCCCAGCCAGGGATTGAACCCGTGCCCCCTGCAGTGGAAGTGCGGAGTCCTAACCACTGGACTAACCAGTGGAGTCCCTAACCCCGCCAGGGAACTCCCGAGAAGGACGTATACTTTTAAAGGGCCAATTGATAGTGATCATTTTATTTTCACCATGTACAAAGCCTATCATTTTGAGTGGCATCATCGGGAGGATGCCTTAAGTCATAAGGTCATAGAATGTGTGGTGTTCAAATCCTGCTACCATGTGCAGTTCATCCTCTGAGCACTGGCGAGAAATGCAGACCCTCAGCCCCACCCCAGACCTGCGGGGTCGGGACCTGCGGGGTCGAAACCTGTGCCTGACAGGTGGTCCGATGGCAGGTTCACGTTTGAGAAGCACTGGCTGAGAAAAGTCTGTGGCTTTGGGCATCAGAAGCCCGGAAGTCTGCTCAGAGCATGTCCGCTAATGATCTGGCGACCTTGGGAGGGCGCTTTACTGCCTGTCGGCCTCAGTTTCCTCCTGAGTGAAATGAAGAGATTAGAATGATGCTGACATTCTCTGCTCTGGCCAAGTTCCTCTCTTTTTCTGAGTGTGCGCCTCTCCTACCATCACGTTCCTTATCCATCAGACCAAACTCTCTCTGGGGTTGTATAGCACGGGAAGGTGCCTGGGGAGCTGATACTCTGTGTGCTGTGGAATTTCTTTCTCTCTTTTTTTTTTTTTGGCCGCACTGTACGACAAGTGGGATCTTGGTTCCCTGACCAGGGATCGAACCCACGACCCCTGCATTGGAAGTGCAAAATCCTGACTACTGGACTGTCAGGAAAGTCCTGCTGTGGAATTTCTAGGACGTGCTCTGTCCTCTTAACATTTAGTATTACAGATGCCCACGCTCTATCCCATGACAGGGGACAATGCTGCCTTCTGTGTGTGCATATAACGTTGCTCCCCCGCCTTCAGCAGGGTGTATGCTTTGAGCAGAGCCACAGGTGTGGTGGCTGATCTGTAGACCAAGTTCCTATTATCTTTGGCCAGGCCCTTTATGGGCCCAGTGGTCCCAGGTGCAGAAAGCGGGTACGTGGAAATGTTGCTTCTGATGATATACTGACTGGTTCCCGCTAGCATCGGGTGTCATGGACTCAGCCTGCCCTCCTGAGGCAGAACACACAGCTCTGTGGCCTGGGCATGGAGCCTGGAATCTTGATGATCTAATTTTGGCCTGGCTGTTACATGCAAACCTCATTTTATTGCACTTCGAAGATACTGTGTTTTTTACAAATTGAAGGTTTGCGGCAACCCTGCAACGAGCAAGTCTGTTGGAGCCATCTTTCCAACATCATTTGCTCACTTCATGTGTCTGTGTCACATTTTGGTATTTCTCACAGTATTTCAAAAATTTTCATTATTATTATATTTATTATGGTGATCAGTGATCTCTAATGGTACTATTGCGAAAAGATTACAACTCACTCAAGGCTCCAGTGATGGTTAGCATTTTTTTTAGCAATAATTAAGGTATGTAAATTTTGTTTTAGACATAATGCTATTGCACACTAACTAGACTACAGTATAGTGTAGATGTAACTTTTTCTGCACTGGCAAACCAAAAAATTCCCATGACTCGCTTTATTGTGATATTCGCTTTATTGCAGTGGTCTGGAACCGAACTCAAAATATCTCTGAGGTGAGCCTGTATTAACTTCTGAGGAGCTTGGGGCAAATCACTTTTCAGGTGCCTGGCTATCAGGCTGCTTATGGATAAGATGGGGTTATAATCATTTCTACTTCACAGGCAGGGTATTGAGACTTTATTATATAAATGCTTTTGAGAGCTGTTTTAAGATTTTTTTTTTTTTTTTTTTTTTTTGGCTGCCTTGGGTCTTGGTTGCTGCAAGCAGGCTTTCTCTAGTTGTGGCGAGCGGGGGCTACTCTTTGTGGCAGTGCATGGGTTTCTCGTTGCTGTGGCTTCTCTTGTCACAGAGTGCAGGCTCTAGGTGCGCGAGCTTCAGTAGTTGTGGCGCATGGGCTCAGTAGTTGCGGCTCTCGGGCTCGGGCTTGGTTGCTCCATGGCATGTGGGATCTTCCTGGACCAGGGATCAAACCCGTGTCCCCTGCATGGGCAGGCGGATTCTTAACCACTTCACCACCAGTGAAGTCCCAAGAGCTGTTTTGAAATGTGTGATTTCCATGCTTATGTCACTACATACTAGCATACTCTTTTTTTTTTTTTTTTTTTTTTTAATGAGTGTGAAATCCTCTCCCTACTCCTGTTGGTTTAATGACTACGGCATTGATGATCAAACAGTGGCAAATGCCTATTAATGTTACTCACGGACCACTGTGGGTTAAGGAATGAACTAGGCATTGACCTTTCTTGGCTGTTTCTGAATTAGTCACCTACTTCCCGTTAATTGTGTATGTCCGCAATGTGACCTAAATAAAGTTAGGGTTGATCTCTTTCAGAAGACGTTTTGGATTTCTCCTTACGATAAAGTTAAGGCAAGCTGATGTATGGCTTGTAAGCAAACAGACCTTTTCAGTGAAGCACTTGCCCAGCTAGGGAGTTATTATTGAATGTTGGTTTCTGGATGTGGTCAAATTCTCAGATTTCTCAGGTGTTTCCTGGCCTGCCGAGGACTCTAGGAGAAAACCGTCTTCATTTGTCACTGCTGTTTTCCATTGGTGGGGCCACCCGATAGCTGCGATGGAGAGGCGTCTTCCCTTACCACCTTGGAGGTCCAGAGGAGCCCAGTGCTTGCTGGGATCGGGTATTTTCAGATCTTTGCCATTGTGCCGTGAGACAGACTTCTGGGCTCGCTTGACCAACTGCTTAATTATCTGCTGTCCACACTGCGTAAAGCAGATGGGTTCAGGCATGGTGTTTCATTAGCTGTGTAATTTTAGGCAACCCACAGAGTAAAGCAAGTGAGCAAACACCACGTTAACAACCAGCACCAGAACTCCCTTGGTCCTGCTGTGATCAAGTTCAGGCTGCAGAGATAAGATGCAACCATCACAGCTTAGCCGGGCAGAAACCATGCAGGGAGCTGAGTCACAGATCATGCATCTTTTCCAGCCCTTGGCTGTACCCCATTGATATTCTGTTTCTTTGCCGGGGGTGGAGATCATTCTAGACCTCTAGGGTGCATGGAGGCCTGTCGAGGAACAAAGCACTTCATGACAAGGTCATGTCTGGTTTGGAAGCTGCTGGGCTGAGTGGGGATTTGATCCAGGGACTCCAGAAGGATTCGTTGAGATTGGGAAGTGGTAACAACTGGTCTTGTGGGCCATGGTTGCTGTGAGAGGGGGTTTGGTCTGGTAATATCATAAGGTGTCATCTTATGGAGAGTTCATACCAAGAAGAGGTTCTCTCCCCATGCAATGTGAAGCCACTCCTTGAAGATTTTCCCCAGACCTGGGGCTGTGATTAAGGTTAAGGTTTTGGGGTGGCAGGGGGAGCTGGGGAGACACATTGGTGGCTGGCCCAGGTTGTCATGGACACTCTGTCTCCTTCCACAGAGTTGTGGCTCTTTGCCCTGCTCTGGCCCTCTCTAATGCCCTTGAGAAGAGCGCCAGTCTACCTACACTGGAGCAGATGGAAGGGCAATCCATTGGGAATTATGGCCAGGATAGATCCAGAAGAAATGCTATCACTTTGTCCTCTCAGTTTATCAATAGGTTGGTATAAAGATCGCTCGCTTCTGTCACAAAGTGAGATGGATGCGTAGGAATCAACACATTCAGCATCTGGACAACCCCATGGCATTGTAGCCATCCTGCAAACACATGGGTTGGATTCTTGACCCGTGGGTTTGGAAGTGGGCTAGCATAATACCTCCGATTCCAGTCTTGCATGGGTTGACGTTCCCCAAATGCATGTGAGTTGATTAGCAATTCACGTGATCCCTTGGCTTGTATATTCCCTGGCTGAGTGACCCAGTTAGAGGCCTGGCCCAGGAACAGAATGAGCAAGGCTAGCTGGGCACTGTCAGGAAAGCCTCCCAGCTAGGGCTGGGGGCTCCTGCCATCCTAGTCATGGGGACAGACAAGAAGGGGGGGAAGCCCTGCTGTGGGTTTGGCCCTGGGTCATTTCCTTTCCGGCTATGTGGATAAAGAGAAAGAAGTAAAAACTCCAGTGGGCTTATTAATATTAGAGCTTGTTTCATGGTGTCACATACGGCTTTTGGAAGGAGCCATTGTGCATGGTCTTCTGGTTTTTCACCCAATTGTTAACCAAACTTGAAACATTTAGCAGCTCTTTTATGTGCTGGTATGTCCAGTGAGGTAAGAATCATTCTCGCACCCTCATCATTGACCGAGCAGGGCTTCAGAGTGGTCGAGACCTAGTGAAAATCACAGGCTTGTCACTCACTAGGCAGGGACAAAACCCCAGCCCCAGACTCCGTCTGTCCTCCTGTTGTCTCTCAGATGGTGAAGTGGCTCCATCTATAAAATGTGTTGTTGCCATGAATTAACTGTTGTTGGTAAGGAGAATTGGAAACATTCTCATTTCTAGATTACCTTTCAAATATTCAAATTCATGCACCAGTAGCATATGGCTAGAACTTTTATTTTTTCACTCAGATGTCTTCCAGTGTGCTTCATTGAATTCCAAATCCACATCAGGTTTGAATTTTGAAAATGCCAACGGTATACGAACTGAATGTGAGAGATGAAGAAAACTTTCATAAATTAAAAAAAAATGGTGATTTATTATTCTGCATTCAAATAAACCAGCTGTATGGATTTTTTTCCCATTTTGGTTTATTTGCATCTTGATAATATGGAAGGAACAATGTTGCCCGTGTATTCTTAGCTAATTTTCTACAAGAGAGTTCTACAATAGCATATATCAAAGGAAAAGGGACTACGGTGGTCTTGCCCATTGCCTCTATAGGCCAGGAGCATGGACTTCGCTTTGGGTGGATGGAGAAGCCTTTGTTGTCCTCAGATGGCTGTGCCTTCTCAGCCTATCCAAAATTTTGGTCCAGTAATTACCTGACTCTGATTTCTTCCCCTTTGGAGGAGTTTCATTTGTAGGTGCCATTTATGCTTTTGTTACTTACCAGGTAGGAGATTCTCAAGCACTTTAAAACTAATTAAGGAGGGCTTTTATCTGCCAGATTTTCTTCAGTTGCAGAGAAAATTAGTCCAAATGTTTGTGTTTCACACGACCTTAATCAGACACACTATCATTGCAAGGAACGTTGGCTTGGAAGTCGGAAAACCACCTAACAGAGAGAGCCCAGGTATGGGGCTTGAAGAGATTCATAAGCTTTGCGATGCCCTCTTGTGGAAACAGTCCCCCTTCCCCCACTGTCAAACATATTAAAATGCGCCACGGACCACATGCAATAGAACTTATACATTGTATATCTTCAAATCTAAGTTATCATTCATTGTAAAGTAAAACATTATATCCCACTAAGAGAAATGCTGCCTAATATAATTAGATGCACTCATTTCAGAGTTCAAATGTAGAAAAATGTGCTTTTTAGAATTGATGAAATACAGTTTAGTTATAAGTTGAGTTGCAGTCAGGTCGTTGAGATAATGCTAAAGTTTGTGGATTTTATTATAATTTATTTCTAATATAAAAGCCAAAACACCCATGTAACCATTATCCAACTTTAGCAGATCTCAACATTTTGCAATTTTTACTTCAAATATGTTTTTTAAAAAATTGAAGATATGATTACAGACTTCTGTGTATCCCTTCCCCAATCCCAGGACTAATCTCTCCCTTGTGCCCCCATGTAACCGCCATCTTGAATTTGGTGCTTATCATTCCCATGCATGTTTGTCAACTTTTCTGTATATGTTTGTATCCATACATATATTTAGTGTCTTTAAAACACTGCTAGTTTTCCACCAGTATCCATCCCTTCCTTCTTCCTTTTAATACTAAAACCCCAGAGCTTTAGCTAGCTGAACACCATCTGCCAGCGATGACTAAGTGACTAAGATCTGGCTGATGGATGAATATGGAAGGGATGGATACAACATCTGGACTTTGCCTTTAAGAGGAAGGAGCAAGCCTTTCACGTTCTCTTTCCTCTTTGCTTCTAATTAGGACAGGGGCAAGGTGGTAGTGAGCTACGTAAGCCCATACAAATGTGGGAAACACACAAGAAGATAGCAGAGTGACAAGACAGAAAAATTCTGGGTTCCTGCCTTCAGGGTATCAGTTGCTCCAACACATCCCACTCACCCCCTGCCCTGCCACCGGGCTGCCCACCATCTCAGGCTGTTTCATGAGAAGTAAAAAACAACCATATTTTTATTTAAGTCAGTGTTATTTGATCACTATTAAAACAGACCCCAAAATGTTCTTTTTTTTTTTTTGGCTGCGTTGTGTCTTAGTTGCGGCACACGGGATCTTTCGTTGCGGCACACAGTCTCTTCGTTGCGGCGTGTGGGCTTCTCTCTAGTTGTGGCACACAGGCTCTAGGGCACGTGGGCTCTGTAGTTTGCGGCACGCGGGCTCTTTCATTAAGGTGAGCAAGCTTAATAGTTGCGGCACGCGGGTTTAGTTGCCCCGGCATGTGGGATCTTAGTTCCCCGACCAGGGATCAAACCCGTGTCCCCTGCATTGGAAGGCGGATTCTTTATCACTGGACCACCAGGGAAATCCCTGACCCCAAAATGTTCTAATAGACGTGCTTTACATTCTGATTATATATATTACTAGTGACTTACTGTATTAAAAACTTTCACTTTTCTTAAACAGGGAGGATTAGGGTAAAACACTTTTATGTAATTCATTGCATCCTCAGATTAAAAAAGGAAAAGAACACATTTTACAGCTGCCCCAGTGACTAGGTATTCGTGTCCAGTCCTGCAGTGGACATGACCCCATCGAGGGCATGGGAACTGATCTCCTTATCTTTCATATAAAGATAGAGGAAGTTCATACACACTTAGGACAGCTAGCTGCTCTGTCCCCAATAGAGCAAATGTCACAGTGGTAATTTGAGAATGAAAAGGAAAAGTTTCCATTCCCAGGAGAATTTTCTTCCCAAATCCTGACTCAGTACCCAAGTGAGCAGTTTAAGATTAAGACCTTCCTGGTCAGTTTCTCTTCTCCAAGAGCTGGCCCCAGGGACTCCTCACTGCTGCACGACAAACAGCAGAGCAGCTGCTCCAGGAAAAAGGCGACCCGCACTTACTGGCCCGCATTCTTGCAGCTCCAGCCAGGGTACCAGGCTGGTTGGAATGCTTGCTCTCTGCAGAGTGGTTCAGCGGCTCAGGAGCTCTGCCCAGAGGGACAATGTTTGTGTCAGAGCCACAAGTGGATAATAGGGAAGTCCAGGGACCACCTCTGATTCTTTCCCGTCCCTCTTTGCAGCCCGGATGCTGTCCGATCACACTAGCTTGTGCCTGATCTCTTGGGTCAACTTGGCTTCTGGCCTTAAAGGCTGGTCTGGTTTTTGGTTTCCCTCTCAAAGGGCACTTGGAACAGAGTGAGGCAAGGCACCTGGCCCCTCCTTTTGGATGGGGCTGGGGCCATCCGTTCCAGTCATACTGGATGTACCTTGACCTTGGGCCTTTTCCCCCGCTTACATGAAGAATTGGGTTGTCACAAATGAACTTACCTACCCAAGACTCACAGGCATAGAGAACAGACTCATGGTTGCCAAAGGGGTGGGGTGGGGGAGGGATGGAATGGGAGTTTGGGATTAGCAGATGCAAACTATTATATATAGGGTGGGTAAGCAACAAGGTCCTGCTGTATAGCACAGGGAACTATATTCAGTATCCTGTGATAAACCGTAATGGAAAAGAATATGAAAAAGAATATATATATGTGTATAACTGAATCACTTTGCTGTACAGCAGAAATTAACACAACATCAGCTATACTTGAATAAAATAATTTTTTAAAAAAAGGCAGCATCAAAAAAAACAAAAGATTTGGGCTGTCAGGTGAGTGGTTCTCAGACTTCTGCAGTTACGCGTTGCTTTGATGCAAAAGATATTGGGTTCCTCGTACGCCCTCTGTGCCTACTGCTTCAAAACGCACAACAGAGGCTCCTGGCCTGAGTGAGTACAAGGTGAGCACGGCTCTAGCTGACACCCACAAGCTAAGCTTAACTCAGTACTGCCCATAAATTAAATTCATGGTGGGAAAAAACAAAGTCGAGCAATACCGCATTCCTTCCCTCCTGTGGAGGCTGGAAACTCAACAGTGCAGAGGGTCCTGTGCAAGGAGAAGAAAACGAGGCCCAGGCAGCAGGCAGTGTGTGCATTCTGGTCTGGTTGAACCGCGACTGTCCTTGGATGGGTTTTTGAATTCTAAAGAAATGAAAATGAGAAGTGAAAATTCCCTTAAAACACCAGTTCTCTTACCAATTTGCCTAATAACCAGTTCACCAGAAATTCAATTCTGTGTGGAGTGTTTTTCGCGTTTGTGGCCACTACCTCAAAAAAAAATATTTAATTTAAAAATTAAAATGAAACGTAAACTAAAATTTAAAAACAAGCTGGATGTGCCCTTCATTTACAAACCTTATAACGCCAAAGAGATGGTAAAAACAAACAAACAAACAAAAAAAACAAAGGACATTCCTATGTAAAAACACTCAAAAAGGTTTCAAATTATAGGCAAATTGCTCATCAGGTGACTGGCTTTAGGCTAATTGATCTAGAGTCAAGGGCATCCAGAAGTCGACACTTCTGTGCTCAGGGACACTTTCTCGGGCCTGTATTCATCTTCTTTCAGACAAAATTCTAATCAACTCTCTTATTTGGTTTCCCAGCCCCTGGCATATTAGATGTGAATCAAAACAGGGAGGGAACAGCCAGAACAAGGCCCCTTGGTGTGTTCAGAAGGCCAGCTGATACCCTGACAGCCAGGGAGGGGCAAGTGGAGGCCAGAGAAAATTAAAATGCAAATACAGGGATGAGAACAGTGCACTAGCGAGGGGCCTTGTTCTGTACGCTGCCCCGTCTGCCCTCCTGCCTCAAGATTCTCTGGCTTCTGAGGGCACTTCTGTATTATAATGCGCATAATGCCAGCCAAATCATGAAAAATATTTGTAACAGGCTAAATCACATGTTGTCCACTTTGCCCAATCCATTGTTTTCTCATACAATCCATTTTAGAAAGGTTTTCGTCAAAAGGGACCAAATCATTGACTCTTGAATTGGGACACCCATTGGAAGAAACCAGTTTCCCCTGCCCTCTGGGAGAAGCCTCCCCAGAACGCTGCCCCTAAGGATGCCTTCTGCTGCTTCATCAGCTCCCCCAGGCCAAACTAGAACAAATCCAATGGCCTGGAAGATTTCACTCCGAGAAGTCCTCTTTCACCAAAATGATGTAGTATGACAAAATCCAGTTCATTCTTTTTTTTTTTTTTAGCAGTTAAACTTTTATTTTAGTTAAAAAAAATTTTATTTACCTTTTTCTTTTTCTTTTCTACAAAAGGCAGATAATGATTGTTGATCTGCCATTGACATGTTGTGCACTCCCCGAAAGGGGGCAAAGTTGGGAGCTGGGGTGGCAGCTCGGAGGATGCCTTCACGGGCAGGACCAAGGGGGCAGGCGCCCCCGCGGCCCCCTCTCCCAGCCTAGCTCATGTCGATGGTGTTGAAGACCCGCTCCGTGAACTTCTTCAGCTTGTGGGAGGCATTCTGGACTCCAGTTCATTCTTGATATTCAGGGTGATGTGGGTAGGAGGTCATGAATAGCCCAAACCACAATGAAATCTACTTTGGATTATTTGGTGGCTACTGGTCCAGAATGGCTTCCTTCCTTAAGGAGATGTATTAGGATTTTCCAGAGAAACAGAACCAACCGTGCATGTGTATGTCTGTGTGTATATCTATATCTATATCTATATCTATATATCTTTCTATTAAGGAATTGGTTCATGCAATTATGGAGGCTGAGAAGTCCCATGATCTGCCGCCTCTGAGCTGGAGACCCAGGAGAGCTGGCGGGGCAGTTCCAGTCCAAGTCCAAGGGGCTGAAGACCAGGAAAGTTGGTCTAAATTCCAGTCTAAGTGCAGGAGAAAACCAAAGTCCCGGTTCAGAAATAGGCAGAAAGAGTGAATTCTCCCTCACCTGCCATTTGTTCAGGCCTCCAATGGATTGGATAAGTCCCGCCCACGTTGGGGAGGGCAATCTGCTTCACTCAATCCACAGATTCAAGTCCCATCCAGAACTACCCTCACAGACACACCCAGAATCATGTTTAGCCAAGTATGGGGGTACCCTGTGGCCCAATCAAGTTGACACGTAAAATTAACCATCACAGGATGCTAACCAATTTATTGCTGCTTCCTGCAGATCCCAATCCCCCTGTTACCTCCAAAGCCTGAGGAGCCTCTGATCATCTTTTCCCTCTAAGGCCCTCTCTGAGGATGGCCAGGATTTAGGGTGGGACACATGGGAAGGAAGAGAGTTCAGGACGTGGGAGCAGGCTGAGAGGATGTGCTTTGGGGGCATGGGCTGACCTCAGCCTGAAGGCTGACCCATCTCCTTCCACCCTTGGAAGAATATAGGTGGGCGAGGGCTGAGAGGAGCATTGCCTAACTTTAACCACCAGCCATGATGGATGCCCACACCCATTTATCTGATACTTAGTATCTGTCCTCTTATAAGTATTGTTGCTACAGTTATTTTAAGTCCTTTACAAGCCGGTACATTTGTGAGCACACCTAGAGGCAGTGTGGCTCTTGGAAAGAGCATGAGATCAGTTAACAGAAGGCAGAGTTGTGCCTCTGAATGTGTGACTCCAGGCCAGTCACGGACTTTGGAATCTCAGTGCTCTCCCATAGGAGATGAGATTGCTGATAATTGCCACACTAATTCATAGTGTAATCTTGTCATAGTCAGATGAGATGACCTATAGGAAAACACTTCATAATCCTCAACAAATATGGAAGGGTGAAGTAAAGGTAAGAAATGACTGTTTTTTACTGCTGTGACTCTGCTCTTTAAGTTTGTAAGTAGCGGTCAGGATTAGTTAAAGAGTCATCACTACCTGCCCTGCTGGTACTCGAAGACTAGACTTTAATATACTGGACTCCTCTTAAGATGGCTTTCAAAAAGTGACATAGTTCTTTGACCAGTAAAGTGTATATACATACCTGTTTTCTGTTTTGCCTTATCTTACGGATGCGTTCATCATTATTATCATAGTATGTAGCCAAGAATGATTCAGTTTAGGAAAATACTAGTCAAACTTTGCTGATCTTTTGTAGGATGATTTTGCCATAGCCCTTGCAAATAAAGTAGTGGTTTCTTTAAAACATGCCAGTTCAGAGTCACGGATCTGCATTTTTAAAGCCTGCAATTGATTGTTCAGTGTGAAAATTGTATTCCAGTGAAGCACATCAGCATGTAAATCTAAAGTGTGGCCATTTTCATCTAGATTGAATATTATTAAGTAGCCCAAGGGATAGGCTGTAATTAAGATTTCAAAGAGCTTACTTTTGTTGACTGTGATGAATAACCCCAGTACTGAAAGTGGCATACCAGTTTGAAGAATGGGAAGATGGCCCAGCAAGACAGTATCTACATGTTTTGGCTTTTAGGTGTCATGAAAGAGTTTGATTTTTCTTCACCGATCCAAACATTTGAACGTGATGCAAATACGAGAATGTTCAGATTCCAGGAAAATCACATTTCTTTCTGATCGATGGCAGATTTCCATCTTGTCAGTCCCTCACTCATTCTAATACCTTCTTCCATGGGTTTAGGAACAAAGACCAACTGGGGACAGATGAAGCCCTTGTTGGGGTTTATGCTTTTGCCTAATTAAAACGATTGGATTTACAGCCTGCTAATGCAGCTCTAGTTAGAAGGGAGAACAACTCTTAGCTTGGATCCACTTCGGAAAGTTTGCAAAACCTCCCCCTGCCTTTCACAGAACTGAGATGGCACATTTCTGATAGCATCTTCATTGTGGTGCAATTCCATGATAACTGTTCTTAGGTGAGATGAGATAGATGCTCACCTGTTTTTGTCCTACGCACACCATTTGAAAAGAAAGAAACAAAGTTCTCCATTTCTCTCAGGAGAAGTTAGTGAAAGGATCCATGCCTATTTGCACCACCTTAAGTAGGTACCCAGCAGGCTAGGTTGGCACACAGCTCATTTCAGCCATCCGTATTTTCAGGTGTACCATATGTATTTAGTACATCATTTGATAATGCTAAAAAAATATTAAAGCAGTGTGAGACTAAAGGAGAAAGAAGATGAATGTTAGCATTCCCCTGGGGTTCATGGGTGAAGGAATTAACACAGCGTGGCACTCTACCCTAGCTGTGTTTGTTTCCATGGCAACAGCTACGTACATGTTTCAGACTATCTACAGTGACACAGTTGCAGAAATAGTAGCTTGCAGGTTTCTGATATCGCATCAGTGGACAGGCAGCACGTACTATATTAAGTAAGTGTAAAAGAATTTAAAATATAGCTCTGATTCAGATGTATATTAGCTCAGCTAAGCCATGTATTGGGGATTTTGGCATTCCCCTTCCTCATGACAGCAAAATCTGGGCAAAGTTGAAAGTTGCAAGATTCCAGTCAAACAGTTATCCTTGCTGGGGTAAATATCATCAAATGAAACAAATGTGAGTGAGTTACAAAGGTAAGAAAATGGCTTTTGTAGATGACATATTTAAGAAGGATATTGTCAGTGAAGCTGATTTTTTGGAGGGTGGGTAGTGATGGGTAAGGAATGTAAGCTTTGGTTGAAAATAGCTGAGTCTTAAAGCAAATCAATGTGCACCAGAATCTTTAACTGCTGCTGAGTTTATGGCAACTAAGGTATTTGAATGTATCATTCTAAAATTGCTTTTATATGAAAATGATCAGGTGGGGAGCAGAGAGGTTGACTGGGTATGCAGTTAAAGAGAAATTGGGGCTCCATTGTCTTTCTGAATGCTTATGTAAATATCTCCCTTCTCACCAGGATGACCCTGGTTTGTCTTTCACATTCGCTGCTACTTTTTGGTACCATTTACTGTCCTGTGTGTTTATATTATGCTGCCACATTGTAGCCTGATAAGACTCGAGTGTTGGTTAGAGAGCGCCCAAGTAAAGATGATAGACTTTGTAAGTGTGTGACTTTGCAATCAAATTGTACAGTAATTTAGGAGGAGAATCGTTCAAATGAGTATTTAGTTACAGGCTAGACCTCTGCTTGTGAATAGCAGCCTAGGTATTAGGTTAATGGATTTTGATGTGCAGATTATGATTGCGGGAGCTTTCAAGTATGTTGTAGTTCAATTTATACTGAGTTCTTCATGTCAGAATATTTTTATTTATGCCCATTATTCAGTGTAAGCCCGCATTTACCTTACAGTCGTATTATTTATGTATCAGGAAAGAGACTGTAAAATGGCATGGTAATTTAAACTAATCTATTCATTTGAGGAGGATTCGTTTTCTGACCATAGGTGGACTTTTACAAAAAGTGGTATGAGAAACGCAACTCTTGTATGTGTGAGACTGTTTTTTATGTGCACAGGGAACTGTCTCCCACGTCTACTGCACACTGTTCTTCACGGTCATTATTTGATTGAATGTTCAGAGAACACCTATGGGAGGAGGGGGTTTGGGGGCTTCCTGCACACCTGGGGGTGTGGGGGGCTGGGAGAGATTTGGGGTTGTGAGTCAGGGATGGAACCCTAGAATGTTTGACACCCTAGTGGATAGATACGATTTGCCTTCTACATAAGGTGATCCAAAGTGAAACTAGCATTGAAACCTCCCAACGATGCCCATCTGTAGCCCGAGCCACCCAGAGACGGGAAGTGAAGTCTGTGTCTTCTAAGGGGAGTTTTTGTTTTTGTTTTTGTTTTTGTTTTATGGTGGCTCATACTAAAGGCAGCTCCCTTCTCAGACGGGGAGCCCCTCTGCCTAGTCTCACACTCATCTCTGTAGTTTCGGGACCCCAGCCCATCTTTGGGCCCGACGGGAGGGCAGGCTTTCAGACCCCCTCCCCCATGGCCTGAGCTGCCCGGCGGGCCCTGGGTATCCTGGTGGGCAGCCCCTCTCTGTGACAGCTGCAGGAAGCCACCTGTGCTTGGTCTCCCGAGGCAGAGAAACCAAATACTATTGGTGTGAGGGTTTACTTGATGTTCTGCTATTACATTTGAGGGGCCCTGGAAGCCTTGGGTTCATTACCCTTCAGCTCTGAAACTGGAAACAAAAAAGTGCCAATGAACTACTTTGGATGATAGTTCAACTTTTGCCTGTTTGGGGAGTGCAAGCCCTTCCAACAGTGGACACGTTTGTATATATTTTTTTCATCATCCCGAAGTACTTCCCAGTGTAAAAAAAAAAATCTCCAGAAAACACCAGTCTAAGCCATGGTATGTTAACTCTTTCATAAGAATAGAAAAACACATAAATTAAAACATAAAGCCCTAGGTGGCACCAGTCATTCAAATGTAAAATCCTGGCAGTGCTTTGTAGGCAACTCAATTGCTTCCATCTGAAGAGCCAGGAAATCGATTTGGAAAAAAGTAAATTTGAGGGATACCCAAAGAGTGGCAGCATGAAATGAATAAGAGAAACATGAAGGTACAGACTGATCTTATTACCAATCGTCAATGGTAATAGAATTGCCAGAATAAACTTCCTGGGCGTAGCTCATGTAGAGTCTCCACTGCCTGGTTGTTTCTGAAAGTTCTTAGTGGTCACAGGCTAAGAGCCAATCCCCAGGCTGGTGTCCAGGGCTTTCCACCATTAGTCCCTTTCCAGCCTTCTCTGTCACTGGGTCTCTTTCTTGAGCATCCCGGGGCCTGCCCTAGGGTAATAACTGCTGCATCCTGGCCTCATGCGGAAGTCTCTAGGCCTTTGCTCTTGCTGCTGTCTCTGCCCAGATTCCTTTCCTCCCACTTTCCCGGCTTCAATTCCAATTCCTCCAGAAAACCTTACAGATCTCCCCCTTGTCACCCTCATTGGGATGATTTTTCCATCCTTTCCATCATGCTCCAATAACCGTTGGTCTTCAAATTATAGCACTTATTTCACTATATTAGGATGAGTTGTATCTTTTCTGAACTGTGATGTAAATGTATCAAAGACACAGGACCCTGATTTAGGTACTTCTGTAGCTTTTGCCATACCTAGAACAGTACTTCCAACTTGTTTTTCATTGAATTCTTAAACACTTGCAAAGATATATATCACTGAACAATCTTCTGCTCAAAGACAGACTGTTAGATACTGAGATTCCTAAGTCTATGTCTGTCACAGAACCAAGCATCGTGACCCATTCAGCTACTTTCAGATGCTTCCAAACTTCTGGCTGTTTGACATCATCTAAACACGGAAACCAGGTGAATGGCTGATAATTTTTTCATCTTCATGGAATCAAAGATTTTAGAGCCAGAAAGAACTTTAGGGAGGTAAAATCACATTACAGAGGAGAGAACTGTGAACTTGAACTGGTGAGTGACTTTTCCAAAGCCACGTGGTTGTTTAGCGACCCAGGTGTGTGGATCCAGCCGGTAATATCTCTACGTGGTCCTGCCTCCTGAGCCTTCCTGGCTGTGGCCTTGGGTTCCACTGAAGATATAACCAGTCAAATTCCTTTCTGCCCCGCTTTGGGATTGGCTGGCCTTCTATCTGTAAACACCGTCATCCAACAATAATTCCATTAACCACTCTTTGCTCAAGGCTGATATCACTGGGATAGAATTAAAAACAAAAGAGAACTGAGAGTTGAACTCAGGGGGACTGAGAGCAATGCTAACAATTCATTAGCCATCGCCTTGCTGGAGCTTTGGCAGCTGCTGGATTCAGTCAAGTTCAGACCCTTAAAAAGAGTGGAAAAAAGAAAGCACATAGTTTCCAGTGCCTGGGCACTGCACAGCCGGCCAGCTGGGTGTAGCACCATGGCAAAAAGATCTGTTCAGTTTCAGAAATACAAGACCCTGTGCTTGCACACAGGGAGGGGACTGTAGCTGCAACTGGGCCTGATTTGGCATTACTTCTGCCTGCAGCTCTATCAGACACAGCTCCTATGGGAAGTCCATTAGTATCTAAAGAAAGAACCAGCCCTCCAAGTTGACATAAGGAGCAGGCCTTGTGTGTGTGTGTGTGTGTGTGTGTGTGTGTGTGTGTGTGTGTGTGTGTGTGTTTAAAGGCCTGTGTCTAAGGTCGACAGGCTTTTTAAGAGAAACTCTTGGTTTTCTATGTAAACGGTATACTTCCTCTGGTCCAGAGTTAGCCTGTTAAGGGAATGAAGCACAATTCAGGTTTCTGAGTCGGAAGCCTGATTAATCTTTCTGCCAGTTACATATGGAAATAAATTAGTAAATGGTCCATCTGGGACTAAACTACTGCAGAGATGATAAATTATCGCCATCATATGTCTGTGTTGCTGCAGACTGAGTCGTGCTCACAGGAGCTGCTGAAAGATATCTGGATGCTCTAGCGAGGTCAGAGGAATGAAAGTTAAAAAAAAAAAATTAGAAGTAAAAAATTTACCTTGAAATGTTTCTTGGGAGGACAGTTTGGTTGATGCCAAGTTTGTGCCTTAGAACTGCTCTATCTGCAAATATTTAAAAGGAGAGTCTGGGCATAAGAAACATTTTGCTTTTATATTTTCAAAGGCCAATACAGTAACAAGTATTGATTAGTACCCAAATGTCTCAGCGAGTAGTATAATTATGTATACAATAAAAATATACCCCTGTGTAATATTGCACCTTATAATTTTCAGAGCAACTTCTTGTCTGTTTTCTTATTTAAATTTCAAAGGTGGGACAAGTCAGTGTCTCTAATTCTTTTTTTTTTTTTTTTGGTATGCGGGCCTCTCACTGTTGTGGCCTCTCCCGTTGCGGAGCACAGGCTCTGGACGCGCAGGCTCAGCGGCCATGGCTCACGGGCCCAGCCGCTCCACGGCATGTGGGACCTTCCTGGACCGGGGCACGAACCTGTGTCCCCTGCATCGGCAGGCGGACTCTCAACCACTGCGCCACTAGGGAAGCCCTCTAATTCTTGATGGATGAAAAACTGAGGTTTAGGAAGTTGAGTGCCTTGCCCTTAATGACACAGATGGCTAAATGGCAGAACTGGGATAAACAGTGGATTCTGAATCCAGCTTCATTTCCATCAGAGCGTTGCATGACATCAAAAACATTTTCAGTTTTTCATCATTCATCTAGCAGCACCAGGAAATAAAGCCTTCTGTTTCTGTCAGTTTTCTAGAAGCAAAAGCCATACCTTCTTGATCGTGAAAAGTAGTTTTTTTCTCTAATTAGAAGTGTTGAGTATTTAACTTTTTTAGGGCATGTTTTAATTTTTTTAATTGAGGTATGATTGACATAAAATTGTATTAGTTTCAGGTGTACCACAATGATTCAATATTTGTATACGTTGCAAAATGATTACCGCAATAAGTAGAGTTGACATCCTCCACCTTACATAGTTACAAAAAATTTTTTTTTCTTGTGATGAGAGCTTTTAAAATCTACTCTCTTGGCAACTTTCAAATATGCAATACAGTCTTATTAACTATAGTTATCCTGTATCTCCACGACTTACTTTATAACTGGAAGTCTGTACCCTTTGATCCACTTTATAACTGGAAGTCTGTACCCTTTGATCCCTACACCCATTTCTCCCAGTCCCTGGTTTAACTTTTCCTTTTGACTGAGGCACACCCCTCTCCACTTGAGTTATTTTATAAAGCTAAAACCATCAGTGCCTTCAGGGGCTTTTCAGGTGTGGTAACATTTTGCCCCTTTGCAGAATGGCCCGAGGCTACTGTGACATCCGGATTCTTATGCCTGCTTTGAAATGTTCTTCTGTGTCTTCCTCCAGGGCAAACCTTCAGCAGTTAATCCTTGAAGCAGCTGAGGTGCTCCCCTCTAGAAAAAGCAGTCCAAAACGTACAGAAAAGCAGACTAGACTTAGAACTTATTAAATCACCTGGTTTATCAGACATCAGTTTCTAAACATAAGCCATAGATGCCGCTAAGTAGTCTTCATACAAGAAAGAGAAGCAACGGGCCCCTAGCATTTACGTGTCTGTGCTTGGCAGTAACCTTGTCTCACGGAGATCACCTCCAGGTTTCTCACGTATCAGCCAGACCTGGTTCCTCCATGTACCTGAATAGCCCTCATGCTTTCTCACCTCTGGGCCTTTGCTTCAGCTTTTCCCTATTCTCGCCTGTCAAAATCCTGTGCAGATCTCAAGTCCCATTACTATTGTCTTGATGCTTTCCCTTACCTGCCTCCCCACACCAATCAGCTACAAATGTCTCCTTTGAAACCTTCTAACTCTTTGTTAGAGAAAATAACACGGTCTGTATTTGAGTTGCCTGTATACCTGTTTTATCTGCCACAGAGGACAATACATTTTTCAAGGGCAGGGATTTCATCATCTTCTCTCTCTGACCCTTCTTCCCTCCCCAATCCCTAGCCCAGTACTTGGCCCTTAATTGAAACTTAACATGCAGTAGAGTAGGGTAATTTTATTTTTTTAACAATGGTCTCAATGTCTTTGGATGGGTGGATAAATGAATGATTGAAGATGTATCAGTGTCACTTGGAGGGCTTGTTAAAACAGATCCCTGAGCCCCACCTCCAAATATTCAGATTTAGTAGATCTTGGGTAGGGCCAAGAATCTGCATTTCCAACAAATTCTCAGGTGATACTGATGCTACCCTTCCAGGGACCACAGTTTGAGAACCACTGATAGAAGGAATGTATTTCCTAACATTCTCACACTAAAGCTCATAGGCTCACACCATTCTTTTCATTGGAGAGCCTATGGCTGCATCTTCCTTGATGTGTAGGTCAAAAAAATATCTTCCATGAGAAATTATTATGCCATCTATCTCGTGTACCAACTTTTCTATTTTGTAAGATGATGGGTTAACTGCATCCTCCAAATGTGTAGCCCATTTTGTGAGCTTTAGCTTGATGGCATCTTTTTCTCCAGGAATAGAACCAGCGTAATTTTATTTTACAACAACAGACTAGAGCATCATTGACTTTGCAGCCTGTATACCTGGTCTACCCAGAGGATCAAGGCTGGTTCTCATGGTGGAATGCTGGCCTTGAAGGCTTGCTGGTGCTCTGATGTTTTTCCTTTATATAGACAAGTGTTTCAGTGGCAGCTGAAGTAAAGTAGAATGATCGCACAAATGTCTCAATGGCAGCTATAGTAAAATAAGATAATCTCATAATATCTATGGCATGTATTTTCAAATCTCTGGGTCCTTTTACGCCCCATGAGGCAGTTTCAAGAACACTCCATCACGAAAGACCCAGTGCTTCAATAACTTTCCAAGAAATAAAGAGGTACCGTTGCAG
Source organism: Mesoplodon densirostris (assembly GCF_025265405.1). Lineage (NCBI taxonomy): Eukaryota > Metazoa > Chordata > Mammalia > Artiodactyla > Ziphiidae > Mesoplodon > Mesoplodon densirostris. Next base: position 15,576,631 of record NC_082664.1, read on the forward strand.
TTGACTTTTTCGCTGAAGTATGTCATGTTTTAGAGAGTCAGGCCAGAGATGACATCCACTGTGGTTGAGAGGGTTCTCTCTCCTCCTCTGCTGTAATCCCGTCTTCCTTCTTCTCCTCTCCACCAGCCACTAGACGCATCATCTCCCAGAAGACCAGCGTTCTCGTGATCATGGAGGCCTCTCTGTCCTTTCTGTGACTGGAGCAATGCTGACCTCGGTTTCCTGGACCCATTCTGACTCAGGTAACCAAGCTTTGCCTTCCCCAGCTGGCTTATACCTCATGGAGATTACACTGAATAAATGAAATACCAAAGCTATATTTAAATGCAAATGCCAAATTGTTTCTCCAGCAATTGATATCCTCCCCCTCTTCCTCCACGTCTTCTTAATGATCACTTTATACAGCTGATCAGACTGACAATGTGGTCAATGAATTTAGGCATTAAGATAATGAGAATGTTGAGTCACATCTTTATTTAAAATTTTGGTGTGTGTCATAGACACAACGCAACAGGAACATTGCTGGGAAGTTTTGTATAGAAACTAGCCTCTGCCGTACATAGTTTCTCTAAGTCATTTTCTTTCCCATAATACTATATTTCTTTTGAGTTGTATTAATCTTTCTGATGTTGGACCTTTTAATTGAGTTTAATAAGTATTATTGAGTATCTGTTATGTGTTCTCAGGGCAGATGGGGATCAAAAACTATAAGATGTATAAAAATATAAGATACATCCTCATGAAGCTCAGACCTTAGCAAAAGAGCCACGACTCACTCATAAGAAAATGGCGAATGGTGCTCAGCTTCTGGCTGGAGCCATGCACTATGGTAGCTCTCTGGTTCAGGGAATTAAGAGACTTTGAGGATTGGGATTGAAATAATCAGAGAGTTCATGGAAGAGGGAGAGCTGGAGGAGGGCTTGGTCACTGTGGATCATTCAGCCAAGAAGGAAGAGGAGCAGCCTGGTCTGGCCCGGAAGGTGGGAATGAGCCTGCCATGAGCCTAGCCAGTGAGGACTAGACAGGGCTTGGAGGACCCTGAGCCTCTATCCCAGCCAGAGCCAGGCTCCTTCTCAGGGCTTGGGTCCCTTAAGGTTCCCCTGGGGACACCCTACCTGCTCTGTTACAGAGTCACCTTGGCTGACAGCTTCCTTCAGGGGACCCTAGTCTCTGGTGCCCCAGCCCTGGCTTGGCTGCTAGCTGGCTGGCCTTCTGCTTCCTTGGGCTTGCCCATACCTGGCCTCTGCCTCTCTACCTGATTGTTTATTCTTACATACCTGCCCCCCCTCCCCTCTACACTCTGCCTGGCAGGTGTGGCTTGACAGGGCCCCGGGATAAACCAGGTGCTGTGTGAGGTCAGTACCTGGTGATTCACAATGGGTGATTCTGAGCTGAGAAGTGGAATGGAAGGTTAGGAAGACAAGTCATGGAATCATGAAGGGGTTCTCCGGAGCCGGCAGTTAACAGGTTCAGGGTGGCAAGCCCTGCTCCTGACTTTCAGGTGGTCCCTTTCTGCCCGCTTCCCTGATGTTGACTACAGCTTGTTTTAAAAATGGGCACCACCTTTATATATAGGGAGAAAAGATCTTATTTTGAAAGCTAGGGTGGAGTAGAACTCCAGCCAGTGAGGACGTGCCATGTGCTGTGCAGTTGATCCAAACAGGCATCTTCCCAACTTAAACAGTGAGTAGAAACTGAGCTCCATTTTCAGGAAGTTTGTTTACAAGTTTGTTTATTAAAAAAAAAAAAAAAAAAGCCAAACCACAACTAACGACCAGTTTGCTTGAAGAATAATATCAGACAAAAACCCATCTACTCAGGAGATGGTTTTAATTTCCCTGGTTCCTGGCCTTCCTAATCACTGTTCAGAACTGACCCCATGGAATCAAAGGGAATAGTCTCTGAAAAAAGGACCAAATGTATCAGAAGCATCTATTGCAATGCTTGCTTCAAGAAACCCCCCAGAAAATTATACATGTGGTTTCTAGATGTACAAAGAAAACTAAAGGAATTCCATTACGAAAGAAAAATTAGATGGAAATTTCTAATCCCATCTCATAAACAATATAGGAATAACTTTAAAATATTCTGCTTTAAGCATGCATTTAATTTGTGCTCTGGGAACCAAATAATCTTGCTAAGATAAAACATTCTAATAATGATTTATGTAAATTTATTTGTACAAAGTAATGGTGTAGTTGCCTATAGCAAATTGCTTGGAATATGAAATGACATTTATGAGGTCTTTCCCCCCCCGCCCCTGAATGAATACAGTGGAGAAAATAAGAGACTCCAGAAAGGAAAAAAGAAATCCATGTTCAAAATGGAGTCTGAGGCCAGAAGAGGCAGAAGCAGCTGGACAGGTTAGGGGGTGTGTAAATAGTCGAGAAACTCAGTTCAATATGTTTTCCTGTGATGGTCTCATTATTTGAGGCGTTTGTAAAGCCACACAAAGAGCGTGTGTGTTAGATTCTTAGAAGGCTAGAACCCTTTATTTTAGTGATCATAAACTGCACAGACACCAAATCTCTTTCAGAATAGCCGACGACAGATCACTTGCTGTCAGTGTGCCCTAAGAGACAGGGTACTTACAACATGCAGTGCCAAGAGGCCAAATGTAATTAAAAATCGGGCAATTAATCTCAGTTCCCAGTTACTTTAATGCCAAGGGAAGTTATGCTTGAGTCATGAATGGGGCCCAACTGTTAATAAACAAAACAGAAAATTCTCCTAAGGACTGATTCATAGACCTATGGGGAGTTTTCCTATGGCTGCCCACTTAGCACGTTTGCTTATGGCTCTAAGGTGTTTCCCAGAAACATTTCATTAAATGGAAATCCCCGTATATGTAACAGAGAGAGTTTCTGGATCTGTGCTTTGGCCTTGTAAATAAATGCCCAGTGGAATTTGCCAGAACATGTACTGTTTGGAAAAGATATGACATTAACACCTTCGTTGTAGACGGCATTTAATTTTTTTTTTCTCCCAGTATTTTTACTATCTCACTTGGTCGCCACACTCATTTTTGTGAAGAAGGTGAGTTTGTATTCTGTATATAGAGAAACTGAAGGGCCACAGAATCTCCAAGGAAGGTCACAAAGCGAGACATCGGTGGTGGAGGGGAGAGCTTCCCCACTAACGTTTGTCTTGTTGTCCTCACAAACTAAAGCAGATGAAAGAGATTTGTGACCTTTGGAGGGCTTGCTTTATTTAAAACAAGATCAGAGTTTTGGCCCCTCATAAACCATTGTGGAATTACACCAGCTCTCCTGAGAGAAATGGCGTTGTCTAATTGGACTGAATGACTGCTGTGGTGGTCCAAGGCCTGAGAGAGCGGGCATAAAGCCTCAACAGGACTTGAAAGCAGAGTGAAAACAACGCTGGCTTCTAGTAAAGACGGGATGGCCTGCTTTTTTAGCGGTGCCAGTTAAAGTTCATGCACCGTAAAAGCTGTGGCTTCTGGCAGGGTTGCTTGTAGTGAGTGACCCAAGGGTGCCAGGGGGAGGCAGTGGATGTTAGGGTTAGCATATCAGCCAGAGTTTCAGATTCCTGTCCCTCCTCTTTCCAGCTGAATGACTTGGGGTGTGATTTCTGAGCTGTGGATTCCTAGAAAATAATGGAAGGTATCTGAGCCTCCATTTCCCCATCTGTAAAAGGGGGATAATGATATTTACCTTATAGAGTTGGCATGAGAATTAAATAAAATAATTCTTTTTTTTTTTTTTTTTTTTTTTTTTTTGCATCACGCGGGCCTCTTACAGTTGTGGCCTCCCCCTTGCGGAGCACAGGCTCCGGACGCACAGGCTCAGTGGCCATGGCTCACGGGCCCAGCTGCTCCGTGGCATGTGGGATCTTCCCGGACCAGGACACGAACCTGTGTCCTCTGCATCGGCAGGTGGACTCTCAACCACTGTGCCACCAGGGAAGCCCTAAAATAATTCTTATAAAATGTTTGGCACAGGGGAGGAGGGTTGGGTGAAGGGGATTAAGAGATGCAGACTTCCAGCTCTAAAATCAATAAGTCGTGGGAATGTAAAATACAGCATAAGGAATAGAGTCAATAGTACTGTAATAATTTTGCATGGGGACAGATGGTTTTACTTGCCGTGATAATCCTTTCATAATGTATTCGATTGTCAGATCACGATGTTGTACACCTGAAACTAACATAATGTTGTATGTCAACTACACGTCAATAAAAAAATAAATAAATAAAAGTAAAATACTTGGCACAGTGCTTGGCAGACAGTAAACGCTCATTTTATGGTAGCTCTTAAAATGATTATAATTGTCATTACTTAAGAATGTATGTTCCCGGGTGGCACAGTGGTTTGAATCCGCCTGCCAATGCAGGGGACATGGATTCGAGCCCGGGTCCGGGAAGATCCCACATGCCACGGAGCAACTAAGCCTGTGTGCCACAACTCCTGAGCCCACGTGCCACAACTCCTGAAGCCCGTGCACCTAGAGCCCTTGCTCCACAACAGGAGAAGCCACCTCAATAAGCCCATGCACTGCAACGAAACTAGAGAAAGCCCGAGCGCAGCAACGAAGACCCAATGCAGCCACAAAAAAAGAATGTATGTTCCTGACTGATAATTGGAAATGAGATGAAAATCCATCTTGTATTTAATGAGAATGAATTGAAAAGACACCTAAGTCAGTTGTTTCTATGTACTGCAGATAACAAGGTAGATATGAGAGCTCTTTCAACAAAGAGTTCTTCATGTTTGAAAGCCCTTTGCAAGCTGTTTGCCAGAGAGAGAGAGGCCAGATACAGAGCTCTCTTCTCAAGGGAAGAGGGAGATTTTTGCACACAGGCCCTGAGCTGGCCACTTTAACATATATGGTCTTTGGTTTGCAAGAATTCAGAAATTAAGCTGGTCTAAATCCCTAGTTGTTGCTGAAAGCCCTGGTTCGGGTCCAGACTCTGCAAGTTGGTTCCCTTCAGAACCGTCATCTTGGCTGGCGGAAGAGTAGGTTTGTGTCAAGATAAATGGATGGAAATCTTTGGTCATTTGCTCCTTCTGCTGTCTGCCTGCAAAAGACGGCATTCACATTCCTTGCACATGTGTTCTTGGCCCTCGTGGGTCAGGCCCCTAGGCTCAAAGTGTGAATACACCCTTTTGTTAGAATTCATTTCCATTAGAAGCATGCATACTGCTTTCTTATCAAGGGTTGAAATGAATCCGATGTAAAATGTGTTGATTTTTTTTGAGATGGCCATATAGTTATGTCACCTTAGAAAAGGTGTTTCACAGAAATTCTCTGAAGGAAGATAAGGAAATGTGAAACATCGTGAAGTGAAATGAGAAAGTAAGAAATAATTCTCAGATTCGGGATCCAATCTGTCTATTTCAGTGGTTCCTGGACACCAGGGGCCCTCCTGTGTGGAAGGTAGAGAGATTCTGAGGGGCCTGCTTGAGTTTACAGTGGTTGGGGTGTGGGGAGGAGGGGGGAACAAACAGATATGTACAAATAAGTGTTCAAAGATGAACTTTTCCCCAGTCCAAGGCAAAGAGAAAAATAAGCTCAAGATAGTGAGTTCAATATTCTTTACTTGGAAAAATAAAAAGTTGGCAACCTACGCCTCTCCGAAACTATTTTTGAAATTTTATTGTGGTGCAAAATCACGATCTGGGAACCTCCCTGACTTGGCTTCTCTCGCCCCTTCTCCTTGGTTCCCTCCTCACCTCCCTCTCTCTCCTCCTTACTGGCTTCTACTACTGTTTACTGGAGGTCCGCAGCCTGTGGCTTGTCTTCCTTATTAAACAGGAGATTAGCAAGTGCTAGAGACATAGCATCAATTAAGACTTTCTTCCTGCTTTAGGGAGGAGAGAAGAAAGGCATTTGAAACGATGAGTAGGCATCTGGCCACAGCACTCTGGCTTAAGAATACACAGTTACACCTTTGTCTCCTGGTGGAAATCGGCAGACCCCATCCCCCCTGCAAAGGCAGAGGGTGAACTGTTACTCCTGGTAAAAAGTGCCATATTGTGTTGTTTCCCTGTAGTGGGCATATTTATGTGTCCACATTTATTTTACTCTCACTCTGGTATATGCATGTGAACTCCCAAAATGGATATTTGGGCGTTAACCAGGGACCGAGTCTTTTGAGCCCAAACTCAGAAATGTGCTCAAGTCTCGTAGCTCCATCAGTGGTGGTAGCCGCGTAGCTCAGGTGAGAGGTTTTTGGCTTTTAGGATAGAGTTACGTTCAAAGGAATAATTGCAACTCAGAGCAGGGGCATCTGCCAGAGTCTGAAGAGGTAGAGCTGTTTTGAAGTTGATACCCCTTGAAAGAGAATGGCATCCAAATTGGTCTCGTTAATATGGCGGCTCATGATGAAGGAAGGGAAGGCGCTTTGTAAAGGGCGTAATACACCCCCAAGCCCAGTCAAATGGCCTCTGAATGGTTGGACTTTTAACCAACCTAGGAGAAGATGAGTTTGTTTGTGACGTGGACACATCTGACGGCAGGTAGGTTCAGCTCACTCTTTAGCATTTCTTTCTTCTTGCTGGAAGCTGAGGAGACTTCACTGCCTTTGACTTTTTTCCTCTGAATACCAGAGGATATCATTACCTCAGATGGAAAACGTATTTTTCCAGGTGCACAAAAAGAGGCAGGAAATTGGTTGTAGTTGCTACTGGAAGGTCCAAATTACTTGCCAATTAGAATTTAATAGACTTTCTCTGTGGTTAGTTTGATCGGAGAATGGACAGCTTCTCTTCTGAATCAGTCCTGGGTGAACTGGTAGAAAATTGGGCAGTGCTGATTTCTAGAGGGTTCCAGCATCGGGGGTCCTCTAAGGTAAAGAAGGAAATGGTTTTCTTTTTTCTTTTTTTTTTTTTGAGGTACGCGGGCCTCTCACTGTTGTGGCCTCTCCCGTTGCGGAGCATAGGCTCTGGATGCGCAGGCTCAGTGGCCATGGCTCATGGGCCCAGCCACTCCGCAGCATGTGGGATCTTCCCGGACCGGGGCACGAACCCGTGTCCCCTGCATCGGCAGGCGGACTCCCAACCACTGCGCCACCAGGGAAGCCCTGGCTTGCTTTTTTGCAAAGTGGTGTGTGCCTGTGTGATAGGAAGTTAGGTGCTTGATAAATGCTTCTAAATAGTGACGGCCTAGTATTCTTACGGCATTTAACTTTATCCCTCACGTGAAAGTACCTGAAACATTATAAGAAGATTCTTATAATGTTGTGTATATATGTATATTCATGTAATGCAGATGTATATGTAAATATATGTGTATGTAATGTATGTATAAATAAGCAAATGATGTCATTTGATCCTGGGACAGTTTATAGGATTCATTGTTTTCTTGTGGAGATATCTAAATGATCCCCGTTGTAAGTGGTTCCACTTTTGTATTATTCAGTCTCCACTTCTTTTTTAGCTCTTCTACCCAGGACACATAAGTAGTCTCTGGATGTATGTGTGCTTAACTGAACAAAAATGTCAACAACCTGCTATTTATTTTATTAAACAGCTTGAGCAGAGATGTTTGGTCTGATTGCCAGAAATTGTTAGCTTATCACCGAACTGTCCTGATGATTCTTATTATTCAATTTGCATTGCTTATGATAATAATTATTACTGCATAAAAGAGCATGATGTTTTATTTGTATAGTTCTTTCATTAATAATTTAATTGACTATCACATCCGAGTGGTTCTGCAATACGTGCACATCAAAATTCTTAGAGATTGTCCCCGGCACCTTGGGAAGTCAGAATATAGATATAAATTGTAAGGCTTGAGGCACAGATACGGGTGTTAGGCAGGCCTTTCGACCTTGACATCCAATGGGGTGGCTGTACATTTCCCCTCATATTTATTTCCAGGCATTTTATTGATTCACCCTCTGTGACTCTGATCTGGTCATTTTAACAACCTAAGAAATTAGATCATGGTATAGTTATTTTGGTCACTAAAATGACTAGACTGATACTGATTTATAAGTGAAAAAGGTAATGATGGCTAAAACAATAAATCTGACCCCAAATGATTGAATCAGTGGCTTCATATAAACAGAAGCTGTGCCTTTGGTCCTGGTCTTTAGAAATGGGAAGATTTCGTTGGTCGCAACTTAGCCAGTGTACCTGGACTACATTGCAACTGTGTGAGACGTATATTTTGATACATTTGCTGTAGAAAAACTTTGTGGATTTTTTTTTAGTGTAGGAGAGTACTGCAAGTTTTGTCTTAATTCATGTTTTATATATTAAATAAAATGGTGAATTAAAATATGCCTTTGGAGGCATGAGAAATGGGGTTGAACCTGACTCTGGGGGGTGTCAACCCATAGTGATGTTCAAGGAGCTGCATTTTATTTTATTTTATTTTATTTTTTGGCCACGCGTGTGGCATGCGGGATCTTAGTTCCTCCACCAAGGATTGAGTCCGCCCCCCCCTGCAGTGGAAACACAGAGTTCTAACCACTGGACCACCAGGGGATTTGAAAGGAACTGCATTTTAAAACTCTGGATTCAACAGGGAAAGAGAGCCCACAAAGGAGTTCCCATTTGGCCAGTCCAGCTTGACGTCTGGGAGGATGAACTCACGTGTTGATCAAGAATGTCGTGCAGGAAATCTTCCACGTTGGAAAGTGGACTTTCTTAAGATGATTGCCTTCTCCTCTGCTGGTAGATGATGCATTTGTAGCAGGTTTTAATGTCTGGCCTTGCACCTGGGGACGTGTACACTGGGGCTCAGGAAAGTAATTAGAGGGTTTGGGGGATTGTTTGAGAGCTCAGTTTTATTTAATTCCTTTTCATTTTAATTAATTAATTAATTAATTTTTTGGCCATGCTACGTGGCTTGTAGGATTTAGTTCCCCCGACCAAGGATTGAACCTGGGCCCTTGGCAATGAATGCACCAAGTCCTGATCACTGGACCGCCAGGGAATTCCTGAGAGCTTAGTTTTAAAATTTACCTTTTGGGGGCTTCCCTGGTGGCGCAGTGGTTGAGAGTCCGCCTGCCGATGCAGGGGACACGGGTTCGTGCCCCGGTCCGGGAAGATCCCACATGCCGTGGAGTGGCTGGGCCCGTGAGCCATGGCCGCTGAGCCTGCGCATCCGGAGCCTGTGCTCCGCAACGGGAGAGGCCACAACAGTGAGAGGCCCGCGTACTGCAAAAAAAAAAAAATTACCTTTTGGAAAGGAGTTTGGTTTCTCATAATTAAAAATTGTGTCTACGTCTCTAATAAACAGCTAGGTTCCTAGTACTGCGAATTTTCTGGGTGTACAACCAGTTACTGATTTAGAAGAAGGTCATGTTCTGGTGGCTAAGTGGTACGTGTGTATCACTCAGGGTAGACTAGGTGATAGGGTAACAGATGGCCCCCAAGACTCAGGGGCATAAAACAATGAAGGTTTATTTCTTGCTTCCCCTACGTATCTGTTGAGGTTGACTAGGGACTGTGCTCCAAGGCATCCTTGACCTCACTCCCGGATGGAGGCAATGGAACATTCCCTGTCACCAAGGCTGAGGGAAAGGAGAAAATGGTGAAGCACGTGGTGGCTCTTAAAGCCATCTAACTTCCGCTCACATTTTATTGGCCAGAGCTAGTCACGTGGCCACACCTAGCTTCAACAAGGTGGGAAAATGTTATATATCTGTGTACATGAAGAAGAGAGAGCTGAAATATCTATAAATAGCTGTGTGATGCCCATAATGTACAACTTTAATATTATAGGTAGAACTCTAGAAACCTAGCTCAATGGATGCAAGTGAGCAGAGCTTATGAGAGAATTCTTTACATCCTTCAGAAAAATGGACCAGTCACCTGAAATGGAGTTGCTTCATCTCTTCATTATTGTCCTCTCCAGAGACTGAACCAAGGAGTGGCTCGGGGCTCTAGCCCCGCAAACTCTCCATCTCACATACAGCATAAGCCACTCAAGCAAGCGTTCCGTGTGCTTGTTTTGCAGGTGGGCCATCTGCGGAGCCCCACAGCCATCCCCTTCTTGGCCAATCCTGTGCCCCTTCTCAGCTCCTCCTACACAGACCTTCTGGAGCAGCCACATTGCTTGGTTTCCCCCTCTTGGGTGTTCACTTTTATATTTCATCCTGTATATTTCAGTTTCCTAAGTGGGCATCTGAAGGTTTCTTCTTTTTCTAAAAATTTTTATTTATTTATTTATTTTTTGGCTGCTTTGGGTCTTTGTTGCTGCATGCCGGCTTTCTCTGGTTGCGGGGAGCAGGGGCTACTCTTTGATGCAGCACACAGGCTTCTTGTTGCGGAGCACAGGCTCTAGGCGCGCGCGCGGGCTTCAGCAGTTGTGGCACGTGGGCTCAGTAGTTGTGGCTCGCGGGCTCTAGAGCGTAGGCTCAGTAGTTGCACCCTGGCTTCGTTGCTCCGCGGCATGTGGGATCTTCCTGGACCGGGGCTCGAACCCGTGTCCCCTGCATTGGCAGGTGGGTTCTTAACCACTGTGCCACCAGAGAAGTCCCTGAAGGTTTCTTCTTGCAAAGACAAAGCTCGCTTGTTTGGGGCATTGGTCTGTGTGTACAGCTGACAGTAGGGAAGTTGTGCCTCGCTCTCCAGACTTAGGGAGGCTCCCGTTGTCCTTGCCTCTGTGCTCTCTGTGTCTTCTGTTCGTCTCTGCCCTGCTGTTCCAGGGTGCTGGCTTTAAGTCTCCCTTTTGGAACTGAACGCTTGGGTTTGGGCTTGGGTTGTCGGTGTAACAATCCCCATCAGGGCCTTAGTTATGTTCTTCAAGTCCCCAAAAGGAATTTATATCTACACAAGAGAGCCTCACGGAGCCAGCAAATTCAGCTCTCTGGAATATAGCCAGGAGTTAGGGAGAAACAAAACATATCTCAGAGAACAAAAGAGCTTTCTCCAAAACCATGCACTAAACTTTAAGTTGATCCTTGCTGGTTTTGTGTTATTAATGTAGCCACACTCCTAATTAACTTGGTTGTCTGATTTTCAAGAAAACTTAGGCACAAAGTAGTTAAATAATTTGCCAAGGTCTCAAAGCTAGGAGTGGTAGAACAGGTTCTTATGAGACTTAGAAGGATAATCAGTGTTTATGACAGTGGCAGTGAGATAAGCAGACAGGCTGGACTGTATTTAACTCTTTTTTTTTTTTTTTTAAAGAAAGTAGTACGGAAATATGTAATAACTGTAGGATGATTCCCTTCAAAATGGCCATGTTTAGTTTTTAATTCTAATGTATGATGAGTATCAGTTGGCTGAGAAATTCCAGCAAGTGGAGCTGTGCTTCCTAATTTGCCAAAGGAATATGAAGTTACTGGATGTTCTCTTTGCTGAACACCTAGTTTAGCTGGTGTATAAACAGATGCTTATGAAATGCTTTTTTGCACAATCAAGGTGAAGCCTCGACTCAGTCTGTGTCATGATGGTCAGCCTGGTTCTGGTGTGCTTGGTGTGAGGTGGATGGCTTCAGGAATATCTGGGAGCACGGGCAGACCCCACCCCATGTCTGAGGATGGCTGCTTCCTACAGGAACATTGTGGCATGGAAACCGATGGCGACCAGCTGGTTGACATTCACCAAGATCCCCCATTTGTGTTGAGTCTCACAGTTTCAAAGCAGTGTCACCCACATGATCTACTTAGCTTGAAACAACCCTGCAGGTTAGGCAAAGCAGGTATCGGTGTCATTTCCATCGTTCAGGTGGGGACGGTGAGGCTTAGAGAGAATCACCCAAGGTCACAGCACCAGGGAGACCCAGAAGCTGAGCCCTTCACCTAGACCGGGTACTCACACCCCTGTGTTGCTCCGTGAGCACCTGCCCTGTCCCTGCCCGTGGGATGTGACCAGAGATCCTTTCCCTACTGCAAGGAGCTTTTCTTTCCCAGTTAATAAAGTCCAGTTCCACAGAGAAGGAGATACAGGAATGGGAAGGTCCAATCACAACACGAACCACTTTGCTCTCAGTTGGAACAACATTTGATATGACATGAACAGGAGAAAAAACACCTTGGAACCTCAGGCAGTTCGGAGGCAGAGCTTTCTGTATTCGAGCTGAAGTCAGCAGCTCTCCAATTGGAGAGGCCCCCACAGCCCTGCTTCCTGGGCCGAGGATGAGGCTGAGATTTCCCTGTCAGGCAGGGGAAGCACATGCCTTGGGATTGCGGGTCCCGAGGGAGGCTCTCACCCTAACCCAGGCATCGGAGAGCCACCTGCCTACCCAGCTGGTGTGCCCGGCAGGGAGAAAGAAGAAGTTTGTCCCCTGGTTGTCAGACTCTCCTCCTGGTGCTGGGGTCAGGGCATCCTTAGGGTGGTCCCAGAGCCGAGATCTGGTCCAGGCTTGTCTGTATAACTAGCTCAGGATTAGACCTTAAGCCAGTTAGGGGACACTGGGTGTCTATTTTTCTCAGCTGTAAATTAAAGAGTTCTCAACCTCACTCATAATTTAAAGAGGCTCAAATCAAAACGACAAATGTGATGCCATTTGTCACTTGTATGGTAAGTATTTAAAAATTTGAGAATATCCAATTCTGAGCTGGAGTTGGGAAATAGACACCCTCTCTCTGTTTTCCTGGGGGGATAGATACATTGGTAGAGCATCTTGGAAGGGCATTTGGCAATATCTATTAAAAGCATTGACCCAGCAAGTTCACCCTCAATAATGTATCCTATGGATCTACTCACCAAAGTATCAAAAACTGGTGAATGGGAATATTGATATTGTTCATAATAGCAACAGCAAAAAATTAGATACAACCTCAATACCCATCCCCCGGGGACTGAGTAAGTGTTTATCCTTGGTAGACAAGTATATATCCTTGGCACACTGGGCAGCATTTAAATAGGATGACATGGGAAGGGTGCAAAGATATAATGGTAATAAGTAACAATAATACATGTTTTTTGAGTGCCGTCTAAATTCTGAGAAGTTTACATGTATTGACTCACCTATTCCCGTTTTACACATGAAAAAGCCAAGGCACACTGAGGTTAAATAAACTGCCTCAACGTGGTGACTGGAACAATCACTGAACCGAGAAAACCAAGAAAGGGGGTCAAGATTCTTGGTCAGCTGCCCCAAGCCCCCTGTAAATTTTTTATCTCATGTTAAAGGATTTGCTTTAACTGGGGGGGACCTTGTACCTTGCAGTTCCTCGTGACATTCTGTTTGTACCCGCATCCCAGCACTTAACCACACTGTAGAGTAATTGCTGTTACAGGCTGTGTCCTTCACTAGGTGTGGGTTCCTGATGGGCTAGGTCTTGATTCATCCTGCTGATCCAAGTGCCTAGTACTGGCCCTTAATTAAGACTCAGGAACATTTCCAACATGGATAGAGCTGGTGCTCATGGGCAAATCAGTTGTCTGAGCAGTCAAGAGGCACCAGAAAGCAAGTCATGCAAAAAACATAACCCCTACGCTTGC